>NC_040085.1:0-1306250 GCF_003369695.1 Bos indicus x Bos taurus
GGAGAAATCACAACCGACAACACAGAAATAGCAAAGCATCATAAGAGACACTATCAGCAACTTTATGCCAATAAAACGGACAACTTGGAAGAAATGGACAAATTCTTAGAAAAGTATAACTTTCCAAAACTGAACCAGGAAGAAATAGAAAATCTTAACAGACCCATCACAAGCATGGAGTCAAAACTAATCAGAAATCTTCCAGCAAACAAAAGCCCAGGACCAGATGGCTTCACAGCTTTCTACCAAAAATTTAGAGAAGAGCTAACACCTATCCTACTCAAACTCTTAAAGAAAATTGCAGAGGAAGGTAAACTTCCAAACTCATTTTATGAGGCCACAATCACCCTAATACCAAAACCAGACAAAGATGCCACAAAAAAAGAAAACTACAGGCCAATATCACACTGATTAATATGGATGCAAAAATCCTTAACAAAATTCTAGCAAACAGAATCCAACAATATACTAAAAAGATCATACATCATGACCAAGTGGACTTTATCCCAGGGATGCAAAGATTCTTCAATACCTGCAAATCAATCAATGTGATACACCACATTAACAAATTTAAAGATAAAAACCATATGATTATCTCAATAGATGCAGAGAAAGCCTTTGACAAAATTCAACATCTATTTATGATGGAAAAAAAAAAAACTCCAGAAAGCAGGAATAGAAGGAACATACCTCAACATAATAAAAGCCATAATAAAAGCCACAGCAAACATTATCCTCAATGGTGAAAGGTTGAAAGCATTTCCCCTAAAGTCAGGAACAAGACAAGGCTGCCCACTTCACCATTACTATTCAACATAGTTTTGGAAGTTTTGGCCACAGCAATCAAAGAAGAAAAAGAAATAAAAGGAATCCAGACTCGAAAGGAAGAAGTAAAACTCTTAACTGTTTGCAAATGACATGATCCTCTACATAGAAAACCCTAAAGACTCCACCAGAAAATTACTGGAGCTAATCAATGAATATAGTAGTTTCAGGATATAAAATCAACATATAGAAATCCCTTGCATTCCTATACACTAACAATGAGAAAACAGAAAGAGAAATTAAGGAAACAATTCCATTCACTATTGCAACAAAAAGAATAAAATACTTAGGAATAAAACTACCTAAAGAAACAAAAGACCTATATATAGAAACTATAAAAACACTGATGAAAGAAATCAAAGATGACACAAATAGATGGAGAAATATACCATATTCATGAATTGGATGAGTATACTACCCAAAGCAATCTGTAGATTGCAGTCTATAGATTCAATGCAATCCCTATCAAGCTACCAATGGTATTCTTCACAGAGCTAGAAAAAACTCATTTCACAATTTGTATGGAAATACAAAAAACCTCGAATAGTCAAAGAATCTTGAGAAGAATGGAACTGTAGCAATAAACCTGCCTGACTTCAGACTATACTACAAAGCCACGGTCATCAAGACAGTATGGTACTGGCACAAAGACAGAAATATAGATCAATGGAACAAATAGAAAGCCCAGAGATAAATCCACACACCTATGGACACCTTATATTTGACAAAGGAGGCAAGAATATACAATGGATTAAAGACAATCTCTTTAACAAGTGGTGCTGGGAAAACTGGTCAACCACTTGTGAAAGAATGAAACTAGAGCACTTTCTAACACCATACACAAAAATAAACTCAAAATGGATTAAAGATCTAAACATAAGACCAGAAACTATAAAACTCCTAGAGGAGAACATAGGCAAAACACTCTCTGACATACATCACAGCAGGATCCTCTATGACCCACCTCCCAGAATATTGGAAATAAAAACAAAAATAAACAAATGGGACCTAATTAAACTTAAAAGCTTCTGCACATCAAAGGAAACTATTAGCAAGGTGAAAAGACAGTCTTCAGAATGGGAGAAAATAATAGCAAGTGAAGCAACTGACAAACAACTAATCTCAAAAATATACAAGCAACTCCTACAGCTCAACTCCAGAAAAATAAATGATCCAATCAAAAAATGGGCCAAAGAACTAAACAGACATTTCTCCAAAGAAGACATCCAGATGGCTAACAAACACATGAAAAGATGCTCAACATCACTCATTATCAGGGAAATGCAAATCAAAACCACAATGAGGTACCATTTCACACCGGTCAGAATGGCTGTGATCCAAAAGTCTACAAGCAATAAATGCTGGAGAGGTAAGAGGGAAGCCTCTTACATTGTTGGTGGGATGCAAACTAGTACAGCCACTATGGAGAACAGAGTGGAGATTCCTTAAAAAACTGGAAATAGAACTGCCATACGACCCAGCAATCCCACTGCTGGGCATACACACTGAGGAAACCAGAATTGAAAGAGACACGTGTACCCCAATGTTCATCGCAGCACTGTTTATAATAGCCAGGACATGGAAGCAACCAAGATGTCCATCAGCAGATGAATGGATAAGAAAGATGTGGCACATATACACAATGGAGTATTACTCAGCCATTTAAAAGAATGCATTTGAGTCAGTTCTAATAAGGTGGATGAAACTGTAGCCTATTATACAGACTGAAGTAAGTTAGAAAGAAAAAACCAATACAGTATACTAATGCATATATATGGACTTTAGAAAGATAGTAATCATGACCCTATATGCAAGACAGCAAAAGAGACACAGTTGTAAAGAACAGTCTTTTGGACTCTGTGGGAGAGGGAGAGGGTGGGATGATTCGAGAGGGTAGCATTGAAACATGTATATTATCATATGTGAAGCTGATCGCTGGTTCAGGTTCGATGCATGAAACAGGGGCACATGTGCACCCGTGGCTGATTCATGTCAATGTATGGCAAAAACCACTACAATATTGTAAAGTAATTAGCCTCCAATTAAAATAAATAAATAAATTTTTAAAAATACTTGTTGAGAGAAAGAATGAAAGACAAAATGAATAAAGTGGATGAACTGAGGTCCCAGCCCAGCACTTGCTCTACAACCCCCGCTGTTGGCGTTGAAGAGAGTGACCCCATAGTCACCCAACTACTGACAGAGCTTGTCAGGCTTTCAGAAATTGCAAGTTTCTTTATTCAAAATGATAGCCTGACAGCAACACTTCTGAGAGAAAGAGAAGTCGTAGCAAAACATAGGATTTGATAGACTTTGAGTTAAATACAGCACAGCACAGCACCCCAGTGCACTCATTCGGTTAATTGTGGGCGGAATTATTTGAGCAAAACATTTTGTGCCTACAAGCAACTGCAGGTGCAGGCAGAGAAGATTGTAAGAATCTTTACCCAAATTTGGTCTTGCAGTTCCCCCAGAAGCCTGGCACTGGTTCTCTTTCCTTGTGGTTCCTTCAGTCCCTGTTTTGATGGCGGAAACACTATGACAGCTGTGAAGTTTCTTTGGCGAGTATATCCACCAGGCAGATTCCCTGTATCCTTTCCTACTCACCAGAGGCAAAGAAACAAAAAACAAAAAGCTGACATGTGTCCCTGAGTTTATTATTTCAGGAACTTCATAGAACAGGGGCCAGAACTTGAGGAATCCTCTATCCATTGTAGCATTCATTCATGCATTCATTCACTCATTTTATTTATTTTTATCTCCGATGACTGTCTTAGAAAGCAAAGATGGGCACAGTCCTTACCCTCACAGAGCTTATAACTAACTGTGTAGGTAATTGTTAAGTTGTGATAAAGGTTATAAATAAAAGGTACAGAGTGTTAAGATTGGGAGATGCTAACTTTAGCATAAAAATCAGAGAAGAGTTACCTGGGGAAACTAATTTTGAACTGAATTTGGGACAATGAATAGCAACTAACTATGGAACCAGACTAGGGTGGAAAAAGCTGGAAAGTATTTCAAACAAAGGGACCTAAAAAACCCTGGCATGGGGAGGATGTGATGTGCTGGGGATTGAAAGGCTAGTGTGGCTGGCAGTTAAGAACCTAAGGAGAACATGTAAGAGATAAAGTTCAAAAGGAGGTATATCCATTAGGATATTTAGGTCATATTGAGGAGTTAAAAGCTTTATCTGAGGAACAATGAAATATCAGCGAGCTATTGCTGTATAAGCTCCAATACTTTGGCCCCTGATGTGAAAAGCCGGCTCATTAGAAAAGGCCCTGATGCTGGGAAAAGATTGAAGGCAGGAGGAGAAGGGACAACAAAGGAAGCGATGGTTGAGTGGCATCACCAACTCGATGGACATGAGTTTGAGCAAGCTCCAGGAGATGGTGAAGGACAGGGAAGCCTAGTGTGGTGCAGTCCATGGGGTCGCAAAGAGTGAGACACGACTGAGTGACTGAAAAACAGCAGCATTGCTGCATAACAAATTACCCCACATCTCACTAACTTAACACAATGATCATTATAAGTCACATGTTACAGGTCAGGTAGGAGTAACTGATCTAAGCCGTGTTCAGTTATTGTGGCTGTGTTCCTTTGATCTTATCTGTGCTCAGCTAGTCTTCACTATGCTCTCTCCTTTGCTTGCAGGTCAGCTAGAGGCTCCTTTCCAGAATGGCTTGGCTGGAGCACTTTACCTGGGGAAGCCTCCTAACCCAAGGACCACCTAGGCAAATCCTCTTTACGATGATGGCAGGAGCACAAGTAAGCAGGCGGCAGCATCCCAGGCTGCACTGTCACTCCATCTCAAGCTACTGGGCAAGGCAAGGCAGGTGCTACAGCTCAGATTCAAGACGTAAGAAATAGCCTCTTTATTAGGAGGAACTGAGCAGTCACTTGGCAAAAGATGTGAATACAGAGAGAGGTGAAGAATGTAAGAAGTCATGAATGTCATGAAAGTAATAAATTATAAGTGAGAAGCTAACAAAAGTTTGTAAACAGGATATTGACTTTGTTATCCAAGGGAATTCTCCACAGAACCAAGATCTATTCCTGCTACTGCTACTGCTAAGTCGCTCCAGTCGTGTCCAACTCCGTGCGACGCCATAGACGGCAGCCCACCAGGCTCCCCTGTCCCTGGGATTCTCCAGGCAAGAACACTGGAGTGGGCTGCCATTTCCTTCTCCAGTGCAAGAAAGTGAAAAGTGAAAGTGAAGTTTCTCAGTCGTGTCCGACCCTCAGCGACCCTATGGACTGCAGCCTTCCAGGCTCCTCCATCCATGGGATTTCCAGGCAAGAGTACTGGAGTGGGGTGCCATTGCTTTCTCTGAGATCCATTCCTAGGAGGGCCTTAAAAAATGGTTCTGTAATATATCCAGACACTTATCTATCATCCTAAGCTCTGTCCCCACTCCAAACTTGTAGAATCTTAACTTCTCCATTTTAACTTCCCAAACCATCTCCTCTCTGTCACTACTGCTATTCTCCTTGGTTTCTACACCTATCATCTCTTCCCTGATTTATCTTAGTTCGTTCAGTCGCTCAGTCGTGTCCGACTCTTTGCGACCCCATGGACTGCAGCACTCCAGGCCTCCCTGTCCCATCACCAACTCCCGGATTCTACCCAAACTCATGTTCACTGAGTTGGTGATGCCATCCAACCATCTCATCCTCTGTCGTCCCCTTATCCTCCGGCCTTCGATCCGGCTGGATCTTTCCCAGCATGAGGGTCTTTTCCAATGAGTCAGTTCTTCGCATCAGGTGGCCAAAGTATTGGAGTTTCAGCTTCAACATCAGTCCTTCCAGTGAACACTCAGGACTGATTTCCTTTAGGATGGACTTGTTGCAGTCCAGGGGACTCTCAAAGGTCTTCTCTGACACCACAGTTCAAAGGCATCAATTCTTCAGCACTCAGCTTCTTTATAGTCCAACTTTCACTTCCATACATGACTACTGGAAAAACCATAACCTGACTAGATGGAACTTTGTTGGCAGTGATGTCTTTGCTTTTTACTTTTTTTTAAATTTTTTATTATTATTATTTTTTTTTACTTTACAATATTGTATTGGTTTTGCCATACATCAACATGAATCTGCCACAGGTGTACACGTGTTTCCCCATCCTGAACCCCCCTCCCACCTCCCTCCCCATACCATCCCTCTGGGTCATCCCAGTGCACCAGCCCCAAGCTTCCTGTATCCTGCATAGAACCTGGACTGGCATTCATTTCTTATATGAAATTGTACATGTTTTAATGCCATTCTCCCAAATTATCCTCCCCTCCCCTCCCACATAGTCCAAAAGACTGTTCTATACATCCGTGTCTCTTTTGCTGTCTCGCATACAGGGTTGTCATTACCATCTTTCTAAATTCCATATATATGCATTAGTATACTGCATTGGTGTTTTTCTTTCTGGCTTATTTTCACTCTGTATAATAGGCTCCATTTCATCCACCTCATTAGAACTGATTCAAATGTATTCTTTTTAATGGCTGAGTAATATTCCATTGTGTATATGTACCACAGCTTTCTTATCTGTTCATCTGCTGATGGACATCTAGGTTGCTTCCATGTCCTGGCTATTGTAACTGTGCTGAGATGAACATTTGGGTACACGTGTCTCTTTCAATTCTGGTTTCCTCGGTATGTATGCCCAGCAGTGGGATTGCTGGGTCGTATGCAGTTCTATTTTCAGTTTTTAAGGAATCTCCACACTGTTCTCCATAGTGGCTATACTAGTTTGCATTCCCACCAACAGTGTAAGAGGGTTCCCTTTTCTCCACATCCTCTCAGCATTTATTGCTTGTAGACTTTTGGATCGCAGACATTCTGACTGGCATGAAATCGTACCCTCATTGTGGGTTTGATTTGCATTTCTCTGATGTTGAGCATCTTTTCATGTGTTTGTTAGCCATCTGTACGTCTTCTTTGGAGAAATGTCTATGTAGTTCTTCGGCCCATTTTTTCATTGGGTCATTTATTTTGTCTTTGCTTTTTAATATGCTGTCTGGGTTGGTCATAACTTTCTTCCAAGGAGTAAGCATCTTTTAATTTCATGGCTGCAATCACCATCTGCAGTGATTTTGGAGCCCCAAAAATAAAATCTGCCACTGTTTCCACTGTTTTCCCCATCTATTGCCATGAAGGTGATGGGCTGGATGCCATGATTTTAGTTTTCTGAATATTAAGCTTTAAACCGGCTTTTTTCACTCTCCTCTTTCACTTTCATCAAGAGGTTCTTTAGTTCTTTGCTTTCTGCCATTACAGTGGTGTCATCTGCATATCTGAGGTTATTGATATTTCTCCCAGCAATCTTGATTCCAGTTTGTGCTTCATCCAGTCCAGCATTTCTCATGATGTACTCTGCATATAAGTTAAATAAGCAGGGCGACAATATACAGCCTTGACGTACTCCTTTTCCGATTTCGAACCAGTCTATTGTTCCATATCCAGTTCTAACTGTTGCTTCCTTACCTGCATACAGATTTCTCAAGAGGCAGGTCAGGTGGTCTGGTATGCCCATCTCTTTCAGAATTTTTCCACAGTTTGATTGTGATCCACACAGTCAAAGGCTTTGGCATAGTCATAAAGCAGAAATAGATGTTTTTCTGGAACTCTCTTTTTCAATAATCCAATGGATGTTGTCAATTTGATCTCTGGTTCCTCTGCCTTTCTAAACCAGCTTGAACATCTGGAAATTCACAGTTCACATATTTCTGAAGCCTGGCTTGGAGAATTTTGAGCATTACCTTACTAGCGTGTGAGATAGTGCAATTGTGCAGTAGTTTGAGCATTCTTTGGCATTGCCTTTCTTTGGATTGGAATGAAAACTGACCTTTTCCAGTCCTGTGGCCACTGCTGAGTTTTCCAAATTTGCTGGCATATTGAGTCCCGCACTTTCACAGCATTATCTTTTAGGATTTGAAATCACTCAACTGGAATTCATCACCTCCATTAGCTTTGTTCGTAGTGATGCTTCTTAAGGCCCACTTGACTTCACATTCCAGGATGTCTGGCTCCAGGTGAGTGATCACACCATCGTGGTTATCTGGATCATGACGATCTTTTTTGTACAGTTTCTTCTGTGTATTCTTGTCACCTCTTCTTAATATCTTCTGCTTCTGTTAGGTCCATACCGTTTCTGTCCTTTATCAAGCCCATCTTTGCATGAAATGTTTCCCTTGGTATCTTAATTTTCTTGAAGAGATCTCCAGTCTTTCCATTCTAATTGTTTTCCTCTATTTCTTTTCACTAATCACTGAGGAAGGCTTTCTTATCTCTCCTTGCTATTTTTTTGGAACTCTGCATTCAAATGGTATATCTTTCCTTTTCTCCTTTGTTTTTTGCTTCTCTTCTTTTCACATTTGTAAGGCCTCTACTAATAATACCCCGTTAGTTTCTCCTCCTCCAACTTACCTTCCACCTCACCCCCAGAGCAGCCTTTGATCTTATCTCTTCCACAAGGTAAAATTACTCCTTGGAATGGCATTCAAGGTCCCATTTAAGATGGTTTTGTGTTCCTTTCCAGACCTCTATTCTTCATTCTCTCTCCTTTAAAGCACTGTCATTCAGATATAACTGAGCCACTGTCTCCTCAGCTGCCTTCACCCTGGCAGCTTCTGCAATCCTGCACACTTTTATTCTGTTATTTTCTGTCTAGAATTTCTTTTTCCCTTATTGCTCATCTGGAAACCATTCATCCTTCACAACCTAACTTATGATCATCACCTGCTTAATCTGCCTTCCTCCAGACACCTATTACAGTGTATGCAATGTTTTGTTTCCAGTCCTGTCTCCTCTTACAGAGCTGGGGAAATCCCATCATCCTTAGCATGTGTTAACATAAATCAGATGTGAGAAGAAAAGTTTAAAATTTATTTTACATCATTTATATCTTATTTTGACTGGTGGGCTTTATAATGCTTTGGTATTTCTTATTCATATTTTTATAATATTTTTATGCAGAAGTACAAAAATATATTTAGAAATCATAAATAGAATTAATATTGCAGATGCCCATGCTCAAAGTGTTTCTACAAATTGGTGTTTCCAAGGAAAATTTTGGAGAGCGTACTTCTAGACAATATACTCCTTAATAATGGATGGGACCTGATGTTCAAAAACCAGACTTGAACTATGCTAATTTCTAATTCACAGCCCAAAGTGCTAAATCTCCCAGGAGATTTTCATTGCAAAGCTGAGCAAAACTGTCAGCTAAAAAGTAGAAGGACCATCCCCAGGCCTGACACACAAAACAGGCCAACTACTGAGGAAGATTTTTATGGAATGTTGTAGTTTTCCTGGACTCCTGGTAATAAATTTAAAAAAAAAATGTTTCTGGGTAGGTAGGAAGTATATGCCTGCTGCTTTTATGGGATGTACTCAAGGGTTTGTATCCCCTTGAATCAAACAAATCATGCCTGAAGAGAATCTAGGGCAAGACTAACACAGGTAATTCTTCTTTTTATGATCTATTCTGGAATAGTTGTTTGTATAGGGGAATCCCACAGTATCTACTTTCTGGCATAAACACAGCATAGTTGAGAGAAAGAGTGTGAATTTACACTGTTTATCAATAAACAGTCCTCGTTCAGAGACTTTTGCCACTTCTGGGTCAGTAGCTTGATCTTTGTCTACTGCCAGAAATTAAAAGTGATTGCTTAAATGTCCTTGTCACCAGAACAAAATGACTTTCCCTACATTTAAAAACAAGTGCTGACAACTCCAAAAACAGATTATTCTAACAATAATAGTGAGCTTCTCCACATACGCACTGGTTTCCTGGGCACTCTGCTACCTACTAATCCTCAGTGTTTTCAATATTCCCATTTATAGATCAGAAAACTCAGAGCTTGAATGGCTTGCCTAAGGAGTTGCAATTAGTCTCTTGTGGAGCAAAGATTAGTGCCCACGTCTGTCTTCAACTACAGTGAAAGCTTTTAACTATCTCGCTAAACGAAGTCTAAAAATAAATCAATTAATCCAAATGAAGGGCTGGAGAACATTAAGAAGTTTCCCTGTTCTCAAATTCTAAGATTACTTGAAAACATGTGTCTGAAATATTATGTAATATATTCTGAAGTCAAAGAACCATGCCTTTGTTTAACAGCCACTGTTCTGGAAGCTCCATTCCTTAGCACCCCATCTAGCCAGCCAAATACTCAGGTTGCCCATACAGATTACATGCTACTGAGACAAAAACAAAAGTCCAAAATCTATGGTTATACCAAAGACTGTGTGTCCCCGCCATCGAAGCACATGTGACTTCCTGCTGTTTTCTCCTTGCCAGATGTAGAAATGAATGTCTTAATCCCAGGAAATTTTTATAATTGCTAAAGATGACTATTGCAGCTTTTTCAGAAACATGGGCTCATTTTTAGAAAAGAAAAAATAAAAAGATTGCATAATGGCTGAGTGGAAATTCACAAGCAGATAGTCAGGCAAGCATACGTTGGATACACATTCCTACTGTAGAAAAAGAGAAATGCATTTCAGCTTAAATACTAGTTTTGTTATGTTTCTAGATGAGAGATAATTTTAAGGAGTTTAACTTTTTAAAACAAATTGTGTATCAAATAAATACTTCTAGAGATCTCGTCATTAAAAAGAACAAAGATAAAATGTTTCAGTAGAATATCTAATTTAAAAAGAATGGCATGAACAAAGGTGTTCTCTAATAAGAGGGAATTAAAAAATAAAACTGATGGAAATCTTGAGCATGTGTATATTTCTCTTCAACTTGCAGATTCTGCCTAGATCCTGGCCATCCCCATCTCCGTAACCATTCAGTTCTTGACTAGCTCCTCCCTTTGCTCTTCTCTCCCCCTCCATCCAACCCACCACAGGAACTTCCTGAGATCCATCCTTGGTACTCCCTTCTTTTTTCTACCCTCTGTCTTCTTTTTTTCAATGTATTTTTTACTGAAGTAAAGTTGACTTACAATGTTGTGTTATTTTCAGGTGTACAGCAAAGTGATTTAGTTATATATATATTTGTGGTGTGTATGTATGTATAAGAATGTGTGTGTATATATATATATATATATATATATATATATATATATATATGAATGTTATTTATCAGGTACTTTATCAGATTCTTTTCCTGTATAGGTTATTACAAAATACTGACTATAGTTCCCTGTGCTATACATTAGGTCCTGGTTGGTTATCTATTTTATATATAGCAATGTGTGTATGCTATGCTATGCTATGCTAAGTCGCCTCAATCGTGTCTGACTCTGTGTGACCCCATAGACGGCAGCCCAACAGGCTCCCCCGTCCCTGGGATTCTCTAGGCAAGAACACTGGAGTGGGGTTGCCATTTCCTTCTCCAATGCATGAAAGTGAAAAGTGAAAGTGAAGTCGCTCAGTCGTGTCCGACTCCTAGCGACCCCATGGACTGCAGCCTACCAGGCTCCTCTGTCCATGGGATTTTCCAGGCAAGAGTACTGGAGTGGGGTGCCATTGCCTTCTCGAATGTGTGCATGTTACCCCCAAATTCCTAATTTGTCTCTCCCCTTCCACCTTTCTCCTTTGATAACCATAAGTTTGTTTTCTATGTCTGTGAGTCTGTTACTCAGCCATAAAGAAGAATGAAATAATGCCATTTGCAGCAATATGGATGGACTTAAAGATTGTCCTACTGAGTGAGGTGAGTCACAGAGAGAAAGACAAATATCATATGGCATCCCTTCTTTGTGAAATCTAAGAAAAAAAAAGATACAAATGAACTTATTTACCCCCTTTCTTTTGGCAGGGACCCTTATCACTGCCCGTGTTCCAATTTTCATTTCCACATATAATAGCACCGTCACACTCTTTAGCTGGCATCTCTCTTCCAGGCTCCAGCCTCATTTTTCTAATTGTTCACTAAAACTGTTTACTTTGAAGTGTTCAGCAAAATTCATTCAGTCATTTAACAAGTGAATGAGAGCTGTTCATGTGATTGACATTGTGGAGATCCTGGTGAAGGAAGCAGCCCTTGTGGAGGTCCCTGCCTTTGTGGATCTTAAATTCTAGAGGCAAAGATAGAGTAACTGAAGCTAAATCTATAGTTGAATGGTGATAAGTGCTTCTCGGGGAAGGGAAATAGGGAATTTTGAGGGGAGAGTGATGACTTTAAAAATGGTCATCAGTGCGGGCCTTGCTGAAAAGGTGCTTTCTGAATTAAGACTGAAGGAGGTGAGGGAGCAAGATTAAGAATGCAGGTTTGAAATTCTCACATTTTTTCTTAATTTATCCCTCTCTGCATCTCCCCTGTGGTAACCATAAGTTTGTTTCCTATGTTTGTGAGTCGATTTCTGTTTTGTAAATAAGTTCATGTGTATCCTTTTTTTAGATTCCACCTATCTGTGATATATGTGATATTTTTCTTTCTCTGTCTGACTTCACTCAGTATGATAATCTCTAGTTGCATCTGTGTTAATGTAAATGACATTATCTCTTCCTTTTTATGGCTAAGTAGTATTCCATTGTATATATGTACCACATCTTTATCCATTCCATATCTTTATCTGCTTCCATACTGGACACTTAGGCCACTTTCATGTCTTGGCTATTATAATAGTGCTGCTATGCACAGTAGAGTGCACACATCTATTCAAATTATGTTTTCTCTAGATATATGCTGCAGAGTAGGATTGCAGGGATTTTATGGTATCTGTACTTCTAGATTTTCAAGGTTTGAGAGTCTTGCAAGAAATGCAGGAGGAAATTTTTTTTAAAAGGAGGCAGTGGATGTGTATCAAGCATCCATACCAAGGAGCTCTGAGACTAGTTCTCACCAGCACCTCAAGGTCAACATGCCAGAACCTAAACTTGTCACCTGCAGAAACAGCACAACTTTTTTCTTTCGGTGATTCCTTCCGTCACCATCACCAAACACAAGACCTGGCTCAGGCCAGTTACTCACTGTGCTTTTTAGAAGAACAAATGAACAGCTATTCTATGCTCTAGACGAACAAGGATAAATAAGAGTCCCCCCACTGAAGGAGCAAACACCCTGAGCAGAAAGACGGCATCTTAGTTTTGGTTCCCCCAGATGCAGGCCCTGGGTTAAGGATTTGGGTACAAGTCATTAACTTGGAAGGTAAAGGGAAATACTGGTAGGGGAGCAAGAAAGGGAGACTAGATTAGGAGAGCATACAATTAGAGTGTATTGTGGAGCCAGCTAGCACTTATCAAGCCAGGGAAACTCCAGGAGGCCAGACAGACACAGCTCAGATCCTGCCCCAAGACAGGCAAGCTAAGGTACTATACCCCAACTCCCATCAAGCTTTGGCTGAGGGCTAATCCTAGAGGGTATTATTTCCTGAGCCCCAGTAACAAGAGAAAGCCCTTGGGCAGCTACAAGATGCATATCGAAAGGATAAGGGGAAATGGCTACTGCTAATACAGTGGAATACTTATGACACCTAAGGTGACCTCTGCAGAAGTGTGGAAAAGCAAATGCAGTGTAATGCGATAAGTTAGTAACAGGGCTCAGCTGATATGAATCAGTCCCCACCTCATGACTGGGCTCAGCATGTCTATAAATGAACATTTGTTAAATAAGTGTACAAAGTACAATAAGAAATAGACCTGAGACAGCAACTATTTCCCAAAATGCATTTGCCGCAGAAACTGGCTAGCATTTTACCTTTTTCTTTTTTTCTTAGGAAACCTACATTTCCCAGCCTCCTTACCAGTTAGGTGAGGTCATGTGATTGAGTTCTGACCAATAGGATGTGGTCAAAAGGGATGTCACCACCTCCAGGCCTGGTCTACTAGACCCTCTCAAGCACAATCCTTCCTGCTTTCTCTTCTTCTGTCTTCATGAGATATCCTGAGGGCCTAAAAGATGGAAGGATTTGGGGTCCTTGAATTTGCCATTGGAGAACTGCCTTGAGGAACAGTTTCATCAGGGGACAATTCATGTTGGACATTTGTTGCAAAGGAAGTAAATTTGTATTGGATGAGGCCACTGAGATTTTGGACCTGTTTGGTGGAGCAGCTAGCCTACCCTAACACAGTGGGTATTCAGTACATATTTGTGAACACATGGCTGAATGAATGCTAATTGGAAGGGATGGTCTATTTCACTCTGCTCAAAGTTGGCAATGCTAGCGGGAAGCTTGAGAAAAGTGGAGTTTTGACAATAGCTGAAGGGAAAGGTGAAATGACATGAATAACCAATTTCATTTCACTCCTAGGGTCGCCCAAGGCCAAGCCTGCTATCACCCTATAAGCAAGGCCTGTATTATTTAAATTTCCCCTGCAGAAATATGAGCCCATTTTGCTCTATCTTATCCCCAACAAAAGTGGAAAAGGTTTGGCTTCCTGCCTGCATAAAATTACCTCTCATACACTTCATAGTTTTTGTTAAGTCACCCTCTCAGTGCTCCTAAGTTCTCATTTCATAAGTTAAATATGGAGATTAGTTTTGCAATTTCAGCCCTTTGGAAAATCCTCTTTGCAAGAGAATCAGTGGCTGAGGTTAAATTTACATGGAGTGGTTTTTTCCAGAGTTGGTTGGCTGATCCTTCTCGTCTTCCTTGACTCCTCCTTGAAGGAAGGAGGCTGAGGCACACTACAGCCTAGAGATTTTCAAATGGAAATACAGAGCTTAGAATAATAGAAGTATTAGACACTAGCTTTGTGCTTTACACTCTTGGTCTTACTTGATTCTGGCAACAATCCTATAAATAAATCTTATTATTCCCATTTAACAGATGGGAAAACTGAGGCAGAAATACATAGATGAATTCATGGACAAAAGGTCACACAGCTGATATGTTGTGGGAACACACAAATGTTCCCACATTTGAACAAAATGAACCCAGTGCTGTTCATTTTCACTATAATATGTTGTTCTGGTGCCACAAGCAGGTTATTTACTATTATAGTGTCCCCTCTTTCCTCCAAAAAGATAAAGTCCTACCCCAGCACCTAAGCGTATGAGCTTATTTAGAAATTGTATCTTTTGCAGACAATCAAGTTCAGATCAAGTTAGGATTTGAGAAAGGGTGCTACTCCAATATGACTGGCATCAGAAAAAGGGGGAATTTGCACACAGATATGTACACAAGGAAGATCACGTGAAGACAGAGTGAAAGACATCTGTAACCAAGGGAATCCAGAGGTGACCAGAAGCTAGGCGAGAAGGATAGAGAAGATTCTCTGTCACAGCTCTCAGAAAGAAACAGCCCTGATTTCAAACTTCTAGCCTCCAGAACCATGAGACAATACATTTCTGTTGTTAAGCCACCGATCTGTGGTCCTTGGTTGCAGCAGCCCCAGGAAACTCATGCAGTTAATGAGTGTATCTTGGAATCTCAGTGTTCTCATCTGCACAGAAGGAAGATGAGCAACGTCTAGTTTAGCAAGTTTCGGGGTGTGTTGAATGAGATAATACACACACTGCACCAAGAAGGATGCAGTGTACCAAGTGCACTCAAAGGGCTCAGTCGACAGCAGCGGTTATTATTAACATTGAAAGTGAAAGTCACTCAGTTGTGTCCTACTCTTTGCAACTCCATGGACAGTAGTCCGCCAGGCTCCTCCGTTCATGGGATTTCCCAGGCAAGAAT
This sequence comes from Bos indicus x Bos taurus, assembly GCF_003369695.1. Classification (NCBI taxonomy): domain Eukaryota; kingdom Metazoa; phylum Chordata; class Mammalia; order Artiodactyla; family Bovidae; genus Bos; species Bos indicus x Bos taurus. The sequence continues at coordinate 15,402 of NC_040085.1, forward strand.
ACTGGAGTGGATAGGCATTTCCTTCTTCTGGGGATCTTCCCAACCCAGGGATCAAACCTGAGTCTCCTGCATTGCAGGCAAATTCTTTATTGTCTGAACCGCCAGGGAAGCCCAATTATTGTGTATGAAAAATTCTCCCTATGACATTGCAGAAAAGCCACCACTGGTTTTTTCCCCACCCCTTAATCACTCATGACTGAACAACTAACACTTCATTAATTATTTAACAAAATGAGTAGAAAGTCATTTATCTCACATGTTTGCATGAGGAATAAAAGAAAGCATCTAAGTTATTACTCCACTATCTATTTCTGTTCAGCTGCAAAGTGACATGATTATTTGCCCACATGGTCTTATTTCTTGCTGATGAAATGTTTATGAAGCTGTGACCCATGTGTCCTGTCTCTAAGCAGGGTTTCAGTCTCACAGACACAGTCCAACAACCAAAAACCATTTTCAGTATAACCCAAGTCCTTAAACCTGTTCCTCCAGCGCAGTGCATCAGCACCTTTCAAAGGTCCCTCTCTATTCCCACATTCTGCAGCCTGCTCCTTAGCTTCCAGCTCCCAGTTTCTCCAAAAAGCGCCACCTTCTGCCCTCTTCCACTCTATTCTGTCTCCCTCCCCATCCATATTCTGTGTTCCTGTCCCGACTCTGACCTTGAATGATAGAAGTTAAATCATGAGGCAAAGATGAAAGAAGGCGGGGTACCACCACTCTCTAGCGGCAGCAGAAGATGAAACTCTGAGAGCACTTGTGGCTTCATCATTCTTTGTCCCGTTACAAGGAGTGCATCCCCATCAAGCCATGCAATGAGATAGGGCTAATTTAATGAAAGGACAATGTCAAAAGTACAGTCAATATGATCTGAATTTAAATTCTATATCTGGAAAATGCTAGCTGGACATGGTACTTAACTTCTCTGAACCTCTGAATGCTTATCTGCAAAATGAGGCTACAAATGCACATTTCACAGAGTATGCTGAGGATTAGATGAGATCACAAATGTGAATCACTTGGCCAGAGCAGGCACATGCTTGCTGTTAATAATAACTACCAATTTATGAAACAAGCTTGATTCAGAGGATAATAGCAGCATGCCAATTTAGTTCTATTGGTGGTGTCCCTTTTTTATTTTTAAAAAGTTATTTATTTTTTAATTGAAGGATAAATGCTTTACAGACTTATGTTGGTCTCTGCCAAACATCAGCTTGAATCAGCCATAGGTGTACATATGTCCCCTCCCTCTTGAACCTCCCTCCATCCCCATCCTGCCCCTCTAGGTTGTTACGGAGTCCCTGTTTGGGTTCCCTGAGTCATATAGCAAATTTCCACTGGCTACCTATTTTACATATGGTAATGTAAGTTTCCATGTTACTCTCTCCATACATCCCACCCTCTCCTTGATTCAGAGGATAACAGTAGCATGCAAATTTAGTTTGATTGCTGGCATCCCTTTAAATGTATCTTTTAAGGTAAGTTCTCTTCCTTCCCCTGGAAGAAATTCAGGATGGACTCCAAGATTTTTTCTGGTCATTCTTAGATAATAAAATTCCTTCAATCAATCCAATTGCCCAAACAACCTGATCCAGTTCAGTTCAGTTCAGTCACTCAGTCGTGTCCAACTCTTTGCAACCCCATGAATTGCAGCACACCAGGCCTCCCTGTCCATCACCAACTCCCAGAGTTCACTCAGACTCACATCCATCGAGTCAGTGATGCCATCCAGGCATCTCATCCTCTGTCATCCCCTTCTCCTCCTGCCCCTAATCCCTCCCAGCATCAGAGTCTTTTCCAATGAGTCAACTCTTTGCATGAGGTGGCCAAAGTACTGGAGTTTCAGCTTTAGCATCATTCCTTCCAAAGAAATCCCAGGGCTGATCTCCTTCAGAATGGACTGGTTGGATCTCCTTGCAATCCAAGGGACTCTCAAGAGTCTTCTCCAACACCACAGTTCAAAAGCATCAATTCTTCGGTGCTCAGCCTTCTTCACAGCCCAACTCTTACATCCATACATGACCACTGGAAAAACCATAGCCCAGTGGTTTAAATGTCTAGTCCAGTGCATGGATCATAATTTTTCCCTCTTCTCGGGCAGACTAACTACTTACAGAGAGAATAATAACTTAGGTACCCTTTCTCCTGCCTGCTGTATGCATCCATCCCTCTCCAGCCTTACTGATCGAGGCTCTTCTCCACAAGGGCTGGAGCTACTGGAGGAGGAAGGAGGAAGATACGTTTGATTTGCTTAGAAAAGGAATGCTTTGATTGGTGTTGCAAATGGGCTCTTAGATGGCAATTCTTCAGAAGTCCTCCCACTCTTGTTGCTGGGAACAGCAACCTCATTGTCCAAAGACCTCTCATGACCTTCCCCTTCCTAGAGATAAAGCCAAGAAACCAGAGCATGGCCTTCAAGAATCCAGTGGGTGGCCCCATACCACACTTTCAGGCTTACCTCCTGCCTGCTCTTCCAGCTCCCATCACGTAGTCTTCATTGCAGCTTCATGAAACCTGCAGCTCTTTCCAGAACAGATCAGCCTCTTTTACACACTCCAGGCTATGTATTTGTAAAGGCAAATCCCTCCTCCTAGAACCCACGTCTCTTTCCTATTTCTGGCAAAGGGTAGCCCTTCTGTGAAGATATCAACTAAAACACTGTATAATGGGGTTTATACAGTGGTGGCTCAGTGGTAAAGAATCCTCATGACAATGCAGGAGACATGGGCTCGATCCCTTATCCAAGAAGATCCCATGTGCCATGTGGCAAAAGCCACCACAACTATTGACACTGTGCTCTGGAGCCTGAGAACCACAACTGCTCAGCCCAAGCACCATAAAAATGAATCCCATGTGCTCCGGAGCTCATGCTCTGCAGCAAGAGGAGCACCACGAGAAGCCCGTGCACCATCAAAGCCCACACAGCAGCAAAGACCCAGCACAGCCAAGAACAAATAAATAAATCATACTAAAACACTTTGACAAAGGAGCCCTTCCACCTAAGTGAGGCAATACATACATTAATCAATAGCGTTAGAGCAGCCAGCTAGCCATTTGAGGAAAAATACTTGATGCAAAATTTCTACCTCAGTATTTAATGGTGGAGTGTTGTTTTTCTTTGATGACTAGTGAGGCTGAATATATAGTTCACTTATTCATTGTTGGGTTTTCAGTTTTGTGACTTGCTTCCTTTTCAAGTCAAACTTGACTATTCATTGATTTCTTATAGATTGGTAAGGGGATTTTGAACACTGAGGACATTAGCTCTCTGTCTGTTATGTATGGTGCAGACCCCTGCCCCCCTCCATCTGTGCACTTTCATTTTAATTTTGCTTGTGATGTTGTTTAATAAATTACAATCTTAAACTTTTATGCCACTAGATCTATTAATCTTTTCCTTCATGACTTCTGATTTTGCTGTCATGCTTGGGAAGTCTTTATCCAACTCATGGCTATATGAATATTCTTCTAAATTCTCATCTTATGCATTAATTATTTGCTTTCTCCCCAGTTTTATGGAGACATAATTGATATTTAATACTGTGTAAGTTTAAAGTATACAATGTAATCCTTTGATAAATGTACATATTTTGAAATGATTACCACAATAAGGTTAGCTAACATTCATTATCTCACATAGTTTTTTTTCTTGTGATGAGAACTTTAAAGATCTACTCTCTTAGCCATTTTCAAATCTACAATAGAGTACTGTTAACTGTAGTCACCATGGCATATATTATATCCCCAGAACTTATTTATCTCATAGATTGAAGTTTGTACTTTTTGGCTCCCTTCATTCCTTTACCACACCTTTCACCCTCTGCCCTTGCCAATTACCAATCTGTTTTCTGTTTCTCTGAATTCATTTTTTAAAGCTTCTGCTTGTAAGTGAGATCATACATACTCTGTCTTTCTCTGTCTGACTTACTGTACTTAGCAATGCTCTCAAGGTCCATCCTTGTCGCAAATGGTGCTGTTTCCTTCCTTTTATGCCTGAGTAATATTCCTGTGTGTGTTGTATTTCCTTTATCCATTCATCTGTTGGTGGACACTTAGGTTGTTTCCATATCTTGGCTATTGTGAATACTGCTGCAATGAACATGGTGGTACCAAGATACCTTCTAGATGGTGTTTCTATTGTATCCAAGGGCAGGATGCCTTGATCAAATGGTAGTCCTGTTTTTGAGTTTCTGAAGAACTTCCTTAGTGCTTTCCATAGTGCCTATACCATAATTATTTGCTTTTAATTATTTAATTCTTCAGAGATAAAAGGACCTAAGCAACACTAAACTCTGCCAAGAAAATCATCCCCACCATACCCAGCAGCCCCAGCATGTCAGCAGAAGACCCCAGTAGCCAACAGGATAAAACAGACCAAATAATGGTACCCGGGAGACCTGCCTCATCATGGTCAGGTGGGAAATTGTAAAACATGAACTCTCCTTCCTTCTCCAAACATTTCTGCCCCTGTCCCAGTCCCAGGAAGATTAGATCCAAAGATAGGAAGAGAGTGGGATGTCCCAGAGACAGACTGCTTGCACTTCCTCAATCCCACATAGCGACAGAAGACAAATCAAAAAAAAACAAACTATCCCCCCGTCCTCATCTTGAGGTCCTCAAGCCACAGGCCTGGCATAAGTTGAAAATGGGAGATAATTTTGAATCAGACACTATGTTAGATTTTGAATAGACTGTAATATGTAACTACAATTACAGAGAAATTATGTCATCTGTTCAAAGTCTCTTCAAAGGATCTGATCTCCATTGAGAGAGAGACTTCGAGCATGTTTCAAAGGTGACATCGTTTCATTTGTGTCCCTCCTTTAATCGATAACATTTTTAAAAAAGAGGGTACAATGCAAAATAGCTAGAGAGTTCCAGACTTTACATGCACATCCAAAACTGTCCACAAGAAAAGAGGGATATTTACTTCTCCTCGTTATTAAGCCAAAATACCAAGCTTCACTCTGATTATACTAACTTGATTAGGCCTGAAACAACCAGCATTGCCAAGGCAAAAGTCAGTCCTGCTCCCTCCTCCAGCTTGTCTCTGAGACCAGGCACAAGCACAGCAGCCACTGCCGGACTCGGGAGTCTGCCAGTCAGTTGGTGTGTCTATTAAAAAGCAGAGACATCACTTTGCCAACAAAAGTCTGTCTAGTCAGAGCTATGGTTTTTCCATAGTCATGTGTGGATGTGAGAGTTGGACTATGAAGAAGGCTGAGTGCCAAAGAATTGATGCTTTTGAACTATGATGTTGAAGAAGACTCTTGCAAGCCCCTTGGACTGCAAGGAGATCCAACCAGTCAATCCTAAAGGAAATCAGTCGTGCATATTCATTGGAAGGACTGATGCTGAAGCTGAAGTGCCAATATTTTGGCCACCTGTTGGGAAGAACTGGCTCATTGGAAAAGACCCGGATGCTGGGAAAGATTGAGGGCAGGAGGAGAAGGGGACGACAGAGAATGAGATGGCTGGATGGCATCACTGACTCAATGGACATGAGTTTGAGTAAGTTCCAGGAGTTGGTGATGGACAGAGAGGCCTGGCATGCTACACTCCATGGGGTCACAGAGTCAGGCACGACTGAGCAACTGAACTGAACTGAACTGAAAGTTGGTGCTGGCCGGTTGGTGTGTCTCTGAAAAGTCGATGCCGTTGAACCTCCTGCCATGGCTAAGTAAGATCCGTTCAGTGTCCCCTCTGGTGGTCCTACCCTGGAGAACCGAGGGGCTGGTGAAGAGGACCCTGCCATGGCCTTCTTGGCATAGCAGGAGAGTGAGATTTTGGGCATCGAGAACGACAAGACCTTCACCATCCTGGAGGGTGGCAGTCCAGATGCTGATGACGGAGTGATGAATGGCAAATACTACCAGGAGACTACTGGGCTGACAGACAGTTACGCAGCTGTTTCACAAGTGGATCTGTTGCACTCAGACAGAACCTGAAAGTATCCCGTAAAGGAGAGAATAGCAAACTGAATGCTTGGAAGCCCTTGATGCCAATTCTTAGAAGCAGGAAGCAGAGTAGAAAGAAAAAGCCATCAAGGATCTGGACAAGTGGTATGCGAGGCAGGCTGGCAGCTCCAGAAGACAAAAGCCAACAACAGGGCAGCGGAAGAAGCCTTTGTACATGACATTGAGGAGTTGTCCCCAGGCACTGAGTGGGAACGGGCGGCCCAGCTGTGTGACTCTAACCCGAAGTCCAGCAAGCAGGCCAAAGACATCTCCCATGGGCATTCTGTCCTCATCTCCCTCAAGCAGGGCCCCCTGGTGCTTTGAAGAGCCACGGGTCTACAATATCTTAATAGTGAAGCTCTTCACGGTAATTGCATTAATTATGTTGAGTTGTTTTGGACCAAATCTTTTGTCTTTAGAGTTGATCATTCTTTGTGATTGCACATTTCCTTCAACTGTGTTCTCCCTGGCATTCAAAGAGGAGGGGAGGTGGTGGCAGAGGAAGGGAGGGAGGCCTCCCAAGGGCAGCCTCAACCTATGCTTTTGTGTATTATTTTGAGAATAAATTTGTTTCAAACAATAAAAAAATAAATAAGTCTGACCTGATTAGCTTAAGCTAGGTTTCTACCACCCCTGAGCCAATCACTGAAACGGAGCAGATGTCTCTAGTCCAGTAAGAATTCACCCCTGGAGAAAGTGAAGAAAATGAAAGTCGCTCAGTGGTATCCCTCTCTTTGTGACCCCATGGACTATACAGTCCATGGAATTCTCCAGGCCAGAATACTGGAGTGGGTAGCTATTCCCTTCTCCAGGGTATCTTCCCAACCCAGGGACTGAACCTAGGTCCCCCGCATTGCAGACGGATCCTTCACCAGCTAAGCCACCAGGGAAGCCGCTGGAGAAGGGGAGGACTAATGGGGAATGGAAGAGACAATAAATAGAATCACTCCCTACCTATCCCTCTGGTCAATGAGGTCTCTTGGCCCTCCCTATTTCATTTTCACTCAGTTTGAGGCCTGGAGCACAGTGTAATTCTAGCTGAAATCATGTTTAGGAAGCTGTTTATTTAACCAGCAAGGGGGCCAGCTATTACAAGCTAACAACCCAAAGAAACATTTTCTTTCCCCATTGAAATCCAAAAACCCTGCCAAAGGAAGCTTAGCTGAGGCCCTAGGCCTTTCTCCCCAGCTCAGCCCCACTCTCTGCTGGCAGCAGGGTCCCGCACTAAGTGATAACTCATATTTGTAAACTACTTTGCAATTTGCAAAGGGCTTTCACATCCATTATGCCATTTAATCAACAACGGGTGCTGGGGGAGGATGCTGGTTTGGATGCTGCTCTCAGGATTTCATAAGCATGCTGTATTAGGAGTGGAAAGAAGGAATTATTCGTAAGACTCTGTGAGGCTAGTGTGGCGTGTGTAGTTGGAGGGCCACAAAGGGCATTAGAGTTTCTGTCTCCCCTCCGCCTTTTGTTAACTGACTCCATTCCTTTGAAGTACTCAGTATCCCCTACTGAATAGTTTTAGGTCTTAATGATTTGTTACACAAGATGTGTGCCCTGGCTGTAAAAATGGCCCCTGACCTAAGGAAGACTAACTGGATGCTCATTCTTCTGAGAATCTGAATTTGCATGAGAATCACACACAAAAAAGCGGGGCATTCTGATGATGTTTGACCTTGCTTCTTTATAATCCAGTTTTCTCCGTGAGCTTCCTGTCTTTAAATTAGATGAATAAGACATTGTGAATACAACAGGCATGGTACTGAAGAATCCCCAGATGCCCTCTCAAGGAAAAGCCTAGGGATAAAAAGCACACATTGGAGATAAGAATGGAAGGGAGACGGAACCAAGCAACAGAGACCTACAGATACTAAATAACTGTCGTTCAGTTGCTCAGTTGAATCTGACTCTTTGCAACTCCACGGACTGCAGAATGCCAGGCTTCCCTGTCCTTCACCATCTCCCAGAGTTTGCTCAAACTCATGTCCATTGAATCGGTGATGCCATCCAACCAACTTGTCATCTATCATCCCCTTCTCTTCCTGTCCTCAATCTTTCCCAGCACCAGTGTCTTTTCTAATGAGTCAGTTCTTTGCATCAGGTGGCCAAAATATTGGAGCTTCACCTTTAGCATAGGTCCTTCCAATGAATATGCAGGACTGATTCCTTTAGGATTGACTGGTTGGATCTCCTGGCAGTCCAAGGGACTCTTAAGAGTCTTCTCCAACACCACAGTTCAAAAGCATCAATTCTTCAGCACTCAGCCTTCTTTATGGTCCAACTCTCACATCCATACATGACTACTGGGAAAACCATAGCTTTGACTAGACAGACCTTTGTTGGCAAAGTAATGTCTCTGCTCTTTAATACACTAGGTTTGTTTGCTCTTTAATACACTATCTAGGTTTAATATACCATCTAGCTTTTCTTCCAAGGAGCAAGCATCTTTTAATGTCATGGCTGCAGTCACCATCTGCAGTGATTTTGGAGCCCAGGAAAATAAAGTCTGTCACTGTTTCCATTGTTTCCCCATCTATTTGCCATGAAGTGATGCGACCAGATGCCATAATCTTCATTTTTTGAATATTGAGTTTTAAGCCAGCTTTTTCACTCTCCTCTTTCACCTGCAACAAGAGTCTCTTTAGTTCTTCTTCACTTTCTGCCATAAGTGTGGTGTCATCTGCATATCTGAGGTTACTGATATTTCTCTCGGCAATCTTGATTCCAGCTTGTGCATCATCTAGCCCAGAATTTTGCATGATGTACTCTGCACATAAATTAAATATACATCCTTGACATACTCTTTTCCCAATTTGGAACCAGTCTGTTGTTCCATGTCTGGTTCTAACTGTTGCTTCTTGACTTGCATACAGGTTTTGCACAGGGAAGGTAAGGTGATCTGGTATTCCCATCTCTTTAAGAATTTCCCACATTTTGTTATGATCCACACAGTCAAAGGCTTTAGTGTAGTCAGTGAAGCAGATGCTTTCCTGGAACTCTTGCTTTTTCTATGATCCAGTGGATGTTGGTAATTTGATCTCTGGTTCCTCTGCTTTTTCTAAATCTAGCTTGAACATCTGGAAGTTCTCGGTTCATGTACTGTTGAAGCCTAGATTGGAGAATTTTGAGCATTACTTTGCTAGAATGTGAAATGAATGCAATTGTGCAGTAGAACATTCTTTGACACTACCCTTCTATGGGATTGGAATGGAAACTGATCTTTTCCAGCCCTGTGGCCACAGCTGAGTTTTCCAAATTTGCTGGCATATTGAGTGCAGCAATTTAATAGCAGCATCTTTTAGGATTTGAAATAGCTCAGCTGGAATTCCATCACCTCCACTAGCTTTGTTAGAAGTGATGCTTCCTAAGGCCCACTTGACTTCATACTCCAAGATATCTGGCTTCAGGTGAGTGATCATATCATCGTGGTTATCTGGGTCATGAAGATCTTTTTTGTATAGTTCTGTGTATTCTCGCCACCTCTTCTTAATCTCTTCTGCTTCTGTTAGGTCCATACCATTTCTGTCCTTTATTGTGCCTATTTTTGCATGAAATGTTCCCTTGGTATCTCTAATTTTCTTGAAGAAATTTCTAGTCTTCCCCATTCTATTGTTTTCCTCTATTTCTTTGCATTGTTCACTTAGGAAGCCTTTCTTATCTTTTCTTGCTATTCTTTGGAACTCTGCATTCAGATGGGCATATCTTTAAACAACGGGATAACCATCATCCAGTCAATCCTAGAGATACAGATAACTAGATAAACATCATCCAGCTGACAAGAGTTCAAGTCCAAGGGCAGAGATTTCCTCCCACCAAAATTACCTGCCCAAGTTTTTTTCTTTGAATGCTGTCTAATACCCATATCCCTAATACAGATTTCAACCTCCACCAGGGCCCATTCCTCTCTCTAGATCATGAAGGTAGAGACCATGCTGTTTCACCCACTATTATTAATATACACCTGAGTTACAGTATCATATTAGTTTCAAGAGTACAATATAGTGATTTAGTATTTTTGCATGTTATATTCCATTTAAAATTATTATAAAATACTGGCTATATACCTTGCACACTCTACAATATACCCTTACAGTTATGTTATGTATAGTATTTGTTGGGCTTCACCTGATGGCTCAGATGGTAAAGAATCTGCCTGCAATGCAGGAGACCAGGGTTCAATTCCTGGGTTGAGAAAATTACCTGGAGAAGGGAATGGCTACGCATGCCAGAATTCTTCTTGCTTAGAGAATTCCATGGACAGAGGAGCCTGGCAGACTACAGTCCACGAGGTCACAAAGAGTTAGACAAAATAGAGCAGCTAACAAGATAGTAGTTTACACCTCTTAATCCCCTGCCCTTATCTCATGCCCCTCCCATTCCCTCTCCCATCTAGTTTGTTCTCTGTATCTGTGAGTCTGTTTCTGTCTTCTTATATCCATCCCTTTGATTTAGTTTTTAGATTCCTCATATAAGTAGAATATATGGAATAATATATTTGTCTTTTTTCTATGTGAATCATTTCACTAAGCATTATAACTTCCAGGTCCATCCATGTTGCTATATATATATATATGTATATATATACACATATACATATATACACACACATATACATCCAAGAAGGCAATGGCACCCCACTCCAGTACTCTTGCCTGGAAAATCCCATGGACCGAGAAGCCTGGTGGGCTGCAATCCATGGGGTCGCTAAGAGTCTGACACGACTGAGCGACTTCACTTTCACTTTTCACTTTCCTGCATTGGAGGAGGAAATGGCACCCACTCCAATGTTCTTGCCTGGAGAATCCCAGGGATGGTGGAGCCTGGTGGGCTGCCATCTATGGGGTCGCACAGAGTCGGACGCAACTGAAGTGACTTAGCATATATATATGTGTATGCATGTGTATGTATATATATATATATATATATATATGTATGTACGTGAGGAGCCTGATAGGCTACAGTCCATGGGGTTGCAAAGAGTGGGAAATGACTGAGCAACTTCACTTTCACTTTCACTTTCATACACACACACATACATATATATACACACACACATATATACATACACACACACACACACACACGCACACACATATATATATACACACACACACACCCAAGGAGTTGAATTGCCGGATTACATGTTACTTCTACTTTTAGTTTTTTGAGGAATCTCCATACTGTTTTACATAGTTGCTGAATCAATTTACACTCCCATCAACAGTATGCTGCTGCTGCTGCTGCTGCTGCTGCTGCTGCTGAGTCACTTCAGTCATGTCCGACTCTGTGCGACCCCATAGATGGCAGCCCACCAGGCTCCCCCATCCCTGGGATTCTCCAGGCAAGAACACTGGAGTGGGTTCTCCAATGCATGAAAGTGAAAAGTGAAAGTGAAGTCGCTCAGTCGTGTCCGACTCTTATCGACCCCATGGACTGCAGCCTACCAGGCTCCTCTGTCCATGGGATTTTCCAGGCAAGAGAACTGGAGTGGGTTACCACTACCTTCTCCACAACAGTATACAAGTGTTCCCTTTTCTCCACGTTCTCACCAACATTTGTTATTTGTTGTCTTTTTGATGATAGCTATTCTGACAGAAGTGAGGTGATATGTCATCTTGGCTTTGATTTTCAAATCTCTGATAATTAGTAATGTTGAGCATCTTTTCATGTGCCTGTTGGCCATCTGTATATTCTTTGAGAAAACGTCTGTTCATATTTTCTGCACATTTTTTAATTGGGTTGTTTTCATTTTTTTTGATGTTAGATTGCATGAGCTGTTTATATATTTTAGATATTAATTCTTTATCAATTACATCATTTGCAAATATTTTCTTCTGCTCAGTAGGTTGTCTTTCTCTTTTGTCAGTGGTTTCTGCCTACATTTTCTTCTAGGAGTTTAATGGGTTCTTGTCTTACATTTAGGTCTTTAATCCATTTTGAGTTTATTTTTGTATATGAAGTAAGAAATGTACTGCTGCTGCTGCTTCGCTTCAGTCATGTCTGACTCTGTGCAACCCCATAGACGGCAGACCACCAGGCTCCCCCATCCCTGGGGTTCTCCAGGCAAGAACACTGGAGTGGGTTGCCATTTCCTTCTCCAATGCATGAAAGTGAAAAGTGACAGTGAAGTCGCTCAGTTGTGTCTGACTCTTAGCGACCTCATGGACCGCAGCCCACCAGGCTCCTCCGTCCATGGGATTTTCCAGGCAAGAGTACTGGAATGGAGTGCCATTGCCTTCTCCGAAGAAATGTTCTAGTTTCATTCTTTTACAGGTAGCTGTTCAGTTTTCCCAGCACCACTCCTTGAAGATACTGTTTTCTCCATTGTGTATTCTTGCCTTCTTTATCATAGATTAATTGACCACAAGAGTCTGGGTCAATAGACCACAGGGGTTTATTTCTGGACTCTATTCTGTTCCATTGATCTTTATCCCTGTTTTGTGCCATATTATACTATTTTGATTATTGTACCTTTGTAGTATAGTCTGAAGTCAGGGTATGTGATACTTCTAGCTCTGATCTTTTTTCTTAAGTTTACTTTGGCTCTTCAGGGTCTTTTGTGTGTCCATTCATGTTTTCAAATTATTTGTTTTAGTTCTGTGAAAAAATGCCCTTGGTATTTTGATAGGAATTGCATTAAGTCTGTAGATTGCCTTAGGGAGTATGGTCATTTTTTTTTTTTTTTTTTTTTTTGAGAGGGTTTGGAAGATCCCCTAGAGGAGGGCATGGCAACCCACTCCAGTGTTCTTGCCTGAATAATCCCATGGACAGAGGACCCTGGCAGGCTACAGTCCATGGAGTCACAAAGAGTCTGAAGTGACTTAGCATGCATGCATGATGTTAGCTATGGGTTTGTCATATATGACTTTTATTATGGTGAACATGTTTACTCTATGCCCACTTTCTGGAGAGTTGTTGTCATGAATTGAGGTTGAAATTTTCTAAAGTTTTTTATGCATATATTGATATAATCACGTGATTTTTCTTCTTCAATTTGTCAATGTGGTGTATCACATTGATTGATTTGTAGATATTGAATCATCCTTGCATCCCTGGAAAAAATCCTGCTTTATCATGGTGTGTAACCCTTTAAATGTATTGTTAAATTGATTTGCTAATATTTTGTTAGGATTTTTTGCATCTCTGTTCATTAGTGATGTTGGCCTGTAATTTTCTTTTCTTGTGATATCTGTCTGATTTTGGTATCAGGGAGAGGTTGGCCTTCTATAATGAGTTCAGGATCATTCCTTCAATTTTTTGGAATATTTTGAGAAGGACAGATGTTAACGCTTCTATAAATATTTGTTTGTTTGGAGTTTTTATTGATTCAATTTCATGTTTGGTATGCAATTCATTTCTCTTAAGGTGGAATGTTACATTATTGATTAGAGCTCTTTCATTTAACATGGACATTTATAGCTATACATTTCTCTCTGAATGCTGCTTTTGTTGCATCCTGTAAGTTATTGTATGTTATGCTTTTATTTTTATTTATCTGTGAGGAGCAATATAGACCACTACAACTACATATAAGCTCAGATAAATGACTGAATATTCTAAAGAGTTAACTTTTTCTAAACTGGTATTTCTATAATTACTTGTTAAATACCAGTTCAAGTTTGGTATATTTACACTAAAAAAGAAAATTTTGTGATTAATAAGACTAAGGGAGATTTGTACATATTGATATAGAAAAGTTTCCATGATAAGATAAATGACAAAAGCAAGTTGCTCAACAGTTCTGTGGAGTAGAACCTCACTGTGGTTATCAAATGCTATTTCACATATATTCTTGTTGAAGCACAGAAAATTTTTAATAAGGTTATATAAAAACCTGCCCATATTGTCTCCACTGGGAGTGAGAATAGAGAATGAGAGGGTGTTCTTTGAGATAAACTGGCGTTAGCTGATATTGCTTATCTTGCTTTTATTATTTTAAAAAAACATTTTCACTGCACAAGTAGGATATAAAATGGCTTGTAAAAGAAAAAAAAAAAAAAAAAACACAGAGAAAACAAAAGTGAATGGCACCATGCCTGTTGTATCAAAGGTGCAACAGCTACTAATAGTTTTGTATGAGTCCTTCCAGAAACTTTAATAGCTTCTATAGTAATAAAAAGAATTAATAAAATAATAAGATTTTATTTTCTATGTTCCTTCATTTATACTTTGCAAACATTAGTGTTGCATTTATCCATCTATTTCATCATAAGTTCAGTCATATATTTCATTTTCTAACAAAAGGGAAAAGGATCTAACATATATCTGGATAGAAACTTTCCTGCTACTTTTTAATCCATATTTAGAAGAGGATTTAAGACTATTACTGTCAGAGCATTTTAGTGTCCCTCTCTCAGAAAAGAAGAGTCAAGAGATTCATCGGTTTGTGGGCCCCAATGGAAACAGTGTGGAGACATGGCACAGATCTATGCCAAGAAGCCTAAGGGTTTATAAACACAGATCCACTATATCTACCATCTGGAGCATAGAATATGCACCCAATTATTGCCATTGAGTGAACCAATATCTTTCTTGCCATTCCATATTGGCCTCTTAATACAAGTATTATTGAACATTTCCTATGTACCAGGCATTTTTCTCAGCACCTTACACACATCAACTTATTGAACTTCAACAACAACCCCATCAAATAAGCACCATTGTTGTCCTTGTTTTTCAGGTGAGAAAACTGAAGTGACTTAGGTGATGTATCTCCCCCAAGGCCTCACAGCTAACAAGTGACAGAACAGAGATTCACACCCGGTTCTGTTTGGTTCCAGAGTCCTTGTTCTTAGATATTAAACTGACTGCTTCTGGAGAAAGGCAGAGCATAAATACAGGATTGCAAGATTCAGCACATAAAAACACGAAGCAGTTAAATTTGAAATTCAGATAAACCAAATTATAGTGCATGTACCATGCAATATTTGGAATACACTTACACTAAGAAAGTAATTGTTAACCTGAATTTTGAATTGAAATAGGTGTCTTACATTTTAATTGGCAACCTTACATAGATACATAGAGAGACTTGAACTTGGAGAACAAGGGGTTAGAGACTCAAAGTAGGTTTTCTTGACTGATGTCCCTACTTGTTCTATTCTCTGTAAAGGTTTTCTTTCTTCCTTTGCAAAGATATTAACATGAATAACAATAGAAAAAATATATTAATGTATCACTTATGGAAGGTAGAACAGACAGCCCATCTTCATTCCATCTCCTCTCTTTCTTCTCTCTCTCTTGCACATACACACACACACACACACACATGATGGTAACACAGGGACCCTGGTAAACACTGAATTAAAGAATGAAACTTGAGACTGAGGCATAAAGTCTCCTGCTTCTTTCCTGTTTTTAAGTCCTGTGACCTTCTACTAAATCATATTTGCATGGGTAGCAGGGGGAGGCAGGAACCTTGGCTGGAGGCAGGGCACAGGGGAAAGAGATAGCTGGACCCCAGGGGCACCGAACCCCTACACTACCTGCATCTCACTGGGGACACCTTGGCTGACCCAGCCCCAAGGGGCAAGGCCCACACAGGTAACCTTCATGGGGAAGGGGAATACAGGAAGTAAAACACCTTTTTCTGACACTCTGTGGCCCCTATTCTGCCACTGACCAAGGGTAGCCCTATAGAGAGAGGCCTTAGTCTCTGACCAGTCAAACTGGTCACTTTTCCCTTCTTGGAAGAGCTGGTGTAAGAAGAGCGAAATAGAGAGGTAGAATATGGGGAGAAAATATAAAATCTCCCTCCTCCCGCCTTTCTACTTCTAATTCGATAACAGAGCTAGTCTCTTACAAGAACATCATTCATTACAACATACAAAGCACTTTCACTTTAGCCTCCAAATTGTCTATTGATTTTTGCCTAAAAGAAATTAGCCTCTAATGTGACAACTTTCCCATCAACAGTCTAAAATGCTTGCCTTATGGAATTAGCACCCTATTAACCTGACCATCTCTTTAAGTGTTTTTCTTCTTTAAAAATTATAATTAAATACCGTTGCCAACCAGAATTATTTAGACAGCACTTTGCACATTAATGTCTACTCAATTTTCATTCCCATGGCTAGAATTTTAATCCCCAATGAAGCTCAGAAAGATGTCGTTTCTCTCTTTAAAATTGTTTTGTTGTTGTTGTTTCCTTATTTTTCACCTTTCTTTATTCCAAGTGTATTCTCTGAGCTCCAAGACAGGGGAATAAGGAAGACACTGGCATGATCGTCATAGAATAAAGTGACTCATTTTCTTAAGGATGAGCAAAATGAAGACTACTACACATATGTTAAAGTCACATGCTCAAGATAGACTTGAGAATGAGAATTCACGGAAGGTCAAAACCAGAGCTCGCCCTCCACTAGGACCAGAACTTCTGCTCTGAGCCAGCTGGAAGCAAGTGGCAGACCTTGACTCACTCCACATGGGCCAGCCTCCCAAGCGTGGAACAGTGGGGAGGAGAGAGGACAATGTGTCTAGAAAGGCAGATAGAAAACACTCAGGGAAGAAGGAGTGACCACCATCGACTCTACCCCACAGTGTCAGATTGTTTTCCAAGGTGGTGAACCAATCTTATTTCCATTAGTGTGGGTAAGAACACCTGTAGCTACATTGTCAGCCCTCGATACTGTAGACTTAAATTTTTTTAATCTGGTAGATATAAAATAGCATAATATTGATGTTTTAATTTGCATTTCTCTGAATATTGATGAAATTGAATGACTTTTTATATGTCCATTGGCCATTTGATTTTCCTCTTTAATGAAATATCTGTTCACATCTCTCATCTATTTTCCAGTTGGATTTTTGTCCTTTTGTTATTGATTTGAGAGCATTCTTTATATATTTTAGATATAAATTCTTTGTTAATCATGTGTTTCTCTCTATTTGTGGCATCTATTTTCACTTTAGGGAAGTTTTTTATCACAGCTCTTAGTTTTAATATCATGGAGTTTAGTGTGTGCTTTTAGTCTGTTATTTAACAATGCCCTACTAATTCCAAGGTCATAAGGTGTTTTTTTCTAATAATATATGTTTAATTGTGAAAAATATTACAACATGGAGAAAAGCAAAGATAAGAAGAAAAATCACCTGTTATCCTACTACCAGGAGTAACCACTGGCATTTATTTTTACAGCTTCCAATCTCACATGATAGTTAACATGACACCCAAATAAGCTTTGAGAAGAAAAATATCCATGATCAACCTTGAATTCTTTTTAATACACCAAATATCTAATCCTATTCAATACTAATTTTTTTCCTTGGATTACTAGTTTTTTGTTTCTCTAATAGCAACCTCTGAAGTATGTCTCATGCTTTAAGCAGAAAGAAGAAATGTTTGAGTTCAGAGGGGAGACAAATAAAGAAAGTCAAATGTTGAGGTACGGCCTCAAGGCATCAGTTAACAGAAAAGTCATCTTGAATGTACCATATGGAAACCAGGCCAGACCTTCTGCCAGCCCCCACACAATTCTCCAAAACTAAGCTTGACAGCATCTTGTTTACCGCAAAAGGAAATATTTCTCTTTGCTGTTGAATAAAATCTGTAAATATCATAGCTTTCTTGACTTGATCCTACAAATGCAATGGTATTTTCTTAGCTAATGAAATGAAAGGCAATCCTCAGTGAGACCATAGCTTACAAAGCAGATGTCTCAGTTATCTATTGCTAAGGTAACAAATTGCTGAAAAATAATGACAAAATAACAGCAACTGTATTATTGTCCTCAGGGTTTCTATGGGTCAGGAATTCAGAACGGGATCAGATGAACCGTTAAGGCTCAGGATCTCTCACTGGTCGCAGTCAAGTAAGTAGGCTGGAACCCAGGGGTGTGAGGCAGCTGGGAGCTGACCTGGGATCTCCTTCTCTCCCATGTGTTCCCAGGGCCACTGATGTGGTCCCTCTGTGTGGTGGCCTCTTTGTACGGGCTGAAGTTTGGCCTTTCTCATAGCGTGCTGGTCTCAGGGCAATTGGACTGCTCTTACATGGTGACTTCAAGACTGAATGTTCTAGCAACTAAGGTGGAAGCTGCCTTGCTTTTATCAACCACTCTCAGAAGTTTTATAGTGTCATTTTCACCATTAAAGAGTTGCAGAAACCCACCCAGTTTAAATGGGAAGGGAATTTTTCCATAAAAAAAAAAAAGAAGGCTTATATTTGCAGTCTACTTCTTTTGAAGAAAAGATTGAGAAACCAAAGATCTCTTTTCTTCTTGCACTCTCTCTGCCCCTTTCACTCCAAGATGATGTGATTCCTTTAAAAATGTTGTGGGCTTCCTGTGTACCAATTTATGATCCACTCCATTAGATAAAAGCCACAGATATCTTCTGGAAAAGTCTCTCCTTATTTTTCACCTCCTGTGAAGCAACTGTGGGATAATTTTCTTAGAAGTTCTACTGCCTATTATTTAACAAAGACAGTTTGCAAAGCATGCCTGTGAAATTCTTTGGAGGATGTCTCTGTCTGAAAAGGTTTGTAAGGTGCAACCTTAAACTTGGGGGATCCTAACAAAGGGTTTTGATGCCATACCCTTAGCTTCATCTTTATCCTGAGGCCACATTTCCCTTACAGTATCCTGGATTTGGTCTTTTCCCTGAGGTCTTTCATTTCTTTGAGACTCTTTGCTGGATGGAAGGACTGTCAGGATCCGTCTATGTTTTCCCCTAAATTCTACTCAAAAATGGAACTGTGTGTTCTTTGATGTACCTCTCTCTTTCCACATTATGTTACAGGCAACTGCAAGCCAGGTAGTGCCTTTGGCTCTCTCCCCAGAAATCTCCCCAGCCACATCACCAGGTTTACTGGGTACATTTCTATTTTCCACCTTACCACGGATAACAGGTTCCACTGTTACTGTACTTTCCACCACTACACAGCAAAGTTTCCTTTCCTTTACTTCCTAATAATAGTCTCCCAACTTTCATTTAAGCCCTCACTGACAGCCTCAAGGCTTCTACTAAGAATCTCCTCAAAGCCCTTCCAGCTTCTACCAACCACCTTGTCTCAAAGCCAGTATCAGGCAACACCTCACCAGCAGGTGCTACAGCATTCTGTTCCTCTCATCTCTTAAATCACGATCCGAACTAGTGGCTCAAAGCAATAGCAATCATGTCACTATCTACCATGGATTCTGTGGGTCAGGAATTCAGAAAGGGCTCAGCTGGGCAGTTCTGGATCAGGGTGTTTAGTGCAATTATAGTCAAACGATGACTGCTTTGGGATAGCAGTGCGTTGGAGCAATTAAGGGTCAGCTGGATCTGCCCCTCTCTCTGCCTGTCTTCTCCACATCCCCCAGTAGTTGCAGCTTCTCTCCATGTGGTCTCACTCCATGGATGCGTCTAGACCTCCTCTCAGCATGGTGATCTCACAACAGCTGAACTACTTACATGGTGGCTGAAAGCTTCAGAAGCAAACGTTCCAGTAGCAAGGTGGACTTTTTATGACTCATATCAGAAATCATAGAGCTTTGCTTTCACCATATTCTACAGATTGAAATAGTCACAAAAGCCCATTACAGAAGCCATTTTAGGGGAAAGGGCACATCAAGGAAGGGATGTCAGAGAATTTGTGAGCACATTTTAAAACTGTCCCAACAGATTCCAAGCATTTCTTGTGTGCCTACTATGGGTCAGCTATTATGCATACATAGATGGATCTGATAAAAGGCATCATTGAGGAGCTTACTATCTACTTAGGTTGAGAGTAGAAGACCAAGAGATAAGAGAACATTGTGCTCTAGTGGCGTAGGTATTTTAAGAGTGCTGGCAAAAAGCTGAGAGAAAACATAGAGGGAGAAAGTAAGGCCACAACTACAGTTTGGGAAGGAACCATGGAGAAATCAGCATTTGAGCCACGCCCTGAAGGGCAGCAGGAGTTCTCCAGTCATGTGGGGACCAATGGGCATGCATGGGGGCATGAAGCACCTTAGTGCAGTCTTTTCATTCCAGCTGAGTGATGGTGACATTCTAAGTGCCATTTTGTTGATGACATTTGTCAAAAATGTCACACGCTGGTGACATTTCTAAAATAAGCAGCTCAGGAGAGATAGCAATGAGTTCAGTTCTGAACATGTTGACATTTTTAGGTGCTGCCAAGACATGTGGAAGTTGAGGAGTTCAAGCGGGACCCCTGAGTCCCCTAACAAACAATGAGCTGACATGCTGGCAGGCTTCCACTGTATTCTGTTTTTCAACAGGGTGTTCATTGCTCCTGCAAGAGAGTCAGTGGCTGCAGGTGGTGGCTCTCCTAACTCCTGGGTTGCCTCTCCCAGCTGTTCTAGCCATTAGAGTTCAAGATATGAAGGCATTCTCTAGAAATAGGTCATTAGTTATGGCTTACAAGCTCACGTGAGGCACTCAGCCCAACCCAAAAGACACAGATTCTACCATGGAGTGCCTGTAATTACCAGTCCTAAGAAAACATTTGTTCTATCCTGTACACTTGGGCATCTAATTTGTGGCCTTGTGATGACTTGGCCTCTACCTGGTCAGGGGCCAAAGGAGCCTCTGAGATCACCTCCCCAGGAGTTTGCCAGTTGGTGGCAGGCAGACTGAAAATGGCTTGCAGAGAGTGTTTATTTGAAAATGGGATAAGTTGAAAACATTTAAAAATAAGGAAATTTTATTTAAAGTGTCTGAATGTCAGCCTCTTTTGAAAAATCAGAAGATTTTACTTTTGCCAACAGGCATAAATTCCCACATGGCAACAGTCAGCTGGGGCCAAGCCGGGCTGCGCCTCCAGTTTGTCAAGTATTGGGAAGAATGTGGGGAAGACATTCTCATCCCCAACTGCTAAATTGGTACAATTTGAAGGGCAATTTATAAGTTTCTACCAACATTTAAAATTCACATGACATTGTTCTGGCAATTGTCATTTTGAAAATGAAAGCTACAGAAATATTCAAATGTGAGCATAAAGTTGAGGTTATATGGTGTTATTATTAATTTATTTATTTTTAAGTGTTTATTTGTCTGTTGGCTTATTTATTTGGCTGTGCGTGGTCTTAGTTTCAGCTCATGGGATCTTCATTGCCCCATGCAGGATCTCCCATTGTGATGCCTGGATCTCTAACTGTGCACAGGCTCTGGAGCACATGCACTCAGTAGCTGCACCATGCAGGCTTGCTCCACAATGAGTGGGATCTTAGTTCCCTGACCAGGGACCAAACGCACATCCTCTTCATTGAAAGGCAGATTCTTAATCACTGGACCACCAGGGAAGTCCTGGTGGTAATATTTATAACTAAAAAAATGAAAGCAACCTGCATTTCTATCTATAAAGAACTGGCTAAACAGATAAATATATGTGTGTCAAAAGACGCTTGCTCCTTGGAACAAAAGCTATGACAAACCTAGACAGTATATTAAAAAGTAACGACTTCACTTTGCCGACAAAGGTCCATATAGTCAAAGCTATGGTTTTTCCAGTAGTCATGTAGGGGTGTGAGAGCTGGACCATAAAGAAGGCTGATCACAGAAGAATTGATGCTTTCAAACTGTGGAGCTGGAGAAGACTCTTGAGATTCCTTTGGACAGCAAGGAGATCAAACTAGTCAATCCTAAAGGAAATCAACCCAGAATATTCATTGGAAGGACTGATGCTGAAGCTCCAATACTTTGGCCACCTAATGCGAAGAGCAGACTCATTGGAAAAGACTCTGATGCTGGGAAAGATTGAGGGCAGGAGAAGAAGGGGATGACAGAGGATGAGATGGTTGGATGGTGTCACCGACTCAAGGGACATGAGTTTGAGCAAATCCTGGAGATAGTGAAGGACAGGAAGCCTGGAGTGCTGCAGTCCATGGGGTCACAAAGAGTCAGATTCAATTTTTCAATTGAACAACAATGTATGTCAATGCAATTAAATATTATGTAGGTATTGACAGGAATAATGTGGTTCTCTATTAACTGACCATGGAAAATGCTTTAAATATATTAAATTTTTAAAAAAGAAAATCACAGGATGATATGTACAGTATTACCTCATTTAGGTTAAAACCAAAATTGTACTAGAAGATGGTCCAACTACTGACAAAAAGTGGACAGCTTTGGGCTTAGACAACTTGGTTGCTACTGAGCTCTCCAAAATACCACTGGAAACTTGTTAAGGCAAAGCTAAAATTACTAGCACTTGTGATCAGAATCTTAGTCATATTTCAGAGAGGGAAATTAGCAGTAGAATAATCACAAGACCACAGGGTCTGGGCTTAAATGGTCTAATGTTTTTATCCAAGACAGGGATATTATTTGAGTTGGACAGAGTTGATGATTCCATAATTTAGGACTGGTGGCCACAGCAAGGTCAGGGCAATAAAGGGAGGTTGACAAAGAGGCTCTTAGTCAGTGAGCAACTCAGGACTGTCTCCAATAACTGAAAGGAACTTCCTGAAACAAATAATGAAGTTATTCAAGGATGTACAATCTCATCTTCATCAGGAAGAAGTTTTCTGGAACAACCCACCCATCTTGCTGACACAAGTGGGTCATGGTATCTTCCTTATGACTAAATTGCAATGATACATATCATCTGGATTCTCTATGGAAACCCCAGCTCTGTCATTTTCTAGCTGTAGGAATTTGGGCAATTTCTTTAAAGTTTTAGTTTCCGTATCTGTGAATGAAGATTACTGGTGGCAGTGTTATGGTTAGGATTAAATATGATTCCTGTGCCTAGAGTATAGAAATACTGTTGGCAGCATTGATTACATCTGGATATATAGGCATAGGAAAAGGATAAACAAGAACTTCTCAGCCTTGGCACTATAGACATTTTCAGGCCAAATAATCCTTTGTTGTAGGAGCTTGTCCTGTGTACTGCACTGTGTTTTCAGCAGCATCCCTGACCTGTGACCACCAGACACCAGAAACACCAGCTCCTCCAAGCTGTGACAAACAAAAGTGTCCCAAACATTGTAAAGTGTCCTCACTTAAGAACCATTGACCCAGAGGCAACCATTGTGTGGGTTACACTAGACAAGAGTGGGAATTAATAAAAATGTAAGAGAAAATGTGCATAGCTCACATCGTAAGCTACCTATTGGGAGACTCATCTTGGCCTCTTCTGTAAGCACCAGTGATCTGCAGACCGCGAGAGTCAGAGAAATACTTCTTGTGATGGAACATCAGCAGATGCTTCCAGGCAGGGTAAAATATTGTGGCTACTGACCCAGGTAAGGGTCCTGGAAGAGAGAAAATTGAAACCTATTCATTTTAGAGATAAACTTATTAGACATTAAAATTTGAAGATGCTGAATGTTCTGCCTTTAGGCTCCAGGATAGGTTCCAGAAAATTCAGAATGACTGCAAATGATTGGGAAAGGCTATGGGCCAAGGGAACCTCCAAAGAAATTATTTTGAAGAGCCTCCACTTGGCAGCTTCGGCCATCCATCCTCACCCATTTGGAGTGGTTGGCTTTCCCCAGGGCTCAGGAGAGCCATGGAGAGGCCTGTTTCCAAATGCCCCACTGACCTGGCTCCTACACTCAGGGCTTCCAGCAAAGTGAGACATGCTCAGGCTCTCACTGCTGTATTTTGGTGCCTTGCAGGTAATTCAACCTGAACAGTTTTTCTTGAACTATGGAGAGAAGGAAAAAGGGCTGGGGTAACTCTCCCTTTTTTTTTTTTTTTTTCTGTTTGGCCAAACCACACGGCTTATGGGATCTTAGCTACCCAAGGAGGGATCAAAGCCAGGTGCCCTGTACTGAAAGTGCTGAGGCCTAAGCCCTGGACCACTGGGGAATTCCCTTGCTCTCATTTTTAAAAGTGGTTTGCAGTATGAGAGTTGTGCCAGAAACCAACAGCCACACACTGCAGCCAGAAGTGTCTTCCCAAAGCACAGTCTGGCCTGAAAAGTGGATCAGCATAATTCTTTGTCCCCATGCAAACAGTTCTGGGACTGGGCATACTTTCTTGATGCCGTGTAAAACAATACTGAGGATAAGAAAATAAAAGTAACTTAGCTACTTGCTTCAAGATATACCTTTTCCTAGGCTTAAACAGATATTTGTACTCCTGTGTTCTTAGCAGTATTGTTCACCATAGCCAAGACGAAGAAGCACCCAAATATTCATCAGTGGATGAATGGATAGGCAAGAAGTGATATATCCTTACAGTGGAACATTATTTAGCCTTAACAAGGAAGGAAATTCTGACAAATGCTACAGCATGGATGAAACTAGAAGACATTATGCTAAGGGAAATAAGCCAGTCACAAAAGACCAACTATTACATGGGTGTACTATGGCTGATTCTCACTGATATTTGAGAGAAGACAACAAAATTCTGTAAAGCAATTATCCTTCAGTTAAAAAGTAAATAAAGTGGTTAAAAAAAAAGAACAATTACTGTGTGATCCACTTACATGAACTACCTAGAATTATCAAATTCATACAGAGAGAAAGTAAAATGCGAAGTACCAGGGGCTGGAGGGAGGGTGAGATGGGGAATTATTGTTTAATGGGAATGGAGTTTTAAACTGGAAAAATGAAAAAGTTCTGTGGATGGACGGTGGTGATAGTTGTATAGCACTGTAAATACACTTAATGCCACTGACCCAGACATTTAGAATGGTTATAATGATAAATGTTATGTGTATTTTATTACAAAAAAATGCTTTTGTAAGCTAAGATGAGGAACTAACTACAATGGTTTACCTATCAAGGCTAGTAATTCACTCATCAAGACTCACCTCATGACCCCTGCCATCCTCTCCACTGTCACCCAATCCAAAGCTATTGGATCATAACCTCTGCTCAGTCCAGTTTCCTGCTTTGTAAAATCCACTTTCAAATCATCCAGACTGGATCCAAAAACTATAAATATCTTACCTTTGTCTCTTTATTTTGATATACAACCAAGACTGTCACAGTGCTACTCCCCCTTATTACAGTAGGATTGATCATCTTAGCTTTGCTTTATCAACAGATTTTTTTCTTGTGGTTGTTTTTTTTTTTTTTTTTGAAAGTTGACAACAGACAGATCATGGATTTCCCTTACTAAAATTCTTCTGAGGTCACTCACTGCCAATATTTGAGTTTGCAAATGGGCAGCTGGCATGGCCTCCAGTTATATTGTATTTGGCTTGCAAAGTGTATTGGAAAAAATTTGAATTTTCTGCCAAATGCTAAATATTGGGAGTTTTCCCAAAGAATATGATTTTTTTCCCCCTTCTGTGGGAAATTCA
Source organism: Bos indicus x Bos taurus (assembly GCF_003369695.1). Lineage (NCBI taxonomy): Eukaryota > Metazoa > Chordata > Mammalia > Artiodactyla > Bovidae > Bos > Bos indicus x Bos taurus. The sequence goes on from NC_040085.1 coordinate 40,542, forward strand.
GGACCAAATCCATTTGCTAGTCCGGTTTCAGATATTTAGGTCAGTTCATCGAGGGCATTCTCTTGAGCAAAGATAAAATGTTTGATCTGTCTTGACTCTTGGTGTGCACTCAGTGTCAGGCACAGGGTATTTTCTTGTCTAACACGATGTCATTCAGAGGCACTTGCTCTAACCAAATGACAAAGGCCTTGCAAGCCACGACACTGGGGGGGACGCCATTGCTTTGGAGCCAGAGAGCAGGCCCGAGTCTGACCTCTGCTGTTTACCTCCAATGCAGCATCAGGCAAGTGCTGCATCTTCTAGGAACCTCAACTCTTCATTTGTAAAAAGGGGTAGCGTGTGGCTCTGGCGGGGAGTTTAGTGAGTTATGAAGTGTCCTGAGATGCAGTGAACACACACAGGTAAAAGTTATCACGACTACAGTTACACTCATGACTTGTGCTGTGCTGTGCTTAGTCGCTCAGTCACGTCTGACTCTGTCTGACTCCATGGACTGTAGCCCACCAGGCTCCTCTGTCCATGGGATTCTCCAGGCAAGAATACTGGAGTGGGTTGCCATGCCCTCCTCCAGGGGATCTTCCCAACCCAGGGATAAAACCCAGGTCTCGTGCATTGTCAGAGGATTCTTTACCATCTGAGCCACCAGGGAATCCATAAATACTGGACTGGGTGGCCTATCCCATCTCCAGGGGATCTTCCTAAACCAGGAATCAAACCAGGGTCTCCTGCACTGCATGCGGATTCTTTACCAGGAATTCCCTGGTGGCTCAGACAATAAAGCATCTACCTGCAATGCGGGAGACCCAGGTTCGATCCCTGGGTTGGGAAGATCCCCTGGAGAAGGAAATGGCAACCCATTCTTGCCTAGAAAATAGAAGGAGAGGGTGGGATGATTTGGGAGATTGGCATTGAAACATGTATAATATCATATATGAAATGAATCGCCAGTCCAGGTTCGATGCACGATACTGGATGCTTGGGGCTGTTGCACTGGGACGACCCAGAGGGATGGTATGGGGAGGGAGGAGGGAGGAGGGTTCAGGATGGGGAACACATGTATACCTGTAGCGGATTTATTTCGATATTTGGCAAAACCAATAAAATTAGATTTTGCATAGTTGTTAAAAAAAAAAAAAAGAAAGAAAATTACATGGATGGAGGAGCCTGGTGGGTTACAGTCCATGGGGTCGCAAAGAGTCAGACACAACTGAGTGACTTCACTTTTCTTTCACTTTCTTTACCAGCTGAACTACCAGAGAAGCCCACTCATGACTTACATTTAGGCTTTTATTTCTACGAAATCTTTCTCATTTTCCATCCATTTATGGCAGAAGCCAGTTTCAGTCCCACATTGAAACTACAAAACGTGTGTCTCTAAGCTTTGAAGACAATGACCGTTACCATGGAAGTATTTCTAATGAGAGGGAAAAAAAGAGGGGAGCAAATTTCAAAGCTTGGGAGAAACGTGTATCTTGAGCATCTTTAAACTACTTCCAAAGCCCGTGAAATTAATTGTTCCGTGAGTCTATATGGAGAACATTTTTGAATACACTTCTCTTTTAAATGCATCTGATGGAAAACATAAGGGCACTAAAAAGTACATAAGCAATGGGAAGGGTGTCTGGAGAGGGAAAAACATTGCTTTATAACTCTGTTTTCAAAATATTCTTCAGTTCAGTCCAGTCGCTCAGTCGTGTCTGACTGTTTGCAACCCCATGAACTGCACCACGCCAGGCCTCCCTGTCCATCACCAACTCCCAGAGTTTACTCAAACTCATGTCTATTGAGTCTATGATGCCATCCAACCATCTCATCCTCTGTCGTCCCCTTCTCCTCCTGCCTTCAATCTTTCCCAGCATCAGGGTCTTTTCAAATGAGTCAGCTCTCCGCATCAGGTGGCCAGAGTCTTGGAGTTCTTACTATGAATTCTTACTATGAATATTTTTAACAGAGAGAAAATTTTAAGGGAGATAGTATAACCCAGGTGGCTCAGTGGTCAAGAATCGGCCTGCCAGTGCAGGAGACACAGGAGACACAGTTTCAATCCCTGGGTCAGGAAGATCCCCTGGAGGAGGGCATGGCAACTCGCTCCAGTATTCTTGTCTGGAGAACCTCATGGACAGAGGAGCCTGGCAGGCCACAGTCCATAGGATCGCGAAGAGTTGGACACAACTGAGTGACTGAGCACACGAGCGCACACACACACATATTATAATGTATATGCTGGCCTTAAGCATCTCACCATTTAGCCATTTGCTTCAGATCTTTCTACTATTTATGTAAAGAAAGAAAAACTTGTGGATACAATTAAATCACCTTGTATATCCCTTCTTGATCTCAAGTCTTCTGTCCTTCCCCAGGGAGAACCACAATCCAGAAACTGTTGGGAATCATTCCAGGAATGATGCTGTACTTTTACTATATACAGCATGCAGCTATAAACAGTACACTATATTTTTGTCATGTTTTTAAACTTCAAATAAATAATATCATGCTTATATCATCACATACTGCTTGCTTTTTATGTTTTATGTAGCCCTGCTTGAATCATTTTTGAAGTGCTATACTTCAAAAGTTCATTACTTTTGATGTATAGCACTACAGTAACATCCTTGGGGAAAAAATAGGATTACACATTTTCTCTTTCCAAGATGTCCCACTCCCTACAGGACAAAGTCCAAGTTCAGTCTGGTGCTCAAGAATCTCCATGATCCAGCTTGTTTCCTCTCCCGACCAACCAGCTGCAAGCTATTTCCCAAGCATATCACAAACCAAGAATCTTTTTACCCCAGTTGATTCCTATTTATCCCTCAAAATCCACTTTGCCGGGGAGCCATTCCCTTTAGACTAAGTGAGGCAGCATTTCATTGGCTTCTCAGGACTTTTCACTGATCTTGATTACGATAGCATTGTCATCTCTCTGTTCATTCCTCCCACACACACAGCTCAGAGTTTCTTAACTGTGGTTTATTAAACCATGTATCAGCTATGTATCACTGACATTGAACATAGTCTTGGACACATTAGAGCAGGTGCCCAAAAAAACTATGGTTGAATTGAAGCAAATTACTGTGCATACCATTTGGGGAGATAGAGTGAATTCTATCAGCATCAAGGGAAAATGACTCCTCTTTAACGAGCTCACAGTGAGCATTTCCTGACTTTCTTCTTCCTTGGTGGCCCAAATTACCCCTTGGTCTGAGTCTCTTTCCTGCCCTACTTCCAAACAACTCCAAGGATGTTCCCCTATCTTGTGAGCCAGATACTGTATATGACCAAGAGCCTGATCTCAGCTCAGTGTTAAAGACAAGTCCCACCCAAATTGGAGGAAGAAGAATTTTCTAAAAGGATAAGTTCCTTGGATCATAGATACTCAAACTTGGTTCTACGTTGAGGGGTACCTGGACTACTTTAAAAGACTCTGATGCCTGGTTCTCACTCCCAGAGATCCTGATGTTGCTGGATGAACCTTGGGCCCTGGGGTCTTTTCCAAACTCCCAGGTGCTTCTTACAAGTAGTGGAGTTTACAGAGCTTTCCAACCCCTATGCCAGAGTGAAACTAAGCAGGTTGCAGACATGCCAAGATATTCATCCTTCCATCCCCAGTGAGGCTGGGTGTAGCTGGAGGAGCTGGAGGACCGCCCCCTTCCTTCCCCTGCTCCAGTTCCCAACCGCAGGAAGTCTGTTCTGATTAACTCACTGCAGTGAACAAATACAGCGATTGCTCCATTGCTGCATTTGGAAAGAATTGGGATGCCTTGCTCTACAAAACAGGACAAGCCAAAGCAGTCTAGAGTTTTGTAAGCAGCATGAGGCTCGGTTTCAGTTGCAGCCTCTTGCTGGCCACGTTCCCCGGTCAGTGGAACATACGCATTCCCCCAGAGACTGGACTCCGGTTTCTCATCATCATCGTGTCACTGAATCAGTCTCACCACAACCCTAAGAGGCCAACCTGGTGACTCCATCTTGTACATAAGGAGGCTAGTGCTATACAGAAGGGCTCAGCAAAGATCTGATACCTGGCAGGGACCAAGATCCTCATTAAATCTAGAATTGTCTTCTCTGTACTTCCAGGAGGAAAGCAAAGGTAAAAAGCGCTGAGGTGACTGAGGGCAGGGGATGCAGAAAGGCCTGGGTGACACTCATGAAATGAGAGATTTCAGGGCTGGAGATCCTCTGAAGCACAAGTGTTCACATCACCAGTTCAAATCATGGGTTTGACTCCCAGCAGCTCCCAGCAAAAGTGATGGTACCTTTGTGTGCCTGTTGCCTCACTTGTAAAGAGGGGAGAGTCACATGAGATAATAAAGGTAGAGGGTAGAGAGCACAGGGTGTCAGGCTGAGATCTTACTTCCAGACTTGTCACTTCCCAGCTACGGGATCTTTGATGAGAAAATGTAATCTGTCTGAACTTAGTTTCCTCATTTGGAAAATGGGTATAAGAACACCCACTTTTCAGGGACACAGGAGGTTGGATGTGTCCCTCCTGTAAAGTGTTGAACGTGATTTCTAGGATACAGTGGTCATTATTATAATGAGTACTCAGTGGAAGGACTGATGCTGAAGCTGAAGCTCCAATACTCTGACCACCTGATGCAAAGAGTCAACTCATGGAAAAAGACCCTGATGCTGGGAAAGATTGAAGGTGGGAGGAGAAGGGGACGACAGAGGATGAGATAGTTGGATGGCATCAGTGACTCAATGGGCATGAGTTTGAGCAAGCTCCAGGAGATGGTGAAGGACATGGAGGACTGGCGTGCTGCAGTCCCTGGGGTCACAAAGAGTGGGATGCAACTTGGCAACTGAACAACAATTATGATGATCATGGACCCAAGTAGAGCAAATCGGTTCTTCCTGTTTGCCAATACTGTCCCTCCTTAGTAGCTCTCCAAGTCCTACACAGGAGACCCATGAGCCAAGGTAGGCCCCTGTAGGTATCATTGTGGGGGAAATCCTGGGTTGTAGGAAGGTCAAAGCCTTGAGCAAGACCCTCCCAGTGCTGAGCCTCAGTCTTCCCATCTGTAAAATGACCAGATTGGACCCATGGGTCAGGGCTGTTCTGGTTGAATGATTCAGTAGTCAGAGGCATCACCATGGTCTGGGTTGGACAAACTGGATCCCCAGACCCAGGATGGGTTCTGTGGTCATCATCATAATACCCACTGCATGAAACACTCCACAGAAATAGCTTCTGCAGCTTGAACTTGCTTCTTCAAGGTGGGAGCTACTATCCCCACATGGCATTTCGTAGAGATGAAATCTTCTTGCCAAAGAGCACATGCCTAGGCAGGGCAACTCTGGAAATGAAACCCGAGTCTGTTGAGGGTAATGCTTGATCTCACCACAATGTCTCAGCCCCGTTCAGCCTTGTATCTGCTCTCTGATGACAGAGAGGCATTATGTAACTTTTCCCCCTCACCTACTGCTCTCTTCATGATCCCTCCTATCTAGCTGCCCAGAAGACTTTCTGGAGGAAGGCAGATGATGAATCTGTCTATTCATCTTTCTTCCCACCCTTTTTCCCTCCATCATTCTCAGTTTTGCAGACCTGAAATTCCCCATCAAATTGATAGATACACACACCCAAACTGTAGCCCCTGCCTCATCCCTCCCCTTAATCCAAATTGAGTTGCTGGAGAATAACAAGAAAAGAACAAGGGCAGGACAAGCTGGAATTACTTTGGAAATACGGTTTTGATTTTTGAATTTGAAAAGTTTCAGTAAGCCTGAATGTCCAACCTCCTCTCCCACTGCCCTCCACTCCCCTCCACTTGCAGGTCTGATTTGAACTTTATTACACTCTTTTCACACCCAGGACCTCTCTACATTGTCTTCTCCAAATTTAGAAGTCTCCCACCCATCCCACCTCTCTCGGTTACCACATTCATCAGAACAGTCCGGTCCCTTAGGTAACATGAGACCTTCTCTCACAACCTGTGTCCTAGGCTGCAGTGGTCTGTTTATTTGTGTGGTTATTGGTTTAATGTCCATCTTTGCCCGGTAAGACGTAAGCTCACTGAGAGTGAATTCTGGATCTGTCTGCTCACTGCTGTATCCCCAGTGCTGAGCAGCTCTTGGTACATACTGCTGCTGCTGCTGCTGCTAAGTCGCGCCAGTCGTGTCCGACTCTGTGCGACCCCAGAGACGGCAGCCCACCAGTCTCCTCCGTCCCTGGGATTCTCCAGGCAAGAACACTGGAGTGGGTTGCCATTTCCTTCTCCAATGCATGAAAGTGAAAAGTGAAAGTGAAGTCGCTCAGTCGTGTCTGACTCTTAGCGACCCCCATGGATGGCAGCCTACCAGGCTCCTCCATCCATGGGATTTTCCAGGCAAGAGTACTGGAGTGGGGTTCCATTGCCTTCTCCGTGGTACATACTACGTATTCATAAATATTTAAAGGATGTATGGAAGGTTGGATATGTGGATGGGTGTGTAGATGGATGGATGGATAAGTGGATAGATTTACTCAGGGGAGGGGAATGCCAGGTTTGTTTAAATTATAAGCCCCTGGTTGCAAAAGAGGAAGTTCTAGAAGGCGAAGTCTCTTTTGCCTTCGAACTTCAAAGCTGTCAAAAAGTGAACTTGGCTGTGATCTCTGATTGTGGAGACTCTGGCTCTTGAGTCAGCCTGCTCTGGGATCTTTGTCTTCACAACTCTGCCACCTAGTGGCCCTAGCGTGTATCCCTGAAGGGAAGAGATGTTTCACCAACAGTGTTTACCTAACAAGGGCATCCAGCTTTGAGAGAGCCCTTCCTGCTGCTGGAACCTCCCCCAGCTAGTCTGCACCAGGGATTCTCCTTTTCTCAAAAAGATTTTTTTGATGTGGACCATTTTCAATGTCTTTATTGAATTTGTTACAATATTGCCTCCATTATTTCTGTTTGGGCTTTTTTGGCCACAAGGCATGTGGACTCTTAACTCTCTGATTAGGAATTGAACTCATAGACCCTGTGTTAGAAGGCAAAGTCTTGACCCCCTGGTCTACCAGGGAAGTCCCTACACCAGGCATTCTTAATCCTCACAGTTATCACATCTTTCTGGCTTATGAGAAAAGAGAGGGATGAGGCAGGGAGATACGATGGAGGAGCTGGGGGACCATACAGGATTAAGTCAGAGGCCAAGGTTTGGATTCCAACACCACCACTTCTTATCGCTACAACCTTGAGCAGGTCACTTAATTTCTCTGAGACTCATTTTGCTCATCTATAAAATGAGGACAAATAGCGTCAGATATAATGGGTATTGTTATGTCCATTTTACAGCTGAAATGACTCAACGAAGGAAGTCACTCTAGTCATGCCTGGAGATGGACCGGTGGAAAGCTCCAGAGCCAGTATTCAGGCCCTGACCTCCCCAACACTTGAACCCTGCTATGCTGGATGAATGAGCACATCGCACAAACAAATGGCTCTTGCATCATTTGAGAGACAACACACACTTCCTCGTCTGCCTGAATGCCTGCCACAGTCCCAGGACTGATTGCTGAAGCCCCTCATTCTTCCACCTCCGAGGCTAGCCGGTGGTGCTTCTCCTTTAATTGATATCTGTTTGGCAAAAGGGCTTCCCAGGCGGTGCAGTGGTAAAGAATCCTCCTGCAATGCAGGAGACACAAGAGATTCAGGTTTGATCCCTGGGTCAGGAAGATCCCCTGGAGTAAGAAATGACAACCCACTCCAGTATTCTTGCCTGGAAAATTCCCATGGGGGTTGCAAAGAGTCAGACACGACTGTTCACACACAGAGACATACATACAACAACAGGTAAACATATTGCTGAATACTTTGACATCTCTGAATGAAAGGACCACTTGAACTACTATATTTTTTAAGAATTCAAGCTTCAATGTTGCTATTTTCTGTTTTTGCCTTTTTAACTTGCTTGCCAAGCAAAGCTAAAGGAAGCAACCCTGTCTTCTGATTTCTCATTTGTGAGACCCAAATATTTCAGATCCAATTTATCTTACCTCCATTTCTACATTCTGTTTTCTGCTGTTTCTTGCATTGGCTCGGTTTGCTTATTTGAAGTCATTCATGTTACATCTTGAATCGTTTTAATCAGTAATGAAATGTGGGGGATGCACTGTTTTCCTGCCCAGGTGCCCTTTGCTGTAAACCCATTAGAATGCAAAGTAGAAGCAATAGGCAATTAATATTATCTGCTCTCTACACACAAGTAAACTTCTGCCTCCAGTGGTTCCTGGGCTTATTCACTCACCTGTGCATTCATTTCTTTCTTTCATTCATTCATCAAATATTTATTAGGGTTTACTATGTACTTGGCTGTACATAGGCTGTACTCAGGTGTATTTGTTAGAAAAGTACTTGTTAAAAAAGACTCTGATGCTGGAAAAGATTGAAGGCAGGAGGAGAAGGGGGTGACAGAGGAGGAGATGGTTGGATGGCATCACCAACTCAGTGGACATGAGTTTGAGCAAGCTCCAGGAGATGGTGAAGGACAGGGAAGCCTGGCATGCTGCAGTCCGTGCAGTTGCAAAGAGCTGGACACGACTGAGTGACTGAACAACAGCAGTGCACTCCGCTGTGTACCAGACTCTGGGGACCTAGAGATGAATAAGACTGAGAAGCAGTACAGAATAGTATGAGTTTAGAATGAGACAAACACAGATTTTTCATCTTAGCTCTACCGTTTTCCAGCTGTGTGACCTTATCAAGTTGCTAAACCCCTCAGAGACTCAATTTCCACATTTACAGAGTAAAAATTGATTGCTGATATGGTTAGATATAATCTGTGCCTGGTGCTGAATGAATAGCGGGTATAATGCATAACTTTAGCTGTGCCATTTCAGCGAAGTCTGTGTCTTCAAAAAGGGGCTATCTGTTGAGATCACAGACATGCACTTAAATGCATTTCGACAGGGGCTGTGCAAAGTACTGTGAGGACATGGACTAGGGGGTAGCTAACTCCACTGCAGGGCTGGGGAAGGATTCAGACAGAAGGCGGTATCATACGTAAGGTAAGCTTACCAGGAAGGAAAGGGGAAATAGCACTGAAAGAAGATGGCACAACATGTCCTAAGGCCAAGTCATGAAAAGCACAGCATTTCAGAAACAGAAAGGATATCCATTACTATGGCAGAGTATGTGCATGGGAGGAATGGTAGAAGGTGTGTCCGTCATAAAGGCTGCGTTGTAGACCAAGGGGAGGAATGTACTCGGGGCTCTCTTTACCCCATCCCCCAGACTCTAATGGGAACTCTAATGGGAATTATTTACTGGTTAAAGGAGAAAGCAAGCCTTGGCATAATTAAGTTGCAGTCGTGTCTGACTCTTTGCAACCCTATGGACTACAGCCCACCAGGCTCCTCTGTCCATTAGGATTGTCCAGGCAAGAATATTGGAGTGGGCCGCCATGCCCTTCTCCAGATCTTCCCAGGGATTGAACCTGTATCTCTTACTTCTCCTGCATTGGCAGATGGTTCTTTACCACTAGCACCACCTGCTACTGCTGCTGCTAAGTCGCTTCAGTCGTGTCCAACTCCGTGTGACCCCATAGACGGAAACCCACCAGGCTCCCCTGTCCCTGGGATTCTCCAGGCAAGAACACTGGAGTGGGTTGCCATTTCCTTCTCCAATGCATGAAAGTGAAAAGTGAAAGTGAAGATGCTCAGTCATGTCCGACCCTCAGCGACCCCATGGACTGCAGCCTACCAGGCTCCTCCGTCCATGGGATTTTCCAGGCAAGAGTACTGGAGCGGGGTGCCATGGAAAGCCCCAATTAAGTTGGAAGGTTGCTCCAATTCAAATCAAGAAATATGTATTGGGATTTCCCTGGTGGTCTAGTGGGTAAGACTCCATGCTCTCAATGCCGGGGACTTGGATCTGATCCCTGGTTGGGAAACTAAGATCGCGCATGCCATGTGGTATGGCCAAAGAAAAAGAAATAATAGTCATCAAGTTTCCCATCCGAGTCTCAAATAGCCTTCCTCCTAGACGTGCCTTCATCGTTGTTCAGTTACCCAACTGTGTCTGACTCTTTGCAACCCCATGGACTGTAGCATGTAGACAGGTAAGTGTCTTTAACCCATAGACTTTTTATATATGTTCTAATTCTGAAGGACATCAGCCCTGGGATTTCTTTGGAAGGAATGATGCTAAAGCTGAAACTCCCGTACTTTGGCCACCTCATGCGAAGAATTGACTCATTGGAAAAGGCTCTGATGCTGGGAGGGATTGGGGGCAGGAGGAGAAGGGGACGACAGAGGCTGAGATGGCTGGATGGCATCACTGACTCGATGGACGTGAGTTTGAGTGAACTCTGGGAGTTGGTGATGGACAGGGAGGCCTGGCGTGCTGCAATTCATGGGGTCGCAAAGAGTCGGACACGACTGAGCGACTGAACTGAACTGATGTAATCTCATAGTTTTATACCTGTCATCCACTTTATCAGATCTTAGCATTATGTCATGTTTGCTTCAGTTTTTTTATCCTTGGGGAATACCCAGTGGATACCTGAAATCACATACAGCACCAAATATATACATGAATTCCTATGTGAGAGTTTCATCTATGAATTAGGCACCATAGGAGATTAACAGCAATAATAATAATAAAATAGAACAATTATAGCAATAAACAGTAATAAAAGTTACATAAATGTGTAAAAGGGCCCTCCCCCTCTCTCAAAATAGGTTCTGGTACAAATGTAATGCCTTTTCCTCTTCACTAACCCATCACCCGCTGTTCAGGATGCGGCAGTGCAACTAGCAACTAGCATGATTTTTCTCCTTCTTCACAATTTCACAGTTGGAAGATTCATTCTTACCACATAGCTTAGCAACCTCAGCCTACGATTTTTTTTTTCTTTCCTTATTGAGTCAAGAATGTTCACCTCTTCACTTTAAGGAAGTTCTTATGGCTTCTCTTTGGATCTCCCAATTACCAGCATCACTACTCTCGCAGGTTGCATTATAAGTAAAATGAGGGTAACTTGAACACATGCCATATGATACCCCAACAAGCCATCGGATAACCCAGGCAGCTACTGAGTAACTATTGGGTGCGATGCTCTGGACAAAGGACAAAGGGATGAGCTGTTCTCGGTGGGATGGAGGGGGACGATGTGAGATTCCATTACACTACTCAGAACAGTGTGCAATTTAAAACTTTTGAACTCCTTATTTCCAGAATTTTCCATGTAGCATTTTCAGACTGCAGTTGACAACAGGTAGTTGAAACTGCAGAAGGGAAACCACAGGTAAGGGGGGATGGGCTACTGTAGATTGGCTTATGACTTCCGGTGAACCACAGCCTGATCCTAGACTTCCCACCCTCTCCAGGGCCAGTCACTACCAGACATTTGGTATGGGTCATTTTGTGGTGTGTATTTATATACTTACTAATGTGTGCATCAATAAACAACATTTAATGTTGTTTGATGGGGCTTGCCTGGTGGCTCAGAGGGTAAAGAATCTGCCTACAATGCCAGAGACCCAGATTTGATCCTTGGGTCGGGAAGATCCCCTGGAAAAGAGAATGGCTACCCACTCCAGTATTCTTGCCTGGAGAATTCCATGGACAGAGGAGCCTGGTGGGCTATATAGGCCATGGAGTCCCAAAGAGTTGGACATGACTGAGTGATTAACACTTTCACTTTCAGTTTCAATGTTGCTTTGCATATTGAAACTATAAAAATAAATACAAGAAACATGATTCTTCAATTTTAACAACTTTTCAAAATGTCAACACCTTACTGCCTTCTGTTGTCTTAATAAATGTTTCTGTATGCTTTTTTTTCTCTGCTAATTGAGAGGCTAGAAGTTATATTTCTATTCTTTTAACTTTTACTCTTACATTTTTAAATCACAAAATTAACAGGCTTTCCTAAACATGTCAATAGTTAATTTATATTTCTATCTTCCTCCTGGCCAAGCAAAGCCTTGTTTTATTCGGAGTCCAATCAAGAGACAGGAACCACACAGTAATTTGGGAAGGGAAAACGCATTTTAAAGCAGCATTAAGTATAACTGGAGATTGGAGTAAGGAGAGATTTCTACAAGGAGATAAAGAGAAGTCTAAAGAATATTTGAGCTCTACTCCTGGGGCAGAGCTACAGCACCCAGGGAAATAACACGGCTGGGCGTCGTGCTACAAGGTCCTGTTTTTCTAGCATGGACCCAAACCCCACTGAAGAGGGTGCATCTGGGCTCGCTGGCTAGCATCCCAGGAGGCGGTAGTGGTAAAGAACCTGCCTGCCAGTTCAGGAGACATACGGAGCCTGGCGGGCCACAGTCCAGAGAGTCGCTAAGAGTCGAACACGACTGAAGCGACTTAACACGGATGACAGAAGTTTGCGGGGAGCTGCCGCCTGCAGATCCTTGGGAATCCACCAGGGGGTGGTGCTCAGGGAACCCACGCTCTGGGCCGACGGGGGAGCCGCCACAGGACACGCCCAGGCACACCTGCCAAAAATAGAGCCTCTTATTTTTCTACAAAGCTTAACATCGTGCCATTTTGGCAAGGGAGAAAGATCCCAGCATCACAAGCAGGGCCATAAAGGGTGGATTGGGGAGAGAAGAGTCTATAGTTTGATAACGGACACAGTAACCTACCAGGGTTTTCCTGCAGCCCGCACGCTCCACCCTTGCACAAACATGCACACACACACACTTTTTTATTTAGAGTTTTAGTCTTACCTTTAACAAAGCACATCAAAATAAGTTTGATATCAAAGGTTAATTCTGTTTGCCAGGATATTTTCTCAGAGTTTGTTTAACGTTGCTCCTTTCCCACCTCCTCTGTGTGTTCACTTCTCTTCTAGCTGAAATGCACTCACTGATTACTTTTTTAATACAGGTCTCTGGGTGGTAAATTTATTTTCTATATATCAGAAAGTATCTTTATTTTGCCCTCATTCTTGAATTTTAACTGTTTAATATAAAATATGTGAGTTTATATTTTAAAACATCAGAGTTTAAGACCATCACTCTTACCTTTTTAAAGTACACCATTGACACACACTACTATAAGTTAAATAGATAACCAACAAGGACAGGGAACTATACTCAATATTTTGTAATAATCTATAAGAGAAAAGAATCTGAATATATATGTATATATATATGCTTGTGTGTATAACTGAATCACTTTGCTATATACCTGAAATTAACATAACATTATAAATCAACTATACTTCAATAAAAAAAAGAGAAGTCTGATGATGAGAAGTCTGCCGACATAAAAAATTGCTATTAAGTAATTGCTTTTATAAGTAATCTGTTATTTTTCCTCTGATGACTCTATATGTTCTTTTTTAGCCTTGATGTTCTACAGTTCATTACAATGTGGGCGAATATCATTTATTTTTAGTTCTCCTTTTTCAGGGTTCTGAGTGAGCTTTTGATGTAAGAACTCATATCTCACTTCTTTTCTGGAATGTTCCTAATAAGCATATCTTCAAACAGTGCTTCTCTTCCATTCCCTCCACTCATGAGGCAAATGTTGGGGTCCTGCCTACCCTCATGTCTCTTTACTGCTTTCTTTATTTTTCAAACACCTTCCTCTGTGTGCTGTGACCTAGTTATACACCTCAGCACCCATTTCCAATTTGAAACACATCCATTGTTTCCTGCCTTTTTTTTTCTCCTAAGGTCTATAATTTCTTCTTTCTCATATTCTTCTGTTATTTATATTTCTTAATTTCTAAATAGTCTGTACATTTTTATTTTTAAATCCTTTTTAGACTTTTAGTAAATGGTAATTTCCAAAGCCAGTTCTCATTCCAATAAGCTATTGATATTGCCAGGACAAAGCTGATGAGGACCCAGCTCTTGTCACAGAGCCAGAAAACTGGCCCAGCCATTGCATCTGCCACTGGCCCATGAGCCCTGCTCTTCTGTATGAAGCTCCCCAGGGGTAAGACAGAGCAGCAGGGTAGCAGAGACATCCACCTCTTTTCAATGGCATGAGGACATAACTCTAGTGAGGAGCCTGGCTCTGTCACCTCCCTTGTGGAACGGCTTTAATCACTCCACCTCCCAGAACTTGAACTCTGAGTCATTTCTTCTCATGTGTGGCTCACATCTCTTCAGGATCACCTACCTTTTGGAATTTCAGTTCAACTTCTGGTCTGTGGAGATGTCTCTCTTCTGTCTGAGCCAGCTGTGCCATTTAGTTGTATTTTAATCTTCTCCATTGCTGTAGTAATGTAGCATTCTTTAACATGAAGTGCGTGAACTCCCCCAAACACACATAGAGACCTTCAAAAGGTTTATATACAAATAACTGATTGGCTAGAACACAGATGCTGCAGAGGGATAGATAATTTGGGCACTTTCTCTGAAGGGCAAAATAGATCTAGAATCTAAAAAATGTTCATACCCTTCTGACATTATCCAGTTCTGTAAATACAGCCTTGAGAAATGTCCCAACAGGTTGAGGCTGCTATAACAAGTTACTGTAGACTGGAAGACTTCAACACACTTTGATTTCTCACTGTTCTGGAGACTGGGAAGACCAAGATCAAGGTGCTGGCAGATTTGGTGTCCGGTGGGGGCCTGCTTCCTGATTTTCAGTTGGTCGTCTTTTTACTATATCCTTGCATAGCAGAGATAAGAAGCAAGCTCTCTCATACTTTTTCTTATAAGGGCACTAATCCCATTCATGAGGGCTCCACCCTCATGACCTAATTTCCAAAGGTCCTGTTGTAGTTGCTTTGGTTTTCATTTTCATTGAGTTGAGAAGGGGTGCAGGGGGTGGGGGAGGGTGGGCAAATGCAAACATTCAGTCCATAGCAGGAACTAATCTCAGGTAGGGACAAAGTCTCAGCTACAAGAATTCTCCTCTAAGCATTATTTTTAAAGGTGGAGGAAAAGGGAAATAGCTAAAAAAATAAATCAACAGTGTTTTAGAATAGAATATTGGACAGTAACTAAAAACATTTTTTAAAGCAACTATGAAACGACAAGAACAAGTGTTTGCTGATGTAATATTAAGTAAAAAAAAAAAAAATCAGGAACTACAACTGTCCCTGTTGTACAAAAACTACAGCTACATATATAATATATAGCCAAAGACATATTTAAAAATATACATGTGTGTACATTGAATAAAAAGTCCAAGTACCATTTTTCTCTCTTTTAAGGTAAATTCTTTCTTTGTTATTTTTTGTATTCCCCCTGATTTCTACACCTGAACATACTTTTGTAATTAGGGAAACAAAAAACGAGGCATCTGAGAAGTCATAGCAATTCCCATTGTGAGCTCTCACTCAGTCCCTGGGGCTGCTTTTGCTGTTTCCATGAACAAGCATCAAAAAGTGTGTTCTCCTGGGACCTGGGTCCCCCTCCCTCCCCACATTCACAGCCTGGTCACTTGGGGCCCAGAGTGGTCACCCACGGCTACTTACCCTGAGTCTAGCCCCTCTCAGATCCCCTCCACACTGCTGAGCCCCTGATGAGACCCCCAACTACTGCCTGCCTTTGTGACTTGCTATATATTCAGTTTCACTTGACAGGAACATCCCACATGCCAGACACTGAGCCCAGAGCTTTGCGGCGCCCTTTGCTCATCCTCAGAACACCCCCATGAAGTAGGTATTCAGTTGTGCAAACTGGAAAACAGGCTCAGAGCCATGAAACCAGTTGTCCAAGGCCAGAGAAAAGAAAGGGACTGACTCCGGGGCTCTCCAGTCCCCAAGTGCCCCTTCCCTCTGCTCTGCTTCATGACCTTTGATGGGGAAGAGCTGAGGCTCCTCTGCTCTGATTAGCAGCACCCCTCATTCACTCCCCCATCCCCCCACAGCACCCCATCCCAGCCCCGCATCTTCCCATCACCCTCATTTGCTGAGCCTTACTGAGCAGAGCAGATGCCTTGCTCCCCATGACAGCAGCTGAAGCCTGCACGGGTGTCTGAGGAATTGTAACTTTCAAAGGAGGAGAAAAGCAAACATGAGACAGGGAGGCTTGACAAAGTAACAGTGAAAAGCCCAGAAAAAGGCCTCTTGAATTTGACACAATTTGATTAAAAGAGACAAAAGGCTAAGGGGTAAAAACGCTGTGCTGCTATGACTTTAATATTGTGTTAAGAGCTTCAACCTTTTCCCTCAGCAACATGGAAACAAAAAGTAGATTTCCCTGTGCTGGAGAAGGTATGGGAGAACTTGAAATTGGGTCAGTGCCACTTGGAAACTCGGAACTTTGGAGGCTCTGTAGGTGGAGAAAAGCCTTCCCTGGGAGGTGGCTCCCAGATTCCTGTAGACCCAGCAGAGCCTGCCTGGGGTCACCAAGAAGCAGGAGGGGTCTGTACACTCTGCAGTGAAGCAGCAAAAACAATATCCATTTACTGATATTGCATCACGTGGAAGCACGCACAGGAGACACACACAATTCACTGGATGAGCTCTGCAGAAAAATCCCACGGCTTCCAGCAGATGAGAGAGTTCACCATACTTGGAGGTGTGACCGTTGTTATGCATCCAGCTGGCTCATCCCAGCTCACACGAGCAGACAGTAGGCATCAAACCCAACTCTGCATTCAGTGATCCATTGGTAGCTTGCGATCCATCATGGTGGGAATATTTACAATTTTACAAAGCTCTTACAATTTACAAAGCTCCTAACAATTGCAGCATTTGCTGCAACCGGCAAATGCTATCAGCCAAGGTTATTTGTCCTCTTAGATATTCCTGGGATTCCCCAAACCCTCTTTAAGCTAATGACTCCCAAGGACACCCATCCCCAGCAAGGACTTGTCTCTGATGTCCAGACCCACATCACCAGTTGCCTTTTGAATATTTCTTTTCAAATATAATAGTATTTTCTACAGATCAGGTCTTTCTCCCCAGTGCCTATCTTGGTTGATAATACTACTACCCCTCAAGTCACATCCTTGAAATCAACCTGGACCCCTCTTGCTTAATGAATCCGGTCGCCATGAAGTCCCACTAATTTCGCCTCCTCCATAACTACCCTCAGCCCCATTTCCCTCTAACTACTTTGGTCTTGCCTCCTTGGATCGCTTCTGCTTGTATAACAAACCCTTTCTCTCCCCTTCCACATCATTGCACAAATGGTTTAGACCTAAATGGCTACTCTCCTACTTTACCCTTCCCACGGCTCATCACAGCCTTTAGAGCGATAGTCAAGCCCTTTGACATTCAGAGTCCTCTGTGATCTGGGCCCTGCCCGGTACTTTCCAAAGTACCTCCAGAAACCACTTCCTCCACAGGCAGTGATCCAACATGGGAGATTAGTGTCACCCCGACCCTCCTCAGTATGCCAAGCCCTCGTGTGCTGGCACAGAAACCGTCACACCTACTGTTCATCTGGTGACCTTCTGTTCATCCTGCGAGACCCAGGCTCAGGCATACCTTTTCTGTAAGTCTTCTCTGAAATACGCCCAACCCTCAAGAAAATCCCATCAGAGTCACCTTTATCGTCCCCCTGGAATGCTTGCACAGTCACATTACTTGTGATGGTCTCTGTGCATCCGGCTCTGGAGGGCTGGGTCATGTGGTGTTATCTTGGAGCTCCTCCTGCATAGTCCGGGCTCCAGCACCTACTA
The DNA here is from genome assembly GCF_003369695.1 of Bos indicus x Bos taurus. Taxonomy (NCBI): domain Eukaryota; kingdom Metazoa; phylum Chordata; class Mammalia; order Artiodactyla; family Bovidae; genus Bos; species Bos indicus x Bos taurus. The sequence continues at coordinate 58,061 of NC_040085.1, forward strand.
GGATCCTGGAGAAACCTTGTGGTGTGAGGAATGAATGAAGGTCCAAGATTACACGTCTAGAGATCGCCAGGACTTGATGCCTGACCCAGGGATCTCTCTGCTGAGTGGCCTGGCTTGTCATGGGGAGACGGGGGAGTACCCATCCTGAGAGCTGGACGTGTAGTTCCTGAGCTGCACAGTGAGTCTCACATTAAGAACACGATCTGGGAGAGAGAAGTCAAGACTTCTGCTGATAAACCCCAGAGAACAAACTAAAAAATGCACAAAGCTTTTTCTGTAGTAGATGTCCTGTTCCTGGTGCCTTCCCTTTCTTTTTAATCATTGCCTTAAGCTGCTGTTATGTGTATAAGATCCTCATCAAGATGTTTTGCATACATAACCCACATCTGTTAAACAAACAAACAAAAAATGCAAACATTCACTATATATATTTTTCCCTCCAGTACTTGTAAATTATGCATGTTCTTGAAGATATATAATGTTGTTAAGAATTATGGAGGGAATACAAAGAGATAGAAATTGATAGCATAATAGTTTTTTGTTTTTTGTTTTTTTTTGCTTACTATAATAGATCATCTCATGCACCCCATTCACTCCAATTACAAGTGTCCATTTTGGAGGGCACTGGTCTATAACATCAAAATATGAGCAAACCCCACTGCTCAGAATTAGAAGCAGGTTATATTAATTGTAACTGGCATCACCAACTCAATGGACATGAGTTTGAGTAAACTCTGGGAGCTGGTGATAGACAGGGAGGCCTGGTGTGCTGCAGTCCATGGGGTTGCAAAGAGTCGGACACGACTGAGTGACTGAACTGACTGACTACATTAACTGTCCCCGACAACACCACCAGACTTGAATGATGTCGTGCAGAGCACAGACATGATTTAAACCCTTGCTGTGTGTCCTTGAACAAATTGGCTTCACTTTTCTGAGCCTCAGTTTTTCCATTGGTAAAAATCTTAATAATCATTCCCTAGGTGATCTGAGCTGGTTTCAGAAAAGGCAGAGGAACCAGAGATCAAATTGTCAACATCTGCTGGATCATCAAAAAAGCAAGAGAGTTCCAGAAAAACATCTATTTCTGCTTTATTGACTATGCCAAAGCCTTTGACTGTGTGGATCACAATAAACTGTGGAGAATTCTGAAAGAGATGGGAATACCAGACCATCTGACCTGCCTCTTGAGAAACCTATACGCAGGTCAGGAAGCAACAGTTAGAACTGGACATGGAACAAAAGACTGGTTCCAAATAAGAAAAGGAGTACGTCAAGGCTGTATATTGTCACCCTGCTTATTTAACTCATATGCAGAGTACATTATGAGAAATGCTGGACTGGAAGAAGCACAAGCTGGAATCAAGATTGCCAGGAGAAATATCAATAACCTCAGATATGCAGATGACACCACCCTTATGGCAGAAAGTGAACAGGAACTAAAAAGCCTCTTGATGAAAGTGAAAAGGAGAGTGAAAAAGCTGGCTTAAAGCTCAACATTCAGAAAACTAAGATCATGGCATCTGGTCCCATCACTTCATGAGAAATAGATGGGGAAACAGTGGAAACAGTCAGACTTTATTTTGGGGGGCTCCAGAATCACTGCAGATGGTGACTGCAGCCATGAAATTAAAAGATGCTTACTCCTTGGAAGGAAAGTTATGACCAACCTAGATAGCATATTCAAAAGCAGAGACATTATTTTGCCAACAAAGGTCCGTCTAGTCAAGGCTATGGTTTTTCCAGTGGTCATGTATGGATGTGAGAGTTGGACTGTGAAGACAGCTGAGCATTGAAGAATTAATGCTTTTGAACTGTGGTGTTGGAGAAGACTCTTGCGAGTCCCTTGGACTGCAAGGAGATCCAAGCAGTCCATCCTGAAGAAAATCAGTCCTGGGTGTTCATTGGAAGGAGTGATGCTGAAGTTGAAACTCCATTACTTTGGCCACCTCATGCGAAGAGCTGACTCATTGGAAAAGACTCTGATTCTGGGAGGGATTGGGGGCAGGAGGAGAAGGGGATGACAGAGGATGAGATGGCTGGATGGCATCACCGACTCAATGGACATGAGTCTGAGTGAACTCTGGGAGTTGGTGATGGACAGGGAGGCCTGGCATGCTGTGATTCATGGGGTTGCAAAGAGTCGGACTCGACTGAGCGACTGAACTGACTCACTGACTGAGGTGATCTGATAGGATAAATTGGATACTAACCCATCCCACACACAGTATAAACAGTCACTCACACAGAGAAGGTACAAGCACTGGTATCTTGAATATTACATATTCATTTAGAATTATTCATGTATTTATGAACCATTCGTAACAAGGCAGGGTCTGGGGAGCTGCTGAAAGGATGTTCACCAAACACATGAGGATTATAAATTGGCAGATAACCCAAGGGACAGCAGGGCTGTGTGCTGAATAGGACTGAAGGTCCTCAAATAAATGTTTCAAGTGGGAGATTTATTTATTCAAATGTTTCCGTTTTGCCATATATAGTTATGGTTGACTGTTTAAGGAACCCAAAGAGAGAGAGAGATTATAGAAGGGAACAGAAATCTAAGGTGCCCTGAGAATGTGCAGGGTGAAGATATTCCTTCGCTCCACACATCTGTGTTGTGAGTGTGCGTGCGTCACAGGTGGCCCCGTGGGCTGGGGATCGGGGGAACCGGGACAGACAAACCCTTGGGACTGACACCCATGTGCAGCTTCTCTGGGTCCCTGAGAGCAGCCAGGGAAGCCAAACAGGTGATGCAGCAGAGAGTGCAGCAAGGCTGGCTGAGACTAGCTCATCCAGGGAAGTGACATCCGGGCTAAGATCTGAAGGATGTGAAGGAGCCAGCCGTGGGAAACCCAGAGTGAGCGCAGAGAGACTCCCAGGCTGAGGAGCTGCCAGCCAGAAGGAGCTGGACGCGCAGAGCCATCCTCTGCGAACCCGGCTGGCTGGGCGTCACTCCACGCCAGCTCCTTGACCTCTTCTGCCAACAAGAGCATGGGAAGCCAGCATCACGGCTGGGACCTCGTAGAGCCAGGACCTTGCAGAGTGCCAGGCCCATGGCAGGGCTCCTTGCCAGGTGGCTGCAGCTGATGAGAACCTAAATGAACCAAGCAACCCATCGCCAGGGACTAAGCTGGACAGCTGGACGCCTGGACAGCAAAGATTTGGACTGTTCCTGACCCCTCGCTCTGCATAGACCTCAGCTCATGGGTCATCTTATGAGAGAGGTTGTCGCTCACTCCCTGCTGGCCCAGCCCTCTTTGGCTGTTCTTCACAGCACCTTCCCCACCTCTCGTTTCAGGTGTTTACTTGTGCCTGTGTGGACTCCCCGCCTGGACTGAGAGCTCCATGGTGCAGGGATGACTCTTTCCTTTCCCACTGCTTCCCCTCCTCCTGGGACAGTGCCTGGTTTATTGCAGATGCTCCCTGGATAACATTTCCAGTTTGTTAATGGCCTCCGGTGTCTTCCATGCCTTTCTGCATTTGCCCAAAATACAAAATAGCCAAAGAAACTTTCTTTTGAAGTAAAAAACAAAATGTGCATCAAAAAAGTTACTTTTTAAGGAAAGGGAAAGAGTACCACCTTCTGTACCGGCCATGTTCCTTGTAAAGTCCCAAGTGCCCTCAGAGTGCCTCTGGGAGGTGGCATTTTCATCAGCATGAGTGTGACAAGACTTCAGGGACCAGGTGACGTGCTGTTACTGATCTCTGCACTTGGGATACCTCTCACCTTGAGGGCTGTGCACACAGCAAGCCCGACAGCTTCCCGGGAGTCACTCTGTGCTTCAGGTGGTGGCAGTCATTGTGAGATCAGAGAACAAAAGCACAGGTTTCTGTCTTCTAAGTTCAAAAGCCAGTGATTATATAAAGCAGAACAATTGTGATGCGCACTTGGAAATAAAATTTTCCAGTTCTCCCTACAGAAGCCACTGCATGGGCTGAAGGGAAGAGGGGATTCATCAGGACAGCAACTGGGGGGGGGGGGGCCAGGGGCAGGGATGGGACACCCCCTCCACCACTGGGACAAGGTCAGGGGGCCTCATGGAGGCCTGATCGGGGCTGCACAGGGGCCAGTGTCTGTCTGAAGGAAGACCAACCATTGCTGTCACTGTGACCCTCAGTCTTCTCAGGCACTTCTGGGAGGATCCTTCTCTATCTAAGACTCCCAGAACAAAGGTGAGTCCCAAACAGTGGGTGGGAGAGAAACCAAGCCAGGCCCTGTGGGGCTCCTGGGCACAAAAGCCTTCCTGTGTCCTGCAGTTCTTATTTATAGGAAATAAACTTCAGCCTCCGTGACATTCCCCAAATTCCAAAGGGTAGATTCAGACAGTTCTTCCTCAGGGAAGGGTGGGGATGCAGAGACAGGGAGGAGCAGGCCAGAAACAATACTGAAGCCTTGGGGAAGGGTCCTGGTTTTCCCTCAAGGGATACCCAATGGACAATATCTTTAAGCTCTTCTGCAGAACTAAGTTCAGGGCAACAGAGAGAAGAAAGCAGAACCCCCAACAAATGGAAGATGTTAATTACTTGATAAAGCATTCTTCACTCCGAAGAGAAGGTCACAGTTTGATAGCCTTGAAAACCACAGAAGCTCATCAAGAGACCCCCTGAGGCCAAATTAAAGAAATGCACACATACACACACCCTGATCCTTATCAGCAACCCGCCTCTGAACCATTGTTATAAAACTCCTCACCAAATCCCCCAGGGTTGAGACACACTGCTTTTGAGGGCACAATCCTGCTGTGTCCTCCTTTGCCTGGCACCCAAAGGTGCCAAGTTTCTACTTCACCCAAAACTCTGCTTCCAAGATTTGATCCAGCACCAGTACCATCACAGGAGGCCAAGCTTTTGGCATCAGAGGAAGAAAGGGCAAAAACTCAGAGTCAAAGAGGGAGGCAGAGAATTAAGTTCAAGGTTAAGGCCTCTCAGGGGTGGAATATTCCCCCTCCGTTATGCTGATTTTGCAGACCAGGAAAACAATACTCAGGAAAGCAAATGGCCTGTACAAATAGATGTGATGGGAAAACAGTTTGAATTCACATATCATTGACTCCAAAGTTCCTGAGCTTTCCACCTCACCCAGCTACCTGCACCAAGAGGTAGCACTGATCAAAATCCATTTCCTACTAGTTACAAATGGTCCTTGTAGTCATTAACGATGCTTCAAGTGAACCAAGAACCAAGATTTCTCAGAGGGATGTGCTGGTGATTCCACATTTGGCCACCAGAGGGCACAAGCAACACACAGATCTGCTTGTCTCATCCTTCCAGGTGGGGCTACCCCAAGCCAGACATTGTGAGCTGTGCCCTTGTCCTCTCCCCTTTCTTCTTCTTTTAAAATCTTCTTTATTGCATTATTTTTTTTATTGTCCTCTCAATTTGGTAGATGAAGATTCTCTTTTTTTAATTAATTAATCTTTTTTTATTGGAGTATAGTTGCTTTACAACATTTTGTTAGTTTCTGCTGTTCTGCAGTCAATCAGCTATTCTGCTAAGTCGCTTCAGTCGTGTTCAACTCTGTGTGACCCCATGGACTGCAGCCCGCCAGGCTCCTCTGTGCATGGGATTCTCCAGGCAAGAATACTGGAGTGGGTAGTCGTGCCCTCCTCCAGGTGATCTTTCCGATCCAGGGATCAAACCAGCATCTCTTACATCTCCTACGGTGGCAGGCAGATTCTTTACCACCGAGCCACCTGGGAATTAGCTACACATATACATAAATCCCCTCTTTTTTGGATTTCCTTCCCATTTATGTCACCAGAGTACTGAATAGAGTTCCCTGTGCTATATGGTCAATTCTCATTAGTTTCTCTATTATATAGATAGAATGCATATATGTCAATTCCAATCCACCCCACGCCCTCTTACCCTCTTGGTATCCATAAGTTTGTGTCTCTACATCTGTGTCTCTATTTCTGCTTTGCATATAAGTTCATCTATACCATTTTTCTAGATTCCACATATATGTGTTAAGTTGTACCCAATGCCTTACGACCCCATGGACCGCAGTACACCAGGCTCCTCTGTTCTTCACTCTCTCTCGGGGTTTTCTCAGATGTGTGTCCACTGAGTCAGTGATGCTAGCTAACGATCGCATCCTCATCCCTCCTCCTCCTGCCTTCACTCTTTCCCAGCATCAGGGTCTTTTCCAATAAGTTGGCTCTTTGCATCAGGTGACCACTGAAATTTCTCCAAATCTGGCCTGGGACCATCTCTCCCAAGACCAGGAGTTCTTTGACAGGCAGATTGACCCCAACATCATGAAATTAAAAGTGGTGTGGGTCCCAGGAATCTGCATTTGTACAAAGTGTAGAAGAAGATTCTGAAGCCAAATAAACTTTGAGAACCCCTGCATTTCAGCACAGAAAGCACACGACTGCCGAGGTCAGCCTCACCCAGTCACAGTGAGGCCACTGGAAGAGAAACCACTTCCCCAAAGCCACACGCCTGCCAGCAGTGGGGCCAGGACGCGTCCCCGGTGCTGCCTGCTGCGTGCCGTTGGTGGGGCCCGCTAGGCGTCTGGTGAGGTCTAGTTCCCCTGGGGACCTCCCTGTAGGTAGCACACCTGAAAGAATGAGGTGTTATTTGGGCCTCACAGAGTCTTAACCATAGAACCCCAAGAATCTTCTGTTGGCGGGGGGTGGATTTTCCTGTACCTTTCCCAGCCAGACTTCCAAGGTCCCTGAAATAGAGTTTAAAAATCAAATTACGTTCCTGTTGGAAGCAGAAAGGAAGGCAAGTCCATAGCTGTTTAATAATGCCCTTCTACTTAGAAAATATCTCAACTCCTTAATGTCCAGGGGTGTCCTTTCTAGAACGTTCCAACCAAGCCAGATCCATTCCTGCAGTGGTAAGAGAGCAGAGGCATGGGCCACTCCACCCCTAAGAAAACCATGGTAGGTGTACTCTGATGGAGAGAAGGTAAGGAAAGGTGGCGACTTGGTGGTGAAAGGAGGGGAGAGAGAGAAGGAGGGAAGAGATGGAGACCCTCTAGTCTCATCTGAACAGCGCCACAAAGTGGGCACCACTGGAGTCAGACCTCTGTAGGGATGTGACTTCTGGAGCCGCGTCTCTGAGCCCTGAGGCACAGAAGCCGAGGCGAGGTAGGTCCCTGCAGTGACTGTTGAAATACAGCCCGTCTTGAGCAGAGCACACTGGCGCTCATCATCACCAAGAAAAGACATTCCGTCACATCTGCCTACCACTGCCTTGCTCCTGGGATCTCAACCGACGCACAGGGCAGATGTACAGAGTTTCAGGGTAGTCTTTTGTACTTCAGACTGGTGCATGCACTTGGCTGGGTTGCTTTCTGTTCAGCAGTGGGCTGCTTCAAGGAAACCGGAGATGTTGAAGGAACTAGAACATTTGGAGCATTTCTTTGAGAATTCTTCAAATATCCAAAAGCAGTCAGACAGAGGAGGATCAGATTGGGTTTAGATAAAGTAGTCTAATGGGTGTAAATTATAGAGAAGGAAGTTTAAACTCCATAAAATTAGTTCAACCAAATTCAAGGGCCATCTCTAACACCTCTTAACCGGGGGCTAGACCCATCTATGATGATTTCAAGAAGACTGTAGAGGGTTTGTTGATGAATTTTTTGGAAAATCGTTATATATTTATTTTAACAGAATTGAAGAAAAATGTAATTGCACTTTCAGTTCTTTATGGTAGTAATACAAAATTGTATTTTTTGGTGACATTACCTATATTTTTTAAGTTAATTGATGTAAAGAAACATTAAATAAGTAATATTAGAGCTAGTACCCAGAAAGTGCAAAAACTGTGCAGAAAGTAAGAGACTGACTGTCTGGGAAACACTGAGCTTTTGGTGTTGATCTGTGGGCACAGGTAGTCACTTTGTTTCAGGGGCTGTGGCATTCTGTCACACGAGGGACCCCCAATAGACTACATATCTTGCTATTCACACACAAGATATAGGCTTCTCCCCTCAAATTGGGCTGACTCTGTGACTCGCCCTCATCCAGAGCGTGCAGCAGAAGTGATGCTGGATCCATTTCGAGCCTTAGCCTTAGGAAGTTCTGGCGGGTTCCAGTTTTCCACTCTTGGGAGCCCTAAGCTCCAGAGAAGTAAAGCTATGCTGTTGGAGTGACCAATGAAAAACCACAGGAGAGGCCATGAGGAAAGAGAGAGGTCTTGATGCTACATGGAGAAAGAAAGAAGCCCCTCGTCTTAGTGTTCCAAATGAACCCAGCCCCCAGTCATCCCACCAGCTGAGCATGCCAGTTGCAAGTGTAGCAGCCCCAAGACCAACCCATATGCAGAACTGTGTGCAATTAAACATAGCTGGGGGTTCCCTGGAGGCCCAGCTGGTAAAGAATCTGCCTGCAATGCAGGAGCTGCTGCTGCTGCTGCTAAGTCATGTCTGACTCTGTGCGCCCCCATAAACGGCAGCCCACCAGGCTCCGCCGTCCCGCAATGCAGGAGACCCCAGTTCAATTCCTGGGTCGGGAAGATCCCCTGGAGAAGGGATAGGCTACCCACTCTGGTACTCTTGTCTGGTGAATCCCCAAGGACAGAGGAGCCTGGCGGGCTACAGTCTGTGGGGTCACAAAGAGTCAGACATGACCGAGTGACTAAGCACAGCACGGCACAAACACAGCTGTTGTTTTAACCACTAAGTTTTGAGATGGTTTGTTATGCAATAAAAGATAATAATCAAGGGTTGTTTTGAGGTGATGCAGGCTTCTTTCTCACTCACAATATTTTCCATGTGGGCTGAGAGCTGAGTGGCGCTCTGTTCCATGCCACAATTCAGGGATTCAGTATCCTTCCATAGCGTAGCTCAACCATCTTCCAGGGCCTTGGCATGCTCATTCAGATCCTCTACAGCTGGCCACAGAGAAGGATTGTTCAGGATGCTTGGCTAGCGAAGGGGGGTGTGGTGAGGCCTGAAAATGCAACAATTAAATAGGACAAGAACTCAGTCATATGGCCCCACCTGACTTAAAGGGGACTGGAAAATATGTGACCAGGAAAAAGAGGAAAAGTAGAGATTTGGATAGCCTTACCATCTCTTCACATATGTTATTAAAACATATGCATACATACACCACACTATTGACATAGTGCAGTGAGTCTTGTGCTAGAATGTGAATAAGTGATTTGGGACCCTGAAAAAAAAGCAATGAGCTTTGAATGGAGTCAGTTGGCCAGTCATCAAATTCATGGAGTGGCTGGTAACATCTGACCTGGGTTTTGAAGGATGACTAAGAGTTTTGCAGCCAGAAGGGGAAGGTGAAGCTAGGCAGAGGGGAGATGGCCTTGAAAGAATGCACTGGATACAGGAAGCAATGAAGGGAACAGCCACAAAATAAATAAGACTGTGCTTGGAGGGCCTGATTTGAGGCCTCAGAGTTGGGGTACTTCAGAGGATCCTGGGGTCCTGTAATGAACCTTTGGTCTGAACCCATTGTGATCTAGGTTCAGTTATTTGTTAACCAAATAGTTAAGAGTCCTGGTAAACAATGTTTTCTAATGTAAAATTCTAGGATTATTTGTTTCTAAACAAATAACATCCATCACATCATCCAAAGCCATCACCCGAAAGTGAAGTAGGAGACAGCTAGATAATAAACATGAAGTATCCATAGCCAGATCTTTACCACTGGTCCCCACTGTCAGAGCCCTTGATTAACTACTTTATTACCTATTCCTCAGAGTCGAAGTGTTTCCATCTCTGAGCCTCTGGCTTGCCTTCTGTCAGTGGGCATTGTAGAAGACATATCATGGGGGCATCCTTTTAGCTCCAGCTGGAACAATGCCATCCCAAAGGATTCACTTCTGGCCATAGATGATTGGTTGAGATATAGCCATCTGACCCTTGATAAGTCTATCATATTATTTGCTATTAGAACTAGAACCAGAGACACAAAATCTCCAGGTGGGGGCGCAATGGGGGGGTGGGGGTGGGAGTTGGGAGGTACGGGGGTGGGGGTGGGGGGGTGTTGATAAGCCTGGGGGTGGGGAGGGGAGGGTGGTGTTGATAAGCCTGCAGTTGACAGCCTGGGACTTAGGATACATTTTCAGCAAGGTGCAAGCTGGAAAGTTAATCATTGGAAACTCATCTTCAGAGAAAGACTGGAGAAGAAACAGATTATCATAGAAATCATACCCAAGAATTGAAAGGAAGAAGTGGTCCAATGCCTTTCTACTTATGACACCCAACTCAATGACCTGCTTTTGTTTTTCATGATACTCTCTTGTAACCTACTGAGAAACCACCTTTTCTTAGATAAGTTGAACAGGTTATTGTTCTTTGCAAAATAAATTAGTCCTGGCTGCAAGGAGATCCAACCAGTCCATCCTAAAGGAGATCAGTCCTGGGTGTTCATTGGAAGGACTGATGTTGAACCTGAAACTCCAATACTTTGGCCACCTGATGCGAAGAGCTGACTCATTGGAAAAGACCCTGATGCTGGGAAAGATTGAGGGCAGGAGGAGAAGGGGACGACAGAGGATGAGATGGCTGGATGGCATCACCGACTCGATGGACATGGGTTTGGGTGAACTCTGGGAGTTGGTGATGGACAGGGAGGCCTGGCGTGCTGCAGTTCATGGGGTTGCAAAGAGTCAGACACGACTGAGCCGAACTGAACTGAAGCAGAGGAAAAAACAATTTATTGGGGCTATTGCAAGAGTAGTATTGTCATAATATAAAAGTATGATCATGAAGTACACTGGGGATAAAAATATCTTATGGGAACATTATGTAGATTACATGGGATTATCCATCAAATGCATAGTTCCTGGCACATATCAGACACTTCCCCCACCAAATACCATTCTGACCATTATTATGACCACACTGGTTCTTCCCACAGCCTCTCTCAAATACACCTTCCTGAGCGTGTGACCTTATTGAGAGTGTGAGAAGGGCATTTACCTCAGCTCACACACCACTGCCAACTTCAAATCCCAATACACACTCTCTTCTCCAAAGACCCTTCCCAGCCATGGCCCACCAAGTATTTCTCTCTTTGTGTTCTCCCAAGAAGGCCCCAGATACATGACTTCTTCTCTCCCTCCAGGATTACCAGCTGCACATTAAACTCGCACACCCAGTTCCATCCAGGTACTCAGCAGAGCGAAGGCCCTCTACCATAGCAGTGAATTATATGGCACAGCTTGCCCCTCGTTACGCTAACCATGGCCACTGAGGCTAAGCAGGTCCTGTGCTGGCTCCAGGGTCTGCCCATAGGGTGAAGCCAGATCCAGCTCTTCTAAGAGACCAGCAGGACAGAACATCAGCTCCCATCAAGAATGAGGGTCTAATTCAATCTCCTCATAACAGATGCTACGTGACACTGATGGGCCCGCCTCCCTTGGTCTCCCCCCACACTGCCCTCTCTCTCACCTCCCTTGCCTGTTTTAAGGACTCTTGATGATGTCACATCAGGCAACTGCCCACTTGTCAGTGAAGGAGGTAGAGCCTTAATGGACTATTAGGTCTAATCAACAGGAACTGACAGAAGGGGAAGGAAGCCTGAGGCCTGTCCTGTAAGGAAGAGGCTCTGCTTCCAAAGGTGGGGAGAAGTCTGGCAGTAGACGGGGGTGGTGAAGCTGAGAGAAATCCTTCCAGTGAACCAGATATGCCTTGACATGTCTTGTGTCTCATTCTCCACAAAGCTCCAAGACAAAAAGTTAAACGTGCCTGATGAACAGGAAGTGGGCATGCCTGTGAGGTTTTTTTTTTGTTTTTGTTTTTTTATTTTATTTTATTTTTAAACTTTACATAATTGTATTAGTTTTGCCAAATATCAAAATGAATCCGCCACAGGTATACACGTGTTCCCCATCCTGAACCCTCCTCCCTCCTCCCTCCCCATACCATCCCTCTGGGTCGTCCCAGTGCTCTAGCCCCAAGCATCCAGTATCGTGCATCGAACCTGGACTGGCAACTCGTTTCTTACATGATATTTTACATGTTTCAATGCCATTCTTCCAAATCTTCCCACCCTCTCCCTCTCCCACAGAGTCCATAAGACTGTTCTATACATCAGTGTCTCTTTTGCTGTCTCGTACACAGGGTTATTGTTACCATCTTTCTAAATTCCATATATATGCATTATTATACTGTATTGGTGTTTTTCCTTCTGGCTTACTTCACTCTGTATAATAGGCTCCAGTTTCATCCACCTCATTAGAACTGATTCAAATGTATTCTTTTTAATGGCTGAGTAATACTCCATTGTGTATATGTACCACAGCTTTCTTATCCATTCATCTGCTGATGGACATCTAGGTTGCTTCCATGTCCTGTCTATTATAAACAGTGCTGCAATGAACATTGGGGTACACGTGTCTCTTTCAATTCTGGTTTCCTCAGTGTGTATGCCCAGCAGTGGGATTGCTAGATCATAAGGCAGTTCTATTTCCAGTTTTTTAAGGAATCTCCACACTGTTCTCCATAGTGGCTGTACTAGTTTGCATTCCCACCAACAGTGTAAGAGGGTTCCCTTTTCTCCACACCCTCTCCAGCATTTATTATTTGTAGACTTTTGGATCGCAGCCATTCTGACTGGTGTGAAATGGTACCTCATAGTGGTTTTGATTTGCATTTCTCTGATAATGAGTGATGTTGAACATCTTTTCATGTGTTTGTTAGCCATCTGTATGTCTTCTTTGGAGAAATGTCTATTTAGTTCTTTGGCCCATTTTTTGATTGGGTCATTTATTTTTCTGGAGTTGAGCTGTAGGAGTTGCTTGTATATTTTTGAGATTAGTTGTTTGGCAGTTGCTTCATTTGCTATTATTTTCTCCCATTCTGAAGACTGTCTTTTCACCTTGCTAATAGTTTCCTTTGATGTGCAGAAGCTTTTAAGTTTAATTAGGTCCCATTTGTTTATTTTTGCTTTTATTTCCATTATTCTGGGAGGTGGGTCATAGAGGATCCTGCTGTGATGTATGTCAGAGAGTGTTTTGCCTATGTTCTCCTCTGGGAGTTTTATAGTTTCTGGTCTTACGTTGAGATCTTTAATCCATTTTGAGTTTATTTTTGTGTATGGTGTTAGAAAGTGTTCTAGTTTCACTCTTTTACAAGTGGTTGACCAGATTTCCCAGCACCACTTGTTAAAGAGATTGTCTTTAATCCATTGTATATTCTTGCCTCCTTTGTCAAAGATAAGGTGTCCATATGTGCGTGGATTTATCTCTGGGCTTCCTATTTTGTTCCATTGATCTATATTTCTGTCTTTGTGCCAGTACCATACTGTCTTGATAACTGTGGCTTTGTAGTAGAGCCTGAAGTCAGGTAGGTTGATTCCTCCAGTTCCATTCTTCTTTCTCAAGATCGCTTTGGCTATTCGAGGTTTTTTGTATTTCCATACAAATTGTGGAATGAAGAACCCCAGGGTTAGTAGAAGGAAAGAAATCTTAAAAATTAGAGCAGAAATAAATGCAAAAGAAACAAAAGAGACCATAGCAAAAATCAACAAAGCCAAAAGCTGGTTCTTTGAAAGGATAAATAAAATTGACAAACCATTAGCCAGACTCATCAAGAAACAAAGGGAGAAAAATCAAATCAATAAAATTAGAAACGAAAATGGAGAGATCACAACAGACAACACAGAAATACAAAGGATCATAAGAGACTACTATCAACAATTATATGCCAATAAAATGGACAATGAAGAAGAAATGGACAAATTCTTAGAAAAGTACAACTTTCCAAAACTCGACCAGGAAAAAATAGAAAATCTTAACAGACCCATCACAAGCACGGAAATTGAAACTGTAATCAAAAATCTTCCAGCAAACAAAAGCCCAGGTCCAGACGGCTTCACAGCTGAATTCTACCAAAAATTTAGAGAAGAGCTAACACCTATCTTGCTCAAACTCTTCCAGAAAATTGCAGAGGAAGGTAAACTTCCAAACTCATTCTATGAGGCCACCATCACCCTAATACCAAAACCTGACAAAGATCCCACAAAAAAAGAAAACCACAGGCCAATATCACTGATGAACATATAGATGCAAAAATCCTTAACAAAATTCTAGCAATCAGAATCCAACAACACATTAAAAAGATCATACACCATGACCAAATGGGCTTTATCCCAGGGATGCAAGGATTCTTCAATATCCGCAAATCAATGTAATACACCACATTAACAAATTGAAAAATAAAAACAATATGATTATCTCAATAGATGCAGAGAAAGCCTTTGACAAAATTCAACATCCATTTATGATAAAAACTCTCCAGAAAGCAGGAATAGAAGGAACATACCTCAACATAATAAAAGCTATATATGACAAACCCACAGCAAACATTATCCTCAATGGTGAAAAATTGAAAGCATTTCCTCTAAAGTCAGAAACAAGACAAGGGTGCCCACTTTCACCATTATTATTCAACATAGTTTTGGAAGTTTTGGCCACAGCAATCAGAGCAGAAAAAGAAATAAAAGGAATCCAAATTGGAAAAGAAGAAGTAAAACTCTCACTATTTGCAGATGACATGATCCTCTACATAGAAAACCCTAAAGACTCCACCAGAAAATTACTAGAGCTAATCAATGACTATAGTAAAGTTGCAGGATATAAAATCAACACACAGAAATCCCTTGCATTCCTATACACTAATAATAAGAAAACAGAAAGAGAAATTAAAGAAACAATTCCATTCACCATCGCAATGGAAAGAATAAAATACTTAGGAATATATCTACCTAAAGAAACTAAAGACCTATATATAGAAAACTATAAAACACTGGTGAAAGAAATCAAAGAGGACACTAATAGATGGGGAAATATACCATGTTCATGGATTGGAAGAATCAATATAGTGAAAATGAGTATACTACCCAAAGCAATTTATAGATTCAATGCAATCCCTATCAAGCTACCAACAGTATTCTTCACAGAGCTAGAACAAATAATTTCACAATTTGTATGGAAATACAAAAGCCTGTGAGTTTTGAAATGAGGAGGAGCTGCCAGCCCACATCACAATTAAGCTAAAACAGAATCTCAGTAACTTTTGGTTAAACATACTGGTTAACTTAATTTCATGCCCATAGACTACAATTCGACCACGCAGCCCACCAAACAATTATTTTATCAGCCCCAGAAACCATGATGCACACAAGTTTTCAGCTTGCTCAACATCACTGAGCAAGTTGCAGCCTTTCTAAAGCAGAAAAATCATTAACACCCACTGATGACTTCAGATTTCATCATCACCTAAGTTTCAAGTTGGAAATTCTCATATTTTTGTACTGTTAAGCTGAGAACATTAGAAGGCTATATGTTGGAACAAGACATTATATTTCTTTTATAATAAAAAAGAAATACAAGTGACTGGCAAATAGGAATGTATGTCCATGTCCAGTGATTGTTATGTAAATGCAAACTGAAAAGACAACAAAATGTCATTTTCATTTAGCAAACTAGCAAAAGCTAAAACATCTGATGGTTCCTCTTGTTGGTAAAGATGGAGGCAGACAGAAACACTCTTACACGGTTGTCACTGAAAAGCAGTTCATTTCCGTCGCTCAGTCGTGTCCAACTCCTTGTGACCCCATGAATCGCAGCATGCCAGTCCTCCCTGTCTATCACCATCTCCCGGAGTTCATTCAGACTCACGTCCATCGAGTCAGTGATGCCATCCAGCCATCTCATCCTCTGTCGTCCCCTTCTCCTCCTGCCCCCAGTCCCTCCCAGCATCAGAGTCTTTTCCAATGAGTCAACTCTTTGCATGAGGTGGCCAAAGTACTGGAGTTTCAGCTTTAGCATCATTCCTTCCAAAGGAATCCCAGGGCTGATCTCCTTCACAACGGACTGGTTGGATCTCCTTGCAGTCCAAGGGACTCCCAAGAGTTTTCTCCAACACCACAGTTTAAAAGCATCAATTCTTCGGCGCTCAGCCTTCTTCACAGTCCAACTCTCACATCCACACATGACCACAGGAAAAACCATAGCCTTGACTAGACGGACCTTTGTTGGCAAAGTAATGTCTCTGCTTTTGAATATGCTATCTAGGTTGGTCATAACTTTTCTTCCAAGGAGTAACCACAACCATTTAAACAATGCCTCAGCACAACCTCTCCAAAATGTGAAAGTATATTCAGTCTGAGTATACCTTCTGCTGCCAGAAGTTTTCCTACCACTATAGGTAGCATACGTTTGAATTCTATACAGTGGTCAGTGTAAGTGAACTGGATATACACAGAGCAATGTGGAATGATTCCAAAAATACAATGTATTTAAAATTAGAAAAGGAATGAATTTAAAGGATAAACTAAATATAAATATACCCCCAAACAACATTAAATATTTGGAGATACCAATGATAGAAATGAAAGGTGGGTAGAAAAGATACACGTGATACACAAGAGAGTCGATGCCTGTGGTAAAAATACTGGTAATGAAAATGGTGATAAGTGAAAAGTAATAAAAATTTAAAAATAAATGTGGACATAATGCCATGCTGTGAATTAAGGGACATAATGGGCTCAGTCAGGTATAACTGGATTCTGAAAAAAAGAAAAAAATTACAATAATGACAACAAAAGCTTCCAACTATTCTTGCCTAAACATATAGAATATACAGGTTCAAAAATGTTAATTGAGACATTTGATGTACCAGCAATAGGTTGAAAACATTCTAAATGTCAATCAGTATAGGTTGGATAAATTAGCTTACCTCTATTCAATAGCACACACCTCTATTCAATAGCACACAATGCAGCCTTGGAAAGATAATGAGGTGACTCTATATTAACTACATAGAATGTTCTGTAAGTATATCAGTTCAGTTCAGTTGCTCAGTCGTGTCTGACTCTTTGCAACCCCATGAATTGCAGCACGCCAGGCCTCCCTCTCCATCACCAGCTCCCGGAGTTCACTCAAACTCACATCCATCGAGTCAGTGATGCCATCCAGCCATCTCATCCTCTGTCATCCCCTTCTCCTCCTGCCCCCAATCCCTCCCAGCATCAGAGTCTTTTCCAATGAGTCAACTCTTCGCATGAGGTGGCCAAAGTACTGGAGTTTCAGCTTCAGCATCATTCCTTCCAGTGAACACCCAGGACTGATCTCCTTTAGAATGGACTGGTTGGATCTCCTTGCAGTCCAAGGGACTCTCAAGTACATAGTTAAGTTGTAAAAATGACATGTAGTGTAAAAGGAGATAACATAGATGACCTGGAAGATTTTAATCTCTTCCTCTGGTGAATAGCTTAGTAAGAACACTGAGCCATCAGTTCTGAATTTACTTAGTGGAAAAAAAAACAAAAAGGCTGATTTCCAGTCACTGGGCCAAAAAGGACCCCCTTTTCCATAAAGGTCATTTCTTCAACAAGGAAAGTCCCATTATAGCACAGTCACCTAGATATTCCCTGATCCTCTTTTTCTATAAACATCATAGACTATTTTAAGAATGGGTTTCCTGTCCTGAATCCTTTCCTAAGATATTCCTAGTCAGGCTATGCCTAGATGAATCTGAGTATAATTGGAATTTCAAAAGGAGAAGAAAGAAAAATAGAGTATAATAAATATATGAAAAGATGATTGAAAATTGTCCAAAGACATCTATCATGTATCCAAAAATCCTAAAGAACTGTAGCAGAATAAATACTCCTCCTACCCAAATCCTTCCCAAATGCCTACACACGACATATTCAAACTAGTGAAAACCAAAGATAAAAAGGAAATCTTGAAGGCAGCTGAGAAAAATTATGCTAAGTACAGAGTATCAAAGATATGAATTATAGCAAGATTTTTATCAGAAACTGTGCAAGTCAGAAGACATCTTTAAAGGGGCAAAGGAGAAAAAGAACCATCAACCAGGAATTCCATTCCTAGAGGAAAATACTCTTTCAAAAATGGAGATAAGGCAATATGCTTCTGGCTATGATGGAATAACAAGGAGAGAATCTATATTCCCACCTTAAGCAACTAGAAAAACAAATAAAATATATTAAAAATTGGTTTTCACATATTAGAAAACATTTGACAATGTCAAGTGGTCTAATGTGCTCATAAATGGGGTTCCAAAAGGACGTGCATGGCAGGACAGGGGGTGGAAGGGACAGAAAAAAATATTTGAAGAAATACTGGCCAAATGTTTCCCAATTTGAAAACCTACAAGTCCAAGCAACTAGAACACCAAGCAAAATTAACAAAAAAAAGCATCATTATCGTATTATTAAAACTAACAATAAAGATAAAATCCTTAAAGAAATAATTTCTCTTACAACCATTACTAGCCTAAATATTTCAACAAGAAATGTTATTCAAGGAAAAGGAAAATTATATCGACTGGAAATTTGGAATGAAGAACATGAGCTATCACCTCTGTCAGAATGGCTATTATAAAAAGACAACAAATAACAAATTGTTGGTGAATATGTGGAGAAGAGAATCCTAGTTCACTGTTGGTAGGAATGTAAGTGAATGCAGCCACTATGGAAAACAGTATGGAGGTTCCTCAAAAAATTAAAACTAGAACTACGAAATGATCCAGAAATTCCACTTCTGGGTATTTTTCTGAAGAAAACAAAAACACTAATTCAAAAAGAAACATGCACCCCAGTGTTCATAGTAGCATAATTTATATTAGCACAGATACAAAACTAGTTAGCAGATGAATGGATAAAGAAAATGTGGTGTGTGTACATATATACATATATGTCGTTTAGTCACTAAGTCGTGTCTGACTTTTGTGACTGCAGCCCATCAGGCTCCTTTGCCCAAGGCTTTTCCAGGCAAGAATACTGGAGTGGATTGCCATTTCCTTGTCCAGGGAATCTTCCCAATCTAGGGATGGAACCTATGTCTACTGCATTAGCCGATGGGTTTTTTTTTTACCACTAAGCCACCAGGGAAGCCCCACCTAAGATGTAGCTCATGTTCATTAAATGTTGGTGGAAATGAATGAAGAAAAGAGCTGGGACAGATGAAGGGAGGAAGAGCAAGTGAATTTATAGTGATGTTATTAATCAGGGTCCCTGGAACACTGAAAATCTCCCCTGACCCTCCCTTATCATATTTTATTTATTGCTGAGGCAACACGTCCCTGAAGGCAGTTAGTATCTAGTAAGTCAGGCCAGATCCTGTAGAAGTTTTTTAGCCTATTTGGCTTATCAATTCCACCTCCCAATGTATCCCCACTCTGTGCATGTCTCACCACAACCAAAGTCACCAGGCCAACCCATCCTGAGAATAAAAGTTGTCTGGTCCCCTGATACTCAAGACCCAAACTCCCTCTTAATTTTTTCCTCATGCTATAACAGTATTGATTGTTTTTTGGACTGTAATTCACCACTGTAATCCAAAGAATGCTCAAACTACCACACGATTGCACTCATCTCACACGCTAGTAAAGTAATGCTCAAAATTCTCCAAGCCAGGCTTCACCAATACATGAACCATGGACTTCCAGATGTTCAAGCTGGTTTTAGAAAAGGCAGAGGAACCAGAGATCAAATTGTCAACATCCGCTGAATCATGGAAAAAGCAAGAGAGTTCCAGAAAAACATCTATTTCTGCTTTATTGACTATGCCAAAGCCTTTGACTGTGTGGATCACAAGAAACTGTGGAAAACTCTTCAAGAGATGGGAATACCAGACCACCTGACCTGCCTCTTGAGAAATCTGTATGCAGGTCAGGAAGCAGCAAGTTAGAACTGGACATGGAACAACAGACTGGTTCCAAATAGGAAAAGGAGTACGTCAAGGCTGTATATTGTTACGATGCTTATTTAACTTATATGCAGAGTACATCATGAGAAACACTGGACTGGAAGAAACACAAGCTGGAATCAAGATTGCTGGGAGAAATATCAATAACCTCAGATATGCAGATGACACCACCCTTATGGCAGAAAGTGAAGAAGAACTAAAGAGCCTCTTGATGAGAGTGAAAGAAGAGAGTGAAAAAGTTGGCTTAAAGCTCAACATTCAGAAAACGAAGATCATGGCATCCGGTCCCATCACTTCATGGGAAATAGATGGGAAACAGTGGAAACAGTGTCATACTTTATTTTTTTGGGGCTCCAAGATCACTGCAGATG
Organism: Bos indicus x Bos taurus; assembly: GCF_003369695.1. Taxonomy (NCBI): domain Eukaryota; kingdom Metazoa; phylum Chordata; class Mammalia; order Artiodactyla; family Bovidae; genus Bos; species Bos indicus x Bos taurus. The sequence goes on from NC_040085.1 coordinate 78,100, forward strand.
GTGATTGCAGCCATGAAATTAAGATGCTTACTCCTTGAAAGGAAAGTTATGACCAACCTAGATAGCATATTAAAAAGCAGAGTCATTACTTTGTCAACAAAGGTCTGTCTAGTCAACGCTATGGTTTTTCCAATGTGAGAGTTGAACTATAAAGAAGGCTGAGCACCAAAGAATTGATGCTTTTGAACTGTGGTGCTGGAGAAGACTCTTAAGAGTCCCTTGGACTGCAAGGAGATCCAACCAGTTTATCCTAAAGGAGATCAGTCCTGGGTGTTCACTGGAAGGACTGATGTTGAACCTGAAACTCCAATACTTTGGCCACCTGATGCGAAAGCTGACTCATTTGAAAAGACCCTGATAAAGATTGAGGGCAGGAGTCGAAGGGGATGACAGAGGATGAGATGGTTGGATGGCATCACCGACTCAATCGACATGGGTTTGGGTGGACTCCAGGAGTTGGTGATGGACAGGGAGGCCTGGCGTGCCAGGGTTCATGGGGTTGGAAAGAGTCGGACATGACTGAGCGACTGAACTGAACTGAATCCAAGGACTTATTGGATTCAGTCCAGTAAGACTCTTGGACTAAATCCAAGAGTCTTAGACTCATTAGATGCTAATAACAGTTTGCTGAATGAATGAATGAATGCATAAAAGAAGGACTGAGTAAACAAGTAAAGATAGTGAGTACACATGGCACAATTTGTTAGCAACTGACAAAGAAACATAATAGAAGGTGACTCTAATCACCTGCATTTACAGGCCTATGCTCCTTGGCACATTGGTTTGGTAAAATTTATAAGATAACATTTCAGAGTCATCATTTGTAGTAATTGCTAGTCCATTAAAATTCTCTTTCTCATGACCTCCATGTTAGAGTTAGCACAGAGAATGGGTTTTAGCTGCTGGAAAGAAAGCATTTTTACAATCATGTTTCCTCTCTGTCAAGCGACAAAAGAGCTGACCTTCGTTTCAGAGCTGGGTGCCAGCTCTGGGCCACTTTTGCTACAACCACCCCAAGCAATTGGCTAAGTTCTTGGTCTGGACTGGACCAGATCCTGAAGATGCCAAGGTGCAGTCCTGGCCCCCACGTGTGCTTCCTCCAGCGTTGCAATACCTTTTTCTGAAACTAGTGCCATAAATATGAGGCCTAGAGTCAAGGGCCAGGAGAGTCCTGGTTAAACTCTCAAGTGTAAGAGATGGAGCCGAGAAGCAGAGAGGAAATCAGTCAGGCAGAGCAGGACAGGTGGTCCTCATGTGCGCACAGCCACTTGCTCTCACCAGGAGAAATGGGGAAGCTGTCCTAGACCAAGATAGCGGGCCTCAGCCACTGTATGCCAAGGGCATGGGTGTGGCTCACATACTTATGGACATTATGAGTTCGTATTTATGGACACTGCAATCAAAGAGGTAAAAAGGTACCACAATGGAGACACTTGAGATTCCACGAACACTTTTATTTCTCCATAAAACCACTCCTGGAATGAAGGGACAGCTGGCAACAATGATATTTTCAGGGGGTGGTTGTAAATTACTTAGGACTTGGCTTTCAATGAAAGAAACACTTACTAAAAATGGGGACTACAGAACTGACATTCTCCTCTACTTAGTGAGCAAAGAACTCAGAATTCATATTGGTAAATGCAACTTCCTTTAGAAAGGAGAAGTTGTTCATCAAATATGCCCTCCCATCTTGTGCTGTGCTCAATCATGTCCGACCCTTCGCGATCCCATGGACTGTAGCCCGCCAGGCTTCTCTGTCCATATGCTCCAGACAAGGATACTGGAGAGGGGTGCCATTTCCTTCTCAGGGAATCTTCCTGACCCAGGGATCAAACCTGCATCTCTTGCATTTCCTACATTGGCAGGCAGAGGATTCTTTACCACTAGCATTCCACCCTGGAAACCAAATTATAACCTAAGAATATCTGTCTCCTGAGCCAGTTGCATAGTATATTTGCAAAAGCTCCTCCAAGTTGAAAATATCCCTACCATATCACTTAGCTACACCAAAATTTTCCTACAAGCTCTATCGCTTCAGCTTTAATACATACATCTGTTTGAAAGGCAAATCTCCAGAAGGAGGTCATACTTAAAGCTCATTCTAGTTCCTAACCAGCCTCTTGATATAATGACAGAACGCTAGCATGTAAACCATTTACAGTCTTCAAAACACTTCCACCTTCATCACTGCGTGTGATGCTCACCGTAATAGAGGCCACTGTGGCCTGAGTCCTGGCCCTTTCGATAACTGCACATCTGGTCTTAACAAAAACTCAGCCAGGTAGGTACTACTGCTGTCCTCCCTTTATAAATGAGAGACGCACGCTCCGTGGTGGGGGGAACTTGCCTGAGATGACACAGTGGGCAGAGCACCGCACACTGCTCTGGGCGGGGCGGGGATCCAAGCCTGGGCCAGCCATATGCTGAGGCTTGACTTTTGTCCCCTGCCCTGCTGTTCCTTAAACTGGGTTGTGAATCCTAGGGCATCCGCAGCTGTCTTTGGAGGGTCCTAGGATGTCAACAAGGATTCTAAATTTTGTTTTCATTTTGTTGATAGTCTGTTTAAAATTAATGTAAGCGTGGGAGCTGGCTCGGGGACGCTGGGCTGACCAGTGTAGAGTGGAAGACAGCTGTGGGATTCCAGTGCCTGTGCTTGCTTTATTGTGTAGAATGTGTTGAATCCATGGAACAAAGTCTAAATCACATCTCAGACGTCAGTGTGACATATGAGGACCGAATGATGTCATGGCCTCCCTATGAATAAAATTGCAGTGATATAAATAGAAACAAAGATGTGAGAACCAGGGTACCCCATATGACTCACACAACCTAAGCATAGTGGACCCAAAGATCCATCAGCCAATGCACTCAGCAAAGCATCATCCATCTGTCTGTCATATTAACCTGTAAACAATTTTATTAATTTAAACTATATTGGGGTTCATGGCTTTATTTTCATTTTGTTGCAAATTTTAGAAATCCATAGCACTATAGGCCAAAGGTATTTGATGCTAATGCTTATTTCACTAACTCTACAATAAAAATGATTGAAATAAGCACCCAAGTTTGCCTCTGAGAAGAATGTATTAAACCTACTGCCTCCAACATTCATGAGAAATAGAACAATGGGTGTCATTATCCGCCCTCATTTTGCAGATGAGGGAGCTGGAAATGACAAATAAGAAGTGATTTCTTCAATACTACCATCTCACAAATGCTCAAACCAGGACCAGAATCCCAAGTCTTTCAGAGAAGCAGAGTGAAGAAGATAGAGAAGGGGTTGCAAAGTGGTGGCCCGTAGGCCAAATTTTGTGCTGATCTTATAAAGGATTAAAAAATAAAGACATTTCACATAAAAATCCTGTTTTCCTGGCTTCTCTGGAAAAATGAGATCTGTCAACCATCATTGACCAGAGTTTGGAGGAGCTCTTCTCTCAGGACCCAGGGATCCTGCCCTGTCAACCATCATTGACCAGAGTTTGGAGGAGCTCTTCTCTCAGGACCCAGGGATCCTGCCCCAGTGCAGATTATCATTCACTCTGTCTGGGGTGGGGCCTGAGCTTCGCAAAAGCTCCCAGGTCTTGTTCAGAGATGTATTCTGGTCTCTTCTACTTCCATCCTCCACTTTTAAGGATCCTTCTAATTATTTTGGGCCCACCTGGATAATCCAGGATAATCTCCTTCTTTTAAAGTCAGATGACCAGCAACCTTAGTCTCCTTTTTTCCCTGTAACCAAATATACTCACATATTCTAGAAATTAGGACAAGGACAGCTCTGGGGAGCCATGATTCTGTCTGCCACGTTCAAAATATATGCCTTATTTTTATAATTATATTTATTTTTATAATCTATAGTTATAATCAATTTATAATTATATTTATAATTATTATTATTTTCCAAGTCAGGTTAATTAAATTTTCTATGCTGTCCCAAGAGTTGATGAGAAAGTCAGTCCTTGAACCCAGTTTTTGCAGCAAAAGATGTTAGCTTAGATCCTAATGAGTTTTTCTCCACTCAGATAGTAGCCAGCTGCTATCCTGTTGCTTTCTACAGGTAGACTGATGTACATATACTTGGTCCCAAAAGACTTCACAAAGCTAGTGCACACTAGGTCAAAGCCATTACCAGCTCAGGGGGCTCAGAGAATGGAGGAGGTCAAGGGTGGAGAATCTGATTTCAAAGCAGAGCTAAAACACCATGCAGCCAGGGCAATGAGCATTTTCTGAGAAAAGAAAATGTCACCTTTTCTTTGAAAGCCTGAGCCAACTTGGTCAGGCAAGAGAAGCACCCAGTCTGGCTGAATTAATGAAAGCACATTTTCGGTTCTGGAGAAACTGCAGTAATTAGAGCCATGCCGTTTCCAGCAAGAGACACACAGTGACCACCGCATCTTGTCTGAGCACTCTTCTTTCTATGGAATTTGAGACAAGATTGACAGGTTCAACAATACTGACCAAAGTTACCCACTCCAGTATCCTTGGGCTTCCCTTGTGGCTCAGCTGGTGAAGAATCTGCCTGCAGTGCGGGAGACCTGGGTTCAATCCCTGGGTTGGGAAGATCCCCTGGAGAAGGGAAAGGCTACCCACTCCTGTATTCTGGCCTGGAGAATTCCACGAACTGGATAGTCCATGGGGTCACAAGGAGTCAGACACAACTGAGCAACTTTCACTTTTACTTTCACGGTGACCTTACATGGAGTTCTGAACTGAGTCTCAGAAAGGGAACAGCAACACAAGAAAAATGTCTCTGGTTTAGAGTTCCTCCTTCTACTTTTTGTTTTCATTTCTGCTGCTCAAACTCTGGTTAAGTTATAAGTCAGGAACCTAGGGAATTGTTTTCCCATTGAAATTCTTCTAAATTCATGTGTTTAACAAGTATTTATTGAGAATAGAGTATGTCCATAGAGTACTGTTTCTTTATATCATGGTGTTAGTTTCTGCTGCTCAGCAGAGTGAATCAGCTATTGTGCTAAGTCGCTTCAGTCGTGTCTGACTCTGTGCGACCCTATGGAATGTAGCCCACCAGCCTCCTCCATCCATGGGATTCTCCAGGTAAGAATACTGAAGTGGGTTTCCATACCCTTCTCCTGGGGATCTTGCCAACCCAGGGATCAACTCTTGTCTCTTAGTCTGGTGAATTGGCAGGCAGATTCTTTACCACTAGTGCCTGGGAAGCCCTATTTTAGCCACAAGGAAGTATATATTGATGACAAACATTAATGAAAACAGGATCTAACATGGAGTGTTCCTTACAATCACATCGATGTGGACATTTGACCAGAAAAGATCCCAACAATAAAAATAGTAGTGTCAGCATTGTTCAAGGCCATTTCTTCACATCAAACTGCCTTTAATAAGTTTAGACTGTTTACAATGAAAGCAAAAGAAATGGTTGAGCCTGTAGATATTAATGCTGAGTTGGTTTTAACTTCTTTCCTCCCGGTGAAGTATATCTTTTGTAGCTGGCATCACCAGCCTTCTGCTTTCCCTATGAGTAGCTAAACCCTTCAGCCTTTATTAGTCCTGCATCTACTTGAGTGTCTTAGGATAAATGCCCCTAGGTTTCAACATACTGTCATGGGAGACAAGGCTTGCACCAATTAATTTAGCAAAACTCAGTGGTATCATGACTCATTATTGCCCTAAATCAGATTGTTTTTCCTAAGTGAGAGTTGTAAACTTAAACTCTGCTTTCTGATCCTAGCCAGGCGGGGGACAGGGGAGATGGGTTTTAAGAAATAAAATTAATGGGTTCAATAAGAGTTATGTTGTTCAAAAAACTAAGATCATGGCATTTTGTCCCATCATTCCATGGCAAATAGATGGGGAAACAATGGAAACAGCAACAGACTTTATTTTCTTGGGTCTCAAAATCACTGCAGATGGTGACTGCAGCCATGAAATTAAAAGACACTTGCTCCTTGGAAGAAAAGCTATGACCAACATAGACAGCATATTCAAAAGCAGAGACATTACTTTGCCAACAAAGGTCCATCTAGTCAAAGCTATGGTTTTTCCAGTAGTCACATATGGATGTGAGAGTTGGACTATAAAGAAGGCTGAGTGCCGAAGAATTGATGCTTTTGAACTGTGGTGCTGGAGGAGACTCTTGAGAGTCCCTTGGACTGCAAGGAGATCCAACCAGTCCATCCTAAAGGAAATCAGTCCTGAATATTCATTGGAAGGACTGATGCTGAAGCTGAAACTCCAATACTTTGGCCACCTGATGCAAAGAACTGACTCACCGGAAAAGACTCTGATGCTGGGAAAGATTGAGGGCAGGAGGAGAAGGGGATGATAGAGGTTGAGATAGTTGGATGGCCTCACCGACATGATGGACATGAGTTTGAGCAAGCTCCGGGAGTTGGTGATGGACAGGGAGGCCTGGCATGCTGCAGTCCATGAGGTCGCAAAGAGTCAGACACGACTGAGTGACTGAATTGAAGAGTTATGTACTTATTGCATACTCCTAGCTGTGCTAAAGTACAGAGAAAACACACAGGTTCTGGAATCCGTGACCCTAGGTCTGACTCCAGATCAGCCTCATACCAGCTGTGTGGTATTTGGTAAGCTATGCAACCACTCTGAGCCTCATCCTGCTCTGCATTCACCAAGTTTCTGTTACAGGTCAGGAATGATGACAGGCACCGAGGAAAGCTAAAGAAGTTCCCTGCTCTCCAGAGACTTGCAGTTGGTAGGATTTATTCCAATCCCAAAGAAAGGCAATGCTAAAGAATGCTCAAACTACCGCACAATTGCACTCATCTCACACGCTAGTAAAGTGATGCTTAAAATTCTCCAAGCCAGGCTTCAGCAATACGTGAACCATGAACTTCCTGATGTTCAAGCTGGTTTTAGAAAAGGCAGAGGAACCAGAGATCAAATTGCCAACATCCATTGGATTATTGAAAAAGAGAGTTCCAGAAAAACATCTATTTCTGCTTTATTGACTATGCCAAAGCCTTTGACTGTGGATCACAATAAACTGTGGAAAATTCTGAAAGAGATGGGAATACCAGACCACCAGACCTGCCTCTTGAGATATTTGTATGCAGGTCAGGAAGCAACAGTTAGAACTGGACATGGAACAACAGACTGGTTCCAAATAGGAAAAGGAGTACATCAAGGCTGTATACTGTCACCCTGCTTATTTAACTTCTATGAAGAGTACATCATGAGAAACGCTGGACTGGAAGAAGCACAAGCTGGAATCAAGATTGCTGGGAGAAATATCAATAACCTCAGATATGCAGATGACACCACCCTTATGGCAGAAAGTGAAGAGGAACTAAAAAGCCTCTTGATGAAAGTGAAAGTGGAGAGTGAAAAAGTTGGCTTAAAGCTCAACATTCAGAAAACGAAGATCATGGCATCCGGTCCCATCACTTCATGGGAAATAGATGGGGAAACAGTGGAAACAGTGTCAGACTTTATTTTGGGGGGCTCCAAAATCACTGCAGACGGTGACTGCAGCCATGAAATTAAAAGACACTTAGTCCTTGGAAGAAAAGTTATGACCAACCTAGATAGCATATTCAAAAGCAGAGACATTACTTTGCCAACAAAGGTTCGTCTAGTCAAGGCTATGGTTTTTCCTGTGGTCATGTATGGATGTGAGAGTTGGACTGTGAAGAAGGCTGAGTGCCGAAGAATTGATGCTTTTGAACTGTGGTGTTGGAGAAAACTCTTGAGAGTCCCTTGGACTGCAAGGAGATCCAACCAGTCCATTCTGAAGGAGATCAGCCCTGGGATTTCTTTGGAAGGAATGATGCTAAAGCTGAAACTCCAGTACTTTGGCCACCTCATGTGAAGAGTTGACTCATTGGAAAAGACTTTGATGCTGGGAGGGATTGGGGGCAGGAGGAGAATGGGATGACAGAGGCTGAGATGGCTGGATGGCATCACTGACTCGATGGACGTGAGTCTGGGTGAACTCTGGGAGTTGGTGACGGACAGGGAGGCCTGGCGTGCTGCGATTCATGGGGTCACAAAGAGTCGGACATGACTGAGTGACTGAACTGACCTGAAACAAGAAAACAAGTACAAACCAAATAATTCCTCATGGTGATGATCCACATAGGAAAGAAATCTGATTGGATCAAGGCCAGCACAGAGAGGATGTTCTGGAAAATTCTCTTCTAGTAGGTGTCTTTTAAAGAAAGACCTAAGCGTGAGAGGATTCATTCTTAGAATAGCCTCAGGAAGAGACTTCAGGCATTAGAAGAGAAATTGAAGATTACAAAACTCCGCATCTCACAGATCTAGTGTGGGGGTTAAATGGACTGCTGTTCCCTAGTAAGACCTTGCTCAGGTCTTGCTCAGGGCCCCTCAGAAACCAGCAGACACAACTGCCACCACTACTGTGACCCTACATGTGATCCTAAGGAAGGGGCATGCTGGACAACAGAGTTTCAAAGCTCCCTCTTCCAGATTCCCACATCAAAGATCCAGAGAGAGAAAGAGCAGGAGGGCTTCCCTGTGCTGACTAAAGGTTGCCGGCCTGAGATCCCTGAAGCTTCTCAGCAAGAAACCACACTTCTAGGTGATACAGTGGGTCAGTTTCACAGAAAAATGTAAGTGCAGGAAGGAAGTTGAGAGACAGGGAGGCTTTCCTTCTATCTCCTTCCAGAATGCGCTGTACCTGGAATACTCACACAGTTCTGGTCCGAAGGAAGAAGTAAAGCCATGATGTACTAAGGAAACTGCTAATATAATAACTAGAAAGCACCATTGTGGTTCTTTCTTTTTCTACTGCTAAGTATTTTTTGTACTTTTTTCATTGCTTTTTAACTACCTCTTTCCTCCTTCCTATGTGTTGAACTTATCTCCTATTAAATGTAAAATACTTATAATTGTCAGTATGGTTGTGTGATCTGGTGATATCTGTATATAAATCTTTCACTTTAGACAATTGCCATTAGAGTCAAGCATAATGACCCAGTAGACAACTGCCTGACCAGCTCTCACTCCCTAGAGTGAGAATCTACTTGTGCTGCCTTTATTACTAAAACTAGACAAGTATGACCTACATTATTTTCATTCTAGAACCAGAAATCCCCATTGAACACACACTTTTCCACCCCAGTCCCATTCCTTTCCCTTCTCTCTGATAAAAGACCAAAGTCCTGGGTCTCAGGCCAAGCTACAGAGGAATAAAGAACACAATGAACTTGAAAAAACACATTTATATGTTAGTATTAGATAAATAAGGGATTGCTAGCAAGAGTTTCTGCTTCCTGATCTCATCTTCTTCTTCCTAGGTTAGTGAAGGAGCAATCTCCTTTTTGCTTTCTCAGGAATCACCATCGATCTTACACGTCAGAACTTTTCTCCAGAATCCCAAGTTAGCTTTACTGTGGCCTGGCAGAGGGATGGAGGCAGGAGAGAAGAGAAGGAGTATACTGCTTGGAGTGATGAGAGTTGAGTTGAGTCTTGGGTCTGCTTTTTTGACTGTGCTGGGTCTTCACTGTGGCGCCTGTGCTTCTCTGGTTTCCTGTTCCACAGGAAAGGCCAGGTGTGCAGTGTATGGTACAGAGAAATTCACAAACAGTGATTCCGAGGATGGTAATGACTGTGATGATGAAGATGATGATGATTTCAGCTGAGTGACCTTCAGTAAGTGACTTAACCTCCCAAAGTCCCATTTTTTGTTATTTGAAATGAAAGCAGAGGATGAACTATGTGCCCGTGAAGACTGCATAACAGCTTTTTCATGTTATTGATGAATAGGGAAGCAAAATGACTTTTCATGTGGATTTGCATGTTGGGATCCTCATCTCCTGGCCTGTAAATGGCTCTGATGACTGGACTGAACTGAATTCCCACTCATCAACTGTGCATCATCTTTTGTAATTTTGGGACCAAAGCCAACAGAGCTAAGGTTGTTTGTGGGTCCCAAAAGCAAAGACCAGAAGAGGCATTCAGGCTTTCCAAGAATCTTTCCCACACACTGTCTCTTATTTTCCTATCTTTCCCCCTTTGTAATGAAAACCTCAATGTGCAACTTCCATGTTCTTCTTTCTGGTCAACCTTAATACCTGTCCCTATGGTTGCATCCTCTGACCATGGGGGAGGAGTTGGGCATTTGATGAGAGACAGTCCAGATATCTGCCATCCACTGTGAGGACTTTGAAAAGCACTGGATATACTTTGTAGTGCTTAGAAGAATCTGCTTGCCTCCAAGCACCACTGAAAACTTTGTAGTGAAGATATTAGGTAGTGAGGAGATTATGTGCCCCACAGAAAGCTTCATAAAATCCCCATTTGCACGCCTCCTTCCCAAACACCACGAAGGGTTTGCCTTTGCCCACCTGTCACCAGCCACGCAGACCCTGGGCTCCTCTGCTCGCTGACATCTCCCTGTTCTGAGGCAGCCTCTCAACCTGCCAACCCACACTTGTCAACAAGGGGGCTGCAGTAGCTGCCGCACCCTCCTCCTTAGAAAGGATGCTGGGGGTGGCAATTAGACATAATTTTGTCCTTGTCAGGCACACTCTAAGAACACTCTGCTTAACTGTCAGGTCACATGTTTTTCAAATGGTTCCTTAAAAATCTTTGCCAATCCTTGTTCCTTAAGAAGCATCAGAGTGGCAAAGTTGTGACAAATTGCTTTGAGTTCCAAGAGAGGAAAAAAATTACTCTCTACATATGGTGAGTAAGTTAAAATATGCATGTAATACACAAAAATACAGAGGTACACAAATCCATATGATGTATAATCTTTTTGCATATAGTTGGATATATATATTTAGCTAGACATGTTGTGTAAACATATATGTGTGTGTGAATATATTGGGATAAATTGGTGGACTCAATGATGATGAAGGTAAATGGAAAATTGCTTCTGGCTGGATAACACGGAGTTGTTATGGTCTCACCTCATACAAGAAAGGATAAGTAGGTTCTGCTCAGAATTAAAAATAAGCTTTAAAAGAACACCCAGCGAGTGCCTGTCATCCTTTCTTTGGGGAGGGGTAATTGCTCCTGATCTCTTGCAGTTACCTTTTCTCTAAACCCAGAGAGGATTATCTCAGGGGGGAAATGAGAGTTCTGAGTCACCAGCAATACAGGAGTGCTCACTGGCACAATGGGGAGATGGTCCTCTCTCAATGGGGAGATGGTCCTCTCTTAGGCAAGAATACACAGAAGAACTTTACAAAAAAGATCTTCACAACCAAGATAATTGTGGTGTGATCACTCACCTAGAGCCAGACATTCTGGAATGTGAAGTCAAGTGGGCCTTAGAAAGCATCACTATGAACAAAGCTAGTGGAGGTGATGGAATTCCAGGTGAGCTCTTTCAAATCCTGGAAGATGATGCTATGAAAGTGTTGCACTCAATATGCCAGCAAACTTGGAAAACTCAGCAATGGCCACAGCACTGGAAAAGATCAGTTTTCATTCCAATCCCAAAGAAAGGCAATGCCAAAGAATGTTCAAACTATGGCACAGTTGCACTCATCTCACACACTAGAAAAGTAATGCTTAAAATTCTCCAAGTCAGGCTTCAACAATATGTGAACCGTGAACTTCCAGGTGTTCGAGCTGGTTTTAGAAAAGGCAGAGGAACCAGAGATCAAATTGCCAGCATCTGATGGATCATTCAAGAGGCAAGAGAGTTCTAGAAAAACATCTATTTCTGCTTTATTGACTATGCCAAAGCCTTTGACTGTGTGGATCACAATAAACTGTGGAAAATTCTGAAAGAGATGGGAATACCAGACCACCTGACCTGCCTCTTGAGAAACCTGTATGCAGATCAGGAAGCAACAGTTAGAACTGGACATGGAACAACAGACTGGTTCCAAATAGGAAAAAGAGTACGTCAAGGTTGTATATTGTCACCCTGCTTATTTAACTTATATGCAGAGTACATCAGGAGAAACGCTGGACTGGAAGAAGCACAAGCAGGAATCAAGATTGCTGGGAGAAATACCAATAGCTTCAGATATACAGATGATACCACTCTTATGGCAGAAAGTGAAGAGAAACTAAAGGGCCTCTTGATGAAAGTGAAAGTGGAGAGTGAAAAACTTGGCTTAAAGCTCAACATTCAGAAAACTAAGATCATGGCATCTGGTCCCATCACTTCATGGCAGATAGATGGGGAAACAGTGGAAACAATGTCAGACTTTATTTTGGGGGGCTCCAAAATCACTGCAGATGGTGACTGCAGCCATGAAATTAAAAGACACTACTTGGAAGGAAAGTTATGACCAACTTAGATAGCATACTCAAAATCAGAGACATTACTTTGCCAACAAAGATCTGTCTAGTCAAGGCTATTGTTTTTCCAGTGGTCATGTGTGGATGTGAGAGTTGGACTGTGGAGAAAGCTGAGCACCAAAGAATTGATGCTTTTGAACTGTGGTGTTGGAGAAGACTCTTGAGAGTCCCTTGGACTACAAGGAGATCCAACCAGTCCATCCTAAAGGAGATCAGTCCTGGGTGTTCATTGGAAGGACTGATGCTAAAGCTGAAACTCCAATACTTTGGCCACCTGATGCAAAGAGCTGACTCATTGGAAACGACTCTGATGCTGGGAGGGATTGGAGGCAGGAGGAGAAGGGGACGACAGAGGATGAGATGGCTGGATGGCATCACCAACTCGATGGACATGAGTTTAGGTAAACTCCGGGAGTTGGTGATGGACAGGGAGGCCTGGCGTGCTGTGATTCATGGGGTTGCAAAGAGTCAGACGTGACTGACAGACTGAACTGAACTGAACTGGGTGACCTCTGACATGATGCTTCTAATCCTGGGAAGAGAAAGCAAATAAGTCAATGCCAGGCTAGACATGCCCTGAAGCTTGTTCAAGGAACTGGCCAAAGGGCTATGATGAAATAAAGAGCTGGAAGTGATGCCACCAATGAGGTGTCTCCAGGGCTGTGACTCCACTCAGAAGGAAACCTCCAGTCAGTGGGGCATGAATGCACAGTGAGTCCACATCAGTTGGATCCCTTGTACTGAAAATCATCATGGGGTAGGTTGTTTTGTATTCAACCACCGATTATTCAACTTTCATTAACAACCTACTATGTTCTCCCTGAATAATCAGGCACCTAATACTCAACAGCTATTCTGGGCACAGAAGAAACCTAATAAAAAGGCAGACATAAATATCAGACTCTAAGTGACGTACTCTCTAGTTAAGAATTTAGTGATAAATTAATAAATGGCAACCCACTCCAGTGTTCTTGCCTGGAGAATCCCAGGGACGGGGGAGCCTTGGTGGGCTGCCGTCTATGGGGTCGCACAGAGTCGGACATGACTGAAGCGACTTAGCAGCAGCAATAAATATGTAGTAGAGGTTTTCCTGAGGTGGTCCCTTTTTATACAAGTTATAAAAAATACTGATATCAAATAGCACCATGTCACTTTGAAAAGTATTGTTTTGGAAGGTAAATTAGTATATGATCACTCTACTGATAAGTAAAGGAGGATAAAAATTGAATTTATCAATCTGACAACTGTAACAGTTGCAGTTTAAGCAGAATGCTGGGGGAAAAAATCTGACTGGAGTAGGTTTAAAAAAAAAAAAAAAAGAATAGGTAAAGAAGCAATGGAGACCGTGAATCCAGACACTTTTTTGAAGAGTTTTGCTCTGAAGGAGAGTAAAACATTAGAACAAATATTGGTGGAGGTTGAGAGAGCTTATTGTTAGTATAGGAGAAATGGGCTTCCCTGATAGGTCAGTTGGCAAAGAATCTGCCTGCAATGCAGGAGACCCCAGTTCAATTCCTGGGTTGGGAAGATCCCCTGTAGAAGGAAAAGGCTACCCACTCCAGTATTCTGGCCTGGAGAATTCCATGGACTGTATTGTCCATGGAGTCGCAAAGTCAGACACGACTGAGCAACTTTCACTCACTCACTCACTCACTCACTCACAGGAGAAACAGCAGCGTGTCTACTTGTTGAAGGATTGATCCAAGAAGGGAAATTCTGATGATGCAATGGGGAGTGAAGAGTGGAGCCAACTGCTGGAAAGCCATCATTGAGTGGAAGAGAGAAGTGGAGAGCTAGCATGGAATGTGGAGAGAATGCCAGGGATAAGAGAAAGGACAATTCATCTGTTGTACCAGGAAGAAAAAGAACAGATGATGGATAAAAGGATGGATGGATGGATAGGTGGATAGATAGAAGGTAGGTTGGTAGATGTACAGATAGACAGACGAGGTAGGTAAAAAGTCACATGGTTAAGTAGATGTGGTGAATGTTATTAGAAATTTTCTTTGCATTGCTTCAATTTTCTCAACAAAATAAAAATCAGGCCCTTCTCTGGTGAGGAAGCTCATTAGAGGCTTAAGGAGAGAGAAGAAGATGCAACGTGGTATTGGGAGAGCAGGAGAATGAATAGACCCGAAAAGGACACAAAGATTGCTTGGTATCCCACAAAGCTGCTCGGGGTTTGTGGTCATCCCTGAATGAGAGGGCTGGCATGGTTAGCGGTATAATCTTCAGCCACAGTTGCTGCTGGAGTGCAGACTTGAAATGGTGGAGAGCTGGATGCGACCAGCTTTGCATTCTTGTCGTACAGCTACATTGCAATTGCAAGGGACTGAAGGTATGTGCAACACAGTGCTTAGACTGTCAGACCATGGAATATAAACTGGGCAGGGAGGAAAGCAAGGGACATGAGGAGGGATTGGACTGAAGGTTCTGGGGGGTCCAGATGTTGGACTTGAAGTACTCAAGCTAGAGAGACAGGAAGTAGCATTCAGAGAGTGGGCTAGCAGGAAATAGACGTATGGGTGAGAGCATAGTCACTGGTGATGACAACAGGGCATGCCCATGACAATAAGAAAATGAGGCAGCACAGGGGACAAGAGCATGGACGATGAGCAGGTGATACACGGAGGGGCCAGTGTATCGGAAGGATTGTCTGACTGACTGTCTAGTAGTTCATACCACGTACCAAGCACTTAAGGGACAAATTTCCTGTTTGGGAGTAGATCACAATCTGATGGGAAAGTGAGAGACATAAAGAAGAATTTTTAACAAAGAAAATGTGATATCACATTATATATATCAGATTAGATCAGATCAGATCAGTCGCTCAGTCGTGTCCGACTCTTTGCGACCCCATGAATTGCAGCACGCCAGGCCTCCCTGTCCATCACCAACTCCCAGAGTTCACTGAGACTCACGTCCATTGAGTCAGCGATGCCATCCAGCCATCTCATCCTCTGTCATCCCCTTCTCCTCCTGCCCCCAGTCCCTCCCAGCATCAGAGTCTTTTCCAATGAGTCAACTCTTCGCATGAGGTAGCCAAAGTACTGGAGTTTCAGCTTTAGCATCATTCCTTCCAAAGAAATCCCAGGGCTGATCTCCTTCAGAATGGACTGGTGGGATCTCCTTGCAGTCCAAGGGACTCTCAAGAGTCTTCTCCAACACCACAGTTCAAAAGCATCAATTCTTTGGCGCTCAGCCTTCTTCACAGTCCAACTCTCACATCCATACATGACCACAGGAAAAACCATAGCCTTGACTAGACGAACCTTTGTTGGCAAAGTAATGTCTCTGCTTTAACTATATATAATATCATGTTGTTATATATGTCAGCCAGAGAAAGACACATGCTGTATGATCTCACTTATATGTAGATTCTAAAACTCCCTGAACTCATAGCTACAGGGAGCAGAATGGTGGCTTCCAGAGGCAGGGGGTATAGAGTGGGTGAAATAGGTGAAATTGGTCAAAAGGTAAAGAAAAAAAGATAATAAAGTGATATGTTCTGGGTTCTCTTGGAAAAGTGGAAGATCCGGCAATAGGATCCGGCAGACCTCAGGCTGGGATAAGAAAACACAAGCAGAAAAGATCTTATCCCAAAGAATTCACTCAGTAAATGCTTGTCAAAGACAGAGAAAGAAGGAGGAAGAGAAGATGTTTCCTTGGCAGAACTACCAGAGTTTGATAACAAACAGAATTTAGGGAGCAGAAAATTAGTTAAAATGCTTCTGAGAGATCATGCCTGGGCACTTGAATGGAATTGAGTTCAGTAAATGCTGAATGGAGACTGTTAGTTATGCTGATGTAACTCAGACATTTAGAGTGTTGAAATATCAGAGCTCAGTGTGTGAATTAATGGCGTTGTTGATGGATCCCATAGCTGGAAAATCCATTTCAAAATGCCTGGGCTGAGAGATACATTCAGAGTCTACTTAATATTCATTTCCACAAATGAATATTTGTGGTAGGAAAATGTTGTACCCTAGAAAACCTTAAGTTTTCAAACTGGTTCACAAACATACAGAAAGTGTTAAGAGTTTGTTGGAAAATAATAAGAGAATTTCCTGGCATCCCTTCCAATCATCCTTACTTTGAATCTCTGGAGAAGGATATTTCTGTCTGAAAAAAGCAGGCTTTTCTGTCATTTCTCAGATACTAGGTGCTCAGAGAGCAACAGAGGATTTAATTTACTTCAGTTTTATCAGGTGAAGACTGCCCCGGTGTCTTAGACTGAGGGATAAGAGGAAAAGCAAATTGCTTCAAAAAGTAAGCTCAGGTCAGAAGCGGAAGCATGCAGAGATTTGGGGGTTTGAAGTGAACACGAGGAATTCAATGTTTCCTGAGACCTTCACTCTGCAGAGAGTACTTGTAATTTAATGCAAGAGTGACAGTGAGTGGAACTGATGGGAAGAGCCATAGTATCTTATGACACCATCAGATGAAGTTAGCATGAATAGACTAAAGCTGAAGGCCAAGTTCAAATGCCAGTCCCTCATAACAATTCACCTATCATTTTCTAAACTGGTATTCCATTTCAAGTTTCTATTCTTTGTACCAGCTTGTTCCTTCTGCTTAGGAAGACCTTTCTGCTCTTCTTTAATTAATAAAGGAACTTCTTATGTTAAGGCTCATTTGCCCCCTAGCAGGATTAAAATTAGGAGCTACTTCTTTTGTGTACATCTCTATCCTAGAATCCATTTCACTCTGTGGGAATTATTTATTTGTGGATGTTTTCCTTACTCTAACTCAAGAATTTATTGAAAAAATAATTGAATGTTTACATTATACTAAATACTTTGGGAAGAAGTGAAAAATTCTGTCAATTTCCCAAATGATTTAGTAAGCACAATTTGGAGCAACTACCTACCTGACAAGAACTAATCGGATTTTCCAGTGAATTTTTCTCTTTTAAAGCATCTGATTGACAAATGATAGCTATGGCTCCATGGAGCATTTTTCTTCTCTTTCCGCATAGCTCAGTTGGAAAAGAATCCGCCTGTAATGGGGAGACCTGGGTTCGATTTCTAGGTTGGGAAGATCCCCTGGAGGAGGGAAAGGCCACCCACTTCAGTATGCTGGCCTGGAGAATTTCATGGACTGTACAGTCCATGGGGTCACAAACAGTAGGACACAACTAAGCAACTTTGACTTTCACTTGTCTTTCTCTTAAAAAAAAAAAAAAAAAAAAATATATATATATATATATATATATATAGGCTTTTTAATAGATGTACACAAAACCTAAAGGACCCAGCTCTTTCTTGACCCTTAGGCCATGGTGAAGAGTCACCAATGAAAACTCCAAAGGATGCTTTCTTCTTATTCATTTCTGCAACTATACATCACTGCATTTGTAATGGGAAGAAGGATTTCAGCCAAGCTACTCAAATGGGGGGCTGCCTCTACCCATTCTTTTTGTCACTTCACAATTTATCAGGAAGGAGGACCCACTAACTTGATTGTTCAGAGTATGAAATATTAAGGGCCTGTGATTGCTAGTAATCAGACTTACATTTTCCTTCTTAACTATTTCAGGATAGTTAAGAAAACTCACACCCCTCTCTTCTGAGAAATGTTCTTGCTTTATTTTTTTTATAAAATTCTAACACTTTGTTGAGACTAGTTTTTTGTTTTGTTTTGTTTTTGGCTGTACCATGCAGCGTGTGTGATCTTAGTTCCTTGACCAGGAATCAAACCTGCACCCCCTGCAGTGGAAGCATGGAATCTTACCCACTGGACCATCAGGGAAGCCTGAGACTCTAATTTTATGTAGCACAGACCTCTATTTTGGGGAAAGAGTGATGATTTCTTTATCAAAAACTGGTAGCTTGCCTCTACTATTCTTCTACCATACTAAAGGATTTATCCAATGCAATTAGATAAGAAAAATCAATGCAAAGCACAAGAATGGGGAAATAAGTAAAACTATCCTTATTTTCAGATGATATAATAGTACACCTGGAAAATTCCAGATAACCAATGATTTATAAAAGCTAACTCAAGCAATAAAATAATTCAGTGAAATAGCAAAATAGAGTTGATATACAAAACTCAATAGCCTTTACTGAGAGGATTCTGAGAAGCTGGTACAGGAGGAAGCACCAAGCATCTGTCTCTCCACCTATGCAATAATTGCATTAACTGAATGTGATTGATAGAACTATTTTGGAACTCAGGAGCCTATTAAAGATTTGAAACTTCCAGGGAAATTTTTGAGCAGTAAATTGCAGTTAATTTCAGTCAATTTCAGCTCATAGCACAGTTCATACCTTCATGAACTACCCAGTTCATAGCCTTCAGCCCCATGGCAGGTAGCTATGACTGTGGGAGCCAGTGTGGACAAAAGGACCCTGTCCTCCTAATAATATGGGGAATCCATGCTCTGATTGCTGATTGCTACTTTGGCACAGACATGCAGACAGAAAGGCAAGTGGCCATTGTTCCTGCCCCTTCCTCCTTGTTTCAAGCCCCTCTTCCTCTGCTTAAAGTGACTTCGAAGGTATATAAAGGGAAAGTGCTTTCCTCCCCTCCCCTCCCCACCTACTCCATTTTTCTCTATGTCCTCCTCTGGGGACCAGACAATGAATCCAGGGCATTCAAAAGTAACCACATATACGAAGGGTATTAGAAAATCACTGCATGCCCAGGAAAGGTGCAAGCTCAGAGAATAAGCTTAAGTCTATACCTAACACTTAATCTTGGCCCAGTGGCAGTTCACATCAATCACAAAAACAAAAGCACAACCAACCTTGGGGAGAGGTCAGAGGAAGGAACCTAATTTCCAGAGGTATTGCATTTATTTCAAATGGCCAGTTTTCAACAACAAAAAACAAAAACAGACAAAAAAAACAAAAATCAAGCCAACAGAAATTGTCCCTGAAAAATACCTGATGGCAGATCTATAAATACAGTTATTTTAAAGAAGCTCAAAGAACTAAAGGAAGACACAGAGAAAATCAAGAAAAAGATGCGTGACCAAAACAGAAGTATCAGTAAAGACATAGGAAACCTGACCCCCGCCCCAATAGAATGAAAATTGGAGCTGAAAAATACAATAACTGAAATGAAATATTCACTGATAGGACTCAAAAGCAGATTTTAGGAGATGGAAAAAAGAATCAGCAAAAAGTGAAGAAAGGACAATATGAATTACCAAATCTGAGGAACAGAAAGTAAACAAGATTAAAAAAATAAAAAAAACAGGCAAAATCTAAAGGAACTATAAGGCAATATCAACCAGAATAACATGCGCATTGTGGGAGTCCCAGAAAAAGAAGAGAATATTTGAAGAAATAAGGGTCAACATGTCCCAAATTTAAGATATGAATATAAACATTTAAGAAACTAAAAACAAAAGCTCAGAGTAGGATGAACTCAAAGAGACCCAAAACAAAGATACATTATAGACAATTAAAAGATAAAGACAAAGAGAGAATCTTGAAAGCAACAAGAAACAACTCATTATATACAAGGAATTCTCAATAAGATTGACAGCAGATTTCTCGCCAGAAACTTTGAAGGCCAGAAAGACATATTCAAAGTGCTAAAAGAAATAAGAATCCTGCATCTATAGCAAAATTTTCCTTCAAAAGTTGGGAAGGAATTAAAATATTAATATTTTCTGATAAATACAAGCTGAGAGAGTTCATAACCACTAGATCTGCCCTGCAAAAAATGCTAAGGGGAGTCTTGCAGGTGGAAATGAAAACTAGCCAGTATCTTTATTTCTTCTTATATGAATAAACAAATATTTTAATAAAAGTGAACACATGAGCAATTATAATTGCTATTATTATAATAAGTGCTTATAACTCTACCTTTTGTCTTCTACATAATTTAATACTGATACACTAAAAATTAATATTTTTTAAATTAATAGTATTACTGTACACAAACAATAAATAAAGTGACATGTAGTCAGAGAAAGCCCCATTTGAAATGTAACTAAGATTAAGTACTTGGGATCTAAATATAACAAGAAATTTATTACACACATACATACAGATTTAAAACTCCTGAAAAACACAATAGTCTTTACAGTGGGGCGGCAAATCCATGTGCAGAGTAACTATCCACTGCCCTTCTATGATGGAATCTGTCCAATGTAATCAATCTTCCACAAGGTAAGGGACCCTAGGGAATGGTGACATAGCAAAGGCTCAGTTGACTTCTTCTGTGGGTAGATTTGGCGTTCTGTAGTATCTACAGCCAGATAAGCCTTGATAAATGGAAGTCTTTGTCTTTGCCAAGCACATATGTCATCCCCATCACTGCCACCTTGACCATTTGGTGCATGAGTCCATTGGCCAATGACAGAGGTGGCTAGGGTAGGAGGCTGACTGATGTCCACAGAGCCTTCTCCTGAGGTCACCCTTTGGTAAGCATTCACACAACTTACAACTATCTTTGCATTCTGTGCCCATTAGAAGTTCATCCACATACTTCTCCATACTTGCCACTAACTTTCTAATCATGTCCCTTCCACGTTACCAACCATGTCACCAAACTTTTAGCCACAGCACCCAAGACAACATAGACCTAGATCTCCTGCCATGTCTCCTTTTATACAAAATTAACAATCAGACGCATTGTTCACATTTCTGTAAGACATTAAGACAATATCTCATGTTTCATAAAGGGGATTGCTCTTTACCACTGTTCCTCAAATCCACCCCAGAACAGAGCTATACCACCGTTCCTGTCTACTTTTGGGTGGTATCTTCACATCATGTTAGTCAATCATTTGTTTTCTTCTTTCTCAGAAAACTGGAACTCGCCATAGGGAACTTGCCATACGTTCTTAGGTAAAGACTGGTGATGAAGAGAAGGCAATGTAGCAAGAATAGAGGCTATGGGCATCTGAGCCTCTTTCTCGTGTACTTTATTTTTATTTGAACTTGGTCCCATATATATCATTTCACTTGATGTTGGATGTGAACACTGACAGTTTGATGATGCTCTGAACCCCAACTTTATGGCTGTATGAGTTAGATAATACTCGGTTCATAATGAGCACCTCAGTCCACATGGTGACATGGTCAAATATTCAGTCTCTGATAAGGCCTAGCAACAAGCCTGAAGCTGTTTCTCAAAAGAATAGTTATTCATGGAAGATACTGAGTCTTGGCTCAAAAATACTCAGGTCTGCATTATTCACCTATAGGGGTTTTCCAAAGGCTACCCTAACAGTATTTCTAATTGGACACTTTAAGGACCCTTGAGAGTCCCTTGGACTGCAAGGACATCCAACCAGTCCATTCTAAAGGAGATCAGCCCTGGGATTTCTTTGGAAGGAATGATGCTAAAGCTGAAACTCTAGTACTTTAGCCACCTCATGTGAAGAGCTGACTCATTGGAAAAGACTCTGATGCTGGGAAGGATTGGGGGCAAGAGGAGAAGGGGACGACAGAGGATGAGATGGCTGGATGGCATCACTGACTCAATGGACGTGAGTCTCAGTGAACTTCAGGAGTTGGTGATGGACAGGGAGGCCTGGCGTGCTGTGATTCATGGGGTCGCAAAGAGTCGGACACGACTGAGCGACTGATCTGATCTGATCTGAAGGACCCTTATTTACACCAGGTCATATAGTTCAAGAGGCAGAGCAGCTTGTATGGCAGCTCATGCCAGCTGCAGAATTTTCTTTTGTTGGGATCCCTTTCAAGGCACTCAGTAAAGGGACTCAAATTACATACATGTTGCCTCCAAAATCCAAAGTATCCCCTTGGGCTTTATATCGTTTGCTTGGTAGTAGGAAGGACCAGGTCAGCAACTTGTTCTTTAGAAGATGTATATTGACAGGTCCTGGACCACTGAACTAGAAACTTCACCAAGGTGGGAAGACTCTGAAGCTTCGTGGAATGTCTGTCCTATCCTCTTAGGTACAGGTGTCTCACTAATGCATTTAAAGAAGCTGCTACTTCCAGCTCACCAGATCCAATCTGTGTAATGTTTTCACAATGTCCTGTAGAAGGAAAAGGTGATCAAAGTCTCTGAAGACTCCATTATAATTTAGGACTAGAGAGTTGATATATCCCTGAGTTAGGACAGTGAAGGTGTATTGCTGGCTTTGCTAAATGAAAGTAAACTGCCTCTGATGGTCTTTACCAACAGCTAATGAGGAAAAAACATTTGCCAATCAATAACTGTATACAAGGTGCCAGAAGAGGTAATGATTTGCTTCAGCAACAAAACCATATTTGGAACAGCAGCTGCAATTGGAGTCACCACTTAATTAATTTTGTAACAATTATCTGCCATTCTCTGATCTGTCTTCTATACTGAAGGTGAGTTGAATGAGGATATGGCAGGAATCCAGTCCTGCATCTTTCATGACCTCGATGGAGGCACTAATCTCTGTAATCCTTCCAGGATTTTGATAAATGTATCAATGAAGTTAGATATTTTCATTGGTAGACAGTCCTGTTGGCTTCCACTTGGCCTTTCCTACCACAACAGCCCTTGCTCTGTGGGTTGCATGACCCATGTAGGGATTCTACAAGTTACTCAGTGTGTATATGGCAACTCTGCACTTCAGAACAGGAAGTGAAGTGACCACATGGTGAGTGCTGGGGCTGGAATAGATCTGAGCCAAAACACCGTTGATCACCGATCTCTGGACTGGTGAACTACAGCTATGCTTGAGGTCTTCAACAATGTCAGTTCAGAGGAAATTTCAAATCATCATTGAAAAGCATAATTATTTCCCCTTCCTCAATTTAGAGTCACCCTGGTAAAGACTCACAGATTCCTTTGGGGAAGACCGGGGAGGAAGGTTAGGAATATACATTTTTGGTGGTGAAGCAGAGGCCTCTTCAAGGGGATTCAGGTTCCTCTTCATCCAAAGAGTTCTGTGTTTATACGTTGGCTCAAGTCTGGGAACTGACTGAAGGTTCATAATTTTCTGTTTTGATTCCTCAGAGTAGAGTCTCAGTCATTAAATCTAGAGCTTTTCTGCTTGTTCAGATCAAGTAAGACTTGGGTAGGCTGCCCATCTACTTTAGTTTCAGAGGTGCCATGGTCAACTAGTTGATGTAGAAAATCTGTGATTCAGACTGCTCTGATTAGTGTTTTGGTTTTTCTGTCCGTAACTCTAGCCACGTCCAGTTGTCTATGGTGATTAAGTGCCACTTCTTGGTCCCTACCACGACCTGAGATCCTGTTATCCCTACTGCATTGGAGACCCCATTCTGTGGCAGCACCTCCTGTGGTAATTTCTGACTTTCAGAAAAAGAGCAATCACAGAGAACTTCAGGTTTCCAGGGTTCCCCTACATGAATCTTTTTCTCACATGGTGAGAAGTGTGTCCTCTGAACTCTCCTGGTGAGTATGAGTAAGTCTTCAGTGATAAACACATTCTTGTATTCCAATATTCCTAAGTTTTGGGGTAACTTCCTGTATAGTATAGCAAGGAAGTTCTCTCATTTTCAACTTCATTTAATCCATTTTCAACTTCATTTACTTAATATATTAAATAAATATTTAATCTATTTGGGAATCTATAGTTCAGTCAACCCACCAAGAAAAATATCAGAGCTGTTCCTAATCCCTCAAACTAAACACTGAATTTGTTATTAATGCCTAATATTGACTGACTCAACCTGATCCAATTTCATGTTCCTTCCACTTTGATCTTACACCCTCAAGATCTCACATGTTCCCCGGGTTTCCATCCATATAACTTGGCAAAGTCATAGCAATTATTTGGTATGAATCATACCTCATCATAGATCATACATTGTACCTCGCCCTTTGGGGGTCTGCTGGAACTTAAGCTTGGTTATAGATCTAGATACAAGGAGAGGTTGGGGGTGGGGATAGGTCCTGAGGAAAATCAGCTGTGCCCTACAAGATAACTACCTCAGATGTGGGGGAAGGTTGATCCTAACAATAAAGATGGTTCAACAGAATTTAGACGTTCAGGTTCCAGCTTCATTGGAATAAGTCCCCTGACTTTAATAAAAGAGCCCCTGTGAAATTGAGAATTTAATTTACATTGTAAATGAGCTGCTTACAGGACTAAATGTTAGATCTGGTTTTCAGAAATCCTGGCCAAGAGGGTTCAGGACAAAACTACATTCAGGACAGTCACAGAAACTTTGCACTTAGATATTAAACACTTGCCCATCCATTCTTACTCTATGCTTAGGGCTCAGTTGGGAATCCTGTTTGCAATAAAGAAGGTTGACAGGCAAGCTGTTGGCACTCCTATTTCCCAATAACTCACATTTACTTCTCACAAGTCTGGTATCATAGTCGATTCTCAGTATAGACAAATTCAACCCACTTACGGGATTCAGCCTGTAGATGATTCATCAGAGCCTGTAGGTGATGACTCACAGGACAGTCTCTGGGAGAGATGACAGGAAGTGGCTGTGAACTGCCCTTTCCATATGCTTGCGACATTTTCTGCTTTTGAAAATATTTTTGCTTCAGTTGTATCTCTTGAATTTGATTCAAGAGAATCAAAACCCCACTAAAATCAAGTGTCCCTAAATTGAAAATTGAGACACAGCAGTTAAAAGGTGATGCCTGTTCTAAGTCACTGCATTTGGAGGTAGAGAAAACCATTTCAGAGTCTATTGTTATAGAATCCTTTGTGTCCAGGGAATACAGAAGGATTAGAAAGGTAAGGCTGTGCAGCTTGTACAAGGTTATAAAGCAAATGGGATTCGAGCCCTGGCCCCCAAATCCTGCCCTTGTGCCCTATGAACCACTTCATACATTGCACATACATCATACGTTACACATTATACACTCCCACTCTGTCCCATCTGACCGTCGACCTTCACCAGAGTCACCAGTCTCCTAAAAGATGGGGCTCCACAAAAATTTCAGAAATAAGCAATGTAAGTAAATCCCAGGATAAGCTGCTGAGGATAGCCATTATAATACAGGCTAAGTCAGAGCAAGTGAAATAGCTTTCTTAAAAAAAAAATCCACATGCCCCTGGGAGAGATTTATTTGGGTAAAGTACAGTAATTGAGAATGTTAAATCTTTCTGTCTTAATAAATACAATATTTGTACATTAAAGATATCTCTGTATTAAATACCCGTGTTTCAAAGCATTCCATTATTTAGATGCTCTTTGATATTTATGAAGAGCTGATGTTCTAGAGGTCTGTCATTATTTCTGATTAGGTAAGACTCATAGTGTTCGTTGGGCATTTTGACATTCGATAAGCCTGGTTGAGACTCGGTGACCAATCAGTTTGTTTAAAGATAATTTGGCCTGATTAGCATGTAACTGGCCAAGTGTTGAGTGAGAAAGAATTGTTTGGCTCTCATGAGAATGAGGTAAGTGTTCATCCAGAAGTTTTTGGTTGGAGGTGTTGGTCTCAGCCATGCACACCTATCTGATGCCAGAAAGGGCAACAGGATTCTTTTATGCCACAGTGATCAGTGTCTCCATTGAAAGCTCCATTTAAGATGAAAATGTGCAAGTCATGGGAGATTAAGGAGAAAAAAATATGAATATAAGCCCCAAGAACCTAAAATTATGCCAATAATGTCTTTCATTATCATCATTCTACATTATATGCCTTCAGTGCTTCAGGTAATAGTGTTTCTCTCTGGGGTCAACAGGGCCGGGGTTTCCATGGGGACTCACCTACTTTGTATAGAAACATGACTCTACCAGAGGAGAGGAAGGCTCTTGTTTTGACAGGATGATCAGCAACACCTACGAGATGTAGGCTTTTCAGAGCAGAGAATCCTGCGGGCCCTCATTTGGATGTTTCCTCCCTTGCCCATCCTGTTATGGAAAGAGGGCTGGTGAGACTTCACTGAGTCTCATCTGACAGCCACAGAGTGAGTGCTTGTCTCCTCTGTACAGATGGCCTCGTTTGTCTGGTATATATTCCATGGAGAAAGAGACACTTTGGGGGTTGGGAGTACCACTTAGCATCATTTCTTTGATAGGCAATTTGCCAAACCGTAACAAAATTAAAAAGCAGAAGATTAAATTAAACCCAGGGGTTCCACTTTTAGTAACTGATCCTAGCTGGATAAGCAGACTTGTAAACAAACACACAGGCGATACAAATACTGTAGCATTGACTGAAATATAAGAAGTCTGGACCTAAATGTTCAACTTCAGAGACTGGTTAGGTAAAATCAATTCATTCATACTTTGGAATCCTATGAATTATAATTTATGTGTGAAATAGAATGATCTCCAAAGGATATTGCTTTGTTAAAAAAAAAAAAGAAGGAAAAGAAAAACTGTATCACACTGTATTATACCTTCCAATTGGTAGAAGGTCACAGGTATGTATAGGACATCAACTAATAGAAAATGAGTATTCCTTATTTTATTGAAGTATAGGTGATTTACAATGTTCTGTTAGTTTCTGGTGTACAACAAAGTGACTCTGTTGTACTGAATATACTTTCCTGTGCTATACAGTAAGACCTTGTGTTTATCTATTTTATATATAGTATTTTGTTACCTGTATTATGTCTCATCACTTATTTTACCTTCAAAACGTAAGTATCAGTTCAGTCAGTTCTGTCGCTCAGTCGTGTCTGACTCTTTGCGACCCCATGAATCGCAGCACGCCAGGCCTCCCTGTCTGTCACCAACTCCAGGAGTTCACTGACTCATGTCCATTGAGTCGGTGATGCCATCCTGCCATCTCATCCTCTGTTGTCCCCTTCTCCTCCTGCCCCCAATCCCTCCCAGCATCAGAGTCTTTTCCAATGAGTCAACTCTTCGCATGAGGTAGCCAAAGTTCTGGAGTTTCAGCTTTAGCATCATTCCTTCCAAAGAAATCCCAGGGCTGATCTCCTTCAGAATGGACTAGTGGGATCTCCTTGCACTCCAAGGGACTCTCAAGAGTCTTCTCCAACACCACAGTTCAAAAGCAGCAATTCTTTAGCGCTCAGCCTTCTTCACAGTCCAACTCTCACATTCATACATGACCACTGGAAAAACCATAGGCTTGACTAGACGGACCTTGTTATCAAAGTAATGTCTCTGCTTTTGAATATGCTATCTAGGTTGGTCATAACTTTCCTTCCAAGGAGTAAGCGTCTTTTAATTTCATGGCTGCAGTCACCATCTGCAGTGATTTTGGAGCCCCCAAAAATTAAGTCTGACACTGTTTCCACTGTTTCCCCATCTATTTCACATGAAGTTATGGGACCAGATGCCATGATCTTCATTTTCTAAATGTTGAGCTTTAAGCCAGCTTTTTCACTCTCCTCTTTCAATTTCATCAAGAGGCTTTTTAGTTCCTCTTCACTTTCTGTCATAAGGGTGGTGTCATCTGTATATCTGAGGTTATTGATATTTCTCCCAGCAATCTTGATTCCAGCCTGTGCTTCATCCAGCCCAGCGTTTCTCATGATGTACTCTGCATATAAGTTAAATAAGCAGGGTGACAATATACAACCTTGACGTACTCCTTTTCCTATTTGGAACCAGTCTGTTGTTCCATGTCCAGTTCTAACTGTTTCTTCCTGACCTGCATACAGGTTTCTCAAGAGGCAGGTCAGGTGGTCTGGTATTCCCATCTCTTTCAGAATTTTCCACAGTTTGTTGTGATCCACACAGTCAAAGGCTTTGGCATAGTCAATAAAGCAGAAATAGATGTTTTTCTGGAACTCTCTTGCTTTATCCATGATCCAGCAGATGTTGGCAATTTGATCTCTGGTTCCTCTGCCTTTTCTAAAACCAGCTTGAACATCTGGAAGTTCATGGTTCATGTATTGCTGAAGCCTTGCTTGGAGTATTTTGAGCATTACTTTACTAGAGTGTGAGATGAGTGCAATTGTGCGGTATTTTGAGCATTCTTTAGCATTGCCTTTCTTTGGGATTGGAATGAAAACTGACCTTTTCCAGTCCTGTGGCCACTGCTCAGTTTTCCAAATTTGCTGGCATATTGAGAGCAACACTTTCACAGCATCCTCTTTCAGGATTTGAAATAGCTCAACGGGAATTCCATCACCTCCACTAGCTTTGTTCATAGTGATGCTTTCTAAGGCCCACTTGACTTCACATTCCAGGATGTCTGGCTCTAGGTCAGTGATCACACCATCATGATTATCTTGGTTGTGAAGACCTTTTTTGTACAGTTCTTCTGTGTATTCCTGCCACCTCTTCTTAATATCTTCTGCTTCTGTTAGGTCCATACCATTTCTGTCCTTTATCGAGCCCATCTTTGCATGAAATATTCCCTTGGTATCTCTAATTTTCTTGAAGAGATCTCTAGTCTTTCCCATTCTGTTGTTTTCCTCTATTTCTTTGCATTGGTCGCTGAGGAAGGCTTTCTTATCTCTTCTTGCTATTCTTTGGCACTCTGCATTCAGATGCTTATATCTTTCCTTTTCTCCTTTGCTTTTTGTTTCTCTTCTATTCACAGCTATTTGTAAGGCCTCCTCAGACAGCCAGTTTGCTTTTTTGCATTTATTTTCCATGAGGATGGTCTTGATCCCTGTCTCCTGTACAATGTCACGAACCTCTGTCCGTAGTTCATCAGGCACTCTATCTATCAGATCTAGTCCCTTAAATCTATTTCTCACTTCCACTGTATAATCATAAGGGATTGGATTTAGGTCATACCTGAATGGTCTAGTGGTTTTCCCTACTTTCTTCAATTTAAGTCTGAATTTGGCAATAAGGAGTTCATGATCTGAGCCACAGTCAGCTCCTGGTTTTGTTTTTGTTGACTGTATAGAGCTTCTCCATCTTTGGCTGCAAAGAATATAATCAATCTGATTTCAGTGTTGACCATCTGGTGATGTCCATGTGTAGAGTCTTCTCTTGTGTTGTTGGAAGAGGGTGTTTGCTATGACCAGTGCATTCTCTTGACAAAACTCTATTAGTCTTTGCCCTGCTTCATTCTGTATTCCAAGGCCAAATTTGCCTGTTATTCCAGGTGTTTCTTGACTTCCTACTTTTGCATTCCAGTCCCCTATAGTGAAAAGGACATCTTTTTTGGGTGTTAGTTCTAAAAGGTCTTGTAGGTCTTCATAGAACCGTTCAACTTCAGCTTCTTCAGTGTTACTGGTTGGGGCATAGACTTGGATTACTGTGATACTGAATGGTTTGCCTTGGAAACAAACAGAGATCATTCTGTCGTTTTTGAGATTGCATCCAAGTACTGCATTTCGGACTCTCTTATTGATCATGATGGCTACTCCATTTCTTCTAAGGGATTCCTGCCCGCAGTAGTAGATATAATGGTCATCTGAGTTAAATTCATCCATTCTAGTTCATTTTAATTCACTGATTCCTAGAATGTCGACATTCACTCTTGCCATCTCCTTTTTGACCACTTCCAATTTGCCTTGATTCATGGACTTGACATTCCAGGTTCCTATGCAATATTGCTCTTTACAGCATCAGACCTTGCTTCTATCACCAGTCACATCCACAACTGGGTATTGTTTTTGCTTTGGCTTCATCCCTTCATTCTTTTTGGAGTTATTTCTGCACTGATCTCCAGTAGCATATTGGGCCCCTATTATAGGGGAGTTATAGGGGAGTTCCTCTTTCAGTATCCTATCATTTTGCCTTTTCATACTGTTCATGGGGTTCTCAAGGCAAGAATACTGAAGTGGTTTGCCATTCCCTTCTCCAGTGGACCACATTCTGTCAGACCTCTCCATCATGACCTACCCGTCTTGGGTGGCCCCATGGGCATGGCTTAGTTTCATTGAGTTAGACAAGGCTGTGGTCCTAGTGTGATTATATTGACTAGTTTTCTGTGATTATGGTTTCAGTGTGTCTGCCCTCTGATGCCCTCTTGCAACACCTACCGTCTTACTTGGGTTTCTCTTACCTTGGACGTGGGGTATCTCTTCACGGCTGCTCCAGCAAAGCACAGCTGCTGCTCCTTACCTTGGACGAGGGGTATCTCCTCACCACCACCCTCCTGACCTTGAACGTGGAATATATGTGTATAAGAATATACACGTGGAGTCTTGTGCATGTGTAGAATCTCGTTGGCAGGGCAACCCAAAACCTGAAGAAGGGAGTCAGGAGGAGAAACACTTTTGACTGGGTATGAAGCAGGGAGAAGCTGGGCTACAAGGCAACTGCAGCTGAGGCCAGAGCTGATGGATCGTGGCAGAGATCAGGACCTACCGTGGTCCATTCAGTTTATCTCAGAGTGAAGCAACTAGGGAGGCCTTTATATTCCAGTGTCAGCCAGTCATTTGGCATGAGTGTTCCTGCAGGGACCACCAGCCCACAGCCAAGGGCCACTCCACTGACAGATGAGGTCTGAATGGTCAACATCCACTCCAGCAGCTGCAGCCAGGCCACTGCCACCGTCATTTAATTTGGCCTTGTCTTTCAGTGGATTATATGAATCCCAAACTAGTTTGTTTTTCTGCCGAGTTTGAGGGGTGGACAGGTCTAAACACCAAAATATCGTTTCAGGAAGGCTAACAAGCTAGGCATGAGGGAGCAGAACATGGTTCCAACTCCAGTTCTGGTCACACCCAGCTGTGCGGCCTGAGTCACACAGCTGAACGTCTCTGGCCTCAGTGCTGTGATTAGAACACAGAGAGACTGTGCTGGTTTACTGCCAGTTCCCAGCCCTCCCTGTTCACTGTGCTTCCCTAGAACAGTGCGTTATTCTGGGACAGTACACCACACTGACATCTATTGTGTTTTCAGAATGGTATCCATACATCTCTGCCCAAATAAATAAAAATCCTAATGCAACTGAGCCATTTATCAGAGCAACAAAGTCAGCTGTCAAGAGCATGGCCATGGGCTGTAATGTCATCTCAGCTGGCTGCTTTACCTGTCTGTTGGGTTCCTGGGAAATCTGGAAACTTCTAAGAAGTATCCCAATTGGTGGAGTGTTCATGAATAGCAGGACATCAACTAATAGAAAGTAAATATTTCTTTTTTGGGAATCAATGAAGTAAAATTTTATTTATTTTTAAATATTTTATATTGGACTACAGTTGATTTGATAACTCAGTTGGTAAAGAATTCACCTGCAACGCAGGAGACCCTGGTTTGATTCCTGGGTCAAGAAGATCCCCTGGAAAAATAAAATTAAAAAATTAAAAATAAATGAAAAAAAAAAGAAGAAGATCCCCTGGAGAAGGCATAGGCTACCCACTCCAGTATTCTGGCCTGGAGCATTCCATGGACTATTCCATGGGGTCGCAAAGAGTCAGACATGACTGAGCGACTTTCACTCTTTCACACATGTATCTGCTCTTTTTCAAATTCTTTTCCTACATAGCTTATTATAAAGGATTGAGCATAGTTCCCTGTGCTGTATAGCAGGTCCTTATTGGTTATCTATTTTGTAAGTGACAGTGATTGCATGCCAATCCAAACCTCCTAATTTATCCCTCCTTCCACCTTTCCCCTTTGGTAACTATAAGTTTACTTTCTAAGTCTGTGTGCCTGTTTCTATCTTGTAAGTAAGTTCATTTGAATCATTTTTTAGATGCCATATATAGGTGATATAATATGATATTTGTCTCTGTCTGACTTACTTCACCTAGTATGATAATCTCTATGTCCTCCATGAATAGGACATCAACTAATGGAAAATAAATATTCCTTATTTTATTGAAGCATAGTTGCTTTATTATGTTGTGTTAGTTTATGGAGTGCAGCAAAGTGCTTCAGTTAAAAGTATATTTTTCATATATATATATATTCTCTTTCAATTCTTTTCCACTTTGATATAAGATACTGACTATAGTTCCCTTGCTATACAGTAGGATCTTGTTGTTTATTGATTTTCTAGATAGTAGTTTTTATCTACTAATCCCAACCTCCTAATTTCCCCCCTCCTGCCACTTTTCCCCTTTTGTAACTACAAATTAATTTTCTATTCCTCTTTAAGTAAGTTCATTTGATTTTGGAGCCAAATTGATTGTGTTGGCCAAATTATCTGTTTCTGGTCCAATTAAAAGCAAGGATTTTCATCTCTTGCTGGTGAGTGAGGGTCAAAAGAAAATGGCACTAGCTTCAACTTGTCATTTTAGCCATTTTGGAAGGGGGAGAATATTTAGGGAGGGGGCAGGGAAGTCTCTGATGTAGACTGCAGCACAAAAGAGCATCAAGTTCACCTACCTCATTAAAAGTGACTCAAATGCATTCCATTTATGGCTGAGTAATATAAAGTAATATGGCTGAGTATATATGTATATATCACAGCTTAGTTACCATTCACCTGACGATGGACATCTAGGTTACTTCCATGTCCCGGAAGTGAAAGTGAAGTTGCTCAGTCGTGTTCAACTCTTTGCTCTTCTGTCCATGGGACTTTCCAGGCAAGAGTACTAGAGTGGGTTGCCATTTCCTTCTCCAGGGGATCTTCCCAATCCAGGGATTGAACCTGGTCTCCTGCATTGTAGGCAGATGCTTTACCATCTGAGCCACCAGGGAAGTCACTTCCATGTCCTAGTTATTGTAAATAGTGTTGCCGTGAACACTGGGGTACATGTATCTTTTTCA
Organism: Bos indicus x Bos taurus; assembly: GCF_003369695.1. Taxonomy (NCBI): domain Eukaryota; kingdom Metazoa; phylum Chordata; class Mammalia; order Artiodactyla; family Bovidae; genus Bos; species Bos indicus x Bos taurus. Next base: position 110,769 of record NC_040085.1, read on the forward strand.
ATTATGGTTTCCTCAGGGTATATGTCCAGCAGTGGCATTGCCGGGTTATAAGACATCTTTATTTTTAGTTCTTTAAGGAATTGCCACACTGTTCTCCATAGTGGCTGTATTAATTTACATTCCCACCAACAGTGAAAGAGGGTTGCCTTTTCTCCACCCCCTCTCCAGCATTTGTTGTTTGTACATTGTTTAATGATGGCCATTCTGACTGGTGTGAGATGATACCTCATTGTAGTTTGGATTTGCAGTCTTGAAATTAAAAGATGCTTACTCCTTGGAAGGAAAGTTATGACCAACCCAGATAGCATATTCAAAAGCAGAGACATTACTTTGCCAACAAAGGTCTGTCTAGTCAAGGCTCTGGTTTTTCCAGTGGTCATGTATCAATGTGAGAGTTGGACTGTGAAGAAAGCTGAGCACTGAAGAATTGATGCTTTTGAACTGTGGTGTTGGAGAAGACTCTTGAGAGTCCCTTGGACTGCAAGGAGATCCAACCAGTCCATTCCAAAGGAGATCAGTCCTGGGTGTTCTTTGAAAGGACTGATGCTAAAGCTGAAACTCCAATACTTTGGCCACCTCATGCAAAGAGTTGACTCACTGGAAAAGACTCTGATGCTGGAAGGGATTGGGGGCAGGAGGAGAATGGGATGTGTGACCCCATAGATGGCAGCCCACCAGGCTCTCCAGTCCCTGGGATTCTCCAGGCAAGAACACTGGAGTGGGGTGCCATCGCCTTCTCCGATGACAGGCTCTAGGTTCATCCACACCTTGATTCTACTGCTCCTGCTCCCAGGGCCTCTCTCCTTGTTGCCTCTGTAAGTAAAATAGACCAAAGGTCTTCTCTGCCTTGAGGCTGGCTTGGAGCAAGCAGAAACCCAGGCCTCAGCCACAGCAGACACCCGCTCAGTGACACTTTGTCTTTGCCACTGATGTCTATTTCTTTTGAAAGGCCCCAAGGCTGATGGGTCCTCTTTCTGGACCCACTAAGCTATGATTTCATAGCCCTGAGCTCCTGTGATTCCTTTGTGTCAAGGGTTTGCCTCAGCTGTCTTATTAAATATGGAAAACATCTGGCTTTTAGCAAAAATCCCCCTATCTGGAAAATACTGGTCAAGAGTCTAATTAAGTATGTCAATGACAAATTGTTCTCACAGAAGTATTTAGGACAAGTAGATAATTGGGATGTCTTGCGCTCTGCCTTGCCTTCTTGTTTACTTATCCCAGCAGGGATGGGGAGGCAGGCTTCCACCCTGCCCCTGCCCCAGCCCAGCTAACCCCAGGCCACACTGCAGCAGGAATGTCAGCCCCTGGAGCAAGAAACTGCCCCCAGGTTGAGAAATGAGGGTGGACACTGCATTTGAAATCTCCTCTCTTAAAGCCACACAAACACACTCCACTACTGGAATCTCGACCTTGATGTTTTCTGTCAGGTCCACATCTTAATTGAAAATGAGGCTCAAAGGAGACTATTTCATTTCTTTCTTGGACTTTGCTCCTTCATTCTTCACAGAGCCCCAGACATCAGAGGAAATGCAGTCCCTGCCCATCCCCTAGGTGATATTTCCAACTTCTAAAACATGAAGCTTAAAGCGCTTTCAATACTATACACCTCCCCTCAAGGGAGGGATTTTCTCCCTCCTTTATTAAGAAATTAATAAAGGGCTTTGAGAACCTTTCATCCCCATGAAGCTTCAGGAAGCCCGGCATCTCCTCATCCCGGATCCTGTCAACCACCTGAACCCAGATGGCTCCCATGCCATTAACATGAAGACGATGACAATGCGGAAGCCTGGGTTTGATGCCCCACCTTCTTGCTCCTTGGAAGAAAGCTATGACCAACCTAGAGAGCATATTAAAAAGCAGAGACGTTACTTGGCCAACCAAGGTCCATCTAGTCAAAGCTATGGTTTTTCCAGTGGTCATGTATGGATGTGAGAGTTGGACCACACAGAAGGCTGAGCACTGAAGAATTGATGCTTTTGAACTGTGGTGTTGGAGAAGACTCTTGAGAGTCCCTTGGACTACAAGGAGATCCAACCAGGTAATCCTAAAGGAAATCAGTCCTGAATATTCACTGGAAGTATTGATGCTGAAGCTGAAACTCCAATACATTGGCCACCTGATGCAAAGAGCCGACTCATTGGAGAAGACCCTGATGCTGGGAAAGATTGAGGGCAGGAAGAGAAGAGGGCGACAGAGGATGAAATGTTTGGATTGCATCACGGACTCAATGGACATGACTTCAGCAAACTCCAGGAGATGATGAAGAACAGGGAAGCATGGTGTGCTGCAGTCCATGGGGTCACAAAGAGTCAAACCCAACTGATTGCCTGAACAACAACAAATCTATTGAAAATTGTACAAGCCCATATTTATTGTGAGCTGCTCTTATGTCTAAATTAAAATGTTCCTACTGGATAGCATGCATTTTCACTTGTTCTTTTTTGGATGAAGAATAATGCCTGTCCACTGCCTCCCAAAGATGGAGCCAAAGATGGAGAAGCTCTATACAGTCAGCAAAAACAACCAGGAGCTGACTGTGGCTCAGATCATGAACTCCTTATTGCCAAATTCAGATTTAAATTGAAGAAAGTAGGGAAAACCACTAGATCATTCAGGTATGACCTAAATCAAATCCCTTACAATTATACAGTAGAAGTGACAAATAGATTTCAGGGATTAGACCTCATAGACAGAATTGCTGAAGAACTATGGACGGAGGTTCGTGACATTGTACAGGAGGTAGGGATCAAGACCATCTCCAAGAAAAAGAAATGCAAAAAGGCAAAATGGTTGTCAAAGGAGGGCTTACAAATAGTTGAGAAAAGAAGAGAAACTAAAGGCAAAGGAGAAAGGAAAAGATATATGCATCTGAATGCAGAGCTCCATAGAAGAGCAAGGATAGATAAAAAAGCCTTCCTCAGTGATCAGTGCAAAGAAATATAGGAAAACAATAGAATGGGAAAGACTAGAGATCTCTTTAAGAAAATTAGAGATACCAAGGGAACATCTCATGCAAAGATGGGCACAATAAAGGACAGAAATGGTATGGATGTAACAGAAGCAAAAAATATTAAGAAGAGGCGGCAAGAATACACAGAAGAACTATACAAAAAAGATCTTCATGTCCCAGATAACTACGATGGTGTGGTCACTCAGCTAGAGCGAGACATCCTGGAATGCAAAGTCAAGTGAGTCTTAGGAAGCATCACTATGAACAAAGCTAGTGGAGGTGATGGAATTCCAGTTGAGCTATTTCACATCCTAAAAGATGATGCTATGAAAGTGCTGCACTCAATATGCCAGGAAATTTGAAAAACTCAGCAGTGGCCACAGAACTGGAAAAGGTCAATTTTCATTCCAATCCTGAGGAAAGGCAATGCCAAAGAACACATGTATACCTGTGGCAGATTCATTTTGATATTTGGCAAAACTAATACAATTTTGTAAAGTTTAAAAATAAAATAAAATTTAAAAATAAATAACTAAATAAAACCAAAAAAAAAAAAAAGAATGTTCAAACTATTACACAATTGCATTCATCTCACACACTAGCAAAGTAATGCTCAAAATTCTCCAAGCCAGGCTCCAACAGTATGTGAACCACGAACTTCCAGATGTTCAAGATGGATTTAGAAAAGGCAAAGGAACCAGAGATCAAATTGCCAACATCCGCTGGATCATCAAAAAAGCAAGAGAGTTCCAGAAAAACATCTAATTCTACTTTATTGACTATGCCAAAGCCTTTGACTGTGTGGATCACAACAAACTGTGGAAAATTCTGAAAGAAATGGGAATACCAGACCACCTGACCTGCCTCCTGAGAAATCGGCATGCAAGTTAAGAAGCAACAGTTAGAATTGGACATAGAATAACAAACTGGTTCCAAATCAGGAAGAAGTACATCAAGACTGTATATTGTCACCCTGCTTATTTAACTTCTATGCAGAGTACATCATGAGAAACGCTGGGCTGGAAGAAGCACAAGCTGGAATCAAGACTGCCGGGAGAAATATCAATAACCTCAGATATGTAGATGACACCACCCTTATGGCAGAAAGTGAAGAGGAACTAAAAAGCCTCTTGATGAAGGTGAAAGAGGAAAGTGAAAAAGCTGGCTTAAAACTCAGCATTCAGAAAACTAAGATCATGCCATCTGGTCCCATCACTTCATGGTAAATAGATGGTGAAACAATGGAAACAGTGAGAGACTATTTTGGGGGGCTCCAAAATCACTGTAGATGGTGATTGCAGCCATGAAATTAAAAGATGCTTCCTACTTGGAGGAAAAGCTATGCTCAACTTAGACAGCATATTAAAAAGCAGAGACATTACTTTGCCAACAAAGGTCCATCTAGTCAAGGCTATGGTTTTTCCAGTGGTCACGTATGGATGTGAGAGTTGGACTATAAAGAAAGCTGAGCACCAAAGAATTGATGCTTTTGAACTGTGGTGTTGGAGAAGACTCTTGAGAGTCCCTTGGACTGCAAGGAGATCCAACCAGTTAATCCTAAAGGAAATCAGTCCTGAATATTCATTGGAAGGACTGATGCTTAAGCTGAAACTCCAGTACTTTGGCTACCTGATGCAAAGAACTGACTCATTGGAAAAGACCCTGATGCTGGGAAAGACTGAAGGCAGGAGGAGAAGGGGACCACAGAGGATGAGATGATTGGGTGGCATCACCAACTCGATGGACATAAGTTTGAGCAGGCTCTGCGAGTTGGTGATGGACAGGGAAGCCTGTTGTGCTGCAGTCCATGGGGTCGCAAAGAGGCAGACATGACTGAGTGACTGAACTGACCTGAACTGAACTGAACCTGCTTCACTGAAGTACTGAAGTGTGATTGTCGTAGGCGTGTGTGCAGGCTTTAGTTGTGTCCTCCTCTCTGTGATCCTGAGGACAGTAGCTCGCCTGGCTCCTCTGTCCATGGGATTCTCCAGGCGAGAGTCCTTGAGTGGGCAGCCATTTCCTCCTCCAGGGGAGCTTCCCAACACAGAGATCAAACATGCATCCCCTGTGACTCCTGCATTGCAGGTGGGTTTTTTACCACTGAGCCACCGGGGGAGGCCTGTAATTGGCATGTAAACAATGATGTGCTGTGCTGTACTTAGTCACTCAGTCGTGTCCAACTCTTTGCCACTCCATGGACTGTAGCCCACCAGGCTCCTCTGTCCATGCGGATTCTCCAGGCAAGTATACTGGAGTGGGTTACCATGCCCTACTCTAGCAGATCTTCCCAACCCAGAGCTCCAACTCAGGTCTCCCTCATTGCAGGCGGATTCTTTACTATCTGAGCCACCAGGGAAGCCCATAAATGATGATAGATTGAAGGAAAAGAGTAAAGCTCTATTTGATCAGCTGTGCCAGACATGTCCCACAGAAGAGTGACTCAGAGACGGAGGAGTGAAGAGTATTTCTAAATACATGTTTGGGAAAACTGGGACTGATGGTACTATTATCTCCACACACACTTCATCACTCACTCTCATCTCCATGACCGCTTAAGATGGAATCTAAGATACCATGTTGCAGTAGAGAAAAGTGTATTAAAAAAAGAACCATAGTGAATTTATTTCAAATAGTAAATGCTCAAGCACATGACAAAATGTATCATAAAAGGAAGGATGGTGGCAATTATATGAATCAAAAATCCTGAGTCCAGGGACTTCCCTGGTGGTTCAGGGGCTAAGACTCCATGCTCCCAGTGCAGGGGTGTGGGTTCGATCCCCGGTCAGGGAACTACATCCCACATGCCACCACTAAAGAGTCCACATGCTGCAAAGAAGGTGAATCCTAAAAACATAATCCATGACTTAACGTAGGACTGTTGAAGGGACAGAGGAGACAGTTGAAAGAGTTCACGATGACCAGAGCTGAAACAATCTGAATGCCATAATAGAGGAGTTGTTGTTGGTGTTCAGTCGTTCGGTCTGTCTAGCAACACCATGGACTGCAGCACCACAGGTTTCCCTGTCCTTCACCATCTCCTGTCCATTGAGTCGGTGATGCCATCCAAACACCTTGTCCTCTGTCGTCTCCTTCTCCTCCTGCCTTGAATCTTTCTCAGTATCAGAGTCTTTTCCAATGAGTCAGCTCGTTGCATCAGGTGGCCAAAGTGTTGGAACTTCAGCTTCAGCATCAGTCCCTCCAGTGAACACCCAGGATTGATCTCCTTTAGGATGGGCTGCTTGGATCTCCTTGCTGTCCAAGGGACTCTCAAGAGTCTTCTCCAACACCACAGTTCAAAAGCATCAATTCTTTGGCGCTCAGCTTTCTTCACAATCCAACTCTCACATCCATACATGACTACTGGAAAAACCATACCTTTGACTAGACGCACCTTTGTTGGCAAAGCTTTTTAATATGCTATCTAAGTTAGCTTTTCTTCCAAGTAGCAAGCATCTTTTAATTTCATGGCTGCAATCACCATCTGCAGTGATTTTGGAGCCCAAAAAAATAGTCTCTCACTGTTTCCACTGTTTCCCCATCTATTTCCCATGAAGTGATGGGACCAGATGCTATGATCTTAGTTTTCTGAATGCTGAGTTTTAAGCCAGCTTTTTCACTCTCCTCTTTCACCTTCATCAAGAGGCTTTTTAGTTCTTCTTTGCTTTCTGCCATAAGGGTGGTATCATCTGCATATCTGAGGTTATTGATATTTCTCCCAGCAATCTTGATTGCAGTTTGTGCTTCATCCAGCCCAGCATTTTGCATGATATACTCTGCATATAAGTTAAATAAGCAGGGTGACAATATACAGCCTTGACGTATTTCTTTCCCGATTTGGAACCAGTTTGTTATTCTATGTCCAGTTCTAACTGTTGCTTCTTGACCTGCATGCAGATTTCTCAGGAGGCAGGTCAGGTGGTCTGGTATTCCTGTCTCTTTAAGAATTTTCCACAGTTTGTTGTGATCCACACAGTCAAAGGCTTTGGCGTAGTCAATAAAGCAAAAGTAGGTGTTTTTCTGGAACTCTTGGTTTTTTGATGATCCAATGGATGTTGGCAATTTGATCTCTGGTTCCTCTGCCTTTTCTAAATCCAGCTTGAACATCTCGAAGTTCATGGTTCATGTACTGTTGAAGCCTGGCTTGGAGAATTTTGAGCTTTACTTTGTTAGCACGTAAGATGAGTGAATTGTGTGATAGTTTGAACATTCTTTGGCATTGCCCTTCTTTTCGATTGGAATGAAAACTGACCTTTTCTAGTCCTGTGGCCACTGCTGAGTTTTCCAAATTTGCTGGCATATTGAGTGCAGCACTTTCATAGCATCATCTTTGAGAATTTGAAATAGCTCAAGTGGAATTCCATCACCTCCACTAGCTTTATTCATATAACAAAGTATTATACAAGTATTATAGAACTATACATATTAGAGAACCGCAGATCTGTACGTATTCAAGAACCGCGAATCTATATGTATTAGAGAACTGTGGATCAGAATTATAATGTGGCATCACCTCAAACACATCAGAAAGGTCTGAATAGAAAATCTATACAATAAATGCTGGAGAGGGAATGCAGGCAAAGAATCCTCCTAGCTGTCGGTGGGAATGAAAGTCAGGAAATCCACGAAGGAGAACAGGACAAAGGGCCATGCAAATCTAGGCAGACAAGTGCCGTGGGGCCAGCAGCCCCACTCCTGGGCACAGATCCAGAGAAAACCATAGTTTTAAAAGACAGGGGCACACCAGTGCTCATGGCAGCACTGTGTGCAAAAGCCAAGACGTGGATGAAGCCTAAGTGGGTGAGGACAGATGGATGGCACACAGGATGGGGTACAGGCACACAGAGCCGTATTGCTCAGCCATAAAGAGGGTGACATCACTCCACATCCAGCAACAAGGAAGGAAGTAGAGACGCTCACACTAAGTGACGACAAAGGAAGACAAGTATCAAATCATAGCTCTTGGAGGCGGATGCTAAAAATGGATACAAATGAACTTCTTGACCAAACACAAACGATCTTACAACATAGCAAAGCACATTCTGGTTACCAAAAGAGAAAGGTGGCAGGCAAAGGAAATGAGAAGATGGAGATGAACATACACACAAGATTCTTTGTAAAATAATCAACAAGAACCCACTATAGGACAGGGACCCCTAATCAACACTGCATAATAAACTATATGGGAAGAGAACCCAGAAAAGGACATGTACACAACTCTGCATAATTGAGTCATGTTGCTGTTCACCTGAAACACACACACCCCCTGCAACACTGTGAGTCACCTCTACACCAATGCAAAATGCAAACCACAAAAAGAGCACGCCGACTCTATTCCCTTCCGGCCTCAGTAACTTGGGCTGCTGCCACATCCCCCAAGCCTTGGGTCCCTTGGATGGACTGTCTTGGGGCTGAGGGAGCTGGGGAGGTCGTGCCAGCCAATGAGCCCTGCCCCAAGGACCTGGTGAGCCTGTTCCCCTCTGCACCGGCCCACAACCTCCAGATCCTGGCGGGCCCTCCTGCAGTGAAACTACACCCACAGCACCCAAAGGATGTGGAGTCTGGGCTGGAAGAGCTCTGGAAAGCCCCTGGGCTCCATGTCTCCAGGTGATGGGGTTCCCACCTCCAGCTTCCTCCTTAGGGTCACCCCATCTATGATGAAAGCACCCTCCGCAGAGTGGTGTTGCAGGAATTGGGACGTGTCCAGGGGATAGGGGTAAGGAGGACGAAGGAATGGGATGCAAGCCTTGGGTGTTTCTTCTGGCACATTCCACTCTAATTGACAATCAGGAACAGGACTTGCCCTAAGGCTCTGGTTCCTCCAGTAACCAGGGTAGGGGCGTAAAGACACGCTGCCGCCTTGTGGCCATTTCCCATAACAACAACTTTGAAAGCTTTGCTCCTGGGCACTTAATATTCACAAAGCCTGTGGGCTGTAAGTAAAAAACACCCGCCCTCAAGAAATGTCCTAGGGGAGGTCAACAGAAAAATATCAAAAACAGAGCAGGTGTCAAGAAGACAATTTGAATAAGTTTAACTTACACTGTTTTTTTAAAAATCACACGTAAAGATGTCAACATCGCTCAACATGAGAGAAATGCAAATGAAAACTTCAAGGAGGTATAACCTTACACCAGCCAGAATGGCCATAGATGGAAACTCTACAAACAATAAATGCTGGAGAGGGTGTACAGCATAGGGAACCCGCCTACACTGATGCTGGGAATGGAAATTGGGAGCAGCCACTGGAGGACACCAGGCAGGTTCCTTAGCATTAAAATGAGAATGAAATTCGGATGCTCCCTAACATCATACACAAAAATAAACTCCAAATAGATTAAAGATCTAAATAAAAGGACAGATACTATGAAACTCTTGAGGGAAAGAGCATGCGCCTTGACATCAAATGCAGCAAGTTCTTTTGTGATCCACCTTGTAGAATCGTGAAAATAAAACAAAAATAAACAAATGGGACCTAATAAACATTAAATGCATCTGCACAGCAAAGGAAAGCACCAGTGAAAGAAAAAGACAATCCTCAGAATGGAAAAAAAGTCTTGCAAACAAAGATACCTACAGGGAATTTCTCTTCAACACAGACAAACCACTAGCACAGCTCAATATCAAAAAACAAACAACCCAATAAAAAATCAGCCAAAGAATAAATGCACATTTCTCCAAAGAAGTTATAGAGATGGCCATAAAGCACATGAAACGATGCTCAGCACCACTAGTTCTTAGAGACAGGCAAATCAAATGTACAATGAGGTGTCACCTCACATTGATCAGAATGGCCTCAGTGAAAACCCTACAACAATAAAGTCTGCAGATGTGTGGAAAAAAGGGGGGGAGTGTTGGGGGAGTGTCAGTCAGTGCACCCACTAGGGGAAACACTATGGAGGTTCTTAAAAAACAAAACATAGAAGACCCCAGTGACCCAGCAATCCCACACCTAGATGGAGATCCAGAGGAAACCAAGGTTTAAAAAGACACCTGCACCCAGCGATCAGGGCAGCACTAGGTACAATAACCAAGACACGGAAGCAACCTAATGTACAAGGACAGATGAATGAAGGCGGAAAATGGGGTATATGTACACAGCGCAATATCACTCAGACAAAAAGGAGGACGAGTTAATGCCACTTCCAGTTACTGGGAAGAAACTAGAGATAATCATACTAAGTGACGTGAGATAGAGAATGACAAGTATAGCTTATTACTTCCTGCGGAATCTAAATATGGACACAAATAAACTTCTTTACAAAAGAGAAACAAGCTCATAGACTTAGAAAAGAAACTCAAGTTTACCAAAAAAGAAAGGCGGAGGGACAGGGAGTAATTAGCTGCTTCAGATCAATATATACACCTTAAAACAGATGCTAAAGGGCTCATAATAGTCCCAAGTCTGAGAGGGCTGTAAATGACACCTGCCTTCAAGAAATGCCCTAGGATAAATCATCGGAAAAAAATTCCAAACCAGGCCAACTTTCAAGGAGCCAGATTGAAGAGGCAAATTGCTGTCACACGATGTTAAATAATAATAAAAGCACATGGAAAGATAGTCCACATCAGTAATTATTAAATCAATGCCAGACAAAACTACGAGGCATCACCTGATCTACAAAGAATAATTACTGCAGAAAATGTACAGCCAGTAAGATCCTCCTACGGTCTTGGTGGGAATGTAAATGGTGAAGCCACGATGGAAAACAGCATGGAGTTTCCTAGAAACACTAGACATAGAGGTATCATATGATCCTGCAATCCCACTCCTCGCTTAGGGCCAGAGAAAGTGAAAGTGAAGTTGCTCAGTCGTGTCCAACTCTTTGCTACCCCATAGACTGTAGCGTATCAGGCTCCTCTGTCCATGAGATTTTCCAGGCAATAGTACTGGAGTGGATTGCCATTTCCTTCTCCAGGGGATCTTCCCATCCCAGGGCTCGAACCTGGGTCTCCCACATTGTAGACAGACGCTTTACCCCTCCAGACCCTGCACCTGGGGTCACAATCCACAGTCTCCCGGGTGACCCCCCCCAAGACCCATGCCTGGGGACACATGTCCACAGTCTCCCGGGTGACCCCCCCCCCAAGGCCCTACACCTGGGGTCACATGTCCACAGTCTCTAGGGTGACCCCTCTGTCCCAGGCCCTGCTGCTACAGTCACATGTCCATAGTCTCTAGGGCGACCCCTCCGTCCCAGGCCCTGCTGCTACAGTCACATGTCCACAGTCTCTAGGGCGGCCCCTCCGTCCCAGGCCCTGCTGCTACAGTCACATGTCCACAGTCTCTAGGGTGACCCCTCCGTCCCAGGCCCTGCTGCTACAGTCACATGTCCACAGTCTCTAGGGCGACCCCCTCCCAGATCCTGCACCTTTGGTGGCAAGACCCTTGGTTAGGACACCAGGTCTCTGCTGGTTGGGCCCCTACAGTGGAAAGGAGTGAGTTCCTGTAAGCTCCTGGCCTGACAGATAGAGGTGTCAGTCTCCCTCCCTCAACTTGTCCCAGAGAAGTCCTCCTCTTTCCCTTAGGTTCTCTGTGATAGTAACTGTTCTTATAGCTGCCATGGTAATGTTGAACACACTACCTTGGTGCTGGCAGTCTCGGTCTTTTGTTGTCCTGCTGAGGTGCTGCAAAAACACACCAGACTCTGGGCTGGAGACGAGGGGCAGGTCTAGTCTCTGCTGAGCATGGACGGTCTGCTGGAAGGAGAGCACAGCAGCAACCTCACCTGCTGCCCATTGGCTTTTTGCCTGATCCATGTGCCCTGCAATCAATTGCCCAGATAAACCTGCTCCCTTCTTGCCAGACTCCTGGTGAATTGGAATAATTACCAGGTAGCTCACCTGAGGAGTCTCCAGGAGCCCCAGGCATGGGGAACCTCACAGTGGTAAAGAGGGAATAGACACAGGCCTGTGTAAAATGATACTGTAAAGCATTAATTCTTAAACACAAGTGAAGCTCACATGTATTCTTCCCTTTTTCTTAGTTTTGTGTATATGGTCTCCCTCTGCACATGATTCTGACCCATGCAGACGGGGTGAGGCTCACACAGCCCCCAGACCCCCTCCACTTGGGGCCACACGTCTCCTCAGTCAGAACACCATGGTTGTGGTTGGCAGAACCCCAATATGTAAACAAGCCAGGTCTATCTACTCAAAGTTATGGTTTGTCCAGTAGTCATGTATGGAGGTGACAGTTGGACCATATTGAGCACCAAACAACTGATGCTTTCAAACTGTGGTGCTGGAGAAGACTCTTGAGAGAACTTGCACAGCAAGGAGATCAAAGCAGTCAGTCCTAAAGGAAATCAACTGTAAATGTTCATTGGAAGGACTGATGCTGAAGCTGAAGCTCCAATACTTTGGCCACCTGATGCAAAGAGCTGACTCATTGGAAAAGACCCTGATGCTGGGAAAGATTGAAGGCAGGAGAAGGGGACAACAGAGGATGAGATGGTTGGATGGCTTCATCAACTCAATGGGCATGAGTTTGAGCAAGCACCAGGAGATAGTGGAGGACAGGGAAGCCTGGCATGCTGCAGTCCAGGGGTCACAAAGAGTTGGACACGACTGAGCGACTGAACAGCCACAACCAGGTAGCCTACCTGTGGAGTCTCAACGACCCCTCATCTAAACACAATCAGTGTAGACAGCACTTGGAGACGTCTGAATCTACCATGTAGACAGAACTTGGTCAGGTTCAAAGTAGCTTAGGGCTGCGCCCCCAGGAGGCACGGTCACACCCCCGGGGTCTCTCATCGCTGGACAGGGGCTCACCTGCACGTGGGAACTAGGATGTACCTTTCTTGAAGAAGAGATCATCCCTGGGCTCCACACTTCACCCACGTCAGGAAACGGAACAAAAGCTTAATCACTAAACATCTCAAGGGGCAGAACAAAGCTGTGAGCGGGTTCTGCGCCACGTGGCAGTCAGGGCCCGGGAGAACCAGGAGCCTCTAGCGCAGCCTGGGGTGCCGCGGGGACAGATCGGAAGTGGCCCGGCTGCAGTGTCCCAGGCCTCCAGCAGGAGGCGCTGCCCCAGACACCCAGGAAGGACAGTCCTGCAGGGTCCAGCGGAAACAGCGGGTCTGTCCATCCTGATGGTCAGTTAGCGGGTGGAGAGCACTCAGGTCCTGCTTCTCCACAGGGTGGTGGGGAGAGGGGCCAACACCTCCTAGGCTCCGGCTCAGATGACTTCGCGCCGGGGCTGACGCTCGCCCACAGGCACCACGCTGCATCCGAGCGGGAATGCGGGAAGAGGTGGGACATAGACGCCACCAGAGCAGAGAACCACGGGGAGCTCCCACTTACACCCGTCTGCCCGCCTCGGGCCCCAAGCCCCCAGCCCTCGACCCACCACCAGCCCCTCCACCCTCCCACACACATACGCGCTGCACACCTACATACACCATGCACCCGAACAGCACGTCAGCAAACAGTCACACACACACACACCCATAGCACACACAGGGGCAATAAAATGAATATCCTAAAGCATTTGTTCCTAAATACAGGCGAAGCTCACATACATTCTTCCCTTCTTCTGAGCTTTGATGGATTTCAAAATAAAAAAGTTTACAAAGTAGGTAATGGTGAATGACTTTTGGATCATGGGACTTTCAGAAGCTATTCCACAAATATGAAAAAACATGAGAGATGAATGTAGATATTTCACGTGTCCCTTGGCAGAAGAACAGACAAGCAGACCACAGTCCATCCACACAATGAATGTTGTCCAGCCTGAAAGGAAGGCAGTTCTGACACAGCCTACAGCGTGGATGAAGTCTGAAGGCATTATGCTCAGTTACATAAGCCAGACACGGAAGAACAAATGTTTGAGTCCACTCATATAGGGTCCCAGAGCAGTCAGCTCCATAGACACAGAAGGCAGGATTGTAGGTGCCAGTGGCTGAGGGAGGGGAATGGGGACTGAGTGTCTCCTGGGGACTGTCTCAGTTTTGCAAGATAGAAGTAGCGACTGAGCAACAAGAATGCACACAAGCATGCACTGCAGCAGCATTTACAACAGCTGAGACATGGAAGTAACCAAAATGTACATGGACAGATGAATGAGTAAAGAAGTCATACATGCACAGAATGGAATATGATTCAGCCATGAAAAAATGATAATGCCATTTACAGGGAAAATCTAGAACAATCAAAGATTAATCTAGAATAATCATAGTGAATGAAGTACTTCAGAAGGAGAAACTGATATCAACGAGCTATTTTATAAAAGCGAAATATACACACAGTCTTAGGAAACACACATGGTTACAGAAGGAGAGTTGTGGATGGAAGGGATAAATTAGGAGGTTGGGATTAATTTATACTCACAAATGCATATAGAATATAGACTCAAACGGACCTACTTTAGGTCCTACTAAAGTACTTTAGGTACTTTAGGTACTACACGCTATAATAACGTGTGTGTGAAAAAACAAAGATGAATCAGTATGTGTATGGGGATCACTGGTGAAGAATCTTCACACCTACAAACACAACATAGTGAGCCAGCTGTCCTCCCAAAGAAGTAAACATTAAGTTTAAAAAAAAAAACACGGATTAATAAGACACAGGTTTCTGGCATGTGCCAGAAGAAGCCATGTACTGGGAGTAACGCTATGGCTCTGGTTATTCTAGAACAGGAGTAGGGCCCGAGAAATCCTGTCTCCTCGTGAACACTCAGGGTGCTGGTGAGATGTAAATGCCAAGAATCTCTGTGGAGAGGAGTACGGAACTGCCTTTGATAATCTTTGGAAGACAAACCTTGATTCCAGCCCAGGTCTCAGGAGGACTTAGACCAAGCCCTGCTCAGTGCTCCCTCCTCGTCAGCACCAACAAGGGCAGGAGGGGCCTGGACAGCAGCTCCACCCAAGGCCGGCAGACAGCCTCGCTGAGGGACACACAGTCACGGCTCTGCCTCGGCAGGCGGTTAACGAGGCTCCCCGCCCAGGGCAAAGGGCTCCTTAACTCCAAATTCATTTTGCACAGAGTAGAGGAAAGAATCAGACATAAACTATAAACTAAATCAAGTGTCTTATTTTTTAATTTAAATATAAAAAGTGAAGGTTAGTGCTCGCTTCGGCAGCACATATACTAAAATTGGAACAATGCAGAGAAGATTAGAGTGGCCATGAGCAAGGGTGGCATGCAAATTTGTGAAGCGTTCCATGTTTAAAAATAAAAAAAGTGAAGGATAAAAGCAGTAAAAATGACATTTTAAGTGAATAAACTACAAACTAAATCAACTATATATTCTGACTTACATATAAAAAAGAGGAGGGTGGAAGCAACACAAATTACTGTTAAATGAGCAGCCTTGCTATGTGGGTACCACCCAAGTTCTCCAGTAAATTCCACCGCTAGACTCGGCTGCAGACACCATCCGGGAACCAGAGCTGCTCTTTCCATCACACCCGGAGGAGCCTTCTTTGTCTCCAGGGCATGTACAGAACCCAAGTCTGTGCCTTCAGGCACCTCTTCTGCCAGGCTCCAAGCAGAAGGCTCCACTTGAGTTGTGTTCTTCATCTTCTCCTGCAGGTTAATGGTGGTAAAATGAGGCAAAGGAAGTGCCTAGAACTTGAGCACGTCCCCTTTCTGCAACTGTTTGATTTTCTTCTCTTTCTGTAAGTGACTTTTTTGAATCAAAAGAGAAAGGACATATTTCCACAGTTCTCCTCACCGGGAGTTTGGGCTTAACAGGTACTGTCATGGGGCAATCGTTGAGCAACTCATCCTCATCTTCTTGGGTGGGTTGGGGGTTCTCTTCCGAACAAAGGCCGGTGACCTGGGGACAGTGACTGGAATTTCTTTCTAACGGGGAACATCCACAACACCTAACAAGATGCAATAAGGGCAAGGCTTCGCATAAATTTAAAGTGTTTATCTTCCAATACCCTCTTTGCTTTTTGCTGATTGATTCTTTTCTCCGTTTCAAAATCAAAGACAAAATCAAAAGCATGGCCGGTGGCTTCTCTGGCTGGTTTCTTAGGGAAAATGCACCCATATAAAGAACTCCAGAATCCAGTTTCCGCATTTTAAATTTGTAGAGCCCTGCTTCTACAGGATTACATTTCTTGGATTTTGCATTGGTTTCCAACACCTCCACCACCTCTTGCATTTTTATTCTCTTCTCAGTACTTTTTAGGATCTTCTGTATATGGGAAAAAGAACCTGAAAAAGAATAGGTATGCATTTATACATGACTTCATTAAGTTCTTGTGCACCTTATACAAACACAACTTTGGAAATCAACTGTATTCCAGTGTAAGATCAAAATGAAATTGCACAGAAAGAAAAAGAAAAAAGAAAGGTGCATGAAGAAATGCTGCCACCTTGTGGCCGCTTTCCATAACAACAAAGTGGAAAGCTGTGCTGATGGGCTCTTAATATTCAGAAGGCCCGTGGGGTTGTGAGTTAAACACCTCCTGCCTTCAAGGACTGTTCTAGGAGTGTTCATCAAAACACAGGGCAGACATTCAAAAGTCAATTGCTAGATGTTTCACTCATACCCTTAAAAAACACACACAGGAAATGCTGTCAACCTTGCTAAATATTAAAGAAATCCAAATCAAAACTACAATGAGGTATCAACACGACTGGTCAGAATGGCCATTGTCAAACACTCTACAAAGAACCAAGGCTGGAGAGGGTGTGGAGAAATGAGAACCCTCCTCCATCTATGCTGGAATGACATAGAACAGCCACTATGGAGACAGTGTGTGTGAGTGCGAAGTCACTTCAGTCATGTCCGACTCTCTTCGACCCCGTGGACTGTAGCCCGCCAGGCTCCTCTGTCCATGGGATTACACAGAGCTTTGTAACGCAGGGCAGGTAGTCTGAATATCAAAAGAGGCAACCCACTCCAGTGTTCTTGCCTGGAGAATCCCAGGCTCCTCTGCCCATGGGATTACACAGAGCTTTGTAACACAGGGCAGGTAGTCTGAATATCAAAACCAGATATCCTGAGTCAAGGAATTCAGTGCTCTTCTGTGTATGGGAAGATGCCCCAGTCCTGGCTCACTGAAATCGTTCCTTTCATATGCACCTCCCCTGTATGGGCCAGCATCCTGTTTTCGCATCCTGAGCTTCCTTTCCTCAGGGCTCACCTTAGAGTGTCTGCAGTCTGACGGCTGCTAGAGAGCAGATATTCTTCTCCTTGCTGAGTTCCTGAGGGCTCACCGGCTCACACTGGAGGGCTGCAATTGCAGATGACTATCACATCTAGCGGGAGAAGGCAATGGCACCCACTCCAGTACTCTTGCCTGGAAAATCCCATGGATGGAGGAGCCTGGTGGGCCGCAGTCCATGGGGTCGCTAAGAGTCGGACAAGACTCAGCGACTTCATTTTCACTTTTCACTTTCCTGCACTGGAGAAGGCAATGGCAACCCACTCCAGTGTTCTTGCCTGGAGAATCCCAGGGACGGGGGAGCCTGGTGGGCTTCCATCTATGGGGTAGCAAAGAGTCAGAAACAACTGAAGCGACTTAGCAGCAGCAGCAGCAGCATCACATCTAGCCAGGAGCGGCCGAGAAGAGCTACCCACGTCCGAGGTCGGGGCGGCGGCCAAGATGGACTGGTTGGATCTCCTTGCAGTCCAAGGGACTCTCAAGAGTCTTCTCCAACACCACAGTTCAAAAGCATCAATCCTTCAGCGCTCAGCTTTCTTCACAGTCCAACTCTCACATCCATACATGACCACTGGAAAAACCATAGCCTTGACTAGACAGACCTTTGTTGGCAAAGTAATGTCTCTGCTTTTTAATATGCTATCTGGGTTGGTCATAACTTTCCTTCCCAGGAGTAAGCATCTTTTAATTTCATGGCTGCAATCACCATCTGTAGTGATTTTGGAGCCCCCCCAAAATAAAGTCTGACACTGTTTCCACTGTTTCCCCATCTATTTCCCATGAAGTGATGGGACCAGATGCCATGATCTTCATTTTCTGAATGTTGAGCTTTTAAGCCAACTTTTTCACTCTCCTCTTTCACTTTCATCCAGAGGCTTTTTAGTTCCTCTTCACTTTCTGCTATCAGGGTGGTGTCATCTGCATATCTGAGGTTATTGATATTTCTCCCAGCAATCTTGATTCCAGCTTGTGCTTCATCCAGCCCAGCGTTTCTCATGATGTACTCTGCATAGAAGTTAAATAAGCAGGGTGACAATATACAGCCTTGACGTACTCCTTTTCCTATTTGGAACCAGTCTGTTGTTCCATGTCCAGTTCTAACTGTTGCTTCCTGACCGGCATATAGGTTTCTCAAGAGGCAGGTCAGGTGGTCTGGTATTCCCATCTCTTTCAGAATTTTCCACAGTTTGTTGTGATCCACACAGTCAAAGGCTTTGGCATAGTCAATAAAGCAGAAATAGATGTTTTTCTGGAACTCTCTTGCTTTTACCATGATTCAGCGGATGTTGGCAATTTGATCTCTGATTCCTCTGCCTTTTCTAAAACCAGCTTGAACATCTGGAAGTTCACGGTTCATGTATTGCTGAAGCCTGGCTTGGAGAATTTTGAGCATGACTTTACTAGTGTGTGAGATGAGTACAATTGTGTGGTAGTTTGAGCATTCTTTGACATTGCCTTTCTTTGGGATTGGAATGAAAACTGACCTTTTCCAGTCCTGTGGCCACTGCTGAGTTTTCCAAATTTGCTGGCATATTGAGTGCAGCACTTTCACAGCATCATCTTTCAGGATTTGAAATAGCTCAACTGGAATTCCATCACTGCGGGGAGCCGGTGAGGCATTCTGCTCATGACAAAGGTCATGAGGAAGGAGGCTCGGCATACGCAAAGGCAGGATCAAGCCTCAGGAGTCCACCCGGATATTCTCGAGCATTTTCCCCCAAAAAACCAGAGTCTGCCTACTTTATTGCTTTGTGCTCTCACCTCTGACTTTACTGGGGGCTGTCCCCTACCACCATCTCTCTCTCTCTCTGTCAAAGAGTTAACTTACAGCTCCAATTAATAAAGTTCCTGGGCAATTAGGAGTGTTTAAATCCAAACCCCTCAGATGGCTCTCTAACTCACCTGACAAGTTTACCCGGACTCCTGCAGCTATGCATACGATTGTTTACAGTCTCCTAGCCTCCAGAGGCACGGGAAGCTTAAGATATTCAAATAGCTTAGAGCCTCTCAGAGAGTTAAAAACTGTCAGAATAAACTAGTAAAGGATTTCATTGATGAGTCAATGCTTGTTGCCAAGTTCTCACATCCCCTGAATTGTATCCTTGAATGTGTATTAATTAATAGTTGGTATATAGTAAAAAAATAAGTAGTGGCCTTGGTGTTAGTAACTTTAGACCCTTAAGGTAATAAATTCTTTTCTTTGTTGTAAACCCATTACACATCCGCCCTATAGGAATGCAATTTTATCTTTGGAAGATGGTGCCAAACCTTAAAATAATTACTCTTAGAGAAAATAAGTCTTTGTTGGTAAGTCCTTGTCAAGAGTCATAAAATGTTAGTAGGCCTTCTGGCCAGAAGATGATGTAAATCACCTAAACCATTTGTATACGATAAATTTGCAGGAAAGAAACCTTGGTTTTTGATAAGAATCAAAGACTGCTGACTTTGCATCCCCTATTATCCTCTATGTGTAACTTAGGGTATAAAAGCCCCTGTTAAAAATAAAGATACGGGCCTTGTTCACCAATGCTTGGTCTCCCCATGTCATTCTTCCCTTTAACTTCCAGCTGAGTCTCCATCTGGAGCGCGGAACCCACCACGCTTACTAATTATGCCTGGGCTTCTAAGACCCACTCGAGAAGGTGTCTAGGGTGAGGCACCTTCTGCTATTCGAGAGGGCGCCTGCGGCCTACGTAAGTGGTGCAAACTTCTTGTCTTGAAGTTTTATTGGTCTCCCGCGTAAACCAAGCTACTCAGCTTCTTTTCTCCACTGAATTTTCCTACTGAGCTATCCTCATTCTATTGTTCTCTATATCTCTAATTAGCATATAAATAGTCGCCTAGGCCATCTCTCCTTCGAATACCCTGGATCAGCTGGGGCTGGTCCCCAGCACATCACCTCCACTAGCTTTGTTCATAGTGATGCTTTCTAAGGCCCACAGATAACTAGGGTATTCTTTTAGGCGATGGAGAACCCTGGGGCTCTTCCTTCCCGGGGTCTGGTTTTCCAGTTGGTATGTCGTTTCCATAGATACTGGGCATATAGCTCAAAGTCCACAGTCCAGCCCAAGATGGAGTCCTGCTTTCAAGATGGAGCCTGTTCTGTTTCCTCCTTCAATATGTCTAGCTATACATGAGTCATGCACCTGGAAAGACACCCCCCCCACACTCGTTACTGTGCTCAGTTGCACAGTCATGTTGGACTCTTGGCAATCCCTTGGAGTGTAGCCTGCCAGTCTCCTCTGTCCATGGAATTTTCCAGGAAAGAATACTGGAGTGGGTTGCCACTTCCTCCTTCAGGGGATCTTCCTGACTCAGGGATCAGATCTACATCTCTCGCATCTTCTGTATTGCAGTCGGATTCTTTACTGCTGAGCCACACCAGGGAAGACCCACTCACTATTAAATCAATGCAAATCAAATCTACACTGAGGAATTCCCTCCCACCGCTCAGGATGGCCATCACCACAAAGATTTCCAAAGACTAAATGGTGCAGAGGACGTTGGGGAAATGGAATCCTCCTGCACTCTGAACGGGGATGCACAAGGGTTCAGCCACCAGGGGAAACAGCACGGAGGTTCCTGAGAAAAGGAAACAGAGGAGCCACGGGATCCTGCAGCCCCACTTCTGGGCTCGTATCTGGAGGACATCACGATTCGAAATGACACGTGCACCCCTGTTTTCAGGGAAGCACTGTTTACAAGAGCCAAGACATAAGGTCCACCAAAATGGCCAGCAAAAGGAACATGAGTGGCCCATCTATACACCGGAATACTCCTCAGGCTCTGGGAGTGGAATCAGGATGGGAGAAGGTGGGCCTCTGACCAGCAGCTGGTTGGAAGAAGGGAGACCAGCCCTGAGGGTGGGGTTCCCTGAAGTCTGCAGACCCCAGTGCCCTGATGGGCTTCATCCCCAGTGGGGACGTGGGCAGGGCCTGAGCCCCTGTGATGCAGCCACAGCAGCACTGGGCTCAGAAGTCTCCCGAGGGTGTCTCAAACTCTGACACTGTGTTTCACAAAGGAACAAGAGAATGAAGCTGTGCTCCTGAGCGCCAGTCCTTCCAGCTCTGAGTTGCTTCCAGCAGGACCACTATCATCTGCATGGGGTTGGCTGTGACCAACCTGCCCCCTCCTGGCCTTTCCTTTTCCTCCCATTGAGGATTCCAGTGACATTTCCAGCCCGGAGCCCTCTCCAGGCCAGATGCACCTGTCCATCCACTGCCTCCCCATCTCACCCTGGGGGCTAACAGACCCTTGGAGGACTGCGATCCTGCTGCTGCCCACGCCCAGGAGGCAGCCCCACCTTCCCCAGCTGCTGAGCCCAGACACCCGGTGTAACTGAGCAGGAGCCTGTGGGGCCTTCCCAGGACAGACCCCGTCCCAGATCCTCTGCTGTAGCTCCTCTCTGAAGTATGGAGGTAACGGTTTCTGATGCACACTCCCTGAGTTGTTTTACAGATGCCAAAACCCCCCGAATGGAAGATGTTAACTACTGATGATCATGAACACATAGCCCTCTGATGAGCGTCTCTGGCGGGTATGGGGTTTGATTCTAAACTCTATTTTGCCCCTCCTACAGTCTTGTTGGGGCTTCTCCTTCGCCTTTGGACATGGCGTACCTTGTTTTGGTGGGATCCAACATTCTCCTGTTGATGGTTGTTCAGCAGCGAGTTGCAATTTTGGAGTTCTCGCAGGAGAAGATGAGTGTACGCCCTACTTCGCCATCTTGTTGTTGGTTGGCCTATTGTTCGCCAAAGAGACTTGTTCTAGTCTTCCAAGACAATAAATTCTTTTTTTTTTTAATCTTTTGTTTGAAAAAAATCAGTTTTTCTGGTATAGTGAAGGACAGGGAAACCTGGCATGCTGCAGTCCACGGGGTTGCAGAGTCAGACTGAGTGACTGACAACAACAAAGGATTATCTGCTTCCTTCCTTTCTTCCTGCCTGCCTGCCGTGTATGCACAGATATCTGTATCTCTGAGAGATAATCCACAATGATTATCTCCTTCCTTCCTCATTTACTGAGGCTCTGACACTTTGCCCACCTGATGAGAAAAACTGACTCATTAGAAAAGACCTTGATGCTGGGAAAGACTGAAGGCAGGAGGAGAAGGGGAGGACATAGGATGAGATGGTGGGATGGCATCAGCAACTCGATGGACTCGATGGAGTTTGAGCAAGCTCTGGGAGTTGGTGATGGACAAGGAAGCCTGGCATACTGCAGTCCATGGGGTCGCAAAGAGTCTCGTACATGACTGAGCGACTGAACTGAACTGAACTTTCTCATATACACAGAAATCTCAGCACTCTGATTGAAAATCTGTGGCAAAAAAAAAAAAAAAAAGAGTAGAGATACTCCATAGATACCTAATACCCCAATTAGGTGGCTATACACAGACCACAATCCCTACATTGTATTTTGTCTATACCGCATGATGTTAAAGAAAAGGAAAGAAAAGCAGTCCTGGAAGCTGAGCAGGCTTGGGTCCTACTGCTGGGTTGGGGTGGGGTTGACACAGCCTGGCCCCTGTGCCCTTCACTGACCTTTTTTTGTTTGTTTGTTTTTATTTTTAGTTCTACCAGTTTATTGCTGCCACCCATCTCCCTCCACCCTGATGCATACGTGCTCAGTCATGTAACCCCATGGATTGCAGCCCGCCAGGCTCCTCTGTCCATGGACTTTTCCAGGCAAGAATACCGGAGCGGGTTGCCATTTCCTTCTCCATTCATTGACCCTTTTTAAAAACCCATTGTCTGCTATGTTCTGGTTACGACCAGAGTCCCATGTGACATCAAAGCCTGGAGGAATTTGAAGGCAAGATTTAGCTAGCTTCAACCTCTCCTGGGGTTCCCAGCTCAAGCCTCTTACCTGAGAGTGCAGCCTCCTAGCTCCTCAGCACACTCAACAGGGTGCAGTGGGCAGGAAGGGATTAGTCTGGACAGAGTGTTTCTCTGATGCTTTAAGGAGGAAAAGTAGTGAGACTCAAGCCATAAGTGTTTGTTCAGGCACATTCCACTCTATTTCACAGTGGTAGGAAGCATACTTTCCCTAAGACTCTGGCTGCAGCAGGAAACAGAATTTTTTTTCCCCCTAGATTTTAAAGTCATTCAGTCATGTCCGACTGCTTGTGACCCCATGGACTATACAGTCCATGGAATTCTCTAGGCCAGAATACTAGTAGAGTGGGTAGCCTTTCCCTTCTCCAGGGGAGCTTCCTAACCCAGGGATCAAACCCAGGTCTCCGGCATTGCAGGTGGATTCTTTACCAGCTAAGCCACAAAGGAAGTCCAAGGATACTGGAGTGGGTAGCCTATCCCTTTTCCAGGGGATATTCCTGACCCAGGAATCGAACTGGGGTCTTCTGCACTGCAGGCAGATTCTTTGCCAACTGAGCTACCAGGGAACAGAGGTGGGCATGGAAAAGTGCTCCCACATTGTGGGAATTCTCTGAAACTACAATATGACCACCTGTGCTCACTGCCACCTCTTAATTCATAAGGCCTGCGGTTTTCTTCCCCACTCCAGTACTCTTGCCTGGAAAATCCCATGGACGGAGGAGCCTGGTGGGCTGCAGTCCATGGGGTCACTAAAAGTTGGACGTGACTGAGCGACTTCACTTTCACTTTTCACTTGCATGCACTGGAGAAGGAAATGGCAACCTACTCCAGTGTTCTTGCCTGGAGAATCCCAGGGATGGGGGAGCCTGGTGGGCTGCCATCTATGGGGTCACACAGAGTCGGACATGACTGAAGTGACTTAGCAGCAGCAGTGGTTTTCTTAATGACAACTCCTCTCAGGTAATATCCTGGGATGGGAATTGCAGAAAAATATTCCAAATATTCCTGACTTTCAGGAAGCATTGCCAAAGGTAAATTTTCCTCAAATCTCTGCCACAGGACAAGATGCTCAGTTCAGTTCAGTTCAGTCACTCAGTCGTGTCCAATTCTTTGCCATCCCATGGACTGCAGCACGCCAGGCTTCCCTGTCCCTCACCAACTCCCGGAGCTTACTCAAATTCATGTCCATCGAGTCGGTGATGCCATCCAACCATCTCATCCTCTGTCATCCCTTCTCCTCCCACCTTCAATCTTTCCCAGCATCAGGGTCTTTTCCAGTGAGTTGGTTCTTCATTCATCAGGTGGCCAGAGTATTGGAGTTTCAGCTTCAGCATTAGTCCTTCCAATGAATATTCAGGACTGATTTTCTTTAGGATTGACTAGTTGGATCTCCTTGCAGTCCAAGGGACTCTCAAGAGTCTTCTCCAACAGTAAAATTCAAAAGCATCAATTCTTCAGCACTCAGCTTTCTTTATAGTCCAACTCTCACATCCATACATGACTACTGGAAAACAATAGCTTTGACTAGATGGACCTTTGTTGGCAAAGTAATGTCTCTGCTTTTTAATATGCTGTTTTTAATATGCTGTCTAGGTTGGTCATAGCTTTTCTTCCAAGGAGCAAGTGTCTTTAAATTTCATGGCTGTAGTCACCATCTGCAGAGCCCCAAAAAATAAAGTCTGTCACTGTTTTCATTGTTTCCCCATCTATTTGCCATGAAGTGATGGGACCAGATGCCATGATATTAGTTTTCTGAATGTTGAGTTTTAAGCCAGGTTTTTCACTCTCCTTTTTCACTTCCATCAAGAGGCTCTTTAGTTCTTCTTCACTTTCTGACATAAGAATGGTGTCATCTACATATCTGAGGTTATTGATATTTCTCCCAGCAATCTTGATTCCAGATTGTGCTTCATCCAGCCTGGCATTTGGCATGATGTATTCTGCATATAAGTTAAATAAGCAAGGTGACAATATACAGCCTTGATGTACTCCTTTCCCAATTTGGAACCAGTCTGTTGTTCCATGTCCAGTTCTAACTGTTGCTTCCTGAGCTGCATACAGATTTCTTAGGAGGCAGGTCAGGTGGTCTGGTATTCCCATCTCTTTCAGAATTTTCCACAGTTTATTGTGATCCACACAGTCAAAGGCTTTGGCATAGTCAATAAAGCAAAAGTAGATGTTTTTCTGGAACTTTCTTGCTTTTTTGATGATCCAGCGGATGTTGGCAATTTGATCTCTGGTTCCTCTGCCTTTTCTAAATCCATCTTGAACATCTGGAAGTTCACAGTCCACGTACTGTTGAAGCCTGGCTTGGAGAATTTTGAGCATTACTTGCAGCATCCGTAATTGCTGTAGGAATGTCAACAAAATGACAGTGAGATATCAAAACCCATCAGTCACAATGGACATCCTCACAAGCCTGCAAACAATACAGGGGTGAGGGGGGCTGGAGACAAAAGAAGCCCCCTATGCTATCTGTGGCAGCAGCCAGTGTAACTCCAAATGACTGAAAAAAAAAAAACTATCAAGGGGAACAAAGCCTACAATTTGCATTCCCACACGGGGGCCTATATGTATCCCAAGAAAACCATCAATGAAAGGCACATGCACCCCAAGGAACACTACTGCAGCAGTACACCCCGCAGCCAAGACACACCACCAGCAAAATCTCCACCGAGAGTGTCAAGCTCAAGCAAGATGTGGCACCTATGTACAGTGGACTGGGTCTCACTCACAGGAAGCTGCCACTGAAATTGGGGAATTATGACCCTGGTAACCGCAGGGGCGGTCCTTGGAGGATCACACACAAAGAGCAGTCGGTCAGGCAGATGAAGACTGTAGTATGTGATGTACCTTCCAGGCAAAGTAAAAATGACATAGAAGGCAACAAATTTACAATCCAAAAAGAGATTCTGAGAATTCAAAGTCAAACAAAGGATTCCAGGGGGAAAAAAAAAAAAAAGTGAAGGGCCTAGAATGAATTAGTATTTCCAGACTAACACAAACATAGAAATCTGAATCTGTAATAGATAACCCACAAGGATTATCCTCTTCCTTTCTTCCTTCCTTCCACATATACACAAAAATCTGTATTGCTAACTATACACAGAAATCTGTATCTCTAAGAGATAATCTACAACAATTCTTTTGTTCCTTTCTCTGTTGTATACACATAAAAGTGTATCTGAGATAAATAATTCACAAGGAACTGATGCTCAGCACTCTGTTCAACCTTCTATGGCAGAAATTCCAAGAAAAGGATATCCCATGGATAAATAACACCTGAATTGGGCGGCCGTACACTGAGGCCAACTTTGCAGATCCGCTATACTCCAGGATAACGTCAGCACCCTAACTTGGGCTGCTATCCCATTCCTGGAGTCTGGGCAGCCTTGGGTCCCATGGCTGCCCCGGGGTAGTGTCAACATGCCAGGCTAGGTGCCCTTAGTTGAGCTCTCTCTTAAACCTGTACTGTCCTCTCTGGGACCAGAGTGCCTGATGCACCCGAAGGATGGTGCCCTGACCCTCTGGCTTCAAGGACCTTTGGGGAAAGTCACCTACCCTGAGTTCCAGCTCAAGCCTCCTTCCTGCCAGTGCATCCTTCTAGGCACCGGAGCACCCTCAGTTGGATGCTATGGCTAGGGTTGAAATGTGCCTGCAAACAAGGTGTGAAACTTTAGGGGAGGAAATAGTGAGACAAAGCCCAGGCACACTCCACTCTATTTCACAGCTGGAAGCTGACTTTCCCGAAGGCTCTGGTTGCCGCAGTAACCAAAGCTGGGCGTGAAGAACTGCTGCTGATTTGGGGACGTTTCCAGTAACTACAACTTCACCACCACAGCTTACTTCAGTTTAATAGCTCAGTCAACTCTGCGACCCCATGGACTGCAGCATGCCAAGACATCCCCGCTTGGGTGGCAGCTACCAGGGCACAGTGGGCTGTGGGCCTTTGGGACACACCAGAGAGTAACCCTGGCCGGAGTTCCTCAACTGTTCCCACAGCCACTTGCCTGTTCGCAGAGGGTTTGAGGAGAAAGAAATGAGAAAACCCGAGAGGAAACCTTGGAGGAAGCAGTGAGTACCAGAGGTCTGTGTGTTACCAAAGTAAGCAGAATAAACCAAAACTAGCCAGCCGGAAAGTCACATTAACATGACATTCCAGTCCCATCAAACCAGTGACCTTTCTCCAAAGTGCCTTATAAACGTGAGTTTCCCTTCACAGGGAGAACACCCCTAATTGGAGTCAAAGCTCCCAGATTGGACAAGGTCAAAAAATGCCCCAGTAGGACCCTGATGACAAGCTGTTCTGGGGAAAAGGTTATTTGAACACTTAATTAATAAAGGAAAGAAGTTTCTATCACAGAATCAATCAATTTGTTCCCCACTGTCAAAGTTATCCAGGGCTCCTATAAGGGAAATTAGAATTGGATGTCTCAATCAAGGGAGCCCGCGGGCCTGCTCATTATCAGGGTGTTCCTCACCTTTGTACAGCGCTTCTGACTGCCAGATTGCTTAATTATAAGCAATTGCTCTTCTGATCTTAACAAATCTAATATACACCCCAAAGATCTTCCCTTCTGGATAGGTGAAATATTTCCCATGTTTATAAGCTTCATAACACCAAAACACAAAAGACGCAGACAAAGTCCAATGAAAACAGCACAAACAGATTCATTACCACATCAGTGTATACAGACAAATTGACTTTCTCATCAGGTAAATAAGTTACCCTACAAAACAAATGAACTAATTCCAACTAGGCTACCCACCCCCACAAGAGCTAGCTCCCCAATGACCTGGTTCCAAGTGAGCCAATTCCCAAATCAGGTAAACAAATTTACCCTACAAAACAAACGAGCTAATTCCAACTAGGGTGGACTTGCCCCAAGAGAACCAGTTCCCAAATGAGCCGGTTCAGGGTAGAGTCCAATAACACTTTGCCTCTCCAGTACGGTACGCCAAACAAATTTGAAGGAGGAAACAGAACAGGCTCTATCTTGAAAGCAGGACTCCATCTTGGGCCGGACTGTGGACTTTGAGCTATATGCCCAGTATCTATGGAAACAACATACCAACTGGAAAACCAGGCCCCCGGAAGGAAGAGCCCCAGGACTCTCCGTCACCTAAAAGAATACCCTAATTATCTGTGTAACCGAATAGAATCATACATTCTATTATGCTTTGGGGTACAACTGCAAGCCTATTGATAATTGTCCACTGTTAACTACCTAGGCTTAAGGCTTATGAATCACGGGTTAACTTTGATTGTATCTTTCTTTTTCCTTCATTCAGACTAGTTTCAGGGAATTTGGGGGAGGTGGGTTTGGGCACGTCGCTTAGGGTATATAAGGTTTTCACAAAAACTGGTCAGGGTCCTTGGCTAAGAGGAGATTCTGCTTTGGGCCCGGAGGGTAATAAAATGCACTCCACTATCTGCATTGTCCTTCTGAGTGAGTTTGTTTCTCAGAACGCTTGGCTACAATGAATTGACTTGTCCCATAAAGGAAAAGCATAAATTGATAAGAGAAAATGTTCTCAGTGTGCACACTGGAGTGACTTGCCCTCCAAAACTGAGCCTATGAGCTCCTAACACAAAAGGGCACACAAAACAAGCAAACTGGCTATTGGATTGGGTAGACGTACCCTACAAATGAAATCAAGTCCATCAACTCTTGGAAGTTTGTCAGTTCCTTGTTTCAACTGCCAAGCACAGGGGGGCAGTCGGTGCCACTACAGTGAATCTTGAAGAAAATATCCTCAGGACAAATGATCCCAGTACTCCCAGATCAGGGCCAGCTAGCCACCAGCAGCAAGGCACCTGCCTGGCTAAGCCAAATTATTACTGAGTCCAAGCTTGCTCTGCTCACGACATACCAGGCCAGAGATGAGGGGATGAGACAAGGAAGAGACTTTATTCAAAGCCAACTGACCAAGATGACGGCAGGCTATTGCTGCTGTTAAGTAGCTTCAGTCGGGTCCGACTCTGTGTGACCCCATAGACAGCAGCTCACCAGGTTCCCCGTCCCTGGGATTCTCCAGGCAAGAACACTAGAGTGGGTTGCCATTTCCTTCTCCAATGCACGAAAGTGAAAAATGAAAGTGAAGTCGCTCAGTCGTGTCTGACCCTCGGCGACCCCGTGGACTGCAGCCTTCCAGGCTCATCCGTCCATTGGATTTTCCAGGCAAGAGTACTGGAGGCTAGTGCCTTAAAATAACCATCTTGTCAAGGCCTGGCTGCCAGGTTCTTTTACAGATCAGAGATGCATTGGGGAGTGGGGTTGGGGTGGGGGAGGTGAGGAAACAAAGTGAAACTATTAAATTCTTGCAAATGTCCCTAGAAAGGAGCAAGCCTCAGGCAGTTGCACTCCCTTACAGCCTTCACAGTTGGCTCAGTCTCCCTCAGGCAGGCCATCATGTACATTTGACTGGAAAAGGTCAGTTTTCATTCCAATCCCTAAGAAAGGCAATGCCAAAGAATGCTCAAATTACGGCACAATTGCACTCATCTCACACGCTACTATAGTAATGCTCAAAATTCTCCAAGCCAGGCTTCAGCAATACTTGAACCGTGAACTTCCAGATGTTCAAGATGGTTTTAGAAAAGGCAGAGGAACCAGAGATCAAATTGCCAACATCCGCTGGATCATCAAAAAAGCAAGAGAGTTCCAGAAAAACATCTATTTCTGCTTTATTGACTATGTGGATCACAATAAACTGTGGAAAATTCTGAAAGAGATGGGAATACCAGACCACCTGACCTGCCTCTTGAGAAACCTATATGCAGGTCAGGAAGCAACAGTTAGAACCGGACATGGAAAAACAGACTGGTTCCAAATAGGAAAAGGAGTCCGTCAAGGCTGTATATTGTCACCCTGCTTATTTAACTCATATGCAGAGTACATCATGAGAAATGCTGGGCTGGATGAAGCACAAGCTGGAATCAAGATTGCTGGGAGAAACATCAATAACCTCAGATATGCAGATGACACCACCCTGATAGCAGAAAGTGAAGAAGAACCAAAGGGCCTCTTGATAAAAGTGAAAGAGGAGAGTGAAAAAGCTGGCTTAAAGCTCAACATTCAGAAAACTTAAGATCATGGCATCCGGTCCCATCACTTCATGGCAAATAGATGGAGAAACAGTGGAAACAGTGGCAAACTTTTTATTTTGGGGGGGCTCCAAAATCACTGCAGATGGTAATTGCAGCCATGATATTTAAAGACGCTTACTCCTTGGAAGAAAAGTTATGACCAGCCTAGACAGCATATTAAAAAGCAGAGACATTACTTTGCCAACAAAGATCCATCTAGTCAAGGTTATGGTTTTTCCAGTGATCGTGTATGGATGTGAGAGTTGGACTATAAAGAAAGCTGAGTGCTGAAGAATTGATACTTTTGAGCTGTGGTGTTGGAGAAGACTCTTGAGAGTCCCTTGGACAGCAAAGAGATCCTAGCAGTCCATCCTAATGGAGATCAGTCCTAGTTGTTCTTTGGAAGGACTTATGCTGAAGCTGAAACTCCAATACTTTGACCACCTGATGGGAAGAGCTGACTCATTTGAAAAGACCCTGATGCTGGGAAAGATTGAGGGCAGGAGGAGAAGGGGACGACAGAGGATGAGATGGTTGGATGGCATCACCAACTCAATGGACATGAGTTTGGGTAAACTCCAGGAGTTGGTGATTGACAGGGGGACCTGTTGTGCTGCAGTCCATTGGATCACAAAGAGTCAGACATGACTGAGCGACTGAACTGAACTGATAATAACAAAAAATAGATAAAGTCTCAGAAGCAGGTTCAGTGTAAATTTAAAGTTAACCCTTCTCCATTACACTCTGTCCAGGTTGGTGATAGTCCTTTGAATTATGTCTTTTTCATAATGTATAATTCTCTGGTTGCAGGTCAGGAGGCATCTGATCTTTATCCAAAGATAGATTAGTGAGATAAGTTTTAGGAACAAACTTAGAGTGTCCCTTGAGAGCTCAAGTAAATTTTTTAACAATATAACACAAGAGCAAAGAACTAACTGGGAAGTGAGCTTTGGTAAACACAAACCTTAATTCACAAAACTGGAAGTTAATATTTAGTGAAACAAAAAAATTTTTTCATTGTGGGGGCATCAATCTTGCAGCCTGAGAAAACTTTATTCCATGGAATAAAAATGAGGTTCGTCAGGGGGCCTGGAAAAGCCAAGTGTCCCTGACTGTTTGATTTCAACAAGTTATTCATTTAGCCAAAATAACTGTTAGGGGAAGAACAATGACAGAAACCGCCCACAATGATGGAAACTGCCGTCAATGATGGAAACCGCCAGGCATCATCTAACCATATAACCATCTGCATGAATTGTTTTATGACAGGAGGTCCTTGTAAGGAACACAGAACTAATAAGCCACCACCAACCAGAAGAGCTCAGGAATGCTCAAAAGGTGACACCACATGTCCAGCCACCTCCCAGAATCCTCCTTGCTGACATCTACCTTGGCTGAGCGATGACTGCACAGCCAAGAAGGACTCTGAGTCAGAATGTTTGGCCAAAGACAATGCGGAAACTAATCCTATCACCATAAAACCCGAGACCGCAAGCCACCTGGCAGAGCAGTCCTCCTGGGTTCCCTTACCCTGCTGCTCTCCACCCAAGCACCCCTTGCCATTAAAGTCTCTCGCTTTGTCAGCACGGGTGTCTCCCGAGACAATTCACTTCTGAATGTTAGACAGGAGCCTCATTTCGGCCCTGGAAAGGGTCGGGTCGCCTTCCTGAAACAAAACCACGGAAGATGTCAAAGGCAGTACATCTTAGTAAAACTTGTACTACGGACGAAATTCTTTTCTTGGATTCCACTTTCCACAAAACTTCTTTTTACTTTCTGTATCTTTTTCCATTCAGAAACAGTCACCTGTAAGCCAAACTTACAACTCCTGTCCCTACCTTCCCCCGTTTTTTGTTTTTTTGGCTTTAAATCCAAGGCAAGGAGGGCTTTCTGCTTCAAGGACATGATAAGAGTTAACTTCACGTTTTTTTGTTTGTTTGTTTGTTTTTTAAGGCAAGTTTTTAAAAAGCCACCTGGTCTTACTTGCATATGCAAAAATAAGTGATTTTGTAATTTCAAAAGAAATTTTGTCTTAGCCAATTTTCTCCAGAGTCTAAAGAATATTGTGGCTACACTGTCTTTTCTCTTTCAGTGTTCTTAATATTGATATTACCTTTCAGAAGTAGAGATACTTCATATTTAATATGTACACAGACATAAAGAGGTAGACTAGAATTTTCGTTGTTGTTGCTCAGTCACTCAGTCATGCCCAACTCTTTGTGACCCCATGAACTGCAGCACGCCAGGCTTCCCTGTTCTTCACCATCTCCTGGAGCTTGCTCAAACTCATGTCCATTAGGTCGGTGATGCCGTCCAACCATCTCATCCTCTGTCATCCCCTTCTCCTCCTGACTTCAACCTTTCCCAGCATCAGGGTCTTCTCTACTGAGTCAGCTCTTCTTTGCCAAAGAATGCTCAAACTGCCGCACAATTACACTCATCTCACATGCTAGTAAAGTAATGCTCAAAATTCTCCAAGCCAGGCTTCAAACAATACGTGAACCATGAACTTCCAGATGTTCAAGCTGGTTTTAGAAAAGGCAGAGGAACCAGAGATCAAATTGCCAACATTCATTGTATCATCAAAAAAGCAAGAGAGTTCCAGAAAAACATCTATTTCTGCTTTATTGACTATGCCAAAGCCTCTGACTGTGTGCATCACAATAAACTGTGGAGAATTCTGAAAGACATGGGAATACCAGACCACCTGACCTGCCTCTTGAGAAATCTGTATGCAGGTCAGGAAGTGACAGTTAGAACTGAACATGGAACAACAGACTGGTTCCAAATAGGAAAAGGAATACGTCAAGGCTATATATTGTCACCCTGCTTATTTAACTTATATGCAGAGTACATCGTGAGAAACGCTCAGCTCGATGAAGTACAAGCTAGAATCAAGATTGCTGGGAGAAATATCAATAACCTCAGATATGCAGATGACACCACCCTTATGGCAGAAAGTAAAGAGAAACTAAAAATTCTCTTGATGAAAGTGAAAGAGGAGAGTGAAAAAGTTGGCTTAAAGTTCAACATTGAGAAAATGAAGATCATGGCATCCGGTCCCATCACTTCATGGTAAATAGATGGAGAAACAGTGGAAACAGAGGCAGACTCTATTTTTGGGGGGGCTCAAAAATCACTGCAAATGGTGACTGCAGCCATGAAATAAAAAGACCCTTACTCCTTGGAAGAAAAGTTATGACCAACCTAGATAGCATATTAAAAAGCAGAGACAATACTTTGCCAACCAAGTTCCATCTAGTCAAGGCTATGGTTTTTCCAGTAGTCATGTATGGATGTGAGAGTTGGACTCTGAAGAAAGCTGAGCGCTGAAGAATTGATGCTTTTGAACTGTGGTGTTGGAGAAGACTCTTGAGAGTCCCTTGGACTGCAAGGAGATGCAAGCAGTCCATCCTAAAGGAAATCAGTCCTGAATGTTCATTGGAAGGACTTATGCTGAAGCTGAAACTCCAATACTTTGGCCACCTGATTTGAAGGGCTGATTCATTGGAAAAGACCCTGATGCTGGGAAAGATTGAAGGCAGGAAGAGAAGAGGACCACAGAGGATGAGATGGTTGGATGGCATCACCAACTCAATGGACTCAATGGACAACATCACCAACTCAATGGACTCAATGGACAACTCCAGGAGTAACTCCAGGAGTTGGTGATGGACAGGGAGGCCTGGCATGCTGTTGCAGTCCATGGCGTCGCTAAGAGTCAGACATGACTGAGCAACTGAACTGAACTGAACTGTGCTCTGGGAAAAACCCAGGAAAACTGGCCTTCAGATAGTCAGATGTTTTTGGGTAAATATTTTATGACCCCAAATTCTTGCATCTTCTCATACCTAGAGAAACACTAACATCATGAACCAGTGTCTGATCCTGGTTCTCCTGGTAGCCCCTGAGCAGCTTTTCTACTTCTGTTAATCTTTGGGCCATGTACCTTTAACTTTCTTGTTAAGTTTGTTTCTTTTAGAATACAACTAATCTCCAAGTGGTAGTATGACAAGAATATTCTCTGACCAACACCAGACGATGCTGAAACAAATCACTTTATCATTCCATGGACTCTCATCTCCCTCTGTAAATGCACCCTGACAGAGAGCAGGCAAAGAGAACCCAGAGCCCCACAGCACCCCTGTACAGCCTGAGAAGTCAGAGCGGTCATCACCACTTTTCCTTTGATACTGGGTTCCCAAATGCCTGAGAAGGGAAATAGGAAGATAGTTAGACATGAGCCAGGGTATCAAAAGGGGCCAAAGAATTGGCCCTAAAAATAAAGAGGGAAGATTGTGGTGACCCAAGCAGATAAAACCAGGGAGGGTCTTAGAATGCAGGAACAGAAAAACCAGACTCTTATCATCCTTCCCCCCACCCCCCATATTGTAACTATTAACAGATTTCGGGTCCTCCTGAGCAGTATAACCTGTCTCTCCTCCTACCCCTTACAGGGAGAAGGTATTTGACTTACTCTTCCCCACATATGTGCCTCATCCAATCAGCAAATGACTGAAAGACCCCCATCCCATTCCTTGTACCCTGGGTATAAAAGTGTACTAAGGAGCCCTGTTCAACATCAGTTCTCCCTTGAGCTAGCATCTCCCATCATGCCAGATTTTTTTTTATTTCCCTCTCATGTCTGGAAATTCTTTTCCAACCCATGCCTGGACCATGACACATTTTGTGTATTATTGGATTTGGTTAGCTAATATTTTGTTGAGGATTTTTGCATGTATGTTTGTCAAAGCTGTTGGCCTGTAATTTTCTTATTTTGTTGTGTCTTTGTCTGGTTTTGGTGTCAGGATGATGGTGGCTTTGTGAGATGAATTTGGGAGTATTCCCTCTTTAGTGCCTTGGAAGAGTTTCAGAAGGATAGATAGAAGTCCTCTGTGTGCCTGGTAGAATACCCCTGTGAACTAGACTGGGTTAGACTTTTCTTTGCTGAGAGTTTATTCTGTTTTGTTTTTTTAATTACAGATTGAGATACTCTTCTGGTTGTCAGGTCAAATGGTCTAATTCTTCTTGACTCAGTCTTTGCAGTCTGTAAGTTTCTAGAAATTTTTTCATTTTCTAAGTTGTCCAATTTGTTGGCCTATTCAAAGAATATTTTTTTTTTCAGATTTTCATGGTATCTGTTATGTATCTTTTCATTTCTCATTTTATTTGGGTCCTTTCTCTTTTTTATGAATCTGGCTAAAAATGGATAAATTTAACTTTTAAAACAGTTCATGGTTTCTTTGATCTCTTATTTTCTCTCTGATCTTCATTTCTTTTGTTCATCTTGTGCTATGTTTTTTTCTTTTGCTAATTCTTTTATTTGGTAGGTTAAGTTGTTTGAGTATTTTTTTATTTTATTTCTTGAAGGTCTATATTTCTATGAACTTCCCTCTTAGAACTAATTTGTCAGAGTCCAGTAAATTATATAGAGTTATGTTTTCATTTTCACTTGTCTGAGGTATTTCAGTTCCTTTTTGATCTCACTGTTGACACACTGATTCTTTCCAGAAGCATGCTTAGTCTCTACATGTTTGTTCTTTTTCAGTTTGTTTCTTCCGTTGATTAACAGTCAGGAAAATGCTTAATATAAGTTTTATCCCCTTATATTTGTTGAGGTTTATTTCTTAACCTAGTAGATCTATCCTGGAAAATATTCCATGTGCACTTCCAAAAAACTGAAATTCTGCTTTGTTAGATGGTATGACCTATGGGTATCAAGTAAGTCCAACTGATGTATTGTGTCATTTAAGACTATGATTGACTTATTTTTTTTTTTTTTTTACTATCTTATCTGTCTTTCTTTTTAATGTCACTGGGCTGTTAGGCTCCTCCTGTTATCAATCTCTGTCTTCATGTCTATTAATATTTGCTTTATGTATGTTGTTGATGTTTAATTTCTAAGTGTGTCTGACTCTTTGCCACCCCAGGGACTGTAGCCTGCCAGGCTTCTCCATCCACGGGATTTCCCAGGCAAGAATACTGGAGTGGGTTGCTATTTCCTCCTCCAGGGGATCTTCTCAACTCAGGGATTGAACCCACATCTCCTGCATTGGCAGACAGATTCTTTACCACCTAGCCACTAGGGAAGCCCTTTTTTATATGTTAGGTGATCTTATATTAGATGTGTCTTTGTTAACAAACACTCTCTTCTTGCACTGACCCTTCAACCATTATATAATGCTCTTTTTGCCTTTTTGTCCTTTGATTTAAAGTCTGTTTTGTCTGACAGGAGTATTGCTACTCCTGCTTTCTTGCATGAAATCTTTCTCTATCCTCTCAGTTTCTGTCTCTGTGTATCCTTCACCATGAAATGAGTCTGTTATAGGCAGCCTATTGAAGGGTCTTGTTTTTTTAATTTAGTCAGACACCCTATGTCTTTTTGCTTTTCAAAGCTATTTTTAGCCACTGGAGAGCATATGCTTATTTACTGACAGCAATTCAGTGTACATAAAATGACTAAATTCCACAACTCTTGCTAATTGTAAGTAACAGCAGAATGTTGAATAATGTTGATTCCAATTGCGAATGCTTTGATGCATATTTTAAATAGGATTGGCTTACCTGTAAATAAAATATTGCTACTGAAGGTAAAAGAACATTATTAACCCAGGCTTCCTGCATTGCAGGCGGATTCTTTACCATCTGAGTCACCAGGGAAGCCCAAAGAATATAAAACAGTATCAAAGTTTCAGCTTCCCAGGTGGTGCTAGTGGTAAGGAACCCACCTGCCAATTCAGGAGACCTGAGAGATGTGGGTCTGATCCCTGGGTCGGGAAGATCCCCTGGAGAAGGGAATGGCAAACCACTCCAGTATTCTTGGCTGGAGAATCCCATGGACAGAGGAGCCTGCTGGGCTACAGTCCATAAGGTTGCAAAGAGTTGGACATGACTGAAGCGACTTAACACACAATATCAAAGTTAAAGTATGATTTGGGTATTTGGGGGCAGTTTTCTTTGTAATCTAATTTTTCATATTCAGATAGTTTATTGTCAATGTTATGTTAGTTCAGGTACACAGCAAAGCAGCTCAGGTATACATCCACATATATCCATCTGTTTCAGATTTGTTCCTCATATAGATAATCACAGAATATTGAGTTGAGTTCCCCGTGCTATACAGTAGGTCTTTGTTGATTATCTATTTTATATATAATAGTATATACGTTTGTTAATTTCAAACTCCTAATTTATCCCTCCCCTGCGTGCCTTGCCCATTTGGGAACCATTAGTTTATTTCCAAAATCTGTGGAAAATCCCATGGACAGAGGAGCCTGGTGGGCTACAGTTCATGGGGTTGCAAAGAATCAGACACAACTTAGCAACTAAACAAGAAAAACAATTTCAACCTTATTTACTCCTAAATGATATTTTCAGAGGAAGTAAGAAGCTATAGTTCAGTTAATTTTCTAAACACACAGTGGATTTTGACACAACTAATTATTCACTTAAGTGGGCAGTAAATTTTCTAGTTGCCATTGGACAAAAATCAAAGCATATTTTAAAATACACATAAATCTGTCTGTGTTTAAAGGACTGCCCTTTTAAGGAAATTTAACATTTTATTTATCTTAATAGTATGTCAGAAGCATTTATTTTAAAACTATGATTTCTAAGATTTTATATATAATTATATACATGTATGCAGAGGAGATCCAATCAGTCCATTCTGAAGGAGATCAGCCCTGGGATTTCTTTGGAAGGAATGATGCTAAAGCTGAAACTCCAGTACTTTGGCCACCTCATGTGCGAAGAGTTGACTCATTG
This sequence comes from Bos indicus x Bos taurus, assembly GCF_003369695.1. NCBI lineage: Eukaryota > Metazoa > Chordata > Mammalia > Artiodactyla > Bovidae > Bos > Bos indicus x Bos taurus. Next base: position 148,545 of record NC_040085.1, read on the forward strand.
GAAAAGACTCTGATGCTGGGAGGGATTGGGGGCAGGAGGAGAAGGGGACGACAGAGGATGAGATGGCTGGATGGCATCACTGACTCGATGGACATGAGTCTGAGTGAATTCCGGGAGTTGGTGATGGACAGGGAGGCCTGGCGTGCTGCGATTCATGGGGTCTCAAAGAGTCGGACACGACTGAGTGACTGAACTGACCTGAACTGAACTTATGCAGAAGAGATTAGATAGATAATAAATAGATGATAGATAGACATGATAAATAGATGATAGGCAGAGACAGAGGAGGAGAGAGTGAGGGCGGATTGGGGGACAGGAAGAGAGAACTGGCAACCCCAAGGCTTGGCTGTGCTGTAAGCTGCAGAGAACAGTATGTCAGTGATCTGTAAAGCTCCTGTATTCTCAGTTTTAAGTAGTAAACTAACTTTGTAGTTGTTTCCAACTCTTCTGCTGTATTTCCTTAGACACACATTTTTAGGCTACAATGGACTTACTAATGGACTAAATCCCATTTCAGCTCACACCTGCCACCAGCCTGAAGCACCAGCCCATGCACACATTGAGAGCTGTCGACCTCCCCTCCTTTGACTGCACATTGGTGTACACCTGCCATCTGGGGTTCTTCCTCTCAGGTGGACCTGAGCACAGCACATGTAAAGCAGACATGAAATGGACAGGGAAGGCCCCTGTCTATAAAAGTAAGTCCCTGGTGAGAAGTGAGAGTGGGTCCCTGCAGAGCAGGTGAGTGTCAGTTGCCCACCAGGCTCATGTCCAGGTGGAAGACCCCCAGGTAGTGACCTCTTAGAGGCGCTGTTCATCACCCTACCCCAGCTCAAATCCATGCGTGCTGTGTGTGAGCTCTGTGTGAGAATATGTGTGCAGTCTGTTGGGTGCAGAGGCGGCACAGGCTAATGAGAGGTGCAGATCTCACTGTTTGCAAGTCACATTTTAAGTCAAAGAGAAGCCCACTATGAGTTAAAAGGACAATAAAATGCAGTATGTCTTTGGAAAATGTGTTTTATAATGAAAATGGGCAAATATCACCAGTGTTGGTGAATATATAACATAAGTCTGTTACTTTTGAGACCACAGCTGTTAGTGGTAGGATATAAGTTTATGTGTCCCTGCCATTGGTTCTGCTTTTTAAACTTACAAAAATGATGAATGCCAGAATGATGCACTAATGACTCACAAAGTTGTGTATTTACAAATAAAAGGAACACCGAGTCAGAGCTGACAGCATGACATCTTCAGCTTCACCACCAAACCATGCTTAGACCTGATAGCTAAGCAGCAGAAACAGACATGACAGAGTGTGACACAGTCCGTGCCTTTAGCGGTAGCTTCTTGAAGCTTCTTTTAGTTCTCATTTTTGAAAGAAACAGTTCTCCTTCTGTGAGTTAGAATTCCACAGGAAACACATCTCTGCCCTCAGGATTCTCCCTGAAACCTACTTCTGCCCTCAGAATTCCAACAGACACCATCTTTCTACCCCTCAGGATCCCTGGGAAACCAGTACGGCCCAAGGGGAAGCCTCGGAAACAGCCTTCATCTGGGGGGAATCCCCGAGAGATCACCACGTGTCCATGGGGAATCCGCTGGACACCACTTTCCCCTGGTGGGGAATCCCTGGGAAGCCATGTCCTTCTGGTGGGGAAAGCCTTAGATAAAACCTTGTGCCCTCAGAATTCCTCAGGACATCCCTGTCTGTCAGTGGGGAATCCCCTGGACACCACCAACTGTCCTCAGAATATCCCGGGAAACCCCCTTCAGTCAGTGGGGAATCCCCCGGACACCACCTTCTGTCCCCAAAATATCCCGGGAAATCTCCTTTGTCAGTGGGGAATCCCCTAGACACATCTTCTGTCCTCAGAATATCCTGAAAAAAAAAAAAAAAACCCTTCAGTCAGTGGGAATCCCCCGAACAACACCTTCTGTCCTTACAATATCCCGGGAAATCACCTTCTCTCGGGGCAAGCCCCTGGACACCACCTACTGTCTTCAGATTATCCTGGGAAATCCCCTTCTGTCCGAGGGGAATCCCCCAGACACCACGTTCTGCAATCAGAATGTCCCAGGAAACCACATTCTGTCAGTGGGGAGACCCGTGGACATCAAATTCTTATCAGAGAATGTCCCAGGAAACCTCCTTCTGTCAGTGGGGAATCCCCCGGGCACCAACTTCTGTCCTCAGAATATCCTGGGAACTCCCTTGTGTCAGGGGGAAATCCCCTGGACACTGTATTCTGACCACAAAACATCCCAGGAAACCCCTTCTGTCAGTGGGGAATCTTCCAGACACAATCTTCTGCCCTCAGTAACCCTGGGAAATCCTGTTCTATCAGGGGGGAATCCCCCAGACACCACCTTCAGTCCTCAGAATATCCCAGGAAACCCTCTTCTGTCAGTGGGGAATGCCCTGGACATCACCTTCTGTCCTCAGTAACCCTGGGAAATCCCCTTCGATCAAGGGGAATCCCCTGGACACCACCTTCTGTCCTCAGAAGATCTCAGGAAACTCCCTTCAGTTGCTGGGGAATCCACCGAACTCTACCTTCTGCCTTCAGAATTTATCAGGTAATTCCCTTCTGTCAGTGGGGAGTCCTCTGGACACCATCTTCTCTGCTCAAATTCCCAAGGAAATCACTTCTGTCAGTGGGGAACCCCCCCAGACACCACCTTCTGTCCTTAGAATATCCCGGCAAATCCCCTTCTGTCAGTGGGGAGTCCCGTGGACATCACCTTCTATCCTAAGAATATCCCAGGAAGCTCCCTTCTGTTGATAGGGAATCCCCCGGAAACTACCGTCTGCCCTCAGAATTTCCCAGGAAACCCACTTCTGTCAGTGGGGAGTCCCCTGAACACCATCTTCTCTGCTCAGATTCCCAAGGAAATCCCTTCTGTCAGTGGGGAATCCCCCAGATACCACATTAGGTCCTCAGAATATCCCAGAAAACCCCCTTTGGTCAGTGGGGAAGCCCCCAGACACCACCTTCTATCCTCAGAATATCCTGGGACACCCTTTTCTGTGAGTGGGGAATCCCCCAGAAACCACCTTCTGTCCTCAGAATATACCAGGAAAATCCTTCTGTCAGTGTGGAATCCCCAAGACACCACCTTCTTTCCTCAGAATATGCCAGGAAACCCCCTTTTGTCAGTGGGGACTTCCCAGGACACCACCTTGAATCCTCAGAATATCCCAGGAGACCCCCTTCTGTTAATGGGGAATCCCCTGGACACCACCTTCTGTCCTCAGTATATCCCCCAAATCCCCTTCTGTCAGTGGGGAATCCCCTGGACATCACCTTCCGTCCTCAGTAACACTGGGAAATCCCCTTCTATCAAGGGGAATCCCCAGGACACCATGTTCTGTGCTCAGAATATCCCGGGAAACCCCCTGTTGTTAGTGGGGACTCGCCAGGACACAACCTTCAGTCCTCAGAATATCTCAGGAAACCCCCTTCAGTTGATGGGGAATCCGCCAGACACTACCTTCTGCCCTAAGATTTTCCCAGGAAAGTCCCCTCTGTCAGTGGGGAGTCCTCTGGACACCATCTTCTCTGCTCAGATTCCCAAGGAAATCACTTCTGTCAGCGGGGAGTCCTGTGGACACCACCTTCTATCCTCAGAATATCCCGGGAAGTCCCCTTCTGTCAGTGGAAAATCCCCTGAAGCCCACCTACTGTCCTCAGAATATCCCGGGAAATCCCCTTCTGTCAGTGGGGAATCCCCTGGACATCACCATCTGCTCATCTGGAATCCATCGCAAACTCCGTTATCCGTCAGGCATTCCTGGAAATCTTCTTTCATGGAGAATATCCCCGAAACCCGCTTCTACTCCTCAGGAATCCCCAGGAATCCTCATTCTGCCCCTCAAGAATGCTCCTGGGAACCCCCTTGTTAAACTCAGAATCCTCTGTAAACCCCTTTTTGTCGGCGGGGAATCCCCCAGAAACCTATCCGCGGGGAATTCCTCGGTAACCCTCTTTTGCCCCAAGGAGTCCCCATAAACCCCTTTCTCTCTGTCAGGATTTCTCTGGAATCCTCCAACTCTTTTAGAATTCCCCAGAAACAACCCTCTGTGTGTCTGAATCCCCTCAGAAATCTCTCTGTGGAATTCATATTAGGAATTATATACTTAACTTTTCTCTTGGCCCTTTCTCACAGAAATAGTTGAACACATACTTTTAAAAAGTGATAATCTGTAGTTTGATACAAAACTATGAAAGCGAAGAGATTATGAGTTAAATCTAAGTTGATTTAAATTTTGCAGGGGAAGTATTTTGATGTTGTTCACTACTACCTCATGAGTTCATTGATCGTGTAAACCACCTTTCTCTTGTGGGTAGGAGATCCCACAAAGGAGTGAGAAAGGATATATACACCCTTCTTTAGAAGGCTGTCTGTTATAACACACTGAATTCACAAGTTATATCCAAATTGATTTCCACTAAGAAACTCAGATTTCCCTCAAAAGCAAAGGATATTCTACTGTGAATGTATGGGTTTAAAGTAGGGATGTATATGATATTCCTATTTTGTGCATTCAAGAAATCTGGAGAAATAAACATTGCTTCAGTTTGACATTTTTTCAAACTTATTAAAAATGTTTTTTGAAAGTGATAATTTGTGTCTTTTTACTTGTAGGTAAAGGAATGAGAGAAGCTTATGAAACAGTTACTAAAACTCCAGGTTTGTATACCAGAACAGTTACAGATTTAAATAAAGTAAGATCTGTTCTCTACTATGCTCTGTGCAACCAAATAAACAAATTTCTGATTCCTTTACTCCATGAAAAAGTTAATGTTTCAGTTATTTAAAACGCCAAGCCCACACATGTTCCTGTTTCTCTTATAACTGTGTTTTAGTAATGGAATAAGAATGCTTTACTTAAAAGGAAAACCTGTTTTGTTTTATTAAAAGGTGCCTTGGACACTTTGCAGGCAGAAGTGGACATCAGATGTTGACCCAGAACGTAGTATACTAGAAAACCTATAAACAGGGTTGTGTGTCTTTCCTCCGCACAGAAAGCTACAGTAAACAAGATATCATGACAGCATCAGCTGTGCATTCCAGCAGTTCAAATGTGGGGCTATATCCTTCCCCAAGTATCTCCAGCCTCAGACATCTTCTGCCTCCAAGATATTAATTCTCATTTTCTGTTGTGTGTGGTACCTTGCTTAATGCACGCTGTAGCAAACGGAAAGGCACGGGTTTATTTCCTAATGAAGATGTTCATTACTCCAAATCACCTGGCCTGTTGTATCTGTTATAAATTTACAGAATATTTAAACAAGACAGTGTGTCCCCAAATTATAATGTAAGCCAAACTTAAAAAAAATAGAACAGAAAACACTTAGATGAGTTACGTTTTCTGGTGTTTACTTTATTCAGGTGTTCACACTGGTTTCTTAGACATAAACTCTGTTCCAGGATCAAATGCAGAGAGAGTATATGAAATACTATAGTTCAGTCACAGGTGCTGGGTTTTGCATTTAATTCTTAGATGAGGCAAAAAGCTCCAACATGGTTAAAGGAATTCATGAATTGTACACCATAAAGTACCTACTTTAAAATTTTAAAATTAAGACCTACCATAAACTCTTTTCTGGACTATTCTATGTAAATATTATTTAAAAATCAAATACAGAAATCAGTGCTCTATCCAGGCAACATTTTCTTCCATGGAAGGAAATACAATGGGTGGTGGTGGTGATGTGTTTGTTTTGTTTGCTGGTTTTGTCATGGGCAGTGAAAAGTCTGCAGGCTTTTTTAAAATTTATTTTTAACTGAAGCATAATTGCTTTGGTTTCTACCAAATATCAATATGAATCAGCCACAGAGCTGCAGACCACGTCAGTGTGCCCATCCTCTCTTAAGGGAAGCATGATGAAATGGGCTTCTGTGTTTAGGGGCACAGTCTCACACCTCCACTGTGGTGGTTACCTTACGCTGCAAACCACCAGCAACAGGTCAGAGGACAGGGACCCAAAAAGATCCTCCATGTCCCCAGTGGTCACAGCTGAGCACAGCTAAGCCACCCTGCAGACCTGCTGGTGTGGCTCCCACCGCCCAGCCTGGCTGGCCCACCTGACCCTCCAGTGAAAGGACCTCGACGGGCAAACGTCCCCTAGGGCTGGAAAGAAAAGCACAACCAGGGACACTGTGCTTTGTCCTCATCACGTTGTGGCCATAAGTGCATTTGAGACGTAACATGAACTCACCCTTGAAAAGAAATCGCATGAAAAGAGGTCAGTTCCGCTAAATATGAGAAATGCAAATTGAAACCACAGGAAGGAATCGCCTCACAGCACTCAGAATGGCCGGTGTCAGAAACTTGACAAACACTAACTGATGGAGAAGGCGTGGAGAAGAGGGAATAGCCTCTCCAGTGCTGGCAACAGACATTGATAAGAGACCCTGTGAAGGATTGTGAGAGGCTTATTAAAACAAAGAAAACAGGAATGAGGTTAGAACACGCTCTAACACCATACACGAAATGAACTCCAAATCATAAGTATCTAAAGGTCAGAAGGGATTCTATGAAAGAAGGAAAACATAGGCAGGAAATGTGAGGATGGATATAAACTTCAAGGTCTTTTTGGGTTTGGATGACTTCATTGCAAGGTCTTTTGGAATTCATCTCCTAGCGCAATGAGAAATAAACCCAAACCAGGAAAACACGACCTACTTCAATTTCAAAGCAGGTGTCCAAAAAAGTAAATCTTCAGGAATGAAGAAGGCAACCCGGAAGGCAAAGAAATATTTGAAAAACCAAGATACACACAAGCAGTTCATCTGTAAAACCAACACAAAGCTCACAATTCATTAATATTTCAATAAAGTGGATTCCATAAAAATATTGCATCCCTATGCTGTATCACAACCCACATAGTTGTATTAATCAACTGCACTTCAATTACAAAAAAATATGGGATGTATAGCTACAAACACAAAACTAGAAGGAAAAAGGAACAAATGAAAACGGGAAATGTTATACAATACAAAAAGCAATTGAGAAATCACTTTGGATGAGGTTATGAAAAATCACACAATAGATGGGCCGTTTGAATCTTTGTTTCAGAAACAACTAACTAGTCAAAAGAAGACAATGTATCTACCAGCAAGATAAATAAGGCCAAGAAAGCCTTATTTAATGGGAAAGTCACATTTTACCAAGCCCACGTTCTGATAATACATCATAAGATACATTAAAAATTTGATGATATTTCAAAAACAATTCAAAAGGTGTTAACTCTGAAGATGTATTTCCCATATTTTTATCTGTGCCACAAGCTTCCGGGCTGCAGCATAGAAAATCTGGGCCTCAATGTCCATGCTGAAATAGGGAGAAGTTCTTATTTCAGGCCAGCAACACTGCACCCCAAGTTCCTAGGCTGAAATGAAGAAAAGTTCCTATCATCTCAGGCTGGCAACTGTGTGCCCCAAGTTCCTGGGCTGAAATAGGGAAAAGTTCCTATTATTTCAGGGTGGCAACTCTGTGCTTCAAGTTCCTGGGCTGCAACAGGGAAAAGTTCCTATTTTAGCCCAGAAACTCTGCACCACAGGTTCCCGGGCTGAAATAGGAAAAAGTTAGTATGTCAGGTCGACAACTCTGCTGGCTGAAAGGTGAACAAAAATCTCTTTCACATTATACTGTTTCTGAGAATTTTTTCAGGAGAATTTATTTACATATTCTCATCTAAGGCAAGGTTGTCAGAAACACAAAGAAAACTGCCACAGGAAATCACACTTAATTTCCATCTAAAATAAGACAAATGGAGTTATCTATTAAACAGAAAGAGACTCACAAATCCAGAAAGTAAGGATGCCTGTGGGGATTTGGTTGTGGGTGTTGCCAAATTGAAGTAGAAATTAAGAAATAAAATTCACTATGTACATGTAAGAAAAATAATAGGATATCATATGCAGCAGAGAGAACTATAACCCAGATTTTTGCAATATGTTTAGATGGTATATATTCCATGAAAATATTGACTCACTCTTTTGTATCCCAAAGCAAATAGAGTAATGTGAATCAACTGTACCTCAACTGAAAAAGAGAGTGGATGGATGGCTACAAACACCAGAAATAATCAAGAATGAAGGTTCACAAAATAAAAATGGGAAAAGTTTAGGAATAGAAACTCCCATCAAGAAATTATTTTGGATGGGAGTACTAAAAATCTCCATTGGTTCACTCACTAGAAGTAATACTATGGAGGATCTTTAGAAAACAAAACACGGAAGTGCATGAGGAAACAGCAATTATGTGCCTGGCATACAGTCAGGGAAAAGAAACGTTTTCAAAGACAAGGGTACCCATGCCATCCCTGCCAGACGGGTTTCCAAAGAAAGTACACTGGGGCAAAACTAAGGGTACAAGGACACGGAAACAAATAAAGACAATGGGTTCCATATACAAATGGTATATGCATCAGCCACAGGGAAGAATGAAACGATGCCACGTTCAGGCGCAGGCAAGAAGGTAGAGATGATCATAGCAAGTGCGGTAAGAGAGACATGGAGTGAAAAACAGAAAATGATGTCACGTGTAGGTGGAATCTAAAAATGGATACATAGGAGCTCTTTGAGCCAAGAAAAACAGTTCACAGACTTAGAAAAAGCTCATCTCACTTACTGTTCAGATCAGATCAGATCAGTCGCTCAGTCGTGTCCGACTCTTTGCGACCCCATGAATCGCAGTACGCCAGTCCTCCCTGTCCATCACCAACTTCTGGAGTTCACTCAGACTCACGTCCATTGAGTCAGTGATGCCATCCAGCCATCTCATCCTCTGTTGTCCCCTTCTCCTCCTGCCCCCAATCCCTCCCAGCATCAGTCTTCTCCAATGAGTCAACTCTTCGCATGAGGTGGCCAAAGTACTGGAGTTTCAGCTTCAGCATCATTTGTTCCAAAGAAATCCCAGGGCTGATCTCCTTCAGAATGGACTGGTTGGATCTCCTTGCACTCCAAGGGACTCTCAAGAGTCTTCTCCAACACCACAGTTCAAAAGCATCAATTCTTCGGCGCTCAGCCTTCTTCACAGTCCAACTCTCACATCCATACATGACCACAGGAAAAACCATAGCCTTGACTAGACGAACCTTTGCTGGCAAAGTAATGTCTCTGCTTTTGAATATGCTATCTAGGTTGGTCATAACTTTCCTTCCCAGGAGTAAGCATCTTTTAATTTCATGGCTGCAGTCACCATCTGCAGTGATTTTGGAGCCCAGAAAAATAAAGTCTGACACTGTTTCCACTGTTTCCCCATCTATTTCCCATGAAGTGATGGGACCGGCTGCCATGATCTTCGTCTTCTGAATGTTGAGCCTTAAGCCAATCTTTTCACTCTCCTCTTTCACTTTCATCAAGAGGCTTTTGAGTTCCTCTTCACTTTCTGCCATAAGGGTGGTGTCATCTGCATATCTGAGGTTATTGATATTTCTCCCGGCAATCTTGATTCCAGCTTGTGTTTCTTCCAGTCCAGCATTTCTCATGATGTACTCTGCATATAAGTTAAATAAACAGAGAGAAGAAAGGTGTTGGGTACTTAGAAATAAGCTAATTCTCTAATGTGCACATTCCTATTTAGAAAATAAGCCACAAGGACCTACTGGATAACACTAGGAATAATAGTCCAGTTTTTGTCATAATCTATACAGAAACATTCAGAAAGCGAAGATCATGGCATCTGGCCCCATCACATCATGGGAAATAGATGGGGAAACAGTGGAAACAGTGTCAGACTTTATTTTTTGGGGCTCCAAAATCACTGCAGATGGTGATTGCAGCTATGAAATTAAAAAACACTTACTCCTTGGAAGGAAAGTTATGACCAACCTAGATAGCATATTGAAAAGCAGAGACATTACTTTGCCAACAAAGGTCTGTCTAGTCAAGGCTCTGGTTTTTCCAGTGGTCATGTATGGATGTGAGAGTTGGACTGTGAAGAAAGCTGAGTGCCGAAGAATTGATGCTTTTGAACTGTGGTGTTGGAGAACTCTTGAGAGACCCTTGGACTGCAAGGAGTACATTCTAAAGGAGACCAGTCCTGGGTGTTCTTTGGAAGGAATGATGCTAAGGCTGAAACTCCAGTACTTTGGCCACCTCATGCGGAGAGTTGACTCATTGGAAAAGACTCTGATGCTGGGAGGGATTGGGGGCAGGAGGAAAAGGGTAGTACAGAGGATAAGAAGGCTGGATGACATCACTGACTCAATGGACATGAGTTTGAGTGAACTCCGGGAGTTTGTGATGGACAGGGAGGCCTGGTGTGCTGCAATTCATGGGGTTGCAAAGAGTCAGACATAACTGAGCGACTGAACTGATACAGGAACAGTCCCTGAAATACAGCATATGCACATCAATGTGTGAGTGAATCAAGTGACTATGAATTTAAAAAATTTTAAAAAACCCACTGCCTTGTAATTCACCTATATACTCAAGTTCAAATAACTGGATAAACACAATAAATATAGAAACATATGCTGATTCTATTTCCCTCATCTCATGGTTACCTTGACTAATCTCTTGGTAATTCTGGATTATCTCAGTAATCTCTGGAGACTGGGCAGGCTTGGGTCCCAAGGCTGGATTGTTTTGGGGCTCAGGGTCCTGGGAGGCTATGGTAGGCAGTGTGACCCCACGATGTTTGTGGAGTGCCTCTTGCCCTCTGCAGAATCCCTCAATCTCTAGGTACTGGTGATGTAAATGAAGAGATTTGAATTAATGTAGACACACATATATGTATCCAATAGATGACCCAGAACGACCTACTGAATAGCAGGTGGAAGTTTACTGAACACACTGTAATCACCTAGATGGTAACAGGAACTTGAAAGAGAATAGATAAACATATCAAGTTCCTATACACTTGAAATACACATTAAATCAGAAATCACTTCTATTCCAATAAATAATCACACAGAAATCAGAAATCACTTCTATTCCAATAAAAAAATCACACAGGCAGTGGGGGGAATCTTGTGGGATGAGTAATTCTGCCTTGTGGCCATTTTCTGTAACAACAGCCTGAAAAGCTGTGCTGATGGGCATTGGATATTCTCAAGGCCAAAGGTCTGAAAGTAAAAAACAGCTGATCTCAACAAACGTCCAAGGGGTGGTCATCAGAAAAGAATTTAAAACAGGGTTGAGTTACAGGAAGCTGTATCAAGAGGTAACATGAACTCACCCTTGAAAAGGAATCACATGAAAAAAGGTCAGTTCCACTAAATATGAGAAATGCAAATGGAAACCGCAGGAAGGAATCGCCTCACAGCACTCAGAATGGCCGGTGTCAGAAACTTGACAAACACTAACTGATGGAGAAGGCATGGAGAAGAGGGAATAGCCTCCCCAGTGCTGGCAACAGACATTGATAAGAGACACTGTAAAGGATCATGAGAAGCTTATTAAAACAAAGAAAACAGGAATGAGGTTAGAACACACTCTAACACCATACACGAAATGAACTCCAAATCATAAGTATTAAAGGTCAGGAGGGATTCTATGAAAGTCTTAAGGAAAACATAGGCAGGAAATGCGAAGATGGATATAAACTTCAAGGTCTTTTTGGGTTTGGATGACTTCATTGCAAGGTCTTTTGGAATCCATCTCCTAGCGCAATGAGAAATAAACCCAAACCAGGAAAATGCAACCTACTTCAATTTCAAAGCAGGTGTTCAAAAAAGTAAACCTTCAGGATTGAAGAAGGCAACCCGGAATGCAAAGAAATATTTGCAAACCAAGTTATACACAAGCAATTCATCACTAAAACCAACAAAAGCTCACAATTCGTTAATATTTTAATAAAGTGGATTCCGTAAAAATATTGCAAAAAATCCCCTATGCTGTATCACAATACACATAGTTGTGTTAATCAACTGTACTTCATTACAAAAAAATATGGGGTATATAGCTACAAACACAAAAGAAAATAGAAGAAAAAAGGAACAAAGCGAAAATGGGAAATGTTATACAAGAAACAATTGAGAAATTACTTTGGATGAGATTATTAAAAATCATACAAACTAGATGGACCATTTCAACCTCTGCTTCAAAAAGAATTAACCAGTCAAAAGAGGCCAATGAATCTACCAGCAAGATAAATAAGGACAAGAAAGCCATGGGAAAGTCACATTTTACCAAGCCCACGCTCAGACAATGAGTGCCATCATAAGATACATAAAAATTTTGATGATTTTTTTCAAAAGGTGTTAACTCTGAAGATGTATTTCCCTAACATTTATCTGCATGCCAAGGTTCTGGGCTGAACTATGGAAATCCTGGGCCCCAAATTTCCGGGCAGAAATAGGGAAAAGTTCCTGTTACAGGCGGGGAACTCTGTGCCCCTGGTTTCCAGGCTGAAATAGGGGGACAAGTTCTTATTTCAGGCAGGGAACATGGTGCCCCAGGGTCCGGGGCTGAAATAGAGGGGGACGTTCCCATTTCAGTTGGTGTACTCGATGCCCCAGGTTCCCGGGCTGAAACAGGGGTGAAAATTCATAACTTAGGTGGGGAACTGGGTGCCCTAGTCTCCCAGGCTGAAATAGGGGGACAAGTTCCTATTTTAGGCAGGGAACACAGTGCCCCAGGTTTCCAGGTTGAAATCAGGGGATAAGGTTCTATTTCATGTGGGGAACTGGGTTCCCCTAGGTTCCTGGGCTGAAATAGGGGGGAGAGTTCCTAATTGAGGCAGGGAACTCAGTACCCCTGCTTCCCAGGCTGAAATAGGGGGGAAAGTTCCAATCTCAGGCAGGAAACTCTGCCCCAGGTTCCCAGGCTGAAATAGGAAAGATTCCTCTTTCAGGCCAGCAACTCTGCACCCCATGTTCCCAGGGTGAAACAGAGAAATCAAATCCCACCTGTCAGACTGGCCATCCTCACAAGTCTACAAACAATAGATGCAGGAGACAACCGGCAGGTGAGGTAACCCCACTACATGGTCAGTGGAAATGGACATATATTTCCTTTCTGTAATGACAGAAATACAGATTAAAACCACAATGCTATATTTGTTCACATTCACTCAACGATTATAATCAAGATCAAAATACAAACAGCAATGTAGAAAATCGGAAACATTACACTTCGCTTGTGGATATGGAAAATAGTACAGACGACATGTATAATAGTTTGGCATTTTCTCAGAAAGATAAAAATATACGTACTGTTTACTTCACCAACTCCACTCTTGGATATACATGGCAATGAACTGAAAACAGCTGTTCAAACAACAAATGATACACAAACATTCATAGCAACATTATTCACAATAGCCCAAAGGTAGAACCCATTCAACTGTCCATCAGTGGGTGAATGAATATGCAAAATAGGGTCCATGCAAAAACTTCAACAATATTCTACTATACAAGAGATACAGTGAAATGGTGTAGCCACTCTGCAAGACATGACAGAAATTCCTCAAAAACTAGCAAAGGGAATTAACATATAATATGTCAACTCCAATTCAGGTAATGTACCTAAAAGGTTTGAAACAATGGGCTGAAAAAAATAAACTCATATTTCTACACTCGTATTCTGGCTAACAACTAGAAGGAATCCAAGTGTCCACGGACAGACAATTCCATAAACAAACTGTGGTATACACACAATGGAATATAAGTCAGCCTTTAAAAGTAGGTGATTCTGACAATGCTACAATGTGGATGAACCTTATGACAATGCTACAATGTGGATGAACCTTATAGTCATCAAGTTAAGTGAAACAAACAAGACCAAAAAAGGACAAACATTCTGTGATTCCACTAGCATGAGATAGTGGAATCATCTCAAAGCAAGTCAAATTCAAAGATAGAAAAAGCAGAAAGTGATTTCCAGAGGGTGAAAAGGGTTGATGTTTCATGGACGCAGTTTCACTTGGGGAAACCGACTTCCTATGACATCTCCAAAAATTCTTATATAAATATTTGGAAACCATATGCAATCAAATTAAAGTAGAAAGAAACTTCACAACTTACACCAAGTTCACTCAAACTTCTCAACAGATAAAATGCAAAGCTGTGTCTACAGTACCTCAGTTTTGCTTATGAACTTTAACAAAAAAAAACTAGAGTCTATCCAAAAAAGGATATAAAATTTATAAAATGACCTTTAAAAATTAAAAATTTAAACTCTATAAGAGACCTTATTCAGAAAACCTAAACACAAGCTTCAAAAAGAGAAATACATTTACAAAATACATATCTGATAAAGGGTTGTACTCAAACAATACCAAAAAATCTGGAACAAACAACCCTAGCCAAAGAAAACATATAGAGAGTAAATAAATATATCAAAAATACTCAAAAATCATATATCATTAGAAAATTAGAAATTAAAACTACAGTGAAGTAGCACTGCACACTTATCAGAACCAGTAAACTTAAAAAAAAAAAAAAAAAATGGAAGAAAGAAAGAACTTTTCTGGTGGCTCAGTGGTAAAGAATGCACCTGACCATGCAAGAGACTCAAGTTCCATCCCTTATCTGGGAAGATCCCACGTGCCACAGAGTAACTGAGCTGTTTTTTTCCAAAGCTAAAAAGATAAATAAGGACAAGAAAGCCAAGGGAAAGTCACATTTCACAAAGCCCATTCTCTGATAATGAGTACCATCAGCAGATACCTAAAAGGTTTGAAATATCTTCTGAAATGCCACCCAGCAAGAGAAAGGCAGCACCCCTGGCATCCCCCATGGCCCAGTAAGACTCCACCCTCCACTGCAGGGGGCACAGGTTCGATGCCTGGTCAGGGACCTAAGATCCTGCATGCCCTGAGGCCAAAAAAGAATAACTGATTTAGATGTGGAATTTGACTTAAGAGGTATAAGAGAATTTTTTTTATATAAATTCAAAAATTATTTTGAATCATTTAAAATATCTTAACACCCACCACCGCAACATTGTGTTGCTTTAAGACAATTTATTTCTGCTTCAGCCTGCTGTGTGTGTGCCTGTGTGTGCTCAGTTGCTCAGTCATGTCCTACTCTGTGACCCCCTGGACTGTGGCCTGCCAGGCTCCTCTGTCCATGGGATTTTCCCCAGCAAGAATACTCGAGTGGGTTGCCATTTCCTTCTTCAGAGGATCTTCCTGACCCAGAGATGGAACCCTCATCTCTTTAGTCTTCTGCACTGCAGGGAAATTCTTTACCATGGAGCCATGGGGGAGGCCCCTGTAATAGGAGAGTGCTGGCTAAAAAAAAAAAAAAAAGGGCACAATTTAAAAGTTGGGAGTTGGGCTTCCTTGATGACTCACTGGAAAGGATCTGCCTGCCAACACAGGAGACACAGGTTTGATCCCTGATCCAGGAAGATCCCACATGCCACGGAGCAACTAAGCCCATGCTTCACAACTACTGAGCCTATGCTCTAGAGCCTGGGACTGCAGGTACTGAGTCCATGTGCTGCAACTGCTGATGACTTTGCACTCCAGAGCCCATGCTGGACAATGAGAGAAGCCCCTGTGATAAGAAGCAACTGAAGAGTAGTTCCTGCTTGCCACAACTAAAGAAAAGCCTGTGAAGCAATGAAGACCGAGCATCAGATCAGATCAGTCGCTCAGTCAACAATAAATTAAAAAGTAAATAAATAAAAATTTTTTTAAGTTGAGAGTTATGTTTAATTCAGTGGAAAAACTGAGGATTTCAGCCCAGGACACAGTAACTCAAGCAACTCTGAGAAACTGCTCCAAAGAGGCAAATAGGGAGCCAGGAAATATATAGGAGCTTTTGCAACAAAGACCAGGTAGTCGGAACATCAAAAGATTATTGATAATTAAAGAAAACCAGATATCCCAAGTTAAGGAATTTAGCAATTTTCTGCGTATTGGAAGATGTAAGAGTCTAGCTGCTCAGCCATCTGGGGCAAGTATTCTGTGTTTTCTCATCTTGAGTCTTCTTAGGGTGCACCATTGGAGTGGCTGCAGTGTCTGATGATCTGATGGCAGGCATCCTGCCTCCATCCTGAGTTCCCTCAGGGCTCACTGCTGTGGCAGCTGTAATGTGATGGCTGAATGGCTGCAACATCCTTTGTTTACTAATATTGTTATCCAGTCCAAGCTCATTCTGCTCACTGCACAGTAGGCCATAAATTCAGGAGATGAGTTGTTGAGGCAAGGAGTACAACTTTATTTGAGAAGTCAGCTGACTTAGAAGATGGCTGACTATTGTCTCAAAACAACTATTTTGTCAGGGATGGGATGCCAGGTTAGTTTATGGATCAGAGATGGAGGGAGGTGAGGAAACAAAGTAAAAAGATCATTTAATTCTTGCAAATATCTTCTAGATGGCAAACCATCTAGGAGATGCGTCAGTTTCTTCCTTTACCCTATAGGTGGACAGGGTTTTGAACAAAGGGACTTTAACAGTCAGGCAGTGGGGGCAGGCTTCCCTGAAGCAGGCCGTTGCTGTTATTCAATCACAAAGTCTTGTCCAACTCTTTGCAACCCCATGGACTGCAACACTCCAGGCTTCCCTTTCCTTCACTATCTCCCAGAGTTTGCTCAAATTCATGTCCACTGAGTCAGTGATGCTATCTAACCATCTCATCCTTTGCTACCCTCTTCTCCTTTGCCTTCAATCTTTCCCAGCATCAGGGTCTTTTCCAATGAGTTGGCTCTTGAAATCAGGTGGCCAAAGTGTTGGAGTTTCAACTTCAGCATCAGTCCTTCCAATGAACTGATCTCCTTTAGGACAGACTGGTTTGATATCCTTGCAGTCCAAGGGACTCTCAAAAGTCTTTTCTGGCACCACAGTTCTAAAACATCAATTTTTCAGCACTCAGCCTTCTTTATGGTCCAGGTCTCACACCCATACATGACTACTGGAAAAACCATAGCTTTCACTATATGGGCCTTTGTCAGCAAAGTGATGTCTCTGCTTTTTCAGAGACAAATAGCTGTCAGCTCCCCACTCTGGGCAGGCACACTACTAGACCCTGGAGAGACAGTGATGAGCCCAAGAATGTGTGGATTTGTAACAGCATCATAGATTTCTGAGTGTGCAGGAGTGGGTGGAACAGTGGGGTCTGCAGGAGAGAGAGGGCAGATGCCATGAGGGAGAGGTGGGGACCAGATCTTGAGGGCCTTGTGCTTAGCACTCTTGGTGCTAAGCCAGGAGTTGGAATTGTATCCTGAGAGCCATGGATTACCACTGAAGTATTTTAAGCAAGAGAGTGATGTAATCTGATTTGAAAATGATACCTCTAGCAGTCACCAGGAGAAGGCTTTGGCCAAAGGCACAGGATTAGCAACGGTGAAACCAGCTAGCCATCTGTGGCAAATGCTATCAGTGACCTTTTCTTTGTCTGTCTTTATCCATTCCTTATTTTTAAATTTTACTTATTTTTGGTTGCACTGAGTCTTCGTTGCTGCACACGGGCTTTCTCTAGTCGCGGTGAACAGGGCCTACTTTCTATTCTCAGTGTGTGGGTTTCTCATTGTGGCAGCTTCCCCCGTGCAGTGCATGGGCTCAGTTGCTCCGCAACGGGTGGAATCTTCTCGGACCAGGGATCAAACCCATGTGCCCTACACTGTCAGGCGGGTTCTTATCCATTGTACCACCAGGGGAGTCCCCTGTCCTTATTCTTTAAAATGAGAATAGTGCTCAGTAGCTATGATTTCTATCTTCTCTTGAAACTGATGTGACATCAGTTCTGGCAAAAGTAGACTTGTGCTGGGAATTCCTAGAGCTGTTTTCCTTTCCTAATAAGAAGCTGCTCTCCCTTCTCACCCTCCTCCTACCTGCAGTGCAGTTAGGAGGCTCTTGGTCAGTCCTTGGTAACTTCCTTGGGCTGTTGCACCAGCTCCGCACTGTTCATTTCGGTTTGGTTAAGACTCTATATTAGGTTTCTTTTACATGAAGCCAAACACAACCCTGATATTATTGTTACTACAGCAATTCAGGTAATGATGTAAGGAGAGCCTGATCACCACTTTGAACTAAGGCAGTGAAATGAAGCTAGAGGTGTCAGGATTAACTTAGAAGCTGTTAAGGAAGCAGGATCAATAGGATTTGTGATTAATTGGATGTGACCTGTTGGGAATTATCATCAGAGAGGTGACTATTCTGAGTTCCAGGACTATGTATCCCACGGTCCTCCTACTGATTTTTTCCCTACCTGGTATCTTTTTTCCTTCCAGTAATTTCTCTTCCCCAATTTAGAGAAGCTTTTTTGTGTCTTTGTTCAGAGGCAATTGTGTAATAGACCAAAAAGAGATGTTACGTAAGACAGTCCCCTCTCCTGGCTTTGGTTTTGAAAAATCTAGTTTCATTTGGGATTACACTGGTCACTTTCCAGGGGAAGGAGACTGACCACTCATGGCCTTCCATGCAAGGAACCAAACCTAGTGAGAGTAGCTGGAAAGATTTCCTGAGACTAAAACAGGGCATGTAGGGCTGTGGTCTCCTCCGATGTTCCCTGCCTTGGGGAAAGGTCTCATTTAGCCACCAGCCTAGGACTCACCCTCCGTTAGAACCTCTCCTGTATTGCCTCTCGTATTTAGCCCATCACCTAGACCTTTATATTTGACCAAAATATCTCCTGCATCTCTTTGTTTCTTCCCAACATCATTGTCAGAATCCTACAACACTATTTCAACCCTGGCTGCTGTAAAATCCGATGTGTCATCTGAACATACTCCATAAAATGATCTTTTTAAATTTGGAATATTTTAGGAAGGATATAGATATTGCAATGGCTTCCCTTTGCCCTTAAAATGAAAAAAGATGTCCTCCAAAGACTGGCCTCTGTCTACATCACCAGCCTCATCTCTCCACCCTTTGCTCACTGCCCAAACTCCTGCCATGGTGACCTTGCAGAAACTAGAAAGTACTTTCTTCCCCCCAAGACGTTATCCTAGCCTTTTTATCTCCCCAGTTCAGGTCTGCTTAACTGCCAGACCCACCTGCAAACACACACATGTGCTCACACACACATACACACACCCTAGCCAGCTTATTTTCAACTTCAGATTTCAGCCCAAGTGTTATTTCTTCAGAGAAGCCTTACCGGATCCCACCCCACTACCCAGCTAAATCAGGGGCCCTGATTTTAAGGCATGGGTTTCTTTCATAGCACATTTTATGTATATACTTGTGTGATTATCTGTGTGTCAGAAGTTCCATGGAGAAGGGACCCTACTCATCACTGTCTCTCCAGGGTCTGATAGTGCGCCTGCCCAGAGTAGATGTTTGATGGCTGTTTGTTGAACACAAAAAATAAAAAGAAGAGAGGGAGAAATAAGAGAAGAAACAAGAAAGAAAAGAAGAAATAATAGAAGAAATGAAAGAAGAAAAAAGGAGTCTAGAACGAATATCAGGCTTCTGGCAAAAGCTACTAGGTGGATTGTGAAATTCAATTCAGTTCAATTCCATTTAATTATTTTATAAAGTAAAGCACAAAGATATGTATGTGCATGTGTGACAAAGAGATCTGGAAGAGGTACGTTCTCCTCTGCCTCTCTGATGATTCCCACAGGCTTCTCTGGGGATGAGATTTGCCGTCAACATAGCACATTTTTAAATTAACAAATTATCATAGCATGTTTTTAAATTAACAATTAACATGTTTTTTGCCATCTTGATAAAATCTCAAGATAATCTGTTGAGGGATCATTGTACCCAAAGACAGTCTAAATAGGTCCCCAGCTGAGCACATTCAGCCTGCCCTTTCAGAGATCTGCCTTAACACAGTCCTTCTGTCCAGGTGGGCTCCATGTTGTAATAGCCTTGCCTGGATTGCTTTTCCCTTTCCTTTGAATGCACTCTCGATTTTATTCAGACTTCAGTGGGTTGTGTAATTTCTTCCCAGAAGTCTTTCTGGGTCTCTTTTCTCTCCTAGAGTTCCTTGAGTTTACTACCTCTTTCTTAGACGGCACTTCTCACCCTTTCTTCTAGTCACTGGCTTACTGGGTCGTGAGTGCCTCGAGGGCAGAGAGACTGTGTTTTCCTCATTTCTCTGTTCTCAGCTCTGTGTGTCAGCAGTCAGCGTGTTCTGAAGGAGTGAATCCAGCCCATTGCAGTCGTTGGTCCTCTGTAGCGTAGATGAATGTAGAGAGCTGTCCATGTCTTATATATTTAACAACCTCCTTTCCTAGAGGAGAAGCCAGAAAATCAGACACGATGCTTCAGGCGGGATCTCTGGAGAAGTTAAGAGCTGCAAACTTCCTTTCCCAGAGAGTGTTTTCCAACCCAAGAGGGAAAGAAAACTTTCTCAAATCTCACTTCCTTACCTTACCTCATTTATCCAGCCTTGGTGGGAATTCCAAAAGATAATCATGTAAATAAAGCACAAAGAGACAGAAACAGAGTTTGCACCATGAATTCCTACATTAGTGAGAAGTGGGCACTGTGCCTCACTCATCTGTAGAGACTTCACAGCGTGCTGCAGGCTGCCTGTTTGGCTTTCCTCTCCCCCGTTATTTAGCTGAAACCCTCACCCCCAGCATGGTTGTATTTGGATGGAGTAAGGAAGTAATTAAGGTTAAATGAAGTCGTAAGTGTGGGCCCTGATCAAATAGAATTAGTCTTCACAAGAAGGGACACCAGAGAGCTCCCTCCTCACCCCCGACTTACACAGAGGAAAGGCCATGAGGACAGAGCAAGAAGGTGGACATTTGCAAGCCAGGAAGAGGACTCTCCCAGATACCAGACTGACTACACTCACTACACTATTGCCACCTCGAGAATGGAAAGGAAATGAATTCCTGTTGTTTAAACCACAGCCTATGATGCCTAGTTATGGCAGCCCAAGCAGGCTAAGACACAGCCCGTGGAATATGCTTTCTCATGGTGAGTAGTCAATAAGTATTTGTCCAATGTGCACATGTATAATGATATGTCTATAAAGGAGTTTACAAATAGCTATCTGTGAAGATTGTGACTATGGGTGATTTTCATTTTTGTTACTTACATGAGTATAATTTGAATTGTTTTGGGGGTAGGTATATTACACTGTAAAGCTTTTAAAAAGCAATTCAAACGTCAGAGCTAGATGGTTTGAAATGCAGAACAGACCGGGATATAATGGTGGGTCCTGGAGACAATGCTCTGGGCCTTGGAGCAGCAGATACTTCCTGTGTGGGCTGCATACAACGTCTCCTATGGGGCAAAGGCACCTGTGGGGATGAATTTCCTGAGAGCCTGCTC
This sequence comes from Bos indicus x Bos taurus, assembly GCF_003369695.1. NCBI lineage: Eukaryota > Metazoa > Chordata > Mammalia > Artiodactyla > Bovidae > Bos > Bos indicus x Bos taurus. Next base: position 169,691 of record NC_040085.1, read on the forward strand.
AGAGGTGCTAGCATGGATGGCATCAGTGTGAGCTCTGCAAGAGTGGGGTCAGTGTCTGGCTCTGCTCATCATTATATTCCCAGCACATAGGAGAGTGGCACATTGTAGCAAATCTTTATTTGCTGAGTTTTAAAAAAGGCCCATCATTCTTTTGCTTAAATATGAAAAGAGGAATAAATATTTACAGGACAGTCAAATGAATGATGCAAAGGCATCTCAGGCTTAAAATGATTATATTTCTTTTGAAATTTGAGAGTGACTCTATCTAATAAGAGTCAAGTTATAAGAGATCTGGATAAATGAAGGAGGATGGGAGGTGGAGTATAGAGTCCAGTGTAGCTTTCTAAATGATGGAGCTCCTGTCCCTTGTCCTCTTCAATAATTTTTGTCACTGTTAGAAAGGCTGTTCTTATGAGTCCAGGACAATTGTTTGGAGGTTCTAAGATTGGAATGAATGAACCTGTCCACTCCTGAAGATGCTGACTTGTTGGAACTTGAGCCCAGTAGACTTCGAATTTTGATATAATTTGTATGCTAGGACCTCTTGTGGTAACTCTGTGTCCTTCATCTCTCAGTACCTAGAAAACACACACAGGGCTTCCCAGGTAGCACCAGTGATAAAGAATCCATCAGCCAATGCAGGAGACATGAGAGACTCGGGTTGGATCCCTCGGTCAGGAAGATCCCCTGGAGGAGGGCACAGCACCCACTCCAGTATTATTCTTGCCTGAAGAATCTCATGGACAGAGGAGCCTGGTGGGCTACAGTCCATAGTGTCGCAAGGAGTTGGACATGACTCAGTGACTTAGCATGCACACACTAGGAAGTGAAGTCATTACTGTTATTTGGGGAATAAGCACAAATGTTAAGTGTTTAAAATGTAGAAATACATATGGTCAGTAGACATCTAGTTTTTTTTCAATAGCTCTAATAATTAAAGAAATATAAACTGTGTGTGCATGTGTGTATGTATATTTAGTACCAAATTTTGAAGAGAGTTATACCCAGAATTGAGATGAGGAAAATAAGCATTAGGCATTCCTACAGACTTGGTGGGAGCCTACATTGACACCAATTAGCAAATTAGGTGTTAAAATTGCTTTAAAATGTTTATATTTCCTGACCCACATAGTTTTACTTCTAGAAAATTTCCTATTAAAGTGACTGAAGATACAGATAAGTTTTTCATATTAGGATTTCCATTCAGATATATATAAAAAAGGAAATATGTAAAAATAGGAATATGGCTAAATAGACATTTCCACATGAAGGAATATTACTTAATATTTAAAATTACGTTTCCAAGTAATATTTATTGACATGCACACATGCTTATAACACTAATAGAAAACTCAAATTGGAAAGGATACATAGACCCCAAAGTTCACAGCAGCACTGTTTACAATAGCCAAGACATGGAAGCAACCTAAATGCTCATTGACAGATGAATGAATAAAGAAGATGTGATACATATGTACAATGGAATATTACTCATTCATAAAAAAGAATGAAACAATGCCATTTGCTGCAACATGAATGGACCTAGAGATTATCATACTAAGTGAAGTAAGTCAGAGAAAGACAAATATCATATGATATCACTTACATGTGAAATCTAAAAAATTATGTGTGCTTAGTCATGTCCGACTCTTTCCAACCCCCACCAAGGCTCCTTGGTCCATGGGATTCTCCAGGCAAGAATACTGGAGTAGGTTACCATTTCCTCCTCCAGGGGATCTGCCTGACCCAGGGATCGAACCCGTGTCTCCTGCATTGGCAGGCAGTTTCTTTACCATTGAGCCACCTAGGAAGCCCCCCCCCCAAATGATATAAATGAAGTTATTTACAAAACAGAAACAGACTCACAGACATAGAAAACAAACTTATGGTTACTTACCAAAGGAGAAAGGAGGAGGGAGAGGGATAAATTAGGAGTTTGGGATTAGCAGCTACAAACTATTGTATATAAAATAGATAAACAGCAAGGTCCTGCTGTATAGCATAGGGAACCATATTAAATATCTTATAGTAAATTATAATAGAAGAGAATATGAAAAAGTATATATACACATATATGTAACTGAATCACTTTGCTGTATGCCAGAAACTAACACATTATCCATTTCTTTTACTTCAATAAAACCTTTAATGATAAGAGAGTAAAGCAGAATTACAACTGTAATATCTCTGTACATATGTATCTATGTACATACACACGTATGACACAGACAGATGAGAAATGATGAGGGAGAGATATAGAGAAGTCAGCATGGTGTAGACAGACAAGAGACAGAGACCGAGGAACAGACAGTCATACAGACATATTCTTATTACAAAACCTTAAGTCTGGACTTTAATTTTTTAAACTTATAGTGGTAATATATATATATATATTTTATATATTTTAGAACAATATAATGTATATATATATAGTTCTAAAACTAGTTTTTTCATTGCATGTTTTGGAGCTATTTCTATAGTATTAATAGTTCAGACTCACTTCAATGAATATAAATGTTTATTTACAAAAAAAGATACCATTTAAAACTGCAAATGTATTATATGCACTGCTCTTAGTTCAGTTTCAGATATATCCTTTTGGGGGGAAATATCTAGTTCCACCAAAGAGGATGTGAGAGTCTGATGAAGTCACCCATTTCCTCTTTAATGAGAATCTAAGATTATATCTTAGAGAGAGCTGCACTGCATAAGCAGATAAAAAACTTACAAGCAGGCTGCTTCTGCACCTCTCTGCTGTGACTTGGAGCCGCCCTCAGCACCTTGTTCAGGCGCCTCTGTGAAGCTGGAAGCTTAGAGTAGGAAGTTAGTTAATACATGAGTTCTTCAAAGCAGAAGTTTCTGTGAATCTACAACAGTTTTGTTGCAACTTGCAACAAAAGTTATATCACTTAATGTATTTTCAGTGGAAACTAGAGGTGAGAACTCCTCTCAGAAAATTTAGGTACATTTTAAAAATTAAACACATACACACAGAGTCAAATATTCAAGCAATATAAAAATGTCCTCCTCCCTCAGATCCCCAGTCCCCTGTTCTCAGGAAGGAACTGTTGGCAGTTATTGATGTGTTAGTCTAGAAGTATTTCATTTATATCAAAGTATTGAACACTTTGATACAAATCAAGTATACAAGACATGTACCTGTCCCCCTTAACTAAAACACAAGTGGAAGTGTACTATTTATCTACACACTCTTTGGCATCACGTGATTAAAAAAAAAACTAACGGTTTATCTGGTAGATGTTTTGTGTGTGTGTGTGTTTAAAGGCATAATGGGACTTCAATAGGATTTTATTTATCTTTTTTAATTTTAAAAATGTATTTCTTTCTGGCTCTGCTGGGTCTTTGTTGGGACACGCGGGCTTTCTCTAGTCCTGGTGTGCAGGCTTTTCAGTGCGGTGACGTCTCCTGTGGAGCACGGGCTCTAGAGCACGTGGACTTCAGCAGTTGTGCTTCGCAGGCTCTAGAGCAGCATGTATTATCCTCCCAGGGACTGAACCCGTGTCCCTTCTGCACTGGCAGTAGGATCCTTAACCACTGGACCACCAGGGAAGGAACTTCAGTAGAATTTCAAAAGTTAACTTGGGAAATTTTACATTTCTGGCAATATAATATATATCCTAAAAAACACTTCTGCTAAAGAATATCTATGAATGCTAAATAAAATGGATACATATATATATATATATATATATATATATTTTTTTTTTTTTTTTTTTTTTAATGCATTGGTTTAGCAGGTAAAAAGTGAGGGAAATGCAACAAGCGTAGGATCCAGACAGATGAGTGAGTTCTGAAGTTTCCTGACCAGAGACTGAACTACCATCCGCCCAGACGTGGAAGCTCAGAATCCTAACTACTGGATCACCAGTGAAGTCCCTTGTCATGTTTAGCTATGAAAACTCTGTACATAAATTACCCGAATGAAGTCACCATTCTATTCACTAAAGATCTAAACACTTTGTATTTCATGAGGAGTATTAATCTCACATGTTAAGTTTTGCTGTGGTTCACGCTGATGCATGCCATGTTACATTTCTTGAAAAAAAAATTTATTTATTTAGTTTTGGCCGTGCTGGGTCTTGGTTGCTGTGTGGGCTTTTCTCTAGTTGTGGTGAGTTGGGGATGCTCTGCTTCGGAGCACTGGTTTAGGGCACAAAGGCTTAAGTGCATGCAGCTCAGGGGCTTTAGAGCACAGCCTCAGCAGCTGTGGGGCACAGTCTCAGCCGCTCCACAGCATGTGGGGTCTTCCCAGATCGGGATCAAACCCATGTCTCCTGCATCGGCAGGCAATTCTGTACCACTAAGCCACCAGGGAAGTGCTGTGCCACCTATTCTCGATATTTATTCTTGATATTAAAAGTCCTTATGGGCTGGGAGGGGTTGAGTGAAGTAGGCGAGGGAGAGGAAGAGGTACAAACTTCTAGTTTTAAAGCCAGTGAGTCACCAGGATGAAACGCATAGCACAGGGAACACAGTCAATAACGTTATAATAACTCTGCACAGTGACAGACGGTGACCAGACTTACGGCGGTGACTGTTTTGTTATATATAGATAATACTGAGTCACTGTGTCGTGCCCCTGGAAATAATATAGTGCTGCAGGTCAATTATACTTCAATTTTAAAAATAGAGAAAAGGAAAAACATTCAGTCAGAGTATTCTAATAGGTTCTGCAGTGAACAATATGTACATTGTTATAATGATACAAACATACATTGACATAACTATAAGTATGATAAAACTTGGGGAAAGGATGAGGAAAGAGAGGTACAGCTATTAAATCTTCATCTATTGCAACATTTATAAGTATAAAAATTGCTTTTTTCCTTTTCTTTTCATTATGTCTATATGAGATGATGTTAAGTAAACCTAGGGTGGTAGTCATTTCACAGTATGTGTAAATCAAACCATTATGCTATTTGTCTTAACTTTATACAGTGATGTATGTCGATTATTTCTCAATAAGCCTGGAGAAAAACAAAAGTACTTTCTGTTTTTTCCTGATATAAAATACAAATAAAAGTACTTATACAGTAAAGTTTCTGTTATCCTAGTGCTTTTTAAAAAATTGACTGAAAAAAAAGAAAAGAAGTTTGATGCTTGGAGGTCAATATTACCTTAGAGGGAAGTTTCTCTTTCCTCTCTTAATAAGAATACTTAAATCAATTGTACCAACCTGCAATTTCACTTTGCCTACTGAAAGTGAAGTTGCTCAGTCGTGTCCGACTCTTAGCGACCCCATGGACTGAAGCCTACCAGGCTCCTCCATCCATGGGATTTTCCAGGCAAGAACACTGGAGTGGGGTGCCATTGCCTTCACTTTGCCTAGTCTTCAGTTATTCTCAGAAGTTGAATACATTTGTGGCTTTGAGAGGTTTACATGGTGCTTCATGTTGTCAAAAGCAACCTTTTCTTTAAAAAGTAATTCGTCACTATATCTTAATAGAAACAGATAAAAACAATAGTGGGTTTAATGAAACCTCTTTGAAACTCAGATAGTTCAATGAAATGTAAGCATTTTCAAGAGTTCAAATATTTTTTCTAGATTTTCCCAGGGCTGTTACTAGAGCTGAGTTTTTTTCAAAAGGGTAAATACAGCCCCTGGATAAGAGGGGTAGAATGGTTATGGTTAAAGAGGGGGAAGTGGGAGGGTACCTAAAGAGTTAAGTGTTGGATAGAATTGAGTCATAAATAACATAGGAGGTCAAAGTAGAATAAGACAACTCTTGGGACATCTGTTTTGGGATCAACAATATTAAAAAAAAAAAACAAAACTTTGCTTTTCAGTTGTACAACATAAGGAAATCAACCTAAAACAATAAAATTATGCTAGACATTTTCAAAATTTTCTTTTCGTAGCTAAAAAAAACTCACAAAGGGGTTGTAGCTAGTCTAGACAAATGGGTGATCTATTTTCATTATACAAGTGATCACCTTGTTTGGGCAGAAACATAATAGTAGGATTCAAGTACAAAATAACTTGGAGAATATACATATGGGTTATTATAAAAATCCTACAAAGAAGTCTCTAGCTATTGATACAATGAAGGTACTTTTAAGAAAAGACAAAGATGCTCAAACACACCTACACAAGGATATCCAAAACTTACACCTTTCGGTTTTCAGGATGACCCAAAAGGAAGCATTCAGGCAAAAAAAAAAAAAGTTTATTTTGACTGAATGTCGCATAAGAAAGTGAGTAATAATAAGAAAAGTTTAAAATCTAAGCACCATGGCTGTGGCAACCTAGAGGGGTAGGGTGGGGTGCGGGGTGCGAGGAAAGTTCAAGAGAGCCGACGTGGGTGTACCTTGGCTGACTCATGTTGTATGGCAGAAACCAACACAACTTGTAAAACAACTGTCCTCCAATTAAGAATAAATAAATTTAAGAAGACAACATGTGGACCAGAAATAAATATGGGTCTAGCCATAAAGAAACAATGTAAGTTCCATGAAAACCACTGTTAGAAAAATCCTTCCATTCAGAAGTTCATTTTGATGATGTGCTAGCCATTGTTGTTAGTGAGCACCAATCTCTCCCCACCCCCTCCTAACAGACGTAAAACAGACCTCAAATGACCAAGACAGGGCACTACTTCCTTTCTGTTCTGGTAAGGTGTGTGTGTGTAAGGTATGGCTGTTTTCAGTCACTCAGCCATGTCCGACTTTGTGGCCCCATGGACTGTAGCCCACCAGACTCCTCTGTCCATGGATTTCTCCAGCCAAGAATACTGGAGTGGGTTGCCATTTCTTGCTCTGAAGGATCTCCCCAACCCAGGGATGGAACCCAAGTCTCCTGCATTAGCAGGTGGCTTCCTTACCACTAGTGCCGCCTGCTGCTGCTAAGTCGCTTCAGTCGTGTCCGACTCTGTGCGACCCCGAAAAGTCCTTATTCTCATAAAGTATGGTGCTTCCCAGGTGGCGCTAGCGGTAAAGAACTTGCCTGCCAATGTAGGAGAATGTAAGAGATGCAGGTTCGATCCCTGGATGGAGAAGATTCCCTGGAAAAGGGAGTAGTGGCTACCCACTCCAGTATTTTTGCCTGGAGAATTCCATGGACAGAGGAGCCTAGTGGGCTACAGCCCACGGGGTCGCAAAGAGTGGGACACGACTGCTAAGCGACTTAGCAGGCACGCAGGCATGGGCTAAGATATAGCATGCAATTTTATTTTCCACCTCTAGATGGTGCAAGTGAAAAGTAATTTCTCTTTTTCAAGGTTCAGGATTACTTTTGCTGCATAATCATAGAAAAGGCATTTCTGACCTTATCTTTTTACAGTTCGCTTAGTCTATTTCATATATAAAAATATATATATACATATACATTCTTTTTTCATATTATTTTCATTATGGTTTATTACATGATATTGAATAGAGTTCCCTCTGCTATATATAAGACCTTGCTGTTTATCTGCTTAGTCTTTCTTAACACACTTACCTATGATCTACAGAGGTCAGTAAATATGGAAAATAATTTTTACTAAATGTTCCTAACAACCATTTCCTATCAGATTCAATTGAGTTAAAATTTTAAAGCAAAACAGCTATATTACATGGTCTAACCTATATTCCAGGAAAGAAATTTTTCTTAATTTGACATTAAAATTTAGTAGGATCCTCTTAAACCATAATCCAATACAACAGATTCAGATCTGCTAATGATGAAAATATGATGACAGCTGGCAAACTTTTTCTGTAAAGGGCCAGAGAGTAAATATCCGGGACTCCATTGGCAGCACAAAAGCAGCACTGACAAGATACAAACACGCGTGTGTGGCTGTGTTCCTATAAAGCCTTATTTACAGAAAGGAGATAGGCTGGCTTCCTCCGGGCTGTAATTCACTAATTCCTATTATTTATGGTAAAAGGCTGATTTCATATAAGTCACTATCATTTTAAGACTCCCCACAGAACTGGATGCCTGAGTCTGTTACAGGTTACAGCTTTCTTTAGCGTTGGCCATGATATGAAAAACAATTGAGTTGACATAAAAATCCAGATTTCCGTCTCCTCTTGGAAAGAAAAGTGAGGACCTAGAAAGCCCGAGCCCAGGAAACGAGCTGGGGTTGAACACACTGCCCTCTGCGGACGGATCAGGCGCTCTCCAGCTGCTGCGTGCTCCCACGGGCTGGCACGTTCGCTCACTTTCCACTGGGCACGAAGACTGAGACCTCTTAGAACTGGACGGTCTCCATCAGTTCTGTCCCCTGATGCTCTTCCTTATGCCTGTCTGCTGACTACCCATTTATCTCCTATTCTGGTCTACATTTTCTATATTTAAACTCTCACCATTTTCATTTAAACACCGAATCCTAATAACACGATAGCAATGAGCGATTATTTATGACACACTTTTGCTGCAAATATGAAAACAAGCGTTCTTATTAGTTGAGAAACCTTCATTTTTATTAACTCTCTTCCTATACATCATAAGAATGAAATAATATTACTGTCTCAGATACAAATCAGGAAACATTCCAATTTTCGAAAATCTTTATTTAAAAATGATTTTTTAACTTAAAAAGTAATCTTTTTATAGTAGTCTCCATTTTTTCCCAAAAAGCTTTTACATACATACATTAACTTTAATATCCATGGATTTCTGGAATTGGAGTTAAATAATAAGTGAATAATTTATTGAATTACTCAGATTGTATCATTATCCCATTCATAGATTTTGCCTTGTATTAAGCAAGACATGTCTGAATCAATGCAAGAAATGATTTCCAGATGAATGCCCTCATGAAAAAGACGCTTAACCCTGCACTGTGTGGACTTCTCACATTTTTACCTTGTTTGCGCCTGTATTTTCCTCTTTCGCTATTTTTTCCCTCTTTCAACATTGAGGAGAAAATGCAAACCTTTTCCTTTCTTCATAGCATTTTCCTAAGTTTAGGTTTAAGGTTCCTGTGTGCTTGACATCATTAGTTCTTCTTTCAAAATGAGAGGCACGTAGTTTAAAAGAATCCTTTGATTTTTTAAAGCCCTTTGGTTTTGAGGGAGGTGGATTATTCCCGAGTCTTCGTGAGATGTGGCTGTCTTGTCTGGGTCAACGTCAGTCAGCTGGTCAGCGGTTCATTTCTGGAGTTCTGTGCTGTTCACTTCAGCTCTTGGGGAAGTGGGTCAAGTTTATTATGTTTTGAATCTCAGTTTGAGTGTCTCAGTTTAAGACATGCATTTAAAAGCAAAGCATACATAAGGGTGTGCATACCTTGAGGAGCCTTGTTCCCCGCCCGTCCTGTCCACACAGTTCCCACGAGATAACCACTTTTATTAGTCACTTTTGTTTCTTGGATGACCTTTCACTATTTATTTATGTAACATATTCTTATTATTCCTCTTTCTTGAGTGAAAATTAACACAGTATATCCTGGAGATCTTATCTATCTTATCACAGAGTTGTTTGTATTTTACAGAGATTTTACACTGTCCAACTTTTATTTTCCATTCTCAATGCTTGTTTTTTACTTTTTACTTTATTTTTATTATGTATTTGGTCGTGATGCACGGCTTGTGGGATCCTAGCTCCCATTCCAGGAATCAGTCCTAGGCCTCAGCAGTGAAAGGGGTTCTAATCACCAGGAAATGCCCTCAGCGCCTGTCTTTCAAGTTAATGTGCCCATTTCTTTAGAAGTCTGAAAGTTTTACACAGGAGGTAATGAAAGAATGCCTTGAATCATAGGTTTAACTGATGCCCTTAGAACCATTTGTCAGTTTAGACATGATCCAATTAAACTCGGGGTGACAGGGGATGAGATGGTTGGATGGCATCACTGACTCAATGGACATGAATTTGAGCAAGCTCTGGGAGATGGTGACAGACAGGGAAGCCTGGCATGTTGCAGTCCATGGGGTCACAAGAGTTGGACACGCCTGAGGGACTGAACAACAACAGCTGAAATTTGCTGTTCTGTTCTAAAGTTGTTAGGTTGCCTGATATGATTTTGCCTCTTGGTTTTTTATGTTAAATGTATTGGGGGTATTTGCACATTGCTGGGGATTCCTGGAGGGGCAATGTTTTAATTCAAGAGAGTGGCTCTCTTTTGAATGACTTGTAGGAAATGCCGCAGATTTGAGGAATAGATAATTTTGGAAAGCGGGTCATTCAAAAGCAGTCAAGACTTTTCTGACTGCAAGTTATGAAAGCCCAGTTTGAATGTGCATGGTACAAGAAGAAATATTTTGGCTTGTAGATGTAAACTGGAGGCCTGGGGAAAACGAGCTTCAAGGACCAGAGCCTGGAGTGCAGCTGGAACTCCCTCTAATATCTCATCCCCGCCTCCATCGCTGATCAACCTCATTCTGTCATGTCAGCTTCTTCCATATGACTGAAACCTAGCTGCCTACAGCTCCCAGACTCTCATCTCTCATCTCTGACCCTAGAGAGGGTATGCCTTACTTCTCTCAGTGCAAGTTCACAAAGATCTGAGGGAATGACTAGCCTTGACCCAGATCTTATATGCTAGCCTGGACCAATTACCCAGCGGCAGAAGGCAGGGCACCTTGGTTGTGATTGGAAGTTTGTAGCAGATGCTGTGAGTGCACATATCTCTTCAAGCTTGCCGTGGAGACTCACTGGACGATGGTTGCTGGACTCACCTAAGTTCCTCCCATCTCTCTGGTTCAGGTGCATGCTCACCCTGCAAGTGCAGCAGACCATGGGGCAGAGAGTGAATGTCCACAGAGCATCCTTAGCCAGATGACAGTTGGTCTTGGGAGTCCAAGTCCAGCGCCTCACCTCTTAGTGAGACAGTTCTGAAGCAGGCTTTATAGTTCCTCGGTCCCAATGGGACTGAGCCCCATATTCCCACAGAGGTAACCCAGTTGACAATGTACAATTTTTCTCTTTGTCCGCACTGCACAGCATGCAGAACTTCTCTGCAGGGATCAAACCCTTGCCCCCTTCAGTGGAAGCATGGAGTCTTAACCACTGGAACCAGGACTTCCTTGACAATGTACTCTTTTTTATTTATATATGTATATATTTTACTTTTGGCTGTGCTGTGTCTTTGTTGCTGTGTGGGCTTTTCTCTCACTGAGGCGAGTGGAGGCTGCTCTGTAGTTACGGTGCCCGGGCTTCTCTTCGTGGTGACTTCTCTTGCTGCAGAGCACATGCTGTAGGGCACACAGGCTGCAATAGTTGTGACACATGGGCTCAGTCGTTGTAGCTCCCGGGCTCTTCGGCACAGGCTCAATAGTTGTGACTCACGGGCTTAGTTGCTCCACAGCATAGTCAAAGATTCCTGCCCCTGAAGAATTTAGAATTTTCTGCTTATCGATGTAATGTATGGTTCGGGGAAGAGAAGTGAAGAAAAGTTTTGCTTTTGACTGTCGTAACCCGAGACACAGAGTCTTAAGTTGGTATTTAATATATGAAAATGAGTCTCAAGTGAAGAAATACATAATCAAAAAAGGAACACTAAGTAATTCAGGGAAAAGAAAATGCTAAAGAATCCAAGTACGTGAATATGTAAATGTTATTACTCTATGAAATGCAGGCTATCTGAATGCTTGGAGAATATTCCTTTCTACCCACCAGATCCACTGTTTCTTTTTTTCCCTTTAATTTTATTGAGATATAATAGATACACATCATTGTATAAGTTTAAGGAATACATATCATGATCGGACCTACATATGTCACGAAATGATTACCACAAGTTTCGTGAACATCAATCATCTAGTATAGAAACAAAATTAGAGAAATAGAAAAAAATTGTTTTCCTTGTGATGAGAACTCAGGGTTTACTCTTAACAGCTTTTGTATATAACATACGACAGTGTTAGTTGTCCTTATTATGCTGTACCTTATATCCCTGTTGCTTATAGCTGGAAGTTTGTAGCTTTTGACTGCTTTCATGAAATCACACCTCACCCCATCCCTACCTCTGGTAACCACAGTTTGTTTGTTTTTGAGGTGTAATTTGACACTATGTTAGCTTGTTTACATAACATAGTGACTCAGTACACAAATAAAAGATGTTGCCTTCCATTCCAGTTCTACAGGGATCAAGGCACTCACTGTTGCCATCCCAGAAACGTAGGACATCCTGAATGGAATTCAGCGCCGTGGACATCTGGTCCCCTAGACAGTTAAGATGTGTATCTAAGGAAGAATTTCACTGATTCCAGATTGCTGCATCTTTCCATCCAGAGATAAGCACTAAAATTATGAACTTATGTTATCTGTTTTTGTGATTAGCTGTAATCTTTTTTTCCCTTGAGGTTTGCAGGATCTTAGTTCCTGACCAGGGATCAAAAACCCGCATCCCCTGCAGTGAGAGCTCAGAGTTTAACCGCTGGGCTGCCAGAGACTTCCCAGCGGCTGTTATATTTTAGCAAGATGTGTGCTTGATTATATGTATTTCTGAACCAAAAAAATCCATCAATACACTGGCTCCTCCCCTATCTCTTTGGAGCAGTTCTTCAGAGCTATCTGAGAGGCTATCTCCTAGTCTTCAACGAATATATTCAGTGAATATAACTGAACTCAAAGCCCTTACACTGTGGATTTTTTTTTTCCAATCAACAAATACTTCTACACATTTCAAAACAAACTCCATAGGTCTAGTTACCATCCACCAGATGCTCTCTGAATCCAGTCGTCCAGGGTTTTTATGAAGGTTCCACCAAGCAGGTACGTGGACTTAACTGGTTACATCATCAGTCATGGGTGATTAACTGGATCCTCAGCCTCTCTCCCCTCTCTGGTTGGGGAGTAGGGCTGAAGTCCCAACCCTTTACTGTCTGTGGTTGCTTCCTCTGGCAACGAGCCCGCGTCCTCCAAGAGTCACCTCACTGGCATAAACTCAGGTGGGCTTATTACAAATAAAGAAAGATGTGACTCTCAGACCTGCGCTGGGGAATTTAGAAGGGTTTTAGAAGCTTTGTGTGAGGAACTGGTATGAACACCAAACACATATTTCTTATGATATCACAACATCACAGGGTGTGTGTGTGTGTGCGCGCACATGTGCATATGTGGAGAGGCAGACATAAGGAGGAGAAAAAGAAAGAGGCAGCGAGAGAGATGGGGGGAAGAGGGAGGAAACTGTTCCCTTTCTCTTACTCCATGTGAGTAGGTGGCATGGGGCCCAAGGGAAAGGCAGGGTCTCCCGCTGAGCAGAAGCCTGCGCTACCGAGGGCTCTGGCCTCGGGGGTCAAAGAGGGCCTAAGAGTCAGCTGTCCTGGAAGGGTGCACGGACACCACCCAGGTGGGCTAGGGGGAAGAAGATGCACGTCCTCGCCCTCCAACGTCCTTCCTTCCTCTGGTAACAAAGAACCAACCCAGTGCAGTGCTCACAATGAACAGAGGGTTCTGGAAGCCTGCTGGGCTCAAAGAGAGCTGTAAGTGGTTGCATCTTTTTTTCATGAAGCCTTGCCTGTGAACAGAGCTGCCCTGGACAGCCCCAAGCTAGGAAAAGCAGCTGCTGCTGCTGCTGCTGCATCACTTCAGTCATGTCCGACTCTGTGCGACCCATAGATGGCAGCCCACCAGGCTCCCCTGTCCCTGGGATTCTCCAGGCAAGAACACTGGAGTGGGTAGGAAAAGCAGAGGGCTTCTGTTTTTCTCTCTTGTGAAGGGAGGAAGCCATCAAGTAATTTATTAATATGGGCACCAGTTCTGATTTGATGCAGAGGAGACCGAGGAAATCCCCCAGTGTGTATTGATACAAGCTTTATGATGATGGCAGGCACGGCATTCCCACATGCTGACACACACTTGCACATGGGAAATGCTTAACCCTTGGGAATGAGCATCCTGCCTGTTGTGCCTGACTGCGAGGCTTGAAGGCTTCATAGTCAGAACATGCCAGCATCTTTCTGGACCATAATAACTGCATTACTTTGTGTACAGATTCATGAGGAATTAGCTGAAACAGCATATAGGTGCTGCTAGAGCCTGCTTCTATTTAAGGGAAAAAAAAAAAACTTTTCTGGGTTTCAAATAAGTAGACTAACAACATCCAAGGTTGATTGTTATTATTGGTTCCATAGCAATTGTCTTTTTTTCTTGGAATGAAAGTGTGGAAGATGAGAAAGCACCTTTCAAGCCAATGGCTTAAATGGTGGATGTTTTCTAGTCAAATAACATTTTTCCTTTTCTGATTTGATAGCATTGTTGATGATGTATGAACTTCATCTGTAGTTATCTAAGATTTAGGACACGCTCCTCCCTCCCATCTTAAGGGAGATCAACCCTGAATATTCACTGGAAGGACTGATGCTAAAGCTGAAGCTCCAGTATTTTGGTCACCTGATGCCAACAGATGACTCATTGGAAAAGTCCCTGATGCTTGGAAAAATTGAGGACAGAAGGAGAAGTGTGCATCAGAGGATGAGATGGCTGGATGGCATCACTGATGCAATGAACATGATCATGAGCAAACTCCAGGAGATGGTGAAGGACAGGGAGGCCTGGCGTGCTGCAGTCCACGGGGTTGTAAAGAGTCAGACATGACTGGGCGACTGAACAACAACAACAAACTCCCACCCAAGCTCATGGATCACATTCCTATGGAACAACAATGATAGCTGGTTCTCAGGATCAGGTGGTTCTCCAAAAGTGATGCCAGGAACATTTGTCTGGCATGCGGCATAGAGTCAAGCAGGAAATACTTCCTCACCCTTGTCTATTGTTGTTAGCTGTCTTTCTTTTCTGTACACCCTTTTTCCCTTTGACCATTTCTCTGTTTTACACAGCATCACAGCATCTCTTCAGTTATGCTGTTAGGAGACCTCTAGAGCTATAATGTCTTCTTGACGTTGAGTTTGTTGTCATTCGCTTGTTTTTTTATTTGTTTCCAGGTCTCAATGAGGAAGGAGGCAGATGGGCCCCTGGGCTGGACAGCTGGTGTTTGTCAAGTGGAGTAAAACTGAAGCTTTCTTCTCACCCAGATACCCCAAGGATAAAGCTAGTGGCAGAAGCTGGACTCTGCTAAAGTAAAGAGATAAAAATGACCACTCCTGAGATCTGGGAAAACTTCCCTGTTTGCACATGTGGAGGAAGGCTCCTTGGGGGTCAAAAAGGGAGGGGGCCCTCCCCCTCCCCCATCATAAATGTGGACATGCACCCACAGGCCTCTGAGGTGGGATCCATCTTAGCAAAAAGATGCACACATATACTGGAGGAGTGTCCTAGGGCTCGTCAGGTGTGAAAAAAGAAATAATTGTTCAAAGGCAAAGACCCAGAAGGACTGTCCCATTGACGTATTTAAATCACCTCTTCATTACGCTCTTCCTCATCAGAGAGGACACCCACACCCTTTCTCTCCAGATCTATATTTCTGCTTTGCTTCTGACTTAAATAAACTGCTTCTCTGTGTGCTGTGTCTCTAACAATAAAACTTTGTACCTGTTTTTACAGTATTTTTCTCCTTGAAACATTCTTGCTTTCTAATGGGGGACAGAGCCAAGGCCGCTTTGCTTCTAGCCTCTAGCCGATGGTGGACTAACAGCTAGGATTCCTGATTTTCATCCAGGCTTCTGCTGTTGCTTCTGCTAAGTCACTTCAGTCGTGTCCGACTCTGTGCGACCCCATAGACGGCAGCCCACCAGGCTCCCCCATCCCTGGGATTCTCCAGGCAGGAACACTGGAGTGGGTTGCCATTTCCTTCTCCAATGCATAAAAGTGAAAAGTGAAAGTGAAGTCGTGTCTGACTCTTCAGGACCCCATGGACTGCATCCTACCAGGCTCCTCCGTCCATGGGGTTTTCCAGGCAAGAGTACTAGAGTGGGGTGCCATCGCCTTCTCCATTTATCCAGGCTACTCAGGTTCAATTCCTGGGCAGGCAATTAAGGTCTCTTTTCAGAACTGCTCACTGAGATCACATTCAATGTTATGTGACCCTTTTGTCTGTTTTGGTTGAGGATAATGAGTTCATTGCCCAAGAAACTGACATGCATAAACTTAAATCACAAGAAACGAGTACGATTTATTATTATTTCTACTCTTTGCATTTTCATCCTTGGAATTTAAGGCAGTGTGGTCTTACAGGAGTCAGAGCTTATCTTAAATCTCTCAGTTTCTTTATTAAAAATATGAAGAATTCAAAGATAAAGGTTGAACTAGCACGCCATTATGGAAAAAAGGTTTAACAAAAACAGCTCTCCCTCACCCCATGTCCATTTGATGCCGGTCAAAACACATCACTAGTCATTTAAAAAAAAATTAAAATCCCCAAATGCAATATGCTTGTACACAGATACGTAAAGGAATGGGAAAAGAGAAAACGAAAGATTAGAGAAAATGACCCTGGCTGTTAGGAAGTGACGGGACCAAATTATAGCTTTCTAACTGAGAATGTATCCTTGCCTGTAGAACTGAGTTCTAGGATCAAGTAGCAGGTGTTTCTTTCAATAGACACCTTGTTTTTACTGCCCAACACATCAACTGTATCTTCTTCATCCACTCTCAGCTGTTCAGGTTATCTGTTTCATATGTGACTCACACATAAGCCTGGTGAGTCAGTGTGGGTGGCTGGCGGGAGGTCTCAGTTCCTTGAGAGTTTTATGATCGGCAGCTGGCTTCCCCCAGAGCCAGTGACTCGGGGCTCAGACCTGTTTGTTCTAATTTGGCTGCTCTAGGTCTCAGTGGCAGCCTGTGGGATCTTCAATCTTTGTTGGGGCGTGTGGGATCTAGGTCCCTGATAAGGGATCAGACCAGGGCCGCCTGCGTTGGGAACGCAGAGTCTTAGCCATTGGACCATGAGGGAAGTGCCAGCGCCTCAGGTTCAGATGCAGACAAAGGAATTCCTAATAGAGTCATTCTCCCAACCTGTTTCATCACCTCTCAGCCTTTCTTGCCATGGCAGGAGGTGTGATTTCTGACTGCTGGATGTAGTGAAAGGAGCTAAGCATGGTCCATTGTCTTCCTTGGGGTTATTGCCAAGTCCTGCCCCAAGGCCACAGAAGCGGGGTCCAGAACCCAGGTCACCTCTGAAGGTGACTGAGCCCCTTTGTAACCTTGCCCAAAGCCCCCTGATTATCACTAACAAGCTCACACATAAGCCTGGCTGACTCCCAGTTAGGCAAAGATGCCCATTCCGGTAAACACCCTAGAGCACCCTAATCAATCACCTAACACCAACCTTCCAGCAGAAATTTTCTTTGTCCTGAGGCTATAAAAATTGGCTATGCACTCACAAAAACAGTCAATTTTCCCCAGTCTGTCAGGTGCTCACAGGGCTCACTTTTTCTGATCTTTGTTCTGAATAAACTCACTCCCCTCCACTCCCTGTGTGTCTGGAAATTCTTTTCCAACCCACGCTTGGACTGCCTCAACAGTGGTTTTACTTTGGAACAAGCATGTCTCTAGGACATAGGCATTCCAATCTGCTTTTGGTCAGACCAGATTCAAGGGCCAGCACTCTGGGGAGTCCCTGACTTGTCCTGCTAGGCTGGGACCTGGGTAGGTAAGTTCATCTCACTGGGGTAAGTTGATGGTAAACCCACATGGCTGTAGATCTAAAGTCATGATTCCCCATCAGCATTGCCAGTGATAATTTGAGCTCTGTTTGTATGACTCTTAATCTCAGCTAATTTTGAACACTGGAGGAAGATGGAGCCTCTTCAAATCTCAAAATTTGTGGGGAGAGAATACAATTAGAGTAATTCAGCCTGTAATCTGAAGAACTAAATTGCTTCCTGCTGGCTTAATTTTAGCATCTTCAAGACTGAGGGTGTTACTGTGTTCACGTTTTTTTTTTTTTTTTTTTTCTTTACAGCCTAAGAAGGTACTCCCAAGACTTCTTCTAGAGGGGCGTCTGGGTAGGGAGGGCACAGGGGGTGCGAAAGAGGGAGTCATTTTTCTTTATCATTCTTGCCCGCAAATTCTCTCCCCTGGTTCAGTCAAATGTTTAATGGCTGTAACAGTGTGAGAAATTTTCCTGAAAGACTTGACTCCAATTTCCATTTCCTGTTCTAATTATGATGATGATGATGATGATAATAATAGCCATGATGGCACTGACTATTTTGAGCACCCGCCATGAGCCAACCAGTGTACTGCAAGCAAGACATATACTGTGTCTAATCAGTACATCCACCCTAAGAGGCACACATTTTCATTTGACACAAAGATTATGCAATACGGCCCAAGTTTCAGAGAGCAGAGATCAGAGTCCCATTCTGGCAACTCCCAAGCCCAGGCTCTTTTGACTTTTGCACATTTCTCTGAGCCCCTGCTCCATCTCAGCTTTTCGGGGTAGGGAGAGCAGTTAAGAGGCCGTTCTTGTTTTTCAAGGCTGGCTGACTTCTCTATAGTGGGTTCTTTCCAAATAACCTAGAAACTAGGGAGACATGAAGACTGAGCATTCAGCTCAGAGGCTCTTTAGCCTTTCTAACACCCCCACCCTGCACTGCACTCCCCAGATGCCCTCCCTCCCCCATCCCCAGCCATGAAACTGCTCCTGTACCTAGCTCAGAGCTGTGCTCAGAGGCCATCTGTTCAACCAGGGGTGCCATTATCTTTATGGTCCTTTAAAACAGCCATTTCCTGAAATTGCACTTGATAAGGGAAAATGGGTTTCTGTGTCTCTGAGGGACCATATCTGCATTGCTATTTTCTCCTCCCATGGCAAAAGGAATTTGAAACAACTCTAATATTGAGATAGAAAGGCAACAATTCCCTTAATAGGTGTGGTAGGCAGAATAATGCTTCCCAGAAGATGTCCACGTCCTTTTCCCTGGAACCTGCAAACATGTTACTTCACAGAGCAAAGAGAATTTGCAGATGTATCTAAGGATCATGTAATGTGGGAGATTCCCATGCCATACCTGGTGGGTTTAATGTAACCACAAGGGTCCTTTCAAGGAAAAGAAGGCAGAAGAGTCAGAGAAGGAGACACAACAACATGAGCAGCTGGACTGATGGGATCCATAACTGGAGGCAATAAGCCAAGGAATGCAGGAAGCCTCTAGAACCTAGAAAAAGCAAGAAGATAGACACTTTCCTAGAGCCCCGAGAAGCAACAAAACCCTGCCAGCACCTTGAGTTTAGCCCTGTAAGACCCATTTCAGACTTCTGAGCCCTGGAACTGTGAGATAATGTTACCAAACTGAACGTGGCTCCACTCACCCGCCACATGGACACCAGCTCATGGAGAACGGAAGTGCAGTGGTGTCTGCAGGTGTCAAGCAAGAACAGGGAGCTCATGCTTAAGATGCAAACTTCTTAATATCTTTCAGGGAAGGGTTTTTAAAGGCAACACCTGGGATGAAGGTTGCAGCTTATGGACTTTCTTCTGATGGGTTGGTGGTGTGGTCAGAGGGTAAAGTTTTAGGAATCTTAATCCTCAACCCAGGAGGAGAAGGGGACAACAGAGGATGAGATGGTTGGACGACATCACCAAGTCGAAGGACATCAGTTTGAGTAAGCTCCCAGAGTTGGTGATGGACAAGGAAGCCTGGCATGCTGCAGTCCATGGGGTCGCAAAGAGTTGGACGCGACTGAGCAACTGCACTGAACTGAATCCTCAACCCTCTGGTTCCAGCCAGTCTGGGGTCTAAAGCTTGTGGTCAGCATACAGTCACTATCCATCTGCGTAGGGATCTTAGTGTCTGCAGAACAGCTCAAAGATATGCCTCAGGTTGTTATATACACCCTTGGGGAGGAACTAAGACTCCTGTTTTACTGCTGAACTATTGTTTCTTGACAGCTTTTCCTTTGTTTCTGCATTCCCTCACTTTCCTAATTATTAACTGCTTGAGTCTGTACTTTGGAACTCAGGAAAGGCCTAGGAGACTAAAGTCTTTTTTTTCCCCTACAAACAAGAAACATGGGGAACTTCCCTGGTGGTCCGGTGGATAAGACTCTGCACGTCCAATGCAGGGGGTCCAGGTTTGATCCCTGGTCAGGGAACTAAAATCCCACATGTGTTGGAAAGCAGTCAAAAGAAAAAAAAAAGAAAGAAAGAAACTCGGGCACAGAGGCTTTTGAAACTGGGAAGGCCCCAAACGGTCCTGCTTAGTTTCAGTTCCCTTTTCTTTGATACTCCTCAATCCTGAGTGGGTCAGGTGGCAAGAGAGAGTAAATAAAGTTTTGGAAAGAGAAATTAATCCTAAACTCAAGCAGAAGGACACAGTTTCAATAATAAATATGTGTCGCTTTGTTTGTGGTAATTTGTTGCAGGAGCAACAGGAAACTAAGACAATAGAATACTCTCCAGCTTTCTCTGCTGAATCATTTATACCACTGGCCACTAAATATCCAGGTGAGAAACTCCAAGTCAGCTAGTGACCCTGCGCTTTGAACTCTTCTCACAACACGGGAGACACCATGGCAAAACACGCCTGGTGTATGTTTTCATTATTGCCTTTTTCATAACAGCCTTTTGGAAAAACAAGTTTATGCAATCCTTTTTCATGGTAATAAGATAAGAAATCTTTATAGATCCAGACCATATTGCCAGAGACACCACCAGAGGCTCCTCAGTTCAGTTCAGTCCCTCAGTCGTGTCCGACTCTTTGCGACCTATGAATCGCAGCACGCCAGGCCTCCCTGTCCATCACCAACTCTCAGAGTTCACTCAGACTCACGTCCATCGAGTCAGTGATGCCATCCTGCCACCTCATCCTCTGTCGTCCCCTTCTCCTCCTGCCCCCAATCCCTCCCAGCATCAGAGGCTTTTCCAATGAGTCAACTCTTTGCATGAGGTGGCCAAAGTACTGGAGTTTCAACTTTAGCATCATTCCTTCCAAAGAAATCCCAGGGCTGATCTCCTTCAGAATGGACTGGTTGGATCTCCTTGCACTCCAAGGGACTCTCAAGAGTCTTCTCCAACACCACAGTTCAAAACCATCAATTCTTCGGCACTCAGCCTTCTTCACAGTCCAACTCTCACATCCATACATGACCACAGGAAAAACCATAGCCTTGACTAGACGGACCTTTGTTGGCAAAGTAATGTCTCTGCTTTTCAACATGCTGTCTAGGTTGGTCATAACTTTCCTTCCAAGGAGTAAGCGTCTTTTAATCTCATGGCTTCAGTCACCATCTGCAGTGATTTTGGAGCCCCCCAAAATAAAGTCTGACACTGTTTCCACTGTTTCCCCATCTATTTCCAATGAAGTGATGGGACTGGATGCCATGATCTTGGTTTTCTGAATGTTGAGCTTTAAGCCAACTTTTTCACTCTCCTCTTTCACTTTCATCCAGAGGCGTTTTAGTTCCTCTTCACTTTCTGCCATAAGGGTGGTGTCATCTGCATATCTGAGGTTATTGATATTTCTCCCGACAATCTTGATTCCAGCTTGTGCTTCTTCCAGCCCAGAGTTTCTCATGATGTACTCTGCATATAAGTTAAATAAGCAGGGTGACAATATACAGCCTTGACGTACTCCTTTTCCTATTTGGAACCAGTCTGTTGTTCCATGTCCAATTCTAACTGTTGCTTCCTGACCTGCATACAGATTTCTCAAGAGGCAGGTCAGGTGGTCTAGTATTCCCATCTCTTTCAGAATTTTCCACAGATTATTGTGACACCCTCTTATTGGGAGGTATAATAGATCAAAGTCAGCAATTATGTAACTAACAGTTGTCACATGTCCAGTTGCTGCTTGTGCTCTTGGAAAACAAGACAGCCTTATCACCACTGGGAAACGCCCCTGAGCTTCCTGATTCAGGTATTAAAATAGAGCTCTTTCAGTGCTATGGGAACTGGGGTGAAAAGGCCAGTGACGCCTAATCAGACTAGGAAGCAAGTTGTGCAGCTAATGCAAGATCCACAGAAGCTGATCCACTCTCAGTGCGGAAGGTTAATGGCCCAGGGCTGGGTCCCCATTAGAGAGCAGGACAAGGAGCGTCTTAACTGTTTTCAGCTGAACACTTTTGAAACTGCCTTGCTGATTCAAGGCTGCCACTGTTTCAATGCCAGCCAGCAGGATAATGATTTAATTAACCCTCCTGTTGAAGCTGGTGGGAACCCTAAGCAGTCATTCATCAGTGGAAACTTTCACCACAAAACAAATTCAATTGCTTTCTGCCTGCTTTGCCCATTCTCTGTGGAGAGCTGAAAGAGTAAACCACTTCTAGCTGGTTAAAGCAAAGATCCCTCCAGGAAGGCTTCACTGGCTAACACTTCTGGGGTCCAGAAGGCACTTGGTCCAAATAAATCTTGTGTGTTTACGGTGCCAGGTGGCAGGTCACTTTTGGAATCTTGTACCCTCTGTGCTCTGGGCAGCCTCCTCTATTCATGCAAGGGGGAGGCTCCCATTCATTGATTAAAGTCTATATCTTTCTTTAATGGCTATTTCTGCAACCCTGCATTATAAGGAACACCATATAGCATTAATAATTTGTATATGGGAAAATAGCCATATAAGACCAGGCATGGTATACTCTCATGGGATTGTATCCCTGCCACATCACACTAACAGCTCATGAGTGTGGTCAACTCAGATCCCAAGATCTTCTTCAGAAAAGCTGAATACTGAGGGAATAGAAACAGGACAGATAAACAGACATGAAAGAAGGAAGTAGCTCTAAAAGCTTGAGAACTAGAGGAGCGAAAAATAAATGGAGAAGAGGCCTAGGAAACAGCATGATGATGTTGAGTGCTAGGCAATAGTAAGGAACA
Organism: Bos indicus x Bos taurus; assembly: GCF_003369695.1. Taxonomy (NCBI): domain Eukaryota; kingdom Metazoa; phylum Chordata; class Mammalia; order Artiodactyla; family Bovidae; genus Bos; species Bos indicus x Bos taurus. Next base: position 192,289 of record NC_040085.1, read on the forward strand.
GTCCCAAAGGGGAGAGGTTCTAATAAGAAAGCAGATAATTCTATTTAAGAATTCTACATGGGGAGGACTTCCTTGGTGATTCAGTGGTTAAGAATCTAGCTGCCAATGCAGGGAACATGGGTTCAATCCCTGGTCTGGGAAGATTCCTCATGCTGTACTAAGCCCAGAAGCCATAACTACTGAGCCTACATGCCTAGAGCCTGTGCTCTTCAACAAGAGAAGTCACTGCAATGAGAAGCCTGCACAGCTCAACTGGAGAGTAGCCCCCAGTCTTTTCAATTAGAGAAAGCCTGCACACTGCAACAAAGACCCACTTCAGTTCAGTCGCTCAGTCGTGTCTGACTCTTTGTGACCCCATGAATTGCAACACGCCAGGCCTCCCTGTCCATCACCAACTCCCAGAGTTCACCCAAACTCATCTGCATCGAGTCGTCTCATCCTCTGTCATCCCCTTCTCCTCCTGCCCCCAATCCCTCCCAGCATCAGAGCCTTTTCCAATGAGTCAACTCTTCGCATGAGATGGCCAAAGTACTGAAGTTTCAGCTTCAGCATCAGTCCTTCCAATGAACACCTAGGACTGATCTCCTTTAGGATGGACTGGTTGGATCTCCTTGCAGTCCAAGGGACTCTCAAGAGTCTTCTCCAACACCACACTTCAAAAGCATCAATTCCTCGGCACTCAGCTTTCTTCACAGTCCAATTCTCACATCCATACATGACCACTGGAAAAACCATAGCCTTGACTAAACGGACCTTTGTTGGCAAAGTAATATCTCTTTGTTTTTAATATGCTATCTAGGTTGGTCATAACTTTCCTTCCAAGGAGTAAGTGTCTTTTAATTTCATGGCTGCAATCACCATCTGCAGTGATTTTGGAGCCCCAAAAAATAAAGTCTGACACTGTTTCCACTGTTTCCCCATCTATTTCCCATGAAGTGATGGGACCAGATGCCATGATCTCAATTTTCTGAATGTTGAGCTTTAGGCCAACTGTTTCACTCTCCTCTTTCACTTTCATCAAGAGGCTCTTTAGTTCTTCGCTCTGCCATAAGGGTGGTGTCATCTGCATATCTGAGGTTATTGGTATTTCTCCCGGCAATCTTGATTCCAGCTTGTGCTTCTTCCAGCCCAGCATTTCTCATGATGTACTTTGCGTATAAGTTAAATAAGCAGGGTGACAATATACAGCCTTGACTTACTCCTTTTCCTATTTGGAACCAGTCTGTTTTTCCATGTCCAGTTCTAACGGTTGCTTCCTGACCGGCATATAGATTTCTCAAGAGGCAGGTCAGGCGGTCTGGTATTCCCACCTCTTTCAGAATTTTCCACAGTTTATTGTGATCCACACAGTCAAAGGCTTTGGCATAGTCAATAAAGCAGATAAAAACATCTATTTAGATGTTTTTCTGGAACTCTCTTGCTTTTTTGATGATCCAGCAGATGTTGGCAATTTGATCTCTGGTTCCTCTGCCTCTTCTAAATCCAGCTTGAACATCAGGAAGTTCACGGTTCATGTATTGCTGAAGCCTGGCTTGGAGAATTTTGAGCATTACTTTACTAGTGTGTGAGATGAGTACAATTGTGTGGTAGTTTGAGCATTCTTTGGCATTGCCTTTCTTTGGGATTGGAATGAAAACTGACCTTTTCCAGTGCTGTGGCCACTGCTGAGTTTTCCAAATTTGCTGGCATATTGAGTGCAGCACTTTCACAGGATCATCTTTCAGGATTTGAAATAGCTCGACTGGAATTCCATCACCTCCACTAGCTTTGTTTGTAGTGATATTTTCTAAGGCCCACTTGACTTCACATTCCAGGATGTCTGGCTCTAGGTGAGTGATCACAGCATAGTGATTATCTGGGTCATGAAGATCTTTTTTGTACGGTTCTTCTGTGTATTCTTGCTACCTCTTCTTAAGATCTTCTGCTTCTGTTAGGTCCATACCATTTCTGTCCTTTATTGAGCCCATCTTTGCATGAAATGTTTTCTTGGTATCTCTAATTTTCTTGAAGATATCTCTAGTCTTTCCCATTCATAGCCAAAAATAAATAAAATTGAAAAAACATCATCACTATAAAAAAATTCTACTTGGGAAGGTCTTCATTTACATGCTTTCATCACTAAGTGTAACTACACTAATAAAAGTGGTTTATTATTTAGTTTAATATTTCAATTGGTAAATTCTGAGATTGGCAATGATGGAGCATAAGATGATTTGGACTGGCGGCTGTCTGCAGGTTTAATGAACTGCTTTTGCAAACAGGACTTGGGTACAGAGTTTCAAAGTATTGAAAAGTAGCAAGTGTGTGAGGTGAAGTGAAGTCGCTCAGTCCTGTTGGGACCCCATGGATGGTAGCCTATCAGGCTCCTCAGTCCACAGAATTTTCCAGGCAAGAGTACTGGAGTGGGTTGCCATTTCCTTTTCCAGGAGATCTTCCCAACCCAGGGATCGAATCTGGGTCTCCCGTGCTGCAGGCAGACGCTTTACCATCTGAGCCACCAGGGAAGCCAGTGTGTACTCAACAGGAAAAGGGAGTGAACGAAGATGTGAAGCACCAGCTCTGAAAGGTGACTGCCCTATACTACCTAGTCCTTCTTTCCTTGCTCCCCTAGGAGGTCTTGAAGGCTGGGTCAGAGGTGACATCAAGTGGCTATATTTGCAGGTTGGCAATTTAACTTGATGCAATAATGCTCCAGAGATTGTAGTTCATTTTAACATAGGCCCTGAGTGAGTGTAACTTCCTCCAGAAGTTACATAAAGAAATACACATACAACGGCCAGTGGTTATCTATCAATTGAAAAGGGTTACAGTTAAGTGGGATATAAAGTTCACAGACTGTACCCAATTAAAAAATATTATGGCTAATGCCCCACTAATTATCAACAAATTAGGATTTCACAAAGATTAGACACAAACACAATTTATTACTTTTGAGGTTTGACAACTCTGCTGAATTATGAATCATCAGAGCAGACAGAATGATCTGTTACTTAACATAAGACAGAAGCAATAGCTTCCCACATTTTGTCAGCCAGCTGAAGAACTGATTCTTGAGGACTGACACCAGCAAACTGATTTTTTAAAAAAATACATATATATATATATAAATATTTTAAGAGAACTGAAAGACAGATATGAAAATTGAAGAAAATGATGGCAAAATAAACAAACACTATGAAACACTGATATCTTTCAAAGGCTGTTGATTAGCTTCTACATGCAATTTTCTTTTCGAATGACTTAAGAAAGTAAAAAATTAATAAGACCATGAGAAGAATTTACCATTATTTTCAAAAGCTCTAGTAACTGATCTTTTAATTAAATATAGCAATGATCACTGCAAAAACTTGCACAATTTTCATACAAATAATATATAGGTATTAGAAATATTAAAAACAAAGTATAATCTCACTCTCCAGAAGGAATCTGTTAACTTTTTGGTGTGTGTGTTTTCAGGCTGTTTCCTATATAGTAATGGCTTTGGGGCAGAGAAAAGAAACGCAGTAGCAGAGAAGAAATCAAATTAATATGTTTTGAGGATCTGTTGAGGAATTTTTAAAGGTATGTATAAATATTGACAATTATTTTCAAATAATTGCCAAATGTGAACATTTGCACAATAAATAGTAACAACTAGAAGACAATGAAAACATCCCAGAAAATAAGTAAAAGGAGATCGTCCAAGGTGTGCATGTGATTAGTGCTTTTCAGGTCATGAGTGGTCATCAGTTTATAAGGAACAAAATTAATATAGTCATCTTAACCAGTATTCAAATGAAAAAGGAAGTGGAGGCAGAGAAATAGAATAAAATTGGAAGTATCTGTAATTGCAGTAATCTGTAATCTGTAAAAAGTAATTGTGAAGCTTTTATTTCAAGTGTGTCTGAGTGGGTATGTGTATGTACACATGCTTAGTTACTGCCAAGAATGCACTTTTGCTCTGAGGTGAGGTTAAAAAAATGTATAAATGCTACAGCAGTAGACTGAAATCTAATAGACTGTCCTCAGAGAGTAGAGCAAAGAATGCGTGGAGAAAGGATTCCCCTTCCAGGTGATAATATGGTCCAGTCCAAAGGGGAATAAGAAAGGAGAAAATCGTTGCATCCAGTGGGAACCTTACCTCTGATGCCGTGTTCATTCTGCCTGGCTAATCAATATCTTAGTGGTTCATCACTGTCCCCCTCATAAAAGCACTGCCTCCTTCGGAACGCCTCTGACTCTTCACTGCCTTCTTCGGAAGCAGTTGAAATATTATGTTTCTTCTGCCTGGTTTGCCTATGCCGGGCACCCTTGACTAAAAATCCCCTTAGCCTTAGGGGATTGGACAGGTCACCGTCACCCACCCCTGGGCCAAACCTGGAGCCAGTGGTTCTCGATTAAATTAAATCCAACAAGAACTACAATGCTGCATGCGGTTTGGAACATAACCTACTGCACTATTAAAATGCCAAAGGAACAGTACGACATGCTGTCTTGATGAATTGCAGAAATATTGCCATCAAACCCCAAAACAGGCTTGCTACAGGGCAGAGGTCAGGGCGACTCCTGGAGACCTCAGGCCATTAGCTCTAGTCAAATGTCAGCCTGCCAGTTACTCCTAATTGATGACCCAGGCCACTGCCTGGAGTCCTCTAGGGAAAGCTAGCCATGTGGCAGCTGTCGTCCTGACAGCAACGTGTGGTGACCACATTGAGAGGACCGGGTGTCAAGGCTCACGTGAGATGTGAGAAGAATAACACGGCAGAGCTCACACACAACTGTGGAATTCATCACTGCACTGCAGGGGAGCTCAGGCTTGGTCTTTGGTTTAAGTCATTTTTTGAAAAAGAAATGGCAAATGCAGAATCACTGTCATTGTAAATTTTCCTCTTTCCATGAGATCACAGAGGGTGAAAACAAGCCTCAGCAATAGTCCATGCTTGTTATGAGGCTTCAGGGGATACAAAAGAACAGAGAATGCATTCACCTCGGGACATCATACATGATTCCAAATATCTGCAGAACAAATCATGCAATGTAGACTTCATTTGCATGGTGATTTTCCACCCATATCTTCTTGCTGTCGGTTGACAGTTGCCACAAGGGAGGTAGGGTGGCTGCCTCTCATTCGCCAAATGCTCTGTTTCTCCTCGACTTCTGTCTGTCTCTCAGTCCTCCATGGCCCCTCCAATTCTGAGGAGTCATATGCAGTCCTAGAGCCATCGGGTTCTTTTTTCTTTTTTTTTAATCAAAGGCATTCAAGAGAATTTGAATGTAGAGAGGCAAACAAATTTTAAACAAATGTATTTCCATCAAGACCACTACACATTGTCTTTCTTTCCTTCAGTTCAGTTCAGTTGCTCAGTCATGTCCAACTATTTTCAACCCCATGGACTGCAGCACGCCAGGCCTCCTTGTCCAACACCAACTCCCGGAGCTTACTTAAACACATGTCCATTGTGTGGGTGATGCCATCCAACCATCTCATCCTCTGTTGTCCCCTTCTCCTGCTGCCTTCAATCTTTCACAGCATCAGGGTCTTTTCCAATGAGTCAGTTCTTCTCATCAGGTAGCCAAAGTATTGGAGTTTCAACTTCAGCATCAGTCCTTCCAATAAATATTCAGAACTGATTTCCTTTAGGATGAACAATCCCTCCAGCATCAGAGTCTTTTCCAATGAGTCAACTCTTTGCACGAGGTGGCCAAAGTACTGGAGTCTCAGCTTTAGCATCATTCCTTCCAAAGAAATCCCAGGGCTGATCTCCTTCAGAATGGACCGGCTGAATCTCCTTGCAGTCCAAGGGACTCTCAAGAGTCTTCTCCAACACCACAGTTCAAAAGTATCAAATTCTTCGACACTCAGCTTTCTTCACAGTCCAGCTCTCATATGCATACAAAACTACTGGAAAAACCATAGATAGCTTTGACTAGACAGACCTTTGTCAGCAAGGTAATATCTCTGCTTTTTAATATGCTGTCTAGGTTGGTCATAGCTTTTCTTCCAAGGAGCAAGTGTCTTTTAATTTCATGGCTTCAGTCACCATCTGCAGTGATTTTGGAGCCCCCAAAAATAAAGGTTTTAGAAAAGGCAGAGGAACCAGAGATCAAACTGCCAACATCTGCTGGATCATTGAAAAAGCAAGAGAGTTCCAGAAAAACATCTATTTCTGTTTTACTGACTATGCCAAAGCCTTTGACTGTGTGGATCACAATAAACTGTGGAAAATTCTGAAAGAGATGGGAATAGCAGACCACCTGACCTGCCTCTTGAGAAACCTATATGCAGGTCAGGAAGCAATAGTTAGAACTGGACATGAAACAACAGACTGGTTCCAAATAGGAAAAGGAGTACATCAAGGCTCCTTTTTATATTTATATTGTCACCTGCTTATTTAACTTATATGCAGAGTACATCATGAGAAATGCTGGGCCGGAAGAAGCACAAGCTGGAATCAAGATTGCCGGGAGAAATATCAATCACCTCAGATATGCAGATGACACCACCCTTATGGCATAAAGTGAAGAACTAAAGAGCCTCTTGATGAAAGTGAAAGAGGAGAGTGAAACAGTTGGCCTAAAGCTCAACATTCAGAAAATGAAGATCATGGCATCTGGTCCCATCACTTCATGGAAAATAGATGTGGAAATAGTGTCAGACTTTCTTTTTTTGGGCTCCAAAATCACTGTAGATGGTGATTGCAGCCATGAAATTAAAAGACGCTTACTCCTTGGAAGGAAAGTTATGCCAACCTAGATAGTATATTCAAAAGCAGAGACATTACCTTGCCAACAAAGGTCCATCTAGTCAGGGCTATGGTTTTTCCAATGGCCATGTATGGATGTGAAAGTTGGACTGTGAAGAAAGCTAGGCACTGAAGAATTGATGCTTTTGAAGTGTGGTGTTGGAGAAGACTCTTGAGAGTCCCTTGGACTGCAAGGACATCCAACCAGTCCATTCTGAGGGAAATCAGTCCTGGGTGTTCATTGGAAGGACTGATCCTCAAGCTGAAACTGCAGTACTTTGGCCACCTCATGAGAAGAGTTGACTCATTGGAAAAGACTCTGATGCTGGGAGGGATTGGAGGCAGGAGGAGAAGGGGACGACAGAGGATGAGATGGCTGGATGGCGTCACCGACTCAATGGACATGAGTCTGAGTGAACTCCGGGAGTTGGTGATGGACAGGGAGGCCTGGTGTGCTGTGATTCATGGGGTCGCAAAAAGTCAGACACGACTGAGCGACTGAACTGAACTGAACTGAACTGAACTCACGGTTTCCATTGTTTCCCCATCTATTTGCCATGAAATGATGGGACTGGATGCCATGATCTTAGCTTTTTGAAAGTGAGTTTTAAGCTAGCTTTTCACTCTCCTCTTTCACTTTCATCAAGAGGTTCTTTTAGTTCCTCTTCACTTTCTGCCATAAGGGTGGTGTCATCTGCATATCTGAGGTGATTGATATTTCTCCTGGCAATCTTGATTTCAGCTTGTGCTACATCCAGCACAGCATTTCATATGATGTACTCTGCATATAAGTTAAATAAGCAGGGTGACAATATACAGCCTTGATGTACTCCTTTTCCAAATTGGAACCAGCCCATTGTTCCATGTTTGGTTCTAACTGTTGCTTCTTGATCTGCATACAGATTTCTCGGGAGGCAAGTCAGGTGGTCTGAGTCTGGTATTTCCATCTCTTTCAGAATTTTCCACAGTTTGTTTTGATCCACACAGTCAAAGGCTTTGAGTAGTCAATAAAGCAGAAGTAGATGTTTTTCTGGAACTCTCTTGCTTTTTTGATGATCCAGCAGATGTTGGCAATTTGATCTCTGGTTCCTCTGCCTTTTCTAAATCCAGCTTGAACATCTGGAAGTTCACAGTTCATTTACTCTTGAAGCCTGGCTTGGAGAATTTTGAGCTTTACTTTCTTTGCATGTGAGATGAGTGTAACTGTGCGGTAGTTTGAACACTCTTTGGCATTGCCCTTCTTTGGGATTGGAATGAAAACTGACATTTTCTAGTCCTGTGACCACTGCTGAGTTTTCCAAATTTGCTGGCATGAGTGCAGCACTTTCATATCATCATCTTGTAGGATTTGAAATAGCTCCACTGGAATTCCATCACCTCCACTACCTTTGTTCATAGTGATGCTTCCTAAGACCCACTTAACTTCACACTCCAGGATGTCTGGCTCTAGGTCAGTGATCACACTATCATGGTTTTCTGGGTCATGAAGATCTTTTTTGTATAGTTCTTCTGTGTATTCTTGCTACCTCTCCTTAATATCTTCTGCTTCTGTTAGGTCCATACCATTTCTGTCCTTTACTCTACCCATCTTTGCATGAAATGTCCCCTTGGTATCTCTAATTTTCTGAAGAGATCTCCAGTCTTTCCCATTCTGTTGTTTTCCTCTCTCCTCCTGTCTCTCATCTCTTTACACATACTGAACTCCTTTCTTGGAAGCCTTGTAAGAAAAAAGCCAGAGATTTGCCACTGACTATGTTCTAATTTTGGCTGGATCTCTATCTGGTACTTTATGGTTTAGAGAATTTGAAAGGTCAGGGAAAATCCTGAACTGGACTGAAACTTAAGTTGCTTAAGTACTTTGTTCTTAGGATGACAAGAACATTTGTCAATAAATACTGATTGAATTCCTATGGTACTGCAAGGCTTTGTATGTAGGGGACGTACAATTTTTCTATTTCAGTGACGATTTTAGTCAAGTGACAATCAAACCCTCAAAACTTCTGAGACAATATTTCTTCTCTCCCACCTTGATGAAATGGTCTGTCCTCAGCTTCATGTGAGCCTCTTCTCCAAAGCAGGGTTGGCAAGCTGCAGAGACCACCACTGCCACACCTCTCACGTATCACACTAACGTGAGAGCACAGAATGGGAGCCCCAGGGCTCCCAGCCCCATGAAGGTGAATGCTGGCCCTAAGAGAGCCTGCAGGCAGCTGAATTGCACACACAGCACCTTGTCTGCAGAAGCTTCGGAGTGCTCTGAATGTTGGGCTTATGAGTCTCTACCTTGTAAAAGGATCACTGCTGAGGTCAAATGACTTCCCTGGTTATCACTCAGGCAACTCGGCAGCTACACCAGAAATAGGATCCTGCCCAGAGCCCCTGACTGCCTGGTGGGCACTTCAAACACTTCCAACCCTTAAGGCAGGAGAAAGAAGTCACCCGTGCAGTCCTTGCCCTGAAAAAATACAGAAGCTCACCTGGCCTCTGAGGTTGCAATGGTTCTTGCAACTTGGGGTGTGCCAGCATCCCCCCCAAACCCAGCTCAGTTCTGAGAGCAACCTGAGAAAGTTGCTGCCTTCTGAGGAGCTGGCAGTGCAGGCTGGTGCTTCTGTTCTGTTGGAGCGCAGAGCCATGTTTGAGAGGTAATGGAAACTCCTGGGGGGCGCGGCTCCCTACATGAACTCAGGCTGCAGGAAGATGAAGCAGGCTGCCCCACAGTTCTGCCACTTGCTGAATGATTCATGGACAGAGGCGCTGGCCTCAGGAGGGTGGCTGCCCAGTTGTTGGCTGGAGCAGAGGTACCAAGTAGCAGGTATGGTAAAGGCTAAGATGCTGCAGTGAGACTCCTGCATTCAAATCCCAGCTCTCAGGCTTGTTCCTGCTTTCTACCAGTGGGACAGCAGGCAATTTACTACTACTGTCTGCCTGAGCTTCTTCATCTGCAAAATGTGGATGATAATTGCACCTACCTGATAGGTTCTGATGCTGGAATTAAATGGCTAAATGAGTAAGGTACGGAGTACCTGGTATGTGATACGCATAACTACTCACTATCATGTATTTACTCAAAGGGCTATTTGGTGGCCATTAAAACTGATAGTTGGGTCTCCCAGGTGGCGCCAGTGGTGAAGAATCCACCTGCCAATGCAGGAGATGCAAGAGATGGGGGTTCCATCTCTGCGTCAGGAGTGATCTCCTGGAGGAGTAAATGGCTAACCACTCTGGTATTCTTCCCTGGAAAATTCCATGGACAGAGGAGCCTGGTGGGCTACAGTCCCTAGGGTCACAAAGAGTCAGATACGACTGAGTGCACACACGATGCACACACGATGCACCATCACACACACGATGGTGATAAACTGTGATGTGCTGGTAAATCTTTGACTACCTGTTCTCTGGGGGAAAGCTCTGATTTGTAATGTGTGCTGATTTCCGTGGTTTGGATATTTCCATCGTGACTGATTTCAACAACACAGAATTTGGAAGAAGTACTCTTGGTTAGCTTTCAAGGGCTGGTATGCCACTAGTTACAAAGCCCAAGTAGTAAAATGAAAGATGCTATGATATATTAGGTGGAAAAATAAGAATAAGTATGAAATACAAAATCATTATGTGAAAATCAAATGTGTTCAAAGGGAAAAAAGTACAAAGAAATATACAGAACACTGACCAAGAATAAGAGTGGTGGGCATGTAGTTAACTCCTCTGTGTATTTATTTTTGTTTTCCTTAAAGTGCCTATATTAATTTTAGAGTGGAAAAGCAAGCAGAGTTCTACGGACATCAGCTAAGACAGTGGTGTAGAAAGACTCTGAGCTCACTTCCTCTCATGGGTACACCAAAATTACAATGATTTATTGAATACCTACCAATTAAAAAGACCAGAACCTACCAGAAAAGATCTTCTACAACTAAAGATATAAGGAAGAAACCACAATGAGACCAGGAGGAGGGCTGGAGTCGTAGTAGAGTCAAGACCCATATGGTGGGCCACCCACAAAAAAAGAATAATTACGATTGCAGAGGTTCTCCCCAAAGAACAAGGGGGTCTGAGTCCCACATCACTCCCAGACTGGGAGTCCTGTGCCAGGGAGATGAGCTCCCAGAGAGCCAGAGGGGCTTACTTTGCAGAGAGCCAGAGAGCTGTGGAAAACAGAGACTCCATTCTTAAACAGCACACACAAAATCTCACATGCTTTGGGACCCTGTACACAAGCAGTAACTTGAAAGGATCCTGGGTCCGACCCAGCCTTTGGTCTTGGAAAGCCTCCTGGAGAGGTGGAAGGCAACTGGAGCTTACCCTGGGGACACAGTTACATGGGCGGCAGCCTTTTGGGGAGCTTTTTCCACATGTTGCCACATGGCAACATTCAATACCAAAGAATGTTCAAACTACCACACGACTACACTCATCTCACACCCTCGCAAAGTAATGCTCAAAATTCTCCAAGCCAGGCTTCAACAGTACGTGAACAGAGAACTTTCAGATGTTCAAGCTGGATTTAGAAAAGACAGAGGAACCAGAGATCAAATTGCCAACGTCCATTGGATCATCAAAAAAGCAAGAGGGTTCCAGAAAAATGTCTACTTCTGCTTTATTGACTGTGCCAAAACCTTTGACTATGTGGATCACAACAAACTGTGGAAAATTCTTCAAGAGATGGGAATACCAGACCACCTTACCTGCCTCCTGAGAATTCTGTATGCAGGTCAAGAAGCAACAGTTAGAATCAGACATAGAACAACAGACTGGTTCCAAATCAGGAAAGGAGTACATCAAGGCTGTATATTGTCACCCTGCTTATTTAACTTATATGCAGAGTACATCAGGCAAAATGCCGGGCTGGATGAAGCACAAGCTGGTATCAAGACTCCTGGGAGAAATATCAATAAGCTCAGATATGCAGATGACACCACCCTTATGGCAGAAAGTAAAGAGAAACTAAAAATTCTCTTGATGAAAGTAAAAGAGGAGAGTGAAAAAGTTGACTTAAAGCTCAACATTCAGAAAACTAAGATCATGGCATCTGGTCCCATCACTTCATGGCAAATAGATGGGGAAACAATGAAAACCATGAGAGACTATTTCTTGGGCTCCAAAATCACTGCAGATGGTGACTGCAGCAATGAAATTAAAAGACACTTCCTCCTTGGAAGAAAAGTTATGACCAACCTAGACAGCATATTAAAAAGCAGAGGCATTACTTTGCCAACAAAGGTCTGTCTAGTGTTTATCCAGTAGTCATATATGGATGTGAGAGTTGGACTATAAAGAAAGCTAAGCGCCGAAGAACTGATGCTTTTGAACTATGGTGTTGGAGAAGACTCTTGAGAGTCCCTTGGACTGCAAGGAGATCCAACCAGTCAATCCTAAAGGAAATCAGTTCTGAATATTCATTGGAAGGACTGAACTGAAGCTGAAGCTCCAATACTTGGCCACTGATGCAAAGAACTGACTCATCTGAAAAGACCCTGATGCTGGAAAAGATTGAAGGTGGGAAGAGAAGGGGACGACAGAGGATGAGATGGTTGGATGGCATCATCGACTCAATGGACATGAGTTTGAGTAAACTCCGGGAGTTGGTGATGGACAAGGAGGCCTGGCGTGGAGTCACAAAGAGTCAGACATGACTGAGCAACTGAACTGAACTTCTACCACGCTTACACCAGGAGTGGTAAATGCCATTTTGGAATCCTCCATCTACCTTATCAGCCTCAGGACCCAGCTCTGCCTACCAGTCTGCTGACCCCAATTCTGGGATGCAGCCAGAGTCCCCAGGACCCAGCCCCACTCAACAGTGGGAAGGCACCAGCCCAGGAATCCCCAGTCCCACCCACCAGCAAGCCTGGTCTAGCCTGGGGACCAGCCTCGCCCACCAGTGGGTAGCCAGTAGACTCAGGAAAACCTCCACCCCACAGTCTGCAGACACAGTCTCTGTATCAGCAGGACAGTCCCAGCCTGTGAGCTGCTGGGCCCTGGCTTCAGTCACCAGGGAGCCTGCTCCGGCCTCAGGACTGGTCTTACCCACCAGTGGGAGGACACTGCCCCAGGAGAACCTCAGCCCCACAGCCTATGGACCCAGCCCACCCACCAGCTGGGCCCTAGCAGGCCAACACAACCTTTAGGACACCGCAGACCCCATAGCCAGCCATGTCAGGAAGCAGCCACATTCCCCAGTGGCCCAACACCAGCTCTGGGCCCTGCAGCTACAGGCTAGGGCCTGCCTCTGCCGCAGTGGGTTGGCAAGAGCCCCAGGACCTGGCTTTATCGGCCAGTAAGCCAGCAGCCCCAGGCTCTCCACAAAGCTACAATTATCAAACTGTAGTGGTATTGGCACCAAAACAGATGTACCGACAAATGGAACAGAATAGAGAACTCAGGAAAGAGCATACGCACTGCGCTCAAGCTATGACCAAGGAGGCAAGAATACACAGTGCAGAAAATACAATCTCTTTAATAAGTGGTGCTGGAAGAACTGGACAGCTACATGTAAAAAAATGACTTAGAACGTTTCTTACACTATATCAAAAATCAACTTGAAATGGATTAAAAAACCTAAATTTGAGACCAGAAAGCATAAAACTCATAGAAGAAAACATAGGCGGAACACTCTGACACAAATCACAGAAATACTTTTTTGGCTCTGTCTTCTAAGGCAAAGGAAACAAAAGCAAAAACAAATAAATGGGACCTAATTAAACTGAAAAGATTTTTCACAGCAAAGGAAACCACTTGCTAAACTATAACTGATAAGGGGCTAATATCCAAAATATATAAACAGCTCATGCAAGTCAATATCAAAAAACACAAACAACCCAGCTGAAAGGTGGGCAGAAGATGCAAAAGGATAATTTTTCAGTGAAGATATACCGATGGTCAACAGGCATATGAAAAGGTGTTCAACACTGTTAATTGTCAGAGAAATACAAATCACAACCACAGTGAGATTTCACCTCATACCTGTCAGAATGTCTATCAACAACAACAAAAAAAACACAAATAACAAATATCAGTGCTGCTGCTAAGTCACTTCAGTCGTGTCCGACTCTGTGCGACCCCATAGATGGCAGCCAACCAGGCTTCCTGTCCCTGGGATTCTCCAGGCAAGAACACTGGAGTGGGTTGCCACTGCCTTCTCCAATGCATGAAAGTGAAAAGTGAAAGTGAAGTCGCTCAGTCGTGTCCGACTCTCAGCAACCCCGTGGACTGCAGCCTTCCAGGCTCCTCCGTCCATGGGATTTTCCAGCCAAGAGTACTGGAGTGGGTGCCATTGCCTTCTCCGAAATATTGGTGAGGATGTAGAAAAATGGGAACACTTGTACACTGTTGGGGGAATTTAAATTGGTGCAGCCACTGTGGAGAACAACATGGAAGGTCCTCAAGATATTAAAAATAGAACTACCATGTGATCTGTGAGCACTTCTGTAACTGGGTATATATCCAAATAAAACAACAACACTAGTTCAAAGAGATGCACGTACCCCGATTTCATAGAAGCATTCTTTGTAAGTGCCAGGATGTGGGAGCAACCTAAGTGTCCATCAGCAGAGGAACAGATAAAGAAGTTGTGACATACATATACACAATGGAAGACGACTCAGTCGTGAAAAGGATTGAAATTTTGTCGTTTGTCCCGACGTGGAGGGACCTGGAGGATGTCATATTTAATACAATATGTCAGAGAAAGATATACATTGTATGCTATCATTTATAAGTGGAATCTAAAAAATAAACTAGTCAATACAACAAAAATAAACAGACTCATAGATACAGAGAACAAATTCGTGTTTACAGTGGGGAGAGGGATGGCCAAAGGGGCAAGATGCGGTAGGGGACCAAGAGGCATAAACTACTATATACAAAATAAATGAGCTACAACATCACCAATATTTTATAATAACTACAAATGTAGTATAATTTGTAAAAATTTAGAATCACTATATGGTACACCTGAAATCAACATAATATTATAAATCAACTATATTTCAATTTTTAAAATATCTTTAAAAAAAGCAAGCAGAATTAACTAAAATACACACACAGCCTTTATATAATGGAAAATTTCAAATATGCATAACAATAGCATAATTGACTCATTAACCAACAACTGTCAACATTTTGCTAATCTTCTTCCATTGTAATAAAATGAAATTCCTCGCATTTCATTTATCTCAGAAGACCATGTTATTTTACTTGAAACACTCCAATGTAACACATAGGATATTAAAAAAAAAATACCACTAATCATATCCAACCAAAGTAATAATTCCTCAAATTCATTCCCAATTGGGAAAGATGTCTTTTACAGTTTGTTTCTTTGAATCATGGTTCAAACATGGCATTGGGTTGTTATTCTTCTAAGTCTCTTTAATTCCACAATAATTATCTTTTCTTTTTATCTCTTTTATGCCACCAATTTAATGAAGAAGCTGATAATTTGTCCTATAGAGTGTCTTACATTATAGATTTGGCCAAATATTTTCTTATGGTTACTTGTACCTCTGATCCCCATATTTTCCATAAGCTGGTAGTTACATCTAGAGAGGGAATCAAGTAAGAACCTTCTGGGGTGACGCCATGGACATCACAGAACGTTTGCTTCTGCAGCTTTTAGTGATGCTACGATTGAGTCATGGACTTAGAAATGTAACACATTTAAAAACAAAATCAAATAGGAGGAAACAACTGGGAGAATTCACTTAAGCAGATGATAAGAAGTACAGGGTCTGGATCAGTCAAGAGAAGGTGTACTTGTGTGTCAAGATTTGCAGACAGAAGGACTCGACCCAGGCCTTCTCGGCCTTCTATATTTTGTGATAGTACAACCCATATGAATGAGTTCTGTGACTCCTTTTGATGACACCATTCTCATAAAATTGGGGAGGATGTGACAATTTTAATATTGGTTCAGTTAATTCTTTGCAAAAACCTAATGCATTCTCTGGTTTGAGTCCACTACAGAAATGCCAGACACAGAGTAAACCAATTTCAGCCAAACGTGAGTCAAGGTCCCTACACTCCTTCAGCCCATTGAGGGCTCCTTGCTCACGACAACAGTCAGAACGGCCTCGCTACCCAGAATGCCATCTCCAAGTCATCCTTCACACCCCAGCTGCCAGATTCTCAAGTACAAATCAAACCATCTCTCTATCTGTGCTGGTTAGACTTTTCCAGTGGCTTTCCATGGTCTGCTGGAAAACTTGCAACTCCTTGTCACTCAAGGATGTTCCCCACCTTCCTTTTCTTCTGTCTTCTGTAGGCCATGCCTTCACCCAATACCGAATCCAACTCCATGTTGCTCTCCAGATGCTATGCTCCTTCACAACTCGGGGTCTTGAGGCAATTATCCCTCTTCGTAGAATGCCTTTCCTTTGGTCAGCCTGGCAGTTTCCCAACCATCCCTGAGACTCCTGGTGCCAGGCCACGCTGACCTCCCTGGTCTGACTTGAAATCTCCTCTCCCGTTTCTCTGTTTCCTCACGTCATATCATCACTCTGTCCCAGCAGACTTTCCTGGGCCTGGCATGTTGCAGGCACTCAGGAAACATTTGTTGAATCAATTAATTGAAAATGAAGCCCAGGAGGAACAATGAAGAAAGCTCTGGGTGAATCTGCCCTTGGGTAAATAGGCACGCTCAGAAGATGAGCTAAGTGCTACCTGACCACGTCTGCACTGGAACACCCCTGGCTTTGAACTTATTTCTGCCTGCTCAACGGTTTTATCCCTTTAAGAACTTGGCTTCAAATACAAATGACACCTCTTTACAGCTGTGTGGTCTTAGGCACTTTCCTGTTTCTTTTCTTGCTTTTATTTTTTATTTTTCTTATTTTATTTTTTATTATTTTTTATTTAAATTTATTTATTTTAATTGGAGGCTAATTACTTTACAATATTGTATTGGTTTTGCCATACATCAACATGAATCTGCCACAGGTATACACATGTTCCCCATCCTGAACCCCCCTCCCACCTCCCTCCCTGTACCATCCCTCTGGGTCATCCCAGTGCACCAGCCCCCAGCATCCTGTATCCTGCATCGAACCTGGACTGTGATTCGTTTCCTATATGATATTATATCAAAGGCTATGCTGGGTCTTCATTGCAGCTCTCAGGCTTTCTTTAATTGTGACACACAAGCTCAGTTGCCCACCCGCCCCCCACATGGGGGCTCTTAGTTCCCTGACTAGGGGTCAAACTCACATTCCCTGCATGGGAAAGTGGATTCTTAACAACTGGACCACCAGGGAAGTCCCTCTTACCAGTTTCATCATTTATAAACTGGAGACGATGACAGAATCCATGATAAAGCTTGTTTTGAGGAGTCAGTTAATATACATAATGTGCTTAGAGTGGTGCCTGGAACATTGTAATAGGAAGTTCTATTTAAATGCTTGTTATTAACATTTCTGCATAGGTCTTAACAGCTCTACTTGACGGCTGGTTCTTCAAATGCATAATTTATATCTGATTGAGTTGTATTTACTCCATAGCGTGTGGCATAAACGGCTGCAGGAATGAAATGAAATGAAAGAAAGCAATCAGGGAGATTGTTCAGGGTAGCCGTAAAGAGGATGGGCTTTGAGGCCAGGCTTCCTGGGTTTCCATCCCAGCTCCCCCATTGACCACCAAATGCCCTTCAGCACACAGCTTAAGCCCTTCGTGCCTCTGTTCTCCTTGTCTGTAAAATGATAATAGTTGTGGGTCTGTTGTGATGGTTGTGTGAGATCAGAGATCATTTGTGTAAACCTCTTAGCACAGTGCCTGCACATGGGAACTGCTCAATAGATTAAGTTAATATTATTATTTCTTTTCCTTCTTGAGGATATTTGCATTTTTGCATGAATAGGGAACCTATGCTGGGGCAAATTAGTATTTTGGACCTATGCCAATAATCCATCCTCTTTGGTTATTTTTTTCATTCTAAAGTCTGCTTATACTTACACAAATAAGGTAGCTGGAATCCTGTCTGTTCACCAGAATGAATGACATGTATGTCTGTCATTGGCTGTGTTCGGTGCAGCCCCTCCCACTAACTCAAAGTTAAAAAAAAATAAAAAGAGCAACCAGACCATTCAGGTCTAAAGATGGAACCAATCCAGGGAACTCAGGCCAAATGTGGTTCTTTAGCAGACTACCTATCAGTCAGGAGTGGGTGAGAATTCCCAAAGCTCTATGACCTAATGGCTAGGGCATCTTGGGCTAAAAACAGGCCCCAATGGATATTAAATTGGAATCCAGGCATGACTGCAATTCAGCACTAGGTTTGAGCTGAACTGACCATCCCTCTGGGAGTGCTCCTTAATGAAGAACAAGACCCAGTTAGCGAGCAGGATGGCGGACAGTGGCTTGGATCCCAGCATCCTCACAGGCTAAGAGCGCAGGGAAATGGACACCGGAAGAAACTGACTGGAGGTCACCTCACAATGACTTTTGTATCCTACATATGCCATATTTTTCCTGAAAGTTTATCTGGGGATGTTGTGAACATAGCTTCTTTGCTTTACAACCCAAGTTCAAATGTCCTTATCTTGTGACTACAGGTTAAAAATATCTTTCTTTATTTGAAAAAAAATTTTTATTGGATATGCATGCTCAATTGCTGAACTGTGTTTGACTCTGTGACTCCATGGACTGTAGCCCACCAGGTAAGAATACTGGAGTGGGTTGCAATTTCCTATCCCAGGGGATCTTCCTGACCCAGGGATTGAACCCACATCTCTTGCATCTCCTGCATTGGCAGGGAGATTCTTTATCACTGTGCCACCTGGGAAGCCCAATTTTGACTGGAGTATAGTTGATTTACAAAGTTGGTTAGTTTAAGGTGTGCAGCAAAGTGAATCAGTTATACATACACATATATTCATTCTTTTTAAAAGATTATTTTCCCATATGGGCCATTACAGAGAAAAAGAGCCTTCTTTCCTAAATGTCACTCCTCACTAATGCCCATAGATTACAGATACCAAAAAATTCTTATGATAAGCCATCAGACCATTCTAAAATATCTTCAGGCTGCCAAATGAAGTTCTATGTATCTATATAATTTGTAGTGATCAAGGAGGAAGATGATTTTGAGAATCTGGGATCTTTCTTATAATAATAACAGCAGACAACATTTCAAGGAGGAAGATGATTTTGAGAATCTGGGATCTTTCTTATAATAATAACAGCAGATAACATTTATTGAGCACTTTCTATGTGCCAAAAATGTTCCTTCATTATCTCATGCAGCCTCATAGGTGACAGGATTATGTACCAACATCCACCCCATTTCACATATCAGAAAACCAGTGAAGCAGAATTGAAGTAACTTTCCCAGGGTTGTACAGATAGCAAGTGACCAAACTACATTTCAGAGCAGGAGTGTCTGTCCTGGGAGCTGAACTTCTAAGTACAGTGTATGTATGGCTGTCATGTTCAGCAGCTTCAGTGGTGTCCAACCCTTTGTGACCCTATGGACTATAGCTCGCCAGGCTCCTCTGTCCATGGGATTTTCCAGGCAATAATACTGGAGTAGGTTGCCATTTTCTCCTACAGGGGATCTTCCTAACCCAGGGATCTAACTCACATCTCCTGCATTGCAGGTAGATTCTTTGCTGCTGAGCACCAGAGAAGTCCCTATACCTCTCCTCTTTTCCTACCACTTACATATAACTACAGATCTTCTTTGACTTAAGATGGGATTATATCCAGATGAATTTACCATAAGGTGAAAATATTACAAGTAAAAAATGCTTTTAATACCCCAACATATTGAACATCATAGCATTCTCCGAACACTTAATATTAGCCTGCTGCTGCTGCTGCTAAGTCACTTCAGTTGTGTCCGACTCTGTGTGACCCCATAGACAGCAGCCCACGAGGCTCCCCCATCCCTGGTATTCTCCAGGCAAGTGGGTTGCCATTTCTTTCTCCAATGAGTGAAAGTGAAAAGTGAATATTAGCCTACAGTTAGGCAAAATCATCTATCATAAATTCTGTTTTATAATAAAGTACTGAATAACCCATATAATTTACTGAATACCATACTAAAGGGAAAAACAGAATTAATAAAGTACTGAATAACCCATATAATTTACTGAATACCATACTAAAGGGAAAAACAGAATGGTTGTATGTAACAGAATGGTTTTAAGTTTATCAACTGCTTACTAGTCATGAGACAGTATAACACATATCACTAGCCCAAGAAAAGATCAAAATTCAAAATCAAAGTACAGTTTCTACTGAAAGCATTTCACCTTTACATGATCAAAAAGCTGAACAATCATAAGTCAAGCCATCATAATTTGAAGACTGTCTGTATATGCTATGGTATTTATTCCCCCTAAATTCATATGTTGAAATTCTAACTCCCAAGGTGATGGGATTAGAAGGTTGGGCATTTCTGAAGTGATTAGATCATGAAGGTGGGGCCCTCGTGACTGGAATTGTGGCTTTATAAAACAGAACCCCCAAAAGAGCTCCCTAGTTCCTTCCACCATGTGAGGGCACAATGAGAAGTCAGCCGTCTGAACCAAGAAGAGGGCCTCACTGGAACCTGACCGTGCTGTAACCCTGATCTCAGACCTCCAGCCTCCAGAACTGTGAGCTATATGTTTCTGCTGTTTGTAAACCACCCAGCCGATGGTATTTTGTTATAGAAGCCTGGACAGAGCAAGACAGTCTATAGGCACAGGGCAATATCACAGGGTTGGAAGCTCATGGTGATCATACCCTAGTTCCCTGAGGTCACAACCTTCTCTGCACTTACCATTCATCCTTTAAGTATCACTCAGTGAATATTTGAAACTGGGCATTGACAACATGTCACACCGAGAACAAGCCCTGGGGATACAGAGGTGATCAATAATTAACGCAGCCCTGCTCTTATGGAGCCTACAGTTTACATCAGATGCTGACGCACGTGAAGTAATTAAACACACGTGTGAAATTGCAGCTGGGCTAAGAGCTACAAGGCACAGGAATGAGATGCTGGAAACTGGGTAAAGCGCACTAGTTTGGGAGGTCAGGGAAGCTTTCCCTGACTCAGTGACAAAAGAAGAGATAGCTAAAGAAAGAGGAGAGGGGAAAGTCCCCCGGTGGGAAGCACAGCAGGGGAGGAGGCCCTGCATGAAGGGCATGTTGCACTCCTGGGACTGAAAACTGACCAGTGGCTGGGGGCACCCTGCTATGCTGAGGACTTGGTCTTGATCACAAGGGCAGTGAGAGGTCTTTGAATCCCAATTTTGACTCCTTTCTTAAAAAGCCGGTCGGAGCCAGCAGTGCCTCTAGAGTCAGCCCGTGTCTGCCTGGTACCTTGATGTCTGGAACATCAAGGAGGCAGTCTCTGCAGCACCAGCATCCCTAGAATTCAGCTTAAGTCATGGCGATGGCCAGCTTGGGAACAGGGAGAACGGGCCCTGGCAGCTTCCTGCTCTGCCTGTAAACACACTCCTTTGGCCTGGGAGCGAATAACAATTCCAGGAAAATGAAGGGTCACAAGATAGATAGTAACTATGGAATTTGCCCAGGACAAAGATTACCCATACTTCTTTGCAAGCAAATTGGCCCACAGTAAGGAGTAATTTTAGTGCACTGTGAACAGGATTTCACAGATTATATTCTCTGTCTCTGCCTTTTCTGCCAAACAATGCTAAAAATTCTTTCCTTGAGAAATGTGATTACATGTAGTTTTCTGACACAAAGCTCTCTGCTGGCATTCCATGAGCATAAAAGAGCGTGATTATGGTGACTCATTTATTACACTTGTGCTGTGCTCGTGCTAAGTCACTTCAGTCCTATCCGACCCCATGGACTGTAACCTGCCAGATTCCTCTGTCCATGGGATTCTCCAGGCAAGAGTACTGGAGTGTGTTGCCATGATTTCCTCCAGGGGATCTTCTTGACCCAGGGACAAACTCACATCTCTTGTGTCTCCTGCATGGGCAGGCGGGTTCTTTACCACTAGTGCCAACTGGGAAGCTTACTACTCCTGTTACTTAAATATTATTCACTAAACTTTACAAAGAATAAAAAGCTACTATAAAACAACTTCTCTGCCTCAATAGATACAATTTTCCCTTTGCATTCAGATGCCATTTCTATTGCCATCTAAGAAAACTCACTTTTTTGAAAGGTTTCTTCAGGGTTGCCGTGCTGTGCCTAGTCACTCAGTCATGTCCAACTCTTTGTGTTCCCATGGACCATAGCCCACCAGGCTCCTCTGCCATGGGAATTCTCCAGGTAAGAATACTGGAGTAGGTTTCTATGCCCTCCTCCACGGGATCTTCTTAACCCAGGGATCAAACCCAGGTCTCCCACATTGCAGGCAGATTCTTTACCATCTGAGCCACCAGGGAAGCCCCAGAATACTGGAGTGGGTAGCCTATCCCTTCTCTAGCGGATCTTCCCAACCCAGGAATTGAACTGGGGTCTCCTGCATTGCAGGCAGATTCTTTACTAGCTGGGCTACCAGGGAAGCCCTTCTTTGGTGTAGGGAGTGTTATTTATATCTCTCTTTCTCCATGAGGGTTCATCATTTTCTGTATCTCAGTATCAAAGGATGGGGCAGGAGACAAAGTAAGAGAAACAGAGGTTTTGGCTTAGAAAGTTCAGACTCTTGGTTAGGTGGGAGGGAGGTGGAAGACTGGAGGTCTTCTTATCCTACCTCCTACTCAAGGCAGAAGGGCTTTCCACAAGGTGCTGGTCATGCTCAAGCATGCAGTCCTCTGGTTTAGGCCTGAACACACTCATAGAGACATTGCTGCATGCTGGTTAAGAGCAAAGCTCTGAAATCTGACGCCTTGGGTTCTTCCTGGCCTCCACGTTTTAGTAGCTGTTTGACTCTGAGCACCCACACAAGGCCTCACTTGACTCATTTCTAAAATAGGGATAATAATAACACACATGGATTGTTAGGATTATCCCTTGAACTGGTTCGAAATGCAGAGTTCGGGTTCCAGGCAAAGTGCACACACCTTAAGTGTTGGCAGAAGGCTCTGACCAAGATGATGACGTACACAGGGCTAGTGCTAGAATTCTACAATAGGGCCCTAGAGGCCCCTTTGCAGTTTAAGCCTGCATAATGTTCAGCTCTGGCCAACATAATAAAAGTCGGATTTATAGGCGGGATTCTGAATAGTAGAAAGAGCAGAACTAGGGGGAGGCAGGACCAGGGCCATAGTAGGAGCTCCTGAGCTCTTCCATGGCACTGGCACCAGATGCCTCAACACCACCTGTCTGTGTGCTCAAGGCAAACTCTCCGATTGGCACAGCCTGCGTCCGTGCCTTCTTCTCTTGGATCAGTTGGCCCTGCCCAAGTTGAGGGGCAGCTGGGAAGGTGCTGAGCCAGGAGCCACCCCACTTTGTCTCCACCACAGAGACCATCTTCCAGGAAGATAGATGAGTCCAGATTTTTGCTCCAAGCGGCCTTCACAGATGTCCATTTAAATGAGCTATACGCATTGACAATTCTAGACAAAGTTAATGTAATGTGAGGCCTCTTAAACTTGCCTCAAGGAAGAAATCGTGAAGGGAGCCTGACTCAGAAAAAATTATTTTTGGAGAATAGTAGTGTATTTCCCTGATCAAATCATTGGAAACCACTAACACATTTGGTGTATGTTCTTCGTAGAGATTTTCTGGGGGGAGTTTAATCAGACAAAGGGTTCTTTGGGGATTGTAGCTTCCTCTGAAAGCGCCATTGTCACCACCAATGGGGGCTGAATCTGAAAAAATAGAGCCTGAATTTCCCAGAGAGCCGTGTCTGGACACCAGGACAGGGCTACGGTAATCTGAGGGAGAAAATAAGAAGAATTTCCACACCTTTATCTGAACTGCTGCTTTGATAAAACCCCAACAATCTGGAACTCAGGTCAGGAAAACACATTCTTGGCTCCCAGCCCTTTTATGCATTAAAGAAGTATCGTGGCCGTGTCTTCAAAAGGAATAACCCCACAGTTGTTTGAATTAGCTTGAGCTACACCTGGGGTGTGTCAGGTATGTGGGCTACTTTCTGAGAAGGGCGTTGGAAGTCAGAGGATTCCAGGTAAAGAGCATCAGAAAAATGAAGAGAAGTTCTGTACATCGGATTACACAAAGAACCATAAGATGTAGAACCAGGAATTGGGAACTGTGCTATTTAGGCAGAAGCTGCCTCTTCAGCCAGGCTGGCCAAGTGGACAAGGCAGACTACAGAGGTGTTTTCTCCTGCTCCTGAGGGGCAAACTGAGATCCTCAAGTGGTGGTGGTGATGGAGAAAGGGATTTTCAATGAATATAAATATCTTTATTTCTGACACAGAATCTCTATCATGGAGAAGATTGTCTGTGATTGGAGGAGATGCTGTGCTGCATCTAACTCGTGTTGGAGAGATTTCTGAAGCAGAAATGTCAGATTTTAAAGAATTAGAGGAGGTGAGGGAAACTCCTATCAAAAGGCAAGGAGATTCATGTTGATATATGGCAGAAACCAAGACAATATTATAAAGGAATTATCCCCCAAGTATGGGGAGGGAGGAGGGAGGAGGGTTCAGGATGCGGAACACGTGTATGCCTGTGGTGGATTCATTTCTATATATGGCAGAACCAATCAATATTGTAAAGTTTAAAAATAAAATAAAATTTAAAAAAAATTTTTAATACATTTTATAAAAAGAGTTAAGGAGTGGGGGTGTCGATTAGAGGCGAGACTACACATGTAGGGGGAGGGAGTAGAGGGGGAATCTCTGAAACTTTAGCTCAATTTTGCTGTGAGGCTAAAACCGCTGTAAGGAATAAAGTCTACTTTAAAAAACAGAGAGAAGCAAAAAGAGGTATCTGTTTGTTCCTGAGAGAGAGGAGTGAGTAGAAAAGGGAGATGGGGAGAGAGTAAAGCCAGCAAGAAGTGAGCAGGTGGCAGAATGGCAAGAGGCAGACCCAGGGAGGACAGAATGGATTTGAGAGTCAGAGCATCTCTTTGCTCCTTCCTTCCATCATTCATCTATATCTAGATCTAGAAATATTTTAAATGTTTGATTGAAGTATAGTTGATTTACTGTGGCTTCCCTTGTGGCTCAGATGGTAAAGAGTCTGCCTGCAATGTGGGAGACCCAGGTTCTCTCCCTGGGTGAGGAAGATCCCCTGGAGAAGGAAATGGCAACCCACTCCAGTACTCTTGCCTGGAAAATCCCATGGATGGAGGAGCCTGGCCAGCTAAACAGTCTGTGGGGTCGCAAAGAGTCAGACACGACTGAGTGTGACTTCACTTTCTTTTTTTTCTCCTTTGATTCACAATAACATGTAAGTTTCAGGTGTACACCAAAGCAATCCAGAGAAAACTCTAATCTGAAAAGATACATGCATCCCAATGTTTACAGCAGTGCTATTTAAAATAACCAAGACATGGAAGCAACCTAAATGCCTGTCAACAGATGAATGGATAAAGAAGATATGATACATGTATATAATGGAATGCTACTCAGCCACAGAAAAGAATGAAATAATGCCATTTACAGCAACAAGCATGGACTTAGATATGACCATACTAAGTAAGCCAGACAGAGAAAGACAAGATTCAGTAGATATTTTTGAGTGCTCAAACCTCTGTGCTAGGTGCTATCAGAGCCGCTGAGGACAGGGGGGTTAACACAGCAAACAGTGCCTACTCCCAAGCAGGCTCCCATTCTAGCGGGGAGATGCCAATAGGCCAACACATAAACACACAGTACATCAGCCCCTGGGAAGTGCCATGAGGAAAGAGAAAGCCGAGGAAAGCAGCTGGGCGAAGAGAGTGATACGGCCAGGTTGTACGGGTCTGAGGCAGTACAGAACTCACAGGAGCCTAGAGCCTGAGATAGTGTCCAAAACCCCTCACAATGTAAAGCACATTTGAAACTTGCAAATATCTTCAGGAAGACTTTAAACTTGAACATGCTCTGAAATTGTTAGGGTTGAAACCAACTCTACCCAGATTTTGCAGAATTGAGGAAGTCCTACATACACTTGATCATGAAATCTCTCTACAAGGTTCTCACAGGTGTATGAAACGTTCATCTCTGAAATAATCTACATCAAGGCTTCCAGAGGAGTGCTACTGCATTGCGTAGGAGGTTAAAATAAATAAAGTCTGGCATAGTACCAGGGTCACCTGGAGATTGTTTTAAAAATAGGTTTCTCAGCCTCACCTCCAAAATTCTGAATCATAATCTGGAAAATGGAGACCAGGAATCCATCCCCATTTAAAAAAAATGTTTCTGGGTTTCCCTGGTGGCTCAGTGGTGAAGAATATACCTGCCAATGCAAGAGACATGGGTTTGATCCCTGATCCAGGAGGATCCCACATGCTACAGAGCAACTAAGCCCGGGAGCCACGACAGCCGAGCCTGCGCTCTAGGGCCCGGGAGCCACGACAGCCGAGCCTGCGCTATAGGGCCCGGGAGCCACGACTGCCGAGCCTGCGCTCTAGGGCCCGGGAGCCACGACAGCCGAGCCTGAGCTCTAGGGCCCGGGAGCCACGACTGCTGAGCCCACATGCTGCATCTATGGGAGCCACCACACCCTACAGCCTGTGCTTCGCAAAAAGGGAAGCCTCCACAATGAGAAGCCCTTGCACTGCAACTAGAGAGTAGCCCCCATTTGCCGTAAACAGAGAAAAGCCTGAACAGCAATGAAGACCCAGCAGAGCTGAAAATGAATAAATAAATAAAAATTTAAAAAGTTTCCTACACCACCTAGAGATATGATCCAATGACAAAGAAAAATAAAATGTTTCTTACAAAAAAGTTTCCCTGGTACTTTTGATGCAATTAGAATATAGATTGCATTTGGAAACCACAAAATTAGATGACTTTTAAGGTTTTCTTCAGCTCAGAGTTTTTGATGGCATGAAATGTCAGCTCTTCTATGACGTCAACTCTAAACTTTCAACTGGAGTTTTAAACATCTTCTTATAGTTTTAAAGGAATACAGGTTTGTTATACAAATTTTGAATGATATAGAACTACAGGCTATACACCCTCAAAAATAACCATATTAACATTTACTATACCAGATTTTTCCATATATATGTGTGTATACTACTACTACTACCAAGTTGCTTCAGTTGTGTCCGACTCTGTGCGACCCCATAATGGCAGCCCACCAGGCTCCCCTGCCCCTGGGATTCTCCAGGCAAGAACACTGGAGTGGGTTGCCATTTCCTTCTCCAATATTTGTGTATACACATACCTAAATGCACATACACACATATGATAAAATTATTAATCTTTTGGTTCCTAAAAATTGGCCATAATTTACTGCAATTTGCTTTATCTACTTGATATATCTTCAAGGTCTTTCCACTGTATAGCTATGTTGTAATATAGTGGACTTTGGTTTTCAGTTTTTACTGTTACAAGCATTGCTGCAATAAACACCATTGCAGTATATTTCCTGGTTTTCCTTGAAAGTGTATTTGGCATAAATTCCTAGATTTGGAATTTTGAAGGTATTCCTATAAGGCTCTACCAATTTATACTCGTACCAACAGTTGTATTAAAAAGTTCCTGCTTCTCCATCCTCTCATTCTTCACTGGTATCATAAATCTTTTAAATTTAAGATAATCAGGTTCATGAAAAATATCTTCTTTTTGTTTCAATTTGAATTTATTTTGTACCTGCTGAGAATGGTATCATTACATATTTATGTCTATTGCTATTTGTTTTTCTTCTATAAATTACCTGTTCTTGCCTCTGTATTGTGACTTACAATAAGAAATGTGGTATTTGTCCATTTCTGGCACAGAACTCCTAAAACCTTCAGACTTTCATGACAAGCGCCTTTCAGCCACCCCTGAGTTTATGTTAATGAAGTGAATTTGGAAAGCCCTAAGGATAGGGGCTGGTTGCCAGGGGAAGCAATCTTATGATTAGAGGGCCGGAGATTGATTTAATCACCAACTTGGGCTTGTGAATGGCATCTGAAGTGTGTGTGAATGTGGCGGGGGGCAGTACTGTGGAACTGAACACTTACCCTATGGGATCCGATGCTAACTTTAGCTAGACAGTGTCAGGATTGACTTATGTTGTATGACACCCAGCTGGTGTTGTAGGATTGCTTGGTGCAGAAAAAATTACTACACGTTGGTGATCAGAAATACTGGGAGTAGCACGCCGAGAGTAGAGATAAACAGTAGAGGAGAGATTTTTCTGTGGGTCCCCTTTGCTAGCTTTCCTACCAGATCGAAACTTCTTATTGATTTGTGTGAACTTTTTATACTATTTTGGAGAAGGGAATGGCAACCCACTCCAGTATTTGTGACTGGAGAATCCCATGAACAGAGGAGTCCATGGGTCACAAAGAGCGACTAATACTTTATACTATTTACCATGGCTTCTCTTAGCTCAAGCTGCTATAAGATGAAGTGGCTTAAACAGCAGATATTTACTTCTTCCAGTCTTGGAAGTTCAGGACCTAGGTACTGGCAGGTCTGGTGTCTGATGAGATCCGCTTCCTGGTTTGCGAATGGCTGACTTCTCATTGTGTCCTCACAAGACACAGAGAGAGGGGCGTGGGCAAGGGGAGCACATGCACAAGCTCCAGTATCTCTCCCTATAAGGGCACTAATGCCATCATGTTAGTCACTCAGTCGTACCCAACTCTTTGTGGCCCGATGGACTGTAGCCCTCCAGGCTCCTCTGTCCATGGAATTCTCCAGGCAAGAATACTGGAGCAGGTAGCCATTCCCTTCTCCAGGGGAATCTTCCCAACACCAGGGATTGAGCCCTGGTCTCCTGCATTGCAGGCAGATTCTTTACCACTCAGCCGCCAAGGAAGTCATGTACAGTTGGACCGTAAAGAAGGCTGACCACTGAAGAATTGATGCTTTGGAACTGTGGCACTGGAGAAGACTTGAGAGACCCTTGAACAGCAAGGAGATCAAACCAGTCAATCTTAAAGGAAATCAACTCTGAATATTCATTGGAAGGACTGATGCCGAAGCTGAAGCTCCAATACTTTGACCACCTGATGCAAAGAACCAACTCACTGGAAAAGACCTTGATGCTGAGAAAGATTGAGGGCAGGAAGAGAAGGGCCAACAGAGGATGAGATGGTTGGATGGCATCATCGAATCAGTGGACATGAGTTTGAGCAAACTCTGGGAGATAGTGAAGGACGGGGAAGCCTGGCGTGCTGCAGTTCATGGGGTCGCAGAGATCGAACATGACTTAGTGACTGAACAACCACAGTGCCATCATGAGAACTCCAACTGCATTACCTACCTCCCAAAGTCCCTACTCCCTAATACCCGTCACATTAAGGGTTAAGATTTCAACCGTGAATCATGGGGGAACAAAAACATACAATTCTCAACATTTCATGATACAAGCACTCAGTCCATACCATGGCTGTTAATCTTTTATGAAGTTTCCCTAGAATGTCGTTTATCTTTCTAATCTAATTTTAAGAATCTAATAGATACTATATTTTATAAGATTCAAAAGTTAAAACTATTCAGAAAGGTAAACAGAGAAAAGTCTCATCTCCACCTCTATCCTCCAGTTTGTTCCTCCCCATCCCCTTTAGGAAACTCCTTTCCTGGTCTTCATTTTGTAAACATAAACAAAATTGTTTCTATAGTCTTTTCATTCTTTTTCTTACATAAAACATAGCAAACAAACAAACAAAAAATATGTTCTGACCTTAGTCTTTCTCTTAATTTACACTGTAGATCTGCAGGTGATCACTCCATATCCATACATAGGGGTCTTCTTCATCCTGCCAATTGCCCAATAGTCTACTGTGTGGATGCTCCACAGTTTATGCTGAATACTTGACTGATTTCCAGGTATTTTATAATTATAAGCAACATTTAAACGAATAATGCTTTCCATATATCTGTGAAGTATATTATAGGATAGATTCCTAGAAGTGAAACTGCTGTGTCAAAGAATTGTCACTTGTCTCTGAACTTTATGATGTCTTTCATTATAAAGAAATTTTAAGTTTTTATGCTATTTTTTTTCCTATTTAATACTTTTGGGTTTTGTTTTGCCTTCCTTGGGAAGACCCACTCTGATCCTAAATTATAAAAGCGTTCTATTTTCTCTCAAGGTGTGTAAGGACACATTTAAACACACACCTATCTTTATCATATATGGATTTCATATTGTCTGTGATGTAGAGTCCTACATCGTATTTTCTCGCATAAGGATATCCTGTAACACTTAATGCCTCATTCATGGAACTTATCACCTTCTTTCTCCTTCTTCCTGGAAAGGTGAATTTGTGTCAAATATTAACTTTCTATTTAACTGTGAGTTCCTGGATAGTAAACATTGTGCCTTATTCACTTTTATATGCCTGATAGCTCCTACCACAGTCTTAGCTTGTAATAGATGTTAAATACTTCTTGATGAATTCAATAGCAACTATAGAATGGCAGCCAGCCTTCCAATCTCAGGCATGATAAAATAAGAGAAAATAGACTTATGGTGCCATTAGAAACAGTGGAATTTGTGTTAAGATAAACTTCTAAAACTCCAGCAGTATGAGACACTGGTGTAAATGATAAAAGAAGGAATTCTTGGAGGTCTTACAGTCTATGAAAATTCTGGGTGAAACAAGTCAGAAGTGTTAAAAAAAAAAAAGAAGTTTTATAACATTGGCAGAAATAATTTTACAATACTGGGAGTGTGTTTCTGTGACTTCTTTAGAAATCAGTACCTTATGGGAGAAATCTCATCTGTTCAACAAGTATTAGACTGAGCCAGATGAAATTGCTAATACTGAACTGTTCTTTATCTATGAAAGCTGCAGTTTCATATGGAACCACCCAATATTTATTGAACTTTGTGCCGCAGGTATTATATAAATAAAGTGACATATGATATTTCATTGGAAAAAACAACTATGGTCCCCATCCTAATGGAGCTGAAAATTTAGTGAGCAAGACAGACTATAAACAAGAAAGTAAGAAAGAAGTATAAATAATGATAAATCTCTAGATTAGTATGTCTTTCTAATATTTATTTGACTCATTCAAAATGTGTTGAAGTTGCTATAAACTATAGTTTATAAGAAAGTATAACACTTTTTCATTACTTTATTTTATTATAACCCTTTGCTTCACTCTTAACCTTCTATATATCTTGTGTCTATACTTTCCAATCTTAATTAAATTGTGCTTAGTTAACATATGATTTTAAAGTCATTTTTATTGAAGTACAATTTAGATTGGCAATCACATTTACACTTTTTGAGTGTACCATTCCATGAATTTTAACAAATGGATGTATCTGTGTAACCACCACCTTGATCAAAGTGTAGAATATTTTTCTCACCTCAGAATGCTCCCTCATGCTCTTTGTAGTTTATGGTTGAGTTGATTAGCTTAACTCTCTGTTGTTAGACTGGGCCCCTCTGGATACCTACTCTTCTTTCACAGACAGCCTAGTCTTCTAGGTGTGAGGAGAGAGGTCTGGCCTTGAGAGAGGAAGTTTCAGGGACCTTGGTCATGCCCAGGAGATCTAGTTTATATGAAGCACCTAAAGGGGTGTGCAGTTTGGCTGGGATCCACCAGCCTGCATCGATAACCCATGACTCGCCAAACACGTCTGGACACATTTTCTCTCAACCACAGAGCTCAGCCCACCGGTGTATGTCTCCCTTTCAACTTACCAGTCTCTTTAGTTTGCCCACATATTGCTTATCTTAGCCTTCCCAAACCCTTGCGGTTCCTTTGAAGCCTTGAACATTTTAGGCATGGAATCCGTGGTCTGTGTAGGATGTGTGTATTGTAATAAATAGTTTGTCCTTCCTTTGAAGGGTCTGAATGCTGTAGAAAGGGAAAGATGAGTCTTCTATGAATGTCTCTGAGGAAAGAGGTTCAGGGACTCTGGCTCTGATTCACAGGAGACTGTGCTAAGTGACAGAGCTCATGACTCACATGTGGATGCAGCAGTTTGGCAGAGTTGGCAATGAAACGTTAGCTGCTGCTTTGTGCCTTTGCTAAGTATAACTGGATGAAGAATAAGTATTTCCAAGTAGTTGCAGCCATGTCACTATTCCTTTCAAACAAAGGAATACCAGCCAGTGGCCTCCTTTTCTAGTCTTCCAGATTTGCAGTCACAAGCAGGCTATTTATTTCAATAATGCGTATGATAAATGAAAGTAGCAACGATGTCTGAACTATTACTAATATGTGCTGTGTTAGATAATCAATAAATTAATAACTTGTATGCAGAGTACATCATGAGAAACACTGGGCTGGATGAAGCACAAGCTGGAATCAAGATTGCTGGGAGAAATATCAATAACCTCAGATAAGCAGATGACACCATCCTTATGGCAGAAAGTGAAGAAAAACTAAAGAGCCTCTTGATAAAAGTGAAAGAGAAGATTGAAAAACTTGGCTTAAAGCTCAACATTCAGAAAACTAAGATGATGGCATCTGGTCCTATCACTTCATGGGAAATAGATGGGGAAACAGTGGAAACAGTGTCAGACTTTATTTTGGGGGGCTCCAAAATCACTGCAGATGGTAATTGCAACCATGAAATTAAAAGACGCTTACTCCTTGGAAGGAAAGTTATGACCAACCTAGACAGCATATTAAAAAGCAGAGACATTACTTTGCCAACAAAGGTCTGTCTAGTCAAGGCAATGTTTTTTCCAGTAGTCATGTATGGATGTGAGAGTTGGACTCTGAAGAAAGCTGAGCGCTGAAGAATTGATGCTTTTGAGCTGTGGTGTTGGAGAAGACTCTTGAGAGTCCCTTGGACTGCAAGGAGATCCAACCAGTCCATCCTAAAGGAAATCAGTTCTAAATATTCATTGGAAGGACTGATGTTGAAGCTGAAACTGCAATACTTTGGCCACCTGATGTGAAGAGCTGACTCACTGGAAAAGACCTTGATGCTGGGAAAGATTGAAGGCAGGAGGAGAAGGGGATGACAGAGGATGAGACAGTTGGATGGCATCACTGACTCAATGAGCATGAATTTGAGTAAACTCTGGGAGTTGGTGATGGACAGGGAGGCCTAGCGTACTACAGTCCGTGGGGTCACAAAGAGTCGGACACAACTGAGTGACTGAACTGAACTGATGAATGTGTTTTTAAATAAACGTATTGGTTATCAAATACTACATATATTAGTATTAGATGTAATACTGGTTATCTAATACTAGATATATTCCTACAGTGAAGTAATTCCCACATACAATTAATTCTTGGAAGTATCTTCAGAGCTTATTGAAAATGCATATTCCCTGGAGATTCTGACTGAGTCATCTCGGGAAGGGTCTCAGAAATCTGCATTTTCATCAAACTCCCCAGTTGGTCCTGATAGCAGTAGCCAGGGTTGATCCTTGAAGGGCATCGCATTTGAAACAAGCAGGCCTGGGTTCTGGAGTTCTAGGGTTCCATCCACCAGCCGTGTGGCCTTGGTTTTGACATGTCACCTTCTGGGCCTCTGGGCCACTGGGAAATGGTTCACAAGCAGTTTCTGAGCAGAGCAGAAACATGGTGTGAGGTAGGCTTGGGGGAGGTTAAACTGGTTGAGTTGAGGCTTGAGACATGCGAGTTAAGAGATAGCTGCCACAGTGCAGGCAGAGCTGTGACAACGGATGATGGGAGGAAAGGCAAAGGGGGTCTGAGAGGAGAGCTGGTGCAGAGCAGGAGTCAGAGGACTCGGTGACTGCTACAGAGGGCGAGGAAGAGGAAGGGGAAAGGGAGCCCAGGACTTCACACCTGGGTGCCTAGGTCAATGGGAATTTCCTTTATAGAAATAAGGGAGTCGGGAAGAAGAGATGGATAAAACACCCACAGCGCCTCTGAGGGATGGTGGCCATGCACGGAGCTCTGTTCTGGAATGTGTCCCCATCTGGTTAGAGGATCTGTGACTGGGGTGCAGGAGAGGCAGACAGCAGCTCGTCATCACAGACTCCTTCCATCACCTTTGGCAAATCCACTCACCTCCTGGAATTCAGTTTCCTCATTTGTAAATTAAAGAAGAAGGACTAGAAACCAGGGATTCTTGCCGGATCTATGATACATGATAGGCAAGATGTTCATGAATGGGGCTATCTAAATTTTCTATGGAGAAGGCCTCGAGCTTTCATCAAGTTCTCAAAGGAGTAAGTGGCCCAAGAGGAGTTAGTAACTACAGGTAACAGACAACTTCTTTCAAAAAAACTTTCTATATGGAAAATTCCAAATTCAGAAAAGAGGATAAATGAGAGAGATATGCCCTTAATACTCACTTGACTTTAATAATTGAAATGATCTCTTAAGTCCTTTTTAGAGTGTTAGTATTTCATTGTATGGAGGTACCATACTTTAAGTGTGACTTTTCTTTCATGTATTGCCTCTGAGTAGGCTTGCCTCAAAAAAGTCACTGTTCCCTGTCAGAATGGTTATCATAAAAAACAAACACACACACACAAATATCAAATGTTGGTGAAGATGTGGAGAAAAGAGAACCCTTATACATTGTTGGTAGGAATGTAAATTGGTATAACCATTGTGGAAACAATACGGGGGGTTCTCCAAAAAACTAAAAATAGAACATATGACCCAGAAATTTTACTCCTGGGTATATCTAAAAAAAACACCACTAATTCAAAAAGATACCTGTACCCCAATGTTCATAGCAGCATTATTTACAAGAGGCAAGTTATGGAAGCAACTTAAGTGTCTGTCAATAGATGAATGGATAAAGAAGATTTGATTACATATATATATATATATATATATATACACACACACACACATATATATATATATACATATATATCTCACATCTTTTTATCCATATATCTGAATACATGTGTATGTGTGTGTATATATATATACATGTATATATATACTACTCAGCCATACCAGACATGGAACAATGGACTGGTTCAAATTCAGAAAGGAGTACATCAAGGCTGTATATTGTCACCCTGCTTATTTAACTTCTATGCAGAATATATCATGCAAAATGCCAGGCTGGATGAATGACAAATAGAAATCAAGATTGCCAGGAGAAATATCAATAACCTCACATACGTAGATGACACCACCCTAATGGCAGACAGTGAAGAGGAATGAAAGAGCCTCTTGATGAAGGTGAAAGAGGAGAGTGAAAAAGCTGGCTTAAAATTCAACATTCAAAAAACTAAGATCACGGCATCTGATCCCATTACCTCATGGCAAATAGATGGAGAAAAAATGGAAACAGTGACAGACTTTATTTTCTTGGACTCCAAAATCACTGTGGACAGTGACTGCAGCTATAAAATCAAAAGACGCTTGCTCCTTGGAGGAAAAGCTATGACAAACCTAGACAGTGTGTTAAAAAGCAGGGACATTACTTTGCCAACAAAGGTCCATATAGTCAAAGCTATGGTTTTTCCAGTAGTCACGTATGGATGTGAGAGCTGGATCACAAAGAATGCTGAGCACCAAGGAACTGATGCTTTCAAACTGTGGTGCTGGAAAAGACCCTTGAGAGTCCCTTGGACTGCAAGGAGATCAAACCAGTCCATCCTAAAGGAAATCAACCCTGAAAATTCATTGGAAGGACTGATGCTGAAAGTGAAGCTCTAATACTTTGGCCATCTGATGCGAAGAGCTGACTCATTAGAAAAGACCCTGATGCTGGGAAAGATTGAAGGCATAAGAAGAAGAGGGCGACAGAGAATGAGATGGTTTGATGGCGTCACCGACTCAAGGGACATGAATTTGAGCAAACTCCAGGAGAGAGTGAAGGACAGGAAAGCCTGGCATGCTGCAGTTCATGGGTCGCAGAGTTGGACACAACTTAGCAACTGAGCAACAACAACTAAAGCATCATGGCTTCAGAGGGTTAAGGTCTTTAAGTTCCTGCTTCTCTCTCTTTTTTCCCCCCAAAGAGAAGACTTTGTTATTTCTGCCAGAGTGAGTACAACATATTACTTAAACATACTTTGTATCCATGGAGATGAAGGCAAACCAGACAGTCACCGTTTTAAAGCAAAGAAACAAAAGAATACTCATCTGCTTTCACTTTTTAGATTATAAGCATCTAATTCTGTTATATAAAAGATTCATATATTTCTTCATCTGTATTTATCAATCTTCAAACACTTGTGAAAGTGGAAGTCGCTCAGTCATGTCCGATTCTTTGCAACTCCATGGACTTTACAGTCCATGGAATTCTCTACGCCAGAATACTGGAGTGGGTAATTTCACATATTACAGATGGAAAAACTCCATGCAACAGATTCCCAAAATGCAGATATTTGAATGGAAGGGTCATTCACAGCTAAGGTATGTCACTAGGAAATTTCAGAATCCGCTTCTTGCCGTTTTTTCAACCTCAAAATTCATTTTATTAAAAGTAGGGATGCATTTGACAGTCCCTGTTTCTCCGTCTTCACAATCAAATCTTGCTTTTGGCCATTGTCTCCTGTAAGGTTTCTGATGGCATGTACCACCCATTGGGTCAGAAAGGGGTGACTGTCATTGACACTGCAGCTGCTCAGGATCAAGAAACTGCTGTCCAGCTATTTACCTTGTCCTGGTGATCTTTGTTCTTACAGCACAGTTTTCCGATCAGACAAACGAAATGAGACATAAACGTTTCAGTCAGTCTTATTTGTGGTATCATCTTCGGCTCTTCTGCAACCAGAGGTACTGATGATGTTTGTGGTGTTTTTTGAGCTACATGAATCAGTCGTAAAAGACTTGATTGCAGGTTTTTAATACAAGGATATAACTCAGAAATGAAATGGTCAGATGGAGGCGATGTACAGGACAAAGTATGGGAAAGGGCATGGAGCTTTCATGCCCCTCCAAGCTCGCCAGTCTGGACACTTCCTGCTTCTCTTTCAAGAAGCCAAAGTGGATACTTCCCTGGTAGTCCAGTGGTTAAGACTCTGCCCACTCAATGCAGCGGGCCCAGGTTCCATCCCTGGTCAGAGAACTGGGGATGCCACGACTAAGACCTAGCACAGTCAAATAAATAAAGAAAAGAAGAAGCCAAAGTGATAGCTACTTAGAAAAATGCAAGACTGACTGTCATTAGCAGGCTTGTAGCTAAAGAAAGTGATGAATCTGATAGAA
The DNA here is from genome assembly GCF_003369695.1 of Bos indicus x Bos taurus. NCBI lineage: Eukaryota > Metazoa > Chordata > Mammalia > Artiodactyla > Bovidae > Bos > Bos indicus x Bos taurus. Next base: position 229,039 of record NC_040085.1, read on the forward strand.
GTTGTAAGGAACATTTTCAGTAAATAGTATTAATGTGTAAGTCTCTTTTTTGTGATTTCCTGCTTTAACTGACTTTTTTCAATTACCAAACAAACCACCAATTTTAAGAGCTGGCAAAGAGGTTTGCAGAAAATGTTATCTCCCCCTCACTGTTCATGCTTCCCTTCTTCCACATGAAGAGATTCTCATTTTTAGCTGTGCTCTAGCCACCTCTCCATCCCAAATAAAAATATTTCTCTTAGTCCCTTGAAGTTCAGCATAACCATGTGACTAAAGCCTGGTGAACAGACAGACATATATTGAAATATCTTCTGGCAACTCCTGGGAATGTTCTTTAAGCAATAGCTATAATGTGCTCTTTGCTTCTCTCTTCTTTGTCTGCCTTCAATCCTGGTACCTGGAATGCATATGTGATGGCTGGAGCTCTAGCCACCAACTTGAGTTATAAGGAAAATGTAGAGGAGTCCTGGTCCTCTGAGGACTTTATGTACCCCAGTTGTCAGAATAACATGGAAATTTCATGTCTGCCTTCCTTAAATTACTATTATTTTAGTTCTCTGTGATTCACAATCAAGCTTCATTATAAATGATAAAGAGAGTTTGGGTCTTATTATTTTTTCTGAACTGAATTACAACTTGACCTGAATATTCTGGCAACCAATATTTATGTAGACATTATTACAACACTTAGGGGCTTAATAGAAGCAATACTGGAACTAGGAAGAGAACCCTCTCAGGTCTTTTAAACTCAAAGACTCCACAGTGCTACAATTTACTTGTTTTTTTTTTTTTTAAATCATAAAGTGTATGCCTTGTCCTGAGATAATCCTATTAAAACCAGTAATTCAGCTTAGTGGTCATAGTAAATACTTTTGCCTGCAAAATTTCCTCAGGCCATATTGATTTATTTTCCCTTGTCTAACTTGGAAATGGTTGCAGTTTTAGAGCCAGGACCAATGTGTTAACACAGATTGATGACATAAGTACCCTGTTCCCTCGGTTCTCTGTCAACAGAAGATGCATCACTGGCTTTGTAACAGCTTTTGAGAAAAGTATATTAAATGAACTCTTTTTTCCTTAATAAATGTTAATAGCAATATATGTGTGTGTGTGTATATATATATATATATATATATATAATGTGTATATACATTATATATATTCATTTTTTTTTCATCTTTTCCACATCTAATCTGAAGATTCTTTTGAATTACTTTTGTTTCACAATACACTGAGTCTCTGCTTTATCGAACAAGTTCTTGTGTTTTGGGGTCAATTTGCATCTGTGTTACTAACACTGTGAATGGTTAATACTACATGCTCCTATTTAATTGTCTTTAGATAAAGTTCTTTTCATCCTTTTCTCTATTTTTTCCCAATAGAATTAATCTTTAGGCCTGATTATTGTTTTGAAAGTTAATGAAATTCCAGAATCCAGCTTTAAAATGCAACTCCTCATAATGGACAAAAAGTTTCAGAAAAAATTGGAGCTGTGTCTTCCCCTGAACTTCAGAGAAGAAGGTTGATAGGGTCACATTGTGTCTATAGACAGCTTTGGGTAGTCTGGCTAACACAATGGCAGTTTACAAGTCACTTCCTAGAATGGTCACTGTTGGCATCCTGCCCAGAAACCCTTGGATACTTTTTACTAGCTCTGTTTAATCACTTTCTTTTCCCCCAAATCCCCTAGGGCATCAACAGAATATTTTACATAAAATATTTTACTTAAAAATGTTATCGAGTAAAGGAGGAATGTAGATAAATGGGTGGATGAATATATTTGTAGAATTTAATATATTTATTAAATCAATATATTATTTATTATAATTTATTGATTATATACTTGTTAATAATTAATAATGTTTAATATATAATTATTAATTATATATTAAATTAATATGTTTAATTTAATTTTTATTGAATAATTCATTAACTGATAAGGGAGAAAACTTGTTAATTATTATCCATTTGCCAGAATAGGTTTCAGAATAACAGAGATTTCGCTCAGGGAATGAAACTGAGGCAGGAACATTTATTCTCTTCTCCTGTGATTTGATTACTATTTTGAGGGTTGTATTTAGATTCCTTTTTGTGTGTGTGTGTGTATCTATTATAGATTTTTAGGTTGCAGTTTTTTTTTTTTGCAGGTTTTTTTTTTTGCTATACAAAAAAACATGAGGTTTTTTGTATAGCAGTCTCTCTGTCTCTCTCTATATATATACACACACACATATATATGATTGTTTTTAAGTTGCTGAACTCCTAATTTCAAAAGCATTAAAAATACTCTGATTTGTACTCTTTTCCCCTCATGATAACTGCTTTTGATACCATATTTTAACATTTAATTATTTTGTGTATCCTTTAACTGAAAAAATATGGAGGACTTCACAAATTTGTCTGTCATCCTTGCCCAGAGGCCATGCTAATTTTCTCTGTATCCTTCCAATTTTAGCATCCGTGCTGCTGAAGCACGAAGACAGGAACATTTACGGAGAAATTTCCAAGATCGGGCATGATAACCAGAGAGGCTTGCCCGGTTGAGTGAACGTAGAGGAAGGAAGATCTGCTTGTGTGGGGACAAAAGGAACACGAAGGACACGTTTATTTGGTCTTCATTTCCCTTCAGTAGACCCATAAAATATCACAGTTCTGTGTGCAAGGCAGACTGAGCCAGGAGAGGACAAGGCAAAGCACCACCGTCTGGTGACCAAATCTGGAAGGGTCGGAAACCGGCCAAGACACCACCCCGAGGGCAGTGAGGCTGTTCCGGGCTCCTAGACTGAAAAGAGCCTCCCAGCGTGGGGGGGGCTCGAATCACCCGGCTGCGTGTCTTTTTGTCTGCCCACCTCCCAGCTCATTGATTGGGGTGAGTGCTCAGCTGTCTTTTCCTGCTGAGAAAACTGCCTAAGTGCTGCTCTCCGCTCTCCTGCTCTTTCCGACACACACGCACAGACCCACTCCTAGCAGGAGATGAGCTCCAAGCGGCGCAGCAGTCATCTAATCTATTGATTGCCCTTTTCCGGTGGCCTTTCCTGAGGAGCTGCACTTACTGGGACGGCAATGTGTGGAGCTGACGTTTCAAGAAACAGAAGTTGAGAGGAGGTAGCAGCACAGACTGAGGCGCCTTGTTGTGAGAGCCAGGGTCTCATGGGTGGCCTGCACAACTTCCACGGGCCTCCCTGCCCAGGAGGGCCCATGGGTGACCTGCCCTTTGAGGGGGTTTGAATGGTAGCCAGTGTGTACACGCTCACTGCCTCAGCTCGGGCACTGTGAGTGACAAGACACAGGAGAGGGAAAGAGGTGGGACTGGGGGATTTTGCTCACTCACAGCTCTCACCAGCATCCTCCAAAGTTGCCCAAAATAAATATTAGATCCATATAACTGTTTCTGGCTATATAAATGCAGTTTCAAAATAAGTCCCTGACACCTCTTCCAACCATAAAGCTGCCCCAAGCCCTTTCTGGGAAGAAATTCTAAACTGAGGGACAACTTGGCACAGAACAGTTCCCTAAGAGAAGTTCTACAAATTAGAGTGGACATCAGCCTATCTACCAATATCGGATTCCTTTTGTAATCCAGGCCTGTGGAAGGCTGCACTTCTCAGCTTTTGTGTTCCTTGAAGTTGAAGAGGGCCATGTGACTAGTTGTGACAGCCACTGTAATGGCACACACCATTTCCAGGCTGAGACAGGGAATCGCCTGTGTGTGACTTTCCAGGCTTTTTCTTGCCCTACTGAGGCAATCGTGAGATGGAAGGTCCAAAAGATAGAAGCAGCCTGGACAACTCAGTCCCCGTGCAGAGGACAACTATACTAGAGAAATGCCTGGGCCTACAAAGGGCCTGGCATGAGAGAGAAATAAACTTTTGTTGTATAAAGCCTTTGAGTTTGGGGCTTGTCTGTCACTAATTTAGCCAATCCTTACTAATTAATATAAGACGTACTATTCAATGGAGTGCCTATTTTTCCCCCATATACACTATATTTTATTTGATTTGACTTTTTTTTTTTAATTGGAGGATACTTGCTTTACAGTGTGTTGGCTTCTGCTATACATCAACATGAATCTGCCTGTTAATTCTCCTCGGATGCCACGTTTCCTTCCTTCAGCTGAGTACTATCCTCTGAACCAGACCTCTCTCTTCCAATCTTCTCCCAAGCCAGATACCCCTTCCAGGCCTTGCTTCCACAGAGCCTGCTCAATTGTGGAGTTCATGCTTAACCACTCAAATCTTAGGGTGCTACAGACTCAAGAATCTTTCTCAGCCAGACTGGCCAAAGCAGGAAAGTCTGTTGAAAACTTATCCATTTGTTTCATGAACCAAAAAAATGTTAAGCCCCATGGGGAATTAGTTTGAGTATTCAGGGAAGAGAGACTATTTGCCTGTCTTCACTCAATAAGTATCTTTACCTGATTCAATTGTGAAGCAGATCAAGTATGTCTTCACTAGGTAAAGGTAAGACTACTTTCCTTTTTTCCTGACACCTGTAAGTCAATCTTAGGACTTAAAATGTTGGTGTAAAAATAATTGCTTTTCTATGTCTATGAAGTTAACACTTAAGTGCCCGGAGGCTCTGCCAATGACGAAACATGAAAACCCAAGCATTTCCACAGAAGGATGCCCCCTTGACCAAATAAAATGTCTCCTTGCTCTAAAAGTCAGGCTTGCAGGCTTGTGAACTGCTCCATTGATTTGTCTGAAACTTGCCATGACTGCTGGGAAGGAACTAACTAGGTCTCTTTTCTCACTGATCACCTCTGAGCCAAACCTACAGGATAAACAAAGCAATGTCTCCTCAGATGGGCTGTAAGAAATCTTCCAAGGTCACCTTTGAAGTTAGTGAAGTAGGCATCACTCAGACGGTATGTGCACTTGCAATTTTAACTTATTTAGAAGCAAGTAACAGAAAGTCTCAACACAGAGGTTTGAACAATTAGCATTCAATTGATGATTTCTCCTTGGTTTAATACTTTAGAGCTTCAAAGACCTCTTGAAGGTAAGAGGTATCCTTCAGAGAGCACTGGACTGTTATCCCTCGTCCCCAGGACACAGAAGCTTTTTTTTAAATGAGCTGTAGAAAGGCTGGAAAGCAGCCAATTGTCAGGAAAGTCTCTGTGGGTTATGTGCAGGGCAGTCATGCTGATCTTACTTTCTGCAGAAGACACTGGTAGTTGCCTCAGTGCTACAACCTGCTGCGTATCTATCCAACATCCAATGTTTCTCTCTTTCCTTCTCCAGCTCTTTCAGGGAGGCAATGGTCTACTGATAAATCATACCTAGCTTAAGCCAGTCATGACAGTGCCGTTTCCTGCTTTCTCAGATTCACAGATAAAGATGACCTCATTATGGCCAATGAGATATAAGGGTAGGTTTGCTAGGGAACTTCTGGGAAGATACTTGTATTTGTAATGAAATGAACAGGCATGGCTGGCACTAAATCCTGCCTTAAATGTAAAGATAATGCGTAGTGATAGAGCAGTCATTTTGCAATCATTAGACCAAGCAAGAGGGAGACGTTTCAAGAAAAAGCTTGAGATGCTAGCTAGCTCTCCCCTCAAAACCTCTGCATCTGGCTGAGATGGAGTGACAGGGATCAGGTTTACCCTTCTACCTGAAATGGACATAAAAGAGGACAAAATATATGAAGTGACAGATTTCAAGGCAATGAAAAACAGTGATATATAAGAAGCTGAGAGGAAAAAAACATGAGCTCTATGATTGCTCCAGATTTCTGCCTTGACAAGGGTTTCCAGGTTGTGGGACAGGAAGGAGGGACCCAGGCAGAGCTAGTGGCCTTCCTGAGTTAAAAAGATAGAGGAAGAACCTGAGGGGACAAGGGCAGCTAGGTTTGCAGGATGGGGTACTGGAGTAGAGGGAGCCACCGAGACAGAAATCCAGCAGTCTGCAGAGAGTTTTCCTTGAGTTTCAGCCAAATATTGATCAACACAGCATGTAAGAAAATTGTGTAAGGCCAGGGGAAAAAAACAAGTGAATTATGATATGTTGCCTGACCACATGGAATCAAATTAGAAATTAATAACAGAAAGATCTCTGAAAAATCCCTAAATATTTGGAAATTAAACACTTCTCAAAATAACTGTAATAAAGGAAATAAAAAGGAAAATTAGAAATTAGTTGGAACTAAAAAAAAAAAAGTATATCAACTTTGATGGGATGCAACTTGGCAGAAAGTTATAGCACTATTTTAGCAAAAAAGATTTTTAAGTACTTTCAAATTAGTGATCTAACCTTCTATCTTGAAAAAAAAAACAACAACTAGAAAAGAGCCAGTGAGACCCAAGATAAACAGAAGAAAGGAAATAATAAATTTTAGTGCAGAAATCAGTGACATAGAAAACAGAAAAAAAAAAAGATTGAAGAAATAAAAAGCCAGTCCTCTGGGAAGATTAATATATGTAATTAACAATCCTTATTAGTTAAAAAAGAAAGACAAAAATTAGCAATGTCAGGAATAGTAAAAGTAAAATTGCCACAGATCTACAAATCTTAAAAGGGTAACAGTGGAGTATTATGAATAAGTTTATGTCAATAAGTATGATAGATGAAAGGGAAAAATCCTTTGAAAGACCTACAAAAAACACACATAAAAAGAAATAATCTGACTAGCTCTGTATCTGTTAAAGAAATTGAGTTTATAGTTAAACTTGGTCTACATGACTTTGCTCATAAACTCTACCAAACACTTAAGGAATATTAATCCTAGAGAACTCTATTATAATTCTAACACAACTGACCCCACAGAAAATCTCCCCCCAAAATTGAAGATGAGGAAAATGTTTCCTAATTCAGTTTATATGGGCACATAACCCCGAGATTAAAACCAGATAAAGACATTACAAGAAAAGAAAACTACAGTGTAATATACCCCATAAATATGTATGCAAAAATTTTAAACAGACATTAGAAATGCAACATTGGTTTAACATTTGAAAACTGTCAATGTAATTCACCAAATAAACTAAAAACCAAGCAACTTTATGTGATCATCTCAATAAATGAAGAAAACATTTTTTAAAAACTCAGCATCCATTCCTTATATAAATTATCTGCAAACTAGGAATAAAAGGAATTTTCCTTAACCTGACAAAAGACATTTACAAAAATGTACAGATAACATCATACTGACTAGTGTCTTCCTAAGATCAGAAACAGGACAAAGATGACCTCTCTCAACAGTTCTATTCAACACTGCCATTGATGGCAGTGCGATCAGGCAAAAGTAAACAAATAAAAGCATTTGTTTTTATGGAAAAAACAAAAAGAAAGAAAGAAAAGGCATTCAGCTTGGAAAGAAAGAAATAAAACTATTTACATACATACACAGAAAACTGTGTAACCTATAAGAAAGCTACTAAAATAAAAAGGTGAGTTTGGCAAGGTTGCAAGATACATGCATAATCTATAAAAATCAATTTTATTTCTATATACTAACAATGGACAATCAAATATTGAAAGTGTAAAAAACAATACCAATTACTATAGCACAAAATATTTAAAATATTTAAAGATAAATCTAATGGAAGTGTTCAACATCTATATACTATACATATTATTAAAAGAAAATTCATAAGTTACAAATAAATGGACAGATCAATTGTGTTTATGGGTCTGAAAACTCAGTTATTACTACAATGCCATTCCTTCCCAAACTGTAGATTTGATGAATCTCAACCAAAATCCTAGCAAGCTTTTTTTTGTAGAAATTGACAAACTGATTCTAAAATTCATATTGTAGTACAAAAGACCAAAACTAGACAACCATCTTTGAAAAAATTTGTTGAAATTAAATTATTCGCTTTCAAGAGGTTACAAACCTACCATAATTGAGACAGGATGATAATAACACAGTTAGATAAATAGATGAATGAAACTGAATGGAGAGACCAAAAATAAGTCCATACCTATATCAATAACTTATTTTTCACAAAATTGCAAAAGCAGTTCAGTATAGAAAGATAACAGCAGAATAACTAAATATCCATATGCAAGAAGAAAAAGTGGAGTCTGAGCCTTGTGTGTGTGCGCTCATCACGTCTGACTCTTTGCAACCCTTTGGGTTATAGCCCACCAGTTTTCACGGTCCATAAGATTCTTTAGGCAAGATTACTGGAGTGGGTTGCCACTTTCTCCTCCAGGGGAATCTTCCTAACCCAGGGATCGAACCCACGTCTTCTGTGTCTCCAGCACTGCAGGCGAATTCTTTACCCCTGAACCCTACCTCATACTATACACACAATTAACTCAAAATAGATCGTAGACGTAAATGTAAAACCTAAAACTACATTAAAAAAAAAAAAAAAAAAAACTTCTAGAAGAAAGTATAGAAACTCATGGTGACTTTGGGTTACACAAAGGTTTCTAGATACTACAGTAAAAGCATAATTCATAAAAGAAATAATTTATAAATTGAATCTTATGAAAATAAAAAACGTCTGGGGACTTCCCTCTTGGTCCAGTGGCTAAGACTGCATGCTTCCAATGCAGGGGGGCCAAGGTTCATTCCCTGATCAGGGAACTGGATCCCAAATGCCACAAATAAGAGTTTGCATGCCGCAACAAAGATCCTATAAGATCCAGAGTGCCGCAACTAAGAACTGGCACAGCCAGAATGAATAAATAAATACTTTTAAAAATAAAAAAGTCTGCTTTTTGAACAACACACAGAGAATGAACAGGTAAGCCAAAAACTGGGAGAAAACATTTGCAAATAACATATCTTATAAAAGATTTGTTTCCAGAACACACAGAGAACTTTTAAAACCTGATAAAAAGGAAACAAAAGTCCAATCAAGAATGGGCAACAGTTTGGACGATGCTTCACTAGGAAAACACAAGGAAACAAACACAGAAAGGGAACAACGTTAGGGAAATACAAAGTGAAAACACAATGTGATACCACGGTAAACCCATTAGAATGGTGAAGATTTTTTAAAAATTATCATACCAAGTGTTGGATGAAGGATGAAGAATGGGAACTCTCATACTGACTGGTAAGAAGTTAAAATGGTGGAACCATGTTGGAAACAGAAGATCCCCTAGAGAAGGAAATGGCACCCCACCCCACTTCAGAATGGACCTTAAAATAATTACGCTGAGTGAAAGAATTCAGAGGAAAGGAGTCCATACTGTTGATTCTATTTATATAAAATTTGAGAAAATACAAATTAATCTATAGTGACAGAAAGCAGGTTAATGGTCGCGTGAGGAATGTGGGGACATGGAACAACAGGCTGGTTCAAAATCAGGAAAGGAGTACCTCCAGGCTGTATATTGTCACCCTGCTTACTTAACTTATATGCAGAGTACATCATGAGAAACGCTGGGCTGGAAGAAGCACAGCTGAAATCAAGATTGCTGGGAGAAGTATCAATAACCTCAGATATGCAGATGACATCACCTTCATGGCAGAAAGCAAAGAAGAATTAAAGAGCCTCTTGATAAAGATGAAAGAAGAGAGTGAAAGGCTGGCTTAAAACTCAACATTCAGAAAACTAAGATCATCATATCTGGTCCCATCACTTCATGGCAAATAGATGAAGAAACAATGGAAAGAGTGAGAGGTTTTATTTTGGGGGGCCCACTGCAGATGGTGACTGCAGCCATGAAATGAAAAGACACTTGCTCCTTGGAAGAAAAGTGATGACCAACCTAGACAGCATATTAAAAAGCAGAGACACTACTTTGCCAACAAAGGTCCATCTATTCAAAGCTATGGTTTTTCCAGTGGTCATGTACAGATGTGAGAGGTGAGTGCGGCAGAATTGATGCTTTTGAACTGTGGTGTTGGAGAAGACTTTTGACAGTCCCCTGGATAACAAGGAGATCAAACCAGTCCATCCTAAAGGAAATCAACCCTGATAATTCATTGGAAGGACTGATGCTGAAACTGAAGCTCCAATATTTTGGCCATCTGATACGAAGAGTTGACTTACTGGAAAAGACCCTGATGCTGGGGGAGGAGAAGGGGACAACAGAGGATGAGATGGTTGAATGGCATCACCAACTTGATGGACATGAGTTTGAGCATGCTCTGGGATTTGGTGATGGACAGGGAAGCCTGGAGTGCTGCAGTCCATGGAGTCGTAAAGAGTTGGACATGACTGAGTGAATAGAACAGAACAGAAGAATGTGGAGACAGACAGGAAGAAGGGATAAAACAAAGGAAGGAGTAAACTTTGGAGGGTGACAGACATGTTCACTATTTCGAGAATTGTGGTTTCATGGATATATACAAATGTAAAAATTTATCATATTGTATATTTAAATTACGCTGAGTCTCCTCCATGTCAATTATACCTCTAGAAAACTGGCTGGAAAAAGATGCTATCCCTGATGTTGTTAAGCCATTTAACCAATGGCTGTTTATTTCTAAATCATTGACTATGAAAAAAATCTAAATAATCCAAAATAAGTAATTTCCATATTTGCAGCTGGAAGAAAAATTTAATACTATATCTACCCAACACCTTGGCTTACATAATAAAAACCACAGCATATTAAAGCTTGAAGAGACCTTGAGGATTAGCCATTAAACTCTTCCCAACAACCCTCCCCCCCGTTTTTTTTTTTTTTTGCCAGATGAGGGAAATAGAAACCCAGAAAAGTGGAGGTTGCCCAGATATGTCAGGAGATCCATGACAAGAACCACAGTGTTCTCATTCCCAAAGCAGAGCTCTTTCCAGGATGCCATACCACAGTCTGCCATTTTAATTTTTTACTTTCTAAATTTTATTTCCTTAAAACAACAAAGAGAAAAAAAAATAACACAGAGTGGAATTTCATGCTTACAAGTGGAATTACCTATGGAACGGTTGTATGTTTTATAAATGAGGCAACAGAGCCTTGTGGTACAGGAAAGAAAGGTGATATTCTCTCCTAGAGTCTCAGAGCAAACATGAAACTTGCTGGTCCCTTGAAGAAAGTAAAGGAAAATGACATGACTCACGCCAGCAGTAATTCTCAAGTGTAGACTTACTTCCAGGAGCCAGGACCTGCTTCCCTTCACTGCCACTAAGTTCACACGGCTGGAATACTATCAGACATTTCAGTCCCGAGGCTTCCAAGGGTATTCACACATTAAAAGTGAAGTGCAACAACTCAGTCATGCTGTGTGGGTTGACGTTTTTTAAATGGCATGGGTTGTTTTTTTTTTTTTTTTTGTAACTTTAAATTTGTTTTAGATTAGGCTTACTCATGAAGAGCAGAAAGTTTCATTCCTTAAATGTTCCCCTCTTTGAGCAAAGCCCAAAGAGGGGCTTCCCTAGTGGCTCAGAGGTTAAAGCGTCTGCCTGCAAGGCAGGAGACCCAGGTTCAATCCCTGGGTCAGGAAGATCCCCTGGAGAAGGAAATGGCAACCCACTCCAGTATTCTTGCCTGGAGAATCCCATGGACGGAGAGCCTGGTAGGTTACAGTCCACGGGGTCGCAAAGAGTCAGACACGACTGAGCAATTTCACTTAACTTGAGCAAAGGCCAAACAATGAAAATTCTAACTGAAGTATGAGGGGAGCATGAATGTTTCTCTAAACCATGGGAGACTGAGAAACCTTCCTGGCTCCACATGCTGGGAGGGAGGCTGCTTTCTACTCACGCTTCTTCCTTTACCAGAAGGGTGACCAAATCTGGGCTCACGGGAGATGCTGGAAAGTCACAGTGACTCGTGGAAAAGTTACTAGAATGATTAAGCTTTGAAAGATATAAATGAGCTCTGAGGAAAGATGAAAGGAATGGCAATCACTGAGCCTCAGGGACAAGTTCAGAGGATACTGAATCTCTGCTACTGCTGCTAAGTCACTTCAGTCCTGTCCGACTCTGTGCGACCCCATAGACGGCAGCCCACCAGGCTGCCCCATCCCTGGGATTCTCCAGGCAAGAACACTGGAGTGGGCTGCCATTTATTTCCCAGCCTTCCTGTCCAACTCCTGCCGGAACTGCTCATGACATTAGTTACACCATATGGTGGACTCTGATATTTGCCCACTTGATATCCATTCCAGTTTCTTCCTCAAAAACAGAATTACGGTTTTGTTAAGGCATGGCAACGTGCCCAGCACAATTCCTCTCTACATCCCCTTGCAGCAAGTGTGCCCATGTGACCCTCGTCTGATCGATGTGAGACGAGCTGGGAGTTTCGAGGAATGCCTTCTCCCCTATCTTCCAGCACCCACTCCTCTACATCTTTTCTGACACATGGACAGGAAACCTGGAGGCGCAACAGATAGCTGGAGATGTAGGGGACAAGCCGAAGGAAGACATCCCAGGGGCCAACTGCCTTCCTGAAATTCTGCTAGGATTATCTCTGGCATTTCGGTCTCAACATTCCCCAAAGGGAATTCAGGATCTTTCCATTTCACACTTCGAGATTTCCTATTTTGCTAAATGGCATCACCACTCCTGCAGTTAAGACTGATCAAAAACCAGGACATCGTGTTGACCCACTCCTCTCATGTCCAAGTCCCCCTAATTCTACCAATCAAAATTTCCCTTTTTTTGTGGGTTCTTAGTTCCACAACCAGAGATCAAACCCAGCCCCCCAGCAGTGGAAGCCCTGAGTCCTAACCCTGGACTCCCAGGGATTCTTCTAACCAAATGTTTTCTAACAGGGTTCTTGCTTCCAATTTTTTACTCATTGTGGTAAAGTTCGCATCAATATAAAATTTAGTGTTTTACCCAAAGTGTAAGTTTGGTGGCATTTAGCACAAAGTTGTGCAAGCATCATCATTACTTTGACCTATATTTTTAGGGGTTTCCAAGTGTTTTCATATGTTTCATGATGAAAACATGTTTTCATCACCCTCACCCCTAAAGAAACCCCAGCCTCATTAAGCAACAGTTCTTATTCTCGCCTACCCTTGGCTCCTGGCAACCACTAATCTACTGCCTATGAATTTGTCTATTCTGGATATTTCATATAAATGAAATCATACAGTATGTGGCTTTCTGCATCTGGCTTCTCTCATTCAGCGTGATGTTTTCAAGGCCCATCTGTGTTGCAGCACACATCAGTACGTGTTCCCTTTCACAGCCAAATAAATTCAAGTGTGTGCATATGCCGCATTTTGCTTAACCATTCATTCCTTGAGGGACGTTTGGATTGTTTCTACGTTTGACTATCATGAATAGTATTGCTATGAACACTTAGTACAAGTGTGCATTATAACATCTGTTTTCAATTTGGGGGGAGGATATGTATTGCTGAGTGGATTTGCTGGGTCATATGGTAATCTGTGTTTAGCTTACTGGGGTACTGCCAAAATTTTTCGATAGTGGCTGCACAATTTTACATTCCCACCAGAAATTGGAGGGTTCCAATTACTCCACATCTTCATCACACACGTTCTTTTCTATTTGTTTTAAGTATAGCCATCCTAAGGATTGTGAAGTGGCATCTCCCCTCAGCTTCGATTTATATTTCCCTAGTGATGAATGGCACTCAGCATCTTGTCATGTCTTGTGGCCATTTGTGTATCTTCTTTGGGGAAATGTCTATTCAAGTTATTTCCCATTTTCTCTTGGCCTGTTTGGTTTCTTGCTGTTGAGCTGTGAGAGTCCTTTATATATTCTAGATAGTAGACCCTTATCAGATCTATGTTGGTGTTCAGTCACTAAGTCCTGTCTGACTCTCTTGTGTGCCCATGGACTGTAGTCCACCAGACTCCTCCATCCATGGATTCTCCAGGCAAGAATACAGGAGTGCATTGCCATTTCCTCCTCCAAGGGATCTTATCCACCCAGGGATGGAACCCCAGTCTCCTGCATTGCAGGCAGATTCTTTACCACTAAGATGACTGTTGAGTATTTTCTCCATTCTGTGGGTTGTCTTTTTACTCTTCTAGTAGCCTCCTTTGATCTACAAAAGTTGTTAATTTTGATGAAGACTAATTTACTTATGCTTTTCTTTTGTTGCTTGTGCTTTTCTTGTCTTTTATCCACTTTTAAATCCTTTACCTCATGCATGGCTCAGCTGGTAAAGAATCCGCCTATAATGCGGGAGACCTGGGTTCAGTCCCTGGGTTGGAAAGATCCCCTGGAGAAGGGAAAGGCTACCCACTCCAGTATTCTGGCCTGGAGAATTCCATGGACTACAGTCCATGGGGTCGCAAACAGTCAGACACGACTGACACAACTTTCACTTTCAGAGAAGAATAATATTTTAAATAGTAAAATCTGATTGTCACTTTCCTGCTTAAACCTTCAATGTTTCCCACTGTGATCAGGATAAAGTCCAAAATCCTCTCCATGGGCTACAAGGTTCTGCATAATTAGGTCCCTGTCTTTCTCTTTAACCTCGCTTTTCCACATTTTCCCTCACTTTCTTTGCTGTCGTTTCTCAAGTATGCCAGGCCCTCTTTAGTCCTAATGCTAATGCTCCTGCCTGGGGAGGGTGTCCACACCCCTTCTGTACAGCTAATTTTGCTAATTCCAGTTCATCTTTCAGGTTCCGTGTCACGTCCTCAGGAAAGCCTTCCTTAAACCCCTGGCTCCAAGCGTGTTCCCACTTGTGAGAGATGGAGTTTTGCAAGCTGGATATTAAACAGCCATGATTAAAAATTGAATTATGTAAACACAATTAGATAAATTATATTAAAAATCAATGCAATAAACACCTGGAACTCTTGCCATCCTAATTTCGTGTTACATTTACTATGACCCTCTTGAGGCATTCTCTACATACAAGTAGAATGTAGTGGTCTGCTATTGTGCATCCCATCCCACCTTTTCCCTGGTGACAGGGATAGGCTTGAAATCCATCATGGTGGGAGTATTTGGCCAAAGGCTACAAACCGTGAGTGGTTTTTTGGAGAGCAAGTGTTAACATTTACCAGCATACCACCACCAGTCAGATTTCCCATTACATGCTGACATGGCACTCTGAACTTGTCTGTGGTTTTTCTTTCCATGCTCACACTCTTTTAGTTTTTTATTCGCAATAAATATTGCATTTCACCCCTGTGTTTCTCACAAGAGTGAACTCTATGAGGGAAGAACCAGGGTCCATAGTGTTCCCCTTTGATCTCCGTACCCCTGCTGCTGCTGCTGCTTCAGTTGTGTCCGACTCTGTGTGACCCCATAGACAGCAGCCCACCAGGCTCCCCCGTCCCTGGGATTCTCTAGGCAAGAACACTGGAGTAGGTTGCCATTTCCTTCTCCAATGCATGAAAGTGAAATGAAGCCACTCAGTCATGTCCGACCCTCAGCGACCCCATGGACTGCAGCCTTCCAGGCTCCTCCATCCATGGGATTTTCCAGGCAAGAGTACTGGAGTGGGATGCCATTGTCTTCTCTGCTCCGTACCCCTAGCACTTAGCATACTTCTTGACACATGGTAAATAACTTTGTCAACAGATTGTCAACAAGGCCCAAGAAGCAAACTTCAATATTTTAAACATAGATGAATTGATGGCAGGGATTCACCTTAGAAAAGTATGAGGATTTAAATACTGCTGAACAGTCAATTACATTCAAAAGGCTTGAGGATTTAAATACTGCTGAACAGTCAATTACATTCAAAAGGCTAAAGCATTTCTTTGATGCCTTTTTCATTAAAAGAGAGCCCGCGATGGCCAAGGGCAATTTTCACCTGGCTCTCTGCACAGGCATACACCCCCTGTGTATTGGTTTTTCTAACGTGGTTTCCAACTTCATACGTCCAGCTCTGCCTGTTTCCACGTAGTGTTCTCTTATTTTTTCACTGTTTTCTTATAAGAACATCAGTCGTATTGGATTAAGGGCCCACCTTACTCCAGTAATGACCTACTCTTAACTAATTGCATCTGCAGAGACCCTATTTCCCCATAAGATCACATACAGAAGAACTGGGAGTCAGGACCTTACCATATTTTTTTTTTGGAGACAGTTCAAAATAACACACCTGCAAATGGCTCATTTCAAATAGCACTTTCTCAGTGTGTTGCAACCAATTGAACCCAGCAGATTGCAATTCGAATACGCAGCTTCACATGATCAGCCTAGGCAGCTCTTTACTTCCTCTAGCTCCAGAATTTGCCTTCACTGTCAGAGGAAGGAGTTCCCAGAACCTCAAAATAACCCCAAGTCCAAATACAGTCATTATGTTTTGTTTGAGGGTTTAAATAAACCCACCCACAGGCCATCATTGCCAGGGATCAGAAGCTGGCATCAGGGCACAAAGCATACTTTCCAGCCCTTGGCTGGGATACCTGAGAAGAGGGAGCCAATATTTACACAAACTCTACATAAGCCTTGAAACATCAGAAGTGATCACCATCCTTAGGATGCAACCTGTGAACCAGGTGGCTGACATAGAGGGTGGCCCATCTGGGCTTCCCTGGTGGGAAGAATTGGTAAAGAATTCACCTGAAATGCTGGAGACCCAGGTTCGATCCCTGGGTCAGGGAAGAGCCCCTGGAGAAGGAAATGGCAACCCACTCCTGTATTCTTGCCTGGGAAATGCCATCGACCTGGTAGGCTACTGCCTGTGTCTATGGGGTCACATGAGTCAGACACGACTTAGTGACTAACCCACCACCATCCTTTCCGGGTCATTTCTCAAATTATATTTCTACATTCCTCTGGGGATATATACTTTCAGTAGCCTTGGTATAGATTTAGTGATTGTAGAGCTAGAACTATCCAGAAAAGCTCTGTTCCAAGCCTCTATTTTACAAAACCCAGAAGCCTAGAGGAATGGAGAGGTAGCCTCGAGTCATCAGGCTGGAGAGTGATAGATCTCTCAGCAGTGGCTCTCAAACTGGGCTGCATACTGGAATCACTTGGAAACTCTAAATCCATACTGATATCTAGGTTCCCAGAGATCTAATGTGATGGGTCAGAAGTGCAGCCCAGGATTGGGGCTTATTTTAAGTTTTCCCTGGGTGATTATAATGCACAGCCAAGACTGAGAAACATCAATGAACCTACCAGTCAATATCTTCTTTTAAATGCTTCATTCCTGATCTTTTCAAAGAACGAACTTTTAGTTCTGATTTTCTCTATTCTTTGCCCATTTCCTGTTTATTTCATTGATTTCTCAACTTATTTCCTTTCTTCTGCTTATTTTGGGTTTAACTTGCCCTTCTTTTTTCAGTTTCTTAAGGTAGAAATGTAGAGCACTGATTTTAGACCTTTCTTTTTCCTCAGAAAATTTAATACTACAGATTCCCCTTAATGTACTGCTACAACGTGTGTATAAGTGTTGATGTATGGGCTTTCATTTTCATTCTGTTCAAAATATTTCCAGGTTCTCTTGTGATTTCTTCTTTGACATCTTATTTAGAAATATGCTGCCTGATTTTCAAGTATTTAGGTTTTGCGGTCACATATCCTTCTGTTACTGATTTTAAGTTTAATTCTACTGAGCAGAGAATATGCTTTGTGTTATCTTGATCCTTTTAAATTCAGTGAGACTTGTTTTAATGCCCAGAATATGTACTACTTGAATATTCTATGTTCATTTGAAAAGAATGTGTACTCTACTGTTGGGTGGAATGTGCCATAAATGTCAACGAGGTCAAATCAGCTGAGAGTATTACAAACCTGTCTATATGCTGATTCATTTTCTACTTCATCTGTTCATTATCGAGAAAGAAGTATTAAACTCTTCAACAATGATTTTAACTTTGTCTATTCCTTGAAGTTCCCAAAGTTTTTGTTTCCTGTGTTTGGAAGCTATGTTATTGTGGACCTACACACTTGAATTGTTATGTTTTCTTGACAAATTGTTCCCTTTATCACTCTGAAATATCTTTTTGTCTGTGATAATATTCTTTGTTCGAAGGACATTATTTTATTCGAATATGATCCAATACAGCCACTCCAGCTTTCTCATGGTTAGTAATTGTATGGCCTACCTTTGTTATTTACTTTTAACCTATTTGTTTTTATTTTGTAAGTAGATTTCTTATAGACAGCCTATAGATGGGTTGTCTTATTTTAAAGTTTAAAGATTCTTTTGATGGCATGACACAACACAATGACCCTCAGACAGCTGAAAGGCAGAACTCTGTTACTTTTAGGTCCAAAGGAGAGCAGGCCAGGGCCACACAGGGCTCTACACTCAGGGTAATAGCAAACTGGAGCTACAGAAGACAGTTTTCAGAGAAGGCAATTGCACCCCACTCCAGTACTCTTGCCTGGAAAATCCCACGGATGGAGGAGCCTGGTAGGCTTCAGTCCATGGGGTCGCTGAGTCGGACATGACTGAGCGACTTCACTTTCACTTTTCACTTTCAAGCACTGGAGAAGGAAATGGCAACCCACTCCAGTGTTCTTGCCTGGAGAATCCCAGGGATGGCGGAGCCTGGTGGGCTGCCGTCTATGGGGTCGCACAGAGTCGAACATGACTGACGTGACTTGGCAGCTTAGCAGCAGCTAGTTTCTTCAGGGTCTAGGAGATGGGGATCTCAAACAGAGACTGCAGGAAGCCCCCAAACAATGCTGAAGGGAAGCTGCAGGGTTACAGCTGTGCAGCAGCCCAGAGACAAATCAGTGCAGGTCATGGAGAAGGATAACTGAGGGACTGTTAAAAAGTGGGGGAGAAGGGGAGGAGATATTGTTATTTCCTTGATACGACTGTCCTGCAAAGAGCATGATTTAGCATGTTATTTAGAATTATGAAGGCAAATATGAAGAAATACAATGAGAAGATTTGAAAATGGTGGTTCTGGGTAGTGGGAGTTGAAGATCAGGAGGACCTTGGGGAGGTGATTGTTATTTTTGTTTTAATCCTGTTTTTCTATTTGATTTTTAGGATTGTATCCACGTATGACTTCAATACAGAAAAAATGAAACGGTAAGAGGCCTAAATCAAAATTCACAAATTCCAAGCCCCTTACTGGCACAAACTCTTCCCTGGTACCCTAAGGGGTGTGAATGTGACTGCTGTGTGAGTGAAGTCAGAGCATGGGGCTTGCACTCCAAGCCAGCTCAGGTCCAGAGTTCGGTCTTCCCCCTGGCGGATCTGAACCTAATAGGGTTAGGGTTGCTAGACTGCCTGCAAACTGGCTTACCATGTGAGTCTCTGAGAGACCGTGGCAGAAGGCCAGTTCAGCAGTTTTCAGTTAGAAATAACAGCTGTCCAGGACACTTGGGGGCCTTCCTGGTGGCTCAGGCGGTAAACCATCTGCTTGCGATGCAGCAGACCGGGGTTCAATCCCTGGGTTGGGAAGATCCCCTGGAGAAAGCCATGGCAACTCCAGTACTCTTGCATGGAAAATCCCATGGACGGAGGAGCCTGGTAGGCTATAGTCCATGGGGTTGCTAAGGACATGACTGAGCAACTTCACTTTCATTTTCACTTTTCAGAATGTTTGGGAATTCTTGTAGCAAGTCTGCTTCAAGAATTCCTCTTTAATAGGAAAACATACTCCGAAAGTCTAATAACATTCACAAGATTGCTTGAAAGAGGAACTCAAAGTGAAGGGTGTTACACAGCCCTCAGAAATATATCAGTCAGACCACAACAGCCGGGTAAGTCACTCTGCTCCTTTAATAGCCACTGAAGTTCAGCAAACTTTTCTATAAAGGGTCACATATTCAATGTTTTCAGCTTTGCAGACCATCTCCGCTGCAACCAGTCAACTCGAGGGTTACAGAGCAGCCACAGACGGTATGTAAATGGCGTGGCGGTGGCCACGGCACAACAGGACTTTACCTGAATCCATGCAGATGCCAGCTGGCCTGCCTGCCAGAGCTCTGTCCCCTGACACGCTGAGACTCACAGATTCTTATTCTCTGACTTCTCCTTTCTCTAACTATCTTCATTCCAATAATCTCAGAGTGTCTTTAAACTCTGGAGAAGGAAATGGCAACCCAATCCAGTATCCTTGCCTGAGAAATCCCAAGGGACAGAGGAGTCAGGCTGGCTACCGTCCATGGGGTCACCAAAGAGTTGACATGACTTCGCAACTAAAGAGCAAAAACAGAGAAAGAGTGACCTAATTTTAGTTCTAAATGACAGCATCTGGGTTAGATTAAGGAATCATCATAAGGTCAATAGTGGATCAGCCTCCAAATCAGCCTGCCTCAAAATTATTTGGGGAATTTTTTCCACTGAGGCAATGGGACAGAGGAAAGTGGGTTCTCCTGTCTTTCAGAAAGGAAGTTCCTTGCTTCCTCCTGCCCTCTCCACGTCCCTCCCCCCTCCTCCTTCCTTTCTTCTCCCTTCCCTCCCCCTTTTAAGCCTCTGTAGTTTTCATCACCATTGTTGCTAGACTTTTTTTCCTCTTTATCTACATGGCATAAACATCTTTCTGAGATACGTCATTATAAGCAACCTGTGATATGGCATGCATGCCCAGTCACTGAGTAGTATCTGACTCTTTGTGACCCCATGGACTGTAGCCCACCAAGCCCCTCTGTCCGTAGAATAATTCTGACAAGAATACTGGAGTGGGTTGCCATTTCCTACTCCAGGGGATCTTCCTGACCCAGGGATCAAACTCCCGTCCCTTGCATCTCCTGCACTGGCAGGTGGCACCATCTGAGAAGCCCCCTGTGATATGGCATAAAGATCTTTTTGAGATATATCATTAAAAGTGCCCTCTGAGATGTGTTTGCAGTGTTTGTGCTCATTGGGAGAAAAGGCTGCCAATATCAGGTGTGAATTAGGGTTGAGCTGGTTGTACAGCTGGTGAGCTGCTTTTGCAGTGATCTAGGCTCCATCTGTAAGGAAGCACCCAGCACACACTAAGGGGTGTCAGGCCAACCCTTGCTAAGATGCTTCCTAGACCCTACTTTGGCCTCCTATGAGGGCATGATGCTATTCCTATATGATAAAGGAAAGTATTTCCCTCACCTTCTCAGAGTCACAGAGCCCAAAACCCAAGGCCAGGCACATTTTCAGAGAAAAGGCAGAGGGCTGGATAATTCCGGCAGAGTAATTGCTTACTTGTCCTAATCCCCAGGTTTGATTCCACAAATCTGCTTGTCTAGGATTTTATCCTGGGATTATCCATTGATATGATTCTGAACCACTTATACTCCCTTTTAGAAATTCATATCTTATTGATCCAGAGATCTGGCTTCTCAGCGGATTACCAAGTCCAACGAGAGTTATAAATTTGAAGGGGATTTTGGCCATTCATGTACTCATTAACAGGCTGGGTGCTCTGGAAAAAATAAAAAGTTCATCCTTTAGGAAAGAGTTTACACCCACTGTGTGTGCCAGGCATTGTTCTAAGTGGTGGAAATGTTGCTGTTAACAAGAATCTGTGCCTTTCTGTAGTGGGAGTGTGGTTCTAGGCAGTACAGAGTAAGGGAACATACAAAATAAACACATCTGAGTTGGGTGGTGATGAGAGCTATTTAGAGAAATAAAACTCAACAAAAAGACAGGCATCTAGAGTTGGGAGGGGTCGGCAGGCTAGTTAGATGGGTGCTCAGGGAGGCCTTGCTTGGATATGGTGATGTCAGAGCAGAGACTTCACTGCAGTGACAGAGGAACCATGTGGATACAAGGGGATGAGGGCTCCTGGCAGAGGAAAACAGCGACTGCAAAGTCCTGAAGGGCTGATCAGTCTCAGCTGTACTCATGGGATTTCAGTTCATGAAGGTGACCAAGTGATGACGTGGAAACAATGATGCCATTGACAGAAGATTTCATTGCCTGAAGTTGCTGGGGGGATGGGGCATGCCACACCACGCAGGGCCACTCAGGGAAGAATGAGGTGGGGGCAGAGGGGAGTGAGGGGAGAGCCTCACCGCCAGAGCCTTGGATGGGGCTTCCACAGAAAAGGCAGGACCTGGCAGAAGAAACAGTGGAGAAGTGGCTAGTTTGAATAATGTAGCTGGGCTTTGGCTATAGAGGTGGTCGCTACCTGTTTGGTCACTGGCCCTGGGGTGATTTAGGGCCGTGGAAATACTGGTTCAGTGTGTGAGGATTAGACTAGGAAGTGGTTCAGTGTGGGCTCTGGATCACAGCCAAGTGTAAACAACTTTGAGCTTTAGTTTGGTGCTGTGATGAATGGATGCCAAACAGACGGAGAATCTAAAAAGGGCTTCCCTGGTGGTCCAGTGGTTAAGAATCCACCTGCTGATGCAAGGGACACAGATTCGATCCCTGGTCCAGGAAGACCCACAAGCCGTGGAGCAACTAAGCCTGTGAGCCACAGCTGCTGAAGCCCGCGTGGCCTAGCGCCCGTGCCCCACAACACGAGAAGCCCCACAACGAGCAGCCCCCACTCACCACAACTAGAGAAAGCCCGTCCATAGAGACGAAGACCCAGAGCAGCCAGAAATAAAATAAGTATAAAAGGTTTCAAAAAGAATCCACGGAAACTCAGAACACAATCACATAGGGTCATGAGAGCATAATCAGATCTTGTTTAAATTCCTACAGTGAGAAAACTGGATGCACCTCTGGAGAGTCAGGAATCCTTCCGGTCACCAGGACCTGTGTGACAGTAATAAAGATGAGCACTGACTGCTTGTACTCAGTTCTGAAGATTCCTACTGCCTCCGGTCTGATTTTAGACTCTATCTCTATGCGCATTCGTACAGCTGGTTACAAGTTTTATCTGAGCATTCTTGGCATCATTTAGCATGTCTTGTTTTTCCTATTTTTTTCCCTGTTCCAAGTCCTATTTTGTTTCTCTTCCAAGACAAGTAACAGCAGAACTTATAGCCAGGGACTTTCTAGAACAAGACCGATGATGACAAAGATGCCAGCAAGAGGCTGTTCTTTGTTATTTGTCATTAAGCTTTCATTTCATGGAAGAATGTAGCATGAGATTCACACTCATATTAGGACAATTTAAAGGTTCATTTTGTGAACTTAAAGATGCTTCTTAAAAAATTAAAGATGTCTCTCACAGCCTGGCTGTCTGACCAGTTCTGGCTTTTGTTCATTTTGTTCATTTGTTTTCACCGCAATTAAAAACCACAGCAATTATTCAAATGCAAAGAACTGAAAGAACCTTGTTATTGTCTAAACCTTGGAAATGAACATTTTGCTTCCCATATGCTGCATTCTGGTTTACTCAATCTGCTGAAAGCAAAAAGGCCAAATAAACAATGTCTTTGTAGAGCTGCCTGAGTTCATATGACAAAGAAACATCGATTGTAGGTTCAGTCACACAAAGCTCCGAATTTCATTCATTTGGCAAATATTGATGGAGCACTTACTGTGTGCCGGATACATAAGAGGATGTAGTGTTGAATGAAACAAACGTGGTCTCTGGCTTCATGCAACTCAGGTCTAGTGGCGAGACCTTTAAAACCGAAAAATGCCTAACTACATATGCAACTATAAACTGTGATATGTGCCAGAAAGGAAAAGAGGGGAATGTAACTTAGACTTGGAAGTGGTGTCTAAGGAGGACTCTTTGAAGAAATGTTATTTGATCTGGGGGTTAAAAAAGGTGAATAGGAATTTCTAGTTATCTATTACTCCCTGATGAAGTGAAGTGAATTTGCTCAGTCGTGTCCGACTCTTTGCGACCCCATGGACTGTAGCATACTACACTCCCCCGTCCATGGGATACTCTCTGATAACCCATCCCAAACTATGACATAGAATATCATGTTATTATACTCAAAAGTTCTGTAGGTCAGGATTTCAAACAAGACATGGTGATCACGACTTCTTTCTGCCCCACAATGTTTAGGGTCGTAGCCAGGGAAATGTGAGTGTCTGGGAGTAGCTCGAACACCTGGCGGGCGGGAATCATCTCCAGGCCACCTCACACACATGACTGGGGCTAAACAGTGGCTCCAAAGAGGTGGGCCAAGTCCTAGTCCCCCTTACCTGTGCAATTTGACCTTATTTGGGAAAAGGGTCTTTGTAGACACGATCACAGTTAAGGCTCTTGAAATGCTCTCATCCTGGGCTTAGGTGAGCCCTGAAGCCAATAACTGGTGTCCTTTTATGAGAAAGGAGAGAATTGAGAGGAGAAGCACAGGGGAAGGAGTATGAAGGTGGAGGCAGAGGTTGGGGTGATGTGTCGACAAGTCAGGGAACGTCAGCGATTGCCACATACCATTAGAAACTAGGACAGAGGAATGGAACAGACGCTCTCTTAAAGATGCAGGAAGCAGCAACACCTTTAACACCACGACACCCGCTGACATCTTGATTTCCGACTTCCGGCAGGATTCAGAACTGGAAGGAAATGGATTTCTGTTGTTTTAAGCCTCCATGTGGGCGGTAATTCATCATGGCGGCCACAGGAAACCAATATAGGTGCCTGGGAGGGATGCCCCGAAGGATGGAGCAGCTGCACGTGGCCTCTTCGCACAGCTTTGGCTGCTCATAGGGTGGTGACTACTTTCTGTGATGGAGCTTCCTGAGAGCAAGTGTCCCAGGCCTATGAGATCAAGGCAGAAGCTGCAAGGTTTCTTCTTTCCTAGCCTGGAAAGTCCTGTTGAAATCATTCCGGGACTTTGGGTAGCACGATGGTTAAGGCTCCGAGCTCCCGACACAGAGTTTGATCCCTGGCCAGGAAACCAGGACCCCCTTTGGTTGTAGTCTTAGTGGCTCAGTCATGTCCAACTCTGTGTAACCCCCTGGACTGTACCTGACAGGCTCCCCTGTCCATAGTATTTTCCAGACAAGAATACTGGAGTGGGTAGCTGTTTCTTTATCCAGGGGATCTTCCTGACCCAGGGATCGAACCCACATCTCTTGGGTCTCCTGCACTGCAAGAAGATTCTTAACCACCTGAGCCACTTTGGCTGTGGGTGTGCTGCCCACCCTTAATCACTTCTGTCACTAGGCACAAGCCCAGCTAGATTCAAAGAGAGGGGATATAGACCCATCTCTCAATTAGAGGCATGTCAGAGAATTTGTAACTACTCTCTAAAACCACCTGAAGGTGTAAGAAGCTGTGTGCCCCAGAGTAGTTGGGATCCGTACTGTCCATCCTGGCAGCTGCTAGTCACGTGTGATATACGTCTAAATATAAATTAATCTGATTTAATCTAAATATAAATTAATCTAATCTTAGTTTCTCAGCCATACCAGCCACATTTCAAATACTCAATGGTTACATGCAGCTAGTGTCTACCAAGTTGGACAACACAGATTAAGAATATCTCCATCACTAGAAGAGTCCTATTGGGCAGCCCTGCCTTAGACTAAAGGGACAGCATGGAGCAAGGCTCTGAGTTGGAAAATAAATGATCTTATAAGCCAAACAGATAAAAAGCTGGCTGTAAGGGTAGGGTCTGCCGCCGTGTGCCCACTGGACACGCAGCTCATAGCACGTCCTCACAAAGTATGTGTGTTACAAACAACACAGGCATAAGGCTGCAGTATTCCATGTGTCCTGCCAGAGAACGGTGGTATCAGATGAGACTGGACAAGCTGACAGAGTCAGATCACACAGGGCCTCTCTGACCCCTCTAAAGGGGGTATATATTTCATTCAAAGTGAAACAGAACTTGCCTATAACTTATTTTGCATTGTGAATACTTATGAGAGGTCTAAAAAGAAGCAGATTTGTGGTTAGTCGATGCATTTGTTAGTAAAATGTTCTGCTACAAGAGACAGAAGTCCAAACTATCACAAAGGCTTCCGGAAATTAGAAGTCTGTTTCTTAGTTTATGTAAATGCCGGCTGCCGTTGTCACCAGAGCTGCTCCAGGTCTTTGCTCACAGCCCTCCAACCCCCACCTTTGGCAGGGGTTCACCTAAATCTTTAAGTTGAAGTATCCATAGATAAGAAAGGAAGCTACAGACGAAAAACCAGATGGAACCAGCTGGGGCCAAGATGGCAATGAATCTGACCTCCAACAGACCTGAGTCTTATTAAACCTTGATTTTACTACATTAGCATATTAAGTGACACACCTACCAGTGACCAGGTGGTGCAGTGGTAAAGAACCTGCCTGCTAAGGCAGGAGACGCAAGAGATGCAGGTTTGATCCCTGGGTTGGGAAGATCCCCTGGAGGAGGAAATGGCAACCCACTCCAGTATTCTTGTCTAGGGAATCCCACAGACAGAGGAGCCTGGGGGGATATAGCAGCACCAGTGGCCATGATGGAACATTTAGGATCAAAAGAGGATGAAAAAAAAAAAAAAAGGGTGGGGTGCAATCGACTCCCTGAGAGAAAGCCTTTCCTGGTAGATTAGTTCATATACTTCCCCATCATTAGCCTCACTCCTTCTCCCTTTACTCTTTAAAATGAAATCTCTCTCACCAGGTGGGTGAGAAGTTGATCTGTGAACTTAGTTCATTTTCTCCATTCTTTGATCACTGAATAAAGCTTGTGCTGCATCCATCTCAGCTTCGATTATTATTTGGCTGCTCAAACCCCGAAAGGAAAAAGAACTCTCCCCTCCCAAGGCAGAGAGCTTCAGCCAGGCTAGGGCCTGAGCAAGGTCCATAGGACTTAACTCAGCAACACTATGGTGACTCTGGAGAAGGCAATGGCACCCCACTCCACTACTCTTGCCTGGAAAATTCCATGGACGGAGGAGCCTGGTAGGCTGCAGTCCATGGGGTCACTAAGAGTTGGACACGACTGAGCGACTTCACTTTCACTTTTCACTTTTATGCATTGGAAAAGGAAGTGGCAACCCACTCCAGTGTTCTTGCCTGGAGAATCCCAGGGATGGGGGAGCCTGGTGGGCTGCCATCTATGGGGTCGCACAGAGTCGGACACGACTGAAGCAACTTAGTAGCCGCAGCAGCAGCATGGCGACTCTACAGTCATCAGGAACCCAGGCTATCGGTTGAGGCTTCCACCTCATTGTCTAGAATGTCTGCTTTGGACCAGCTATTAATCTGTTTGCCAGCCAGAATACAACAGAAAAGGGAAGATGGAGAGCTGTTGCCCCTCATATCCAGGGCAAGCTCACTGCCAAATCTGTAACTTTGTTATATTTGCAAAAACCCTTTTCCCAAATGAGGTCATTCACAGTTATGGGGCTGAGGGCTTGGACACCTGCTTGATGTACATCCCATTGGCCAATACTTTGTCATATGACCACACCTACCTTGTGAGGAGGGCTGGGAAATACATGACCACACTCACTTTGCAAGGGAGGCTAGGAAATACAATCTTTCTTCCAGGGAGCATGTGCTCAGCTAAAGGAGAGTTCTGTCACTATGGAAGAAGCAGAGATAAGATGTGAACGGGCAGCAACTATCGATCCCTGGCATCGTTGTGAAACAGGAGGGAAGCGGGCAGGACACAGTGTTTAAAAGAATGACAAAGGCTGGTTAGAACTGACTAGGTCCAAGATGGTGGAAGATCTGACTTCCAGTAGACCTTAAGCCTCCCTGTACACTCATTCAATGTATTAGCATGCTAAATGCCACACCCACAGGGTCATGGCAGTTCTGAGGCTGTGAGCATTAAAAGCCCAAAATTGGGCAGTGGCTCAGCTCCTGGAAATTTCCTCCTCATTAGACTTTGAAATTACCCAGCCCATAAGAACTAACCACCCTATATTTAAGGGCCTGTGCCTTCTGAGCTGACCCAGACTCTGCATAGACTGTGCGTCTCTCAAGCCCTTCGTGCCTATTGAGATGGAGACTCTGTGCATAGACTGTGCCTCTCTCAAGCCCTTCGTGCCTGTTGAGATGGACTGTGTTCTATCTATAGAATGTGTACCTCTCTAAATAAATCCACTTCTTATCACTTTGCTTCTCACCGAATTCTTTCTACGATGAGACATAAAGAACTTGAACTTCATTAAGCCCCAAGACCAGATGTGTCATCTCAATTCAGACAGTGGGTTCAAGTTCCACTCCGGGTTGTACAGTTTCAGTTGTATGCACATATGCGTTTCCCCCTAGACTATGAGCTCCTTGGGGAGAGGGAACCAGTTTACCCTCAATCCCCAGCATTTAGCATGTAACAACCCATTGGTGATGTAGCATGTAACAACCCATCAGTGGTTACCATATAACCAGCCTTTGTCTTTCTGTTAAATGTTGTGTCCTGCCTGCTTCCCTCCTGTTCCACAACGATGCCAGGGACCCATAGTTGCTGCCTGTTCACATCTTATCTCTGCTTCTTCCATAGTAACAGAACTCTCCTTTAGCTGAGCACATGCTCCCTGGAAGAAAGATTATATTTCCTAGCCTCCCTTGCAAAGTGAGTGTGGTCATGTATTTCCCAGCCCTCCTCACAAGGTAGGTATGATCATATGACAAAGTACAGTAACAACCCTGCCTGCTTGATTTCAAAGTTCCAGCATCTTTTTCAGAAAGACTTATTTCCTTGAAGCAGCACCGTCTTTTCCTCTCTACTTGTTGGAAGTATGAGGGGACGTTTCTCTAGTCTTCACCTTGAGAATCTGATGATGCTTCAGGAAATAAACAAAAGGATAGACATCCTCCCCTATAAGCACCCCATCCCTCCCTGCCCCCATTGACTTTGGAATTTTCAACTCTCAAATTAGCCCACTCTGAGCCTCCAACAATTTGTCACTTACGTTTGCAATGTTCCCACCGCTACTGGCTCCAGCTGTGGACTTGTGCTTCTGGTAGGTTGAGATTCTCTGTATTTCCTCGTCCCTCCAACTTTCAGGGTGATGGTTGCCTTGTGACCTCAGTTTTCTGAGGGATCTAGGAAGAGGTGTTGATTTTCAGGTCAACTTTTCTCTTTTTGAGATGAGGATTTGAGAAGTGGATGGATTGGTAAGGGGAAATGAAGAGAGAGTGACATGGAGGAGAGGCAAGAAGCACAGGCAACGAAAAGGCTTGGAAGCCAGAGCCCCACCATCCTGTAACCATCGCACTTTTCTATCTGGCCAGGGATTCATCCAACTGACCACCCAATATCTGCTGCTGCTTCAGTCTCCAAAGCAGTGTTTTTCAACTCTGACTGTTCATTAGAATCAGCTGAGGAGCTTGTATAACTCCCTGCACCTAAGTCCTCCCTAGTTAGAAGCACATTAGGTGGCTCTAACGTGCTTCTAGGAGGTTAGGGGAGTTAGGTTCGATCCCTGGGTTGGGAAGATCCCCTGGAGAAGGGAATTGCAGCCCACTCCAGTATTCTTGTCTGGAGAATTCATGGACAAGTAGTCCATGGTGTCGCAAAGAGTAGGACACAACTGAGTGACTAACACTTTCACTTTAGGTGGCTCTAACATGCAATTGGTGCTGAGAACCAGTGATCTAGATTCTTGTTACTCGAAGAGTGGTCCACAGACCAGCAGTACTGTTATCACCTGCTAGCTTGTTAGAAAGGCAGCATCTTGGGAGCTACCCAAGATAGCACCAAGAGTGGTGCATGGGTGCTCAGTGGCTCAGTCGTGTCCAACTCATTGCAACCCCATGGACTGCAGCCCACCAGGCTCCTCTGTCCATGGGATTCCCCAGGGAAGAATACTGGAGTGAGTTGCCATGCCCTCCTCCAAGGGATCTTCCCAACCCAGGGACTGAACCCACATCTCCTGCATCTCCTGCACTAACAGGTGGAATTTTTACCACGGAGCCAGCTGGGAAGCCCCACCCTAAAGCTACTGAATCAGAATTTGCATTTTAACAACATCCTGGTGGGATTTGCATGCATATCAAAGTTTGAGAAGAAATGATGAGGTAATCCTCCTATACCTCCACTTCCAGTTGTCCTCATGAAGCAGCCAGCTCCCTGGGAAGTGCCATGTGAACTGGGCATCCTACTGACCATATCAGAGCAGTGGATCAGTCCAAAGCAGCTGGGATAGATGGTGTACCTGCTGTAATTCTCCAAGGCTAATATATTTGAAACGGACAGAATTAGATCTTCCAGCTGAGGGAGGTGCTTGGGCCCTTTAATCTGAAACACCAATGCTGGGGGTCACTAACTTCTGGCCCCACCAGAGTCAAATCACTCTAATTGAATATGTTATAATTAAAGAGCTGGGGTTAGCTTGGAGGCTGGGGTTGGAAGGAGGCTAAAGAGACTGAGCAAAAAAAAGAAAATAAATCAGGAGTTAAAGAGCAATGACCACTGGGGTAAGGAGGTGAGGGAAGGAAGACTAGAGGTCGTCCATTTTGGTGGGGGTGGGGGTGGTGAGGAGCATGGCAGCGAGGCTGGTGGACTCAAACAGGAATGCCTGGGGGTGGGTGACTAACGAAAAGAAGCGCAACAGACCACCCCAAATCCTGACTCCCCTGAGCCACATGGATGCAGTCCTTCAGCCCTGCTTACTTCCATAGGCTCTTATGTCCTTCTTCAGTACAAGATCTCAGCACTTTGTGAAATAAAATATATTAATAGGCGTGTGTTTGGCACTTCATTGCTCAGCAGGACTGGGGCATACTAGGCACAGATGGGGGAGGGGCTAAGAGCTTGGACTTTGGAGCCACATGGCCTGAATTCCACCCTCAACTCTGCTACTTACTAATGATGTTGGGCGAGTCAGCCGACCTCCTTGGGGGCGCTTCCTTGTTCACAAAACACAGACGATACTGGTAACCCCTTCGTGAGGGTAAACGCAGAATGGATGTGAAGCAAAGAGCACCCTGCCTGGCATAGGTGCATATCCACATGCACATACACATATATGGCATATTATTCAATGTAAAGTGTGGGTATAGTAAACAGTATAAACAAGGAGTTGGGACCTGATTCTTCTGACTTCTGTTTGAGGATTGCCCACCATCTCATGTCACCTTTCAAGGTTCCTTCAAGAGTGCTAAATGAGAGTGAGAACACTTAAAATGATATTTTAACCAAATCACTGTGGAGACTTTATTCAGATTCTGTTTGAACAAATGGTGGATACAGAGACATATTTGATACAAGTGGGAATATTTGAAAATGGACTTGGTGTTAGATATTAAGGAATTAATCTTAATCTTGTTAGGTGTGATAATCAGATCAGATCAGTCGCTCAGTCGTGTCCGACTCTTTATGACCCCGTGAATCACAGCACGCCAGGCCTCCCTGTCCATCACCAACTCCCGGAGTTCACTTAGACTCATGTCCATTGAGTCAGTGATGCCATCCAGCCATCTCATCCTCTGTCGTCCCCTTCTCCTCCTGCCCCCAATCCCTCCCAGCATCAGAGTCTTTTCCAATGAGTCAACTCTTCGCATGAGGTGGCCAAAGTACTGGAGTTTCAGCTTCAGCATCATTCCTTCCAAAGAAATCCCAGGGCTGATCTCCTTCAGAATGGACTGGTTGGATCTCCTTGCAGTATCAAAAAAAAAAAAAAAAGTCCTTAGCAGTTGGATTAGATTCATAAAGGGCTTCTCTGGTGGCTCAGATTGTGAAGAATCCACCTGCAATGCAGGAGACCAGGATTCAGCCCCTGGGTTGGGAAGATCCCGTGGAGAAGGGAATGGCTACACACGCCAGTATCCTTGCCTGGGAAATCCCATGGACAGAGGAGCCTGGCGGGTTACAGTCCATGGGGTCCCAAAGAGTTGGACAGGACTGAGCAACTAACACCTTCACTTTCAATTCATAATGAGGTATTAGATCAAGCCATATAATATTGCCAGTATTTGACCAGATAGCTTCAATATGAACAAAACTGGCCTTCGTTTGGCACCTTACTTTTCACCAGGACCAGTGCATAAAGCACAGGTAGATTGTAGGGGTTGAGTCGAACGTCTGGGATTTTCTTTGAACGTATTTCTAAGGAACAAAAAGGGTAGAAGGATAGACAGATGAAACAAGATAGTCAAAACATTAATAGTTGTGAAGCTGGGTGATGGAATGTGGAAATTATGCTCTTTCTACTTTTGTGTTTGTTTGCAACTTTCTGTAATAATCTTATTTTAAAGTTTTGTTTGATGCTTTTCGACTGTGTATCTATGACTACAATGGAAAGGAACCCAATTCAATCTTGCTTAAACAAAAGGAGGGATTTAACTGGCCAATGGGCAGCGTAGAGCTGGTCTGGAGGAAGATTGGATTTACTCCTTTGAATGCTTTGAGGACCCTCTTTGTCCTTCTCTATTCTCTGTTTGCTTTGGCACATTAATTTTGTTGGCTGGAAGGAACTTGTCCAGATGGTGAGGTAGAGGGCTGCCCTTACAAGTATATCCTAGGTTTTGTGATCAGAGAAGAACAAGAGGTTCTCACCCCTGGGCAGGAATTTGAAAAGCCCCAGGAAAGCTTAGTTTAAGTCATGTGCTTAGTTTGAGTCTTGTGTTTAGTTTAAGTCATGGCTTAGTTTAAGTCGTGTGCCACCTCTTAGGCCAATCACTGTGGCTGTGAGGATCTATAACTGGCCTATTACCCTGGGTCACCTGACCACCTCTGGAGCAAGGACGGTAGTTTTCTGAAGACTTGGGAGGGATGAGGGGAAGGACAAGGGCTGAGCAGACAGAAGCAACAGCTGCACTTATAAGGTTTCTTGTTATTTGCACTGTTAGATTACAATCAGCCTTTGATCACAGATCACGTCTTTTTCCTTTCCAGTATCTGTTTCCCCCCACCCCCAGTTTTTAGTTTAAGGTTTATGGAACTGCTTGCAAGGCTTGTTGAAAAAAAACAAAACAAAACAAAAAACCAGCAGTTTCCATCTCTTCCTCCATTTCCCTTCTTCAGAGGAAACTAGTTTCAGCTCTCTCAACTGGTTCTTTGGCTTTACTTTCACATATCTGAATAACATCCTTATACTCCTACACTTGACGTTTCAGTCTTAGGCATTATCACTGATTACCACCATGGGAGATGATTTTGACATCTCTCACATACACCTACACTCCCCACCCCACGGGTTCAATCCTTCTAATCTCCCCAAGTTCCCAATAAGTTATATCAGCATCCTGTTGATTAGATCAACATTTAAATATTACATAATTAACATTATATGATTATGCCTCTGAAAACAGTATCTAGTTAAGCCATAACTGTACTACTCTTTGTTCTCCTTAAATAATAATGATAATTTTTTTTCATAGACTTTCATTCAGTCCTCAATACTCTGATGATCTAATTTGCCTCTAAATAAATGCTCCCCTCATAGCTCAGTCGGTAAAGAATCTGCCTGCAATACAGGAGACTCAGCTTTGATCCCTGGGATGGGAAGATCCCCTGGAGAAGGAAATGGCAACCCACTCCAGTAGTGTTGCTTGGAAAATCCCATGGAGAAGGGAGCCTGGCAGGCTACAGTCCATGGGGTCGCAACAGTCGGACATGACTTATCAACTAAGCCACCACAAATACACTCAGATTTATTATGTATTCTGTGTTCATCATCCCCAAGAAATCTCTAAAGCCTTCTGACCTCTTCCAGTCTGTACTGGTTGCCACCCCCATTAGCACCCAGCTCTCATCCTGGGGTGTCCATTCAGCATCACCCTTGGGCTCCTCTTCACCTCTTCCCACATTGGAGTCCCTTTTTCCTGCACAATGATCTTCTTAACAAGTGTGAGAAAAACTACCTGTAAAACTGGTTTAATAATAATCTTTAATAAAAAATAATTAGTAGCCATTAAGACTAAATTAAGCAATGGTGAAACTTATCTCTTCCTTGTTGGAATTGAAAACAAAGTAATGAAAAAGACTCTAAAAATAGGAAGCAATTTCCTATTATTCAGTTCAGTTCAGTTCAGTCGCTCAGTTGTGTCCGACTCTTTGCAACCCCATGAATCGCAGCACGCCAGGCCTCCCTGTCCATCACCAACTCCCGGAGTTCACTGAGACTCACGTCCATGGAGTCAGTGATGCCATCCAGCCATCTCATCCTCTGTCATCCCCTTCTCCTCCTGCCCCCAATCCCTCCCAGCATCAGAGTCTTTTCCAATGAGTCAACTCTTCGCATGAGGTGGCCAAAGTACTGGAGTTTCAGCTTCAGCATCATTCCCTCCAAAGAAATTCCAGGGCTGATCTCCTTCAGAATGGACTGGTTGGATCTCCTTGCAGTCCAAGGGACTCTCAAGAGTCTTCTGCAACACCACAGCTCAAAAGCATCAATTCTTTGGCGCTCAGCCTTCTTCACAGTCCAACTCTCACATCCATACATGACCACAGGAAAAACCATAGCCTTGACTAGACGGACCTTTGTTGGCAAAGTATATTAAAGCACATACATTTTGCTGAGTTTTTTTTGGTTCCCTCCCCCGCCACCCCACTGCCTCTTTTTTTTTTTTTTTCAGTATCCACTCAGTGTTGAAGTAAAAACTTGAAAGCATTTATGAGATGGCACATAACTCTGTATCTATTTTGCATTGGCATTCCTGTAATGGCTTGAACCAGTGAAGAGTTAGAATGATAGGGCTGTTTCACTCTTTCAATAATTTTTCAGGACTGTCACATTTAGTTTGTGAAAAATTCCTTCTGGGTAGAGTCTGCCTCACCAGCAAATACCTTTGTTTAACAGAATTAACACATCAGTCTCAGCTTGAGACTTTACCACCACAACTTCAGGTTAAATTCATTTATTTTTATACATTTGATAAAATAGTTCCAAATAAGGTAGCAATGTGGTTGAAAATAACTGTAGGAGGACATGTAGATATGGAAATGTATATCAACTGTAGTCATTATTCAGAAAATAACAGATCGCTATTTCTTCAATGGTATAAGGAAAGCACACAAGGCAAAGCATATAAAACATATCTGGACTTCTGACCACAGTGCTTTAGGATCTGGAGGTATCTATTTTTATTGCCATCTATGTTTACTGGTGTTTTCTAAATGCATTTGCCCTAATGTTTAAGAAGTAATTTTGGGGAAAGATACCCTAATAGTAGTTCTCAAAATATGATCCGGAACAGCCTCATCTGGGAATTTGTTAGAGGTGCAAATTCTCTCCCCGCATCCACCCCATTTAATGAAAAGTTCAGGGAAGGAGGAGAGATCTGTGTTTCAACAAGCCTTCTAAGGCAAAGTTTGAAAAGCATTGTCTTAGAAAAACATTGTAAAAGTTAGGGCTCATGTTGTTCTGCTGTTAGTAATAGAGAACTAAAATAACAGTTGTTTAAATACACTTTTTTTCCTCCCATAAAAAAATACTGAAGGTAGGTAGAATTGGCTGATTCAAGTGTCATATTTTCATTGTCTTTGATTATAACTTATATACTCATGGTTTTAAAATGGCTGCTAAAATTCCAGCTATTACAAACACATTCCAGACAGTAAGAAAACGTAAGGGAGGAGGGAGGAAAGCAAGCTAAGTCAGCCACCTTTCAAGTGCATTCTCAGATGCCCCATGCAATGACTTCTGCTTTTTCTCCTTTGCCACCATTGATCAAAAGTGACTATATATTTCAGTTCAGTTCAGTTCAGTTGCTTAGTCTTGTCCGACTCTGCGACCCCATGAACTGCAGCACGCCAGGCTTCCCTGTCCATCACCAACTCCCGGAGTCTACCCCAAACCCATGTCAATCAAGTCAGTGATGCCATCCAACCATCTCATCCTCTGTCGTCCCCTTCTCCTCCTGCCCTCAACCTTTCCCAGCATTAGGGTCTTTTCAAGTGAGTCAGCTCTTCACATCAGGTGGCCAAAGTACAAAGTATTGAAGTTTCAGCTTCAACATCAGTCCTTGCAATGAACAACCAGGACTGATCTCCTTTAGGATGGACTGGTTGGATCTCCTTGCAGTCCAAGAGACTCTCAAGAGTCTTCTCCAACACCACAGCTCAAAAGCATTGATTCTTCAGTGCTCAGCTTTCTTTATAGTCCAACTCTCACATCCATACATGACTACTGGAAAAACCATAGCCTTGACTAGAGGGACCTTTGTTGGCAAAGTAATGTCTCTGCTTTTTAATATGCTGTCTAGGCTGGTCATAACTTTCCTTCCAAGGAGTAAGCATCTTTTAATTTCATGGCTGCAGTCACCATCTGCAGCAATCTTGGAGCCCAAAAAAATAAAGTCAGCCACTGTTTCCACTGTTTCCCCATCTATTTGCCAGGAAGTGATGGGACCGCATGCCATGATCTTAGTTGTCTGAATGTTGAGCTTTAAGCCAACTTTTTCA
Source organism: Bos indicus x Bos taurus (assembly GCF_003369695.1). Taxonomy (NCBI): domain Eukaryota; kingdom Metazoa; phylum Chordata; class Mammalia; order Artiodactyla; family Bovidae; genus Bos; species Bos indicus x Bos taurus. The sequence goes on from NC_040085.1 coordinate 264,860, forward strand.
CTCTCCTCTTTCACTTTCATCAAGAGGCTCTTTAGTTCTTCTTCACTTTCTGCCATAAGGGTGGTGTCATCTGCATATCTGAGGTTATTGATATTTAAGATCATTTAAAGAACAAAAAAAAATGAGTAACTGTGGTTCAGGCATCCAAAAGTGGAGGTGGGTGGCCACTGTGGATATAATTTCAGACACTTTCCTAAACCACTGAGAATTTGTATCATCTCTGAATTATATCAAACTCAACCACATAGCCAACCATTTTTAAAACAGTATCTGCTAGCAGCAGCTAGCTGCAAACTTGTAGTTGCAAAGTTCCCTCCCTCTTTGCAACTACGTAATCATTTCAGACCCTAACTAATCCTTGCTTAACACTCAACTTCTTGCCAGCTTCAATCCTAATTCATGACAATTTATTTAACTTTGTAGGGTTTTGCCTTTATAATCCTCCCCCATTTGCAGTCCAGGGCAACATAAGCACTTGCTTCTTGAATCTGTGTCTCCCTGACTGCAGTCCTAACAACTCCCCAATAAATGTCTCCTTACCTCAGTCAGGTCTCTGCTTCTGAAATTTTGGTTAACAAAAGGCTGGGAATTAATAGTTGCCCAGAATTAAGTCACTGAAGCTGGGGAGAATGGATACGAGAAGGAACTAGCAGCCTTTAGATCCTTACTGGAATGGAGTCAGTCATCAAAATGCAAACCTTTACTATTCTGAAAGGGCTTTCACTAACCATACAGCAAATGCCTTGATTTGTTAGAAGACTGGTTGCATCCTTGCTTTAAGCCAAAGTCTTTGCTTACCTTTGAGAATCAGACTAGCCTTTTATTGGAATAAACAAATAAAATTTATTTCAAATAGGTTGAGGCTGTAGTTGATATATACCAACTGGATGTCCCATACAATTTCTTGAGAGGGCGTTTTGCGACATACATGAAAATAAACTTTTAAAAATCCATTATCTTCAGGATTGTCACTTCTCTCTCAGAAATAAGGAAGTGACTCAAGGAAAGGAGAAGATTTATGTATAAAACTGTTTATAACACCGTTATTTATGACAGAAGGGAAAAAGCAGTTTACAATCCAAATGTCCTACAATCAAGGAAGGACTGAGGGAATTATGGTATGACCATTAGGTAGCCATAAAGATTAAGCAGCAAGCAACATGGGAAGTGATTGAAAGTATATTGGCAGTGGAAAGAGACAGAGGAGGTACATGATAATGGATAGATTAGAAGGGCATTCAAGATAACTATAATGGTTTTGTCAGGATGTTAGAATTATGAATATAAATGATTTCTGTTTAACTTTCCTTTATGCTCTATAGAAAACAGCAACATTAACAACAAAAAAAGGTGAAATAAATTTACCCTCATCATTGAACATGATTTTTTTCTCAGATTCTTTCCTGGCTATTTGTCCTCTGCATGACTTGGTCCAAGCTTCTCCCAGGAAGGACCATACATGAATGCCATACCTGAGGGCAGGTGAATAGTCTTTCTGGGGCTTTTATGCCTCCTCGTGGGCTGACACACTGATCATCCGTCTATGAGACAAAGCTCAAGCTGTTTACTATGCATCATCATAGGAATTTTTTCCCAGTAGTAGGAATAAATTTGCAATCATCTACTTTCTCTTGCCAAGCTTTCCTCATAATCAGTTTCATGAAACTAGAAGCCAGTTGCCCTAGTTTACATATAGATTTGTAGGCACCAAATGGGATTTTTAAAATATGGAATTGCTAATCTGGGAATCAAATAGCTTCTTTTCAAATACCTATGAAGAGAAGTGAAAGGCAAAGGAGAAAACGAAAGATATACCTATGTGAATGCAGAGTTCCAAAGAATAGCAAGGAGAGATAAGAAAGCCTTCCTCAGCAATCAATGCAAAGAAATAGAGGAAAACAATAGTACGGGAAAGACTAGAGCTCTCTTCAAGAAAATTACAGATACCAAGGGACCATTTCATGCAAAGATGGGCTCAATAAAGGACAAAAATGGTATGGACTTAACAGAAGCAAAAGATATTAAGAAGAGGTGGCAAGAGTATACAGAAGAACTGTACAAAAAAGGTCTTCACCACCAAGATAATCACTATGCTGTGATCACTCACCTAGAGCCAGACATCCTAGACTGCAAAGTCAAGTGGGCCTTAGAAAGCATCACTACGAACAAAGCTAGTGGAGGTGATGGAATTCCAGTTGAGTTATTTCAAATCCTGAAAGATGATGCTGTGAAAGTACTGCACCCAATATGCCAGCAAATTTGGAAAACTCAGCAGTGGCCACAGGACTGGAAAAGGTCAGTTTTCATTCCAATCCCAAAGAAAGGCAATGCCAAAGAATGCTCAAACTACCGCACAATTGCACTCATCTCACACCCTAGCAATGTAATGCTCAAAATTCTCCAAGCTAGGCTTCAACAGTACGTGGACCATGAACTTCCAGATGTTCAAGGTGGATTTAGAAAAGGCAGAGGAACCAGAAAAGGCAGAGATCAAATTGCCAACATCCGTTGGATCATGGAAAAAGCAAGAGAGTTCCAGAAAACATCTACTTCTGCTTTATTGACTACGCCAAAGACTTTGACTGTGTGGATCACAACAAACTGGAAAATTCTTAAAGAGATGGGAATACCAGACCATCTGACCTGCCTCCTGAGAAATCTGTATGCAGCTCAAGAAGCAACAGTTAGAACCAGACATAGAACAACAGACTGGTTCCAAATCGGGAAAGGAGTACCTCAAGGCTGTATATTGTCACCCTGCTTATTTAACTTATATGCAGAGTACATCATGCAAAATGCCGGACTGGATGAAGCACAAGCTGGAATCAAGATTCCCGAAAGAAATATCAATAAGCTCAGATATGCAGATGACACCACCCTTATGGCAGAAAGTGGAGAAGAACTAAAGAGCCTCTTGATGAAAGTGAAAGAGGAGAGTGAAAAAGTTGGCTTAAAACTCAACATTCAGAAAATGAAGATTATGGTATGCAGATCCATCACTTCATGGAAAATAGATGGGGAAACAGTGAAAATGGTGAGAGACATCATTTTGGGGGGCTCCAAAATCACTGCAGATTGTGATTGCAGCCATGAAATTAAAAGATGCTTGCTCCTTGGAAGAAGAGTTATGACCAACCTAGACAGCATATTAAAAAGCAGAGACATCACTTTACCAACAAAGGTCCATCTGGTCAAAGCTATGGTTTTTCCAGTGGTCATGTATGGATGTGAGAGTTGGACTATAAAGAAAGCTGAGCACCAAAGAATGATGCTTTTGAGCTGTGGTGTTGGAGAAGACTCTTGAGAGTCTCTTGGACTGCAAGGAGATCCAACCAGTCCATCCTAAAGGAGATCAGTCCTGGGTGTTCATTGGAAGGACTGATGCCGAAGCTGAAACTCCAATACTTTGGCCACCTGATGCGAAGAACTGACTCCTTGGGAAAGACCCTGATGCTGGAAAAGATTGAAGGCAGGAGAAGAAGTGGGTGACAGAGGATGAGATGGTTGGATGGCATCACTGACTCAATGGACATGAGTTTGAGTAAACTCTGGGAGTTGGTGATGGACAGGGAGGCCTGGTGTGCTGCAGTCCATGGGGTCTCAGAGTTGGACATGACTGAGTGACTGAACTGAACTGAACGGAATCTGGAAATCAAGCCTAATGGGTTGTCAATGCCATGCTGTATACCCACCCTACCACTGCCACTACCTAAAGCAGTCCGAATTCTTCCATGGGATTACTGTGGATTTGCAAAGTTGTCCAGCTTGGTAAGACCTAGAATTAATCTTAGGTTAAAGTAGATGTTAGTTTTTTATATTGAATTTTCCTAAAATAGCCTTATTCCTCAAGATGGATTGTGATTTATGAGTGTGACACGCATACTCCTTGTTAGTTAGGGAGGATGGTGACTGTTGCTGCTTTAGAAAGGGTGCTAGAAGAAAACTAACTGGCCAGGAGGATCTTCAGAGCAGGGGTGGAGGTGGGGGCGACAGTGATGCCAAATACCCCTCAGTTTAGTAGAGCTGCAAAGATGGTGTTACCCAGGACAGAGAGAAACTCATCCAGAAGCACCCAGCCATCGAGTCTGAGGATCCTGGTGCAGCCTCCTCATACCCGCGGGGCTCCCAGCCAGGGCAGGCATCCTGGTGCAGAGAGGAAGTATTGCTTTTCCAGGGACTGAGGAACGAAAGAGAAAGAGCTCAACCTACTCTGTTAAGAACAAACTTCCATAAAGTAATCAAGCAAGTGAGAATATTTCTCTATATAGTTAATCTGAGAGGAGAAACTAACCTGAAGGAGAATTAAGAGAAATTCTGGAACATTCTTTGAGACTTTGCCAAATTAAATTCAAATTTGTGAACCTATATTCTGCATATAATACACACACTGATTTTTAAATTTTGACTCTGAGGTGAAATTAACTGTCCTCTTCAAATACTGGGCAAGTGTCATCAACTGAAAGAGTGTGGGGAACCAGTACAACCAGAAAAAAGGAAACATCAGAGATTCCAAGGTCTTGGTTTTGGAGGCACATTTTATTTGACCGTACTAGAGATTAACATCTAGTAACAGCATAATACAAAAATGCAACCCCAATCTACTTAAAACTCATATAATGGGAACATGTCTTTCAAGAAACGTGAAAAAAAAGTTGGAGATTTCTAGACACGTTGATAAAAATGTTAACAAAAATCAAAGCTCATTCCATCATCATCATTCACTTTACAGTCTCATGAAAAGATTGTCATTTTGTTTTCTCCACAATATGTCAAAAATATATATACTTATGCATAATATTCACATTCTGGAAGGCAAGAGAAATCTTCGAATTTAATTCCCTAAATTTAAACATTACATATATTTCAATTAAAATAACCTAAACATTAAAAATAGCAGCAACACCAGTCTTTAAATTACAGTAGATTATTCACATAATGTAGACATATTTGGGTGGCTCTTTCATTATTATCTGATATAATTTACAAACTCCAAGGTAATGGTCTCATCGTCAAATAACATAGAATCTAGTGTCAATAAATACTATGCAAAGAATTATTATAAAACACAGATTGCCAAACATTCTCCAGACTAGAGAGAACCATACTAAAACATTTCAGGGGAGAATCAGGTTTGAAGGAGGTTTGAAGGCATGCAGGAATCTGTGGGATTCCCAAGGCAAGAGAGAATGATCTGACAAGCTCCCCCAAATGACAGGCAAACTGTCAGGAACTGAATCCTGAGAAATGTGTCCATGGGGACAAGGCACTGTCACCTCTTCATGGCGCCACGTTTCACTTGAATATGGCATTAAAGTGACTAACATCTGGAAAATTTCCCACTAAACAAAGGCTAGGATCATTTGTCACCAGGAGACAAGACATTGGACCAGGAGGTCGGTATTTCTCTATCATTTACATTATTCTGATGACCAAAAGCATAGCAAATATTTCAGCAGGGCTTTGTGTTTTTAAGCCTGGGTGGTAGGAAAAGTATTTCTACCCCTACTCCTGATTTAGGCCACTGGGCCAATTTCCTAATCCTACTGGCTTAAAAAGGACCCCAGGTGTCGGGACAGGGGTTTCTTCATAACTGGACTCAGTTACAGAAGTTGCCTTGAAGATTGTGCCTTCTTTGTATATTTGGAAGGTTTTTCAGAAAAGGTGCATGGTTAAGTATCACAATGGGGTTGGGATCTCCATTTCCCTCACAGTAAGACTGCTTGCTGGTATATCAATAATTTGTCCCCATCTTCAAGCCACTTCATACACGATTGCATCTGATACCCTCACACAGAAATCTGTGAGGCAGCCAGGACACACCCACGTGTTCCCTTTATAGACGAAGAAAACTGAGGCTCCTGGAGAGGAAAGCAACAAGCTTGTCACAGTCATACACATGGACAAACTGGTAATTTGAAGGAGGCAGAAAAAAAGAGAATATAAATGAATTCATGAGAAAAAGAAAGAGAGACAGAAGTGGTGCCACTTGGCAGACCGTATCATAAACTTTAAAACAAGCAAAAGGCATCTCACATGTAGAAAACAGACATTCAAAAACACATTTAAATACTTCAGTCTTCCCAACTGTCTCATACTAGCCTGGATTACCATATATTTATGTAGTCACTGAGGCTGACATTGAAACATAAGATCACCAAGAAATTCTGACATGAGTTTCATGATTTCCCAGTAGATGTAAAAACATCATAACCTGTTCTGAGGACCCTCACTCCTGTCTCATTTCACCTCCAGCACAGTAATTACAGGAAAATACATGTATATTTTGACTCATTTTGGTAGTTTTCTAAGGTGTAGTTTTCACAAAATATTATTAGTGAATTTCCTTGCTATGTCCTTAGGAAAATTAGCTTTTTCTCTCTTAGATCAAAGCTGAGAACACTGCAATAAACTTAGAGCTTTGATAATTTTACGTTTGAACTCTACTTGATAGTTGTTGGAGAAGAACACGTTTTAAATGACTAATAGTTAATTTAGAAAGCTGTCTTATTTCATACAATCTTTTGAAGAAAATTCAGTGATTTTTAGCTTGACAGTTTCACAAAACAAAATTGTACCTATTGCGGTGTAAAAAAAAAAAAAAAAAAAAAACAACAACTTACATATACTGATAATCTATGAATTGAAAGACTTAGGTTCAATGTTCTGGAGAGTGACGCTGAACTGTTAAGCAGTTTTTGATTTTAATCAGTAAATATGTTTTAAAGAAACAGCTGAATTAAAATAGGAGGCCATTCCGGACACCGCTGGGAAATGTGATGGAAAAGTCATACAGATCCCTTCATTCCCTCTCAGCAGCACTGCCGCTCCCCCAGGCACCCCACCGCCTTCCTGACACTCACACGCTAGAAACGCCCGGCCGCCTTCCTGACACTCACACGCTAGAAACGCCCGGCCATCGATGTCCCGGGCCGTGCACGCAACAGACAAGGTGCCACAAGGTAAGTTACGCTTTGGCAAGTAGGAAATCGAACAATTCTTTGAGTTCTTCTGAGGTAGTACAGTCTTTCTAATATTCTAATGGTTGAGAAGAGTCTAAGGAGCTGAATTAACAGGCAAGTGGAGTGCTGGTCACTGCGCTTGAACACTGCTCTGAAATTGGCGGCTAACACGGCTATGTAATCACTCCACTACTTCTTCAGCCGCACCCTGATTGTCATGTGGAGAACCTAAGATAGTAAGATTGCTGTGTGACTGGGGTAACTGTAACTCATGACAACTGGGATTTAATTCCTGTATGTTTTTTAAAAAGTGCCCGGTATACAGCAGAAACTCAACACATATCAGGTTACTGACTGTTTAAAATCTCCCACTTAGCTCAGTGAGATTACAAGTGAAAACAAACATAAAAACACCCAACCGATTGCAGACTAATTGTCACCAAAGGCCAGGTCTCTTTCCCTTGTTCAGGGAATTGTAGACACCTTTCAAATGGTACTGGCTGTGGTATAGCATGCAATTCCATCTTAACCTTTTTTCCATTACAGTTTTATCATGAGGTGGTTACGGAAGGTTTAGCCATAAATAACTTTGCTGAAGACAGTGTGATCCACTTTCTCTGCTGTTCTTCAAGCTTTTCTGCCAAGCATTTAATCAAGATGGGGTCCACCTTAGAGTCAAATTTATTAGCAAACCAATGTCCATATTTCATAAGCCACCTTAGTTCCGCTGCTCCATAGATACACACACTTCGGAGGTGAGAGCCAGTACAACTGGGATAGAAAAGGCCTTCTAGATAATTCCACTTGACCAGGCGGGTCTTACTCTGCAGGTCAGACACATCCTGGGCTGTCTTAGAAATCTCCCCAGGGATTCCTGGTACCCGAATTAAGGTAGCCCAGAAGTGCTCATCAGGTGAGTATGTATCTTTAGACCAGGCAAAAAAGTCTTTAACAAAGGAGTTGTTGAAAATATATTTAACAAATGCTCGACTTAACACAAAATAAGCACTGCCAACAAATATCTCGATGTTATGAGGGGGGGCCTCCTTGGAAATGTTCGTCCTCATCGGTAGTTTCACATATTCATAAGGTGCCTGTTTGAGCTCATGGTGATAAGTGAATCTTTCCGTCTTAGTGCTAGGGGGTTTCACTGTCTCTAACATATTTGATCCATTGAGTTTCTTCAACTCTGACACTAATTCGAAGTTTGACTTCAAAGGAAAATCCTGCCCACACAGGTTGATAACATATTTCCACTGAACTGAAGACTTGAGGAGGTCTGACAGGCAATTTAAATCAGCCTGGAGTCTGGAAATGTGTGCGTACTGCACAGTCTCTAATTTGGAAGCAATGAAAATATTGGAGAAGCACTTAGCTAAGTTGTTCATGGCAACTTTGAAGGTATCCGATGATTTTTGGTCATAATGGATGCAATAAATATTGTGCTGGTTGTATATGGCAAGGATTAGCCTTTCAACCATAATTGCATCTTTGTGAACAACCAAAGAATAGGCTATTGGGAAGCTCTTCTCCTCCTCTGAAACAAGCTTTTCATCGTAGCTTCGGAGGGCCTGATAAATCTCACAATCACTGGTGATTGCCACAACATCATCATCATCCAAGTCGATGATGGTTCTTCTTCTTATTTCCAGACTCTTGCCAATTTCCAAAGGCTCCTGTTCATAGACACCTGAACAGTTAATCTCATATCCAATTTCATTCTTGACATGGGTGTATCTGTTCCTTACAAAAGGCGAGGTACTTAGAGAGTACTCAACCAAGTAAATGCCCCGTTCAGGGAAGAGGAATCGTTTAACATTTAGGAGCTTCAACAACGAGAGCAGCCATAGGGTTAGAAACAGGATGAAAACTTTCTGTTGTAGGTGATACTTAAAACAACATTTGAATGTCTTCATTCTGTAAGAGAACAAACAAACAATTCAGTTGAAATAGGAAGAGAAAATTAGTTCAGTTCAACCAACATCCCCTAGGTGCCTACCACACACTAGGCAAAATGCGGGCCCAGAGATGATTTAAGTAAGTGTTCTTGCCCTTTAAAGAATCCAGAAATAAGGCAGTGGAAATATGTACAACAGTTGTATTTTGTTGTATTCTCTGTTAGATATCTAATTTTGAGAGATATTGGTTACCAAATATTAGAATGAAAAATAATGTTAACTCCTTAAATATAGGTACTGCTGCTGCTGCTGCTGCTAAGTCGCTTCAGTCGTGTCTGACTCTGTGTGACCCCGTGGATGGCAGCCCACCAGGCTCCTCTGTCCCTGGGATTCTCCAGGCAAGAATAGTGGAGTGGGTTACCATTTCCTTCTCCAAATATAGATACTAAGTATCTTAATTGTCTTATTTTCTGCTTAGTATATTTGTAGAAGGATTGCTGTGGTTTGGACAGAGGTCTAGACTGGACTTTTTAGTAGTCATATACAGATGTGAGAGTTTGACCATAAAGAAATCTGAGCACTAAAGAATTGATGCTTTTGAGCTGTGGTGCTGGAGAAGACTCTTGAGAACCCCTTGGACAGCAAGGAGATCCAACCAGTCCATCCTAAAGGAAATCAGTCCTGAATATTCGTTGGAAGGACTGATGCTGAAGCTGGAGCTCCAAAACTTTGACCACCTGATGCAAAGAGCTGACTCATTGGAAAAGACCCTGATGCTGGGCAAGATTGAAGGCAGGAGGAGAAGGGGATGACAGAGTATGAGATGGTTGGATGGCATCACTGACTCAATGCAGGTAAGTTTGAGCAAACTCTGGGAGAGAGTGAAGAACAGGGAAGTCTGGAGTGCTACACGCAGTTCACAAGGTCACAAAGAGTTGGACACACCTGAGCGACTGAATAACAACAACAAAGAGGTCACTGAAAATGTAAGTGACCCATCTGAGGCTAAAAGGAATACCCATCTTGATTTTTACCTTCAGATTCTGATTAGATCTTGATCTGAAGTCAAATGGGGAAAGCCCAGTGAACTCCACTGCTATTAACTGAATGTCTGCATCCTCCCCAAAATTTTAAGTTGAAACCTAATCACCAATTTAAGTTGATTATATCAGGAGGTAGGAGTTTGGGGGAAGTTTTTAGGTCTTGAGGGTGAAGTCCAAATACATAGGATAGGTGCTCTTATAAAAGAGATCCCAGGCAGTTAGCTCCCTTGCCCCTTCCATCATGTGAGGAAAACCCGTGGGAAGACTGTTATCTATGAGCTAAGAAGCAAGCTCTCATCAGGCATGGAATCTGCTGGAGTCTTGATCCTGGACATCCCAGCCACTAGAACTGTGAGAAATACATATCTGTTGTTTATAAGCCACCCAGTCTGTGATATTTTATTATAGCTGCCTGTGTAGACTAAGACACTCACCTTCAGAAATAAGAGCAGTGGGCAGACCTTAAAGGAGGCTATAGTAAATATTAGACATTGTAAAATTTTATTCAGATTACACAAATGTGGTAAACTTGCACATTTCCTTTATTTTGTTAGCTCCCGTTTCCTCACAGGGATTAGCAGTTTAGCCCTTAAAATGAAAAGAATCTGACTCATTGAGAGTATATTGTAGGGCGCCAGTTTGGCTGAATCTGTCCATTTTATGTACTCATCCAGAAGAGTTCATGTGTGTGTGAAGGTTCCCTGCAGGTCAGGCTAAAACCTGAAAACCACTAAAACATCCTACAGGGCAGTGGTGAATCACACCCAACCTGAGACGAATGTGTGTGTGCCTCTGTGGGACAGTCCACACCAGACTGTGAAACAGAAATAGGACTAGGCAGAAAACAGTGTAGAATGAGCTCACATGTGTGTCCAAAATAGACTGTATACACCCAGCAGCCTACACACAAGGAGCACACGTCAGTAAGCTTTTTCTTTCTCTGTCACAGCTGTTCAACTCTGCCACTATAGTGGGAAAGCAGCCACAGATAGTGTGCAAATGATTGGACATGACTGATTTACTTTTGTAGATTTCTTTTATATAGATTAATTGAAAAAGCTCCTGTAGGAATGACATTCTCTGATCCACCTTCACTTGAATCACTCCCTTTAAAGAATGACACCTTATTTATCAACAGTGAAGTGCCCTGCACAGTCTGTGTTCTCCTGCCACACCTCAGACCCTCCTCTGGTTTCCCCAGGGTCTTATTCTCAGCTTACTGCTCTTCTCACGAACACTGTCCCTTGCTTCCAGGATTTCACCTTCCATGTATACACTGCCAGCGTCTTTATCTTCAGCCTCCACCTCTTGACCAAGCTTCTGACATGAACATCCAATTGCTTGATAGACACCTCCACTGAGACAGCCCTTGGGCACCCCACTGAGACAGCCCACGGGCACTCCACTTCAATGAGTCGGTAAGTGAGCATGACACCTCTCCTGTGTTTTCTGTCTCAATTTATCCACTCAATGACTCAAGCTTGAAACACAAGAGCCACTTGACTCTTCCATTTCCTTTACACCCATATGGTCATCTCACAAATACCCCTCAAATTCATCTTTTCTTCTCCTTCCCAGTTACCAGGCCCAGACAACATCCTTGCTGACCATCATCCTCACACTTATTAAAAGCAAAGGCTTCAGCACCTGGGAGGATAACCTGCTGACTCTCCCCAGAGCTGGGAAGAGGCTGAAAGCCCCTTTCAGGATTTGATAAAAGCTCTTTCTGATCCAAGGGCTTGTACCTCCACCCCTTGTTCCTTCTAACTTGGGAAAGGGAGTGCTTTCAAAGGCATTTTTGGCCATAGTGAGCAGGTGAAGGGGCTTCACATGGACTTAGGACAGGACAGAACTGGAAGGCTGGTTACTTCCCTGATGTTAAAGGCTACCCTGGAGACAGGTAAGTTCTCCTTCTTAAAAATGCCTGGCATGTGGGGAGTCAGAAAGCAAGCTTCTGGGCCACCCAGATTCCCTCCCTGTCTTCCTTTAGAATTAACTCTTCTCCCTGGTTGGCGAAGCTCAGACCCAGGGCCCAGAACACTCCCATAGGACTTCTCTTAATGGGCTGCCACCTCTCCTGCCCCAGGCACCCTGCAACCCTCCCCTGGGCAGCCATGGCCTCCTGGCTCAGCTCAGACTGTCCTAGGAACCAGCACAGCCATGCCCCCTCGACAAGCACCCCATCTGCTCTTTCCCTCTGAATGGCTCATGGGCAGAGAGCAGGCAGGTGTGTCTCTCCTTGAAGTAGTCTTATAATTACATTACAAATAATCCCCCACTCCTGGGAGAAGGGGTTATTTCCTTCCTACCCAGCCAGGCAGGCGAGGAAGCTGATGTGCTGGGGAGTTATCACCACATGGGTGCAAGCGCCTCGTGATGACGCAGAAGGAAATGACAACAAAGGTTGACCGCTGCATCAAATGAGTTCTATCTGGATAATTCAATAAACCCCCAACAGGGACGAGGAATAAAGCATTCTTCCCAAACCATCTTCTTTCCCCTTGCCCTCCCAGGCATCTTTCACAGTCTTAAAGGAAACAGCAGGCACACCAAAGCACACCCCAGCTAAGTGGTTATAATTGCCTTCAGGGTTAAACGGCCACAGCCATTAGCAGCTCTTCAATGACCTCTCCTTCCTTCATCAGCAATTTAAAACCCAGGGCTGTCACTGCAAGACCTGCCTCCTCATGGGGGCAGGAAGGGGGACGGGAAATAACCAGGGAAGGAAAATGGTGAATGCGGTCTAGCTTGGGCACCGAGAATAGGGGGCCCACCGTCCATATTGCAGGCGAGCTGGCCTCTGCCCCACCCCCACCTCCCTCCCCTGCCTGCTCCCTCCCTGCACACCCGCACACCTTCCCAGGAGCGCACAGGGAGGGGGTGGGGGGGAGAGAAAGCAGATGGGAGGGCTCAGGCACCCAGACCCAGGCTGGAGTCCCCGGAGTGGCAGTGGCTTTAAGACTGAACAAGCGACCCTCTTGAGACACTCTTGAGTCTCAAACTGGGGACTGGAAAGGCTCCCCACTCCCCACTGGGCTGTGAAGGTTCAGGAGCCTGGGTGAAAGGAGTCCCCACGGAGGCCCTCGGAACACGTCCGGGTCTTTTCTTTCCCAGCGCCCAGCTTGCCTGGGAAGATTGAATCTTGGTTTTTTCCCCAGTGTATTACACAGGATGTACTGATTTTTTTTTTTTTTTTTTAAGAAAAGAATCCACTAGGTAATTATAGGCAGACGACGTGAAGGAAATGACCTGCACTTTTCTGACCACATGAGGAGGTGGAAAGGCAGAAGGAAGAATAGAGCGGCTGAGAGTTACGTTCCTGCTCCAGGCTGAGTGGGAGAAGAGGCGGTCACACGTGGTCCTGGCCGTACAGCCAGGCTTCAGCTCGTGGGAGGCCCCGTGAGCTCCTGGGCGAGCCCCTTACCCGCCACCTCTCTGCCCCATCAGTAAAAGGATGTAAATAACAGTAACTACCTAAAGGGATTTGAAGGCCAAATGAGGTAACGCACGGAGCTTGGGCACAGTCCAGATCCTGGCTCCCTGGTTAACGCTGGTGTGGCTTCCCCCTCAGCCTCATCATCTGCTCCTCAGCACCCCAGCCTCCTTCCTCCTCCCATTACCACCACTACTCACTGACTTCTTTAAAGATCCTGCCCAGACCTATGGCTTACTGGACTACTTTTCAACCTGTCTCCCATTTTACCCCAAACTGTTGACATAAATTCAATATTTTAGAATCAATGCCTGAATGCTTTCATGTAATGCTCTTTATTAATTTAACAATACCATGATTATTAATGTAGAACCACTCAGGAAAGAGTTGTTACATGGTTCTAAGTACTCCACATGTAGCAGGAGTTTCCTCCACAGATCAACCAGGTAGATGCTACCTCTATCCCTCTAACATGACAGGAAATGGAGGCACATGGAGATTAAGAAACTGCCCAAGATTATAAAGAGCTAGTACTGAAGAAGTGATGCTTTTGAACTGTGGTGCTTGAGAGTCCCTTGGACTGCCAGGAGATCCAACCAGTCCATCCTAAAGGAGATCAGTCCTGAATATTCATTGGAAGGACTGATGCTGAAGCTGAAGCTCCAATACTTTGGCCACCTGAGGTGAAAAGCCAACTCATTGGAAAAGACCCTGATGCTGGAAAAGAGTGAAGGCAGGAGGAGAAAGGGGTGGCAGAGGATGAGATGGCTGGATGGCATCACTGACTCAATGGACATGAGTTTGGGTAAACTCAGGGAGTTGGTGATGGACATGGAGGCCTGGCGTGCTGCAGTCCATGGGGTGGCAAAGAGTCAGACACAACTTAGTGACTGAACAACGACATAAAGAGCTAGAAAGTGCTTCAGCTGGAACTTGAACGCAAGACAGTTTTGCTGCAGGGACAAATCCTGTAGGCAATGCTGTTTTTTGGAATATAAATAAAAAATATTTTCACAAGAGTTTTAGTCCTCAGTTAAAATTTCTCATTACTATGTCTTATCTAACTGTCTTAAAGTTGGAACAGAAGTGAGCATCGAACCACGTTTGAGGTCCGGAGACCTTCCACCCGGTAGTTTAAGTGCTTGTTTAAATGGAGAATTAGCCTGGAGGAATGCTGGCTGATGAACAAGTTCTGTTCCTGCAGCCAGGGGCTGGAGTCAATCTACATGCTGATGAAGAGATCAGTCCACGGTTCAGTCAATGGAATCTAAGAAAGGAGAAGAAAGTGAGCTCACCCTTAGAAATTCTGCCATCACTTACTCTTGTGTTCTGTCACTGACTATTCACTGATTCACTTGTTCTTGTAGTGACCAGTGTTAAAAACTGGGTTCTCTGAGAATCCCTAATTATTTTAGAAAATTTTCTGGGTGCAATTTCTCTCTACCTAGTGAATATACCCTGTGTGTGTGTGTGTGTGTGTGTGTGTGCTCAGTCAGTCATGTCTGACTCTTTGTGACCCCATGGACTGTAGCGCACAAGGCTCCTCTGACCATGGAATTTTCCAGGCAAGCATACCAGAGCGAGTTGCCCAGGGCATCTTCCTGACCCAAGGATCACACTTTTATCTCCTGCACTGGCAGGTGGATTCTTTACCACTAGTGCCACTTGGGACAGCCTCCTATAAATTTTTAAAGTTTGAATCATTATACATCAGTGTAAAAAATAAGATTTGAAGAGTTTATTGATATAGAAATGTCAGAATTTTGTTTCTTTCTTACAGAGAGGAATTACTTAAAAACACTAATATAAAGATGAGCTCACTAAAAAAGAAATCCTGTCCTTCTACTGTAGAGCCTTGATTTCAACAAAGCCACTCATTCTCCCCTTGATGACATGCTCATCATCAAACCCAAGGAAAGTTATGGAGTAAGACCACGAGTGGAGGGATGGCACAGCCTAGATGCATTTCTTCAGTGCCCCCAGAGCACCTGAAGTCAGCAAAGGAGCAGGAAGGCCAGTTTTTTGCTCCGATGACCTTACATCTTCATTGTTCTAGAGGGACGATCGCAGTCAGTTCAGTTCAGTCGCTCAGTCATGTCTGCCTCTTTGTGACCCCATGGACTGCAGCACAGCAGGCTTACCTGTCTGTCACCAACTCCCGGAGCTCGCTCAAACTCATGCCCATCCAGTCAGTGATCCCATCCAACCATCTCATCCTCTACTGTCCCCTTCTCCTCCTGCCTTCAATCTTTCCCTGCATCAGGGTCTTTTCCAATGAGTCAGTTCTTCGAATCAGGTGGCCAAAGTACTGGAGTTTCAGCTTCAGTCCTTCCAGTGAATATTCAGGACTGATTTCCTTTAGGATTGACTGGTTTGATCTCCTTGCAGTCAAAAGGACGATTGCAAAAGGCAAGTAATTACCAGGCTGTGAGCAGGTAAAGAGAAGCAAAAAGCAAAGGAGAAAAGGAAAGATAAGAGCATCTGAATGCAGAGTTCCAAAGAATAGCAAGGAGAGATAAGAAAGCCTTCCTCAACGATCAATGCAAAGAAATAGAGGAAAACAACAGAATGGGAAAGACTAGAGATCTCTTCAAGAAAATTAGAGATACCAAGGGAACACTTCATGCAAAGATGGGCTCAATAAAGGACAGAAATGGTACGGAAGCAGAAGCAGAAGATACTAAGAAGAGGTGGCAAGAATACACAGAAGAACTGTACAAAAAAGATCTTCACGACCCAGATAATCATGATGCTGTGATCACTCATCTAGAGCCAGACATCCTGGAATGTGAAGTCAAGTGGGCCTTAGAAAGCATCACTACGAACAAAGCTAGTGGAGGTGATGGAATTCCAGTTGAGCTATTCCAAATCCTGAAAGATGAGGCTGTCAAAGTGCTGCACTCAATATGCCAGCAAATTTGGAAAACTCAGCAGTGGCCACGGGACTGGAAAAGGTCAGTTTTCATTCCAATCCCAAAGAAAGGCAATGCTGAAGAATGCTCAAACTACTGCAAAATGGCACTCATCTCACATGCTAGTAAAGTAATGCTCAAAATTCTACAAGCAATACATGAACCGTGAACTTCCTGATGTTCAAGCTGGTTTTAGAAAAGTTAGAGGAACCAGAGATCAAATTGCCAACATCCGCTGGATCATCGAAAAAAGCAAGAGAGTTTCAGAAAAAAACATCTATTTCTGCTTTATTGACTATGCCAAAGCCTTTGACTGTGTGGATCACAATAAACTGTGGAAAATTCTGAAAGAGATGGGCATACCAGACCACCTGACCTGCCTCTTGAGAAATCTGTATGCAGGTCAGGAAGCAACAGTTTAAACAGGACATGGAACAACAGACTGGTTCCAAATAGGAAAACGAGTACGTTAAGGCTGTACGTCACCCTCCTTATTTAACTTATATGCAGAGTACATCATGAGAAACGCTGGACTGGAAGAAACACAAACTGGAATCAAGATTGCCGGGAGAAATATCAATAACCTCAGATATGCAAATGACACCACCCTTATGGCAGAAAGTGAAGAGAAACTAAAAAGCCTCTTGATGAAGGTGACAGAGGAGAGTGAAGAACTTGGCTTAAAACTCAACATTCAGAAAACTAAGATCATGGCATCTGGTCCCATCACTTCATGGAAAATAGATGGGGAAACAGTGTCAGTCTTTATTTTTGGGGGGCTCCAAAATCACTGTAGATGGTGATTGCAGCCATGAAATTAAAAGACATTTACTCCTTGGAAGGAAAGTCGTGACCAACCTAGATAGCATATTCAAAAGCAGAGACATTACTTTGCCAACAAAGGTCTGTTTAGTCCAAGCTATGGTTTTTCCAGTGGCCATGTATGGATGTGAGAGTTGGACTGTGAAGAAAGCTGAGCACTGAAGAATTGATGCTTTTGAACTGTGGTGTTGGAGAAGACTCTTGAGAGTCCCTTGGACTGCAAGGAGATCCAACCAGTCCATTCTAAAGATCAGTCCTGGGTGTTCTTTGGAAGGACTGATGCTAAAGCTGAAACTCCAGTACTTTGACCACCTGATGCAAAGAGTTGACTCATTGGAAAAGACCCTGATGCTAGGAGGGACTGGGGGCAGGAGGAGAAGGGGATGACAGAGGATGAGATGGCTGGATGGCATCACTGACTCGATGGACGTGAGTCTGAGTGAACTCCGGGAGTTGGTGATGGACAGGGAGGCCTGGCGTGCTGCGATTCATGGGGTCGCAAAGAGTCGGACACGACTGAGGGACTGAACTGAACTGAGCAGGTAAACAGTAAGCACAGTGTGGCTTCCCTGGGGGCTCAGTGGTAAAGAATTCACCTGCCAAGCCAGGACACTGGGTTTGATCCATGATCTGGGAGGATCCCACATGCCGAGGAGCAACTGAGGCCTGCACTACAACTACCGAGCCTGTGCTCTGGGTCCGGGAGCCACACCTACTGAGCCGGCACTCTAGGGCCGGTGATCCAAAACTAAGCCTGTGCTCTAGGGCCCGGGAGCCACAACTACTGAACCTGCGCTCTAGGGCCCAGGAGCCACGACTGCTGGGCCTGCGCTCTAGGGCCCGGGAGCCACGACTGCTGAGCCTGCGCTCTAGGGCCCCGGAGCCACGACTGCTGAGCCTGCGCTCTAGGGCCCCGGAGCCACG
Source organism: Bos indicus x Bos taurus (assembly GCF_003369695.1). Classification (NCBI taxonomy): domain Eukaryota; kingdom Metazoa; phylum Chordata; class Mammalia; order Artiodactyla; family Bovidae; genus Bos; species Bos indicus x Bos taurus. Next base: position 282,851 of record NC_040085.1, read on the forward strand.
ACTGCTGAGCCCACGTACTGCAACTACTGAAGCCCATGTGCCGTAGAGCCCGTGCTCCACAAGAGAAGCCATCACAGGGCGAAGCCCGAGTACTCCAACTGGAGAGCAGCCCCTGCTTGCTGAAACTAGAGAAAAGCCGGCACAGCAAGGAAGACCCAGCACAGGCGAAAAATGAAAAGAAATGTGTGACTGCGTCAGTAAGACAGCACAGTATAAATCGAGGACAAACGGGCCTCAAATAATAAGAGGTTGTAGTCTCCAAAAGGAGGGGAAAAAAGGTTTTCCAGTCACTGTAAAAGTAAACTTTCTTTTTTCCCTATTTTTTTAAATCAGAAAGTCAGAATAGTCCAAGGAAGAAAACGAAGCTGACCAGTAATCCACCACCTGGCCATAGTACTCTGTGGACAGTGTACCCATCCAGACTGCTTTCAGTAAACATGCCTGTTTTGGCTTGTTCTTTTTGTTGTTGCTGTAAAAACACACTTTTTTTTTTTTTTTAATTAATTCTTAATGGAGGATAGTTGATTTTCAGTGTTGTTGTTAGCTTCTGCTGTGCAGCAAAGTGAATCCATTATATATGTAGATTTATCCACTCTTTTTTAGATTCTACATATAGGTCATTGCAGAGTACTGAGTGGACTTCCCTGGGCTATACAGTAGGTTGTTATTAGTTATCTCTTTTCTATATAGTAGTGTATATATGTTGATCCCAATTTATCCCCTTGCCCCCACCCTTGGCTTACTTTCAAATAAGAAATCTCACTTTATAAGCACGGTTGTAGCTATTTCTTTTATTTTGAAACATAGTGTGAATGAGTCCTATTCTAAACTGGGTTTGTGAACTGTTAGAAAATAAAGGATTTCTAACTGAGGTCAGCATACTTTTCTACAGGAAAAAACATTGAAACAATAGAATTGACTTTTTGGGGCTTTTCCCACAGAAGCTGATTTAATTATCCCATAATTCCTGAAGAAGCTTAGAAGCAAAAGCTAAAGCTGCCAGGGACTTCAGTGGCGATCTGAGTCCAAACTCCTTCTCTAAGTGAGGAAGCAGAGGCCTAGTTATCAATAGATGCTGTCTCACTCCTCACCTTCCCCCACTACATGCGCCTTTGTATTTCCAGCTGCTTCTCTTCAAGGAACTGGGCAGAGGGGGCCGTCTGCTGCCCCGCCCCCCAGGTCCCTCAGAAGGCACTCAGTCCATCTGGCTCCACTGCCCCCTTAGCTGAGGCTGTTCTGCCAGCGTGGGTGCACACAGGCCCATCTGTCTAATGGTCCATGCTGAGCCAGTACCATTTACAGTATCTTAGGAATTCCAGCCAGTAAACCTGTGGGGGAGGTACTGTCATCTCCATGTTTAAGATTAGGGAACTGAGTTTCAGAGGATAAAGAGCTAGGATGAGGAAGAGCCAAGATTTTCAACTGTGGCTGATTTCAGAGCCTACACTAGTAACTGTAAAGCAAGCCTGCCATTCAGTCTCCTGGCAGTAGAAGAACCCTGTTGGTTCTACAACTAAAAGGTCAGGGAGTCCACCCATCCCTTTCCACACTACAGGAGCCACCCTGATCCAGGCCAGCACCATCTTTTGCTTGTATATGAAGTAACCTCCTTACTCGCCCGCCTTGTTTCCCTCTAACCCACTCTCTGTACTGTATAGACAAAGGTATCTTTTGAAACCATCAGTCAGATCACACCCCCGGCCTGGCCCCACTCCCCACACCTACACCACCTTCATTTGGGTTTCACTGCATACAAAACTAAAATCCTAAGTCCTTGCCATGGCCAGAAGGCCTAGCTAGTTCCTGCCCCTGCCTTCCTCTCTAACTAACTTCATTTTATTCAGTCTTTTTTTTTTTTTCAATCACTCATTAAGCTCTAAGCAATTCCAGCCTTTCTATAAGTTCCTAGAACACCACCTCGGGACCTCTGCACTTTCCTGCCTCGGGACCTCTGCACTTTCCTTCCTCAGGACCTCTGCACTTGCTGTTCTCCCATTGGGATCATTTTTCCTGAATCCTGGCCTGACGGGCCCTTCCATATCCCTCAAGTTGTAAGAGAAATATTCTTCCCTCTGGTCCTCTCTAATCACCCTTCTCGAATCTCTTTCCTGAATGTCGTACTCCTATTTGCTTCTCAACACTCATCCCGCATAGGAGGCAGACTCTGCCCTCTGAGCCACCAGGGAAGCCCACCCTCATCACAGCAGCAGTTAACTTATTTACGTCTGTCTCTGGGACAAGCCTTATTTATACTCTACCGCCTGCCCCAAGTACACACCTACCTGGCCCAGAGTGCTGCTCAGCAGGACAAAGTCAGAAGACTCACGTTCCATCGGGGCTCTGCCACAAAAATGCCTCGAGTGACCCTGGTTAAGTCATTTAATCTTATCTGCACACGCATGCGTGCTCAGTTGTGTCTGACTCTTTGCGATCCCATGGATTGTAGCCCACCAGGCTCTTCTGTCCATGGAATTTTCCAGGCAAGAATACTGGAGTGGGTTGCCATTTCCTTCTCCGAGGACTCTTCCCGACCCAGGGATAGAACCTGCATCTCTTGCGTCTCCTGCATTGGCAGGCAGTGCCACCTGGGAAAGCCCCCATCTAATCTTGGATAAGTTTTTTATTTCCCAAGTGTTGAGCAAGATAATGGTTTTGCTCCCCAACAGTGCTGTTATGAATGTCTTATACCACCATGCATATGAAATAACTATGCAAAGAGAACTGTGATATGCAGAAGTCAGGTACTAGGACCTTTACAGGATGGATGATTTCTTGGGAAACCAACATATTGACTCTTTCCCAGTTTTATAAAATAGTACATTCATTATATTTCTAAAATAGTACATTCATTATTCTCTTCATTCTGACATTCAATTATTGTTTTTCACTTCCTGAAAGCATTCTTTTTTTGTTAATGCCTGATGCATAGTGTTCTTGAAGACATACACCTATCTTGGATTTTGAAAGGCAGAAAAATTTACTCTAGTTAAATTTAAAATTTTAAAATTTAGAATTTTTTCCCCACGTCTGCTCTATATCTTTTGAAAGATCAAGAGCCAAAGAATTCCTTTAAAAGACACCCAAGGAGAGCCAACAGAACTACTTCTGTGTGGTTACAACCACCCAAACTGTTTATGTAACTCCATGCATTGCAGTAGCTATAAACTTTCCCCGAGTTCATTATCTTTAGGGCGATTCTCTAGATAGTACAAAATTGAAGTGACTCCCTCTAGGATCCCTGGCAAGCAAAGCCAGCTCCAGGAACCACTAACAAAGCAGTCCTGAGAAAGCTGCAGCAATTTGAGTACCCAAAACATACCCTTGACCAGGGCCTCCCCTGGCTCAGTCGCTCAGATTGTCCGTTCAGTTAAAACTGTCCCACTGGGGCAACGAGATGCCCTTCATCCAAAGGGGAGCTGGTTATGGTCCCTGGGGAACATGTCACAACTGATAGTTTCCTCTACAGGCAGCAGGCTTCTGTTGACAAGTACGAGGACTATGGTCACAACTTTTCTTAAACAAAGGTTTACTTAACCCACAAGATGTGAGAACAGAGGTCTGAATAAAAATGCTGGATGGGAATCTCAGTCTATCAAACACCTCTTTACATTATAATTCTTCCAAATAGCAACTTGGCTGGCTCCTCTCAAGCTTAGGAGAGATTTATAGGGTCATTTAAGGTCACATGGAAACAAGCAACCCGAATCAGGATGTACTTACCTCACGTCCGACCCTCAAGGTCATCAGAAATCTGGGCTTGCAGCAATGGAGCAAAAAAGTGCCGAACTCAGCCAGCTTTTTATAGTCACACCAATTAGGAGACAGCCAAGGATTCTGGGCTTTGTTTCATCTGGTCCACAGGGCAAACCTCAAAACCTGATCGTGTATCCTGCTGGGCAAAGCTATATGACTTAAGAAGTCTTTGCTGAAGTCCATGGGGTTGCTAGGAGCTGGACATGACTAAGCGACTTCACTTTCACTTTTCACTTTCACGCATTGGAGAAGGAAATGGCAACCCACTCCAGTGTTCTTGCCTGGAGAATCCCAGGGACGAGGGAGCCTGGTGGGCTGCCGGCTATGGGGTCGCATGGAGTCAGACACGACTGAAGCGACTTAGCAGCAGCAGTAGGAAGTTGAAAGGACCAGAAATGATCTTACTGGGTGAAGTTTTTTATTTTGTAGCCATTTGTGCCCCTCATTATGTTGCAAAACAAGATTGGGGCTGGGGACCAGGTTGAGGGTTGGTTCAAAAATACCTATGCTCTCATATTTTAGCTCTGATGGCAATAGCTTAAATCAAATATTTCCTTCTTTGCAGATATAAAGGTTACAAACAAGATGTTTATTGATGTACTTAATCTTTATCTCCCAAGTTTATAAACAGCAAAGTTACATTCCTTTCTCTAGTTCTTCTCATCTCTGCCTTCCATACTTAGCTGGCCCAATACAAACCAATACATAGTTTATGCTTTATGTTCTAACTGTAAAATGTGGCTTTATTTTGGCTTCTTTTTCTATAAAGAGGAAAACCTTAATTGGAAAACATTTAACTCCTTTAAACAAACAAATGAACAAACAAATGCATGTTTAGTGTGCTAGAAAGAAGAAAGAACTTTCTCTGTGCAGCGTGTACCTGGGGTCCATCCCACTCCAGCAATTTCTGGAAGCACTTATTTGGTACTATATGGCTAACTCTCTATTTCACACTGGCCAAAATTAATTCCTCAGAGGGGTTATGCAGCAACTGAAGAGGTACAATAACTCTGATTTCCACATGTGCATTTAAAGTAGAATCTCCAATGCTCATAACTACATCACAGAGACAGCACAGGGACCCGCAGATGTGAATCAAGGTTATGGACAGCAGAAATGGCTTAAGGCCAGGCCACACTCTTCTTGAATGGATTAGACACACACAGTTTTAAATCATCAGAAAGGCTCCTTTGTTTGTCTTCTGTGTTCCGCCAATGTAGTGGGGAGCCGAGCCGGAGATTTCAATATGCTTCTGCACTTTCACTAAAAAATTCTAGGCTGGCAACACTGTCAGGCTGTCACGACTGAGTCAAGATCTGTATTGTCCTGAGAACTTGTGTGCACAGAGACACAATAAAGTTAAGATCCAGGAACTTAAAGGGATGGAACAAATAAAATAGGCAGGGCTCAGGAAAATTCTGCCAAAACAGTAATTTCAAAAGCAGAGGTTTTGTGTAAAATGTCTTACCCAAAGTCAAATCTAGAAATGACTTCAGAAAATTCTCCAGCTGGCATCTCCTAAAGGAGGCATTGTAGCAATGGTTTTTATTACTATGTTTATTTTTACTGAGGTATAGTTGATTTATAATGTTAAGTTTCAGATGTACAAAACAGTGATTCACAATTTCAAAGGTTATAGTCTATTTATACTTATTATAAAATATTGGCTATATTCCCTGTGTTGTACAATATACCCACGTAGCTTATTTATTTTATACATAGTAGCTTGTACCTCTTAATCCTCTACCCATATCTGGCCCCCGCCCCTTCCCTCTCTCTATTGGTAACCCATTTATATCTGTGAATGTTTCTTTTTGGTTATATTCTTTAGTAATGGTTTTAATTAAGATAACAGGTCTCAACATGGAGGTTTTATTTTTGGCTAATAAAAATTTTGAAGATTATTTAGTTAAAAACTAAGTATCTCAGCAAACTTATATGCCAACTCAATAGAATGCAAAAGTAGTAATCAGACTCTTCAGGTCTCCAAGTGAATTATAATGTTACAATCACTGAAACAGTGTGGCCAGAATAGACAGAATTCAGTAGGGTGAAATTCAGAAGCAGATCTGGTAGGGAAGGATTGTATTAATAGGTATGGCTCTGGTAAAGATGGCAATTGCCTCCCAACATCCACCCTCCCTTTACTACGAGAATCTCTATATTGTTGACAGCAGAACCATACCCCTCTAAAAGACTTTTCCCCCTGCCTCCCTTGTAGAGGAGCAGTCAATGAAATACAGTGTGGGGTATCTGGGAAAGCTCTTCAGATGAACCTGATTCACTGGTATGCCATCTGTGGCTTTCCTTCCCCGTTCATCCACTTTTCTGCTTGGAATTCTGACATGATGGCTCGTATGGTAGCAACCACCTTGGGACCATGAACAGGCCAAGAGAATACTAGCAACCTCAGCCCCCAAATCCTCAAACCATGCAACCAGCAGTGACCACCCACTCTACAGTTTTATTATGCTAGTAAAATAAGCCTTTATACGTGTAAGCAAATTTGCAAAGGTGCAACTTTGAAAGAACATATGAAAATGGTAATGCTTCACACACACAAACTGAAACCAGGTGTCCACTTGAACAACAGTATAATCCTATATACAGGCAAGCACAAATGTGTCTCACATGAGGCTGAAATTCTCATCTGTTTGGATTTAGAGGCAAATGGTGGTTTTAGATAAACCTCTGAAGAAAAGCAAACTCTCAGAGTTACCAATTTAACTCTGATACTGGCATGAACTGAGCAGTCTGCTCACCAGGCCTCAGGTAAGCTGTCTTCAGCTTACAGCATACCCCCTCTTGGATCTCTGAAGGTCACCTTGCAGGTTGGCTGCCTTCGTGAGAGCATGTTTTGCAACAAGCTTGTTGTATGTCAAGAAACAGAGTATCGGCACCATGGAGGGTGAAGTGTGTCCAGCTGTTCTTCCCTCCTCCTCTTGCATGCTCCCCTTCCTCTCCTCCCTGCCATACCCTCAGCTGCCTCCATCTCACCCTCCTGCTTTATCTGTGCATAGCATTAAGGTTTGGAATTTAAAGCCAAGGTTTCTGAAGTCCTAAACTGCACTGACAAGAGGTCACTAATCTTGTTAGAACTCTGCCTCCTCATCTGTGAAAGAGGGTCAGGGGTGCTCACTCCCATGAATACAGTGACGACTAACTCAGCTCATGCACTGGGTATATTTTGGCAGGAAAAGCCAATGGGTGCCATTTGAGAAAACCATTAAAAAAAATCAGTAGTGTTAAAAAGTCTTGTTCCTTAGCCTATCCTAGAAAAGCTGTCCCATAAATGTGGCGAGGTCATGGGTGGGTGAGTGTCTGGATAGATGGATGGAAAAATGGGTGGCTGGCTGGCTGGAGAGGTAGATGGACATGGATGGATTCGTGGTGAAAATTTCAGCCATTTTTTTTTCTCTTTAAAAATATTTTTTTTTAGTTGAAGGATAATTGTTTTACAGAATTTTGCTATTTTCTGTCAAACCTCAACATGAATCAGCCATAGGTATACATATGTCCCCCTCCCTCCTGAACCTCCCTCCTACCTCCCTCCCCACCCCACCCCTCTAGGTTGATGCAGAGCCCCCTGTTTGAGCTTCCTGAGCCATACAGCAAATTCCTGTGGGCTGTCTATTTCACATATGGTAAAGTGAGTTTCCATGTTACTCTCTCCATACATCTCACCCTCTCCTACCCTCTCCCCGTGTCCATAAGTCTGTTCTCTATCCTCATGTTTCTTTTTTCTTTTTTTTAAATTAATTAATTTTAATTGGAGGCTAATTACTTTACAATATTGTGGTGGTTTCTGCCATACATTGACATGAATCCACCATGGGTGTACATGTGTCCCCATCCTGAACCCCCCTCCCACCTCCCTCCCCATCCTATCCCTCAGGGTCATCCCAGTGCACCAGCCCTGAGCACTCTGTTCCATGCATTGAACTTGGACTGGTCATCTATTTCACATATGATAATATACATGTTTCAATGCTATTCTCTTAAATCACCCCACCCTCGCCTTCTCCCACAGAGTCTAAAAGACTGTTCTTTACATCTATGTCTCTTTTGTTGTCTCGCATATAGGATTGTCATTACCATCTTTCTAAATTCCATAGGCATGCATTAATATACTGTTTTAGTGTTTTTCTTTCTGGCTTACTTCACTCTGTATAATAGGCTCCAGTTTCATCCACCTCATTAGAATTGATTCAAATGTATTCTTTTTAATGGCTGAGTAATACTCCATTGTGTATATGTACCACTGCTTTCTTATCCATTCATCTGCTGATGGACATCTAGGTTGCTTCCATGTCCTGGCTATTATAAACAGTGCTGCGATGAACATTGGGGTACACGTGTCTCTTTCCCTTCTGGTTTCCTCAGTGTGTATGCCCAGCAGTGGGATTGCTGGATCATAAGGCAGTTCTATTTCCAGTTTTTTAAGGAATCTCCACACTGTTCTCCATAGTGGCTGTACTAGTTTGCATTCCCATCAACAGTGTAAGAGAGTTCCCTTTTCTCCATACCCTCTCCAGCATTGTTTGTAGACTTTTTGATAGCAGCCATTCTGACCGGTGTGAGATGGTACCTCATTGTGGTTTTGATTTGCATTTCTCTGATAATGAGTGATGTTGAGCATCTTTTCATGTGTTTGTTAGCTATCTGTATGTCTTCTGGGAGAAATGTCTATTTAGTTCTTTGGCCCATTTTTTGACTGGGTCATTTATTTTTCTGGTATTGAACTGCATGAGCTGCTTGTATATTTTTGAGATTAGTTCTCTGTCAGTTGCTTCATTTGCTGTGGTTCAGTGGCATTAAGCACAATTACACTGTTGTACAACCATCACCAGTACTCATCTGCAGAACTTATCATCTTCCCCAAGTGAAACTCTGTGTCCATCAAACACTAAACACTCCCCTCTCCATGGCCCCTGGCAACCGCCATTCTAGCTCATCTTCCTATGAATTCGACTACTCTAAGAACCTTGTTTTAGAGGAATCATGCAATATGTCACTTCATAGCTGGTTTATCTCACTTAACACCAAGTCTTCAAGTTTCACTCACATTACAGAGCACGTGTAAATTTCCTTCCTTTGAAGGCTGCATAGTATTTCCTTGGATGTACACAACCACATTTTGTTTTTCCACTTGCGGAAAGTGTCTGTTTATGGACACTTGCATTGCTTCTACCTTTTGGCAACCGCGAATGCTGCTGCTGTGGACACGAGGGAACAAACACTAGTTCATGGCTTTGCTTTCACTTGTGTTCATATGTTACACGTCTTTATTTTTATATATCCTATTTCTATCCCCCTTCCCTGGCTGCCCATCCATCCAGCAAACATTTACTGTGTGTCTACTACATCCCAGGCAGGCATGTTGTTGGATCCTGCAGAGATACAACTAGAGACTATGCTGTCTGGCGGAATAAATACACAGACAAAGAACTAGTGAGGTTCTGAGAGACTTGACAACACAATTTGAGGAATCCCAGTGGTTTTGTGACATTTAAATTTTGTTGTTTAGGGATAAACTCCCAGAAAAGGTAAGTCACTAGCTAGCATTTAGAAAAGTTTCTTTTCTTTAGAGATTCTTTTGCTGTGGTGTTCATCTTATGTTAGGGCTTCCCTGGTGGCTCAGACAGTAAAGAATCTGCCTGCAGTGCGGCAGACCCAGGTTTGAGCCCTGGGTTGGGAAGATCCCCAGGAGAAATGAATGGCTACCCACTCTAGTATTCTTGCCTGGAGAATTCCATGGACAGAGGAACCTGGTGGGCTACATACAGCGCATGGGGTCGCAGAGTCGGACACGACTGAGTGGCTTTCACATTTTCGCTTTTCCTTCACATCTCCCCTCTGGCTGCACATCCCTTACTCCAGTTGCATGATCTTCACATCACTTGGCAGTATTTTCCCATGATCCAGCCTTGGTGACTTACTTTGTGCCTACCTGTGTGTCACTCTGCCTCTCTCCCCCAACCCATCAGCTTTCACATCTCTCTGCTTCTGCCTGAGAGTAGGGCAGGCTATGGCTGGAAGGGCTGAAGGAAGGGAGAACCTGGGGAAGACGACAGCTGGCAGAGAGAGCCCTCCTTACTGCCCCCCAGAAGGAACGTGGGGGCATGGGGCAAGGATGCCACACTGCAAATATCCAGCCACGCTGCAGTGACGCAGAGAAGGAACACAGGGGCTGGGCTACGCCTAGTTCTTGCTGATCCTGGGCTTGCCCTCTGCTGCCATCTGAATGAGTTCTGCCAGAGGCTGTCCTGGTAGGATCTGGTAGATGACCAGGAAAATACCAAGGTCTACAGAAGCAGGATTGAAAAACAAGGTTTTCAAAGTCCTGCAGAACCTTTATCCAAGAGCAGACCAGCTGACAGACCTGAGTCTGAGCACAGCCAGGAAGCTTTCCTTCAAAGCGACAACCTCATCTATTTTCCCCTGAACTACACTGGAAAAACAACAAGGGGGGCAGGAAGAAGGAAAAGCAGTCAAAGAGGCAGAAGTACAGGATATCATGGAGATTTCCTAGAGATTACAAACAGTTCCCTTACCACCCAGCACTTCTTTTTTTCTTGCCATGCTAAGCTAGAATGTCACATCAAAAAAGGTTTGGTAGCATCCTGGAGGAGGAAAGTAGGCTTGGATTTTATTGGGATTTTTTGCAGTTTGGTTTAAAGCTGGTCTTTCAACGCAGCATGACAGAGGAGGGAGAGGGCTTGAGTAGGACTGCATAAAGTGCTAGTTGCTTAGTCATGTTCGAGTCTTTGCGACCCCATGGATTCGAGCCCACCAAGCTCCTCTGTCCATGGGATTTCCCAGGCAAGAATACTGGAGGGGGTTGCCATTTCCTTCTCCAAGGGTCTTCCCCAACCAGGGACGGAACCCAAGTCTCCTGCATTGCAGGTGGATTCTTTACCATCCGAGCCACCTGGACTGGATAAGGATCATGAATGATCGTGAAGGACCATGAATGTGAAAGTGCAGGGGTCCAGGCGTTTTTCATGCTCCAGCAACCATGGCTCAAAAGCATTCTCGCCATAAAACTGTTCTGCTTTCTGACTTTTAAAACTTTTGTGTGTGTGTGATTATTTAAGTGTACTCCTTTAAGAATCAACTCTCTGACATACATCACAGCAGGATCCTCTATGACCCACCTCCCAGAATATCAGAAATAAAAGCAAAAATAAACAAATGGGACCTAATTAACCTTAAAAACTTCTGCACATCAAAGGAAACTATCAGCAAGGTGAAAAGACAGCCTTCAGAATGGGAGAAAATAATAGCAAATGAAGCAACCGACAAACAACTAATCTCAAAAATATACAAGCAACTCCTACAGCTCAACTCCAGAAAAATAAATGACCCAATCAAAAAATGGGCCAAAGAACTAAATAGACATTTCTCCAAAGAAGACATACAGATGGCTAACAAACACATGAAAAGATGCTCAACATCACTCATTATCAGAGAAATGCAAATCAAGACCACTATGAGGTACCATTTCACACCAGTCAGAATGGCTGTGATCCAAAAGTCTACAAATAATAAATGTTGGAGAGGGTGTGGAGAAAAGGGAACCCTCTTACACTGTTGGTGGGAATGCAAACTAGTACAGCCACTATGGAGAACAGTGTGGAGATTCCTTAAAAAACTGGAAATAGAACTGCCTTATGATCCAGCAACCCCACTGCTGGGCATACACACTGAGGAAACCAGAAGGGAAAGAGACACGTGTACCCCAATGTTCATCGCAGCACGGTTTATAATAGCCAGGACATGGAAGCAACCTAGATGCCCATCAGCAGATGAATGGATAAGAAAGCTGTGGTACATATACACAATGGAGTATTACTCAGCCATTAAAAAGAATACATTTGAATCAGTTCTAATGAGGTGGATGAAACTGGAGCCTATTATACAGAGTGAAGTAAGCCAGAAGGAAAAACACCAATACAGTATACTAACGCATATATATGGAATTTAGAAAGATGATAACAATAACCCTGTGTACTGATGAATGGAACAGTCTTATGGACTCTGTGGGAGAGGGAGAGGGTGGGAAGATTTGGGAGAATGGCATTGAAACATGTAAAATATCATGTATGAAACAAGATGCCAGTCCAGGTTCAATGCACGATACTGGATGCTTGGGGCTAGTGCACTGGGATGACCCAGAGGGATGGTATGGAGAGGGAGGAGGGAGGAGGGTTCAGGATGGGGAGCACATGTATACCTGTGATGGATTCATTTTGATATTTGGCAAAACTAATACAATTATGTAAAGTTTAAAAATAAAATAAAATTAAAAAAAAGAATCATATATGAGCAAAATTTCACATTAAAAAAAATTAAATAACCCTAATCTCCCAGCAAAATACAGACTTGACCACAAAATATCTAAATTCTAGAGCCTGGAAGGATAGAGTCCTGAAGCAGAGAGAAATGACAAGGCACATTTTTTTGCTTCCCATTAGTTGGAAATTTCTGAATTCACCTTAATCTGACCATTAACAAGCTGAAACTTACCTTGGATCACCTACGCAAAAAACCAAGACGCTGATGGTATAAACATAATAGGGACGGAAAAGCAATTGTCAGAGACCAACTGCTCCTGCCGAATGTACTAGGGATACTGAACCATGGGGGGCACTCAGGAAGGATCTGGGAAACAGGCCTCACGTGGAGAAACCACGCGAGGGGCACTTCCAACAGCAGTAATTTAAATGCAAACACCAGTGGGGCTGATGACAAGCATTCTTCCAATTTTAGGCCCCCCAGGGTCCATAAAGATGCCAAGTTTTTAAGCCTCATTAACTGTGACAAAGGCCTCTAATCGAGATGCTCCTGTTGTTATTTACTTCCTCGGGCCAGGACACCAGCAGAGAGATCAGCAGAGGGCTCAAAGGTTCACGTGAAAAAGGACAGAAGGACCCAAACAGATCTGGGCAAACTTGGGTCTAGTAAGATGAAACTGAACAGAGATACATACAAAGGCTAACAGTCAGGTCCACGAAATTAACTGCATCGTACCAGCTGGAGAAACGTGATTTCACAGGAGCATCTGGAGAGAATGGTTCAGGGTTTTGGCTGACTGTATATTCAGGAAGAGTCCCAGTTTGTTTGGTACAAGACTGCCAAAAGATTTTTAAAAGGCAGAAAAACCAAACCAGAAACCAAACCAGTATAATCCTGGGCAACATGAAAACCACAAGCTGTAGAACGTTAGAGCCTAAAGGGATCTTAGCATTTTCCATCAGCGTAGACTGTAGGACAGAGGAACGGATGGGTCTGTGTCTGGGTACCACCCTCTACCAGGACACTGTCTGATGGAAAAGTAAGCAGCACAGTGAGCTAGTGACCACAGGAGGGAAACGGAAGGCTAAGACCAAAGAAGGGAAAAAACAAAGAGGCATGGCTGCAAATATTAATTCATAGGTTTACTGGGCCCCACTAGCAGAGGTTCTGATTTAGCCGGTCTGATGGCTGCAGAATTGGCATTTCTAGCAAGTTCCCAGGTGACGCTCGTGCAGCTTGTCCAGGGATCACACTTTGAGAACCGGTGCTCTAAGAAACAACATCTTGTTTTCACAATATATATATATATATATATATATTTCTAAGATTTTCCTAAGACACAATGGCCTGTTTTTCTGCTAAGTCCAAATTAGGGAGAATTTGCTGGTTTTGAAACACCACACATTTATATTTAAGAATATGCTCCTTTTAAAACCTTATTGTTTAGCAGAAGTTCCACCTTTGCTTTCTGACCCTTAGTATTTCTTACTAGCTCAGCTTCACAAAGCAGACTTCTGCTTCCATTTCTGGCATTTTTATATAATAGGCAGTTTCCCTCTGGTCTTCTACTTTTCCTGAATTTTCTATTGTGTTCAGCAAATCAAGCTTCATTACATATTAAGATGTGACCTGCTTTTACCAAATGGTATCTGGTTTCCCATATCTTCTAAAATAGTAAATATTGACCCAATCCTTTCCCTTAAAATCCACACTGAGCACACCATGCCTGGGGGCCCATTAGGTTTTGAAGCAGCTGCATTCAACTCCTGATTAATATAATTTGATCTTATATATGTGAAGCTTCAGCCTGTAGATCCCAGTTGGTAAATAACCAGCATGTGAAAATGCATATAAAATAGCATGCAAAGCAATGCAAATTAATACAAAACATATATCTCTAAATTGCTTGGGAAAAGTCTGTAAGCCTTGACATTGTTATTATCTGCTTTGCTTATTGCATTCTGACAAGCAGTGACCAGATCCTTTTATGAATTTCATGCAGCATCCAGCATGTTATACTTGTTGACTTGCTAAGGGGGAAGTGACCCTGCCTGTGAGTCAGGCAAATGGGATCCTGGCCTTAACTTCCACTGCTGTTGGGCTCTCTGGACTTGGACAGGATCTCAAAATTCTGAGTCTCCGAATCTACATCTGGAAAAGATGGGAATGAGATCATCATCATAAAACCACCCGCTCTAAGGCTTCCCGAGCATTCATTATGCACCAGGTACAATGCACACAGGCACACACTGTACAGAGATGACGTACACACAAGTGTTGTGCACACACAATGCACACATGCTTACCTTGTGCACACCTCATGCACACAGGCAATCCTCCCCACAGCCCCTGAGCAGGGACCAGAACACACACCCCTCCGACGTGGGGCCATTTCAGAGACCAGGAAACCAGGTCAGAAAGGTAAGGAAACGTGTGAAAGGTCATAAGGTAGGCAGTGGAAGGGTCAGAGCCAGGGACTCAGCAGTCACATTCCAGGGGCCGCTCTGAGCTACAGTGCAGCTCTCTTTCATGGTTGCCATCTATGTTCCTCCTCATCATTAAATTTCCACGATCTACAAAGTAAAACTTCAAATTTCACGGTCATGTGGGTTTCAAAACATCGCTTCAGTAGATGGTGATGGTTTATGTTTTATGAGTTTGACAGTGGAATGACAGCATAATCAGACTGTTTGTAACCTACTACATTAGTTATGTGGCTTCTGCTTAGTTACGTGGCTGCTACTCATCCATCAGACCACAATGATTGTGTGCTTAGTCACTCAACTGTATCCAACTCTTTGCGACCCCAGGGACTGTGGCCTGCCAGGCTCTGCCCATGGAATTTTCCACGCAAGAATACTGGAGTGGGTTACCATTTCCTCCTTCAGGGGATCTTCCCAACCCAGGGACTGAACCCAGGTCCCCTGTGTTGCCTGCCTTGGCAGGTGGGTTCTTTACCACTGAGCCACCTGGGAATCCCACTCATCCATCAGGTCCACCTTAAATCTCCCCAAGAAGGCTTCCTGCCTCCCCCAGATCAGTGAGCTACATCTGTCCCCCTGCACCTCAATATGGGCCTGGCACACAGTAAGGGCTCACTGAATTTGGGACAGATTGGCTTTTCAACCTCACATCACACAACCTTCCTATCTTATTGCTTTCTTCCTGCATCTAAACCAAAAAAGGAAACCACAGTTTTACTTCATAATCATAGTTTTAGCCATCACAGTTTTCTTCCAGTATGTGGGGCTATGATAAGGCCCAGGGCACCAAATCATACTGAGCAGTCACATTCCAGGGGCCGCTCTGAGCTACAGTGCAGCTCTCTTTCATGGTTTCCATCTATGTCCCTCCTTACCATTAAATTTCCATGATCTACAAAGTAAAACTTCAAATTTCACTGTCACATGGGCTTCAAAACATTGTTTCAGTAGATGGTGAACGTGTTGGCTTCTGTGACTTCTATCCTCAGTCATTCTCAGGGGACCAGGAACTGGACATCACTACAGCCCCACCTGCCCCCGCCCGCCCAACTGAGCTCATTCAAAGTCAGTTTGATAACTATTGACTGCCCACCTATCCTGAGGGTACTTAGTGTGAAGCCAAGCGCCAACCTTGACTTACTGCCCAAAACCCGCCATTCACTCTTACCTCCCTCTGTGCAGACCTTGTGGCATTCAGTAAATGTGCCTCTCAAAGGAGACAAATTTACAGTTGTCCCCACTTCCCGCCCCCAAACGAAATCCTTTCACTCAGTGCCACACAACCTGATTCTTTGGATACTGTTTCTCTGCAAATACAAGCATGATACGATTCAACAGCAGCTTAATCGATCATTTCTCACAGAGAATTGATTCTTAGAAAGTGCAATAGAGGAACTGCTTTCTGCAGTAACCTCCTGACTTTTAAAGATTTTACTTCCTCAAGACGCCATCAACAAAAGCTGTCAAAACTGACAGCTAGGTTCTAGATTGTCTTAAACTGATAGGTGGTTCAATAGGTGGTTCAACAAGGGCATGCTTCTGTAAAACCAGAAGAGGTGACTTCTATCTACCGAACCACATGAACATTTAATTTAATATCACTGAATGTCATCCCCAACTCCCTTAATCTGGTTTGCCTCTTTTCAGTTTAAAGGACGAGAAGAGGGAACGACAAGTGCCTAAGGGCGAAGGTCACCTCTCCCTTATCCAGCGAGAGGAAAACACGGTTCCCACTACAACCACAAGGAAAACCTCGCCGAGCAGGACAACTCAGTTCTGAAATATACATACAGTATCCATCCGCTCGCACTGTTAGCCTACGTGAAGATGGTAAACTGACTCGAGAGCCTAGATCTCTTGGCTCGGATCCTCGGAGGCTCCCAGCTCGATGGAAGAGGTGCCGCCACCTCACAAGGGGACGATCCGGGCCAGCTCTGCGGTACGAAAACTTGACCGTAAAAAGCGCAGAAGCTCGTCCCAGCGGCAGGCGCGGCGGGGAGGACCGCTCCGCAGCTTCTAATCCGCGACCTACTGAGAGACGCGCACGCCCACCTGGTCCTAAAGGAGAAGCCACGCCAGCAGCCCATTCCCGCGCGCCGCGTCCCGCGCCGCCCCCTCGCCTCCGCCGCCCCCGGGCAGCGCGGCGCGGCGACGCGCCGCGGGTCCAGGGCTGCGGAGAGGCTGGCGACGGCGCGGCACAGCGTGCGTCCGACCCCGGCTCCGCAGGTCCCTCACGGACCCGCCCGTCGCCCCTCACCTGGGCGGCTCTCGGCGGCCGGGAGGAGAAAGACCGCAGTATCCCCAGCCCCGGAAGGGGCGCGACGGGGAGCCGCGTCCTCACCGCTCCGAGAGAGCCCGGGACGAAACCTAGGTGCGGGTGCGCCCGGCTGCTGCCGGCCTCCCAGACCGGCCCTGCCCGGCGCCGGGAGCCCGGGGTGCGGGCACCACGGCCGCGTCTCTGCAGGGCAGCCTCAGGCAGACGCGCGCTGACCGCCCCGCAGCCGGGCGGCCTCGGAGAACTTTGCAGCGTCCGGCCACCAGCAGGGGCCCGAGTCAACGAGGGCGCGCAGCCGGGCCAGGGCTCAGCTAGGCTCGCGCGGCGGCTGCCCCGGGCTGACCCCTTCCTTCCTACCTCTCCCTCCCCCACCGAGCGAGGGACGCGGCGCCCAAGTTCTCCCCGGCGGGGAAATGAAAGTCGTGAGGAAGGGGTCCCGGGCATCCGAGGCTGGGCCAGGAGACCCGCACGCTGGCCCCGAGCGTTCCTCGCCGGCCTGCGTGGCCGAGTGGACTTACGAAAAGGGAGCGGGGGAGCCCCGGGCGCGGAGTCCCCGCGGATGGACGAGTCGCTCCGGCCCGGCCGCGAGCTGCGCTTTAGGCTCCCGGCCCCTCGGCGGCGGCGGCGGCAGCCTCTGGCTCCAGGCTCTCGCCTCCTCCTCGTCCTCCGCCGCCACCTCCTCGGCGCGCCCGGCTGGGGAGTCGCTCTCCCCCGGCCGGGGGCTGGGAGCGCGCTGAGCGGCCCCCGTGACGTGGAGGGAAAGGAGGAGCGTCGCCGCCGCGCTCCCGCAGAGGGAGCTCCGGCCCCGCGCTCCGGGGCCCCGGCGCCGCGCCGGGGACTAAGTTCCCAGGTGCGCGGTGCGCTGCGCTCTCCGCCGCCGCTCGGAGCGTCAGCCAGCTTCGGTTCCCTCCCCGCATTCAACAGCAAGAAAGCGGAGGTCTGGAGAGCTAAGTGACTTGCCCAGAGATGATCAGAGGGCGGTGACAGAGCAAACACATCTGCGACTCGTTGCTTTTTCCTTTGCGAGGCTCCGGTCCTGCAGGAATAGCCTCGCTCTCACTGGTTAAGACCCACAGGTCAGTGTCCCAGGCAGCCTGGAGAAATACCTAGGAGTGGAGTGGGAAGGTGGAGTTGTATGCCCCATAAATAGACTACAAAGTTGTTTTCCCGTCTGTATCTGCAGGTCAAATAGACACTCTAAGGCTTCCTCTTTACCGTCAAGCGGGGGTGAGGGTGGCGGGCCGTGCCGGCATGGTATCCGGTCCCATTTCTGTTCACCCAATTGCCGGAAACACGCCTACTTAACCAACTGGGCAATATCTACGCCTCAGCCTTGGTGGCGGGTTCTTGTGAATAGACCAACTCTGAGAAGTGGATGCCCTACCTTCCAGACCTTCTAATTCCCGACCTTCCAGACTTCTCTCGCTGCGTCCTTGGTGGCCAGCGAGGCTCCTGGGGGGCCACCTTACAGGCCAGGGATGCACCAGGGAAGTCAGTCCCAGCCGGTTTCTTCCTTCCGTCCTCAGTTAACCCACGTTGACTGAGCGCCTGCTGTATGCCAGGTGTGTTGGTGAGGAGCCAGATCGGACCAGGTAAAACCGGTTAGGCCTTGCGACCCAGGAATCCTAAAAGAGGGAGCTGCATAGGACCCCATATCCTTTACTCCTAGGCTCTGAAATCTGCCCACAGTAGTAGAGACTCTGAGATCACCCTGCTTTAAAAAAAAAAAAAAATCCCCAGTGTTTGGAAAAAGAAGTATTTTAATAAATACTCTAATACTTTGCACTTATTTTCAAGCAAATGGCCAACTTTGCATTTATCTCTCCAGTGGGGCCCCCCTGTTTCTGGAAGAGTCATTAAAGGTCACATTATTCACCCTTCTGGTCTCCCTCATGATAATGATAAGAACAACTAAGCCTTCTGTTACCTGCTGTGAGCACTGTTCTAAGCAATTTGTGCAGATTAATCTTTCAACCCTCACAACTTTATGAGGGAGATGCTATTTTTTCTATTCTTATTTTCCAGAGGAGAGGGAGGCAAGTGAGGGGAAATGACATGCCAGTAAATGGCAGAACCGGAACTCAGACTAGCATGGTCTGCCCCAGTGTCCATGAGATAACAGCTGAGGAAACTGTGACTTCCAGGGCTCAGTGGTCCACCAGCCACCCTCAGCCCGGCTCCCACCATAGGCCCCAGTTATCTAAGCAAGGGCTGCTATGAAATCCATACACACATAGTTTCTCCCAAATTGGTCAGTTTAAAAATTTGGATATATCATATCATAAAGTAGTTGTCCATTCACTTACTTGCACCCCTGTTTCCAACTCCAGGATCAACCTTTTGTCATAAAGTAAACTGTTTCTATGATAAGACCTTAAAAAATACCTGTATGGACTTCCCTGTTGGTCCAGTAGTTAAGAATCTGCCTTCCAGTGCAGAGGACACCCATTAGATCCCTGGCTCAGGAACTAAAGATCCCACATGCTGTGGGACAACTGAGCCCAAGAGCTTAAGATCCCAAGTGCTGCCACTAAGACCCAACACAGCCAAAACAGAATTAAATAAATAAATATTAAAAAGTACCTTTACCATAATGCTTGTAAACTCTTTTCTACCCAGACTATATTCAGTTCATTCCCTGTCATCTTCAGTTACCCTCTTCCCTTAAAGCCTTGCTCTGATCAGCATCCCAGGTCTTCAGGAAGGATGCCTCTCAGCTGCATAGGTATGTGTTTATGCTTAGTCACTCAGACATGTCCAATTCTTGTGACCCCATGGACTGTAGCCCACTGAGCTCCTCTGTCCATGGGATTTCCCTGGCAAGAATACTAGAGTGGGTTGCCATTTCCTTCTCCAGGGGATCTTCCCCACTCAGGAATCAAACCTGTGTCTTCTGTGTTGGCAGGTGGATTCCTTACTGCTGAGCCACCAGGGAAGCCCCTAGGCTGGGTGGTGGCCCCCTAAGGCCTCCACTACACCCTACAGTGTGCTTAGCACTCCTGGGGTATTAGTCTCCCAGGACTGCCGTAACAAGTCACTACAAACTGGGTGACTTCAGACAGTATAAACTTATTCTGTCACAATTTAGAGTCTAGAAGTGTGACATCAAGGCATTGGCCAGACTGTGCTCTCTTTGAAGGATCTTAAGTCCAGTATGGGCTTCCCTGGTGGCTCAGTGGTAAAGAATCTGCCTGCCAATGCAGGAGACTAGGGTTCGATCCCTGGGTCAAGAAAGATCCCCTGGAGGAGGAAATGGTAACCCACTCCAGTATTCTTGCCCAGGAAATCCCATGGACGGAGAGGAGCCTGGTGGGCTACAGTCCATGGGGTTGCAAAGGAGTTAGACATGACTTAGAGGTAAAACAACAAAGAAATCCACTATGACCTATTCATAACTTGATTACATATGCAAAGACATGAACTTTGAGGGGACACTTGTCAACCCAGTACAACCCCCAAAAGTCACTGTTAATGAAAGCACATTGTTTGAGCTAAGAATACAAAGAGGCATGCATAAATCACAGACCTTGCCCTCAAAGAAAGACACTGAAGTTACAGAGGTAGTAACTACACATGTCCTGTACTCAGAACATGCATCACCAACAAGACAGGAGATGCTTAGAATCAGCTGCCTGGGACCAAATGGCAGCCATGCCAGGGGAATTCAGAGGAATTCCCTTTGGACTATGTCCAAAGGGACATAATCACTGAGGATACCACTAAAGGACTTCACTCAGAGTACAGGGAGTTCCAAGCAGGTCCTTGAAGGAAAAGTAGGAAAGGCGAAGCTAGGTAAGGAGGGCTTGTCAAAAGCACAGCTCCAAAGGGGAAGGTGTGCCTGAAAGAATCTTACTTGTGAAGTTTTGCTATAGAAATGGGAGGCTGAAAAGGATGTAGGTAAGTGCCTTACAGAGTGGAAGAACTCAGTGAATTACTCTATGATAATACTATGCTGTAATACTGCAGCAGTGAGCATGCTGTGGAGTGGTCTCTAATTCATTCATGTTATTTGGTCTTTATGGCAATCCTGAGTGCTGTTATACAACCAAGGATCCTGGGGCTCAAAGGAAGAGTAACGTGTCCAGGTAAATCAGCAAATCAGTTGTAGAACTGGTAGGGAAACATTGGTCTTGCTATTCTTCATTCAGGAATTCCACCACAAAATAATGTGCCTCCTGGGTTACCCTTCCAGTCCTGATTGTGTTGTTCTTGGCCCAAGGAAACCATTTGAAGAAGACAGTAATCCTGGAAGAAATGGAAATGTCTTCTAAGAAAAGTCATGTAAATCCCAAATTGGAATTGTGGTAAACCCTTCCCAGCCATCTGAATTGCTTTCACGAAACCTTATGAGGAATTTCTAATGTATTTAAAAAGTCTTCTTAGGCCTTCAGAGACATCATAGGATCCAGTGTCTTTCTACAGAACTAACTTAGCTGGTTATCTTAAGGAAATAGGGGCTGAATGGAACTTGAAGGCATGCAGAGACGCTGGTAAGAAGTTGAGGGGAAGTTGAATCCAAAAGACAAGAAATTACACCACAGGTCAGCAGAAACTGATAATTCAAGCTCTAGGTCTGGGCTCACCAGCGTGGAGGCAAGCACAGACGACCAGATCTTGGCATGTTTGGGAGGCTTTCTAATAAGAATTTGTCACAGGCTACCAACGGGAAGCAAGAAGGAAGTCTAGCCTTGGGTTGGCTATCTGATACTTAATGTGTTTCCCTGGATTTTCCTTTACTTAGCAAGCATGTAGCTTGCCAGATTCTCTGCTGGCTGAGTGTTTAAAGGTATATTTAAGGATGAAATGCTTTTGAGACTAATGTGATTCACTGAACTCTTGCTTGTGCAAAATGCTGCACTGGTTGCTATGGAAGAATACAAAAATACAACAGCCCTTGACCTTGGAGAAAATCCCATTTAATTTAGGAGACATGAGACGTATAAAATGTGCATGATATAAGTGAGACTAAATGAAATGTGTAAGCAGTTTCTGATGTTTAGATACAACTTCTCACAACGAGGCCCTCCCGGCTCCCCTTTTTAAAGCCATGTCCTGCTTTGGAGAAAGGACCAGGAGGGGTGCAGCGAGTGGGACAGAGATGTGGGGGTGCTGGGGCAGTAGTGGCTGAGAGCGCGGTCCAGGCCCCGAGCTGGCCAGCCGGCTGATGGAGTTTCACAGAAAAGCGCTTCAGGGAAGAGCTTGCTCTCGGGAAAATAGAGAAATAGGGGCCCCTAAGGCTGGGGAGGCAGTAGACTTTTCCCTGTATGTCGACTGAGGGACTCATGTCATTTGGCTTGGCTTCTAAAGGAAAAGGAGACCCACCACTACAGAGACTTAGGGCCCTAGGGCTCACATTACTATACATAAAGTCATTTGTGGCACAGAGCCAAGCTCTTCCAAATTTAAGTGTTCACTCTTTTTAATCTTGGTTTTTTATTTGGGTCAAAATCACCATTTTCTTTTTTTCCCCCTTTTAAAAAAAATTGAAGTATAGTTGATTTATAATGTATTGGTTTCATGTGTACAGCAAAGTGATTCAGTTATACACACATATATGTTCTTTTTCAGATTCTTTTCCATTACAGGTGATTACAAGATATTGCAAACCAACCTTTTTTTAAACCTCTTCATTTCCATCACCAGCATTTCTTTTGGGGACATTTTTACACAAAGAGACATAGTTTCTGTTTTGTTTAATCATTTCACAACAGTTAATGAGTAGGCAATAATGAACAGAACCAAAAGAGCTGTGCTGAACTGAAGATGCTGGGGGATTGGCAAGGCTCACCCACTAGCTGGGTAACTTGCCTCACCATTTCCTTGCCTCCAGCTTTGAAGGACATGAGCCAACTTCGTATCTCAGCCACAAGGCCAGACATCATTGAACTTTAAGGTATCTCGTGAACAGCTAAAAACAGAAATGGTAACTGCTTTTACCTTTAGAAGTATCACTACTTACATTATAGCTTCAAATGTTCATACCTACTGTTCCTACTTTAAAGGAGCCTAAATGAAAGGATATGAACTTACAAATATGGCCAAGGAATTTAGAAGTTAACTATGCAGCCTATATGAGGGACTTTAAGATACAGGCAGCTTGATCTATTGTTCAGTCACCAAGTCGTGCCCAACTCTTTGCAACCCCATGGACTACAGCACACCAGGTTTCCCTGTTCTTCACTATCTCCTGGAGTTTGCTTGAATTCATATCCATTGAGTCAGTGATGCTTATCTAACCATCTCATCCTTGATCTGGCATGGCTTCAAATTCCATTCTTCTTATTTAACTGGTAAGAGAATTCAGGACATGAAAACATTACAATTAACATTTAAGCAGAAACTTTCCACATTTCTTGGCTTTTATGTGTTTAAGAGAGATGTATCCCTGGTTTCCTTTTGCAAAGCAGGCTTCAACAAAAATGAAATGAGAAATAGAAAATGAGAGAGTCCAAAGAAAACACATGTGGAGTTTATGTGCTCTTATCCCTCACAGTCTTGAGAACCCAATGAGACTTAAAACCCAAGTCTTATGGGCACATGCAGTCAATTAACAGGGTAGTTTTCCATGAAAACTGAGTTTGGGCAGTATCTCAGATGAATCAACTTTACTTTCTTTATGCCTGGGGCTCCTAGATTGAAAAAGAGAAAGCCCAAGAGCAGGGATCAACACATTCGTACTGAAGCTCTTCCAGCAGGACTTCTGCATTCCATTTTCTACCAGCGAGCATCCCTGTCTGCCCTGCCTGTCATTCACCAAAGTGAGTCAACACTGGCTCCTCAGAATGTGTAGGTGGCAGGAGTCAGTAGGGCCACTGTCACTCAGAAAGATGTCAACACTTTTAATCATCATGTCTATTTTTGGGGCAGATACCTTTGATTGAGAGAGAGGAAACATATGATACCTAACAGCGTGAGTTCTGAAACCAAATTGCCAGGTTTGAATCCCAGTTCTACCACCTGGTGGTACATGTGTGACTTTGGGCCAGTTTACTTCATCCTATACCTTGATTTCCTCATCTGTAAAATGAGGACAATAGTTCTACCTCATAGGGTGTGGTTAAGATTAAATAATACATTGGAAGTGCTTATAACAATGACTGGTATATGTTAAGTGCAATAAATACTAGCTCTTACCCCACCCCAGCCTTACTCACGTGCTTTTTGTTATCAGCAGAGTCCGGAGTGTGTACACCTGACTACTTTTCTGCACATGGGCACGTACTTACTTTTCTCAGCCAATCAAGGGTAGCCCGCTTCCCTGGCTAGTGACTGATGTGGGAACAAGCAGAAGGTAAAATTTTGGCTAATGAAATAAACTTTCCTGGGGTGGTGGTGGTGGCATTCGAGGAAGGTTTCTTCCCAAATGATGTGCGTTGGAGGGAATGTTTCTTTCTTCTTCTAATGATGCTGTTTCTGCATCTACATCTGCCTGAAACAGCAGAGTCATCTTGGCACCCTGAGGGGAGCTGGAAGAAAGACGGAAACAATCATAACACTGTTGAGTTAAAGAGCTAACCAACCCCCAGATTCCTACCTCTGGACTTGTTATATGAAAGAATAAAATTTCCATTTTGAATATGGTTTTCTGTTATGACTTGAATATACTCTGATAGTTCTTGAGTATCTAGTATGTCTGAGATATTTTATTGGAAACATGAAGTATAAAACTATAAAGCTGACCTCGACAAGTTTTCCAGCTACTTGAAGACAAGTTTTTCCAGCTACTTGAGGGAAATAAGCCATGAAAAGAACACTAATAATACCAAGCAGCAAATATTCAGTGCTTGGCCTGAGAAAGCAACCCAGGAGTATATGTATGAGGAGAGGGCTCAAAGAATAAGGAAAACATAAATGGACAGATGAGAGAGGGAACATTCTTGATAGTAAACAAAATATTGGGTAGAGTTAGGGATTGTGTTAGTTTGCCAGGGCTGCCAAACTGGATGGCTTAAACAACAGAAGATTATTTCTCTGGACGGGAGAAGTCTAAGATCGAAGGGTCAGCGGGGTTGATTTCATTCAGAGGCCTCTCTCCTTTGTTTGCAGATGGCTGCCTTTTTTCTCTGTCCTTATAGGGTCTTTTACCTGTTCATATGCACCCCGGTATCCCTTAGTATGGCCAAAAATTTTTCATAAAGGACACCATTCAGACTGTATGAGGACCTACTTCAACTGCCTTATTTTAAACATCTCTTTTAATGATCCTCTCTCCAAATACAGTCACATTCTGAGCGACTGCAAGCTAGGAATTCAACATATGAATTTTGAGAGGACACAATTTCAGCCCATAAAAGGGATGAAAAAGGAGTTTAAGAGTGAGTCAAAGGTTACAGATGATTGGGAGATTAAGCTGGAAAGTTATGTCGGGACCAGAGAACAGAAGCCTCAAACCTTGGGCTGAGATTTTACTCCCGCAGCAGCAGCAAGGAAGTAACAATAGACCTTTAGGAAGAATAATTTGGCACAGTGTGCTGCAGGTTTTTATAAGGGAAAGAACTGGGGTGAGAGAAATGGGATGAGGTTGCACGTAGTCTAGTCCTGATAAAGGACTGAACTCAGGAAGGGAACTTGAAGGGACTGAATGAAAGAGAAGTGGAAGAGAAAAGGGCAAGATGTATTCTTGGACACTGCCAGCTATCAGGCCAGTGGAAGCTAATCTGTAATTCAAGTCTTAAAAGGAGTGTTATTTTGTCATAACAGGATTCTGAGTGAGTCCCAGGTGATTGGGGTTCCATCTCTCTAGAATTTAGGAGTACCTGTCTGAAAGGGAACAGACTTCCTTGTTGGGTATGGAGTATCCTGGAGGTGTTCAGGAAGTTAATTTTATCGAAAGGATACAAATATCAGGGATTGAGTAATTGGATATTCTTGGAGGTCTCTTATATAGCTCAAGGTCTAGAAGTTAAGCTAATGCTTTAGGGTCTAAAAGCCTTTCATTTAGAACCCAGAATAGACAAAATGTCTTCCCATCACTCCAAATCGCCCAGTCATCTCAGAGGGATGATCTGGGGTAAGGTAGCTCTCTGGACCCCAGTCTGGCTTGAAGTAGACCCTTGTGCTTAGTTTGGGCAATACTCACATGCCTCCCCCAGGTGTTATGTCAGTTACCAGTTGGTATATTTAATGTTAAATGGGCTTGGAAAATTAAGTTTAAGAATTTGATTACTAAAATGAAAACTCAGAATTGCAAGATTGGAAGAATTGATGCTTTTGAACTGTGGTGTTGGAGAAGACTCTTGAGAGTCCCTTGGACTGCAAGGAGATCCAACCAGTCCATCCTAAAGGAGATCAGTTCTGGGTGTTCACTGAAGGGACTGATGTTGAAGCTGAAACTCCAATACTTTGGCCACCTGATGCGTAGAGCTGACTCATTGGAAAAGACCCTGATGCTGGGAAAGATTGAAGGCAGGAGGAGAAGGGGATGACAGAGGATGAAATGGTTGGATGGCATCACCAACTCAATGGACATGAGTTTGAGTAGACTCTGGGAGTTGATGATGGACAGGGAAGCCTGCTGGGCTGCAGTCCATGGGGTCACAGAGAGTCGGACATGACTGAGCGACTGAACTGAACTGAACTGAGAATGTATGACTTTTATAAACTGTAATCACTAATAAACAAAAGACCTGCTTTTAAGTTACTTTTTTAAACTATTTTTAAATTACAAAAGAAATGTTTGGCTTTTTAAATTTTCTTTTTTGGCTTTTTTAAAATGTTGAATGTAAACTGCAAAACATCTTTCTACCTTCCCCAGTCCAGCTCCCTTAGGGATAGGCATTGCAGTTTTATTTGTAACATTCCAGGCCTTTTACTGGACATTCCCAACACCACACAAATACTTCTGCATACAAATACACATTTCATAGCTTATAAAGTACATATACCATATATAAAATATGTATAAATATAAATATATGGCCTTACATATTATACATGGACTCAAGGCATATAATTTTTATTTAACATAACCAGGAGTTATACTAAATACTGTCTAACAATCTGCATTTTTTTTAGTTACTTATATATACAATTTCCCATGTTAGTACATATATTCCCAAATGGCCCATGTTTTAAATATCTCCTTAAGGAATGAAAGCCAAACAGATCACCAAATAAGGTAGGCTATTCAAAAATTAGAAAAACAGAGTAGTCTAAGAAAATGATAATGGAATAAAATTCTTGTCAGGTCTCACACATTACATGTAGGGTCACTTTATCCTGAACATTTTCAATTGACTCTCAAAGGAAGAAAAATAAAATGATCTGTCTTTACACTTTTATTAACAGGCAGAACTTTTCAGCTGCTTTCTTTTCAGATATTTCAAATTTTTATCTGAATAGAAAGAATAAACACAGTACCAATTTCAAAGTTGCCAAAGGGTGCACGTAGTTAGAAGTCCTTCTTTCCTGTAGGTCTCCAATCCCATAATTCTCTCCACAGGCAACTGCTGACACGGTTCTTGTGTATTCTAAAGACAGTTAAGATTCTGTACGTTTAAAACAAGAAAATATCAAGAAGCAACACATTATGGCTCCTCTGCATCCCCACCAAATTCTAGCACTTGCTAGAGTAATCTTTATTGCAGTCTGACATCTCTACCCAAAAAATGACAGAGACAGGCCACAGAGTTAAAAAGCATATTTGGGAATCTGGGGTAATTACAGATACGAATAAGATGGCTATCAAAGACAGCTAAGACACTTATTTTTTTTTAAAGCTTATGAAAACTTATAAAACTCTTGAATATAACTCTTTAAAAATATCTTCATGACAATGTAGCAAACTTTACAGGTAAAATATACACCCTACTTAAAATAATCAGCCCCAAATCAACCCTTGATTCACTGTTTGCTGTAAGACTTGGCACAGCTGCAATTCTATCTACACTAAATTTTATGAAACTTATGATAAACCTCTTTCATAATTCTACATTTTGATTTCAATATAAATTCCAAAGTAAATGGGGGGTACGTAGTAAGGTTTTAAGTTCTTTTTTGAAGTAGATTCACTTTACCAGGGACTTTTTAAGACCAATTATCACTCCTAGTTGTATCCTTACTTCCCATAGAGAACAACTGTTATTTATGCAAAAGTGAGGTGTTGATTTAAAGATTAAAAGTCTATGATAGTAAAAAGAAAGCCAGAGAGTCAATATTGTTTATGTCAAAAATGTCTTTAATTGCAAAAAGTATTAATCTTACTGTAATAGTTGAAGAGTTACATTTTTTTCTTATTATAGACATTATACTTACACATCTTAAGCAGCAGCTCATAAAATGTGTGTTAAATAGGTTCGCCAGTCCAAACAAGACGAAATATGAACATTGGCTAATAACATGAACAAATATCAAATAAGTTATTTAAAAGCAAGGCTTTAGAATGTTAGCTCCTCACATTCCACATAGAACTTCCAATGCTCATCCATTATATGGCATGGGAGGAATTCTTGATCGCTGCTTAACAGTATTTCTTTTATTTGAAGATAATGTGGTATGCTTTGCATTGATTCTTTGGAAGTTCCTGTTTAAAGAAGTGTCAACAAATTAGAAACTGCCTTTTGAAAAAATAAGATTTAAATTTACTTATTACAAACCTTAGACCCTAGTTAAGGGTATTAGCACACATAACAGGTTTTCTTGCCAGGTCCTTCTTCACTCACTCCATTTTCTATACCCAAGAGAAAGCTGTAAGTCAGCACTAACCCATCTGGGAAGAAAGAAGCCTGTTTGCAGTCTAAAGTACCAAGGCAAAAAAAGGATAACTGGAGGTTCTGAAGGTAGTTAAACAAAGTCCTTCTATGCCTCCATTTCCAATAAACTGAGGGTAAAACAGTTGTGAAGATTAAATGAGACACTGCATGTGAAATGCATGGATACTGCCTAATACACAGCAACACTCAATAATACTAGCTGCTGTTATTTATTTATACTTCATATTTATTACTGAAGACATCGTTAGGCTGAAAGATTGGTGATCAGTTTTCTAGGTCACACAAACTCGGCTGTGACCTGAAACAAGTTATATGGCTTCTCTAGACTTCCGTCTCCTCTGAGAGGTGAGGGTAGATTATCAACGGGGTCCCTTTTGGCTCTGCCAATCTGAACCAATGATTCTAAAACTGGCTTCTTTAAGCTCCCTGACAGTCTCAGAGATTCCTTTCTTGGAGATTGGCTACATGACCTGTAAGTCACTCAGCTAATTGAATCTTATCCAGGGATAGCACCAATATGCGTCTGTGTGACCTCAGCCAGGCAGTTTCAGATAGACACACTGTAAGCCGAGAGCTCTGCTCATAATTCTAAGGAGTACAAATGTTTACACAGTCACACATCCACATAGATATCTGGGCTTCTAATACCCAGCACTCATTTACCCTTCTAGTGGTGACCCCACCCTAATTTGCCTCTGGAGGACGATCCTGTCCTGTCACACTTGGCCCAGGTGCTTCTGGTGAAATTGCTCTCCCCTGTGTGGCTGAACCACACTGCCTGCCTCTTATCAGTTCCATCTTAGGTCTGCAGTCCATCCCCTCCCCTTTCTGCATGACCACACCTTCGTCTGCTTATGAGGAATGTGCCCATCAACCCACTCCAGTATTCTTGCCTGGAGAATTCCATGGACAGAAGAGTCTGGAAGGCTTCAGGGGGTTGCAGAGAGTCAGGACTGAGCAACTACCACTCACTCACTCAAGGAATGTGCCCAAGCCAGATAAACTCCCTAACAACTTGCCTTACCCTTGCTTTCTACTGATGTGAAAACTGGAAGAATGCCTTTTGCTGAGGTATGGTAAATGGTCGTGAGACCCCCAGGAAGGGCAGGGAGCTCCATCAGCACGGACCAGCCAGGCTCCTCCCTAGTAGTCAGGTTCTGTTCCTAGCTTTGGTCCCTTCAAGTCCTCCTTACCCTCTGCAGAGGCATGGAGCTCCGCTGTGAATGCTTCTGGATCATCTCCTGATCCCTCCTACCTGTGTGGAAGTTACCCACAATAAACACTTCACAACTGTACTTTAAGGAGTTGCCTGCTTAGTTTTTTGGTCTTCAAGTTCGTTCTCAGTTTGGGGGACATTATTCAATATCTCTGCTTTTCAACATCTATCAGATTTGTTTAGATATAACCCAATCAGTGAACAGACATTGATTCAAGGTAAGAACATGACCCATTCAGAGTAGAGTTACATGCAATGAGATCTTTGCTTCACCTTCTAGAAAAGAGTCACATCCAGGTTCTTCCCCTCTGGACTTGGATCTGAAAGCATGGAGCTCTGGAATGAGGACAGGAGAGGCTGTTACAAAGGAGCTAAGAAATGGAAAGTGAGAAAAACTAGTGGTAAGAAAGTGAGAAACACAGGCAGTGCCACTTCCTTGGTAAACCCACGGATGGTAGTGCTGTCTGAACCCTGGCTTAAGTCTGAAAACCTATTCCTAGTACACGAATCAACAAAATTTCTTTTTAGGGGGTTTTAAGGCAGTCTGATTTGGGTTTTAATCTGTTACTTATGACTCAAAGAATTTAAACATTTTTACAGATGGTCCATACGTAAACCAAATAATTCCTTTATTAGCAGCTTTGTTGTAGACAAAGCTGTCTATCTGAAGCAAGGTATCCCACCAAAGTTAGAAGTGGAGAGCATTCTTTCAGGAAAAACTCATGGAAATAAGTTTAAATGTGTACTTAAATTCATTTTGCTAATATTATCTTAGTTTCATAAGAGCAAGGATGGGCTTGTATACACAAAAAACCTATTTCCTCTCTCCAATGAGTGGGCCTTGCCTTGAAAGTCACAGACCCAAACATGGGCACTTGTGAAAGATGGCTGGGAGCACCTGCTGAGCTTTATCTTATCTGTAATGGGCATAACCAGAAAGGATCAACACGGTGCTCACACAGCAAAGGTCACCAACAGAAGTGCAGGGTGATAAGCAGCAGCAGCTGCAAGTGGAGCGACCTGCCCATTTTTCCAGCTGACATGCTCGAAACAGAGGGGCCCAAATCTGGTGTGCTGAGACGACACATCTGAAGTGTTTGAAAGACAATGTTCTCAGATGGACGTCTGTTAACTTATTAACCCCTAGAAGTGGGGTATTCAATCAAGTAATGCTAGTGTTAAACACTCTGATGCTGGGAGGGATTGGGGGCAGGAGGAGAAGGGGACGACAGAGGATGAGATGGCTGGATGGCATCACTGACTCGATGGACGTGAGTTTGAGTGAACTCGGGGAGTTGGTGATGGACAGGGAAGCCAGGTGTGCTGCAGTTCATGGGGTGGCAAAGAGTCGGACATGACTGAGTGACTGAACTGAACTGAGTGTTAAACATTCTTTTCCTTTCGCTTTACCATTCCCATCATTCATCACCTTTGTCAAATGAGGAAGTAAGAAATGTGAAAGCTTTCTGTAAAACTGTAAAGTGTTATTCAACATTGCTTTGCACTCTAAACGAGCTTTGCTTGGAGATGATTTGGGTTTCTCTCTCCCTCATGGGCTGTAATAAATTGAGAGAAAGGGACCATTTTAGGCCCATCTCCTCTTTTTGTTGTTTTTTGTTTGTTTGTTTTAAGCAGTGCTGACTTTATCACCAAAGTCAGTAGGGTGTGATGGTTTTAATGTATAACTTTCTCAACAGGTTAGCTGTGATATACCCACAAGGGTTATTTGGTTGATAGTCTAGCTAGTAGCTGTTCACATGGCTTCTCTTTCAAAGGGACACAGGTCATGGCAGCCAAAATCCCACTCCTAGATCCACTTTTTACTGTTAGCATACTGTTAGTAATTAGAATTACTTCTGAATTTCCTGTAATCTCAGGACTTTAGGAAAACTGCAAGGGGCTCTGTGGTAACGGGCAGTGCCACTTCCTTGGTAAACCCATGGACAGAAGTCCTGGGAACACACAAATCCCACCACAAAATGCATATTAAGAACATCTTCTACTTTCTCACAGTACAGCCTCTTTTCCATAATAACCAGCCTGGAAAAATCAGAGACACTCTACAAAACCCCTGCTCTCATCTCTGTTGCCTCTCTTGCCCTCTGCTGCCTCTCCCTTCTCCCCTGCCACCTCTTCTGCACCAGCCATCTCTGAACTCTGTCCACCACTCGTTCCCACCCATTTCATTCCAGCTGGTGCTGCCAGGAGCCGGCGCCTTTGGCTGACCACAACTTCTAACACTTCCAAGTTTCTTTGTTGTTATCTACTTCTCGATACATTGGGACCGGGCGGGCAACAAAACAAAACAAAAACACACATATATACAGAAAACTGAGCTAAACAGGGTAATCCCCATGTAAGAATGCAGCAAATTAATTTCAAATGTATGATCCTGGTTTGAATTGTGTTAAGTAACTATACAATTGCTACATTATCCTAGTACATAATAGTACAAGCTTCAAAATCATTTGAATCATTCCAGACAAGTAATATTCAGCAAAGTGAAAGACAAAGAGCTTCACTAACTTTCCTTTCTTTTTCGAAGCTGAACAAACCTTTTCTCCATATCCACATATGAAAGCGTATCTGAAAGCATCAATGCCAGTATATAATGTTTTAAAAACTCTTCACTTTTTCTTTTCATAAAAAATTAAATATATATGCAGTATACTATATGTACATAAAATGAGTAAAAATATATCGTGAGATGTATTATCAGTCTTCTGAGAAATAATAATAACCTGTTACTAACAGCAGCTGAGGACACAGTTACAGAACCAAGAGTCTCTTCCGTGGGTCCGCGTCTGGGCTCACTCTGCAAATCTCCTGGCTTCAGGGCTTTTACAGCTGAGCTCTTAGTGTCTTACTGTTGTCTATACTTTAAATTTGGCCTGTAGGCATGGTTTTCCTGAAACCCTCCCTCTGTTTCACCTCCCCTCCTACCCAGGTAACTAACGATAACAACCCAAGGTATATTACAGCCTTCTGTAGCTTGCTTCTGTGTTGACAGTATAGCACACATTTGTCCATCAATTTTCAATACTCTACTCTTTGCACAACCATGTGAGACAAGAAAGAGAAAGAATCCAAGTAGTTGGGAAACTGGGATTGAGATTTTTTAAATTTAATAACTCATTTATAGTATTCAATATATTTATTGTACTTGCTGCTGCTGCTACTGCTGCTAAGTCCCTTCAGTCGTGTCCGACTCTGTGCGGCAGCCCACCAGGCTCTCCCATCCCTGGGATTCTCCAGGCAAGAACACTGGAGTGGGTTGCCATTTCCTTCTCCAACACATGAAAGTGAAAAGTGAAAGTGAAGTCGCTCAGTCGTGTCTGACTCTTAGCGACCCCATGAACTGCAGCCTACCAGGCTCCTCCGTCCATGGGATTCTCCAGGCAAGAGTACTGGAGTGGGGTGCCATTGCCCTCTCCTGAAGCAACTAAGCTAGTGAGTCACAACTACTGAAGCCCACCTGCTCCAGAGCCTGCCAGTTATTAATACAACGACTGAACCGGTGCCTTAGAGCCAGAGCACCACAACAAGATAATAGCTTCTCCAAATCACAACAGAGAAAGCCCAAGTGCATCAGCAAAATCCCAGTATAGCCAAAAATAAATAAATACTAAAACTAAAAAAAAAAAAAAGAATTTGGCAGGCTTTGGTCCCCAGGTTGCGCAAGTCTGTTAAGTACTCTTGGAATATATTTATTTATTTACTTATTTATTTCCTCTTGGAATTTCCTTAGTGACTGAAATGGCTTTATTACTCTCCATGGGCCCTGATAATTTATGCTAACAACATGACCTACGGTTGACCACTAGTTTAATAATGGGATGACTCAGGTTGTGAGGCTGGCCATTTCACAAAGACCAAGGAAGTGACTAGAAGTTTGGGGCTTAGAGCCAGGTGGGCTTATTAGCTTCCCTGGTGGCTCAGAGGAGAAAGCATCTGCCTGCAATGCAGGAGGCCCTGGGTTCGATCCCTGGGTTGGGAAGATAACCTGGAGAAGGCTATGGCAACCCACTCCAGTATTCCTGCCTGGAGAATCCCATGGACAGAGGAGCCTGGCGGGCTACAGTCCACGGGGTCGCAAAGAGTCGGACACGATGGAGCGACTTCACTTTTCTAAGGAGAGGAGAATGCTGGAGATGTTACTTAGTAGGTACTTAATAGGTTGCACAAAATACAGGCACTTAAATAGAAAAGAAAAGAAAACAAGTCTGGCCTCACCAGTGCAGTCTATACTCTTACTACAAGCCTTACTATTCCCATCAAGCTCCGGGCCAGTTTGGAAGGATGGGAACAAATAAAGCAAGAAGGACATACTTAAAAGACCTGCTTCCAAACTGGAAGCTCCCAGACACTGGAGTTTTGCTTCCACTCTAACCTGGACAGTCATGTTGGAGGTGGTAGCGGAGAGGGAATGAAGCAGCAAGACTCAGATATTGCATGGAAAATGCTTAAATATAATATACTTTATAGGAAATGATTTTACTTTGGGTCCATTAGCAATTGTTCCTGTGCCATGGCTGCTGTGATCTGCAGTGATGTGAACTCACAGGCAGGGTGCTGTAACACCAGAAGCAAACACACACATGGAGTCTCAGCAGTCTGACGTGATCTACTATTCATTTTTCCCAGTCTTCACTGCGGGGAGGATTAATGTGTGGACTAGTGCTCAGAAGTTCTGTTCTGCTTAAGGGGCCAGCCATCTCCTGGTCCTGAAGCCCCCAAGAAACAAAGAGGAATACGAGGATTTAAAAAGTTCTATGACTAAAAGAATTCTTGTGAGTGAGGAAAGGAGAAATTAGAACCCCGAGAAACACTAACTTAATCCATTATTTGGTCAAGAAATTATCTTCTTTGCAATGATAACCAAGGACATCTATTTGTAGCTTTGTGACAAAAAACTTATTCCGTCAGCACTGTGAAAACTACCGAATCACCCCACTGGCAGGTAGGCGCCCTTCTCCCTTTAATTTTCACTTTTACTTGAGGTAGATTCCCTAGACAAAGTCAGTGCCCTCTAAAATTTCTGAACAGTAGCACATTTAGCCACCCAGAACAGCCAGGAAGAAAGCCATTTAATTGGGTCTTTGGCTCATCTTGACCCTAATCTCCAACAGGAAAGGCACAGCTAAGGAGACGTTCTGCTCATGGACAGGATAGGGAGAAATAAATCTCCTTCAAGTAGTATCACTCCATGTTAGCTACTCTGCACAAGTCTGCTTAAAGTGAATTGCTAGATTCACTAGTAGGCAAAGGAATGGGCTCATGCAACTATTCATGTTATCTAGTTGCCGAAACTAGCACTTCAAAAATGACAAATTGGTTTAAAAAAATATTTTAACTTTTACTGTTCTTTTTCCTGTTTTTTTTTTAATTCTCTTGATATGTCAAAACCAAAAAATAATCAGATTCATTATTTTAACTGATAGTTCACTTCAGACACACCTCTATCCCATTTTACTTCTCTTGCTCTCAAGTTTCATTATCTGTAAAACAGGTGCAAGACCTGTTGATGTATTAAAAGTTCACTTCTAACTTTAAAATTATTGAACTGAGACTTCAAGAACTTGTGCTTACAAATGAAGCATTCTACACTTCATTAAGATTATGGGATGAAACACCACTTACTGTAGTTAAAAATGAAAATTAAAATACTTATGTATACATTCTCATTCTGAATCAGAAATATAATTCCAATCAAAGGGAAATGATTAAGAATAATTTTAACAGACTGTAAAAATACATCTGCTCTAGTTATGATGGGGAAAAATTCTATTATGGCTATTTAAATGCAAAGTTCAATGCCTTCTGATAAAGGAAGGATCCTAACTCAAAAGCAGAGACATTACTTTGCCAACAAAGGTCCATCTAGTCAAGGCTATGGTTTTTCCAGTGGTCATGTATGGATGTGAGAGTCGGACTGTGAAGAAAGCTGAGTGCCGAAGAATTGATGCTTTTGAACTGTGGTGTTGGAGAAGACTCTTGAGAGTCCCTTGGACTGCAAGGAGATCCAACCAGTCCATCCTAAAGGAGATCAGTCCTGGGTGTTCTTTGGAAGGAATGATGCTAAAGCTGAAACTCCAGGACTTTGGCCACCTGATGCAAAGAGTTGACTCATTGGAAAAGACTCTGATGCTGGGAGGGATTGGGGGCAAGAGAAGAAGGGTACGACAGAGGATGAGATGGCTGGATGGCATCACTGACTCGATGGATGTGAGTTTGAGTGAACTCCGGGAGATGGTGATGGACAGGGAGGCCTGGCGTGCTGCGATTCATGGGGTCGCAAATAGTCAGACACGACTGAGCGACTGAAGTGAAGTGAAAGGATACATATGGTGATAAAGTATTATATGATTGGATATCTAAAACTAAATTAATAATTTGGCATATATTTACAGGGAAGGGCTTCCCTGGTGGCTCAGCTGGTAAAGAATCCTCCTGCAATACAGGAAACCTGGGTTAGGACAACCTCCTGGAAAAGGGATCGGCTACCCACTCCAGTATTCTGGCCTAGAGAATACTATGGGCTGTATAGTCCATGGGGTGGCAAAGAGTCGGACATGACTGAGCGACTTTCACTACACTGATAAAATCAAAAGCCATCTGTGAAAATTGGACTGGAGTCAAGAAACAGACTTGATCATAATATTTAGAAGTTTAAAACTATTTAGGCCTTCATTATTCAAGGGAAAACTGAAATTAACAGGCAGTTCCTTAAGCTGAACTGGGTTTGAGGGACTTGATCGTACATGTAAGGTGTTCAGGTTTTCTGTGTATCTGTTGTACAGATGTGAACCCTGGAGTTCACATCCTGAAAAGAAGCTCCTGTCTACCCTAATGTATGTAGCATAATCCAGCAGGGGATGGCACATGGCAAGTGCTCAACGGATCATTTGTTTTCTTCTCTTTCTTCCTCTATCAGTAGATGTAAACTACCAGGGTGAAAAAAAAAAATGACCTGTTAAAATAGTGAAAAAGAATCAAAAGAGTTTAAATAGGAGCTGAAAGAAACACCCGCTGCTCTGTTATCAGGCAACCGGCTTCCTTGGGTGTTTAACTTTAACCACATCAAACAGAAGCACCTGTGAATGTTTGTCTTCTATTACATATTCTTTTACAGAGAAATGAAGCACAATAACAGCACTAAAATGAATAAAACTGTTTCTTTAAAGTCATGTATTTACAACAGATTACACATACGTCAAAGACTTTTCAAAACAAAAAAGTCTACTTTTTAGAATGGAAAAATTGTGTTCTATTTCCGAATGAACAAGTGATGTTAGATCCTCATAAAAGAAAATTATAAATTATATAATCAGTGTGCATTAAATGATAGCTTGGGAAAAGAAAAGACCTCAGGAGACACCTTTTTGTTCTGTTTTGCTTAGATAAATACACTCAGCTTCAGGTGTTTTGAGTGTCTTGGTACTATGGTGACAGGGGACATAAACATATAAAATTGACTTTCCAGGTAAATGATGAAATGTGATCTATATTAACATAATTTTTAAGAGAACTTTATGAAAAGTATATCAGTATGTTTATACACAGTGTTCACAAATGATGTAGAAGTTTTGGGAATGTTCATTTTTTCCTATTCCAATATATACTGAAATATCAATGAAGAGTCCCTCAATAACACAAAAGGGAACTATAACGAAGTACGCAGTGGAGAGAGAGACTTGGGAGGAAGCTGTGAAATTTTAAGGGAATATGCACCACAGATTCACTCCATTTTAAAGCTTAAAAGGACGTTAGAGATAAATACTTCAGGGATTCAATCAACATTTCATTAACAGAATTTCATTTTTAAAGGTTAGCTTTGGTATGTTTAAAATCTTTTATTAGACTTAATATATACCCTCAAATGTGTTAATATACCACATTTTAACACCCTGTAGTCTATCAATATGTTGCCTCGTGTTGCCAAGTTAACTAGTTTTTGTGTAGAACTCAAA
The DNA here is from genome assembly GCF_003369695.1 of Bos indicus x Bos taurus. Lineage (NCBI taxonomy): Eukaryota > Metazoa > Chordata > Mammalia > Artiodactyla > Bovidae > Bos > Bos indicus x Bos taurus. The sequence goes on from NC_040085.1 coordinate 320,557, forward strand.
AAAATAAAAAGCTCTTCCATTATCTCTGACTTATTGAAGAAAGTCATATTATCTGTTATCTTCAGGACTCAGGATTTTCTTGATACCATGAATCCAAAATGATATGTATTAACAGAAGTAAACTGGATGAGGGGTAAAGAGAAATAGTTCTTTTAAATTTCTGGATGAGAAAATGTGAAGGGCCATCACTTCTTTCTTTTTTCTTAAAGTATAGTTGATTTATAATGTATTAGTTTCTAATGTACAGCAAAGTGATTCAGTTACACATAATATGTTTTTCATAAGACACTGAATATAGTTCTCCGTGCTATGTAGTAGGACCTTGCTGTTTATCTATTTTACATTTAGCAGTTTGTATCTGCTAATCCCAAACTCCTCATTTATCCCTCTCCCACCACCCCTTTCCTGCTTTGGTAATCATAAGTTTGTTTCCTATGTCTGTTAATCTGTGTCTGTTTCATAAATAAGTTCATTTGTGCCATATTTTAGATTCAACATACAAGTGGTATCACATGGTATATGTCTTTCTCTGTTTAACCTACTTCAGTTAGTATGATAATCTCTAGGTCCATTCACGTTGCTGCAAATGCATTATTTCATTCTTTTTTATGGCTGAGTAGTATTTCATTGTGCATATATACCATTCCTTCTTTATTTAAAAAATGTATTTATTTGACTGCATCAGGCCTTAGTTGTGGCACGAGGGTTGAGGTGCCCTGCACCATGTGGGACCTTAGTTCCCCAACCAGGGGTCAAGTCCACATCCCATGGATTGCAGGATGGATTCTTAACCACTGGACCACCAGGGAAGTCCCCTACTACATCTTCTTTATCCATTCAGCTGTCAGTAGACATCTAGGTTGCTTCCATGTCTTGGCTATTGTAAACAGTGCTGCTATGAACATAGAGGAGCCTGTATCTTTTTGAATTATAGTTTTGCCCAGATGTATGCCTAGGAGTACCCACTCCAGTGTTCTTGCCTGGAGAATCCCAGGGACAGGGGAGCCTGGTGGGCTGCTGTCTATGGGGTCGCACAGAGTCGGACACGACTGAAGCGACTTAGCAGCAGCAGCATGCCTAGGAGTAGGATTGCTGGGTCATGCGGCAGCTCTACTTTTGATTTTTAAAGTAACCTCCACACTGTTTTCCACAGTGGCTGCACCAATTTACATTTCTACCAACAGTGTAGGAAGGTTCCCTTTTCTCCACACTCTCCCCAGCATTTATTTGTAAACCTGTTAATGATGGCCACCTCTAACAATGAGGTGGTACCTCACTGTAGTTTTGACTTGCATTTCTCTAACAATAAGCAATGATGAGTATCTTTTCATGTTCCTATTGGTCATTTGTATATCTCTGGAGAAATAAGACAGCAACCTTGCTTGTAATAAGGTTAGAGGCTTTACATTTTTCTGACTTGCCAGGTCTTTTGATTTCTTTTAGGTACCATAAAACCAGGTACAAAAGAATCCTAAATCAAGGAATGTTTAAATAAAACTTCAACAGTAGCCTACAGACCTGTTTTATAGATTCCTAGGTCCAGATCAAGGTAGCAAGATGCTAGTTGGCATACTGGTGCCTCCACAGTTCTCAAATTAGTGCTAATATCTGAAATTTCTAAAGGAAAGAAAATTCAGGATTTCTGGAGAGACATTAGTAACAGGAAACTGTTTATACTGCCGGCAACAGAAGCAGAATCCATTTTTCAAATTTCATGCTCCCTTAGCAGGTGATCTATGAGCACTCTGAGAAAGGAGATGTATGGCTGGGGAATATTTTTCTGGGCTCCAAAATCACTATAGATGGTGACTGCAGCCATGAAATTAAAAGACGCTTACTCCTTGGAAGAAAGGTTATGACCAACCTAGATAGCATATTCAAAAGCAGAGACATTACTTTGCCAACAAAGGTTCGTCTAGTCAAGGCTATGGTTTTTCCTGTGGTCATGTATGGATGTGAGAGTTGGACTGTGAAGAAGGCTGAGCACCGAAGAACTGATGCTTTTGAACTGTGGTGTTGGAGAAGACTCTTGAGAGTCCCTTGGACTGCAAGGAGATCCAGCTAGTCCATTCTGAAGGAGATCAGTCCTGGGTGTTCTTTGGAAGGAATGATGCTAAAGCTGAAACTCCAGGACTTTGGCCACCTCATGCAAAGAGTTGACTCATTGGAAAAGACTCTGATGCTGGGAGGGATTGGGGGAAGGAGGAGAAGGGGACGACAGAGGATGAGATGGCTGGATGGCATCATTGACTCGATGGATGTGAGTCTGAGTGAACTCTGGGAGTTGGTGATGGACAAGGAGGCCTGGCGTGCTGCGATTCATGGGGTCGCAAAGAGTCGGACACAACTGAGCGACTGATCTGATCTGATCTGACATGCCTGGAACTAGAAACTCTGAGGAGCAGACAACCTTTCTAATATGAGGAAGAACCTATATTTCTGCTTTGACTCTTAAGGATAAAACTAGGAGAAAGGTTTGCTTGATCTTCCTTCAAGAAGTGTGTGTCGTGTGTGTGTGTGTGTGAGAGAGAGAGAGAGAGAGAGAGACAGAAAAAGGGAGAGGGGAAGGGACCGAGAATGTGAGTATGCAAGCCCTGGGGTGGGTATGCTTTGGAATCAAAGTGAAGGGCTGAATATAAAGAATTTTCAAATTATTACCTGCATAAGAAATCAGACACTACTAGTCATTCAGAGTCAGCTGTCAGGCTGGCTGCCTAAGAATCACTTCTAAAAACTCTGGGTCCTGGGCTCATCTCCAAGATTAGGTAGAACTGCAGTCAGGGTTAGGAACCAAAGGCCATGAATCACAACTCCTTCCAGTTCCTTAAACCCTTTAACTTCTTCACAACTGTTTTATTTTATGAGTTTCCCCAAAATGATGAGAAACATTTTTGAGGCTATCCTTAGAAAACTGGGGAAAATGCATCTTATTCTGAAGCCAGTTTTTGAGATAAAGGGCTCTGTGTAAAGTTAGGAACGTGCTGAATTATTGGATTTGTTGTAAGGGAGCGAGTGACCCTGGGAAGCCCTGGTTAGGGGCCTGGTGACAGTAATCCTGTTTGATTTTTGACTGGTTATTACAGAATTCTCATTTCTGTTTTGTACCTCTTTTCCTCATATATTGTCCCCAGCTGGTCTAAGACAGGGCCACTGGGGGAGAAAGCGGGAACGCTGCAGTACAGGAGGGTAACAACATTAGTTACGTCCACTTTTCATAAAGCTGCTGGCCTTTCCAACAACTCTGCAATCAACTGCTGACTGAAGACTGCATTCTCCTCAGTTTTCTGAAGGTTTATTCCATCAAATGAAGTGTATCAGTCTACATTAATAAGCAAAGCTTTATTCTAGCATCTAGGATTTATTGTTAGAAAATATGGGAAACTAACCAAATCATGCCTGAAAACAAAGGAAAAATACCATTTTCCCTCTTGTGCTAAGTTGCTTCAGTCATGTCCGACTCTTTGTGACCCTATGGACCACAGTCTGCCAGGCTTCTCTGTCCAGGGCGTTTCCCAGGCAAGAATACTTGAGTAGGTTACCATTTCCTCCTCCAGGGGATCTTCCCAACCCAGGGATGGAACCGGCGATTCTTACATCTCCTGCGGTGGCAAGCAAGTCTTTTACCACTAGCGCTACTTGGGAAGCCATTTTCCTTTTATGACACTTAAAAAAATCTACCTTACCAATTTTTATTTGGAGCTTGAGTTTTTACATGAAGTCGCATTATTGAAGACTTGGCTGTCTTGTGATGAATTTTTCATATGCATTCTCTGCCATACTATTGTTAAAATGAAATGCTGCTACTGTGAGATGGGTTTTAATTGACCTATTATAGGTTTCTTTCAGATGGCACTACTTTAGGGACATTCAAGCATTTGCTGCTATTGTTTGGGCCTGTGGATAATGTACAGATTTAAAAATAAATCTTATTGCTGATATGTCCATTTCTTTCCCTGCACTTTGTTATATCTGGGATGTAGTCAAACTTATCTGATTTAATAAGCATTTTTTAAAAAATGCCATGACTATTAAATACCTTGTTTACATACAGGTGAAATAAATTTATTCCAACCAAAAAAAAATCTACCTAAAATAAGTACATCATAGATTCACAGAGAAAGGAGCTGTGAGGAAAGGGTTATTCTTCTAGAAATTAAGTTAAATGGAGTTTAAATGGAGTGCAGTGAACAAACAGAAAATAATTTTTGGTGGGAATGTGGGAAAACTGGAACCCTTGTACACTGCTGGTAGAAATGTAAAATGATTCAGTTGTTGTGGAAAACATATGGCTGTTCCTCAAAAAAAGTAAATATATAATATATATTAGTAATACTGCAATTCACTCCTTGGTATATACCCAAAAGAACTGAAAACAGGTACATACAAATCTATGTATATACCTGTTAATAGTAGTGCTATGTCCAATAGCCAGAAAGTGGAACCCCAAATGTCAATCAAACGATGAATAAACAAATAAATAAATAAATGCCATTATATATATAATGGAAGCATAAAAAGGAATGAAGTGCTGAGAGATGTTACAGTGCAGACAGTCCTTGAAAACACTATGCTAAGTGAAAGATGTCAGACACAAAAGGTCATATATACTAGGATTCCACTTATGTAATATATTCAGAATAGGCAAATCCACACAGACAGGAAGCAGACCGGGAGTTCCCACGGATTGGAGGGGTGGAGAATGGGAAGTGCTGAATGGGTATGGGTTTCTTTTTGGGGTGATGAAACTGTTTTGGAACTCTTTTGTAACAGAGGTGGTGGTTGTACAACATTATGAATATACTAAATGCCACTGAATTGTTCACTTTAAAATGGTTATCTGAACATTAGGTGAATTTAACCTGAATGAAAAAAAAAAAAAAAAGACAAGTGAAATGCCTTCTCAGTGGATTAGGGTGTCGTTTTCCACAACTAAGAAATAGGTTTTGGTCTGCACATACCTGGAAGACAAGGTTGATGTTGTTGAGGTTCCAAGTTTGGGTCTGGAGGCATGGGTAATTCCTCAGAAACATACTTTAAAAGTTCCTTCCCCTGGTATGTTATCTGCACATAAGTAAACACAGAATTTCAAAATCATACAAAATCACCAGAAGCAAATGCACCTATCTCTTGCAAATTGTAACTCCAGTAGAGTACTGACTGTTGTATATTATGTATTGGCAAACTATAACTCACAGTCAAATGTGGGCTACCATCTTTTCTGTAACTAAAGTTTTTATTAGAACACAGTGATACCATTCATTTACTTAACATCTATGGCTGTTTTTATGCTACAAAAGGATCAAGTAGTTTTGACAGAGATCATATGCTCACAAAGCCTGAAATATTTATTATCTGTCTCTTTACAGAGAAAATTGTTGACCTCTGATATATATCATTAATTCTCTCATACATTCACTTACTCAACAAATGTTAATTCAGTACCTGCTACTTTACAACATAAAAAAAGTAGTGTTGCATTAATAAAATTAAGCCATAAAAGTAAAATGGTACTTTTCAAGAAATCAGACATGCAACTGATTAGACGAACAGCATTTCAGGTCTAAACATCAAAGCTTCCCCGCCTCCCCTGCCCTTGGTTTACTTGTGAACTTAGCTATTGTTTATCAGCCCCAAAGTTCAGAGCTTAGAAATACATACATAAAAATGGGCTGGACTGAGGCAGACTGGCAAACACCTGCCAGAAATGTATCAGCCCAAGAGTCTTTGCTTTCTCCAGAATGAGTTCTAAAGCAGTCTGATAACATAATCCCAGAAGCTAGGTTCACTATGGTTAACCCAGCAAATCTTGACTTGAACACCCCTTCCTCCAGGATACTCACCCAGAGATGCTCAAGTAGTGACATTCCTACAGGACCCCATAATCTCTGTGCTTATATTTCTGTCAAGCACTAAACCCACTTAAATGAAACTATGTATTAATGTGTCTGTTTTCACTAAAGATCTGTATCATACTAAGTTTTATTTTCTAGCACTTCACATAGTGCCTGACAATACAGGGAGAAAGCTCTGAAGTCCCAGATCTTAATCAGGATTCTTAAATTCTTTGAGTACCTCCAGATTTTTAAGTTGTGGGGAGTAAAATGGAAGATACTTATGAGAAATATACCTTTGGCATACTGTTGAGCACACCCTCGGTACTCAATAAGTGCTTGTTATTGAAGGGAGCAAGGACGGCCTAAGGAATATGGAATGGTTAGGCAGACTTATAGCTCAATCCTATGACCAAACAGAGCTTCACATGTTAATGTAACAGACTTGGCCTACTCAGCTTGCTAAACCCTCCTTACCTGCAACGGAAGAAGCAGTGAGGCCACTAAATGCCTTCTGTCACTTCTCCAAATAATAAACAGGTGAAAACAATGGATTTTGACCATTCATCCAAAAAAAAGAAGAATATACCTTCAAAGCGCACATGAAATCATATCAAGCATCTTTTCTAACCACAATATTAAGTGACTAGAAATCAACTACTAAAAAAAAAAAAAGAACAACTGCAAAACACACGAACACGTGGAAGCTAAACAACATCCTACTAACCAACCAATGGCTCACTGAAGAAATGAAAGAAGAAATAAAAAGTACCTAGAGACAAAAGAAAAGAAAATCACAATGATCCAAAATCTATGGGATACAGCAAAAGCATTTTTAAGAGGGAAGGTTCTAGTGATACAAGCTTACCTCAGGAAAAAGAAAAAACTCAAACAACCTAGCCTTACACCTAAAGGAACCAGAGAATGAAGAACAAAAAAAAACCTATCAAAAAGATTAGAGCAGAAATAGAGACCAAAAAAAAAAAAACAAAAAACAGGAAAGATCAACGAAACTAAAACCTGGTTCTTTGAAAAGATAAACAAAATTGATAAACCTTTAGTCAGACTCACAAAGAAAAACAGGGAGAGGGCCCAAGTCAATCAAATTAGAAATGAAAGAGAAATTATCACCAACACCACAGAAATACCAAGGTTCTTAAGAGACTACTACAAACAACTACATGCCAATAAAATGTACAATCTAGAAGAAATGGACACATTCTTACAAATGTACAATCTCCCCAAACTGAACTGGGAATAAATAGAAAATCTGAAGAGGCCAATTACCAGTGATGAGATAGAAACAGTAATTTAAAAATTCCCAACAGGGGGACTTTCCCGGTCCAGTGGCTAGGACTCCATGCTCCCAATGCAGTGGGCCTGGGTGTGATCCCAGGCCGGGGAACTAGATTCCACATGCCACGAGTAAGGCGCTGTGTGCCACATTTAAGACCCAACGTGGGCAAAAAAATAAACACACATTAAAAAACCCCACAAAACTCCCAACAAGGATTTCCCTGGTGGTAAATCCAGGGAAAGTGGGTAAAGCTCTATGCTCCCAATGCAGGGGGCCCATGTTGATATCACTAGCCTGGGAACTAGAACCCACATGCCACAACTAAGAATTCACAGGCCACAACTAAAGACCCCACAGGCAGCAGCTAAAGGGCGAAGATCCTTGAGTCATAACTAAGTCCCGGTGCAGCCAAATATGTAAATGTTAAAACAACAAACAAACAAACTCCCAACAAACAGAAGTACAGAACCAGAGAGCTTCACAGGTGAATCTTACCAAACATTTAGAGAAGAGTGAACACCTATCCTTCTCCAACTATTCCAAAAAACTGCAGAGGAAGGAACACTTTCAAACTCATTCTAGAAGGCCGGCATTACCCTGATACCAAAACCAGACAGGATATCACAAAAAAAGTCCCATAAATTACAGGCCAGTATCACTGACGAACACAGACACATAGATCCTGAACAAAACATTAGCAAACAGAATCCAGCAACATATTAAGAGGATCATAAATCATGATCAGGTGGGATTTATCCTAGAGTTGCAAGGATATTTCAATGTCTGCAAACTGATCAGTGTGATATAGCACATTAACAAACTAAAGAATAAAAATCATACAGTCATCTCAATAGATGAGACAAAGATTTTGACAAAATTCAATATCCATTTATGATAAAAAAAAATACTCCAGAAAGGGGGCAAAGAGAGAATATGCCTCAACATAACAAAGGCCATATATGACAAACCCATAGTTAACATAATAGTCACAGTGAAAAGCTGAAAGTATTTCCTCTAAGATCTCAAACAAGACAAGGATGACCACTCTTGCCACTTTTATTCACATAGTACTGGAATTTCTAGCCACAATAATCAGGCAAGAAAAAGAAATAAAGGGCATCCCAATTGTAAAGATATAAGTAAAACTGTCACTGTTTGCAGAAGACATGATACTATATATAGAAAACACTAAAAACACCACCAGAAAACTACCAGAGCTCATCAGTGAATTCAGAAAAGTTGTTGGATACAAAACTAATATACAGAAACCTGTTGTATTTCTGTATGTTAACAATGAACTATCAGAGAGAGCTAAGGAAATAATCCTGTTTACCACTGCATCAAAAAGAATAAATACCTAGGAATAAATCTACCTAAGGAGGCAAAAGTCCTGTACGTGGGAAACTGTAAGACACTGATGGAAAAGAAACTGAAAATGACACAAATAAATGGAAAGATATACTGTGTTTTTGGGCTGGGAGAATTAATATTGTTAAAATACCACACTAGCCAAGGCAATCTACAGATTCAATGCAATCCCTATCAAAATACCACTGGCACTGAACTAGAACAAATAGTTTTAAAATGTGTATGGAAACACAAAAAACCCTGAATAGTTACAACAATCTTGAGAAAGAAGAATAGAGCTCAAGGAATCATACTCTCTGACTTCAGGTTGTACTACAAAGCTGCTGTAATCAAAACAGTCTTGAACAGACACAGAAACAGACACACACATCAACAGAACAGAATACAGAGCCCAGAAGTAAACCCATGCACTTATATTCAATTAATCTCTGACACAGGAGGCAAGAATATACAAAGAAGAAAAGAGTCTCTTTACTAAGTGGTGCTGGGAAAACTGGACTGCTGCTGCTAAGTCGCTTCAGTCATGTCCGACTCTGTGCGACCCCATAGACAGCAGCCCACCAGGCTCCCCCGTCCCTGGGATTCTCCAGGCAAGAACACTGGAATGGGTTGCCATTTCCTTCTCCAATGGGAAAACTAGGAGCAACATGTAAAAAAATGAAATTAGAAGCATTTCTCACACCATATACAAAAAGTATACTCCAAATGAATTAAAGACCTAATGAAAGACCGGAAATCATAAAATTCCCAGAAGAAAACACAGGCAGAACACTCTCTGACATAAATTAGAGCAACATTGTTTTGGATCTGTTTCCTAAGGCAAAGGAAAGAAAATAAAAAATAAACAGGACCTAATTAAACTTAAAAGCTTTTATACAGCAAAGGAAACCACTGACAAAATGAAAACACTGAGGGGGAGAAAATACTTGCAAATGATATGACCCATAAGGAGTTAATATACAAAATGTATAAACAGCTCATACAACTCAGTATCAAAAAACAGCTTGTCAAAAAATGGGCAGAAGACCTGAATAGAAAATTTCCCAAAAAAGAGACATACAGATGGCCAACAATGACATGAAAAGATGTTCAACACTGCTAATCATAAGAAGAATGCAAATCAAAGCCACACTGAGGTATCACCTCACACCTGTCAGAATGGCCATCATCAAAAAGAACACAAATAACAAATGTTGCCAAGGCTGTGGAGAAAGGGGAACTTTTCTACACTGTTGGTGGTAACGAAAACTGGTGTAACCTCAATGGAAAACAGTACGGAGGTTTCTCAAAAACTTAAAACTACCATATGATCCAGCAATTCTGCTCCTGGGTATACATCCAGAAACAAAAACACTAATTCAAAACAGGTGAATGTGCACTTCAATGATCAAAGAAGCACTGTTTACAGTTGCCAAGATATAGAAACAACCTACGTGTTCACTGGGGCTTCCCTGGTGGCTCAGCTGGTAAAGAAGCCACCTGCAATGCAGGAGACCTGGGTTCAATCTCTGGGCTGGGAAGATCCCCTGGGGAAGGGAAAGGCTATCCACTCCAGTATTCTGGCCTGGAGAATTCCATGGACTGTATAGTCCATGGGGTCGTAAAGAGTCGGACATGACTGAGCAACATTCACTTTCACTTTAAGTGTCCGTCAACAAATGAATAGATAAAGAAGATGTGGTGTAAATGTACAATGGAATACTACTCAGCCATAAAAAAGTATGAAATCTTGCCATTTGCAACAACGTGGATGGACCTGGAGGGTTTATGGTATGTGAAATAAAAAAAACACAGAAAAAGACAAATATTCTGTTATTACTTACATGGGGAATCAAAAAATAAAAATAAATGAATGTAACAAAATAGAAACACAGATAAAGAGAACAGACTAGTGGCAACCAGCGTGGAGAGGGAAGAACGGAAGGGCAAGATAGGGGCAGGAGACTAAGAGGTACAGGTGACCACATATGAAATAAATAAGCTCTGGGGATACATTCTGCAGCACAGGGAATAGAGCGAATATGTCACAATAAATTTACATTCAGTTCAGTTCAGTTCAGTTCAGTCGCTCAGTCGTGTCCGACTCTTTGCGACCCCATGAATCACAGCACGCCAGGCCTCCCTGTCCATCACCAACTCCCGGAGTTCACTCAGACTCACGTCCATCGAGTCAGTGATGCCATCCAGCCATCTCATCCTCTGTCGTCCCCTTCTCCTCCTGCCCCCAATCTCTCCCAGCATCAGAGTCTTTTCCAATGAGTCAACTCTTTGCATAAGGGTGGCCAAAGTACTGGAGTTTCAGCTTTAGCATCATTCCTTCCAAAGAAATCCCAGGACTGATCTCCTTCAGAATGGACTGGTTGGATCTCCCTGCAGTCCAAGGGACTCTCAAGAGTCTTCTCCAACACCACAGTTCAAAAGCATCAATTCTTCAGCGCTCAGCCTTCTTTACAGTCCAACTCTCACATCCATACATTAAGTATAACATAAAAACTGTGAACCACTATGTTGTACCGCTGCAACTGACTATACCTCAAAAATAATATTTATTTAAGTACCTTTTCTGAAAACACGTGTCCCTTTTTATATAATAAAGTAATCTATAATTACTTCCTTTAACATCAGCTGCAAAAAACCCACTTATAATTAATCACAACATCTGTATTAGCTTGGTGTTCCATATATTTATGTTGTATTATTACTCCTTTAGAAATTCTATTGAGAGCTTAACAGTGTTACTGTGAGTTTATGTTAAAACTGAGTACAAGGTACTGTTTTTCTCTTTCCTTTTTTAAGGAATGATATTGGTGATTGCTTCTAATAAAAGTATGATCTGAAAGTTAAAAAAAATAATAATAATAATAACATTTATCTGCAAGTATATAAAAAGAAGAAAGACTGGGTTTTGTTCACATTATTGCCCTGATGATATCCAACACATGCTATGCCCTCATCAACGTGTAGGCTCAGTATGTTTTCATCTGTATCTCAAAATTTTAAGTATATTTTTAATCAGTTAGTGGTGTGTAAAATTTTACCTTAGTAGACTTAGGGGTCCTGAGTCCCCCATAAGCCGCAGACATATTACTAGGGATAATTCACGCATTCAAAGAACATAGCTTTAAGAAAATCCATTGAGTTAAAAATCTACTTTCCATAAGGCAGGAGTGCTTTAATGGACAGTGGTAACAGTGACTAGGCCTCAGACTGAACTGGCACCAAGTCCCTCAGGACACTGCAGCAGCGGGAGGAGCGCGTGCTGCCTGGCGGGTGAGCATGAGGACTCCCCTGGCAAGGCCGCACTGGCTCGGCTGCCTGGGTAGATCTGAGTCAGTTCTGGGGCTCGTCGCTCTGTCATCCTGTCAACGTGGATGTAGATGTAGGACGAGACCCAGTTTTCTGGCATTTCTTGCCTGACAACCTGGCTCTACATCCCCACACCACCTAGTCAGTGAAAATGTCCACATTTACCAAGACAGCAGAAACCTGTTCTCATCAAGAAGTGACTGTGAATTCAGGAGTCACCCCAAGACAAGAAGAGGTAAAGGTTACTGTGGTAAATTTTAAAGGAGGCTTTAAAAAAATTTGTAAACAAACTCAGTTTCTCAGCCTGTGTTATTTATGAGAAGTACATGAGTACTCTATAGTAATTTTTGAAACTATTTCTATTTCTAGGATAATTTAAAAAATCTAAGCTTGCTTAGATAATCTGTATGAATATCTCATATCCAAGAATTGCCCTAATTTTAGTGCCCACATTTGTATTTGGCTTCACCATCACCATCACTGTGCAACAGTATGACTCTAATTGACATGGCTAATGAGAGAAGACCAGAGGTAATGTGATATGTAACTGAGGCATATAAGTACAGCTGCTAAGCTGCTAAGTCGCTTCAGTCGTGTCCGATTCTGTGTGACCCCACAGATGGCAGCCCACCAGGCTCCCCCATCCCTGGGATTCTCCAGGCAAGAACACTGGAGTGGGTTGCCATTTCCTTCTCCAATGCATTAAAGTGAAAAGTCAAAGTCAAGTCGCTCAGTCGTGTCCAACTTTTAGCGACCCCATGGACTGCAGCCCACCAGGCTCCTCTGTCCATGGGATTTTCCAGGCAAGAGTACTGGAGTGGGGTGCCACTGCCTTCTCCCATATACGTACAGAGTGAGGGCCAAATGATATCACAGCCAGATACGCAAAACCAGAAAATGCAGTAACTCCAACAGAGATAAAGAGTGGGAAGACTGAGTCATCGCTAGGCACAGGCATGTCAGACTCCAAAGAACCTCGCTACAGCAACTACCCGTTCGCTCTGTGAGCAGAGATTCAGTTACACCAAAATAGTATCATCTATCATAACTCTAAGAAGCTTTGTAATAAAAAGGGATTTCCATGCATAAAATGTTAATTACTAACATGCAAATATAATTTATGAAACCACGGAAAGGATTAAGCAGGTTGAATTTAAAGCAGGTGACTCAAGTGGTCAGAAGAAAAAAATTACAGGAAAAGAGGAAGACAGAGACTATAAAGTAGAGAAAATTTAAAATATGCTCATGTAAGTGAAGGAACTGAAAACTGTTCTGGAAACACCTGTAACAGAGGTCCGGGAGACCAGAGTTCACAGTTTAGGGACAAAAACTGAGACAGAAGCCAGCAAAGAGGGTGCGCAGAGCTGAGTTGGACAAAAAAGGGGAGAGGAAACCGCCTTCTACTACTGGTGCATTAAGGCTTACTATAATGGCTAGTGGAGGCTGAAGGTATTTGCAACTCTATAAAACAGTAATGGTGACTGTCTGGTGATTCACACTTTTCTGGGTAAAACATTGCAATAGTGTTCCCTGAAATGGTGCCATGGACATCTGGAGATCATCTGGCTGATCATCAGACCTCAAGGGTGTTAGTCATCAATACTCTTCATATAGGTCGTTAAACTGGGCTTATAAATCAGAAGACAGAGCTGAAGGAGGACACTACTAAGTCTGGGAAGTCTGAGTAAAAATTCAGAAATTTTTCCTCCTGGAAGGCTAGCAATTCGTGGGAAAGACTATGTTCAAACATGTGGGTCTCAGGCTCCTTGATCATAACTTTCACCTTTAGGGGAAGAGTCTGCTTTATCATATCAGAATACTAGTAACATATTATTAACTAAATTATCCATACATCAGTGGCCCTGCATCTTCCATGTGGAATCACAAGGACCTGATATCTCTGTGGGGTGGCAGGAACTCTCGAGACAGGAAGATCGGGGCATTTGGTTTTCTGAGATGAGGTAAGGCACGAGGAAGGAGAGGCTTGGTCTGCTGTGCGACCCTGCTGCGGGGCGTTCTGGCAAACGCGGACTGCGGGAGAGCTTGTGGCGTGCTGCAGCAGGGACGCACAGAACTAGTCTGGAGAACCTTCAGCATCCTTTTTAATACAGGAAACAGTTTTATCAGCAAAGAATATGATGTTATCTCCAACTGAATATGAAGTTAAAGATTAATTTAGGGATGACCCACCTTACTCCAAGCATAATTCCAGGTCACATATCTGTCACCTCCTAGAAGATCCTTGAGCCAGGTGACTGGGTTTTGATAAATCTGACCATTTTCTACCTTAATTTTGCCACTCAATAAAACACTGGCTTTGTGGGTAGCCTCCTGAAGTGAAAAATAAAACAAAAATTAGGATTGAAAAAATACCTGAACTTCTGCTTCTGTCCATGATAAAGTAAACGGGGACCAGAATTATGTTAACACCCGACACAACCAAAAAAACAGACAAACTAAATATATGAAACAATGGTTTCCAAGCTACCAAACATCAGGGGGAAATGTATAGTGATACTGAGAACTGAGGAACTACTGAGGTGAGCCCTACAATCGTCCCAGCTCACTGCCTTGAGAGAGCTTCCAGGTCTTCATGCATGGATAGGAAATCCGGACAAAACCTGTCGAGTCTCTCAATTGAGTAGACAGAGCAGGGTCCAGGGAGGCATGATGGTTAGAGTTTGCAGGACAGAGTACTGAAGAAGAGAGAAATACACAGAGACAGAGAACTATATAGAGCTTCAGAGGGTCCTCTTTAAGTATTCTGCTGAGGTGTGATTGGCCATGTGCCAAGCCTGGGAAAAGAACCATCTGAAAGAATTAGATGTAATGGCATTCTCAAAGGGCAGAAACAGCACCTGTTCCCAATAGTAAGACTAGAAAAAGAAACTGATGGGGAATTGGTAGATACACAGAAGTCTTGCCTTTGCAGTGGGATATAATTAGCCTTAGACTGAACACTGCTCCAATCCTGCCTAACACACTATAAAAGGAAGACCCAAAAGGACTGGAAAAGGTCAGTTTTTATTCCAATCCCAAAGAAGGGCAGGGCATAAGAATGTTCAAACTATCATACAATCGCACTCATTTCACAAGCTAGTAAGGTTATGCGCAAAATCCTTCAAGTTAAGCTTCAGCAGTACATAAACCAAGAACTTCCAGATGTACAAGCTGGGTTTAGAAAAGGCAGAGGAACACAGAGATCAATGGCCAACATTTTCTGGGGGCTTTCCTGGTAGCTCAGCTGGTAAAGAATCCGCCTGCAATTCAGGAGATCCCAGTTCGATTCCTGGGTTGGGAAGATCCCCTGGAGAAGGGAAAGGCTATCCACTCCAGTATTCTGGCCTGGAGAATTCCATGGACTGTATAGTCCATGGGGTCACAAAGAGTTTGATGCGACTGAGCAGCGACTTTCACTTTCAATTTCTGGATCACAGAGAAAGCAAGGGAATTCCAGAAAAACATCTGCTTCATTGATTATGCTAAAGCCTTTGACTGTGTGGATCACAACAAACTGGAAAATTCTTAAAGAGATGGAATACCAGACCATCTTACTTGTCTCCTGAGAAATCTGTATGCAGGTCAAGAAGCAACAGTTAGAACCTTACACTGACAACTGACTGGTTCAAAATTGGGAAAGAAGTAGAAGTCTGTATACTGTCATCCTGCTTATTTAACTTATATGCAGAGTACATCATGTGAAATGCTGGGCTGGATGAAGCACAAGCTGAAATCAAGACTGCTGAGAGAAATGTCAACAACCTCAGATATGCAGATGACACCACCCTTACAGCAGAAAGGGAATAGGAACTAGAGCCTCTTGATGAGGGTAAAAGAGGAGAGTGAAAAAGCTGGCTTAAAACTCAACACTCAAAAAACTAAGACCATGGCATCCAGCCCCATCACTTCATGGCAAACAGAAGGGGAAAAAGTGGAAGCAGTGACAGATTTTATTTTCTTGGACTCCAAAATCACTGTGGACAATGACTGCAGCCATGAAAGTAAAAGACGCTTGCTCCTTACAAGGAAAGCTATGACAAACCTAGACAGCGTATTAAAAAGCAAAGACATCACTTTGCTGACAAAGATCTGTATACTCAAAGCTATGGTTTTTCTAGTCATCTATGGATGTGAGAGTTGAACCATAAGGAAGGAAAGTGGAAAGGAAAGTGAAGTCGCTCAGTCGTGTCCAACTCTTTGCAACCCCATGGACTGCAGCCTCCCAGGCTCCTCCGTCCATGGGATTTTCCAGGCAAGGGTACTGGAGTGGGTAGCCTATCCCTTCTCCAGGGGATCTTCCCGACTCAGGGATTGAACCCGGGTCTCCCGCATTGCAGGTGGACGCTTTTGTGAGAGTTGGACCATAAGGAAGGCTGAGCGCCAAAGAACTGACGGTTTTGAATCATGGTGCTGGAGAAGACTTGAGAATTCCTTGCACTATAAGGAGATCAAACCAGTCAATCCTAAAGGAAATAAACCCTAAATATTCATTGGAAGGGCTGATGCTGAAGCTGAAGCTCCAATATTTTGGCCACCTGATGCGAAGAGTCAACTTGCTGGAAAAGACCCTAATGCTGGGAAAGACTGAAGGCAAAAGGAGAAGGAAATGGCAGAGGATGAGATGGTTAGAAGCATCACCAACTCAATGGACATGAATCTAAGCAAACTCCAGGAGACAGTGGAGGACAGAGGAGCCTGGCGTGCTGCAGTCCATGGGGTTGCAAAGAGCTGGACACAACTGAGCAACTTACAACACACAAAACCCTTCCTGCTGAGTATAACTAATCTGGTCTGAGAGCCCAAAGGTACTTGTGACTAAAAGGAATAGGGCAATTTTAGGCTTCCCTGGTAGCTCAGCTGGTAAAGAATCTTCCTGCAATGCAGGAGACCCCAGTTTGATTCCTGGGTTGGGAAGATCCGCTGGAGAAGGAATAGGCTACCCACTGCAGTATTCTTGGGCTTTCCTCTAAGCTCAGCTAGTAAAGAATCCACCTGCTATGTAGGAGACCTGGGTTCGATCCCTGGGTTGGGAAGATACCCTGGAGAAGGGAAAGTCAACCCACTCCAGTATTATGGCCTGGAGAATTCTGTGGACTGTATAGTCCATGGGGTCACAAAGAGTTGGACATGACTGAGTGACTTTCACTTTCACTTGCTAAGAATATAATGGTCAAGTTTCTCCATTTAAACAGCCCAACCAAACCCTTTCCCCTAATAAGAGCTATACACTGACACTATGTGACAGCAACATTTTAGTCACTTATTTATAAAATTTACATAATTTTAGAGGGAAAAAAAGACCAATAGGATACCTGTGTTTTGAATTCCAGAATGTTATTTCCTGGATTAAGTCTTCCTAGCAATATCAGATCCTTTATCTGCATACATTTCTTTTTGAGAGTTGTGTTGTAGTTTGAAGGTTTTTTCACAGTATGTTGGTAGCCAGACCCAGAGAAGGAGGAGCTCTGAGTATCATTTGCATGAGGAACAGTGAGAGCTGATTTTTTAAAGTAAGGTTTCAGCTGTTGCCCCATGTCACTGCCAAAGGCACCAACCCCTTGCTGTGCCAGGGATTCTGGTGTCCCCCCGGGGGCTTGGTGGGGAGCTGTTTTCCTGTTTCCTTCTTTTGGATCACAATCAGAAGGAGCCTGATCACAAATAACACTTGATGGATGGGCATCATGGTGGGCAAACACACTGGTGGTTGCTGAAGTCTTTAATGTGCCAGTCACTGCTGAAGGACTAAAGGACACGTGCCTCTTGGCTGTACTACCTGGACCTGTAAGATCTTTTTGTGAATGCTCTGCTTCAGCAATAAAAGTAACAGATTGGGACTGCACTTTAATCTGATTAGTGCCATCTGAATGTCTGGATTTTGATAATCTATCTAAGGTACAGTCATGGAGATTTTGCTTAGAATTCACTTCACTGCCAGAAAATTCTTCCCTTCTCACTGTCTCCGAATTTGGACAAGTGTGGGTACTTTGGCTGTCGTGCCAGACTTCCTGAGACGACTGTGTTTCCTGCATGCCTCTACACACAAGGCTGACAGGAGAAAGTGGACCTGACTGGGGCTGCATGGAATTTTCCAGACTGATACACTCTTGCCTGTCCTTTTCATTAGAGGTTTCTGAGCTTGATGGCAGCTTCCTAAAACTAAGACCAGACAAAGATGTAGCATTCTTATAGGTGTGAAATTTCTGGCTTATTTTTTTCTGTTTTTTGGCTACGAGTAGGAGGCTCTTCTGTCTTGCCGCCAAGTTAGCCAGTTGCTCCCTCAGGACTCCATGCTTAAATGATTCTATGGACACCCTGTAGAAAGAAACAGAAAAGGGAAAAATACAAAAACAGTGGAAAACTTCTTTTTTAAGCAGTCATTTAGATTTTATAGACACTCTGTGTCAATTTAAATTTAATCAGCTCCAAGTACACAAGAGTCTCTCTTTGGCCTGTGTATTCTTTGAGAGCAAACTGTTGCTCTACATGAGGCAAATAAGTATGGCTTCTTTAGGAGGTGACAGTGTGCTTATCCACATTCATATTTACATTATTTATCAGTTGTGAGTCAGCCCTAAGACAGAAACACAACTTGCATTATCTATCTAGATATCTACTAGTCCTTTAGTTGGAAGGTACCAACTGATGACCAAGGAGCAATACGACCTTCTTTAAGTTTGGAATTGGCTTAACTGGTTTACAGCTAAATGGTATATCAGGAAGTCAAATTTGAGAGTAAGTTCCATCCAAATTCACTTAGCTATGGAGGACTGGGGTTGTTTTGTGAATAATCATAAGTAAGCTAGACACAGAAATGTCAGTTCATCAAGCGATCACTGTAGCTGTGCTTTCTGAACCTGCAGTGAGGTGCCTGGAGGCCAGACGGCGGCCCAGAGAAGCACTGTCCTGCGTGTCCCCCCAGACCACGCCTCTCGGGGCTGGAGGACTGAACAGGAGGCACTGACTCACTCACACCTCTGACTTCTGGTTATCCTCACCTATGCCACAGTGACCTTCAGGATACCAGACACTTTTGTTTCCAGTGGCTCTCAAACTTTTTGGTCTCAGGACTTTTTTATACTCTTAAAAGTTACTGAGCAACCCAAAGAGCTTTTGTTTATATGGGTCATATCTATCAATATTTACTGTTTTAGAAAATAAAACTGAGAAAATTTTAAAACACAGAAACACACAAGTGTACATTCCATTGGCTATTAGGATGATGATATTATTATATACCATGTAGCCTCTAGAAAATTTCATTGTACACTTTTAAGAAAACGAGAGTAAAAAAGGACAAATAACGTCTTAATATTATTGTAAAAATGGCTTTTGACTTCTTGGACCCCTTGATACGGTCTCAGTGACCATCTTTTAAGAGCAGCCGTTTTAAAGGGAAGCAACAGTATAGACAACTGTCTCTCCTAACACAGGTTAGAGTTGTTGGTACTAAACTCCTAACTGCCTGGATATTAAAGGAAGGAGCAGATGCAAGGGGAAGAAGTGTCAAGAAGAAATCAGAATTAGCAAATAACTAGCAGTACTAAATGTAAGAAGCTGGTTGGATAGAGAAGAAAAAAGAAATTAATATCACATTTAAAACTATGTGAAACAGAGTCCAGATAGAAAATGAAAATGCTCTTTAGATTACAAAATTTCAAGACTAATAACAACATTAGTAAGGAGACACACATATATAATGGAA
Organism: Bos indicus x Bos taurus; assembly: GCF_003369695.1. Taxonomy (NCBI): domain Eukaryota; kingdom Metazoa; phylum Chordata; class Mammalia; order Artiodactyla; family Bovidae; genus Bos; species Bos indicus x Bos taurus. The sequence continues at coordinate 340,061 of NC_040085.1, forward strand.
TATTTTTCAGCCATAAAAAGAAACAAATCCTGCTGTTTGTGACAACATGGACGCATCTTGACGGCATCATGCATCATGCTAAGTGAAACAAGTCAGACAAAGACAAATACTGTACGATCTCACTTATATTTGGAAGCTAAAATAAAAACCAAAAGTCACAGGTTCAGAGAACAGACTGGTGGTTGACAGAGGTGGAGGAAGCATTCGGGGGAAACGGGTGAAGGAATCAAAAGGTATAAACACCCATGGTGACTACAGTTGATAATACTGTATTGTATATTTGAAAGTTGCTGAGAGTAGGCCTTAAAAGTTCTCATCTTAAGAAAAAAGAAAAGAATACAAAAATAGAAAATAATACCCAAATAAGAAAAATATATATAACAAGTTTCTCAAAAAACAAAAAAGAAAAGAGATATATAATCAACATAATTAGGATAAAACTCTTTAAGGACCCTGAGAACTTAGAAGTACACAAGACTACAAAATACACATGATTACACTGCTTAGAAGAACATTTGTAATAGCATAGAAGAACCAATTTTAATGTAAAAAAATGTGAGTTTACTAAGGAAAGAAATTTACTTATGAGATTCATGGTCAGAAAGGCTTTCATTAAATTCATGGCTGTGGACATTTTAATATCCTTTTCTGAACATTTCAAGTAATAAAGTAGAAAAACATCTCTCTAGGAAGTACATATAATTCCTCGTGGACATAATAGATTAGATGACCTCATAAAGTCCTTTTCCAGTTCCACAAAACATCTGTAATCACAAGAAATTCTAGGCCAGGGTTTCCCTGGTGGTCCAGGGGTTTAGAGTCTGCCGGCCAGTGCAGGGTCACAGATTTGACCCCTGGCCTAGGAAGATTCCACATGCCATGGGGGCAACTGAACTCATGCACCGCAGCTACTGAAGTCTGTGCTCCGCAACAAGAAACATGCTCTGCCACTCCAATGAGGGCCCATGTGTTGCAACTAGAGGGTAGCCCCTGCTCACTGCTGCTAGAGAGAGCCGGTGTGCAGAAACGAAGACCCAGCACAGCCAAAAATAAATAGATAAAGTTAAAAAAGAAATTCTAGACCTATTATAGATTAAAAATAGATAAATTCTGAAAACTCCAAAGCATTCTTACCTTTTTTTAACTCACCTGTATTTTTTAGCTAGATCATCCCTTTCTGCCTTCTGTTTAGCAAGCACATTGTCCATAACTTCCTTTATCTCTAACATCTCAGCAGCGTATTGTTCTAGAAGCAAGATAATAAAATAAATTATTTTAAGTCAGTTAACTGAGAGACAGCAAATGTTAAATTTGATCACAAAGGACTTAGCCTTATTGTTAATTTAAAAAGCCATTATTTTCCTACCCTCTTCCACCATATCAATGGTCCAGATATCAAAGCTTATGGACTTATGTCACTCTAGAGAAGTACCCTGAGATGTGTGAGACCACATCAAGAAGGAGCGGGCAAGCCTGAGTTCTAACCCTGTTATCCCGCTGACTAAGCTTGGTGATCCTAGACAAGTCATTAACCTCTCTGGTCGCTGCCTTAACTGTGAAATGAGGGTACTAAAAGAAGATAAATAGTAAGATAATTTTGTCTGTTAAGATTATTTACTTTTTAAAATACAAAAGGAAAACACTGTCAATGTAAAGGAAATTTTGAAATAATATGAACGTTTACAGAGAAGAATGCTCGGAAAGATCAAAGGCAGAAGGAGAAGAGGGTGATAGAGGATAAGATGCTTGGATGGCATCATCAATTCAATGGAAATGAACCTCAGCAAACTCAGGGAGGTTGTGAGGGTCAGGGAAGCCTGGCGTGCTGCAGTCCATGGGGTTGCAAAGAACTGGACATGACTTGAACCCAACAACAGAGAAGTCAGGGTATTCCCACTCACCCATTCCTTCTCAATATTTCACTCCATGAAAGAGACTGCTTTTAATACTTTGGTAGGTGTGTGTTTAAAATATGTTTATTTTATATATATAGTCTATATATGTAGACTATATATAACTCTATTATATGTACTTAAAAATAAGAATCATGCTATCAGTTCTTGTTCTTTACACTTAACACTTAGGGCTATATGATATCTAAAGTCACTTATGAAGTGAAGTGAAGGTCTCTCAGTCATATCTGACTCTTTGCGACCCCATGGACTGTAGCCTGCCAGGCTCCTCTGTTCATGGAATTCTCTAGGCCAGAATACTTAAGTGGGTAGCTTTTCCCTTCTCCAGGGGATCTTCCCAACTCAGGATCGAACCCAGGTCTCCCCCACTGCAGGTGGATTCTCTACCAGCTGAGTCACCAGGGAAGCCCAAGAATACTGGAGTGGATAGCCTATCCCTTCTTCAGAGGAACTTCCCAACCCAGGAATCAAATCAGGGTCTCCTGCATTGCAGGTGGATTCTTTACCAGCTGAGCTACCAGGAAAGCCATAGATCTATATAAAATTATTATGATCACTTAAATTATTTTCCTACTTTCTTCCATTGCTTCCCAAGTAAAGACATCATGATCTCCCCCAGTACAAATTCATAGGATTTACATGTAAATTATGTCCAAACCTAGATTCCCAAATAGGAAATTATTTCTTTTACGCTACTTGCTATTCATTTAATTTTTGGCTTTGTTTCTTAAGTTTTTTCTTAATTTTTTTAGACCAAGGTGTATTTTTCTAGATAATTTAACTAGAGAACATCAGTGGTAGAAAGTGACATAAAGTTCATAGTTGGAATTTGCTCCAGAACCTCCTTTTACAAGTCAGACAATGATCTGACAAGTACAGAGTCAGTGTTCCCAGAGCAGTTTCTATCTCCCTAATCTCCTTAAATGATAATTAAGAATTTAGACACAGATTTGTTGGGAAGACTTGACACTTTAACAAAAGACATTTACATTATCTATATACCCTGCCACGTTTGGCTTTTCTAACTGAATTTTAAACCACAGGTAAAAATAGCATTATCATAGTAACCAAAGTTTCTATAAATAGATATAAAGATATTTTATGTCTAACCTGATACTATATACTTATCAAAGAGACAAAATTAATCAATGGCATCTTTGAGAAAACCTAGAAATTACCCAAATATGTGAGACTTTAATATGTGATAATAAGGCATTATAAAATAATGAAGATGAGAGGAATTATTCAACAAATAAGAGTAGGCAAAGGGGTAGTAATATGGGGGAAAGCCCTATTCTATCTTTCTACCATACCTGGCAAAGAAATTTCAGATGAATTATAGAGTTACAATGCTTAGGAAAAATAACATATAAAATGTTTAAAATGAACATTTTTTTCTGCTTCAATTCAGTTGAGGTGCTAAAAATATTTGATATAAAAATAAATATAAAACATCTATAAAAAATTTACAAAGAAATAAAATTCTTTACTCTTGGCTACCTCAACCAGATCAAAGATGAAAAGGCATCAAAATATGGAAGTGGTGAATTTGCAAAGCTATTTCTTTAGAGAGTTGAAGCTTAACTGGGTGGGATTCTCTGTTTTGAGAAGCAAACGTGAGCAGTGAGGGCGTCTCTCCTCTTCTGTTGTTGGTGTTCAGTCACCCAGTGGTGTCCAACTCTTTGGGACCCCGTGGACTGCAGTATGCCAGGCTGCCCTGTCCCTCACCATCTCCTGGAGTTTGCCCAAGTTCATGTTCATTGCATTGGTTATGCTATCCAGCCATCTCATCCTCTGATGCCCTCTTCTTTCTTCTGCCCTCGATCTTTCCCAGTATCAGGGACTTTTCCAATGAGTCATCTGTTCACATCAGATGAGCAAAATACCAGAGCTTCAGCTTCAGCATCAGTCCTTCCAGTGAATATTCAGGGTTGTGCTCCCTTAAGAGTGATTGGTTTGATCTCCTTGCTGTCCAAGAGACTCTCAGGAGTCTTCTCCAGCACCACAGTTCAAAGGCATCGATTCTTTGGCATTCTGCCTTTTTTATGGTCCAGCTCTCACAACCGTACGCGACCACTGGGAAGACCACTGCCTTGACTACATGGACCTTTGTCAGCCGAGTAATCTCTCTGCTTTTCAACCCGCTTCTCTTTACCTCGGCCTAAAGGGGTAGTTTCTCAAAGGACTGTTAAGACTGTAACAACTTTCTATTGAGGTGACAATGGACTGATAATCTGACTTGCTCTTTGATCTTGAACATCTGGAGGTTCAGAAGAACAGGGAGCTTCCACAGCAGTGCAAAGAGAAAGCTGCTGTTGTGCTAGGAATTAATTATCCTCCCTTCTGATAGTGGGTTCAAGATCTTCAGGATTGTGAAGACAGTAGGGAGACTGCCCTGTGGTCCTCCTTATGAGGGCTTATACTTGAGGGTGACAGTCTGTGTAAGGTAGACCACCAGGAGAAAATGGTGAGAGGAGACTGAGAAGAGCCAGGGGAAGAAACGTGCACTGTCACATTACAGGAGCTATGTAGAAGCTTCAGAAGAGCCTCAGAAATTTTGTTTTGATGAACCTTAGTTTTCAACAACTGTTAAAAAGCAATGGGACCAACAGCAGTCAGGACCTGATCATGAGCCAAGAACTCGAGTGTTCTACTGCTGTACCTCTCCTTTCCTAAAGGGGCAAAGAGACTCAAAAAAGGGATCATGATTAGAATAATCCCAGTGATAACATGATCACAACAGAATAAAATTAAGTTACAAAGCCTGGTGGTGAGGAGGGGAGAAAAGTTTCTAATCTTAGAAGCATTAAAAGCAACAGAAAAGAGGCTGATACATTCTACTATGCAGAATTTGAGAATCTCTGTATTTAACACACACTAATATGTTATAAATAAAAACACTGTTAAGGGACAAAAAATGTATTTACAGCAGTTATGGCAAAAAAGGGGTCAATAACTTGATTATATAAAATGGCTTCAATTTCATAACAAACAGGAACAATCAATTTATGAAATAGAAGATAAAATTAGTGAAAAAATACCATTAATAATCAATAAGTAAAAATAATATACATATTTTTTACTAAAATAGTAAAAATTTTTTCAGTAAAATTATTGTAAATGGAAATACTGATGCTATTAGCAGTGTAAAAGCAAACACAAATGTGTGTTGGTGGAAGTACAAATTATTATGTAACACTATAGGAAATCAACTTATCAATATGAACCAACAGATTTTACATGTTTATATATTTTGACCCAATAATTTCAATTATGTTAATTTTTCCTAAGAGGATAATCCTAAATCCAGAAAAAACTATGTATGGTGGTGTAATAGGAAAAAATTGGAAAAATCTACATGCTCAACAAAAAAGGAAAAATTAAGTAAACCATGGGACATTTACTGAACAGGATACTATGTAACCACTAAGAATGATGACCATGACAAAAAGAAAACACAGCATATCTAACAGGATCCAATCTATGCTTTTTAACAATTTTATTGAGGTATAATTGCATAAGCATTCTCTTAGAAAAAAAAAGAAAACTAAACACCAAAATATTACAGAAGAACAGTAGGTGATTTTTAGAATATTTTTCCTCATTATTGTTTTTGAAGTGTATCTATATACCTTTTATAATGAAAAAAGTATATTCTTGTAAAATTCACCTTAGATGTATAAGATACTATAAATACTAAATAAAATATATGAACTATACACACTGGGGATATAAATTAATTTGTATTATTTTCCTCAAAATATAACGTGTATCATGTGTTAGGCCAGGATAAAAAGTAGAATGGGTATAGTTTAAAAATAAATAATTTTTTAAAAAGGTATACAACATGAATTAGGGCTTCCCTCATAGCTAAGTTGGTAAAGAACCTGCCTGCAATGCAGGAGACCCGGGTTCAATTCCTGGGTTGGGAAGATTCCCTGGAGAAGGAAATGGCGACCCACTCCAGTGTTCTTGCCTGGAGAATCCCATGGACAGAGGACAGAGGAGCCTGGCCTCCATGGGGTTGCAAGAGTCAGACACAACTTAGTATCTAAACCACCACCACCACAACATGAAATTAAGCTAACAGACTAATTAACAGTTATATCCTGCTACAAAAAAGACTGATGAGGTACTATTTTGATTTTTTTAATTAATTTTTATTAGAGTATAGTTGATTCACAATGTTGTATTAGTTTCCGTTTTACAGCAAAGTACATCAGTTATACATATACAAATACCCACTTTTTTTAGATTATTTTCCCATATAGGTCATTATAGAGTACTGAGTAGAGTGCCCTGTACTATGCAGTAGGTCCTTACTAGTTGTCTATTTTATAAATAGCAGCATGTATGTGTCAATCCCAATCTCCCAGTTTATCCCTCCTACACCCCTTCTCCCTTGGTAACTATACGTTTATTGTCTACACCTATGACTCTATTTTTGTTTTGTAAATAAGTCCATTTGTACCATTTTTTTAGATTCCACATATAAGTGATATCATATGATACTTGTCTTTCTCTGATTTACTTCACACAGTATGACAATCTCTAGGTCCATCCATGTTGCTGCAAATGACATTATTTCGTTCTTTTTGATGGCTGAGTAATATTCTACTGTATGTACGGACCACATCTTTATCATTCATCAGGGCTTATAATGTGGACATTTTTGGGGGGAGGACAACTTCAACCTCACAGCACTCCTATTTTGAATTCTATCAAAAGTTTAGTTTTGCCTCTTCTTGGACTTTTTAAAAATGGAACCATACTATACCCACCCCATCCCCAAAAGAAAATGAGGCAGCAATGCCTTGGATGACTGAAATAATCAAATATGAGTGCATATTTACCTGCATCTTCAGGGGTTCTTATTTCAAACTCTAATAAATTTTCTTGTTTTTCTTCTATATTTTGTAGAATGGCACTGATGGTCTGATGCTATCAGACAAAATATTAAAAAACTCATTACAAGAAGGTAGATGTTTTTCTCTAACAGGCAGCTGAAAAATGCACAGTAAAAGTGCTAAATCAGATCAGATCAGATCAGTGACGTCCAACTCTTTGCGACCCCAAGAATCGCAGCACGCCACGCCTCCCTGTCCGTCACCAATTCCCGGAGTTCACTGAGACTCACATCCATCGAGTCAGTGATGCCATCCAGCCATCTCATCCTCTGTCGTCCCCTTCTCCTCCTGCCCCCAATCCCTCCCAGCATCAGAGTCTTTTCCAATGAGTCAAATCTTCACATGAAGTGCTAAATAAAGTACCACAAAAGAAGCTGATTTCCCTTTATGTTCCAAATATATTCAGGCCTCATTTAAACTTAACTATATATATATATATATATATATATATATATTTGGGAAAAAATTAAACTTAAATACATCTTGATTTATGTAGCAGATCTGCTCCTGGAAAACAGAATGTTAAGAGTGGCAACCATAAAAACAATCACAATTTCTCAATGACTCTTTTTATAGGTGTAATAACTCAGCAAATAATATTTAAAGATTACACATATGCAAGAAGTTTAAGGCTTTATGATTATCATTGCACACTATCAAGATTTCACATACAGTCTTAGAAATACAAAACACTCTCAAAAACCCACCAAGAGGATTTAAAACCACCTCTTTATATACTTGTCAGTATTAATAGTATTAATTAAACTATTAATATTAATAGTTTAATATTAACATTAAACTATTCAATGCAGATAGTTTCTTGGTTCATTGTTAGGGAAATTAAAATAGAGGAATATTCAGACTGAAATGCCTTCAACATATTGGGTTGGCCAACAAGTTCGTTCGGGTTTTTCCATAACGTCTTAGGATCATTTTTACTTTTGACACGTCTTTCACAAATTTGTATATTAAAGCATACTGGTTGAGAGCACAGGCTCTGGAGTCAGATTACCTGGATTTTAATTCTGCCACTGCTATGTAATAGAAATGTAATTTTGGATTGTTACCTACCCTCTCTTACTTCAGCTTCCTTAGCTGTAATGAAGAAGGTAATGATATTAATAGAAACTACTTTCATTATTATGAAGGCTAAATGGATTAACATAAAGCACTTAGAGAAGAGCTCACCATGTCATAAATACTCTGTGAACGCCAACTATTATCATTATGATAATCACTTTTGTACTCACTCTATATGGAGGGAGAGAAGGAGGATGCCTAGATGCTGTGATCTGAAGGTGTTAGAAGGTAGCATCAAACTAAAATCATCGCATTTCCTTTGCATCTGGCCACAGAGTCACCCCTCATCCTCAATTTGGTTTGAAATTTTCAGCACTCAAAAACAAATTTACATTTACAAAGGACAAATCTTTAATGACTTTAAAGTCTGTATATTTTAAGTTTTTTCTTAAAGCTGGTTTTCATTAAAATCTTATATTTTCATTATATTTCCCTGAGGCTTGGCATCTAAAGTGATACACATTATTCCTGAAACAAATACTCATACAGTTAGGGTGATTTTTCCATAATGTTTTAATCTTTACATGAAATATACCTTAAAGATACTAATGGTCAATAGTGTGAGCTGAGCTGATACAGAAGGACCCCTGTCTACTCCAAACACCTGGAAAAATACATTAGACAAAATACAATAAATTTTAACCACCCACGCCCAGCCAAAATTTGAAAAATAAAGGGAAGGAAATGAAGCTGGTAGCAGCCCATGAGGGATGTGGAACTAACATAAGTATTAGGAATTAGGGCCCATGTCCAAGGTACTAGAAACCCAAGTAAGATGGTAGGTGTTGTTAGAGGGCATCAGACGGCAGACACACTGAAACCATAATCACAGAAAACTAGCCAATCTGATCACACGGACCACAGCCTTGTCTAATTCAATGAAACTAAGCCATGCCGTGTGGGGCCATCCAGGATGGGCTGGTCATGATGGAGAGGTCTGACAGAATGTGGTCCACTGGAGAAGGGAATGGCAAACCACTTCAGCATTCTTGCCTTGAGAACCCCATGAACAGTATGAAAAGGCAAAATGATAGGATACTGAAAGAGGAACTCCCTGGGTTGGTAGGTGCCCAATATGCTACTGGAGATCAGTGGAGAAATAACTCCAGAAAGAATGAAGGGATGGAGCCAAAGCAAAAACAATACCCAGCTGTGGATGTGACTGGTGATAGAAGCAAGGTCTGATGCTGTAAAGAGCAAAATTGCATAGGAACCTGGATTGTCAGGTCCATGAATCAAGGCAAATTGGAAGTGGTCAAACAGGAGATGGCAAGAGTGAACGTTGATATTCTAGGAATCAGCGAACTAAAATAGACTGGAATGGGTGAATTTAAGTCAGATGACCATTATACCTACTACGGTGGGCAGGAATCCCTTAGAAGAAATGGAGTAGCCATCATGGTCAACAAAAGAGTCCAAAATGCAGTACTTGGATGCAATCTCAAAAAGGACAGAATGATCTCTGTTCGTTTCCAAGGCAAACCATTCAATATCACGGTAATCCAAGCCTATGCCCCAACCAGTAACACTGAAGAAGCTGAAGTTGAATGGTTCTATGAAGACTTACAAGACCCTTTAGAACTCACCCAAAAAAAGATGTCCTTTTCATTACAGGGGACTGCAAAAGTAGGAAGTCAAGAGGCACCTGGAGTAACCAGCAAATTTGGCCTTGGAGTATGGAATGAAGCAGAGCAAAGGCTAATAAAGGTTTGCCAAGAGAACGCACTGGTCATAGCAAACACCCTCTTCCAACAACACAAGAGAAGACTCTACACATGGACATCACCAGATGGTCAACATGGAAATCAGATTGATTATATTCTTTGCAGCCAAAGATGGAGAAGCTCTATACAGTTAGCAAAAACAAGACCAGGAGCTGACTGTGGCTCAGATCATGAACTCATTATTGCTAAATTCAGACTTAAATTAAAGAAAGTAGGGAAAACCACTAGACCATTCAGGTATGACCTAAATCAAATCCCTTATGATTAGATTATACAGTGGAAGTGAGAAATAGATTTAAGAGACTAGATCTGATAGACAGAGTGCCTGATGAACTATGGACGGAGGTTCAGACATTGTACGGGAGACAGGTATCAAGACCATCCCCATGGAAAAGAAATACAAAAAAGCAAAATGGCTGTCTGAGGAGGCCTTACAATTAGCTGTGAAAAGAAAAGAAGCGGAAAGCAAAGGAGAAAATGAAAGATATAAGCATCTGAATGCAGAGTTCCAAAGAATAGCAAGGAGAGATAAGAAAGCCTTCCTCAGCAATCAATACAAAGAAATAGAGGAAAACAACAGAATGGGAAAGACTAGAGATCTCTTCAAGAAAATTAGAGATACCAAGGGAACATTTCATGCAAAGATGGGCTCGATAAAGGACAGAAATGGTATGGACCTAACAGAAGCAGGTGTGGCAAGAATACACAGAAGAACTGTACAAAAAAGAGCTTCATGACCAAGATAATCACGATGGTGTGATCACTCACCTAGAGCCAGACATCCTAGAATGTGAAGTCAAGTGGCCTTAGAAAGCACCACTACAAACAAGGCTAGTGGAGGTGACGGAATTCCAGTTGAGTTATTTCAAATCTTGAAAGATGATGCTGTGAAAGTGCTGTACTCAATTTGCCAGCAAACTTGGAAAACTCAGCAGTGGCCACAGGACTGGAAAAGGTCAGTTTTCATTCCAATCCCAAAGAAAGGCAAAGCCAAAGAATGCTGAAACTACCACACAATTCCACTCATTTCACACGCTAGTAAAGTAATGCTCAAAATTCTCCAAGCCAGACTTCAGCAATACATGAACCGTGAACTTCCAGATATTCAAGCTGGTTTTAGAAAACGCAGAGGAACCAGAGATTAAATTGACAACATCCACTGGATCATTGAAAAGGCAAGAGAGTTCCAGAAATACAACTATTGCTGCTTTATTGACTATGCCAAAGCCTTGACTGTGTGGATCACAATAAACTATGGAAAATTCTTCAAGAGATGGGAATACCAGACCACCTGACGTGCCTCTTGAGAAACCTATATGCAGTTCAGGAAGCAACAGTTAGAACTGGACATGGAATAACAGACTGGTTCCAAATAGGAAAAGGAGTACGTCAAGGCTGTATATTGTCACCCTGCTTATTTAACTTATATGCAGAGTACATCATGAGAAACGCTGGGCTGGAAGAAGCACAAGCTGGAATCAAGATTGCCAGGAGAAATATCAATAACCTCAGACATGCAGATGACACCACTCTTATGGCAGTAAGTAAAGAGGAACTAAAAAGCCTCTTGATGAAGGTGAAAGAGGAGAGTGAAAAAGTTGGCTTAAAGCTCAACATTCAGAAAACGAAGATCATGGCATCTGGTCCCATCACTTCATGGCAAATGGATGGGGAAACAGTGGAAACAGTGTCAGACTTTATTTTTGGGGGCTCCAAAATCACTGCAGATGGTGGTTGCAGCCATGAAATTAAAAGATGCTTACTCCTTGGAAGGAAAGTTATGACCAACCTAGATAGCATATTCAAAAGCAGAGACATTACTTTGCCAACAAAGGTCTGTCTAGTCAAGGCTCTGGTTTTTCCAGTGGTCATGTATGGATGTGAGAGTTGGACTGTAAAGAAAGCTAAGCACCAAAGAATTGATGCTTTTGAACTGTGGTGTTGGAGAAGACTCTTGAGAGTCCCTTGGACTACAAGGAGGTCCAACCAGTCCATCCTAAACATCAGTCCTGGGTATTCATTGGAGGGACTGATGCTAAAGCTGAAACTCCAGTACTTTGGCCACCTCATGAGGAGAGTTGACTCATTGGAAAAGACTCTGATGCTGGGAGGGATTGGGGGCAGGAAGAGAAGGGGATGACAGAAGATGAGGTGGCTGGATGGCATTACTGACTCGATGGACATGAGTTTGAGTGAACTCCGGGAGTTGGTGATGGACAGGGAGGCCTGGTGTGCTGCGATTCATGGGGTTACAAAGAGTCGGACACGACTGAGCCACTGAACTGACTGACTGACTGACTGACTGACTAAGGAACAGGAGATAAGGCCTCAGGGCAACATAAGGAAGAGGTTAGAATCAGTCAGTTCAGTTCAGTTGTATCTGACTCTTTGCGACCCCATGGACTACAGCATGCCAGGCCTCCCTGTCCATCACCAACTCCCAGAGTTTACTCAAACTCATGTCCATTGAGTCGGAGTTAGAATGGAGCCCCACATAAAATTAGTGAGCATGAGTGGGTATCCTTTAGCTTAAATAAGGATTAGTAAAAACTCTACTTGTCACCCACTCAAGCCTTTGGGTAGAAAATTAGAGGTCAAAGGGTATCACACAGAATATAGTGCAGAGAATTAAAGAGATGGAAAATTCAAAAAAGATATAGGGAGACTGGTTTAAAAACAACCATCACAAAAAATATGAGTTCCATAAAAGGAGAATACTGCTAATGGGAGAGAGGTAATAGTCAACAGTCTAAGGGCTAAAAGTTTCCAGAATACAAAGAGAAATCTGTCATCAGACTAAAGGAACATGTTTAGTCCTTTTAGAGTAAAATTAATTAAAAACACACCCACATTTAGACATAACCTAGTGAAACAGCAGAATATGAAAAAAAAAAATCTTTAAAACTGTAAGCCTCAAAGACATATTATCTACAAGGGAGTGACATTTAGGTTGACAATTAACTTCTCATTCATTACAAGAGATACCAGGAACAATGTAAAATATTTTTGAAATGTTGAGGCAAACACAATTCATTTTAAACAGCATTTAAAATATTTTAGGTATAAAATAGTTGATTAATCATAGTTTATGTTCAATGAATTGTATTTTCCTCTCTATAGTATACAAAAAAAGTCTAATCCACACCCATAGTCTTATTCAAAATATTTCTTTGAGGAGTCTACTTTGCTTAAGAAGTTAGTGTCTAGGATGCTATGTGTTTTAATCAAACTAAGCATGTCCATCTCATAAATTAATATATGTGCCACTAAGTTATTTTCTTTAAAATACACCTTCACATGAGGGGTTTCACATATCGCAAACTATCACTATAAACCACGCGGGGTCCAGGTTGGTTAAACCAGGCTGCTTCCCTCTTCTTCGTCTAGGTTCCAAGGTCTTTTCCTCCTACTATGTATCCGAGATACTTCTGGAAGTTGGGTGGATGAAGACACACTAGAACACTGCAACAGTGACACTGTTTGTGGGATAGGTAAGTGCCAAAGAATCCAATCCAGGAGTAAAGGATAGCAGCTGAACTATACTTCTGTTCAATGCAGACAGTTGCTTGGTTCCTTTTTAGGGAAATTAAAATAGAAGTCTTATTGTGGCTTCAAAAGCAGGACAGCAGACCTCTCTGACCACCTGTCTGGGCACTGCCTAGATTCTGAACTCAGTGCCTGCCCTCAAGCACAGCAAATCAGGAGTCACTTTACATAAGAAAGGGAGTGGGTCTTAGAATTCTTGAGCCCCTGGAGGTCTGGTCAACCCTAGGATCTAAGAAAATTCTGACTGACTCACAGGTGAAACAGCACTGGAAAAAGGTATAAAGTAAAACCAGTGCTGCATTTTTGCATGCAAACTGATGTTGACATCAGTTTGTGGCCTGGGATTATAAACAGGAGTCCCTGAAACTGCAATCTGAAGTCTCACCCACAGGGCAGATGCACTGCCCAGAACCTGTCCCGATTGTGACTCCAAATCACTATTAATGAGGGACTTCTTAGTGCTGTTCAAGGCTGGATGTAGGCTGGCCCAATTGGTGATGCATATACACGCTGTTATTTCTCTCTATTGTTTCTATTTCTTTTCTTTTAATGCTTGCATATTGAAATTAAGTCAAATAATCTTCCATAAAAAACTGAAACTGTTCATGTGTGTAATGAGTGGTTTCTTTGGCTAATGAGTCCTTCAAACCTAAAACAAAAGTAAAACTTTTGGCAAAACATTCATTCTGCTCAATTATGCTGTATTATTATCTATGACAAAAAAACATTTTTAACCTGTACGTCCTTAAAATGGAAAGAATGCTGCCAATAGCCAACGGCTGGCTGGTGCAAAGAATGGCATTTTCTAGGCTAAAGAACAAAAGCATTTCAACTTCACTCACCATGGAAAGGTTTTCTTCTGTTTTTTCTTGGTGTGAAATAGAAGGTGTATCAACAGTTTTGGAATCATCACAAATGCACTGTTTATGTCTTCTTGCCCGGACGTCAGGAATTTTTACTTTAAAACATAAAATCAGAAAATATATTAAGAATGTGCAAAAATTTTGCCTAATTTTATCAATTGTAATGGTGACAGGAATAGGAAGGATAAATTAAGTCTATAATTACCATGATACCTTAATGTTGATTAGCACCTCATTATTTATCATCAATTGACTCATTTTAGCAAATCTACTGAATACTTATCACCTGCTGGATATCCAACTCTTTCCATGAATCATCTTATTTAATCTTCATATGAGCCCTGAGGGGTAGGTAGTTAATTACATCTATTTTACAGAAGAGGAACATGAAGCTTTGAGGGATTCAAGAAGTTGCCTGATGTGTCACACAGCTAGTACCGAAACCAGATCTGACTTCAAGTCCATGCTCTACTATGACCGTAATTCACTGTCTCTATAAAGTTCTCTCCAAACCTTTTCCCATTCTGGATTCCCTTTCTCCACATATGGGTACCCTATATCCCTCATTCTGTTGGGTTACCTGTCCAAGGAAAGGTATATACAAGGAACAACAGAAAAGTGGGAACAGATCTAGTACTTTATAACAGAGTGCTCAATAGCTCCACATATGGCTGTGAAGAGAGAAAAAGACATGCCTGGGGCTATAAGAAAAGTCTCACACCCTGTGGGCTTAGCACATGGGAGCAGACAAAGAAATGAGGATCTGTGTGTCAGTCTCCTGACTTTGACCTACATGTGGTCTAGCGCACCAGTGCAATAGGCACGATGACTATCCTTGCCTGTCATCAATCCTATCAGTTGGTAAGGAGAGTGGCAGGCCAGGGGAAAAGCACATCACAGGGCTTCTCTTCCCAATAATCTCCCTCACAGACAGCATGGATAAGCTCCTGGCTTTCTTCTTCCATGAGTCAAGGCTCATGCCTGAAGGAAAAGGAAGATCAATTCCCTCTCCTCAATGCTTCTAAAATTGTTTTTAACTGCCTGTTTTCTGGTTTATCTCTCCACAAGCCTGGAAGCTCCTCTTGGGCTGATCTGTATAGCATGTGCTCAACAATGTATGTTTTCTAAGTCAGTGCTCACTAAATGCTTCTTTAAAAAAACACAAACACACCGGTCACCTCACATTGTTACCTTGTGTGTTTGTGTGTGTGTTGGTGAGAACATTTAAAAGTTACTTTCTTGGCAAACTAAGTATACAATTTATTATTAAAAACTGTAATCATCATTTTATACATTAGACCCGCAGAACCAATTCATCTTTTAAGCGAAAGTTTGTACTCTTTGATCAACATTTCTCCATCTCCTCCACCACTTCCTCCCCCACCACTTCCTCCCCCAAGCCCTTGGCAACCACCACTCAACCATCTATCTGGTTCTTTAAGCTTGACTTTTTAAAGTTCCACATATAAGTGACACCACAAAGAGTTTGCCTTTCTGTATCTTTCTATGCTTATTTCATTTAACATGACATTCTCCAGGTTCACCTATGTTGCTACAAATGGCAGGACTAAATGCTTATTTCTTATAGATAACTCATTATATTATTTAAGTGCAAAATACTGCTAAAAATGGCTCATAAAAATTTCCCTGACTATATATTTCCTTGAAATATTCTTTCCACTATAATATATATTACACATACACTCACACACATATATAAGTATAGTATATTTGCTTAACAAATTCATATTTTAGCATTATATTAGTCTTGAAAAGTTGGCATGGGTCCAACTTTTGCATGAATCATTATAAATTCTGAAGTAATGGAATCTTAGTCACAAAGACTTTAGTATAACGTCATCCTTTTCCAGTCCCACTATAAAGTAAACCAATTTGCATAGTTTCAGTAACAGCTCTATCTCAGACCCAGTGTTATGAGAGATGAATGTTTGTTTAATGAATGTGTTTTGTTTCAACATATAATTCTAATACAATAGAACCATATAATCTATAAATTAAACCAAGTTTTGAAATGATGTTTCCAAAAATAAATTATGCTTTTCAAGAGTTTAATAAACAGACAAAAAATTATCCTTAGTTATGAAACAATTTCCACAAATCTGAGGAATTTGTTTTTCTAAGCAGAGGTATGCTGCTGCTACTGCTGCTGCTAAGTCGCTTCAGTCGTGTCCGACTCTGTGCGACCCCATAGACGGCAGCCCACCAGGCTCCCCTGTCCCTGGGATTCTCCAGGCAAGAACACTGGAGTGGGTTGCCATTTCCTTCTCCAATAAGCAGAGGTATACATCTGTATAAAATAGCAAGAAACATTGCTATGCATACCAATGACGACAGCGTCACTCCCATCTCTATTGTCAGTCTCAATCGCACCATAAGACTTCAGCAGCTCTTTCATATTTTCATCATCTGCTTCATCCAAAGCAGTCTTCTGCTTTTCATCCTTTTGATTAGGGTTTGCTCCATGTTGTAGTAGAATCTCAGCTGCCTAGAAGGCATTTTTCCAAAGTTATCTCTACAGACACCTAAAATCAATCATTTCTGCTTTCATTATAGGATAACACTATCAAATATTAAAAGTTATCCAAAAATTGCTCAAACTCTGACCAAGAAAATTTTGATTAAACTTGATATGACACTTGTAAACTGATTCACTGTTTGGCCTGATCTGTCTTCACAGGACAATCAAATACAGTGATACGAAAGTACCAGACACGCTGCTCTCATTGTCTAAGAGCAGACTTAGACAATTGATGCACAAAAGGATTTACTCCGTTTCTTTTACACAGCCTTTTGCCCTCCCCTAAGCTGCTGGAAGACAGGGTACAGAAGGGAGCGAGGATCATTTCAGGACTATATTATATTGTATTATATTATACTATACACTGTATTATAAACTGCCATTAGACAAAGTTGAATAAAGTTTTACTTGAACTATAACACTTCAGATATGTTACTTGTTTAGGAGTTTTTATAAGTTAGCTTGGGAACCTAATGTCCATTCTAATACTCTCTATGCAAATATGTTTCCTAAATAGATGACTTGTATTCACAGAATCTTAACAAGATAAAAGAAACAGAAATAATCTACTCCAACCCCATCTTTTACAGAGGAGAAAACTGACATCAAAGATAAATGTTGTGACATTCTGGGGGCAAAACTTTCTAATATAAATAATGCTTTCCTGAATAACTCAAACTTGTGTATTAGAATTAAATTAGTAATTCATCAAAGTTAAAGACTGTCATTTATTAGTTGATAGTAAAAGTCAATTTAGTAAAAAACAGTCAATGATTCCATCTGCACAATACAAGCAACTCAAATCACTGAAAAACCTTTTGATCAGGAAAAGATGGTCAGTATTTTGTTAAAGATATGTTATGTTCTAGTAGCTTTTCTCTTTCCATTTGTGTTCAGGTATGGAGAAGCATAAAAATTTAGAAGCAAATGCACCAGTAGAAATTATGACAGTTCCTTATTTGTTCTATAAGCCTAGAATTAGCCCAGCATGAAGGAAAATATATTTGTTTTAAGGTCAAGCATACAAAACTTACTCCTTTCTATGTTCTTGGGCAAGTTACTCACCATTTGAATCTCATCACCCATGAGGCTTAAATGTGAACCCATGTATAAAGTATTTGGCACATGGTGGGGCTTAAGGGAAAACAGTCCCCTAATCAGCTGTGTGTAAGCCCCAGCAACAGTTCTGCCAGTCCTCCCTGCAGCATTTTGCCTAACTTTACATAGTTTCCTTACACAGATTTATAGAACAGCCAAAGTGAGGAAGTTCCCCCTTTAAATCACTGGAGAGGTCTCTCTACGCAGATACATTCTGTCTGGTGTCTTGTCCTCAGAATTATAGCTGTTGGAGCTTTTTAAACTCCGAATTCTGTCTTCTCAGCTCTCTGAGATTGTAAGGCTATTTGTTTTCCTCCTCCCTACACTGCTGCCTGGAAACTCCCTCTAGCCCATAAGGTGGGGCAATCCACAGGGCTCATCTCATTTGCTTCTGTCCTCTCCTGCATGTTGTCTAATATCTCAAAACTGTTATTTTACAT
Source organism: Bos indicus x Bos taurus (assembly GCF_003369695.1). NCBI lineage: Eukaryota > Metazoa > Chordata > Mammalia > Artiodactyla > Bovidae > Bos > Bos indicus x Bos taurus. The sequence goes on from NC_040085.1 coordinate 358,171, forward strand.
ATTTTGCTCACTTTTCTAGCTTTTAAGGTGGGAGGGGATATCTTATCCCTGCTATTCTATCTTGTACAAAAGTGAGTGTCCATTCCCATTCATATTTTAGCTTTAAAAAAAAAATCTTTTCCTCTTGTTATCCTTTTCCTTATCTTTAAATACTCCACAGTTTATAAGGTAGAATACAAAACCACCTTGGAAGATAAAACAGAAACTAAGATTTTTTTTTTTAAATATGCAAGTTGAAAAAGAAAATAAGATGATGAACTCAACTTTGTATATAGTCATGCAAGAGAGAAAATCACAGGATATTATAGAATTGATACTTATTGGTTCTACAATTGGGCTTCCCAGGTGGCACAAGTGGTAAAGAATTTGCCTGCAATGTAGGAGACCTGGGACGGGAAGACCCCCTGGAGAAAGAAATGGCAACCCACTCCAGTACTCTTGTCTGGAGAATCCCACGGACAGAGGAGCAGGACAGGCTACAGTCCATAGGGTCACAAAGAGTTGGACACGACTGAAATGACTTAGCACACACACAGGTCTACAATACCATAGATTTATATATCTTGCTCCCTTACTTATCTTTCTAGATTATCTATCAATGTCCTACCTCAAAAAAAAAGAAAATAGGGACAAAAGGGAGGAAGTGAATCAGAAATAAGAAAAACAAATGACAAACTGTTACATGGAGGCAAAGTTAATGAAGATATAAGGAAAGATGCTGGCCAATATATGTGTTAAAGTAATTAAAATATGATTAAAAACACTACCTCCATTTTAAATAGAATATTTCGCTTTAAAGTGAAGGCAATAGAGATATGAAAGGTTAATCCAAAAGCAAACTTTATCTGTATCACCACCTAGGTATCAAGAACATCAGTGATTCTCTAGAATAAGCAATAATAGCACACTACGGTCCATGGGCCAAATTCTGTCTGCTGCCTGATTTTGTAAATGAAGCTTTAGTGGCGTACAGTCAAAACCCACTCATTTACAAACTGTCTAGGGTTGCTTTTATAACAGAACAGCAGATGAGTGATTGCAATAGAGGCTGTGTGGCCCAGAAAACCCAAACTACTGATTATCTAGCCCTTTGCAGGAAATATTTACCAACCCTTGCTCTAGAGCAGAGCTGTCCAACAGAGGTCTTTGTGATGATGGAAATGTTCTAATCTGCATTGTCTAATACGGGAGCCACTTGCCACATGTAGCTACTGAGCACTTCAAATGTGGCTAATGCAACTGAAGAACTGAATTTTTAAATTTAATTGATTTTAGATAATTTAAATTTAAATAGTCATTATGTGGTTAGTGGCTATAGTACAGGGCAGTGCAGCTCTAGATCAAACTCCTTATTTCAAGGGTAAAGTTATCTTTATCTTTTTCAAGCAGCAGAGCTAGGCCTAGAATTCAAGTTCTCCAACTTGTTGCTAAAACAAGTTCCCTTTCTGCTATTTCCTGTGGTTAATTTTCAGTTCTTGACATTTATCTTTACAGAAGACCCTCAACGTCTGAGTAATCATCTTCTCTGCCCCTTGAAGTTACCAAATTGCTATGAGAGAAGCTAGAGTCTTCAAAATAGGAAAATTCTCACTTATGAAGTGAAAGTCACTCAGTCGTGTCCGAATCTTTGCAACCCCAAGGAATGTAGCTTGGCAGGCTCCTCTGTCCGTGGAATTCTCCAGGCCAGAATACTGGCCAGAAAAATATACTACAAATTGATAACAGAGTCAAAATGTAAAGATGTAGGATTGCCTAAAAAGAAAGTGAAAGTTACTCAGTTATGCCCGATTCTTTGTGACCCCATAGACTATACAGTCCATGGAATTCTCCAGGCCAGAATACTGGAGTGGGTAGCTGTTCCCTTCTCCAGGGGATCTTCCCAACCCAGGGATCGAAACCAGGTCTCCTGCATTGCAAGTGGATTCTTTATCAGCTGAGCCACAAAGGAAGCCCAAGAATACTTGAGTGGGGAGCCTATACCTTCTCCAGGGGATCTTCCTGACCTAGGAAATTGAACCAGGGTCTCCTGCATTGCTGGCAGATTCCTTACCAACTGAGCTGTCAGGGAAGCCCAGGATTTCCTGAAGTCATTATATTAAAATAATATTGTAGAAATGCTTAAAGCACCCATGAAGAAAAACTGATAAGGGATAAACTAAAAGGTAAAACTGTTAACCTAAAAAAAGAAAAATCAGGATTTTAATGTCATGTCTGACTCTTGCTACCCCGTGGACTGTAGCCCGCCAGACTTCTCTGTCCACAGGATTCTCCAGGCAAGAATGCTGGAGTGGGTTGCCATTTCCTTCTCCAGGGGATCTTCCCAACCCAGGAACTGAACCTGGGTTTCCTGCATTGCAGGCAGATTCTCTACTGACTGAGCTACAATTAGAAAGAGTTAAATTTATTATATAAAAATTTAAAGTGTGATGTTGACTCTTTTGAAGATTTAATGTAGATTATAATGAACTAGCAGTATTAAAAATATAAGACTTGTCTTTAAATTAGCTTATCTAAATTACTTTGGAATATGGTGTTTTTAGTTGGATACCGTAAAGCCAAAGCCAAGAAGAACTACATGATCACTATATTCTTATTTAGATATTACCAAACTTTTTCTGGAAAGAGTCACATAGTAATTATTTTGTGTGTGTGTGCTGTGGTGTCTCCGGCATAACTACTCAGCTCTACTGATAGAGCACAAAAGCAGTCACAGACAACACATCAACAGATGAGCATGACTGTGTTCCAGTAAAGCTTTATCCATGGGCACTAAAATGTGAATTCCATGAAATTGTCATGAAATATTCTGTCTTCCCCCACCTAGTCATTTAAGAATATAAAAATTACTCTCAGCTATCAGCTATTCCAAAACAGGCAAAAGGCCAGAATTGCCCTGGGAGCTGTTTGCCAGCCCTTGCTCTAGACGAGAAATGTGTTTTACACAGTGATATGGATTAACAATTCTGAAAATGCATTACATTTATATGAGAGTTGGACAAATAAGTAAATAAATTGTGGATAAAATAACCAGGTTTATCATTGTTAGAAAAAGAAGTTGTAAAGAAACAAGATAGATAAAAGCTAGAATGAACTCTGTGAAGCTGGATTAGAGTATTTTAATATATACAGATAGATTAAGTCAGAGATATAGATATGAGTATACATGTATTAGTATACTCACATATTTTCCTGTCTTTACCCTCTGAAAGGCCAAGAAAGAGTGACAAACTGACAGCAATAAGCATAAAAAAAGAAAAATCAGGATTTTAATATAAGTGTATTAATACAGGACTTAGGGCCAAAACTGTGGCACCTTTCAAAATTTTTGAAAAAAAGAACTTCCCCGAGACCATGATGCAAAAAGTTAACTGTGAGATAAAGGATGTGCTGTCATACTATTTTGCCAGAAAAGCTAGGCCAAGAAAACATACTTTATTATAGTGTCTCTGCTGAACCAGAAATCAATCAGTATGTATTTCAGTTAGAAACTAAATACAATACTACTTAGAGGAGTTAACACAGCAGGCCTAAGACTGATCTCTAGAGAGGCCGCTTATGTGGCTGGCCTGTAGCTGGCATGTGAGAACTGGGCTGGCAGTCAGTGTCCAGTGCTGATATAAACCTGTCCCTAATTGCTGTGACTCTCTGTGCTTAAACTGTCTACACACACAATGTGGTGTATGCTTCTGGGAGTCTGGAATCTTGGTAAGTGCTAGGTAGAGGGTGCCCACATGACCAGCCCTCAATATAAATCGTGAGCATTCAATTTCTAATCAGCTTTCCTGGACAAAAACTTCATACTTATGTCACTACACTTTCACTGCTGAGGGAAAAGCAAACCGTATGTGGCCTCTCGTGAAGAAGAGTACATAGTAGAGCCTGCACACAGATACCTCCAGACTCTACCTTTTCCTCTGATAATCCAACTATGTATCCTCACTATATTGCTAGAATAAATCTTATCCATGAATACCATATGCTGAGCTCTGTAACACCTTCTAACAAATTTCCAGGTATAGGGGTGATGTTGGGGGGCGGTTCCTTATATTCTATATTGCATATATGCAATATTCTATATTGCATTTTTCAGGATAGTCTAAAATCCTAATTTTCCTACTGTGAATTTTTTGCCCTTATTTAAGTGCTTTCACTTTAAATGACCTTTTCCCTGTACAAATAACCAGCAGGTTCATCACTTCAGTGACTCTTCCTGTTTGTTTTCTTCCACTGCACGATCACATAACTTCAAGATTTTGTCAATTCCTTTTTAATGTAAACATCTTTAAGGTCAAATAGCTTCTTTGATCAAAAGAAGCCTCCCTGGACATTAGGCTACCCATCTGGTATTATTCTTAATTATTAGTTTATACCTTTTCTCTCTGCAAATCACAAATTCAATATTTTTCTTTCACATGACTATATTCAGGCTGAAAACAGTGGAGATATATTTTCACAAAATTAAATAAAAACTGCTGCTGCTGCTGCTGCTAAGTCACCTCAGTCGTGTCCGACTCTGTGCGACCCCACAGACGGCAGCCCACCAGGCTCCCCCATCCCTGGGATTCTCCAGGCAAGAACACTGGAGTGGGTTGCCATTTCCTTCTCCAATGCATGAAAATGAAAAGTGAAAGTGAAGTCGCTCAGTCGTGTCCAACTCTTAGCGACCCCGTGGACTGCAGCCTACCAGGATCTTCCATCTGTGGGATTTTCCAGGCAAGAGTACTGGAGTGGGGTGCCATTGCCTTCTCCAAAACTACCAGACTATTAAAAAATACCTAGAGACAGATAAAGTGGTATTAGTGAGAGATCCAAAATATTTTTTTACATGAATCTTGGTTTTATACTGTTGTTGTTGCTGGTAATTTATTCCTGAAATCTACACTATCTACAGACAAATTTTCTCCTAAGGTTTGTCAAAAAAAAAAGATAAGTTTAAAAATCTGAAGAATTTTAACATCTAGATTTGAAATTTAGTGTTACTCTAATAATTAACCTAGTAATTTTCCCATTATTTTCACCATAGTTGTTTATAAAAAAATGAGAAAAAAAATACAACAACCCCCAAAGAAACAAGCAACTTAAGCTTTTACCCATTTCTTTGAAACTTCAAACTCACTAAGAAATTTTTGAGTTTAAAACTTGTCTTGTTATCACATATATCATCACTATATATACTCTTTTATGTACAACAGCAAATCATTTCAGACAATTAAAATTAGAATGTATTACATTGATAGGCTGTGTTTACTCTCAGCCATTTCATTTTATTCTGATTTACATGAATTACACAATGAAGAGACAATGGAAACAGGATTCATTAGGAAATATATTGCTTTTCTAAACTATATGTAATATCATATACACTTGTACCTCTAAGCAGTTTTAAAAATTCTTTGTCTTAAGGAATCACTTTAATTAGCAATTTAAAATACCTTCACTGTCTTCATTCACTTTTTAAAGAAAAAGAAATAGGAACCTAATATGATGAACTATACCTTTAAATGGTTGTTTGCAACAGCATCATGTAAGGGTAGAATTCCATCTACATTTTCACAATTAACATTAGCACTAGCTTTTAACAACTCTACAATTACATCACTCCATCCGTTACTAGCTGCCTTATGAAGTGGTGTCCAACCTAAAAAAGGAAAAAAGAGAAAACAAAAGAAGCTACTTACAAATCAATACTCAAGTAGTATCCTCATTATTAAGTTTATTTGCACTAATGGAATGAATATATATATTGATTCAAATGTATATACTAAGTACTGGACAGGAAATAATATTGAACACGGGCTACTTTAACATCCTCTGAGCCCACAGCTGCCCTTGGACATGGCCCTGTCCACCAGAAGGCCCAGGACCCAGATCCTCCCATCGTGCACACACACTAGTCCCTGGAGCCCAGTTCTACCCACCAATGGGTGGGGACCAGCCCCAGAAACCCCTGGGCCTAAGCCCTGTCTATCAGCAAGTCTGCTCTAGCCTTGGGAATAGCCTCAGCCGCTGGCAGGTGGATGCCAACCCCTGGACAATTACAGCTCCACAGCCTGCCATGACAGAAGTCAGTCTACCAACAAGCAGACCAGCACCAGCCCTAGGACCAGCTGGGCCTGAGTTCTTGCTCAGCAGTAGGCCAACATAAACTTTAGGTCCACTGAACCCCACAGCCACCTGTAATAAGAACTGGTCCCACTCATCAGCAGTCCAGCACGAGCTCTAGAACCTGTGGGCCCTGCCTCCAGTCCCTAAGACCTGGCTCTGCTCACCAGTGGGCTGGCAGTAGTCCCAAGAACTAGCTTCATCCCCTGGAAGGCAGGAAAGAGCCCTGGGGTCTCCTATATCCAGACTCTGCCCATCAGTAAACAAGCATTAGTCCTGGGGTGCAACAGCCAACTGCCTTGTAACAGCTCCACCAACCAGGCCAGCAGCCTCCACACAAAGCAGGGCAACCAACCCAACTGGGGACAAGCAAGCCTACCAGACCACCCACAGCAGTCAGACTGACGCAAACAAAGGACACATGTAGCCCACATCGTGGGGACCCCTAGAATATACAGCTCTGCTAATCAGAGGGAAGTGAGCTCCTAGAAGCATAAGACATTTCCTATAAAAGGCTACTTCTCCAAGGTTGGGAAATGTAACAAACCTATCAGATACATAGAAATAAAACTAGTTAGTTAGGCAAAATGAGGCAACAGAGTTTAAAAGAAAGAAACAAGATAAAACCCCAGGAGAAGAACTAAGTGAAGTTGAGATAGGAAATCTATCTAAGAAAGAGTTCAAGGTAATGACTATAAGGACAGTCAAAGAACTTGGGAAAAGAATGGATAAACAGAGAAATTAGAAGTTTTTTAACAAAGAGTTAGAAAACAAAGACCAACCAACCAGAGACGAAGAATACAATAACTGAAATGACAAATACACTAACAGGAATTAACAATACACTAAATGATATATAAGAACGTATCAGCAAGCTGAATGACACAGCAGTGGAATTCAAAAAGTAAGGACAGTTTAACAGCTCTCTGGAACAATATCAAGTGTGCCAATATTTTCATTACAGGAGTCCCAGATGAAGAGAGAGAAAGGGACTGAAAACATATTTGAAAACATAAGAGCTGAAAGGTCCCCTAACCTGGGAAAAGAAAGAGACATCCAGGCCCAGGAAACAAGATAAAGACAGTCCCAAACAGGATCAACTTAAAGAGGACCACATTAAGACACATTGTGATTTAAATGGAAAAATTTAAAGACAGAGAATATAAAAAGCAGCAAGAGAAAAGCAACAAATAACATACTAGGGAACTTCCATAAGACTTTTGGCTAACTTTACAACAGAACTCTGCAGGTCAGAAGGCAGTGGTACCATATATTTAAAGTGATGAAAGGGAAAAATGTACAACCAAAAATATTGTACCCAGCAAGGCTTTTATCAAATATGATGAAGATATCAAAAGCTGTATAGACAAGGAAGAGCTAAAAGAGCTCAGTACCACCAAACCAGCTTTATGAGAAACGTGAAAGGGACTCCTCTAAGCAAAAAAAAAAAAGGCCACAACTAGAAACATGAATATTATTATGAAAGGAAAAAGTTAATTGGTAAAGGCAAATATACAGTAAAGATAGTAACTCAACTGGGTACAAAATTAATAGGAAGTTTAAAAGACAAAAGAAATAAAATCATCTATAACCAAAATAAGTAGTTAAGGAATACACAAAACAGATGAAAAATATGATACTAAAAACAGATACTGAAAACTCCTTACACTACTGGAGGAGTAGAGAGTAAATATGCAGGGTTGTTAAAATGCGTTTGAAACTAAGAGATCAGAAGCAAGTTAAAAAAATCATATTTTATATATATATATATATATATATATATACACACACACTCTCATGGTAACCATGAATGAAAATAGATATGCAAAATATCTGTATCTATCTATAATAGATATCTATAATAGATATGCAAAAAAGAAAATGGAAACTAAACACAACATTAAAGATAATCATAAAATAACAAGAAAATAAAAGAAAAAAATGAATAAAAAAAGAATTACAAAAACAACTCCCAAACCCTGAACACAATGGAAATAAGAACATCAGTTCAGTTCAGTTCAGTTCAGTCGCTCAGTAGTGTCCGACTCTTCGCGACCCCATGAATTGCCAGGCCTCCCTGTCCATCACCAACTCCCGGAGTTCACTCACACTCACGTCCATTGAGTCAGTGATGCCATCCAGCCATCTCATCCTCTGTCCTCCCCTTCTCCTCCTGCCCCCAATCCCTCCCAGCATCAGAGTCTTTTCCAATGAGTCAACTCTTTGCATGAGGTGGCCAAAGTACTGGAGTTTCAGCTTTAGCATCATTCCTTCCAAAGAAATCCCAGGGCTGATCTCCTTTAGAATGGACTGGTTGGATCTCCTTGCAGTCCAAGGGACTCTCATACATATCAACAATTACTTTAAAAGTTCATGGACTAAATGTTCCAATCAAAAAACGAAGAGTGACTGAATGGATACAAGAACAAGACCCATATATATGTATATATATATATATATATATACTGCCTACAAGAGACTCACTTCAGATCTAAAGACACACACAGATTGAAAGGCAGGGGATGGAAAAAGGTATTCCATGCAAATGGAAACAAAAGCAACCTGGAGTAGCAATATCAGATAAAATACTTTAAAACAAAAATTGTTATAAGAAACAAATAAGCACAACACATAATGACCAAGGAATAAATCCAAAAAGAAGGTATAACAATTTTAAATATATCTGTATCCAATACAGGATCACCTAAATATATAAAGCAAATATTAACAGACATAAAGGGGAAAATCAACAGTAACACAATAATAGTAGGGGATTTTGACACCCCACTTTCATCAATGGACAGATCATCCAGAAAGAAAACCAATAAGGAAAACTCATAAATGACACATCATACTAGATGGACTTAAACTGATATATATAGAACATTCCATCCCAAAGCAGCAGAATACACATTCTTTTCAAGAATGTGCACATGGGACATTCTCCAGGATAGGTCACATGCTAGGCAACTAAACAAGTATCGGTAAATCTAAGAACATAGTAATCATATTGAGTGTCTTTTCATTCTTACTGAAATCACTGAGACTAGAAATCAACCACAAGAATAAAACTGAAAAAACACAAACATATGGAGGCTAAACAATATACTGCTCAACAACCAATGGATCACTGAAGAAATCAAAGAAAAAAACAACAAACACCTAGAGACATATGAAAATGAGGACAAAATGATCCAAAATCTTTGGGATGCAGCAATAGCAAGTTCTAAACTTCTACAGAAGAAAAATCTCAAATAACAACCTAAACTTATCCCTAAAGGAACAAGAGGAAGAAGAACAAAAAATGTGAAAGGAGAAGGAAAGAAATCATAAAGTTCAGAGCAAAAATAAATTAAATAGAGGCTAAATAAATAGGAAAAAAATCAGTGAAACTAAGAGCTGATTCTTTGAAAAGATAAAATTGAAAACACTGTGGCCACATATACCAAGAAAAAAAGAGAAAAGGCCCAAATAAAATAAAATATAAATTAAAATGTTACAATTAACAGCACAGAAATCATAACAGATTACTACAAACAACTACATGCCAATAAAAAGGACAACCTTCAAGAAAAGGAAAAATCCCTAGAAATATACAATCTCCTAAGACCTAACCAGGAAGAAATACAAAATATAAACAGATCAATTACCAGTAATTAAATTGAGTCAGTAATTAAAACTCCCAACAAAGTCCAGATGGCTTCACAGATGAATTCTACCAAACATTTAGGGAAGAATTAACACCTGTCCTTCTCAAGTTATTCCCAAAAACTGCAGAGGAAGAAACACTTCCAAATTCATTGTGCACACCCAGCATCTCCTGGACACCAAAATCAGAAAAAGATATCACACACACAAAAGAAAATTGAAGGTCAGTATCACTGATGAACATAGGTGCAAAAATCAACAAAATTTTAGCAAATCGAATCCAACAATACATTAAAACTATCATACACCATGATCAAGTGGGATTATCCTAGGAATGCAAGGATTTTTAAATGTCTGCAAATTGATTAATGTGACATACCACATTAACAAAATGAAGAATAAAAATCATAGGATCACATAGATGCAGAAAAAGCTTCTGATAAAATTAAACATCCATTTATGATCAACTCTCCAAAAAGTGGGCATAGGCGGAACATATCTTAATAAAATGATTAATGCCATATATGACAAACTACAGCTAACATCATACTCAACAGTGAAAAGCTAAAAGCAGTTCCTCTAAGATTAGGAACAAGACAAGGATGCCCAATCTCACATTTATTCAACCTATTATTAGAAGGCCTAGCCACAGCAATGAGAGAAGAAAAAGAAATAAAAGGAATCCAAAGGAAGGAATCCAAACTGCAAAGGAAGAAGTAAAGCTGGCACTCTTTGCAGATGACATGATACTATACATAGAAAGATCCTAAAGATACCACCAAAAAACTACTAGGGCTTATCAATAAATTCAGTTAAGCTGCAGGATACAAGATTAATATACAGAAATCTGTTGCATTTCTACACACTAACAACAAATGATCAGAAAGGAAAATTAAGGAACTTTCTCATCTTCAGCTGCATCAAAAAGAATAAATACCTTGGAATAAACCTACCTAAGGAGGTAAAAAACCTATACTCAGGAAATTATAATAGTGATGAAAAAAACTGAAGATGATACAAACAGTTGAAAAGATAAGATACACTGTATTAGAAAAATAATTAATAGTTAAAATGACCATACTATCCATGGTGATCTAAGATTCAATGTAAGTTCTATCAAAATACCAATGGAATTTTTCACAGGGATAGAATAATTTTAAAACTTGTATGGTAGCACAAAAGATCTTAACTAGGCAAAATAAACTTGAGAAACAAGAACAGACTGGAGGAATCACATTCCCTGACTTCAGATTATACTGCAAAGCTACAGTAATCAAAACAGTCTCATATGGGCAGAAAAAGAGACACAGAGATCAATGAAACTGAACAGACAGCCCAGAAATAAATCCACACACTTATATCAGTTAATCTATGACAAAGGAGGCAAGAATAAACAATGGAGAGAAGACAGTTTCTTCAATAGTGGTACCGGGAAAAACTGAACAGCTATATGTTTTAAAAAATGAAATCAGAATAGTTCTCACACTATATATAAACATAAACTCAAAATGAACCAAAGAACCAAATGTATGACTGGAAGCCATAAAACTCATAGAAGAAAACATAGACAAAATGTTTTTTGAGTAAATTATAGCAACATTGTTTTGGATCTGTCTCCTAAGACAAAGGAAACAAAATAAAAAAATAAACAAATGGAATCTAGTTGAACTTTAAAGCCTTTTCACAGCAAAGGAAACCATTAACAAAAAAGAAAATCTACTGAATGGCAGAAAATACCTGCAAATGATATGACTGGTAAGGAGTTAATATCCAAAATAGATAAATAGCTTATACAACTCAACACCAAAAAACAAACAGGCCAATCAAAAAGTGGGCAAAAGACCTGCACAGACATTTTTCCAAAGAAGATATGCAGATGGACAACAGGCACATGAAAAGATGCTCAACACTGATAATCATCAAAACAATGCAAATCAAAGCCACAACGAGATATTACCCCACTTTGGTCAGAATGATTATCATCAAAAAGAACACAAACAGTGTTCACAAAAAGAATAACCACAGATAACAATGTTGGTGAGGATACGTAAAAAAGAGAGCCCTTACACACTGTTGGTGGGCGTGTGAATTGGTGCAGCCACTGCAGAAAAATAGTATGGAGGTTTCTTAAAAAGCAGAACTCCACATGATTCAGCAATTCCTGAAAATATATACCCAAATACTGCTGGGTATATATCTGAAGAAAACAAAAACACTAATTCAAAAAGATACATGCACCCCAATGTTCACAGCAACATTATCTACAATAAGCAAACGAGTACTGCTGCTGCTACTGCTGCTAAGTCGCTTCAGTCGTGTCCAACTCTGTGTGACCCCATAGACGGCAGCCCACCAGGCTCCCCCGTCCCTGAGGTTCTCCAGGCAAGAACACTGGAGTGGGTACTCAGCCATAAAAAGAATGAAATTTTGCCTTCTGCAAAAACATGGATGAACCTGGAGGGTATCATGGTTAGTGAAGTAAATCAGACAGAGAAGGATAAATACTCTATGTTATCATTTATACGTAGAATCTAAAAAATACAAGAAACAAGTAAATACAACAAAACAAAAACAGATTCATGGATATAGACTATAAACTAGTGGTTACCAGTGGGGAGAGGGATGAAGAGAAGAGCAAGATAGGGTAAGGAATTAAAAGGTATAAACTACTATATATAAAATAAATAAGCTCAAGGATATATTGTACAGTACAGGGAATACAGTCAATATTTTATAATAACTAAGTGGAATATAGTCTATCAATTTTGAATCACTATGTTGTACACTTGAAACTAATATATTATAAATCAAGTATATCTCAATAAAAACATAATCTTCATTTTTTTAAACAAATTAATCTCATCAAAAATATTTATTGATACAAGTGACAAAAGACTAACAGAACACAAGCTATCATGGGACCAAGTAAGTACTAATCAAGTCAAATGGTTTCAAGTCAGATGAGTAAAATCATCTGACCTTGCTATTTATATCTTGTATTGTCACATTTGTCTTTAAAAAGACATGTGAACAATCAGTCTGAGTTTTTTCCCTCTGGAATTTCTTACACAAGTTTTTTTGTGTGTGTGTGCTTGAGAAAAATGTTAGAAGATCAACTTAAAAATGGAGCTTTAAGATAAAAACAAGACCTGGAAGAAAAAAAGGAATATTATCAAGAAATAAGAAAAGAAGGGACAGGGAAAGAATAAAATTTGGCATTCCCTATAAAGTTAGGTAATGATATTAAAGTCTCCAAGGAAAATGCCTAAAGCTTCTTTACTGAAAAATGAATGAAAATAAATGAATGCTCCCAAAGGTATATTAAAAGCTGTTTCAATGGATATTTTGGCAATTGGTGGGAACTGAGATAAACCATAAAATATTATAAAAAGAATTTTCAAAGTGAGCTTCTATATAACAGTCAGGATCAAAATGGGGGAGGGTGGGTGAAATGTATATATCAGTGAGTTCAAATTATAAAGACATTTACAATTTAAAAATCCAAACCTGCATTATCTTTTAGATTCACGTCTGCTCCAGATTCTATCAGAGCTTTCACCAGAGACAAATGTCCTCTTCTGGCAGCCAAATGAAGCCGGCTTTCCCCTGTGGCATTCCTCTTATCGATCCCAGATGTTTTCATTTCTGTAAATTTGCCAAGCAAAACTGAGTTTTCTGCCAAGTGCTGATTTTAATGAAGGATCTTAGAAAACACAAAGCAACTTCCTAAAAACATCCTAAAAAGGATTCACTACACAGAAAGTTAAAGTCGTTCCGTCATGTCCGACTGTTTGCAACCCATGGACTGTAACCCACCAGGCTCCTCTGTCCATGGAATTCTCCAGGCCAGAATACTGGAGTAGGGTGCCATTCCCTTCTCCAGGGGATCTTCCCAACCGAGGCATCGAATCCAGGTCTCCTGCACTGCACGCGGATTCTTTACCATTTGAGCCACCAGGGAAGTCCCACACAGAAACATACGTCAATTAATATTATAATTGCTGTTGCTATTTTAAAACACAATTTGTAAAGAAACGGTAGAGCATCTGAGCACATTAATTCATTCTAGCTGTTGTTCACTCTATCCTAAGCTTGACTGAAGTAAATAAGACTTGCTTCATTTCTATACTCGTTTCACTCAGTAGTCCATAATCCACTTTCCACATTTATTCTCATATCTCAACGAGTGTGTTTCTGATGACAAAAGATGTCACGAACCAAACTATGGCCTATTGAGCATTTCATTTTTCTTTCACAGAAAACTCAGTACAATATTATTATCTAAATATTTTTATTTCTTTTCCTTACATCAAAAGTTAGAAATACTAAAAATAATGAATTTTTTCCCTAAACTATGCTAAAATGATATACTAGAAGATATTTTTGTAATATTATATAAAGAAAATAGAAGACACTATCTCTTGAGTGGCCTGCAGCCTAGGGGAATGAGAGACATGTAAAAAATTACATTAAAATCTGATTAAGTGCTACCAGAGTAGCATATAACTAGTAGAAACATACTAGTTTCTTGTGGTTCTGGAGACCAGAAATCCAACACCAAGGTGTCAGCAGGGCTGTACTTTCTCTGGAAGTTGTAAGGAAGAATCCTTCCTTGCTTCCTCCAACTTAGCTTCTTTGGCTTTTGGCCACATTGTTCTTTTGTCTGGCTCTTCACATTATCTTCTCTTTCCTTGTGTGTCTCAAAGCTGACTCCATTTTTCTTTTATAAGGATACTTGTTAGATTTGGGTCCTATTTGGAAAATCCAGTACAATTTCCTCATCTCAAGGTCCTTAACTATATCTGCAAAGATTCTTCTTCTAAATAAGGTAATATTCACTCTTTTTTATATATATTAAATGCAACAGTATCACCGATTCCAGGGATTAGGATATGGACATAGGTTTTTTGGGGGGCCACTATTCAACCCACTATAGGAGGTATATATGCTGCTACTGCTGCTGCTAAGTCGCTTCAGTCGTGTCCGACTCTATGCGACCCCATAGACGGCAGCCCACCAGGCTCCCCCGTCCCTGGGATTCTCCAGGAAAGAACATTGGAGTGGGTTGCCATTTCCTTCTCCAATGCGTGAAACTGAAAAGTGAAAGTGAAGTCGCTCAGTCGTGTCTGACTCTTAGCGACCCCATGGACTGCAGCCTATCAGGCTCCTCCGTCCATGGGGTTTCCCAGGCAAGAGTACTGGAGTGGGGTGCCACTGCCTTCTCCAGAAGTATGTATAAGAAGTGCTTTAGTTTACATGAGAAGGAGACAATGGGGAAAAGTTCAAAAAGGATGCCTAGTATTCCTACCTCTAACTCTATCAACTTTTTCTTACTAATCAACTTCACAGGGCTTAACATTTGACCTGAGGTAGTCCAGCCTATGGTTCACCACAGAACCAGCTCCAAGAACTACCAAAGAATAGTCATTTATCCATATTGTCAAACACTGACAAAAAGAAACTAGTGGCTATGCTTCTTTAATTTCCCTTATGTTAAAAGGGCTCAGTGAAAGTTCTAAGGGATCGGACACAATCCAGATCTGCTGCCCCGACTCAACCTCCTTGCTGTCTCTACTGTTTACCTTATCTCCTCTAACATAACAAATAGACAAAAATATGACAATATATTGGAAGACTAAGAGATTCTCAAGTGGTGTATTATAGTAAAACCACCTAACAAATAGAGCCAAAATAATCTTATAATTTAGTGAATGACTAAAAAATAAACAGTAAATATGAAAGTATATATAATTCTTTGAAGGAGAGTGGATTGCTAGGAGTGGTCATGCAAAAACCTTGTCCCTATATAGTACAGGAATACAAACCTTGGCTGCAGGTAGCTCTGGAGACATTTTTTCTTTTTCTGAAATTCTGAATTTTTTTGTGTGATTGGATGTGAGTAGGCATATGAATTTCTGAATCTGGTTTTTCTTTTTTCTCTTTACAGTTTCTTATAGTGTTTTCATCTCCATTGACAAATTCCTCACCTGAAAAAAAAAAAACATTTTTAAGTATCAGTGTTGTATTTCTCCTTACTGGTTATAGGACTAAGAAAGAGTCTATAATTGCTCCATGTTTCTGTTCCTTTCTAGACTGCTTTTTTATTTAAAGGAATGGAAGCCTTTAAAAATGTTTTCATGCAACAAATGTAAATTAGTTTCCTGGATACAATTTCAACAGTGAATCACTAAAATCAATGGAGCTAACATTTTCCTGCTATGAAAATGTTGTTAGGTTTCTTGACATCAAGTAGGTGCTATATTAAAAAGAAAGCTAAAAACTCATAGAAATACTGTTTTTTTAACTTCTGTCAATATTAATTTAGCACCTTCTTTCAAAGAAAATACCATTACTTAACTAATTAATAATATCTCTAAATTGTGATCCACATGTCCTCATTCTGATCAGTTTGGGCAGAGGTTAAGTGAAATTCAGTTGGAAATTTCTATGAAATAAGTAAATCTATAGGAAATGTGTACAAATTGAACACTACTACTAATACCTGGTTTGTGAGAAATCTCCTTCTCTTCTCTTTGACTAAGTTGTGAGATGTTGGTCAATTCTTCACTGTCAGTAGAATGAAAACCTATATTTTGTACGGCTTTGCTCTCTTGTCTTTTTTCAACTTTAGTTGTTTCCATTACTTGAAAAGGAACACCGCTGGATGAAGGCCTATTTGAAGGACTTGTTTCTTGGCCTGTGTCAGTATAATTCCTTTTAGTGTCTCCTTCCTTATTCACCTTTTCCACAACATGTAGATCTGTTTGATTCATTAAAGGAGTTAGTATGCTAGGGCTATAATCCTGAGGATTCTTGATTAGCTTCTCATGACTGGTCAACTCTGAAACTTCATGTGTCAAGACTGTCCCTATACAAGCCAGAGGAGTATGTTCAGGATTGCCATGTGAGTGATCAAAAGAAGTTCCACATGAACATTGTTCATAATTTGAAACATGTTCAGAAACTATTATATTATCTGAATTAGAAAAACTAACAGCTTCCTGTTGTGGAAGTATGGTTAGGCTGTCTTCTTTTAACTCATTTTCCTGTGGAAAATGGTCTTGAGAAGGTAAAAATTGTTGAAAATCCATTTCTTCTCTATTTGTTTTATTCTCTGTATAAGTATCATGGTTTTCGCAACCTGAAGAACTTATCACCTTTTTAGATATTACAGTCTCCTCAGAAGCACAGGAATCACCATGATCATCATTATTAAAGTTTTCCTTTATAAAGGATGGGGAAAATTTTTCCCACTTGAGGCTCTCATCTTTTTGACTTGAGTTACTGTTTTCATGAGATTTATAAGGGCTAATGTGCTCCTGGTCTTGGAGAGTATGAGGCTGCTGATCTGTAGTAACAAGTAGTAACTTGGTTTTTTCATGTAGAGAAAGTCCTAAGAGAGAAACAGCTTCAGCTTGGTCAATGGATTCTACTTCCATACATTTTATTTCTTGACTGTCTGATAAATCCAGGCTTTGAACATGTGTCTCTCTGGGAATTGAACAAGTTTCAACATCATTACGCAAACCATTGTTCAGGCCTGATAGAGCTTGGCTAAAAGGTTTACATGACTTTTCTGGAAGGTCATCAAGGATTTGGAGAGCTTGTTGCTGACGAGTAACTGATCTGCTTATTCTTCTAGAAGAAGAGACAGCCACTGTCTTTCTTGGACTGCTTTCTTGGCTTGTATCATCCACTTGAGTCCTTTTATGTTGTGTATTTCTTCTTCCTTTATCTTTAGACACACTTGTGCTGGGATCCTCAGCACTATGGAGATTGTCCTTTCTGAATCCTGTAGAGTGTATCTGGTTAAGAATTGATTGTTTCTGCTTGGATTTACCAATTCTCATGTTTGGGGAATCTTTTTGATAATGTTCATATATATCTGTATTTATAAATAAACTCTTCTTGCTTCCTTTATTGACTTCTACATGTTCTGGCTTCTGTCTGTTGGAATTTTCATCATAAACAAACCCACTGTGATTTTTAGAACTGAATTTTGGTTTCTATAGAAACAAAATACACAGTTTTAACTGTCAGCTGTAATTCTGCATTCAACTCATTCTGGATTGGAGAAAAAGAAAACTATTATTCCATTCAACCTTATAATTTGATCTAACCACAGGGCCTTATAATTTGATCTAACCACAGGGCCTGCTGGGATATATACAACCTGATATATATTTCAGAAAAAATAGACTAAAAGCAGGAAGACAAATGTAATAGATTCAAACTCCATGTATGTGCTAATTGTTATCTTTTCCTGTACATTTTAATTTGTACTTGCCAGTATTTTAGCACAATCAATCTTATTACTAAACATAATAAAAAATTTTAATCAAGCTAATCCATATAGGCTTTTAAAACAATCAGATAATTCCTTCACAAGGAATCTTTGTAACTATGCTTTAAAACCACTCTCCTCTCCCATTTGTTATAGAGACAGAATTAAGTTTCTTCTTCTGGTATCTGTTAGCATCATAGGTAGGGTAGTGGAAGAAGGGATTTAAAAACAAAAAGACAGATATGCAACCAAGTAGGCGTGTGCGGAAAGATTACTGTGGGCTGACAAGACTGAGACAGGGCCAGGGCTTCCTCTCACACATCACAACCTAAAGCATCAGATGGGAAATAACTGCCCACCACATAAAGTTTAACGGGCTGGATTAGCACCTTTGACTCTCATACTGTGCTCAGGCCAGAGGGAAGTCAACATGGCTGATAAACCTCATGGCTTTATAAAGAGGAGAAAGGAAGTAGGAATGGTTACCAATACATTAGTGTGCCCACATACACTACATTTACTCAACTGCTTCCCAAACTAACAGCCCAGAACCTTCTGAGTCTCATGTAATTATTCCAAAGTGTCTAAAAAGCAAAGGCGAAGTCACTGTTCCTGATGAATGCTTCAGCGGTCTTTCTTTCCCCTCCGATGAGCAATAAAATAACCCGCAGGTGTGCTCTATAAACACGTTCACTGCTGAACAGAGAGCTACCTTGTGAGGGTGTGCATCCTCTCCATCTGAGGGGTCAAGGCTATTCTTCTGAGCTGTAAACAAAAAGAGAAAATCAAAGAAAACAGCCTCCAGAGGTCAGACTCTAGGCTTCTAAAACCACAAGGCCTTTGCCATGAGCAAACCAAGTGGAAAAAATAAAATTATGGAAACACATTTTATTAAAATTGGCACATATAAAATTACATAATTCATGATTTCCATATTTATTATAAAACAAATACTATCTTGAGAGAGCTGAAAACACTTCTGTAGGAAAAGCAAAACAGACCCAACAACATAATGCTGAAGATGGGCACTGAACTCGGTATTTTTATATTCCCCACAGTTATACTCAGATATGCAAGTGTACAAGCTTTTATAAGGCAAAAATTCTTTCATAATGAATTGTATCATTATCACTTCCTAATACATCTGCTTACTAAAGTTGAAGGATACATGATTAACATACAGAAATCCACTGCTTTTCTATACACTAATAGGGAACTATCAGAAAGAGAAAGCAAGGGAATTAAAAAAAAACATACATTTACAATCTCACCAAAAAGAATAAAATACCAAGGAATAATCTTAACCAAGGAGGTGAAAGACTTATACTTTGAAAACTGTAAATATCAGTGAAGGAAACTGAAGATGATACACGGAAAAGAGAAGACATACTGTGTTCTTGGACTGAAAGAATACTGTTAAAATTTCCATACTACCCAAAGTAATCCACAGATCTAATGCAATCCCTATCAAAACAGTCACAGCATTTTTCGCAGAACTACAAGTAATCCTATAATTTATGCAAGACCACAAAAGACCCTGAACTGCCAAAGCAATCTAGAGAAAGATGAACAGAGCTGGAGGAATCATGCTCCCTGACTTCGGACTACACAAAACTACAGTAATCAAAACAGCATGGCGACAGCACAAACACAGACACAGATGGATGGGACAGACTAGAAAGTTCAGAAATAAACAAATGCAGTTATTTTCAACTAACCTGTGACAAAGGAGGCAAAAATACACAATGGATAAAAGAAAGTCTCTTCAATAAACGGTACCTAGGATAAGTAGTGAAACTGGACAGCTACATGTAAAAGAATGAAATAAGAACATTTTCTCACACCACATACAAAAATAAACTCAAAATGGATTAAAGACATAATTGTAAGAACAGAAACCACAAAACTTCCAACAGAGAACATGGGCAGGATGTTCTTTGAAATAAATCATTGTAATATTTAATATTATTTTGGATCTGTTTCCTAAGGAAACAAAGGAAATGAAATAAAAGATAAACAAATGGGACCTAATAAAACTGAAAAGCTTTGCATAGCAAAGGAAATCACTGGCAAGACAAAAAGATGACCTACTAAATGGAAGAAAATATTTGCAAATGATATGACCAATAGAGGTTAATGTCCAAAATATATAAACAATTCATAAAATGCAATATAAAACAAAAAACTAAAAAAATGGGCAGAAGATGTGAATAGACATTTTTCCAAAGAAGATATACAGATAGCTAACAGGCACATGAAAAAATGTTCAACAGTAATAATCATCAGAGAAATACAAATCAAAACCGCATTGAGATGTTACCTCACACCTGTCAAAATACCTATCATCAAAAAGTCTACAAACAACAAAAGTTGTTAAGGATTTGTAGAATAGGGATCCCTTGTACACTGTTGGTGGAAATGTAAATTGCAGCCACTATGCACCGACTCAGTGGACATGAGTTTGAGCTGGGAGACAGTGAAGGACAGAGAAGCCTGGTGCGCTGTAGTTCATGGGGTCGCAAAGAGTTGGACATGACTTAATGACTGAACAACAACAACAACAACAATGGAAAACAGTATGGAGACATGGAGACTTCTCCAAAAACAAAAAGTAGAGCTAAGATATGACTGGACTTCCTTGGTGGCACAGTGGATAAGAATCCACCTGCCAATGCAGGAGACACAGTCTGATCCCTGGTCTGGGACGATTCCACATGCTGTGGAACAACTAAGCCCGAGGGCCACAACTACTGCGTCCATGCTCTGGGGCCTGTGAGCTGCAACTACTGAGCCTGTGCACCGCAACGAGTGAAGCCCGAGAGCCCACACGCTACAGCTACGGAGCCAGCGCGCTGCAACTGCTGAAGCCCAAGCACCTACAGCCAGTGCTCTGCAACCAGAGACGTCTCCGCAGTGAGAAGCTCGTGCACCACAAGGAAGAGCAGCCCCTGCTCTCCACAACTAGAGAAAGCAAATGAAGACCCACTGCAGCCAAAAATAAAATTAATTAATTAAAAAAAAAGAAACCATGACATGACCCAGTAATTAAACTGCTGGATGTATCTCCAAAGAAAATGAAAACATGAATTCAAAAAGATACTAGCACCCCCATGTTCATAGTAGCATTATATATAATACCAAAGATATGGAAACAACCTAACTGTCCATAGCAGATGAATGGATAAAGAAGATGGAGTATATATTCATGCAATGGGATACTGCTCAACCATAAAAAAGAATGAAATTCTGCCATTTGCAACAACCCAGAAGGTATTATTCTTGGTGAAATAAGAGAAGGACAAATACTCTGTATTACCACTTATATGTGGAATGTAAAAATATAAATCAATGTATAAACAGAAACAGACTCACAGATACAGAGAACAAAGTAAAAGTTACCAGTGGGAAAAGGCAAGAGGGGCAAAAAAAAAAGGTTTGGGAATTAAGAGATACAAAATACTTTGTATAAAATAAATAAGCACAGGGATATAGCCATTACTTTGCAATAACTTTAAATGGAGTATAACATATAAAAATACTGAATCACTACATTGTATACCTGAAACTAACATAATATTGTAAATCAATTATACTTCAATAAAATATAAACGATTCTTATATAATCTTTTTGAAAGTGAAGTTTAACTTAACTGTTCCTTTGCTGTTTAACTTACCAGTGTAATGATGAATGACAACGCAAAAGTATAGCCATAAGAAAATATTCTTAAGGAATGAAAGTTAACAATCCTGGCCATATTCATTGAAAAAGATACAGCCAAGCATAAGTCACAACTTACAACTCATGTTATTCAGTCAATGGATTATGGGGGGAAAACCCAGAACTGTATAAAAGTTTTCTGTTTGCAATGCATATCCTGGGGAAAAGTACATTTAGTATTATCTTTCTAGTTCCTTCAGAGTTCTTCCATTTGGTGCATTTGCAAACAAGTCAGTGTGCTCTACTAATGGAATGAAGCGAAATTTCCTCAAAATTTCTGAGGAAAATCAATTTAATTTCTATAATTCTAAGCTTGATTTCTATAACTCTCTACTAAGGATGACATGGTTGGATGACATCACTGATTCAATGGACCTGAGTCTGAGCAAATTCCAGGAGACAGTGACAGACAGGTTAGCCTGGCGTGCTGCAGTTCATGGGGTCACAAGGAGTCGCACACAACTGAGCGCCTCAACAGCAACTGCTGACATGATGAACAGATGTAATAGAGCAGTTTAAGTTTACCTGATGCAAGACGGTTTCGATGTTTAGGAACAAATTTCTCAAGGAGACGCATCATACGTGAGTCTTTGGCTTCATCTAAAGCACACTTTCCATTATCATTTCTAAATAAAGGATCTGCTCCATTCAAAAGAAGTAACTCTGCCACCTAGAGGAAGATTGTTTCATGTGAGGAGCCCAGACAAAAAGTTTATTATTATTATAAATGTATGCTAGCATACAACTGTAAGCAACATCAAATATTTCTTTCCAAATATTTGGAATTTACCAACCATACAGAGTTTGGGTTTACCTGTAACATCGTTGCCCAACAACAAAAATCAATGTAACCACTACTGAATCATAATTTGTTGATGTACATATGACTTCTCTTACCAGGAAAAGAGACAGGAAGCAAGGAAGAGGGAAGAAAGCAGGGAGGGTGGGTGGGCAGAATGTCTATGGTTTGGCTGATGATGAAATGGAGCTAGCATATATTCTGGGAACTTGAATTACATTCTGGGAACCTGAATTACATTAACAGGTTCCAGGAGATAGTATGTCTTCTACACATACCTTTGCTGCTGCTCCTCCTCCTCAGCGTCAGAGAGAAACCAGGAAACTCTTACTCTGTTACTACTCCTCAAGTAGCCTCCTTTATGAAGCACTCCCTGACCTCCTCACCCACTGATGCCCTAGAGAAAAATGACCTCTTCCTTCTTTTATGTACATATTTTATGTCCAATATATACTATATTATATTATACTTACCTCTTATACCTCTTGCCTATATTTCAAGTTTTTTAGGGTGGGACTCTGTTTTTCTTTTAAAATTAATATTTTTGGGTAGAAAATTAATAAATATGGTTCAGAATACAGAAGGCTCAGAGAAACAGACAATAAAAACTAAGTTTCCCTTCTCTACCCTTGTACATCAGTCATCTAATTATTTCTTCTAAGTTAGCTCTGGTTACAGTTTCCCCTGAATTTTCCCAGTGTCTAGTCCAACAGGTATGTATGTGTATATCATAAATGTGTATATATGTTGTTTCTTACACAAGTGGGCCTATAATACATATATTTTTCTGTGCTTTAGCTTCTTTCCTGCCTACCCTACCCTGCATCAGACTCTGAAAACTGTTTCAAATCAGATAGATTGAACTTCCTCATTCTTTCTAGCAGCTAAGTAATAATTTACTTTTTAATATACCTATATGAATGTATTAATGCTTCAATTTAGAAGACTCTTGAGAGTCCCTTGGACAGCAAGGATCTCAAACCAGTAAATCCTAAAGGAAATCAATCCTCAATATTCATTTGAAGGACTGATGCTGAAGCTGAAGCTCCAAAGCTTTGGCCACCTGATACGAAGAGCTGACTCACTGGAAAAGATCCTGATGCTGGGAAAGACTGAATGCAGGAGGAAAAGTGGATGACAGAGGATGAGATGGTTGGATGGCATCACTGACTCTCAATGGACATGAGTTTGAGCAGAGTCTGAGAGATGGTGGAGGACAGGGGAGCCTGGCATGCTACAGTTCATGGTGTCAAAGAGAGTCAGACATGACTGAGCAACTCAAAAACAACAACCCTACTAATGGATATTTAAGTTGCTTCCAAGTTTTCACAACAGATATATGTCTTAATCATCTTTATATTCCCAGTGTCTATTTCAGTATCTGGAAAAGACTGTATGTTTAATAAATGCTGTTTAATAAAAGAATGAATGTTGGTCTAGGAGGATGTGTGGAACAAGCTTTAAAGAACATTATACTAAAAGAAGCCTAGATTTCCATGTAAATATCTAGAATGAGAGATAGGTCAGAATTTCTATAAATTTTAAGCATATAAAAATTATATACATATATACTTATATCTATATATATTTAATATGTATTTCCTTTTACATGTATGTATTTCCTTTTACAAAAAAAGCATTCTACAAGAGAAAAGTGCCCCATCACACACAGGGATAATATAAGCCAAATCCTTTCAAAATTAAGATTCAGAAACTTGATGATTCTGCTTTTCAAACGACTTTGTTATGGGAGTTTAAAGCTAGGTAAGAGGATTGAAAGTAATAGTAGGTATAATTAAATCTATAATTCATATGCCTAGATCTGCACATACTGTTCAGCAATACAAATGGAAAGCATATTGCTTTCTTTCAGGAAAAGTAATTCCGTAAGTTTGTTTATCTCTGGAGGTTTTATGTCAAATAATAAAGCATGCAGTATGAGAGTATCTGAGGGTCAAGGAACATGAAAAAGAAGACAGGAGGAAGGGAAGAGAGCCTCACTTCTCTGGAAATCCGGATGGTTGCCCTAAGCGAGGGAATACATTACTTTGGCAGTCTCTGTTTTATCCACTGCCTAGTGGATACTCTCTATCCATGTACTCTATGGACACCAACTATCCACATTTACCAATTTCCTCTATAGCCTGCTATCAGGACTTCTGAAGCCTACTTATATTACACACTCTTTAACTTAAAAAACTCTCTCTCTTCTCATCAAATGGCAGTAAATAAGTTATTTCCATGGAGTTTTTAACCCTGTATTTAAAACCTGCATTTGATTCTGTATTAGTTATCTGTTGCTACCTGACAAGTTACCCCAAAACTCAGTAGCTTAATAATAAATATTTATAATCTCATGGTTCTGTGGGTCAGGAATTTGGGAGTGGTGGAGGTGGTTAGTTCTGCCTTGGGGCCTCTCAGGAGGTTGTAGTCAAGAGGCTGGCTGGAGATACAATCATCTAGAAGCTTGACAGCACCTGGAGGATCTGTTTCTAAGATGGCTCACTCATGTGGCTGTGGGCAGGAAAAAGCTCAGCGCGCTGCCAGAGCACCTCACCATGGAGCTGCCTGAGTGGCTACTTGATATGACATCTGGCTTCCTTCAGCTGTTGAACGAGTGGCTGACAGAACAAGGAAGACGCCACGATAGCTTTCAACCGGGTCTCAGAAGTCATATGATGTGTTACTTCTGCCACATCCTATTTGTTAGAAGCAATTCACTGAAACTGCAGCCCACACTCCTGAGGAGAAGACTCAGGTTCCACCTTTCAGACAGAAGAGTGTTAAAGAACTTGTGGCTATTTTAAGGCCACCACATATTCTTAACTGGAACAAGCAGAGCCATTTCAGTAAGTGGCTGGCCTCACAATCTCCACTTATTTAATTCATCAAACAGTAGACCCCTGAAGGAAATACTTCTACTGAGAGCTTGCCTGTGGCTTTTCACCTTCAACAATATTATTGAATCTAGTGCTTCTCCTTCTAAAATCAGCTGACTTCTGTATTGCTGAACCACTCTGACTCCATCTTGTCAGCTCTACTTTAGTCCTTCCCCTCTCCTTTCTGCATGACTGCACTTTAGCCTACTCATAAGGAATGTGCTCAAGCCAGATAAATTCACTAACAACTTTGCCTTCATCAGATGTGGAAGCTGAAAGAACGCCTTTTGCTGATGCAGATGGTTAATGGTCATGAGACCCAGGAGGAGGAAAACTCTCCATTCCAGTCAGTGCGGATGTGCTTCTCACTTGGTGGTCAGATTCTAATTTTAGCTCTGGCCCCTTGAAATCCCCCTGGACTCCTTTCTGTGGTGTAGAGCACAACTGTGCATGCCTCTGGATTGCTCTCTGCCCAATCTTGCCAGTATATAAGTTATCCACAATAAACTTCATGATTGCACTGTATGGAACTGCTTTGTTAATAAAGCTCTGTTTTACAGACTCAAAGTTCCTCTAAGTTTGGAGGATATTATTTCATATCTCTTCCTTCCAATAAATCCCTTGTGTAAGAAGCCAATAAGACAGAGAATAAAATTCTTTCAAGTACTTGAAAAGC
Source organism: Bos indicus x Bos taurus (assembly GCF_003369695.1). Lineage (NCBI taxonomy): Eukaryota > Metazoa > Chordata > Mammalia > Artiodactyla > Bovidae > Bos > Bos indicus x Bos taurus. The sequence continues at coordinate 384,277 of NC_040085.1, forward strand.
CAGTATTTTGACTATACATTCCTAATGGGGTATAAACAAAACAAAAAGCTTCATTAGTAGTTCCATTGTTATTACTATTGTTAATAACAGAAATATCACTAATAGTAATATTGTAAATAAAATGTACAATAAAGAAATAATATATTAAGAAACAAATGCTTAGCATAAAAGAAAAAGAGATACAAGTAAAAAATAAAGTTATTATTAATCTATAATATTAAGTTTGAAATGGAAATATCAGTAAGAACTCATGATTTTTCTTTCTAAAAGTATGATTTCATGGAAAATGCCTAAAAACAATAACATCCAATAGCAATGAGCACACCTCGCACCCAAACTATGGTCTCTAAATAGATTTTCCATTAAAACAGCCATTTACAGAAAATACGGGAAGAAACCATAAAAATCAGTCAAATCCAGAATTTCGGAAACCCCAACCAACAAATTACCCAGGCTCCAGAAGAGACAAAACACAGGAAGAAATGTTATAGATTAAAACATACTTGAGACATAAAAAACACATGTAGTACATAGACCCTGACAGATCCTCATTCAAACAAAACTTTTAATAAAAACCACTTTTAGATAATTTGGGAAAATTTGAATATGGACTGGGTAGTATTAAATGGTATTAACAAATAAGTTTTATTAGGTAAGATGATTTAAAAAATGTGGGTGTGAGAAAAAAGTCCTTATCTGTTAGAGATGCAGGTACAAGTATTTATCGGTAAAATGGTACGATGTCTGGAATTCAAAAAAAATACTCCCAACAATGACAAAACACTATCCATGGTCCTGCCTACTATGTGGTATGACTTTCTATAGTGCAATAGAATAAACAATCAAACTTTATAAGATAGCTCACTCCAGACACAAATGGAATGGATAACCAACATGTCTGGGGATATCTTTTTAATATCTGTGAATCCTAATAACACAGTCAATGAACCTCTAATTCAACATCTCAAATACATATCACAAGCATGCTCCATCAAATAAAAGCTTGCTGCTGCTGTTGCTGCTAAGTCGCGTCAGTCGTGTCCGACTCTGTGAGACCCCATACACAGCAGCCCACCTGGGATTCCTCTGTCCCTGGGATTCTCCAGGCAAGAAAACTGAAGAAAAGCTTGCTAAAACTGCGATACCTTATATCAACTTGTCATGCCATTTCCTTCACAAATTAAGCCTAATAAAGGAGGATCAAGGTCAGTCTGACATGATGTGTTCTTAGCGATGTCTGCTTATGCTCAAAGATCATTATGCCTGCCTAAATGTCTCCCGCTGTATGTTTAATAATTTATCCCAGATTTTTCTAAGTAACCACAGTAAGCTGATCATCTTAAATTCACAAATTCTACTTTTTCCACACACTTAAAAGAATGTATTTAAGTGTTGTTGCTGTTGTTGTTTAGTTAGTAAGTCATGTCCAATTCTTTGCAACCTCATGGACTGCAGCATGCCAGGCTCCTCTATCCTCCACTATCTTCTGAAGTTTGCTCAGATTCATGTCCACTGAGTTGGTGATGCAATCTAACCATCTCATCTTCTGCTGCCCCCTTCCTTTGCCTTCACTCCTTCCCAGCATCAGGGTTTTTTCCGATGGGCTGGCTCTTCGAATCAGGTGCCAAAGTATTGGAGCTTCAGCATCAGTCCTTCCAATGAATAATCAGGTTGATTTCCTTTAGGATTGACTGGTTTGATCTCCTTGCAGTCCAAGGGACTCTCAAGAGCCTTCTCCAGCATCACAATTCAAAAGCATCAATTCTTTGATGCTCAGCCTTTTTTATGGTACTTGACTACTGGAAAAACCATAGCTTTGACTCTACGGACCTTTGTCGGCAAAGGGATCTTTCTGCTTTTTAATATGCTATGTAGGTTTGTCATAGCTTTCCTTCCAAGGAACAAGCATTTAACTTCATGGCTGTAGTCAGAGTCCACAGTGATTTTGGAGCCCAAGAAAAAAAAATCTGTCACTGATTCTACTTTTCCCCCCATCTATTTGCCATGAACTGATGGGACTGGATGCCATGATCTTAGTTTTTTAAATGTTGAGTTTTAAGCCAGCTTTTTCACTCTCCTCTTTCACCCTCATTAAGAGGCTCTTTAGTTCCTCTTCCTTTTCTGCCATTAGAGTGGTATCATCTGCTTATCCGAAGTTGTTGACATTTCTCCCAGCAATCGTGACTCTAGCTTGTGATTTATCCAGCTCAGTATTTCACATGATGTACTCTGCATAGAAGTTGAATAAACAGGGTGACAATATACAGCCTTGATGTATTCCTTTCCCAATTTTGAACCAGTCAGTTGTTCCATGTCTGGTTTTAACTGTTGCTTCTTGACCTGCATACAGTTTTCTCAATAGACGGTAAGGTGTTCTGGTATTTCCATCTCTTTAAGAATTTTCCAGTTTGTTGTGATCCACACAGTCAAAGGCTTCAGTGTAGTCAATGAAGCAGATGTTTTTCTGGAATTCCCTTGCTTTCCCCATGACCTAACGACTGTTGACAATTTGATCTCTCGTTCCTCTGTCTCTTCGAAAACACAGCTTATACACTCAGAAGTTCTCAGTTCACATACTATTGAAGCCTAGCTTGTAGGATTTTTTTTTTTATGCTATAAGTTTATTTACAAACATATCTAGGATGCTGAATTCAAGGGATTGATCCTTTTAAGAGACTGCACCTCTTAATGTGCTCCTCTTCCTATCTGTCTCATGGATTACTTTTTAAGCAGTTGGTGTCTTACTATAAAGAAAGGTGCAGCAAATCCAGACCCAAAGAACAAAGTCATCATAGCTAGTAATCTCCACTTGTTTTCCACTGAAAATGGTATATTCTTCCCTGGACCCTCCTCATAGTGGCTCCGACGAACCACTGAGGTTGTGAACCTCCGGACGCTCTGTCCCAACACAGCACTGTTGGACGCTCTACGAAAGATCCAGAGACCGGAGGCGGAAGAAATGGCGGCTGCAAACCTACCGCTCCTTGCCTCACGACCTTGCTCCTCCAACTGCCTCTTGTAGGATTTTGAGTATAACCTTCCTAGCACATGAAATGAGCTCAACTGCATCTCTTCTAAGAGATTCTTGCCTACAGCCTTCCCCAGCTCTACCTGTGGCAGGTATTTCTTCTGGAGAAACACAGAACATATCTTCCTTAGCCCTCTTCCCTTCTCTAGAGGTTTTAAACCCAGAAGCAACTTCCACCACTTTAAGTAAACAATAAACTATTTTCAGGAAATGCCTCAGCCCAATGCAGTCCCTGGACCAGAAAAAAATGCCTAGGAAGCTCAGAGTATATATGATAAAGCATTTGTGCCAGTCTTAATTAACAGTTTCATAATTGCGGGCTTCCCAGGTAGCACTAGTGGTAAAGAACACAGCTGTGAATGCAGGGGACGTAAGAGACCTGGGTTCGATCCCTGGGTCGGGAATATCCCTAGAGGAGGGCATGGCAACCCACTCCAGTTTTCTTGCCTAGAGAATCCTATGGGCAGAGGAGCCTGGTGGACTACAGTCCATAGGGTTGCAGAGTCAGACATGACTGAAGCGACTTAGCATTCACGTACCATTACTCTAGTTACTATTAACCAACATATATGGAATTATATTATAACCATTGGTACCTCTGTGCTGGTGTGTACTGGTTGGTCATTAAACCTGAGAGGTTCTCATGTCTTAGTCTGATTTTGAAAGTAACAATAGACTACAAAAAGCTGTGAGCCTGCTGCGACCCTATCATTGCATAACATACTAAGAAGGAAATGTTCTTCTAGAGCCTGTAAGGGTGTCCCTGGTGACTCAAGCACTAAACAATCTGCCTGCAGTGAAGGAGACCCGGGTTTGATCCCTGGGTGGGGAAGATCCTCTGGAGGAGGAAATGGCAACCCACTCCAGTGCTCTTGCCTGGAGAATCCCATGAACAAAGGAGCCTGACGGGTTACAGTCCACCGGGTCGAAAAGAGTTGGACTCGACTGAAGTGACTCAGCACGTGCACACAGAGCCTATAAAGTACTATACAAAAAGAGTCCTAAGGAAGTTGAAAAAATACTATGTACAACCAAAATACACATCATGTAGTTATTAAAAGTAACATGTAAAACTGGATCTGCCATATTAGGCACAACCAATCCATCACAGTAATATTTTATTATAAATTCTGAGTACTGATTAGCAGAATGAACTGAAACTGAATCCCTATCTGTTTTTCTATTGTTTTCCCAGAGGTTTTTAATAGTTGCAGAGTGTAGTGTTTTCTCTGCAAACGAAAGAATTACAGTACCTGATAATGTCCATTAATCACAGCATCATGTAGGGGAGTGATCTGGTACATTCCTCTGATATTCACATCCGCTCCACCTTTTAACAGTTCACTTACTGTCTGATAAAACCCTCCTAAACTAGCTTCATGAAGTGCTGTCCAACCTATGACACAAAAAAGTAATGGTGTTTGTTATATTTGGCATCTTAATAATGTCTGTGCTTGCCCTTAAAATAAGAACTCTAAGTTGTTGCTTTAAAAATATTTTGGCTATATGAAACAAGATAATCTCACCATTAAGCAATCTGTATTATTTGCAGATTCAATTCAAATTTTTATTAAAACTCCTACCCTTAACACTGTTGGTATTAATATGGAAAAATATGAAAACAGTAAAAAATTTGAAAACACTCCTGCCCCCCTCAAATAAAAAGGCTGTAAGGAGGGGGGTCATTATTAGCTCATAGAGAATGCTGGTTGCAGGTTACTTTTCTGCAGAGAAAAGGGAAAAAAGCCTTATTCGTAGCTCAAGGTACTTTCGTTAAAGTAACCCAGCCAGCAGGACCTCACAGAAGTCAGTTTAAAAGTTGACTCTTGAACTTTGCAGGTCTATCTTATACACAGATTTCTTTCCAACAGTAAATACTACGCTATCACATAATCTGAGGTCATTGAAGGAGAAACCATGAATAGGGAGAGCTAACTATAATTTATACTCAGATTTTTTACCACAATGAGAGTCAGGACCCTAACTCCCACACTATTCAAGGGTCAACTGTATAATTTTTTCTCCCAATTTGCAAAAAGTTAGTTACAGTAATTCAACTAACATACTACAAAGTGCTCCAAGAATACCAGTCATCCAGATAAATCTTTCTGTTAGTCAGACACAATGATATAAGTCAAAGATATCTATTAAACTCCAAAATAACAAATCTTTTATTATCTCCCCAAACTGCAAGTTTGGAGATCCTCAAGCAAACTTTTTTTCTTTTTAAAAATGTAACTATCTTGGAGGAAATTTCCTCAAAGCTTTCTGAGAGGACAGATTTCCTATAAAGAAAATACAATTGAACACATTTGTTTAAAAAAATTCCATGTCATAATGATATTAGTTGTATGATCTAATGCAGCAACTGTTAACACCCACAGAGATATGCAGTGTACCTTCTTCTGTATTACAGTCCTCAACAATTTTGCTCCTCATTTTTAATGTTTTTATGCGTCTCTTGCCTTGTTGTTGGCTTAAACTTCTTGCTATTATCAATATCCTGGCCTGAGTCAATCTTTCTTTTCAGTTCTAATGTGTCATAAGCTCAGGAATCTGTGTAAAATAATCCTCAATTCATTGATCTGACAGGGTTTTAGCAAAGAAGCTTTATTAGATCTATTTTGGGTATTCAGAGTTTATTTTCATGCTATTTCATGGTTTTCACCATTGGTTTTGATAGGTAAAGAATTATTGAAGTAGGTTTTCTTTTTTAAATCAAAGACAAAAATATCACAAAATGTAAATGAGGACTTATGAAATGCAAATGTTACCTATGAAAAGATAATTGGGTATACTACATTTTATGTGCACTTAAGTCTTTATCGGATTGTATCAAAAAATAAATATATTTTAACCTTTCTAGTAGATACTGTGTATTTTTTTGTTTCCACAGTATTTGGTGCAGAGGAGGCATATGGTAAAAGCTCACTACATTGAACCAATATGTTATAAGGAGGCCATACATCTCTTGTCAGTAGTTCTTGAACTTTAATGAGAATATAAATCACCTAGGGAGGGACTTCCCTGGTGGTGCAGTGGCTAAGACGCTGCACTCCCAGCACAGGGGTCCTGGGTTTGAGCCTGGTCAGGGAACTGGATCCCGCACATTGCAACCAAAGACGCTGAGTGTGCAACCAAAGATCCCTCAGGCCGCAATGAAGATCAAAGACCCCACGGGCCACGACAAAGACCCTGTGCAGCCAATAAATGAGTGGATATTGAAAAAACCATCTAGGGAAACTAGAGCTCTAGATTTTAACCTAAAGATTTTGACTGTGATTTTCAGTGATTTTGTGTGTGTGCTTCAGTAAAGGTTACATTTTAAACAAATATTGTAGGTGACTGATAGGAAAATGGCTTATGGACAACCTTTTGCAAACCCTGCTCTCTGCAATTCTGTGAGACATGGTAGTCAGAAGTAGTAAGGTCAGAGTAAGATGCCAACTGAGAAGAAAAAGTAGAAAACAGGGGAGTTCAAAAGTCTGGAAAATATGGACAGGTAAGGAATTCATGAAAGTCACAGAAGTACATGGGGCAGTGAGGAGAAGGTGTATACTGCCAAGCAAAAGACAAGTAGGGAATAGCAACCAAGGATGCTAATAATGGCACAGGAAAGAAAAAAAAAAAAAAAAGGTTAATGAACAGAAACCTGTAAAGACTGATGTTTGGGAAATCCATAAATTCCAGTTGGAGGCACGCAGAACTACTCCTGAACCTAAGAAGCACACAGAGACTTAACAGAAAGAACCATGTGTTTCTCAAAATCAAAGAAGCAAGTGCTCTGGCTAGCAAGTAAGGATCCATGGTTTAGGGTTACAAGACCATGATAGATAAACTGGTTACGAGACTTAGAATAACAGTCTTTAAAGCTCTGATTGATTATAGTACAAACCCAGGTCTTGCTAAAGTAAGTTCTGGGGGAGCACTTGTATCACCTGCTTATCTGTGGATTGTGCCGCCGATCTCTGTGTATCAAAAGACTTTATGCACTGTTTCATATGCCAAGAAAGTCTAGAAACCACAGTAAAAGCAAGGACACACAAAAGGTGCTGGCCCAGTGCTGCTCAGTGCTTTAAGTATGTAAGCGCCACTGAGGAATCATTCCTCTCTGAGAAAATATGCCAGGTTCTCCCCACAGGAAGACTACCAGAGATCCAACCTGGCAGAAAGATTGTTCTTTCTGAGCTTCCTGCTCCACCCTCTCCAACTCATCTAGTCTGTTCTCTTCATTTCCCTGGCAACTGTTTTGCTGTCCCTCTACCATTAATTTTCCCAGAAGCTCAATGTATCACCAGCTTCTTTCAGCTCTGAACCTCATTCCTCTTCCATTAAAAGCTGAGTCTTATAGTAACAATGCTCACACAAAGCCAGCAAGCTGGCCCCAGGAGCCCCATCCCTCTGTGGCAGCTGCTGCACGTGGCCCACCAGGTGGGCCCAGGCAGGCACAACCTTTGAAGGGGAAATGCCTCTCCCCTTATCTTACCACTTCCTGGAGAGGATGGTAAAGCATCACCTAAGAAGAAAAATTACTTGGAAGCTTTCTGTTTCAGGCTTGCCTTAAGCCTACTTTGCCATAATTTCATAGCAGTAATTCAGCTGAAAGAAAAAACACTCTGAAGATAACTGTAGGTGTTAACCACAACCTACCGGCATAACTTGGCTGATTAACATTTCCACCTTTTTCGATATAATGATGAACAAGACCAATATCATTGTGCACAGCAGCTTTATACAGTAAGTTCTCTCCAAAAATGTTTCTCCGGTTAATGTTAGCAAGAGTTACTTTATTCATCTTCATTTTTTCTGAAATAAAGGCATAAACAAAAGAAAACCAAAAATATGAGTAATTCTTATTTGAAAATCAAGAGGAACATCAGTAACAGAATGATTTCAGTTAACATTCTAGAATAGAGATATATCATATCATGAAGGACCATTTCATTCATTAACCCAACTATAACGGTATCTACATGCAAAAAGGTGAAAGAGGCAAATGTCATTAGTTTGAAATATTTGAGTAAACTATAGATCATGCAAGCATTTATGTAGATTGAAACTCTAGGAAAGCTGCATATGTAAGAAGACGAATAGATTAGTTTCTTAGAAGTTCTAATGAAAGGGACTATTTAGATGTTATTACACCTAACAAAATGTTACAATACCAAAATGTCTTATAAGACCATGAAGAGAAAATCTCAGAACTGTATCAGAAAGATACAAAAATTACCTCCAGGAAAACCAGAAAAAAGAATGCTACTAAATTTTCTTTCTTTACTAAAAATAATTGTCATGAAATTAAATAAAGGACTATGATCTTGAGCTGTATAGTAGTTTTGACTTCCTAAGCCGGGAAATACACAATTAAAATAGTTCTCCAGGTTCTGCATCAGTTCAGTTTAGTTCAGTCACTCAGTCGTGTCCGACTCTTTGCGACACCAAGTATCATTTCTCCACTGTGCCTCCTAAAATACTGAAACTCTTCATTTAGATAACCCAAATCCTGTCCACTTTTACCGATAATACTCATTTGGTTTTCCCAAATTTCAGAAAAGCTTTGATGATAGCTTTTCTAGTTTTCATGTAAATACCCTGCTCCATCCTAAAAAGTAACTGAGTACTGCAGCAGATTTTCTCAATGGATCACAATTCAACTGCTTTGTTTTTATGTGATTCTCTCCATTCAGTCCCACTGTAAACTAAAACCAACCAACTGCTGAACACTTGAGCCTACCTTCCCCTACCCCAGACTACAAACCATTCTGCTCCCACCAGATAAACTATATATAAAGACCAATAGTCTGTAATCCATATCTGTCTTTGCCAGTTGTACTTTCTATTATAAATATGCAATTTATTAAAAACAAATTAAGAATATAAAAATTTTCAATGAAAACTAAGTTGTGAAAGACATTCACTTCCAATCAGGACTAAATGACTGCTACGACTTACTGTCCCGTTGTAAACAACTAGAAAACTAAATAAAATATACGTGGTGGGGGGGAACCCTTTATCCAGAAATTAGAAAAACGGGTAGTTCAGATCTATGACTCCCTGAGTGAAGGCAAACAATGCAGTGAGACCTAAGGTCACTCCAGCTTCCCGTCTGGGGTTTTCCGAAGATAACACCAGCATATGAGGTGCTCCTGCTGGGCAGAGGAGACAGATCAGCGTCTAGGGAGGCCGGGGTAAAAAAATTTACAGGGCAGGGCACCAGAGATGAGGGTGTAGAGAAAAGGCACCAGAAATCTAGAAAAAGGGCTCTTTGAGTCATTATCTGAATACTAAATCATTCATGGGTAAATAGTCATGAGACTGGGCAAGAAATACCCAGGAACTATAAATTATTAATAACAACCATCGGAGATCATACAGGCTGGGGAACATTTACATTCCTGCTCATCTGGGGAGAGAGACTTTGTTGAACAACTGGAGCATTTAGAGACACCTTTAGTGGGTCATATCTTAGGGGCAGAGCTAAACTAGTCCTAGAGTAAGGCCTACACTAGACCTACCTAACCAGAATTTTCTAAATGTATTGAAAGGACCAAGCTGAACTTGTTGGCCAAAACAAAAATAAACACTCTTAAAATACAGAGAATAACACTTAATAATATTCTGCTGCATACAGATTTTCAATTGTTCTCAATGTAAAGGCCTGTGCCTTTGTCAAAACTCAGGGTTTGCTTCTGAACTCCCTTCTCTTCCACTCATCTACTAATATTTCCCTATATTGATGACAGTACCATGCTGTTTTGATCACCACAGCCATAAAATAATAATAATTCTTGAAATAAGGTAGTGTTAGCTCTCAAAACTTTGTTATCAGAGTTGTCTATTTAGATCCTTTGCATTCCATATGAATTTTAGAACCAGCTTTAGAATTTCTACCAAAAAAAAAAAAAAAAATCCTACAGGGATTTTGATTAAGATTGTGTAGATTCCATAAATATATCTCAGCAGAAAGAAATCTTAATCATATCGAGTCTTCTGACTCAATGAACAAGATATGTTTCCATTTCTCTCCATCAAATTTTGTTCTCTATGTGTAACATCTTCTAGGTTTCAGCGTACCTGTCTTTTACATCATTTGTTAAATTTTATCTGTATTTCACATTTTTTTGAAATTTCAGCATAAATTTCACTTCCTAATTGTTTGGCTTTCAAATTTAACTAATTGTTTGTTGCTAGAATACAGAAGTGTAATTAATATTAGTATATTGATCTTTTATGTTGCAACTTTGCTAAACTCATAGTTGCTTTTATTGTAGTTTCCATCAGATTTTCGACAGACGATCATGTGACTTGTGACTAAAGACGGTTTTCTTTCAATGATCAAAAGAAGTAGTGAGAACAGACTTTCCTATCTTATTTCTGATCTTGGGGGGAAAGCACTGTCTTTCACCATTAAGTATGAGAGCTGTGTATCTTCTTGTAGATGCCCTTTATCAGGTTGATCCAGTTCCCCACTATTATAAATTTGCTAGGTTTTTAATCAGTAATGTATATTCAGCTCAGTTCAGTCACTCAGTCGTGTCCAACTCTTTGCAAACCCATGAAGCACAGCACTCCAGGCCTCTCTGTCCATCACCAACTCCCGGAGTTCACTCAGACTCACGTCCATCGAGTCAGTGATGCCATCCAGCCATCTCATCCTCTGTCGTCCCCTTCTCCTCCTGCCCCCAGTCCCTCCCAGCATCAGAGTCTTTTCCAATGAGTCAACTCTTTGCATGAGGTGGCCAAAGTACTGGAGTTTCAGCTTTAGCATCATTCCTTCCAAAGAAACCCCAGGGCTGATCTCCTTTAGAATGGACTGGTTGGATCTCCTTGCAGTCCAAGGGAGTCTCAAGAGTCTTCTCCAACACCACAGTTCAAAAGCATCAATTCTTCGGTGCTCAGCCTTCTTATCAGGTGTTACCAAAATCTTTCTCTGCATCATCTACTGAGGTGATCATACGGTTCTTCTCTTTTAGCTTATTAATGTAACAAATTACAGTGTTTCAATTTCAAATGTAAAGTCAACCCAACATTCCTGTGATAAATCTCACTTGGTTACAATGCACATATGCACATATGTTGCATATGATTTGCTAAAATTGTTTAGATTTTTGCATCTCTGCTTATGAAGGATACTGAACTGCAGTTTTATGTTCTTATAATGTCTTTGATTTTTGTATCAGTTTAATGGTGACCTCATAAGATGAGCTGGAAACAGTTCCTCATTGTCAGGTTTTTGGAAGAGTTTGTGAAGAACTCTGTCCTGGCTTCCCTGGTGGCTCAGAGGGTAAAGCATCTGCCTGCAATGCAGGAGACCCGGGTTTGAACCCTGGGTCGGGAAGACCCCCTGGAGAAGAAAATGGCAACCTACTCCAGTATTCTTGCCTAGAGAATCCCATGGATGGAGGAGCCTGGTAGGCTACAGTCTATGGGGTCGCAAAGAGTCAGACACGACTGAACAATTTTACTTCACTCACTTTGTGAAGAACTGGTATTATTTCTTCCTTAGCTGTTTAGCAGAATTCACTATTAAAGGTATAATGGACTGAAGTATATTCTCACAAAATTCATGTGTTGAAGCCCTAATATAATAGGTTTGCATCCTTATAAAAAAGGAAGAAACACTAAAGCTCTCTGCACACACAAAAAAGTCACTGCAGGAAGGCACTGTCTGAAAGCCAGGAAGAGAGGTCTCAGCAGAAACAGAATTTTGTAGCACCTTGCTGCTGCTAAGTCACTTCAGTCGTGTCCAACTCTGTGCGACCCCATAGACGGCCTCCTACGAGGCTCATCTGTCCCTGGGATTCTCCAGGCAAGAACACTGGAGTGGGTTGCCATTTCCTTCTCCAGTGCATGAAAGTGAAAAGTGAAGTCGCTCAGTCATGTCCGACTCTTAGCAACCTCATGGACTGCAGCCTACCAGGCTTCTCCGTCCATGGGATTTTCCAGGCAAGAGTACCTTAATTGTGGACTATCATGGCATCTGGTCCCATCACTTCATGGGAAATAGATGGGGAAACAGTGGAAACAGTGTCAGACTTTATTTTTCTGGGCTCGAAAATGACTGCAGATGGTGACTGCAGCCATGAAATTAAAAGACGCTTACTCCTTGGAAGAAAAGTTATGACCAACCTAGACAGCATATTGAAAAGCAGAGACATTACTTTGCCTACAAAGGTTCGTCTAGTCAAGGCTATGCTTTTTCCCAGTGGTCATGTATGGATGTGAGAGTTGGACTGTGAAGAAAGCTGAGCGCTGAAGAATTGATGCTTTTGAACTGTGGTGTTGGAGAAGACTCTGGAGAGTCCCTTGGACTGCAGGGAGATCCAACCAGTCCATTCTGAAGGAGATCAGCCCTGGGATTTCTTTGGAGGGAATGATGCTAAAGCTGAAACTCCAGTACTTTGGCCACCTCATGCGAAGAGCTGACTCATTGGAAAAGACTCGGATGCTGGGAGGGACTGGGGGCAGGAGAAGAAGGGGACAACAGAGGATGAGATGGCTGGATGGCATCACTGACTCGATTGATGCGAGTCTGAGTGAACTCGGGGAGTTGGTGATGGACAGGGAGGCCTGGTGTGCTGCAATTCACGGGTCGCAGAGTCAGACACGACTGAGCGACTGATCTGAACTGTGGACTTTCAGCCTCTAGAACTATGAGAAAGTAAGTTTCTGTTGTTTAGGCCACCCAGTTTGTAGTACTCAGTTATGTTAGCCTCAGTCAACTAATACAGGAAGCATCTTGGCCTAGAAGTTTTTTTGGTTTGTTGTTGTTTGTTGATTTGCTTTTTGGTGGGGAAGTTTTGAAATAAAGATGCAATTTACTTAGTAGATTTGTTATTACTCAGGTTGCCCATTGCTTTATAATACTTATGTCTGTCAAGGAATTTGTCCATTTCATCTAATGCACTGGCAAAAAGTTGTTCATAATATTCCCTTATTATCCTTTTGCTATCTGTAGACTACGTCATGATGCCGCCTCTCTTACTTCTGACGTTGGTAATCTGTGCCTCTCTTTTTTTTTCTGGTCAGTTTGAGAAAGGTTTATCAGTTTTACTGATCTCCAAGATTACTTTTATTGACTTTCCTTATTATTTTTCTGTTTTCAACTTCATTGATTTTTGCTTTACCATTGTTTTCTCCTTTACCATTTCCTCTGTTTACTCTGGATTTCATTCACTTTTTTTTCTAGTTCCTTAAGTTAGAAGCTGATATCACTGATTTGAGAGGGTTCTTTATTTCTAACATAGGCATTTAGTACTACAACTCCCCCATCACTCTTTTCATGACATCTTCATGAAATTAGCTGACTATTGTTGACTATTAGTATTAGTTGACTAAGGCTAACATAACTGAGTACTACAAACTGGGTGACTTAAACAACAGAAATTTATTTTCTCATAGTTCTAGAGGCTGAAAGTCCACAATTAAGGTGCTACATAATTCTGTTTCTGCTGAGACCTCTCTTTCTGGCTTTCAGACAGTGACTTCCTTCAGTGACTTTTTTGTGTGTGCTATGTTGTATTTTCACTCTATTTTAGCTAAGCATAATCTCAAATTTCCTTTAAATTTCTTTGACCCATGGGTTATTTTAAAGTGTGTTACTTACTTTCCAAATATCTCAAGATTTTATAGAGATCTGTTACTGATCTTCTGTTAATTCTATTTGGAATCATAAAAAACACTCTATGATATTAATCCTTTTATGTTTATTGATACTTCTTTTATGGTTCAGCATATAAACTATCTTGATAAATATTCTGAGTCCTTGAAAAGAATATGTTATCTTCTGACCTTGAGTGGAAAGTTACACAGATGTTAAACAGACCGAGCTGTCTGACAGCGTTGTTTTGAATCCCTTCTATCCTTACTGTCCACTTCAGTCACTATAATGAGTTAACGATCACTGAAGACTGGCATTAAAATCACTGACTATAATTGTGGATTTGTCTATTTCTTCTTGTACTTTTATCAGTTTTCACTTCATGTATTTTGAAACTCTGTTATTAACAGAGTAATTGTTTATTTCAGATAGATACCCAGGAGTGGACCTGCTGGATGATATTGTAGCTCCCACTTTTTGAGGAATCTTCACACTGTTTTCCATAGTGACTGTACCAATTTACACTTCCCACCAACAGCGCACAGTGTTTCCTTTTCTCAACATCCTCCCTAACACTCGTCATTTACTGTCTTTTTGATAACAGCCATTTTAACAGGGGTGAGATGGTATCTCATTGTGGTTTTGACTTGCACTTCCCTGATGATTTGTGACGTGGAGCACCTTTTCATGTGTCTGTGGCCATCTATTTGTCTTCTTTGGAATAACGTCTATTCAGATCCTCTGTGAAAACACTAACTAGAAAAGATATATGCACCCTTACGTTCATTGCAGCATTTTTAGAGATATAGAAGCAACCTAACTGTCCACTAATAGATGAATGGATAAAGATGTGACATATGTATACGATGGAATATTACTACTTTTTGCGACCCCATGGATTACAACATACCAGGCTTCCCTGTCCTTCTCTATCTCCCCCAGTTTGCTCAAACTCATGTCCATTGAGTCAATAATGCCATCCAACCATCTCATCCTCTGTCGCCTCCTTCTCCTCCTGCCCTCAATCTTTCCCAGGCTCAGGGTCTTTTCCAATGAGACGGTTCTTCACATCAGGTGGCCGAAGTATTGGAGCTTCAGTTTCAGCATCAGTCCCTCTGATGAATATTCAGGGTTGATTTCTTTTAGGACTGACTGGTTTGATCTCCTTGCTGTCCAAGAGATTCTCAAGAGTCTTCTCCAACACCACAGTTCAAAAGTATCAATTCTTCAGCACTCAGTCTTCTTTATGATCCAACTCTCATATGCATGTATGACTACTGGGAAAACCATAGCTTTGACCATACGGACCTTTGTCGACAAAGTCATGTCTCTGTTTTTTATGATCACATGGATCACAGTCTTGTGTGCCTCAATGAAACTATGAGCTATGTCATGTAGGGCCATCCAAGATAGAAAGGTCATGCGGGAGAGTTCTGACAAAACATGGTCCATTGGAGAAGGGAATGACAAACCACGTCAGCATTCTTGCCTTGAGAACCCCATGAACAATATGGAAAGGCAAAAATGGAGTATTACGCAGCCATAAAAAGAGTGAAATCTTCCCATATGCAACAACATGGGTGGACATAAAGGGTATTAAGTGAAATAAGTCAGACAGAGAAAGACAAACACTGTACAATTTCCCTTACATATGGAATCTAAAAAACAAAACAAATGAACAAACGTAACAAAACAGAAACAGAGTCACAGGTTCAGAAAACCAACAGGTGGTTGCCAGAGTGGAGGGAGTGAGGGGATGAGAGAAACAGGTAAGGGATCCTAAGAGGTACAAAACTCCAGTTGCAAAATAAATGAGGCCCAGGTATAAGTGTACAGTGTGAGAATACAGTAATATGTAATATCTTTGTATGGTAAAAGATGGTATCTAGACTTATCATAAAGATCAACTTAAAATGTACAGAAACACTGAATCACTATAAAGCCAATGCAAAGTTGAGGTCATTACACTTCAAAAATAAACAAGCAAATAAACAAACTCATTGGAAAAGAGACCACATTTGTCGTTATTGGGAGTAAGGGGAAGGGGTTGGGGGGATTGTATCAAGGCAGTCAAAAGGTACAAACTCCTTGTTATAAATAAGTACTAGGGATATAATGTACAATATGATAAATATAATTAACACTGCTGTATATTATGTGTGAAAGTGGTTAAGAGTAAATCCTAAGACTTCTCAACACAAGGAAAAAAATTTTTTTCTATTTCTTTAAGTTTGTATCTATATAAGATGATGGATGCCCACTAAACTTACTGGGTAATCATTTCATGATATATAATGTCAAATCATTAGGTTGTACACCTTTAATTTATACCAAGCTGTATGTCAATTATATCTCAACAAAACTGGAAGAAAAAAGAGAGAAAACTTATTTAGATTTATTATGTACTCTTGGGGAAGAGATCTCCCTGTAGCTCAAATGGTAAAGACTCTACCTGTGATGCAAGAGATCAGGGTTCGATCCCTGGGTCGGGAAGATCCCCTGGAAAAGGGAATGGCAACCCACTCCAGTATTCTTGCCTGGAGAATCCCATGGACAGAGGAACCAGGTGGGTTACAGTCCGTGGGGTCACAAAGAGTTGGACACAACTGAGTGACTCACACACACACACACACACACACACACTTGGGGAAGTAACCCCTGCATCATTATGGAATAACTTTATCCCTGCTAAGATTCTTTGTTATAAAATTTACTCTGTCTGGTGCTAATGATGTATTATATAATGTATTATAGTTCATAATATATGCTGTTCTATATAACAGTATATAGTGACTTCAGCCATCTTCTAATTTGTGTGGTAAGATAAACAACGGTCCTCCAAAGATGTTCATATCTTTTTTTTGAGAGTTGCAATATTTTATTTTATATAAACATGTATCTATTCTTTTTCAAATTCTTTTCCCATTTAGGTTGGTATATTATGTTTAGCAAAGTTCCCTGTATACAGTAGGTCCTTGTTGGTTATCCATTTTAAATATAGTAGTGTGTACAGTTCCATCCCAAACTCCCTATCCCTCCCTTATCACTCTTTCCCCTGGTAACCTTAAGTGTGTTCTCTAAGTCTGTGAGTCTGTCTCTGTTTTGTAAATGAGTTCATTTCTATCACTTCTTTTTTAGATTCCATATATGGGATATCATACAATATTTCTCTTTCCCTGACTTACTTCACTCAGGATGACAATTTCTAGGTCTATCCATGTTGCTGCTGCTGCTGCTGCTAAGTCACTTCAGTCGTGTCCAACTCTGTGCGACCCCATAGACAGCAGCCCACCAGGCTCCCCCGTCCCTGGGACTCTCCAGGCAAGAAAACTGGAGTGGGTTGCCATTTCCTTCTCCAATGCATGAAAGCGAAAAGTGAAAGGGAAGTCACTCAGTCGTGTCCAACTCTTTGCGACCCCATGGACTGTAGCCTACCAGGCTCTTCCGTCCATGGGATTTCCCAGGCGAGTACTGGAGTGGGGTGCCATTGCCTTCTCCACTGCAAATGGCATTATTTCATTTGTTTTAATGGTTAAGTAATATTCCATTGTATATATGTACCACATCGTCCTATCCTTTCCTTTGTTGATGAGTATTAAATTGTTTCCATGTCTTAGCTATTGTAAACAATGCTGCAATGAACACTGGGGTGCATGAATCCTTTCAGACCATGTTTTTCTCCCAATATGTGTCCAGGAGTAGGATTGCAGGATCATATGGTAGCTCTATTTTTAGTTTTGAAAGCAACCTCCATACTCTTCTCCATTGTTCAGTTCAGTTTGGTCACTCAGTCGTGTCCAGCTCTTTGCAACCTCATGGACTGCAGAACGCCAGGCTTCCCTGTCCATCACCAACTCCTGGAGGTTGCTCAAACTCATGTCCATTGAGTCAGTGATGCCATCCAACCATCTCATCCTCTGTCATCCCCTTCTCCTCCCGCCTTCAATCTTTGGCAACATCAGGGTCTTTTCCAGTGAGTCAGTTCTTCGCATCAGGTGGCCAAAGTATTGGAGTTTCAGCTTCAGCCTTCCAATGAATACTCAGGACTGATTTCCTTTAGGATGAACTGGTTGGATCTCCTTGCAGTCCAAGGGACTCTCAAGAGTCTTCTCCAACACCACAGTTCAAAAGCATCAATTCTTCGGTGCTCAGCTTTCTTTATAGTCCAACTCTTACATCCATACATAACCACTGGAAAAACCATCGGCAAAGTAATGTCTCTGCTTTTTAATATGCTGTCTAGGTTAGTCATAGCTTTTCTTCCAAGGAGTGAGCATCTTTTAATTCCATGGCTGCAGTGATTTTGGAGACCCCCAAAATAAAGTCTGTCACTGTTTCAACTGTTTCCCTATCTATTTGCCATGAAGTGATGGGACTGGATGCCATGATCTTAGTTTTCTGAATGTTGTATTTTAAGTCAACTTTTTCACTCTTCTCGTTCACTTTCATCAAGAGGCACTTTAGTTCTTCTTCGCTTTCTGCCATAGTGGCTATACCAATTTGCATTCCCACCAATGGTGTTGGAGGGTTCCCTTCTCTCCACACTCCCTCTAGCATTTATTGTTTGTAGATTTTTTGAAGATAGCCATTTTGACTGGTGTGAAATGATATCTCACTGTAGTTTTGATTTGCATTTCTCTTAGTAATTAGTGATGCTGAACATTTTTTCATGTGCCTCTTGGCCATCTGTATGCCTTCTTTTGAGAAATGTCTATTTATCTCTTCAGCCCATTTTTTGATTGGTTTGTTTTGATATTATGCCACATGAGCTATTTGTAGATTCTGAAGACTAATCCCTTGTTGGTCACATCATTTGCAAATATTTCCTTCCGATCTGTTGTTTTGTTTACAGCTTCCTTCATATCTTAATCCTCCAAACCCTGAGAATGTTCTCTTATAGACAGGAAAAGAGACTTTGCAGATGTGATTAAGGATCTAGAGAAGAGAATCTTACCATGGATTATCTGGGTATCTATACAATCACAAGAATTCTTTAAAGATGAAAGGGTTGGTGGGAATGTAAATTGGTGTGGCCACTTTGCAAACGAGCATGGAGGTTTCTCAAAAAAATAAAAATAGAACTACCACATGACCCAGTAACTCCTATCCTGGGTATACATATGAAAAAAACAACAATATTAATTTAAAAAGATACATGTACCCCAATGGTCATAGTAGCATTATTTATAATTGCCAAGATATGGGAGCCACCCAAGTGTCCCATCAACAAATGAATGGATAAAGGACATGTGGTATGCATATACAATGGAATATTACTCAGCCATTGTTGTTTAGTTGCTCAGTTGTATGAGACTCTTCACAACCCCATGGAGTGCAGCCCACCAGGCTTCTCTGTCCATGGGATTTCCCAGGCAAGAATACTGAAATAGGTTACCACTTCCTTCTCCAGGAGATCTTCTGGACCCAGGGATCAAACCCACTTCTCCTACATTGCAGGTGGATTCTTTACCACTGAGCCACCAGGAACTCAGCCATTAAAAGGAACTAAATTTTACCATTTGCAGGAATATGGATGGATTTGGAGGCCATTATGCTAAGTGAAATAAGTCAGAAAGATAAATACTACATGGTATCCTTCATATGTGAAATCTAAAAAATACAACAAACTAATGACTATAACAAAAAGACTCACAGATACAGAGAACAAACTAGTTATCAGTGGGGTGGGGAGGGGCAATATAGGAGTGGGGGAGTGGGAAGTACAAACTATTGGGTGTGTGACAGGTTACAAGGATATGCTGTACAATATGGGGGAGATAGCCAGTATTTTGTAATAACTGCAAGTGGAGTACAACCTTTAAATTTTGTATTAAAAATAAACACAGAGGAAAGGAAAAAGATTAAAAGAGGGGAAGGCAAAGTGACAAGAGAACCACAGATTGGACAGATGTAGCCAGCAGCAACAGCAGCAGCAGCCAGCAGCAAAGGAATGCCATAGCCTCCAGCAGCTGGAAGGGAAAGGAACACATTTTTCCCTG
Source organism: Bos indicus x Bos taurus (assembly GCF_003369695.1). Lineage (NCBI taxonomy): Eukaryota > Metazoa > Chordata > Mammalia > Artiodactyla > Bovidae > Bos > Bos indicus x Bos taurus. The sequence goes on from NC_040085.1 coordinate 403,904, forward strand.
AGCATAGAGAAGGAACCAGCCCTGCTGAGACCTTGGTTTTAACTCCCAGCACTCATTTGGACTTCTGACTTCAGGATTGTAAGAGAATGTATTTGTGTTAAGTCACTAACTTTGTTGTAAATTATTATCACCATAGGAAACTAATACAACTGATGCTAGCAAAGTATATGTTCCCTCTATTCTTTTCATTTTAACCTGTTTATGCATTTATATTTCAAATATGTTTCTGAAAGTAAGCATATAGTTTCAGTTCAGTTCAGTTCAGTCGCTCAGTCGTGTCCAACTCTTTGCAACCCCATGAATCGCAGCACACCAGGCCTCCCTGTCCATCACCAACTCCCGGAGTTCACTCAGACTCACGTCCATTGAGTCACTGATGCCATCCAGCCATCTCATCCTCTGTCGTCCCCTTCTCCTCTTGCCCCCAATCCCTCCCAGCATCAGAGTCTTTTCCAATGAGTCAACTCTTCACGTGAGGTGGCCAAAGTACTGGAGTTTCAGCCTTAGCATCATTCCTTCCAAAGAAATCCCAGGGCTGATCCCCTTCAGAATGGACTGGGTGGATCTCCTTGTAGTCCAAGGGACTCTCCAGAGTCTTCTCCAACACCACAGTTCAAAAGCATCAATTCTTCAGAACTCAGCTTTCTTCACAGTTCAACTCTCACATCCATACATGACCACAGGAAAAACCATAGCCTTGACTAGACGGACCTTTGTTGGCAAAGGAATGTCTCTGCTTTTCAATATGCTATCTAGGTTGCTCATAACTTTCCTTCCAAGAAGTAAGTGTCTTTTAATTTCATGGCTGTAGTCACCATCTGCAGTGATTTTGGAGCCCCCCAAAATAAACTCTGACACCGTTTCCACTGTTTCCCCGTCTATTTCCCATGAAGTGATGGGACCGGATGCCATGATCTTCGTTTTCTGAATGTTGAGCTTTAAGCCAACTTTTTCACTCTCCCCTTTCATTTTCATCAAGAGGCTTTTGAGTTCCTCTTCACTTTCTGCCATAAGGGTGGTGTCATCTGCATATCTGAGATGATTGATATTTCTCCCGGCAATCTTGATTTCAGCTTGTGCTTCTTCCAGCCCAGCATTTCTCAAGATGTACTCTGCATAGAAGTTAAATAAGCAGGGTGACAATAGAGAGCCTTGACGTACTCCTTTTCCTATTTGGAACTAGTCTGTTGTTCCATGTCCAGTTCTAACTGTTGCTTCCTGATCTGCATACAAATTTCTCAAGAGGCAGGTCAGGTGGTCTGGTATTCCCATCTCTTTCAGAATTTTCCACAGTTTATTGTGATCCACACAGTCAAAGGCTTTGGTATAGTCAATAAAGCACAAATAGATGTTTTTCTGGAACTCTCTTGCTTTTTTGATGATCCAGCAAAAACTCTGCTTTTTAACTGAGAGTGTCGTAATCATTTATATTCAGTGTGATTGTTAACATATGGTTGGGTTTGAGCGTATCATCTTATTACTTTTTTTCAATTTTTCTCATGTATTCTTTATTTTCTTTTCCCTCTTCTACCTCCTTTTGGATTAAAAATGAATATTTTTGTTAATCCATTATAACATCTGTGCTGACTTCTTGTGATTATTTATTTGTTAAAATGTTTTTTTCAGAGTTTATAGTGTATCTTCAATTTCTCATGAGTGAGTGAGTAAGTGAAAGTCACTTAGTCATGTCCGACTCTCTGCGACCCCATGGACTGTAACCCACCAGGCTCTCCTCTGTCCATGGGATTCTCCAGGCAAGAATACTGGAGTGGATTGCCATTCCCTTCTTCATCAACTTATCACAGTCTACCTCCAAATGATATCTCCTTACATAAATTTTACAGTGGTATACTTCCATTTCTCCCCTAAAAGTCTTTTTATGTTATTATTGCCAGGCATTTTACTTTTATGTACATTTAAAATCTCATAATCAATTGTTATTTTTGTTTAAATAGTCAACCATTCTTTAAAATTGATTAATAAGAAAAAATTTGTATTTTTATCCATCAGTTTAGTCACTCAGTCATGTCCAACTCTTTGCAACCCCACGGACTGCAGCACATCAGGCTTCCCTGTTCATCATCAACTCCTGGAGCTTGCTCAAACTCATGTCCATTGAGTCAGTGATGCCATGCAACCATCTCACCCTCTGTCGTCCCCTTCTCCTCCCGCCTTCAATCTTTCCCAGCATCACGGTCTTTTCCAATGAGTCAGTTCTTCACATCAGGTGGCCAAACTACTGGAGTTTCAGCTTCAACATCAGTCCTTCCAATGAATACTCAGGACTGATTTCCTTTAGGATGAACTGGTTGGATCTCCTTGCAGTCCAAGGGACTCTCAAGAGTCTTCACAAACAGCATAGTTCAAAAGCATCAATTCTTTGGCACTCAGCTTTCTTTATAGCCCAACTCTCATATCAATACATGCCTACTGGAAAAAAAAAAATTGCCTTGACTAGACAGACCTTTGTCGGCAAAGTAATATCTCTGCTTTTTTTTAACATGCTGTCTAGGTTGGTCACAGCTTTTCTTCCAAGGAGCAAGCGTCTTTTAATTTCATGGCTGCAGTCACCATCTGCAGTGATTTTGGAGCCCAAAAAAAGAAAGTCTGTCACTGTTTCCATTGTTTCCCCATATTTGCCATGAAGTGATGGGGCCAGACACCATCATCTTATTTTTCTGAACGTTGAATTTTAACCCGGCCTTTTCACTCTCCTGTTTCACTTTCATCAAGAGGCTCTTTAGTACCTCTTTGCTTTCTGCCATAAGGGTGGTGTCATCTGGATATCTGAGGTTATTGATATTTCTCCTGGCAATCTTGATTCCAGCTTGAGCTTCTTCCAGCCCAGCATTTCTCATGATGTACTCTGCAAAGAAGTTAAATAAGCAGGGTGACAATATACAGCTTTGATGTACTCCTTTCCCAATTTTGAAAGAGTTTGTTGTTCCAGTTCTAACTACTGCCTCTTGACCTGCACACAGGTTTCTCAGGAGACAGGTAAGGTGGTCTGGTATTCCCATCTGTTTAAGAATTTTCCACAGTTTGATGGAATAATTTTTATACATATAGTTAACAAGTCCAATGATCTTCAAGGTGTAAATGCAGATTTCCATTGAGTGTCATCTTTCTACTGCCTGAAGAATGTCCTTTAAAATTTCCTATAATACGGGTCTGCTGATGATGAGTCCTTTCAGCTTTTGTGTGTCTAAAACTATTTCACCTTCATTTCTGAAAGATATTATGTTGGGTATGGAATTCTAGGTTCTAGTTATAGAATTCTAGGTATAGAATTTTTTTTAGTACTTTAAAACTGCTGCTTGCTTTGTTTCCAACAAGAAATTTGAATCACTCTTATTACATGAAAAAAAATAGCTTTTTTTCCTTATCCACATATTTATACTCTTCTGATTTCATAAATGACTGAATATTATTTAATTGGTTATATTGTAATTTGTTAACCATTCAATTTAGGTTGTTTCTAAGTCATTTTATTATAGTAAACAATGCCGTGATGAACATCCTTATGAAATATATCTACATATTTGAGTAAACATAGCCATAGAATAAATCCCTGTAAGTAGAATTGCTGATTCAAAAGAATTGTGATTTAAAATTCTGATAAATATAAGTAAACCACCCTGTAAAAAGACTGAACATAAACCATTATCAAAAACATATTTTGTTACATTCCTGTCTCTGAGAATTCTCAAATGTTTACTGGCATTCTCTTAGGTGAAAATTACACCTCTTAATTTGCATTTCGTTAAATGTAAATGAGATGTTAATCTTTTCAAGTATTTATGTATTTTTTCCTGTGAATTCCTTGTTCATATCCCTTACCTATGTTCTTTATAGTTAACTGTTTTGTAAGACGTTTTTGCATACAATAATAATTAACTCCTTGTCATTGTTATTAATATTTCTTCTGTGTTTGATGACTGATTTTCTTTAGGATATTTTTCCATACAATTTTTTTAAAATGAATGTGGTCAATTTTATCATTCTTTTCCCTCTTGGCTTCTGGGTTTGAGTTGTTCTACACAAAGGTTTTTCCAAGGTTGCAAAAGATTCACTTGTCTTTTCTTCTAGGGCATTTGTTTTAAACATTTTGGCCAAACAGGAATTAAGTTTGGTATAAGGAATGATACAGGGATGATCCAGTTTTGTGTTTTTCACTACTTATTGCTTAGTTCTCTCTGCCACCAATTTTAGATGCCGTGTCTATCACATACCTGACCCCATGTTCCCATTGTATCTGGCTTCTACATCTAAACACTTTATTCTGCTTCACTGATTTATCTGTTGATTCTTGTGTCAGTATCAAATCATTTTAATTTTTATTGCTTTTCTAATTGCTTTCATATTATGTAGAGCTGGTTTGTTCCTCTCTATTCTCCCTTGGCTTTTTTTTTTTTCAGAATTTTCTTGGCTAGTTTTTATATTTACTTTTCCAATTGAAATTTTATATTATTCTCAAGCTAGCCTCCAGACCTATAAAGCAAAAAAAAAAAAAAAGAAAGAAAACAATTAACAAATATACGAAATCTGTTTCTGACTGCACTGCCATGCATTTACAGAATAATTTAGGGAGAAGTTTCTTACAATACTGGATCTTTATTGTCAAGAATACGGTTCTCCTTTCCATTTATTCATCTTTTTTATATTCTTCTGCATAATTTTTACACTCTCTTTATGCAGGCACGGCAGAATGGCAACCCACTCCAGTACTCTTGCCTGGAAAATCCCCTGGACAGAGGAGCCTGGTGGGTTGCAGTCCATGGGGCGCTGAGGGTCGGACATGACTGAGCAACTTCACTTTCACTTTCCACTTTCATACACTGGAGAAGGAAATGGCAACCTGTTGGGGGCCGGCGTGAGGCACTCCGCCCATGACACAGGTCATGAGGAAGGAGGCTCGACATACACAAAGGCGGGATCGAGCCTCAGGAGTCCCCCTGGAAATCCTCAAGCATCTACCCCCATAACCACAGCTTGCCTACTTTACTACTTTATGCTCTCACCTACACCTCTGACTTTATGGGGGGCTGTCTCCCACCACCTCTTTCGGAAAAGGAGTTAACCTAGAGCTCCAGTTAATAAAAACTCCTGGGCGTGACAAGAGTGTTTTAACCTACAAACTCCTCTGAAGGTTCTCTGGCCTGCCTGATAGGCTCGTCCAGCCACATGTGATTGCTCACAGCCTCCCAACCATGAGAGGCATGAGATGCTTTAAACCTTTTAAAAACAGGTTCCTTAGAAAAGTTAGAAAACCATTAGTATAAGTATAGTGGGCTGATTAGAAATTGTATTGGTGAAGGGTTTTTCATTTGTCGAGCCAATGTTTGTTGCTAAGTCTCCACATCCCCTGCCCTTACACACGTTAATGAATATATAGAAGAAATAAGTATTAACCTTTGATATAAATCACATTAGACCTTAGGCTAAGTAAATTCTTTCCCTAACTAAAACCCACTACACCCTCACCCTATAGGAATGTAACTTTATTTGGGTGGCGTCTGTTTTAAGAATAATCACCCCTGGAGAAAAAAGTGTTCTGGTTGACTGACCACTGTCACAAGGAGAGGGTCATAAATTGTCAGCAGGCCCCCCTGGCCAGAAGATGATGTAACACCCCTAAGACCTCTTGTATACATTTGTATGAAGCACCTGACTTTAATACAAGTCAGGACTGCTGTCCCCACGTGACTTTTGTATAACATCTCAGTGTATAAAAACAGACTCTGGAAAATAAAGAATGGGGATCAGTTCCTCGAAATACTGGTCTCCCCATGTCGCTCTCTCTCTCACTCTGGCTGAGTCTCCATCTGGAGCACGGAACCCGCCATGCTTACTAATTATGCCTGGGCTTCTAAGATCCGACTGGGGAGGCTTCAGTGTCTCCTCTCCTTCAGGAGAACGGAAGGATGCCTGCGGCCTACGTAAGTGGTGCAAGCTTCTTGTCTTGAAGTTTTATTGGTCTCCCGCGTAAACCAAGCTACTCAGCCTCTTTTCTCCACTGAATTTTCCTACTGAGCTATCCTCATTCTCTTATTCTTTATATCTTTGATGAATACTTAAATAGTCACCGAAGCCGTCTCCCCTTCGAATACCCTGGATCAGCTGGGGCTGGACCCCGGCAGCAACCCACTCCAGTGTTCTTGCCTGGAGAATCCCAGGGACGGGGGAGCCTGGTAGGCGGCCATCTATGCGGTCGCACAGAGTCGGACACGACTGAAGCGACTTAGCAGCAGCAGCATATAAGTAGGTATTTTCTCGCTTTTGTAACTATTGTAAATGGGATCTTCTTTATATTTTGAAAATGTGTAATATATATATGTGGAGAAGGCAATGGCACTCCACTCCAGTACTCTTGCCTGGAAAATCCCACGGACGGAGGAGCCTGGTAGGCTGCAGTCCATGGGGTCACTAAGAGTCGGACACGACTGAGCAACTTCACTTTGACTTTTCACTTTCATGCATTGGAGAAGGAAATGGGTACCCACTCCAGTATTCTTGCCTGGAGAGTCCCAGGGATGGAGGAGCCTGGTGGCCTGCCTTCTATGGGGGTGCCCAGAGTCGGACACGACTGAAGTGACTTAGCAGCAATATATATATGAAAGATATTTATTTGTCATCTTTTGTTTTATTACATTTTTTAAAGCATTTTAGCTGGAAATAATTTCAGATTTATAAAACAGTTGTAAAAATAAAACAAAGGATCCACCCATTGTTAACATTTTGCCACCACTTAAATCATTCTCTCTCTCTCTTTATATATACATGCACACAGACATATATACACACAGAAACAATAATTTGTATATACCATGCTCCTTTACTCAGTAATACTTAAGGATATATTCTCTAAAAACAAGGATACTACCTTACATAGTGATCAAATTAAGAAAATTCAACACTGATAAAATATTAATCTTTAATCTACTATCCATATCTCAATTCTACCAACTGTCTCACTATTTTTTGTAACCAGTCTTTCTGTTGCTGCTGCTAAGTCGCTTTCTAGGTTCTTATTATTTCTGACAGTTTTAAGTTCATTCTTTCAGGTTTTACATATAGGAACAAAGAAATAACATCTACAAACATAATACGTTTGCCTTCTTTCCTCTATTTATTCTTCTGGGTTTAATTTCCCAAAGCCTATGTTGGCTAGTTACACCACAAAAGGTCAGACATCTGAATCCAAAAAGGATTCTGAAATTACTGTCTTAAAAGTACCAGTTTAGAAAATACATGACCCTGTGAGGTAGAAGTTAAGGATACTGACTGAGCCACCAGGGAAGCTTATAAGGTAGAAGTTAAGGATCAAGTCCTAGTTACACTGCTGATGAGCTGCACAGCGCTGGGGAAAATCCTTTCTGAACTTCCTCATCAGTAAAATGAGAAAGTTGAGACATAATAATCTCTAAATCCTTTTTAGTACCAGAATTCTGTTTCTGTAAGTTACTTATTAAAGAAATAAAGAAAACAGGCCTCACCTCCAAGTTTTCTGTTTTTCTTGATCTGTTCTCCATTCTTGAGCCTGGATGAAGGAACAGTCTTCCCTTTACCTTCAATCTTTAAAGCAGGGTTCTGCATTCTTGAAAATCAAACGTGTTTTTAAAATTACTATCATGTTCTCCACAAATATTCACAGAGAATCATACCAAGCTTTTGACTAATATTTTTTAAAACTCAAAGGCATTTTACTAGGCTGTTGTCATGCATGATGGCAGTTTTAAACATGAAGATTGCTCCTGAGTAAGCTGCAGATAATTCAGTGACATATATGCCTGTTATTATGGTTTCTAGGCTTATTTTTTTGTCATCTATGGTATCTCTCCTTTAGGGAAAGTCAGTCACAAGCGTGAGTATTTTGAGTCTCTTGTCCTTCACTCCCCACCTAGGCATGCCACTATCTACTCTATTTCCAACTTCTAGGGAAAAAGAGGCAGGCTCTCTGCAAGAAAGAAAGGACTTGCCATGTAGTATGGCACTGATCAAAAACTGTAAAAAACTGAGATAAGAACAGACATATAGATCAATGAAACAGAATAAAGAACTCCAAAATAAACCTACTCATATATGGTCAATTAATCTACGACAAAGGAGCCAAGAATATACCATGGGGAAAGGATAGTCTCTTCAATAAATGGTGTTACGAAAACTGGACAGTCATATGTAAAAGAAAAAGACTGGACAACAATCTTAAACCACATACAAAAATCAACTCAAAATGGAGTAAGGACTTAAACACAAGACATGAAACCATAAAACTCCTAGGAAGAAATGTAAGTAAGCACCTTGACATCAGTCATGGAAATGATTTTTTGGATTTCACACCAAAAGCAAAAATAAACAAGTGAAACTACATCAAAGTTTCTGTATAGACAATGAAACTATCAACAAAATGAAAAAAAAAACCTACCAAAGGGAGAAATATTTGCAAATCATATATCTGAAAAGGAGTTAATATCCAAAACATATAAAGAACTCATACAACTCAACAACAAAACAGAAAATAAATCCAATTAAAAAATGTGAGAGGAGCTAAAGAGACATTTCCAAAGAAAGCATCCAAATGGCCCACCATCCAAATGGTACATGAAAAGGTGCTGAGCATCACTAGTCATCAGGGAAATGTAGATTAAAACCACAATAAGATATCACCCCATACCAGTCAGAATGGTCATTATCAAACAGTCTACAAATAATAAATGCTGGAGAGGGTGCAGAGAAAAGGGAGCCTTCATGCACTATTGCTGGGAATGTAAATTAATGCAACCACCATAGAAAACAGTATGGCGATTCCTCAAAAAATTAAAAATAGGACTACCATATGATCCAGCAATTCCACTCCTGGGTATCTATTCAAAGGAAACAAAATCACTATCTCAAAATAATATCTGCAGTCCCATTTTCACTACAGCTTTATTTTTAACAGTCTAGACATGGAAGTAACCGAAGTATCCATTGATGGATGAATGGATAAAGAAAATGTCACACACACACACACACAATGGAAAAGTATTTAACCATAGAAAAGAAGAAAATCCTGCCATCTGTGACAACACAAATGGGCCTTGAGAGCATTACGCTAAAAGAAGTAAGCCAGACAGAGAAAGACAAACAATGTATGACCTCACTTATATGTGAAATCTAAAAAGACAAACAAACTAATAGATACAGAGAATAGACTGGTTCTGTAGGTTAGAGACAGGGTGGGTTAAGTGAAATGACTAAAGGTGGTCAAAAGGTAATAATGTATAGCATGGTGGCTATAGTGAATAATACCATATTACATGTTTGAAAAGTTGCTCAGAGAGCAAACCTTAAAAGTTCTCAACCCCCCCAAAAAAAGAATTTGTAACTATGTGTGGTGATGGATTTTAAACAAAGAAAGAAAATTAGCATTAAGCTAAAATACAATTTCCCATTACTTTATCTTAAAAAAAGAAAGTAAAGGTGTTTTCTGGGGTTTTTTTTAATTGAAAAATAAATGTAACAACACTGAAAAATAAAGTTCTTTACTTAAACATAACTGTGAAAAAGCAGAGACATTACTTTGCCAACAAAGGTCCGTCTAGTCAAAACTAGCTATGGTTTTACCAGTAGTCATGTATGGATGTGAGAGTTGGACTATAAAGAAAGCTGAGCACCTAAGAATTGATGCTTTTAAACTGTGGTGTTGGAGAAGACTCTTGAGAGTCTCTTGAACTGCAAGGACATCCAACCAGTCCATCCTAAAGGAGATCAGTCCTGGGTGTTCATTGGAAGGACTGATGTTGAAGCTGAAACTCCAATTCTTTGGCCACCTGATACGAAGAACTGACTCAGTGGAAAAGACCCTGATGCTGGGAAAGACTGAAGGCAAGAGAAGAAGGGGACGACAGAGGATGAGATGGTTGGACGGCATCACCGACTCAATAGACATGAATTTGAGTAAACTCCGGGAGTTGGTGATGGACAGGGAGGCCTGGCATGCTGCAGTCCGTGGGGTCACAAAGAGTCAGACATGACTGAGCGACTGAACTGAACTGAACTGTAAACTTACTCTAATGTCCCAAGCATAAGTCTATAGCATACCTGAAATTCTCAGTTGAAGAGCTATTATTTGTTTGATCCTCACGGCCAAGTATTTTGGGTAAAATTTTCTCTGGCATCTTATACATGTCATCTGTGGGCTTTACCTCTCTGACTACTTTTAGTCTGGACGATCTTCTTAACACATGTGGAGGGTCCTGGTCAGAGTTATTTTCCAGATATGAGTTTCTCTTATTATTTATTGGATCACAAGAGGTGACATTTTGATGAACCAACATTTGCAATTCAAATGGATTTGGGTCTTCTAGACTCTGTAATAAGATGTAAATACATATACAAATGATTACAACAATTCAAAAAATAAAATTAGAGGAAATTAAGTTTTATCTTGTCCTTTGATTACACAAAAATGCCTCATAAGATGAAAACATAAAAATCCATGACATATGTGAACAGAATGAAAATTTCATATTAATATAATAAATGACAATATGGATTTAAAAGCTTAATACAAAAATATACTACTTGTATTACATAAGTAATATTCATCCTTAAAACTCAAAGGTAGGGAATTCCCTGGCAGTCCAGCAGTTAAAACTGCCTTCCAGTTCAGGGGGTGTGTATTTGATCCCTGGTCAGGGAGCTAAGATTTCACATGTCTTAAGGTCAAAAAAAACAAAACATAAAACAGAAACAATATTGTAGCAAATTCAATAAAGACTTTTAAAAAATGATCCACATCAAAAAAATAAAAATCTCCAAAAAAAAAAAAAAAGCTCAAGGTCAAACCTAAGGTCACTCTGGGTGCTTTCATTTTATAGGAAATGAGTAGTACAAAATGATGACTGGCACATAAATACAGAAATATCATGCCAGGCCAGATCAATGTTCTATTCAGTCTAGAATTTTGCTATTTGACAGCAACAGTAAGTGGTATTTGTGGGACAAGATAGTATTAGTATATAACTTCCATTACACTGATTTAAAAGGTTAGCCAGTATATCATGAATGGCTCAAATATCCCCTTAATAATCCATTATGGATTTAACTTTCACGAGGATACATGTTTTTACACATATCATATAAACCTTTCTTGAGCTTATTTATATATTCAGCATCTGAAGCTTCACAAGGTAACAAATTTCATATTTTCATTACAGCTAAGTAAAAGAGTATTTAATTTGATCTGTTCTAAATCAATCTCCTTTCTACTTTTATGTAGACTTTTTTTTAAGCCTGCCTAAGTCAAAGCTTACTCTGTCAATACCAGTCATAATTTCCTACACTTTACTAATACCACCTCTTTTTAGATGAGAATATTGGAATGTTTAATTTAATCCTCATGTCCTATCCCCATGATTAGTTTCTCTTTTTCTGGATTTTTAAAAATATCATTAAAAAATGTCTATATTGAAATTTTTTTATCAGAATTGCATGCAGTATTATTCTAGGTATGTATGTTATGTGAATAACATGAGCTTAGTATCATGTTCGGAGAAGGCAATGGCACACCACTCCAGTACTTTTGCCTAGAAAATCCCACGGACAGAGGAGCCTGGTAGGCTGCAGTCCATGGGGTCGCTAGAGTCGGACAAGACTGAGCAACTTCACTTTCACTTTTCACTTTCATGCATTGGAGGAGGAAATGGCAACCCACTCCAGTGTTCTTGCCTGGAGAATCCCAGGGACGGGGGAGCCTGGTGGGCTGCCGTCTATGGGGTCGCACAGAGTCAGACACGACTGAAGCAACTTAGCAGTAGCAGTAGCAGTATCATGTTATTTAAACCTTTCAAGAAATGTTCAAAAGAGCATTTTGGTAAGAGCCAGAGGAAAAAAGAAAAAAATCCAAATGACTTAGTGAATTGGTTAAATAAATTATATGTATTATTTTATACACACAATATATATATGCCCACACAGTGGAATAGCACTCAACAAATAATAAGACTTAAGTAGTGCTACCTGGAGAAGGAAATGGCAACCCACTCCAGTATTCTTGCTTGGAAAACCCCCCTTGGACAGAGGAGCCTGGCGGGCTACAGTCCATGGGGTCACAAAGAGTCAGACACGACTTAGTGACTAAACAACAACGACAAGTAGTGCTACATTCATGGACGTAGAAAGATAACCAAGATGTATCATTAAAATTTAAAAATAAGTTACAAAGCATTATGTATAATATAATCCCATTTACTTACAGAGACTGTACATAGCAAAAATGGAGACATACAGTAAATGGTTAACAATTATCTCTGGTAAGTGGAATTGTCAGATACTTCCTCTTACTGTAATGTTTGATTATTTTTATATATAATGAGGATGTATTACTATTGTAACCAAGAAAAAGTTGCCAACATGAAAAGTTGGTAAGTTGGTTAAGTGATAGGTACTGGAGGGTCTCCCAGCACAAAAGTCCAGGAACTCTAAACCAAACTGTGTCACCGGACAGTATCCTCAGCCACGAAAAGCAAAGCCGTACTGAAGCCAGGCAGACCAACTATATTTCCCTCTCCTGGAAGAGCAACTGCATTTATGTCCAAGTAGAAATTAACATGGGGTATCTTACCTCTACTTTGCACTCAGGTAGACACAGTGATTTTCTGAGCTAACAGGGAAAAAGTCTGAGAAAGAATTTTTTCTTTCAACTATATAAGCAATGTGATAAAGATATATCTTCTCAGGTTTTCAAAGGATAAACTTGACTATTTTAACTTTCAATTCCTTGAAAACTCTATCCTGGGAACTTTTCAAAAGATCACTATATGCTTCAAAGTCAAAAAGTTGCTGTTTAGGTAGGTTTGAATTTAAAATAAAGTGTATGGGCAATGAAGACTCGTTAAAGGTCACTATAAAAGGTAAAATTGTCGGTTTATACTTAACACTTACTTGCTGCACTGGAAGATGCTTGTCCTGAAGCTCAGCTAACTTGGAATCTTGTTCAAATGGTGGAGTAGAACAAAGAGTCTCAAAATCCACCTCTGTTATCTGTGTACAGTCTTCATCAGTCTGAGACATACCGGGCTCCACTCCTGAACATTCATTTCCAGCACCGAGACTGATGCCTCCCTCTTTCCTGTGACAGATGGGTTCCACCTTGGCATCTGACAATGTGTTTAAGGCTGTTGATACCTCCACTGGCAATGCATCATCCTTTGGGTCTTCTAGAAAATCTCTGTGACATGTCAAAGGTATTGATATGGAGCTCGAAGAGTTGCTCAATGGGTTCGCCAGCTCTCTAGGTTCAAAATCATTCATTTTTCTAAACAGTCTTTCCTCCTGGCTGATTTCTGGTGATGTGAGTACCCTTTCTAAGGCAGATACAAAAGTTTCAAGAGAGCTTTCTTCATCTTTGTTTTCTTCCGAAGTCATGGTTAATGCACCTTCCTCACTAGGCTCCTTCTCTGGCTCTAATAATGACTTCTCCTTTACAGCAAATGTATCAGATTCTTTAATAGAAGTATTTGAGAGAAGGCTTATTTCAGGAGAGTCTCTGTTTCTACTAAGTTCCTATATATTCCAAATAGAAGTTACATTATTAGTACATATACCAAAAAGTGTTTAAAATGAAAATGTTATAGTTTTCTAGTTCACCATGTTGCTAAATTCCACTAAAAAGCTTTATCAACTTTCCTCCTTTCCATAAATATAAATATTCTTTATTACTTCCTCCAAATAGGAAAAGGAGTACATCAAGGCTGTATATTATCACCCTGTTTATTTAACTTATATGCAGAGAACATCATGAGAAACGCTGGGCTGGAAGAAGCACAAGCTGGAATCAAGATTGCCGAGAGAAATATCAATAACCTCAAATATGCAGATGACACCACCCTTATGGCAGAAAGTGAAGAGGAACTCAAAAGCCTCTTGATGAAAGTGAAAGAGGAGAGTGAAAAAGTTGGCTTAAAGCTCAACATTCAGAAAACGAAGATCATGGCATCCGGTCCCATCACTTCATGGGAAATAGATGGGGAAACAGTGGAAACAGTATCAGACTTTATTTTTTTGTGCTCCAAAATCAATACAGATGGTCACTGCAGCCATGAAATTAAAGCTTACTCCTTAGAAGGAAAGTTATGACCAACCTAGATAGTATATTGAAAAGCAGAGATATTACTTTGCCAACAAAGGTCCGTCTAGACAAGGCTACGGTTTTTCCAGTGGTCATGTATGGATGTGAGAATTGGACTGTGAAGAAAGCTGAGTTCTGAAGAATTGATGGTTTTGAACTGTGGTGTTGGAGAAGACTCTTGAGAGTCCCTTGGACTACAAGGAGATCCAACCAGTCCATTCTAAAGGAGATCAGTCCTGGGTGTTCATTAGAAGGACTGATGCTGAAGCTGAAACTCCAATACTTTGGCCATCCCATGCGAAGAGTTGACTCACTGGAAAAGACCCTGATGCTGGGGGGATTTGGGGGCAGGAGGAGAAGGGGACGACAGAGGATGAGATGGTTGGATGGCATCACTGACTCGATGAACTTGAGTTTGCGTGAACTCCAGGAGTTGGTGATGGACAGGGAAGCCTGGCATGCTGCCATTCGTGGGGTTGCAGACTCGGACACAACTGAGCGACTGAACTGAACTAAACTGAACTGATACCAAATTACTAATGACAGTGAACCCATGGTTAAACATTTAATAGTGAATCAAAGGTAAAACTGGCTGGACCATAATTACAGATGACAAATTATCTATTCATTTAAGTTTAAATTATCCGGGCTAAAGAAAGAGGCAGAGATAACATAACATGGATAGTTAAACTAACAGATAACCTAAAAACTTCACTGCACTTAATGGTTGGAAAATTCTCCCTTGCTAAAAATCCCTATTGAATTTTATTAAAACCATTAACCAGGAACAAAATTGGTGTAGTTTCACCTTCTTTTTGTTCCCCACCTCTGTATGAATATGTAAATGTGAAGTAAAAAGGCCAAAGGACAGGAGGTCAGTGGGGATAAAAGGAGAAATGAAAACACAGATCTATGTAAATATTATCAGCTCTGCTATAAATCAATGGTTCTGACCTGTGGTTATTTTAAACAAAAAGCACAAAACTACAAAACTATTTTTTTTGTTCTTTTTTTTTTTAATTTTATTTTTAAACTTTACAATATTGTATTAGTTTTGCCAAATATTGAAATGAATCCGCCACAGGTATACCTGTGTTCCCCATCCTGAAACCTCTTCCCTCCTCCCTCCCCATACCCTCCCTCTGGGTCGTCCCAGTGCACCAGCCCCAAGCTCTCAAAATATTTCCAGTGATCAAATATTATTAGACTTCTTCTTTTGAAAGTGCTTTTAAAATCATTTATAAGCCATTCAAGAAAATCAGTTTCAATAGCTTAAAGGCACTAAGCTATTTTTCAACATTTCAGATTGTTAATTTGCATAACCTTAAATAACAGAATGGGTTTCAGTGACTTTTGCCTGTTTCTAAAAATCAAGTCCACCTTCACTGACACACCACTGCACTGTAATTTGTAAGCCCTCTAATATTCTGATTTGAATAAGAGAAGTGAAGAACATTTTATTCTCCCTCTCCTCCTTTTCCACCTGCTACCATTTATATTCTCTGTACATAGCATGCAGAGCTTAAGAAGATATATTTACTTGTTAGCAACACAACCTATAAGTTGCTCCAAAAGATAAAAGAAATTTAGAAGGAACTGAAGAACTGGACCCTACCCATTCTTTAAACATGGTCAAGCTTTCCTTCCTATCTGAAATCCTTATATCTACTAAACTCAAGGTCCTCAATCAAATAAAACTTACATATATATTGAATTGAACTCTGCCCTAAAGGAACTTAACTCCTAAATTAAAACTGAAAGCATTAACTAACACATGACATTAAATAAACTGTAGACAACATCAAAAACACTGCACTAACTCAAATTAATAGCGTAAACCATAGCCCTAGTGTTACAAGAATAAGTTTTCTGGAGCAGAAAAAGAGGAGGCAGTAAAGAGTTTTCAACATAGCCTAAAATTGGTTAAATAGGTTTCTTTACCTCAGGACTTTTCAGAACGTGTGTTATCAATCTCTGAGGAGACTCTGGCATACAGTGCTCTCTAAACTTCTTTGCTCAAAAAATCCTTTCTCTCAAATATATTAATGTCATAGGAGGCAAGTGATAGGTAAATACTGACATAGTAAATAATGAATGCTAGATAGAGAGGGAGCAGTTACTTTGGTCAAGATCACTAAAGTTATCTGAAACAGATCCAACGAGATGGTACTTAAGCCAGAAATTAATGATTTGTGAAGGAATAAAAGAGAAAAACACACATTTCTTAAGCACCAACTAGTACCAAACACCATGAGCTATCATTGCTCACAGCCCTCATTGTAAGTCTATGACATATCATTTTCCATATATCACACATGTAAATGACATACTTCCCTTAGAATGCAACCTATATAGTTCCAAATGTTATGCTTTCTCTTGCTTTCTGGCTCCTGACTTGAACAAAGGCATAGAGGTGGGAATGCTAAGGTATATCTGAGATGAAGTAAGGTACAGCTATGACAGGGTTGGCCTTGGGAGGTCCTTGACTGTTGGAGTCTGTTATGCACGGAGCCAGTCTTATCGTCCTCTGATTTCCCATAGCACCAAGCAGAAAGCAAAGCGAAAACAAGCACTCAGGACATGTTTATCAAGTAGCAACTGGAAGATGAGAAAGCACTATCCAATAGGAAATATCAAAAGAAAGAGGGTAATAGATGTAAGAAAAGTGTCCTCATGCTTTCTGTCTGTCTTTGGCAGCCCAGATTGAATGGGGGAAGACAGGGGGAAAAAGTATTTCCAATTCACAAAAAACCTTGTGAACAGTAAAAGCCTGCGTTATTCCAAAGAAGGATTTATAAGAGTTTATAAGGAAAGTATTGGAAAATTATTCCCCTTTTAAAAAAAAACACTGAAATGGGTTTATAGACACATTGTTTTCCAGGTAATAAACAAGGCAACAGAACGCATTTTTGCTATATTACCTCAGCAATTAATCTGATATTATATTCTCCTCCTCTAGATAATGAATAAGACTGACAGAAAAGAAGCACAGATCAATAAAATTCTATTTCATTGGAGACCAGAATAAATACTGCAATGGGTTTCTACTACAGATGTAAGAAAAGTGTCCTCATGCTTTCTGTCTGAGGCAGCCCAGATTGAATGGGGGAATGTAGGGGATAAAAACTTTTGCAATTCACAAAAAACCTTGTGAACGGTAAAAGACTGCTTTATTCCAAAGAAGGATTTATATGAGTTTTCATGAAAAATATTGGAAAATGATTCCCCTTAAAAAACAACAACAACAACACTGAAATGGGTTGTTACACAATTCTATTGAAATGGTCTAGTCACATTTCTGCTTAGGGGAAAACTTAAATGGGCTTGATACTTATTAATATAATTTTAAAAAATCTAAACCCAAGATCTGAATAGCTAATTTCCATTATACAGACAAACCTTTTCTGGGTGTGTTAACACTTCAGGATTTTCAGCCTCAGGTCCTAGAAGATAAAATTATATGTTTTCATTCCAGTTTTATTAAAACAATAAAACATATTGTCTTACTCAGCATTTCTTAATCACATAACTTGAAATGATTTCCTCAGACATGCATGAGATATATCAAACACTTTATAAATGTTATACAAATTTATTAAAAGTATCATGTTAGCAATAAAGTTGTGAAATTCTTCCATTCCTTAAGAAATATTTCACATGAAGCAAGGTAAAATGATAATTATTTGGGATTAGTCGAATTAAAAACCGACCTCTCAGGCTTCCCTGGTGGCTCAGTGATAAAGACTTTGCCTGCCCAAGCAGGAGATACGGGTTTGATCCCTGGTTCGGGAAGAGCCCATGTGCAGTGGAGCAACTAAGCCCCTGTGCCACAACTACTGAGCCCGTATGCCACAGCTACTGAAGCCTGCAAGCCCTGGAGAACACGTTCCTCAATAAAAGAGAAGCCACTGCAATGAGAAGCCCAAGTACCACAACAGATAGCCCCCAAGCAACCACAAAAAGCCCACGTACAGCACCAAAGACCTAGGGCAGCCAGAAACAGAAATACGTAAAATTATAAAAACAACAAAAAAACAAAAACCTCTCTACTCTGGCTGAGTCCTTCTAAGTATCTGCAACTACATGAGGAAAAATTGTATCTGCTTTCTCAGTGTCATCATCTTCTCCATTATATGTAATAGAATTTAAATGAATGAATGTGGTTAAGCATAAAAGGAACATTCATGTAAGGGCCAAAAGGAATCAGGAAATGTTCTAAATGTACATGTATTAAAAATCTTTACTTCTTAAAGTCATAAAAATTTTTTACACATTTTGCTATAGTTTATATATATGTATAGAGAGAGAGACTACATTGCTAACATTTTTTGAGTACATGAACTCATGGTTTTTTTCACAAACTTATTTCTATAAACCAAAAGCATTGTTCGTTTTTTTCCTCAACTAATTTGCCACAGGTTGGACAGTGGGAGCACAACTGATCTTGATCCTTTAGCATTGCCCCCAGACACCCTTGAAAACATTTTTGTTTTCCACCAATGGTAAGACGGTTCAGATCCATCCTATCTTCAAGCTCCAGATCAGCTATCCTTTTAGGATCCCTGGTTTACTTGGCATTTGTACACCCATAGCATCCATACGCCTGTCACTCAGCAGGCTCAATACATATTTGTTAAAATAATGAATAAATAATATTACAGACCAAACTCCAGGCACTAGGAATACCTAGTTGAGAGTTGGTGCTGGGCTTAAGTGGTAATTCTATTGTTATAGCGGCAACAAAACAGGAGAGGGCAGAACTTTTAAAGCTTAACTTTTCAATTTCAACTATCATGTCCTTGTACCTTTTCTTATAATACAAGGTTTTAATGACCACTAAGAATATTTTCTACACTGTCATACAACATACTTAGGAGACACTTCAAAGAGAAAGACAGCCATCCTCTAATACAGCTGAAATCAAGCCAATGGTCTGCTATGAACAGAGAAAACAAACACTGTTTTTAAATTTGAGCCCCTGAGTTGCAAGTAAAAGAGCAGACATATGGAGGAGCAAGTATTGACTGCACCTGAGCTGCTTCTCACATGAGCAGCTTCAAGCAGCAGGATCCAAGGTCAACAGCAACACTGATTCCATATGTAAAAGTGTATGGCAGCAATTACAATAGACCAGCCTATTTGTAAATAAATCCGTACCTAACTAAGGCTTCTATTTTTAGGCAAAGACAACTTCATTTTATATGACTCTACCCATAAAAGCATACCTAGACTACTTCGGTGGTTCAGTGAAAGTTCAGCCTGGGGAAATGATACTGTGAACACTGGATGACTTTTTCTAAACCTCAGGGAAAAAAAAAAAAAAAAGTCAATCAATTAATAAATAAATACAAAATTTTAAGTAGAAAAAAACTATTTCTCATTCAGATAAATTTAAATTTCTTTTTAATTTAAAGGAATTTCAAATAGGCTTTGTCTTTGCTCCATCATTCTAGTTACTTTTACAATTACTACCAATTTATTAACATGTAAATTTCAAATGGCTTCAAAACTGGAGAGAGCCAGAATATTAAGGAATGAACTTCAGGAGTGTAAACAAGCTAAAGTACACTTAGACCTGAAAGTAACTTTGGAGATAATTGTCTACCAAATACAGGGGTGGGGTGAGAGAGAAAAATTTGTCCTAATTCATGTAGCATGGCTATTTAAATCCTCAAATACACTTAAAGTTTGTCATTATAGTTTAAGATGTAAGTGAAAGTCAGTAATGAGAAAATTCTCAGACATTATTCACCTTAGTAGTATTTCACAGCAAGGGGAAAAGAGTAGGAAATGCTGAAGGGAAGAGATTACAAGCAAAATAAAGGTCATGCTTAATCTACAATTTTGATCACCTACCCTGGGATAATTAAAAGCTGATTGAAGAAAAGCAATCAGTAAACTATTTTTTTCTCAATCTAATTTACTATACAAATGCAATCAAGATATCTTCCTTAAAAAAAAAGAAAAAAAAACACTGCTCGTTTCAGTTGTTTTAAGTTTTCATGCACCAGGCATAGCTACTTGAATCCTAAGCAAGAATAATAAATTGAACATTCTCTCCTGCCTAAAAAATAGAAGCAATCAATATAAGCTATCTTGAAAATGAAACTGCTCATACAGAATAATTTCCATGAGGCAAACAGAAAAAATGCCAATTTTTTTCCTAAAATATGATTATGAGTACAAGCTGATCTAAAATAAAACAAAATCATAGTCTGAATCAGCAACAGGATTTTTTTTTCCTTAATTATAAAAGAGAATTTTGAAATTAGAGCAAACTTTCACCTAAGTTATTAAAAAACTTATTTATATTAGGCATAGTTATTTAGATAAGACTGCAAACAACAGTGACTAGTGTAACAATGGTAACTAGTCCACTCTGTGGCCTTTTGACACACTGTTTTTATAATTTGCATCATTGGCTAATTAGATGATATTTAAAATTCTCTGACGATTTCTCTGTGGTTTCATGCTTGATTTCTTTCTGAATATTTGTAAAAGAACAGTTCTGTATGTTTTCCTTGCTGTTGGAGTTCTCTGACAGTGTGTCTGCTTTCATCATTGGTTTTGATTCCCTCTCTCATCCTGTTGTCTGCTTAGTCATCATGAATCCAGATCCCCCCCAGCCCCCGAGGCTGTAGTTTACCCATCCATCTCCCCTCCCCCGTCCCCTCACTTGCTCTGGTCATAGCCGTGCTGTGGTCCACAGCGTGTGTCCCCTTAGTCGGGTTTGTGCTTTGTCTTCATGTCTCATTAAATGGTGTTTTTCCCCCATAGCAGTAAGTTGAATTGGTGTATCACTATGCAGTTACAGGAGAAGGCAATGGCAACCCACTCCAGTACTCTTGCCTGGAAAATCCCAGGGGGATTTCCCCCCCCATGGACGGGGGAACCTGGTAGGCTGCAGTCCATGGGGTCGCACAGCGTCGGACACGACTGAAGCGACTTAGCAGCAGCAGCAGCAAACAACATACACGTCCAATAAGAGAAAAATGATTATATGAATTATAGTATAATAAGTTATACAATGAAAAAATGAGGTCATTAATGCGTTTTTTAAAAAATATTAAAGATGTGAAATAGTAATTATGGTAAACTACTACTTAAAAATTTAAAAACAAGAGGAATTCCCTGGTGGCCCAGTGGTCAGGAATCCAGGCTTCCACTGCAGGGGGCAGGAGCTCGGTATCTGGTCTGAGAACTGAGACTCCGCAAGCTACATGGTGAGGCCAAAGAAAGAAAGAAAAAAAAACAAACAGGAAACAAAACTATCCGCAGATGAATCTCAACTTGGTTGAAAATACAAACAAAACAAAAATATACAGAAAGCCTGAAATAAAATGTTCCAAAATGTTAACAATGGTTCTCTCCAGGCAGTGAGATTATAAATGTTGTATTAGTCTTTTCTTTTTCCAATTCTGAAGATGAACTTATATTGCTGATATATTCATTAAAAGGGTGATTCTCAAACTTTCAGCCCTTGGACGCCTTTATAATCTTAAAAATTAGTGATGAACTCAAGGAGTTTTTATTTATGTGGCTTATATTTACTTGTATTTACATGTTAAAAATTAAGATGGAGAAAAAAATGTTAATCGTTAACTTAAAAATAACTAATAATCTAATAAATTAATATATTTTATTAAAATTATTGTATTTTCCAAAATGAAAAATAGTGTGAAAGTTTCACATTTTTAAAAATCTCTTTAATATTCAGCTTAATGGAAGACAGCTGCCATCTGAACTGCTACAACACATTCAATCTTTTGCCATGTATTTTTTTATTTGAAGTATATTACAAAAGTCTGGCCTCACACAGACATGGAGTTAGCACTTTAGTAGCCTTTTTGGATAATTGTGCGTATTCTTTTTAGATGACATACCAAGACTCCAGAAGCAATCATCTCCTTAAAGGTTACTGGAAATGTGAAAACTGAAACAAAACCAGTCAACTTTTGTATTGGTCTGTCTTGCCCTTTGACCGGATCTTTCACTTGTCTGTGGATGCTGTTGTGATACCATGCATTGGTCTTTAAGAAAATACTCATGTGTTAAGTTATGCAGATCTTCCCTATATTGATACAGTTTATTACAAAAATTTCAAAAAGGTCACCTTCATAAATATTTCCACCAATCTTCCCAGAAAGTTCAAGAAAATATCTGCCATTTACTTGCGCAAATAACCAGTTTGTCATTCTTTCAAGTTAAAAAAAGTAAACCATGTTTTTTGGGTTTTTTTTTTACAAATCTTGTAACTCAATCAAGTGCTCTTAACTATCACACTTTAAACAGAAGTATAAAAAGATATATATTCAAGGTAGAAATTTAATAAAACTAACAACTTTTCTGCTTCATCAAATGCACTAAGTAAAACTGGCCTTTTTTTTTTTTTTTAAACTGTAAGTACACGGCCGGGAAAAACAGGACTATTAGTACTATTTGGTGCCCCTGCCCTGATTCCTACTAAGGCTCCATCATTTTATCCACCATTTGCTTTAGCACTATAAGTGCAAATGTCAATACCATGACATAAGCAAATAATGTGTTGGCATTATTATGAAAATAGTTTTGACCTCACAGACCTCTGGAAAGTCTCAGGGACTCCCAGGGGTCCACAGGCCATGCTTGGTTTTTTCAAAAAAATTTAAAGGACAAGGTCTCTTTAAATATAACAGTTCTATGAAGTCTAATTTCAATAAGCTCTACAAATTCTTCCTTCATGCTATGCTACAAATCTGCTTTTTAAATAATCTTAAGTCAGAGAATCAACCCTATTCAATTTTGCTCATGAAATAAAACTTACCTAGAATGTTTGTAAAATAACATATTTATGCTGCTACAGGGACAATTACTCAAGAACATACAATAACCCTAAAATTCTTAAGAAAAAGACTTATTTTAAAATGATTTTTAAAAATCTACAATAATCCAAAAATCATTATACTTACTGTAACAAAGCTCCATTTTGTTCCATTTCATCCTGAGGTTGCTAGAAAGAAAAAACATTTATTTTCAACTGAGGAATGCTAAGCTAATGCAACAACTAAAAAACTTAACATTTAATATAATTCTTATGTCATTATTTGTTAGATTCTTTTTTATTGTGGCAAAATATACATAAGATTTATCATTTTGACCATTTAAAAATGTACAGTCCTTTGACATTATGTACAGCCCCACTGATGCATAATCATCACCTCCATTTCAAGAACTTTTTGATCTTCCCTAACTGAAACTCCATATCTAAATAATTTTCCATTTACCCTTCTCCCAATCCCTGGCATCCATGCTTCTACTTTCTGTCTCCATGAATATGACTAAGTGCCTCATATGAAAGGAATCATGTAATACGTGTCCTCTTGTGACTGGCTCATAATAAGTAATATTATTAGTCTTCAAGGTTTATCTATGTATCAGCAACTATCAGTATTTTGTTCCTTTCTCAGGCTGAATATTCCATTGTTCGTATGTACCACATTTTATTTATCTACTCATCTATCAATGGACACTTGGGTTGCTTCCATGTTTTGGCTACTGTGAACAGTGCTTCTATGAGTGTAGGTGGACAAACATATTTTCATGTCCCTGCTTTCACTTATTTTGGGTATATACCCAGAAGAGGAGTTTTTAAGTCATATGGTAATTCCATGTTTAATTTTTTGAGGAATGACCATACCATATTTCACAGCTGCTGCACCATTCTACATTTCCCACCAGCAGTGGGCAAGAATTTCAATTTTTCCACATTCTCATCAGTATTTGTTATTTTATTTTGCTAATAGCCATCCTAATACATGAGAGATGGAATCTCGTCATGGTTTTGATGTACATTTCCCTAATGGTTAAAGATATTTAATATCTTCTCATGTGTTTATAAGCCATTTGTACATCTCTTTCTCTCTCTCTTTCTCTTTTTAAGCTGCACTACACAGCTTGTGGAACCTTAGTTCCCGGACCAAGGGTAGAATCCAAGCCCAGCGATGAAAGCCCCAAGTTGTAACCACTGGACCACTAGGAAATTCTCTATATCTTCTTTACTGAAATGTCTATTTATGTCCATTGCCCATTTTTTAGTCAGGTAGTCAGTTGCTGCTATGAGTTTCCATATATTTTGTGCATCAATCTCTAATCAGATTTATGATTTACATATATCAACATGTTCTCCCTTTCTTCAAGTTACTTTTTCACTCGGTTCACAGTGCCATTTGGGTTTCCCTGGTGGCTCAGAGGTTAAAGCATCTGCCTGGAATGCGGGAGACCCGGGTTCGATCCCTAGGTCGGGAAGATCCCCTGAAGAAGGAAATGGCAACCCACTCCAGTAGTCTTGCCTGGAGAATCCCTTGGAGGGAGGAGCCTGGTGGGCTACAGTCCATGGGGTTGCAAAGAGTCAGACATGACTGAGCGACTTCACTTTCACTTTCACACGTTCTCCCTTTCTTTAAGTTACTTTTTCACTCTGTTCACAGTGCCATTTGATGCAGATAGGTTTTAAATTTTCATGAAGTCTAGCTTACCTATTTTTTATTTGTTTGCTTATGCTTTCATGTGCATGAAATCACTGCCAAAGAGAATGTCATGATACTTTCTCCCTGTATTTTCTTCTAAGAGTTTTAGGGGTTTGGCCCTTATGTTTAGTTTTTGTCTTAATTTCTTTTCACAAAAGAATTTGTGGAACTTAGGTAAAGAGAAAGGGAGTGTTCCTTCTTTTTAATTCCTAGTTTTCTCCTTTTCTTAGTTCATTAATCCATAATGATTCTGATGAGACATTCTTGTCAGGTTCTGAGTTCTATATTTCTCCCGAGGGCCAAAAATCATACAATCTCTGTGTCACAGTGTTAAATGCTTAATGGATTCTACTCAATCCTCAGGTCATGCCCAAAAAGCTGAAGTTGTTGTGTCCCTTTCAAAAAAGCTAAAATGCTCTGATAAAATGCTTACATTTTAAGATTTCACAACACACTGGCTTTCATCACTTTAAAAGAAATCCTTACCTTAAATATCTTATTAGAATCAAAGAAAATCTTTAGAAAAAGATCTCTCTTTGGGGGCCTTCTACATTTGTTTCTATGATCAATAATAAAGCTTTCTGAAAATAAAACTATTAGTCTGAACTTCCAAACTATTTTTGATCACTGACAGTCATAATAACAAGAAAACACAAAGTAATGTGAGAACTTCAATGTTCTCCAATTAGTCAAAGTGAAAGTCGCTCAGTCGTGTCCGACTCTTTGCGACCCCATAGACCATACAGTCCATGGAATTCTCCAGGCCAGAATACTGGCGTAGGTGGCCTTTCCCTGCTCCAGGAGATCTTCCCAACCTAGGAATCAAACCGGGGTCTCCTGCATTGCAGGCAGATTCTTTACCAGCTGAGCTACCAGGGAAACCCTCTCTAATTCACTGTTCACTGTTATTTATTGATAGTGCATCTTTACACTGCTCAAGGTTACTACATTGGTTCCACACATATATACTTCCTAAGACTTTACAAAAAGCTCAGAGACACACAGCGAAGAAGGAATTTTAAGAAGTAAACTTAGAAAGTCCCAAGGATTAATTAAACAATTCACTTCAGTCGCTCAGTCATGTCCAGCTCTTTGTGACCCCGTGGACTGCAGCACGCCAGGCTTCCTTGTCCATCACAAAATCCCAGAGTTTACTCAAACTCATGTCCATTGAGTTGGTGATACCATCAAACCATCTCATCCTCTGTCGGCCCCCTTCTCCTTCTGCCTTCAATCTTTCCTAGCACCAGGGTCTAATTAAACAGGGTATACTTATATACTTGGCTTCCTAAGTGGCTCACTGGTAAAGAAACCACCTACCAATGCAGGAGACGCAGGTTTGATCCCTGGTTTGGGAAGATTCCCTGCCATTCCTTAAATGGCAACTCATTTCAGTATTCTTGACTAAAGAATCCCATGCACAGAGGAGCCTGGTGGGCTACAGTCTATGGGGTCACAAAGAGTTGGACAAGACTGAGCAGGCACATGTGCACACACACACACACACACATTATTTATATATTCACTAGGTAATTTCTGAGTCTTCACAAAGCAATTCATTCAAGCATCTATAACACCCACTTATCTTACTAGAGGACCAGTGAATTTTCCTGTTGAGGGCTAATTATTCCTTTGCTCCTACCCACATAAGGAAAATGCAAAAGATAAGAGAGCAAGTAAGAAGGAAGTTTGCTCCTGACTGCTGATTTTTTCCCTCTTCCACAGGCAGAAATACTCCTCAAGAGATAATGCCTCAGAATATAATGGGTGCTGGAGCTGTTCATTTGTTGATTATCAAAATACAAGGATACACTCAATGCATTCTTTCTTAAGCAGTACAAATTGCTATCTGTGCTGTTGATACATGTGACATCTTCCCCCTGCCCCTTCCAGGTAATTCAAGTGCAGACATTAAAAAAAAAAAAACCTATTGGGGGTAGGGTGTGAGAGGTGAAAGAAGGTTTAATTTGTATTAACTAAGAGTACTTGAAAAAGGAACAAGTCTGCTTATAAATCCTTAACCAAAACACAATATTCTACTATCTGAGATCTTCTTCAACTGAATAATGGATTGCTGGGAGAGAAATGGGAGCCTGGCCGACCAGGTCAGCCAGATCAACCCTGGCTCTCCATAAGGCATGAGATGTCTATCCTCAAACTATCCTCACATTCCACAGAACGGAATACACATTCCTGCAGTGCTTCAGTGATCTTGATGAATTATTGATAACGTGTACTTAAAATACCTTTCTCTCACACTGAGGTAGTGAGATTTGGTTATCTATACAGATTTTTTTTATTATTTTAAAATACCTGCATGATTGTCTTTTAGACTGTTTAATCTGGATATATAGTACCATCTTTACATTGCTTCTGAGTTATAAAATGATAAAACGGTCATTTTAAACTGCACTAAGTGTGCATGCTAAGTCACTTCAGTTGTATCAGACTCTTTGCGACCCTATGGATTATAGCCCTCCAGGCTCCCCTGTCCATGGGATTCTCCAGGCAAGAATACTGGAGTGGGTTGCCATGCCCTCCTCCAGGGGATCTTCGCAACCCAGGGATCAGACCCACATCTCTAATATCTCCTGCACAGGCAGGTTCTTTACCACTAGCGCCACCTGAGAAGCCCTAAACTCCACTGCTGCTGCTGCTGCTGCTAAGTCACTTCAGTCGTGTCCGACTCTGTGCGACCCCATAGATGGCAGCCCTCCAGGCTCCTCTGTCCCTGGGATTCTCCAGGCAAGAACACTGGAGTGGGTTGCCATTTCCTGCTCCAATTCATGAAAGTGAAAAGTGAAAGTGAAAAGTGAAAGTGAAGTCGCTCAGTCGTGTCCGACTCTTCGAGACCCCATGGACTGTAGCCTACCAGGCCCCTCCGTCTGAGTAGTATCTAAATACAACTTAAACACAAAGTAATTTAAACACTGAATGAGAATTGTCTTTACTCTGGCTGAGTTAGGAGCCAAGGCCCTGGTTTCATCCTATTTCTTTCTAAAATAATCCTAAGCAATGGCAACTCTGGGCAGAGACAGCAATTCTAGGACCCTAAGAATTAAAGAAGGTCAGGATGGGTTAGAGTCAGGAAAAAGATACCAAAGACACTAATAATCAGCATAGTAGAGTCAAGGAATTCCCTAAGTTTTGCTCACTCACACTGAATTTGACTGGTCCAGCTATTCATGCCTCAAGAGAGGTAGCTAGTAAGAGAGAATGCTACCTTCTCCTGGGGCTTAAAAAGACCCTGCAGGATGCAACCTACTATATACAGAATAGATAAACAACAAAGTCTTACCATACAGCACAGGGAACTATATTCAATATCCTGTGATAAACCATGAATATGAAAGAGAAAAAATATATGTGTATATATGTATAACTGAATCACTTTGTTGTACAGAAGAAATTAACAACATTGTAAATCACTACACTTCAATAACAATTTTTAAAAGCCCTTACAGTACATATTAATATACACATAATCTCTGTAACCTCTGGCTTTACCAACAATGATCCTTCTTCCATTACACAACAAGCCTGTCAAACAAGCCTGTGGTTGTTCATTTCTCTTTAAAGGTTCTCTCTAACGTTCGTTTTAACTGATTTCACCTTTACATATGGATAAGGCTGGAAAGTGGAAACTGCATAATGGAAAGGAAAAGTGAAATTCAACCTGATTCAGAACTCTTAGACAGCATTTCAGAGAGCAGAAGATGGAAGAGGCAACCTGACAGTAATAATCACAGGACTAATCATTATTCCCTGTCAAATAAGCATCTTCCAGATGATTAAACAGAGAAGGCAATGGCACCCCACTCCAGTACTCTTGCCTGGAAAATCCCATGGACGGAGGAGCCTGGTGGGCTGCAGTCCATGGGGTCGCTAAGAGTTGGATACGACTGAGCGACTTCTCTTTCACTTTTCACTTTCATGCATTGGAGAAGGAAATGGCAACCCACTCCAGTGTTCTTGCCTGGAGAATCCCAGGGATGGGGGAGCCTGGTGGGCTGCCGTCTATGGGGTCGCACAGAGTCGAACACGACTGAAGTGACTTAGCATTAGATGATTAAAAGCTAATTATATTAATAGTAAGATCAATGGTGCCTACTGTATTAGTCAGGGTTCTCCAGAGAAACAGAACTAACAGGATATGTATATACAGAGTAAGAGATGTGTCCTAAATGGCTCATGTAATTATGGAAACTGGCAAGTCCAGATCTGCAATGTGGGCTGTCAGGCTCAAGACCCAAGAAAGCTGACAGTAGACCCAAAGACCCAAAGGCTCTCTGCTGGAGAATTCTCTCTTGCTCAGGGAGGCTGGTCTTTTTCTTCTATACAGGCCTTCAACTGGATGGATAAAGCACACCCTCATCCATAATTGGCCCATTTGATTACGGAGAGCAATCTGATTTACCCAAATCCACTGACTTAAATGTTAATCTCATTCAAAAACATCCTCAAAGAAACTCCCAGAATGTCTCACTAACTATTTGGGTACCCAATGGCCCAGTCAACATGTAAAATTAACTATTATATCTTCTAATTTTGATAGTAATGTCTCCAATTATCTCTCCAGATATACTACTAAGCTAAACAAAATTTTAAAAATTTCTATGTAAAATTTAAAAACTGCTTGCCGTATCACCTATAAAGAACAAAACTGCTTGCCATATAGCACCTATAAAGAACTGCTTGCCTATAGCACCTGCAAGACCCAACAAAAATGATATTTTAAAACACTTCTTATGTTTTTAAAAATTAGCATGGTACTTGTCAAACCAAAGATTCTCATTATCATCTTCATAGTTTGCCCTTACTTAAAATGTTCCACCATTTTTTAAAAAAAAATCTTTATTGGAGTATAGTTTCTTTACTATATGTTTACTATAACTTTAATGCTGTGTTAGTCTCTGGTGTAAAGTAAAGTGAATCACTTATATGTATATATATATCCCCTCTTTTTTAGATTTGCTTTCCTTTTAGGTCACCACAGATCACTGAGTAGAATTCCCTGTGCTAGACAGTAGGTTCTCATTAGTTACCTATTTTATACATAGTGGTGTATATATGTCATTCCCAATCTCATCATTTCTAAAAGTGTTTTGAAGTTGAAATGTCAGTATTATATCTGAGTTTTAATGAAAATTTTGTTTAGAAATCTGTTTAGTAACTGAACTTTTTAGAATTTACTCAACATCCGATTTTGAAGCAATACATATTCAAGTTTCAAAACAATACATTATTTTTTTCTTTAAATTAACTTTGGGAAGTTATTTAAAGAGACCAGTGCCTTTCCTGGTCTATTTATTTGATAAAATCATTATCTCTCACATAGTTAAATTTCTAAAGGTTTATTTTCAAAGAATACAATTAAAAACTGTGAAAGTAGCAGTATCTTATCAATTAAAAAAAACACTAATTAAAATTTGCTACAGATGTTTAACACTTTGATAACATGGCCTAACTTACTGTTAAAAGAAAAATAGGGGAGAAGCAGGGGAAAGTTAAAGGAGGTATCTATTTTACTACCAATGAAATTCTATGAAGGCAAAAAAAGAAGGACAAATACCAAATACTTCATTTAACCCTTCTTATCTTAAGAAGCCCATGGTCAGCAGATAGCTGATTTACAATCTGATGAAAGAATCTTTGAAAGATAGTCAGGCCTCTAAGGCAATTGTTTCAATCTAGCTGATCATTAGAAATTTCTTGGGAGGCTTTTGAAAAATGGAGAGTCCTAGGTTCTACTCAAATATGAGTCTGAGAGTCTATATTTTTAATTAGATTTGACTACCAAAAAGGTTTGGTAATCAAGCTTTCAAAATTACCATTCTGAGGTACAATCTAGAGCCAAGTACAATATTCACATAATAAACATTTCTGAGATAAAGAGAAAAAATTTAATTTTTATTTCCCATTTCACAGTTACTAAAGCTAAAGGGGAAAATTTTTTTCTTCTTAATTCAGAAGTTATAAAACTTATATTTAAACGAACTGTTAGAAACTAAATACAGGCATCTCCAGCTTTTAAAAAAATATTTGGTGTTGTATTTTTCTCTTTTGACTAGTTACACAAGTTATACACCTTCCTAGATACAATATCCGGAGAAGGCAATGGCACCCCACTCCAGTACTCTTGCCTGGAAAATCCCATGGACGGAGGAGCCTGGTAGGCTGCAGTCCATGGGATCGCCAGGAGTCAGACTCGACTGAGCGACTTCACTTTCTCTTTTCACTTTCATGCATTGGAGAAGGACATGGCAACCCACTCCAGTGTTCTTGCCTGGAGAATCCCAGGGACGAGGGAGCCTGGTGGGCTGCTGTCTATGGGGTCACACAGAGTTGGACACGACTGAAGCGACTTAGCAGCAGCAGCAGCAGATACAATATCAAAGAAACCCTCACAGTCACTCTTTGAAACTTCTGTCAATTTCTGCTATTAAAATACATGTATTCTGTCTTCCATTCCTTAAATTCTGTAGTTATCTCTGGTTAGTTAACTTATTTATGGCAAGGTGCTAAATGAATCATCCCTTAATTTTCCCCATGGTGACTGCATTAAAAAGAAACAAGTGAAAATTTGTGTATATAATGTATGCCTGCACACATGTACTCTCTCTCTCTCACACACACACACACACGCGCACACACACACACACACACACACACAGGACAATAGAGGGGGTCTTTCAGTGGCCTGTATCTCAAATTACACCACACAGATTAGTATCTTATTCACAAATTTAAGGTGACCTCTAACATACAACGGAGATGAAAACTGTTAATTATTATATCTTATTTTAGCCTATTTTAACTGTCTCAATCCCACATTTCTATGAGAAAGAGAAATAAATAAAAGAAAAAGAGCCTAAAACATTTGACTTTTACATAAGAAACAGAGTGACTGGCTAAGAAATGGGAAAAAAAAGAAAAAAAGAAAGAAAAGCAAAACAATAGCAAAAAGAATTAATCATGAGTAATTTTCCCTTATTTCAAATAGCATTACTAATTTTTAAAAAGCATGCATTTAATCAGTATGCTACACACCTGTAATACTGTATCCTCAATAAGAATAAGCATCGTTTGATTTATTCTCATTTGCTCCTGTGGATCCTCTCTGAATCTGAATCTAACCTGAATCTCTGGAGAAGATGCACCTAAATGAAATACAATCACAGGTCATTTGCAATAGTGTTATTGCTCTGCTTTAACAATGACCCAAGGCTTCACTCACTCACTCACTCACACACACACACACACACACACACACAACTGTAAATGGTTAATATTAAAGTATGTCTAACCTTGGCACTCTTCAAAAATGCAAATTAAAATAAACAGATACATTTTACTTACCAGTTTGGCAAAGGTTGCGTATGTCCTGTGCTGGATCTAGAGAGAAAAAGCCATCTTTTATAGGAGGCAATATATGTCAAAATCTGACATGTGTTCATCCTTTAAAATCAAATTAATTTTAGCTGCTTATTCTAAGGAAATAATCAGAAAAGTAGGCAAACATACTGAGAAGCATCAAACATTATCAAGTTATTATGTAAAGGTATATTCATATAATGGAATAAAGGCAGCAATTTAACAGGCTGGGGTAGGTCAATATAACAAAGAAAAAATATATGTAGGACAATGCTAATGATTAAAAAACATATTTATATTGGTACACAAATGTCTAGAAAACAACACAAATACTAAACACTGGCAATTGTTAGGTGCTAAATTAACAGAGAAAAGTAGGCGATGGGATCTTTCACTTTTTACATTATATAATATTACACTTTAAAAATGTTATACTTTTAATAATTAGCAAAATAATTAAGGTCTATCCACCATTTGGAAAAGGGAAGGGAAGCAAAGGGAAAAAACTTTGTTGGAATATTGAAACAGAAATCCAACTTCTTCCTAGTGGCATTTTATACATCATAAGAATACACTTTGGAGACCAATGTTACACAATATCCCTTCCAATTACATGTAGGAAAAACTGTTCCAAGATCAAACTGTAATTTGCCATTGGGGTATCAGGTGCGATGATGTACAGCAAGGACTTTGTGAACTACAGTTGACCCTTGAATAACAGGGGGTCCACTTAAACAAGGATGTTTTTTAATGGATATACATTCGGCCCTCCACAACCGTGAGTTTGACATGCACAGATTCCACCAACCACACATGAAATCGTGTACTGTGTTTACAATTCACAGCTGGTGGAGTCTATGAATGTGCAGTACACAGATGTGGAGGGCCAACTACGGGACTTGGGGATTTGGGTGTATACAGAGGCTCCTGCAAACAGTCCCCCACAGATACCTAGGCACAAGTGCATACACACAAGAGTTCCATGATGGTTAGGATATTTTCCTTCTGTCCTACACCTATTTCCAGATATTCTCCAATAAAAAATGGCTCACAGGAAGAATCATAAAAGGAAATAACCCACTACTTGAATGGCTTTCTGCAAAATTAATCTTTCTGAACTGCAACAATCAGTGATAGATTTTTCTGGAAGTGTAAATATTGATCTAGAAGTGGACTCAAGGAGGTTTGGAGAATTTGTAAGTGAAAGGCTCTTTTTAAAAAATACATACCAAGGATACTTGTACTCAATTTTAGTCTGACAGAATCAGACTGATTATTAAAAAGTATTATTCACTTTGCAAATAGGAAAGTTCGAGAGTTAAGTGGGAGATCTCTGGGGGGAGAACTGCTATCCCAGTGCTACTTCCACATTATCAGTAGCCCTCTTTAGGAGTCATAAACATCTTCTAGAAGTTACAAACCCCATTGCTATCCTTAAAACAACAGATCTTAAGATCTGTTACGGATGCCTGTAAGAAATTTATTCTGTGTAAAGTTAAAGAATAAGACTAAATATAAAAGAAGTTAATAGAATAATAATACTTGGAAAATTAAAGGGACTGCTGCTGCTGCTAAGTCACTTCAGTCGTGTCCGACTCTGTGTGACCCCATAGACGGCAGCCCACCAGGCTCCCCCGTCCCTGGGATTCTCCAGGCAAGAACACTGGAGTGGGTTGCCATTTCCTTCTCCAATGAATGAAAGTGAAAAGAGAAAGTGAAGTCACTCAGTCGTGTCTGACTCTTCATGACCCCATGGACTGCAGCCTACCAGGCTCCTCCGTCCATGGGATTTTCCAGGCAAGAGTACTGGAGTGGGGTGCCATTGCCTTCGCCGTAAAGGGACTACTTAGTGAAAAGAATTATTTCTCACCTTTACTGGGATGGAGACTGAACTCAGATCTAAGAGACGTGTCTTGATTAAAAAGCAACCTTTCAGAAACAAAAAAGAAGGTATAGATGTTATGATGTTTCTTAAAGACTAACAATTCAACTGTCATTTAAGTTTTTTTTCCAGTTTTACTGAGATGTAACTGACATATAATATTGTATAAGTTTAAGTTATACAGTGTGATGATACACAGCATGCATTGCAAAATGATTAAGTGAATAAACTTTTAACATAGTTCAATATAAACTACTCATAAAATTATAACTAAATTTGCTAAAATTCCTAGTTATACCGCTGTTAATATTCTATATCAATCCATTTTTTCAGAAATATAGTCTTTAAAACTTATCCACGATGACTCACACACCTACGGGTACCTTATTTTTGACAAAGGAGGCAGGAGCATACATTGGGGCCGACAGCCTCTTCACTAAGTGGTGCCGGGAAAACTGGCAGCTATGTGTGAAGGAGTGAAGTCAAGCACTTCCTAACGCCACGTGCTCGGTTGCTCAGTCGTGTCTGACTCTGTGAGCCCCTGGTCTGCAGCCCGCCAGGCTCCTCTGTCCATGGGATTCTCCAGGCAAGAATACTGCAGTGGGTTGCCATTTCTTCCTCCAGGGGATCTTCCCAACCCAGGGATTGAACCCAGGTCTTCCACACTGTAGGCGGATTCTTTACCATCTGAGCCACCATGCATGCCCTCCTAATGCCACACAAAGATAAACTCAAAATGAATTAAAGACCTAAATGTAAGACCAGAAACTATAAAACTCTTAGAGGAAAATATAGGCAGAACACTTGATGACATAAATCAAAGCAAGATTCTCTATGACCCACCTCCTAGAGTAATGGAAATAAAAGCAAAAATAAATAAGTGGGACCTAATGAAACTTAAAAACTTTTGCACAGCAAAGGAAACTACAAACAAGGTGAAAAGACAACCCTCAGAATGGGAGAAAATAATAGCAAAGGAAACAACTGACAAAGAATTAATTTCCAAAATACACAAGCAGCTCATACAACTCAATACCAGAAAAACTAAAAGCCCAATCAAAAACTGGGAAAAGACCTAAACAGACATTTCTCCAAAGAAGACATACAGATGACTAACAAAACACATGAAAAGAGGCTCAACATTGCTCATTATTAGAGAAATGTAAATCAAAACAAGATACCATTTCACACCAGTCAGAATGGCCATCATCAAAATTCTACAAACAATAAATGCTGGAGAGGGTGTGGAAAAAAGGGAACCATCTTGCCAGTCGGAATGTAAATTGATACAGCCACTATGGAAGACAGTATGGAGATTCCTTAAAAAAAAAACTAGTAATAAAACCACTATATGACCCAGCAATCCCACTCCTAGGCATATACCCTGAGGAAACCAAAACTGAAAAAGACACATGTATCCCATTGTTCATTGAAGCACTATTTACAATAGCTAGAACATGGAAGCAACCTAGATGCCCATCAACAGATGAGTGGATAAAGCAGCTGTGGTACATATCTACAATGGAATATTACTGAGCCATAAAAAGGAGTGCATTTGAGTCAGCTTCTAATGAGGCTATTATACACAGTGAAATAAATAAGAAAGAGAAATATAAATATCATATACTAATGCATATATATGGAATCTAGAAAGATGGTACTGATGAATTTATTTGCAGGGCAGCAATGGAGAAATAGACATAGAGAACAGATGGACATGGGGGATGTGAGGAGGGAGAGAGTGAGATGTATGGAGAGAGTAACATGGAAACTTACGTTACCATATGTAAAATAGACACCCAACCAGAATTTGCTGTTTGACTCAGGGAACTCAAACAGGGGCTCTGTGACAGTCTAGACAGGTGGGATGGGGAGGGAGATGGGAGGAAGCTTTGTGAGGGAGGGGACATGGGTGTACCTATGGCTGATTCTTGTTGATGTTTGACAGAAAACAACAAAATTTTGGAAAGCAATTAAAAAATAAATTAAAAAACTTTTCCAAGATGAAAATTAAGACTTATTCATGTGCTCATGTTCTTTTTAAATAAATACTCTGCTATTTTTGGGTATTTTGGAGTAAGGGGCAAACATCAATATAGTTTTTGAACAGAAATGAAATGAGGAGATGATGTGAAGGAACCAGTGCTGGTGGGTTTTTTCATTCACCTTTCTCTACATCACAGAGAATTTAAGATCCCAGGGTTAAATTCAAGTGTATATTTTCAGAACATAAATAACAGAAATTTAAGTTTTGGATTCACATCTTACTATGTTCTAGGCAGCACCAAGGTAAAGAGAAAAGATAGTCCTTGTTCTCAAGAAGCTTCAGATCTGGTGAGTGATAAAAACAGCAGATATATCATGGCGAGTATGCTACTAAGCAGAGCATTCTAAGTATGCTACTATATATCATTCTAAGTATGCTACTAAGAATTTCTTCTGTTTAAAAAATCTTTAAAGAATGAAAAAAAAAATGGGCAAAGGATTTGAATAGACACTTCTCCAAAGAAGATATACAAATCAGTTCAGTTCAGTCACTCAGTCACGTGTGATTCTTTGCAACCCCACGGACTGCAGCACACCAGGCTTCCCTGTCCATCGCCAACTCCCGGAGCTTGCTCAAACTCATGTCCATCGGGTCAGTGATACCATCCAACCATCTCATCCTCTGTCGTCCCCTTCTCCTCCTGCCTTCAGTCTTTCCCAGCATTAGGGTCTTTTCCAATGAGTCAGCCCTTTGCAACAGGTGGCCAGAGTATTGGAGCTGCAGCTTCAGTATTAGTCCTTCCAACAAGCGTTCAGGACTGATTTCCTTTAAGATTGACTTGTTTGATCTCCTGGCAGTCCAGGGGACTCGAGAGTCTTCTCCAAAAACACAGTTTAAAAGTATTAATTCTTCGGCACTCAGCTTTCTTTATGGTCTTTCTTTACGGTCCAACTCTCACATCCACACATGACTACTGGAAAAACCATAACTTGGACTAGACAGCACTTTGTTGACAATGTGTCTGCTTTTTAATATGCTCTCTAGGTCTGTCATAGTTTTTCTTCCAAGGAGCAAGTGTTTTTTAATTTCATGGCTGCAGTCACCATCTGCAGTGATTCTGGAGCCCAAGAAAAGAAAGTCTATCACTGTTTCCATTGTTTCCCCATGTATTTGCCATGAAGTGATGGGACTGGATGCCATGATCTTAGTTTTCTGAATGTTGAGCTTTAAGCCAACTGTTTCACTCTCCTCTTTCACTTTCATCAAGAGGCTTTTTAGTTCCTCTTCACTTTCTGCCACAAGTGTGGTGTCATCTGCATATCTGAGGTTACTGATATTTCTCTTGGCAACATGAAAAATGCTCAACAATACTAAGCATTAGGAAAACCATAATGAGATACTACTTCACACCAACCAAAAACAAATAAACAAACAAAAAACAAAAATAACAAATGTAGCAAGTATATGGAGAAACTGGAACTCTTGTTCATTGCTAGTGGGAATGTAAATTGGTACAGCCACTGTGGAAAACAGTATGGTGCGTCCTCAAAAAATTAGACACAGATTTACAGTTTGATCTAATAATTCCATTTCTGTGTATGTACACAAAACAACTGAAAACAGAGACCTGAATTTGTACGCTTATGTTCACAGAAACACTATTCACAACAGCTAAAAGGTGGAGATTGACAAGTGTCCACTGACAGATGAGTAGATAAACAATGTGGAACCTACATATAGTGGAATATTTTTCAGCCTTAAAAAAGAAAGAAATACTAATAAATGCTACATCATGGACAGACCTTAAAGACATCATATTAAGTGAAAAAAGTCAGACATAAAGGAACAAAAATGGTATCATTCCACTTACATGAGGTACAGAGAGTAATCAGATTCATAGAAACAGAAAGCAGAATGGTGGCTGCCAAGGGCTGATGGCAGGGAAGAATGGGGAGTTATACACAGAGTGTCAATTTGGGGAGATGAAAAAATTCTAGAGATAACTAGTAGTGATGGCTGCACAAGAATGTGAATGTATTTAATGTCACTGAATTACACACTTGAAAATGGCTAAAATGCTATTCTACATTATATATATCTCACCACAATTAAAAAAAAATGTTTTAAAATCTTCCCAGAATCCAAGAATGTAACAATGTACTAAGGCATAAATATATGATTTGGAACCCGGGTGGTTTTTTTTTACCCATTTTACTTTTTTATGGAAAATTACAAATAATCACAAATAAAAGACAATAGTACACTCACCATCTGAGTGCAATAATTATCAGTACCCAGCCATTATTGCTTCCTCTATAACCCTTGCCATCCTCTCCACCCAGTGTGAGTCTCTTACTAGATTATTTTTAAAGCAAATCCTGAACATCTTATTCCATTTCATCTGGAAATATTTCAGTATTCAATTCTAAAAGATAAGGACTCTTTTAACATAACCATAATAATCACACCTGTAAAAACAGCCAAAACTACATATTTAAAAAAGCTAATAATTACTTAATGTTATTAAACGTTTTATAGTCTATAGTAAGCAACCTCTTTAATGGCTCTCAGTATTTATACCCTTGTATATGGTATTTATCCTTGAGTATGGACTGGATCCAGCAACTCTTCTCATAAACAAAACACAGCAAACAGGTTGGGATGTGGCCTCACTGGCTTCCATCTTCTCCTCTCATTCTCTCGCTGCTTCCCTCTTGTGGAAGCCAGCCTGCCAGGTTGCGGATGTCCTTTGCAGAAGCCTACATACCAGGAAACTAAGGGAGGCCCCCGTCAACAGAGAGGAGCCAAGGACTAAAGTCAACAGCCAAAGAAGGAGCTGAATCTCACAACCACCGTTCGGGTAGTGGCTCCTTCTCATGAAACCGTGAGATGAATGCAGCCTTCTGAGTCCTTGAGCCTGATGATTAGTCAAGCAACTCCTCAACTCCTGAACCACAGAAACTACACAGTATGTTTATTGCTTTAAGAAGTTAATACGTTTTGGAGTAAGCTGCTATACAGCAATGTAAACTAACAGACAGATTGCAGTCAGATTTCCCTGTCTCTTTTTTCAATGGTTTTGTTCATATCGGGATCCAAACAAGATACACACATTGCATTTGGTTGTATGTCTCTTAAGTCTCTTTTAAAATCTGCAAGTTATACCTTTCCCTGCCCCTTACAATTTATTTGTTGAAGAAACTGGGTTGGTTTTCCCATAGAGTTTCCCACATTTGGGATTTGAAGACTACATGTCATGTGTTCGTCTGTCCTGTATATTTCCTGTAAACCAGTTATTAGATCGAGAGGTTTGATCTGATTCAACTGAGGAGGCAATATGTGTACTTTCTACAGGAGATAACAAAGAATGTGTTGAGAAAGGCAGTCGTGCGCATATCACCTTTCACCCCTGCTAGGCCTTGGGTCTGGAACATTTTCCTCCTAAAAGACAGAGTCCTCCCAGCCTGTACTGGACTTACCACCTTGTATGGGAATACACTTCCCTGTCTAGCCTCAGGGTGTACTCCTCTGTTCTGTTGAAAAGTGTGTGCCAACCCCACTACTCTGTGTGTCCTCTGTGGGGAGAGGATGAAGTCCTTCGTCCGGTGGCACCAGAGAGGGGTGTGCAGGCCAATGACCCTGCATCAGCTGCAGAGAGTGGCTGCTGGCCATGGGGGACTGATGCCCACTACTGAAGCTAATCTTGCTCTATCTCTTCTCTCAGAGTTTACAGCTTTAAGAATAGTACTTGGCACCATTCTGTTTTAATCACTGGAGGAGTAATTATTTTGACATAGATCCTGACCCAAAATGTTTCTTACTTTAGCTATTTTAGTCCAATTATTCATTGTCTCATTGTATCTTGCTTTATATTTTTCCCTTCTGCAACTGTATCCTTTATAACAGGTATTTTTCATCTAGACAATTCATGAGGACAGTGCCAGTCTGTCTTAAAGGACAGAATGAACACTCATTTTATAGGGTATTTTATTCAATTAGCCTTTATATTCACTTATAATGTTCACAGAATATGATTTGACCTGAACATATACTTGCTGTTGCTGCTAAGTCGCTTCAGTCATGTCCGACTCTGTGCGACCCCATAGACGGCAGCCCACCAGGCTCCCCCGTCCCTGGGGTTCTCCAGGCAAGAACACTGGACTGGGTGGCCATTTCCTTCTCCAATGCATGAAAGTGAAAAGTGAAAGTGAAGTCGCTCAGTCGTGTCCAACTCTTAGCGACCTCATGGACTACAGCCCACCAGGCCCTCCGTCCATGGGATTTTCCAGACAAGAGTACTGGAGTGGGGTGCCATTAGAACTCCTGAATTGGAATCCACCTTTTAACAGGATTCTGAAGTGATTTAAAGAAATAAAAAACTTTTCATTGGAATTTACAAAGCCCCGATCCAGGGCATGCATGAGTGAATGAAAATCTGATTATGCTACTCCTCCACTTAAGATCTTAGAGACTCATACAAGCTCTAAGAAGCCTTACATGACCTTATCCTACCTTTCTCTCCAGGCTCATCTTTCACCACACCTATCACAACATTTAACACATCAGTAATACTTAACTGTTTGCACGTTCCAGCACACATAACACATTGCTATGTCCCACCACGACACCCTTACCCAGGCAGTTCCCTTGGCCTAAAAACCTCTTCACCTGACTTAACTCCTATCCATCTTCACGCCTCTACTCAGAAGCCAACTCTGTATAGCAGATGGGAATCCACCTGTCAGTGCAGGGGACATGGGTTTGATCCCTGGTCTGAGAAGATTTCACATGCCGAGGGGCAGCTAGCCCCCTGCCACAACTACTGAGCCGGCACCGGTGTGCCGACACCCTACGCTCAACAAGAGAAGCCACCACGATGAGGAAGCCCGTGCACCCCAACAAAGAGTAGCTCCCCAATGACTGCAACTGGAGAAAGCATATGCGCAGCAACTCAAAGGAACCAAACATAAATAAATAAATTACAGAAGACAACCCCCCTCTGAGCTCCTAAACCAGCCTGCACCTACCTCCAACCCTGAACTTCCCACACAATATTGAAACGATCTGTTTATGGCTTTCCTGGCCTGCAGGTTTCTCAAAGGCAGTGGCCTCTTCTCTTTTATCTTCTCCCCGTGTCCAGCACAGAGAACTAGCTATGTTTTGATGAAAGAACTACCATCTTCTCTTGATTCTTATAAAGCTATCCGTCTCCAGTTTGGCAGTAACCAGTTCCCCCATCACACGATCGTTTCTGGAAAGTATAGGAACTGCCCCTTACACGTTAGTTAGGAGTCGCTTGAAGCGTAACGCATGAAGGGTTTAGACCCAATACTTTTGTACCTGTGCAAAAAAGCCCCAGGCTAAGAAAGCGGACTTTTTTAAAATGCCGTAATGTTGGCTCAGAGGTTCAAGAGTCTGCCTCCAATGCAGGAGATCCGGGTTCGATCCCTGGGTTGGGAAGATCCCCTGGAGAAGGAAATGGTAACCCACTCCAGTATTCTTGCCTGGAGAATCCCATGGACAGAGGTGCCTGGTAGGCTACAGTCCACGGGGTCGCAAAGAGTCGGACACGACTGAGCGACTTTACTTTCTTTCCTTCCAATGCCACTTAACTATAAAGCTCATTCGGTCCTAGGTGAGGGGGTATGGGGAGGGTTTGGGGGTCTTTATCTACAAAGTTCTTAGCTCAGGCCTGGGCGCCCACAGGCCCTACTCCCGCCTGCACGCAGTCTGGCTGGGAACACCTCCCCCTCAAATCTCGGAGGGCTACCCGCCGCCAAGGCCCCGGCCCAAGGGCGGTCACCTTCTCCAGGGCAGCGCCTCTTCCTCGGGGTCGCTCTCCGTCACGGACCCCTCTA
This sequence comes from Bos indicus x Bos taurus, assembly GCF_003369695.1. Lineage (NCBI taxonomy): Eukaryota > Metazoa > Chordata > Mammalia > Artiodactyla > Bovidae > Bos > Bos indicus x Bos taurus. The sequence goes on from NC_040085.1 coordinate 445,623, forward strand.
CCACCGTTTCATCGCTGTCCCAGTCTGCGGCCTGGGAGCCTTCTTCCATCTCCACGTCGCACTCGGAGTCTTTCTTATCCTCCTTCTCCAACTCCTCCATTTCCGCAAAACAAAAAAAATGTTTTTTAATTAAAAAAAGTAAAAATCACAAAACAAAAAGTGCTCTGAGGGCCAGGAGAAATTATGAATTAATAAGCACCTTCTTGGCGGGAGACCGGCCTGTTCCGCGAGTGCAGCGCCTCAGGCCGCGAGTGCGTCGTGAGGGAAGCGGGCCAGCGCCGCGGTATGATCGCACGCGGCCGGCAGGGGGAGCCTCACGTGGCCGACAGGCGCAGCCGCGCGCCGCCTGCAGGGGGAGCCGGGCGCCGCACGTCAGCACGCCGCACGACGCCCCCGCCCCGCCTCGCCTCGCCCCGCCCCGGCCCTTCGCCCGGGTCGTGGCCGGAAGGAGCCGAGCGACTTCCAGAGGGCCCAGGGATTCTCGGCGATCCAGGGCGTGGCTTGCTACCGCACCCACTTTCCGCACTTCTGCTTTGAGGCCCAGCGGTCCTCAAAGGGACCGGAGGTGCGGCCGCGGGGATCAGACAGGAAGCGTTGCCGCAGACAGACCGCAGGCCGAGCCCGCCTAACGCTTCCGGCAGAGAGGGAGAGCTGGGTCAGGTCCCCCTGCAGCGCCATCTCCAGGCTTGTGAGACGCAGACCCCGGAAGGAACTGTCGCCTCCGACTGACTTCTCTGAAGCCAGAATGTAATCTTAGCCCCGAAGAGTGCTTTTGAGTCCTCCAACTGCTGCCTTTTCCACATCCCCTTCCCCCCAAAGTCGCCTTAAGTAGGCAAAAACAAAAATATTAATCAGGAGTTTTTAAATCACCAGCTGATTTATTAATAACTGATGTATCTTGCATTTCTTTTTTTCCCCCTCATCAACTCTTTGGTTACCCTGGAATACAAATGCTTTATTTTTTCCCTTTATTAATTTTTATAATAATATGGGTGCCTGAGTGAGTGAGTCAGTGATAGTCGCTCAGCCGTGTCCGGCTCTGCGACCCCATGGACTGACAAGCCCACCAGACTCCTCTGTCCATGGAATTCTCCAGGCAAGAATACTAGAGTGGGTTGCCATTTCCTTCTCCAAATATGGGTGCCTAGCAACATCCAAAAATTACCAATTATTTTTAAATGAAGTGACTAGATTTTTATATATATCATTTCAGCCTGTTAAAATGTTTTAAATTGAAACTCTTAAAACAAAGCCAAGTGGGCCCCACCTGCCAAGTGAGAGGAAGACTCCAATATGACAGGCTGCTTCTGCATAGCAAGTGTTTAGTACCCATATTGGGTCTTGGAAGGTTTATCATGTAAATGTTAGGAAATAGGATTTTCTGACTCAATTTACTTCATTTTTCAGTAGATGGAATGGCTTTGTCATGCTATTATTTTACTGTTTAGATCTAATTTAAGCCATTGCTATCTAAAACAGTGGTTGTCTTTTAAACTTATTTGATACTGGTGAAGGTGTGGAGAAAGGGGAATCCTCCTACACAGTATAGAGATTCCTTAAAAAACTAAAGCTAGTAATTATGCTTGTAGGCATATACCTGGAAAAGACAAAAACTCTAATTCAAAAAGATACATTGACCCAATGTTAAAAGCAGCACTATTTACAGTAGCCAAGACATGGAAGCAACCCAGATGTGCATGGATAGATGAATGGATAAGAAAGACATAGACACACAAACACACACACACACACTGGAACATTACTCAGTCATAAAGAATGAAATATTTGCAGCAACATGGATGGGCATAAAAAAACACTAAGTGAAGTAAAGCAGAGAAAGATAAATATTGTATGATATCACTTATAAGTGGGGAAAATAATACAAATTAATTTATTTAGAAAGCAGAAACAGACTCACAGACATACAAACAAACTTATGGCTACCAGAAGGGAAAGTGGGAGATGGGGAGGGATAAGTTAAGAGTATGATATTAACAGATATTATGATATATAAAAAACAACAGAGATTTATTGTATAGCACAAGGAACTATATTCAATATCTTACAAAAACCTATAATGGAAAAGAATCTAAGAAAAGATCTGAATTACTTTGCTGTACACCTGAAACACAATATTGTAAATCAACTGTACTTCAATAAAAATAAAATAAAATTACCTACAGTAAATATACAAAAAAAACTTACTTGAATATTCCTCACCTCAACCCCATAAGCCAGGCCGAATAGTAATAAATATGCAAAGAACTAGACATCTTTGTGTTTTTAATACATCTCCACCTACATCCTGCATTATTCACTTCAGTTTAGTTGAGTGCTTCAGTCGTGTCTGACTCTGTGACCTCATGAATCCCAGCACGCCAGGCCTCCCTGTCCATCACCAACTCCGGAGTTCACTGAGACTCACGTCCATCAAGTCAGTGATGCCATCCAGCCATCTCATCCTCTGTCATCGCCTTCTCCTCCTGCCCCCAATCCCTCCCAGCATCAGGGTCTTTTCCGATGAGTCAACACTTCACGTGAGGTGGCCAAAGTATTGGAGTTTCAGACTCAGCTTCAGTCCTTCCAATGAACACCCAGGACTGATCTTTAGGATGAACTGGTTGGATCTCCTTGCATTCCAAGGGACTCTCAAGAGTCTTCTCCAACACCACAGTTCAAAACCATCAGTTCTTCGGTGCTCAGCTTTCTTCACAGTCCAACTCTCACATCCATACATGACCACTGGAAAAACCATAGTCTTGACTAGACGGACCTTTGTTGGTGAAGTAATATCTCTGCTTTTCAGTATGCTATCTAGGTTGGCCATAACTTTCCTTCTAAGGAGTAAGCGTCTTTTAATTTCACGGCTGTAGTCACCATCTGCAGTGATTTTGGAGCCTAAAAAAAGAAAGTCGTACACTGTTTCCACTGTTTTACCATCTATTTCCCATGAAGTGATGGGACCAGATGCCATGATCTTCGTTTTCTGAATGTTGAGCTTTAAGCCAACTTTTTCACTCTCCTCTTTGACTTTCGTCAAGAGGCTTTTTAGTTCCTTTTCACTTTCTGCCATAAGGGTGGTGTCATCTGCATATTGGAGGTTATTGATATTTCTCCTGGCAATCTTGATTCCAGCTTGTGCTTATTCCAGCCCAGTGTTTCTCATGATGTACTCTGCATATAAGTTAAATAAGCAGGGTGACAATATACAGCCTTGATGTACTCCTTTTCCAGTCTGTTGTTCCATGTCCAATTCTAACTGTTGCTTCCTAAGAGGCAGGTCAGGTGATCTGGTATTCCCATCTCTTTCAGAATTTTCCACAGTTTACTGTGATCCACACAGTCAAAGGCTTTGGCATAGTCAATAAAGCAGAAATAGATGTTTTTCTGGAACTCTCTTGCTTTTTTGATGATCCAGCAGATGTTGGCAATTTGATCTCTGGTTCCTCTGCCTTTTCTAAATCCAGCTTAAACATCTGGAAGTTCACGGTTCACATATTGCTGAAGCCTGGCTTGGAGAATTTTGAGCATTACTTTCCTAGCATGTGAGATGAGTGCAATTGTGTGGTAGTTTGAGCATTCTTTGGCATTGCCTTTCTTTGGGATCGGAATGAAAACTTACCTTTTCCAGTCCTATGGCCACTGCTGAGTTTTCCAAATTTGCTGGCATATTGAGTCCAGCACTTTGACAGCATCATCTTTCAGGATTTGGAATAGCTCAACTGGAATTCCATCACCTTCACTAGCTTTGTTCGTAGTGATGCTTTCTAAGGCCCACTTGACTTCACATTCCAGGATGTCTGGCTCTAGGTGAGTGATAACACCATCGTGATTATCTGGGTCGTGAAGATCTTTTTTGTACAGTTGTTCTGTGTATTCTTGCCACCTCTTCTTAATATCTTCTGCTTCTGTTAGGTCCATACCATTTCTGTCCTTTATTGAGCCCATCTTTGCATGAAATGTTCCCTTGGTATCTCTCATTTTCTTGAAGAGATCTGTAGTCTTTCCCATTTTGTTGTTTTCCTCTATTTCTTTGCATTGATCACTGAAGAAGGCTTTCATATCTCTCCTTGCTATTCTTTGGAACTCTGCATTCAGATGCTTGTATCTTTCCTTTTCTCCTTTGCTTTTCGCTTCTCTTCTTTTCACAGCTATTTGTAAGGCCTCCCCAGGCAGCCATTTTGCTTTTTTTGCATTTCTTTTCCATGGGAATGGTCTTGATCCCTGTCTCCTGTACAATGTCATGAACCTCAGTCCATAGTTCATCAGGCACTCTGTCTATCAGATCTAGTCCCTTAAATCTATTTCTCACTTCCACTGTATAATCATAAGGGATTTGATTTAGGTCATACCTTAATGGTTTTCCCTACTTTCTTCAATTTAAGTCTGAATTTGGCAATAAGGAGTTCATGACCTGAGTCACAGTCAGCTCCTGGTTTTGCTTTTGCTGACTGTACAGAGCTTCTCCATCTTTGGCTGCAAAGACTATAATCAGTCTGATTTCGGTATTGACCATCTGGTGATATCCATGTGTAGAGTCTTCTCTTGTGGTGTTGGAAGAGGGTGTTTGCTATGACCAGTGTGTTCTCTTGGCAAAACTCTATTAGTCTTTGCCCTGCTTCATTCCGTATTCCAAGGCCAAATTTTCCTGTTACTCCATGTGTTTCTTGACTTCCTACTTTTGCATTCCAGTCCCCTATAATGAAAAGGACATCTTTTTTGGGTGTTAGTTCTAAAAGGTCTTGTAGGTCTTCACAGAACCGTTCAACTTCAGCTTCTTCAGCATTACTGGTTGGGGCCTAGAGTTGGATTACTGTGATATTGAATGGTTTGCCTTGGAAACGAACAGAGATCATTCTGTCGTTTTTGAGATTGCATCCAAGTACTGCATTTCAGACCCTTTTGTTGACCATTATGGCTACTCCATTTCTTCTGAGGGATTCCTGCCCACACTAGTAGGTATAATGGTCATCTGAGTTAAATTCACCCATTCCAGTCCATTTTAGTTCGCTGATTCCTAGAATGTTGACGTTCACTCTTGCCATCTCCTGTTTGACCACTTCCAATTTGCCTTGATTCATGGACCTGACATTCCAGGTTCTTATGCAATATTGCTCTTTACAGCCTCGGACCTTGCTTCTATCACCAGTCACGTCCACAACTGGGTATTTTTTTTTTTTTTTTTTTTTGCTTTGGCTCCATCCCTTCATTCTTTCTGGAGTTATTTCTCCACTGATCTCCAGTAGTATATTGGGCACCTACCGACCCGGGGAGTTCCTCTTTCAGTATCCTATCATTTTGCCTTTTCATACTGTTCATGGGGTTCTCAAGGCAAGAATGCTGAAGTGGTTTGCCATTCCCTTCTCCAGTGGACCATTCTATCAGACCTCTCCACCATGACCTGTCCATCTTGGGTGGCCCCACATGGCATGGCTTAGTTTCATTGAGTTAGACAAGGCTGTGGTCCATGTGATCAGATTGGCTAGTTTTCTGTGATCATGGTTTCAGTTTGTCTGCCCTCTGACGCCTCTCTTGCAACACCCACTGTCTTACTTGGGTTTCTCTTACCTTGGTCGTGGGTATCTCTTCACGGCTGCTCCAACAAAGCCCAGCTGCTCCTCCTTACCTTGGACAAGGGGTATCTCCTCACTGCCGCCCCTCCTGACCTTGAATGTGGAGTAGCCCCTCTCAGCCCTCCTGCACCTGAGCAGCCACCGCTCCTTGGACGTGGGGTAGCTCCTCTCGGCCACCGCCCTAACCTTGGGCATGCAGTAGCTTGTCTCGGCCACTGCCCCTGACTTCGGACATAGAGTAGCTCCTCTCGGCCGCCGCCCCTGATCTCTAAGGTGAATTAAAAGTAGAGTGTCAGCTTGACCACCTCAGATTTCCATTAGGCACTGAAAATTTCAAATTTCAGGACCTAAATTTGTTTTGAATATCCAATAGCATATATGAAAGTGAAAGTGAAGTCGCTCAGTCGTATCCGACTCTTTGCAACCCCATGGACTGTAGCCCACCAGGCTCCTCCATCCGTGGAATTTTCCAGGCAAGAGTATTGGAGTGAGTCGCGATTTCCTTCTCCAGGGGATCTTCCTGACTGAAGGACAGAACCCAGTCTCCTGCATTGCAAGCAGATGCTTTACTGTCTGAGCCACCAGCAGCTGACTAATAGCATATATGCTATGTCACAAATGTTCATGAGGATCAATGCCCTGGAGGAGGGTTGGGAATTAGGGCCCTTCCTTTACTGCCCTCTCGTCTTAATGGATGAGGCAGATGATAAACAAGTACATGAATAAATGAGATAACTCAGAGAGTGATCTGTGCCTGAAAGAAAGAGGGTGCTGATTAGACACCATGGTCAGAGACCACCTCTCTGAATAGGTGACATTTGACCTAAGACCTACAACATGAACACAAGTGCAAAGGCTGAGACATCCCAGGAGGCTTCTGCGCCTGGAGCTGGGGAGTCAGGGGAGAGCAGCGTGGAATAAGGCTCAGGCACTAAGCAGGAAGTGGAGTATGTACAATCTGTAATGTAACGAGAATTGCTTGGAAGTGTGGATTTTGAAAAAGAAGTCTCAGGATTTTATAGCTACACAATATATGTGGCTTTTATAATGAAAATTTTTTCCTGCCTATAGTTTCATATCATCTCCATTCTACCCAGGATACTTTATTTTTTTTAACCTTTTATTTTGTATTGAGCTATAGCTGATTATGGAGAAGGCAATGGCACCCCACTCCAGCACTCTTGCCTGGAAAATCCCATGGACGGAGGGGCCTGGTGGGCTGCAGTCCATGGGGTCCCTAGGAGTAGGACATGACTGAGCGACTTCACTTTCCCTTTTCACTGTCATGCATTGGAGAAGGAAATGGCAACCCACTCCACTGTTCTTGCCTGGAGAATCCCAGGGACGGGAGAGCCTGGTGGGCTGCCATCTATGGGGTCGCACAGAGTTGGACACGACTGAAGCGACTTAACAGCAGTAGCAGCAGCATAGCTGATTAACAAAGTCGTGATAGTTTCAGGTGAACAGTGAAGAGACCCAACCATATATTTACATGTATCCATTCTCCCCCAAACTCCTCCCCCATCCAGGCTGCCACATAATGTTGAGCAGAGTTCCGTAAGTTATACAGTAGGTCTCATCAGTCATCCATTTTAAATATGGCAGGGTGTACATGTCCATCCCAAACTCCCTAACTATCCTGGTTACTCTGGATCCCAGAACTATACGATTTGAGACTTTTATGGAAGGTTTGACTAATCATAAATACAATACAACTTGAATATCTAAGAGAGTAAACCCACATTTCACTTTATTACTTTATTTACCACCTCCCACAATAAAGATAGATAAAATATTTCACTGACTATTTCATGGTAAGTATTTTAAAATACATTTTCCTAAAAGAACATTCATTTTCTCAATGATTTGTATTTAAAAAGAAAAAATGTTGATGTTCATCAACCCAAACAGTTTATATGGTGTTTAGCACAAATCAGAACTGTTTTGTGAATTGAAAATTGAATGAGAATATTATGCAATCAGAAAAATTGGGATACGTGAGACCCTTTCTCAAAAACTGCAAAATGTGGGAAAACAAACAGACAAGTTTGCCCAGGATTAGATGTTGGTTCAGTACCTAAATTTATTCTGCAGTCACATTATAGTTGATTCACTGCAGAAATTTGCCAAGCACAACTCCTACAGGCTATGCCCTTCTTAGTACAGAATTTAATAGAGAAGTTCAATTTTACTTTAAAATAGCATACATAGAATAGATATGAAAGTACTTCAAAAAGTTAAAAGTACTCTGAAATTTAAGATAGTAGCCTGCACGTGTGCACACTAAGTAAATCAATCCTTTCCAACTCTTTGCCACCATACGGACTGTAGCCTGCCATGCTCCTCTGTCCATGGGATGTTCTAGGCAAGAATACTGGAGTGAGTTGCCATTCCTTCCCCAGGAGATCTTCCCAACGCAGGGATCAAACCTGCATTTCTTACGTCTCCTGCATTGGCAGGCAGGCTCTTTACTGCTAGTGCCACCTGGGAAGTCGTTAAGATAGTAGCCTAATATGCAATTAATACTTCATTTTTTAAAAATCTGAAAAATAACTAATAGCATCTGTTATTCTGATAACAGACAAAAAAATATAATGAAGTCCATAAAATCAGCAAAAGATGACTGCAAAAACATTCAGCATTTCAAAAATGAGAAACAGAGGATCAGACATGCCTAGTAATAAATCATAACAACCCTCCCTGACCCACTGCCCCAGGATGCCTGCAAGGTGTTGCTATTGTGTGTGATCTTTACTATTATAGTTATTCATTGCTTAGCTCTACTGGACCATGAATAATACATTTTTTTTTAGAAGGGAAAATGCAAAATGTCCCAGTTAGGGGAAACAGTTATACACTGATCATCTGTCTAAGAAAGAGAACTACAACATTTTATCATTTATGATGACATGAAAAAGCAACAATATTGTAACATGATTATGAGGGTTTTGTAAGGATTCTTAAGATTATTTTCCCCCTATAATATAATCACCATATGGTCAATACCAAAATCAGATTGATTATAGTCTTTGCAGCCAAAGATGGAGAAGCTCTATACAGTCAGCAAAAGCAAGACCGGGAGCTGACTGTGGCTCAGATCATGAACTCCTTATTGCCAAATTCAGACTTAAATTGAAGAAAGTATGGAAATCCACTAGACCATTCAGGTATGACCTAAATCAAATCCCTTATGATTATACAGTGGAAGTGAGAAATAGATTTAAGGGACTAGATCTGATAGATAGAGTGCCTGATGAACTATGGAATGAGGTTCATGACATTGTAGAGGAGACAGGGTTCAAGACCATCCCCATGGAAAAGAAATGCAAAAAAGCAAAATGGCTGTCTGGGGAGGCCTTACAAATAGTTGTGAAAAGAAGAGACATGAAAAGCAAAGGAGGAAAGGAAAGATATAAGCATCTGAATGCAGAGTTCCAAAGAATAGCAAGAAGAGATAAGAAAGCCTTCCTCAGTGATCAATGCAAAGAAAGAGAGGAAAACAACAGAATGGGAAAGACTAGAAGGACAGAAATGGTATGGACCTAACAGAAGCAGAAGATATTAAGAAGAGGTGGCAAGAATACACAGAAGACCTGTACAAAAAAGAGCTTCATGACCCAGATAATCACAATGGTGTGGTCACTCACCTAGAGCCAGACATTCTGAAGTGTGAAGTCAAGTGGGCCTTAGGAAACATCACTACAAACAAAGCTAGTGGAGGTGATGGAATTCCAGTTAAGCTATTTCAAATCCTAAAAGATGATGCTGTGGAAGTGCTGCACTCAGTATGCCAGGAAATTTGGAAAATTCCTTTTCTAAAGGACTGGAAAAGGTCAGTTTTCATTCCAATCTCAAAGAAAGACAATGCCAAAGAATGTTCAAACTACCGCACAATTGCAGTCATCACACACACTAGCAAAGTAATGCTCAAAATTCTCCAAGCCAGGCTTCAAGACTACGTGAAACAAGAACTTCCAGATGTTCAAGCTGGATTTAGAAAAGGCAGAGGAGCCATAGGTCAAATTGCCAACATCCATTGGATCATTGAAAAAGCAAGAGAGTTCCAGAAAAACATCTACTTCTGCTTCATTGACTACACCAAAGCCTTTGACTATGAGGATCACAACAAACTGTGGAAAATTCTTCAGAGATGGGAATACCAGACCACCTTACCTTCCTCCTGAGAAATCTGTATACAGGTCAAGAAGCAATAGTTAGAACTGGACATGGAGCAACAGACTGGTTCCAAATAGGAAAAGGAGTACGTCAAGGCCGTGTACTGTCACCCTGTGTTTATTTAACTTCTATGCAGAGTACATCATGAGAAACGCTGGGCTGGAATAAGCACAAGCTGGAGTCAAGACTGCCAGGAGAAATATCAATAACCTCCGATATGCAGATGACACCACCCTTATGACAGAAAGCAAAGAGGAACTAAAGAGCCTCTTGATGAAAATGAAAGAGGAGAGTGAAAACCTGGCTTAAAACTCAGCTTTCAAAAAACAAAGATCACGGCATGTGGTCCAACCACTTCACGGCAAATAGATGGGGGAACAACAGAAACAGTGACAGACTTTATTTTCTTAGGCTCTAAAATCACTGCAGATGGTGATTGCAGCCATGAAATTAAAAGATGCTTGCTCTTTGGAAGAAAAGCTATAACAAACCTCCTCATAGTAATAGTGTTAGTCACTCAGTCATGTTCGACTCTTTTCGACCCCATGGTTCCTCTGTCCATAGGATTTTCCAGGCAAGAATACTGGAGTGGGTTGCCATTTCCTCCTCCAGGGGATCTTCCCAACCCAGATATCAAACCCACATCTCTTACATCTCCTGCATTTGCAGGAAGGTTCTTTACCACTAGTGTTACCTGGGCAGCCCTAGCTTACAAACCTAGACAAACTTAGACAGCATATTAAAAAGCAGAGACATTACTTTGCCAACAAAGGTTTGTCTAGTCAAAGCTATGGTTTTCCAGTAATCATGTACGGATCTAAAAGTTGGACTGTAAAGAAAGTTGAGCGCCAAAGATTTGATGCTTTTGAACTGTGTTGTTGAAGACTCTTTAGAGTCCCTTGCCCTGCAAGGAGATCAAACCAGTCAATCCTAAAGGAAATCAGTCCTCATTATTCAACGGAAGGACTGATGCTGAAGCTGAAGCTCCAATACTTTGGCTACCTGATGTGAAGAACTGACTCATTGGAAAAGACCCTCATGCTGGGAAAGATTGAGGACAGGAGGAGAAGGGAATGACAGAGGATGAGATGGTTGGATGGGATCACTGACTCAATGGACATGAATTTGAGCAAGTTCCAGGAGTTGGTGATAGACAGGGAAGCCTGGTGTGCTGTGGTTCATGGGGGCGTAAAGAGTCAGACATGACTGAGCTACTGAACTGAACTGAGGGGGATTGAGGAAATAAGAGGGTATCAATCATATCAAGCCACCACCTGACCTTGCTACTGAAGAACTGTATAATTGTTTAATATCTTTCCTTCATTAAGGGATAATTTACATATAATGATATTATATAACTTAGAGTTTGGCTCAGTATGTAGTGGATCTTTTTAACTATTGTAAATTTCTATATTTCTTAAAAAAGCATACACAACCTATAGGAGGAAAATGGGAGTGGTAGGTATAAAAATGGTAATAACTCAAATCCTAAAAGTATAATTTACATAGTTGATATATAATAAAAATATAGATTTTAATTGATTTTTGGACTCATAAAATTGCAAATTTACACATGGTAGGGGTCTTTTTTGTGTATAATTGAAACAGTCACATAAACAAATTTCAGTTCAGTTGCTCAGTTGTGTCTGCCTCTTTGCGACCCCATGGACTGCAGCACACCAGGCTTCTCTGTCCATCACCAACTCCCGGAGCTTGCTCAAACTCATGTCCATTGAGTCAGTGATGCCATCCAGCCATCTCATCCTCTGTTGTCCCCTTCTCCTCCTGCCCCCAATCCCTCCCAGCATCAGAGTCTTTTCCAATGAGTCAGTTCTTCACATCAGGTGGCCAAAGTATTGGAGCTTCAGCTTCAGCGTCAGTCCTTCCAATGAATATTCAGGACTAATTTCCTCTAGGATTGACTGATTTGATCTCCTTGCAGGCCAAGGGACTCTCAAGAGTCTTCTCCAACACCACAGTTCAAAAGCATCAATTCTTCAGCACTCAACTTTCTTTATAGTCCAACTCTCACATCTATATATGACCACTGGAAAAACCATAGCTTTGACTAGACAAACTTTTGTTGGCAAAGTAATGTCTCTGCTTTTTAACATGCTGTCTAGGTTTGTCATAGCTTTTCTTCCAAGGAGCAAGTGTCTTTTAATTTCATGGTTGCAGTCACCATCTGCAGTGATTTTGGAAACCAAGAAAATAAAGTTTTGTTTCCCCATCTATTTGCCATGATCTTAGTTTTTTGAAAGTTGAGTTTTAAGCCAGCTCTTTTGAAGGACACAAAAATCCTAGCCACAAAAGGTTAACCAGAATTTTGATGTAGTTAATGATGCAATTCAATAATTTTAACAATATATTTACACTCAGGAAATCACTGCTTAAAACAGAATAAAGAATATTTCCATTGCTTCTGTCCTTTCCTTGATACCTACCCCCAGACAAAGATTTTCTGATTTCCATCATGTAGAGTAGTTTCTCTACACCACAGAGTGCTGTTTCATACAAATGGAATCATATAATATGTATCTTTTTTAAATTGGCTTCTTTTAGTAAGTTTGATGCTTTTAAGATTCACTTATGTGGTTTATATTAATTCCTTTTTTTGCTGAGTACTATTACATGTATGAATACACCAAATTTATTTAGTCCATTCATTGTGGACAAATATTTATTTCCACTTTGGAGGCTATTATAAAGAGATTGCTATTCATATTCTCATTGAAGTCTTTTTTGTGGATGTATGTTTTCATTTCTCTTATGAAAATACCTAGAGTACAACTGCTGAGGCTTATGGTAGGTATATATAAGAAATTACCTTTCTGTACTCCTACCAGCCACATATGAAAGCTCCGTTTGTTCTGTATCTTCACCAACAGTTGATACTGTCAGTCTTCTATGTATTACCCATTCTGGTGGGCGTGAAACAGTATTTTATTGTGCTTTTTTAAAACAATTGTATTTATGTATTTATTTTTGGCCATGCTGGGTCTTCAGTGCTTTGTGCAGGCTTTCTTTGTTATGGAGGGTGGTGGCTACTCTTCGTTGCAATATGCAGTCTTCTCGTGGTATGGTTTTCCTTGTTGCAGAGCACGGGCTGCAGGTGCACAGGCTGAAGTGATTGCTCATGGACTATTTCATGGACTTGGCAGTTGCAGCCATGGGCTCCAGAGAATGGCTCAGTAGCTGTGGTGCACAGGCTTAGCTGCTCTGCAGCATGTGGGATATTCCCAGACCAGGGATCGAACTCGTGTGTCCCCTGTATTGGCAGGCGAATACTTAACCTACTGTGCCACGAGAGAAGTCCTCACTGTGGTTTTAATTAGCATTTCCCTCATGGCTAAGGATACTAAGCACCTTCTGTATGCTTTTTGGCTGTACTTTTTTTGAAGTGTCTGTTCAAACTTTTTCCCACTTGCCAATTTGGCTACTTGTATTTTAATTGTTTGTTTGTAGGAGTCCTTTACACATTCTGAATGTGAAGCTTTTGTCAGATATATCTATAATAAATACTTTTTAATGTGTCTCTGGCTTGCCTATTCATTTTATTACTAATGTCTTTTTATCAGACAAGAGGTTTTAATTTGGATGATGTCTGGTGTATAGATTTTTTTCTGTATGGTTAGTGCTTACATTAGTTTCCTAAGGCTGTCATAATAAATTACCACATACAGGATGGCTTAAAATAATAGAAATTCATTATCTCACAATTCTGAAGCCGGAAGTCTAAAATCAAGGTGTTGGCCAGGACAGGTTCTCTCCAAAGCTTCCAGGTGAGAATCTATTCCATCCCTTTCTCTTAGCTTCTGCTGTTCCTGACAGTCCTGGTCATTTGTTGCCTTGATTCCAATCTCTACTCCATTATCCAGTGGTGTTCTCCCTGTACATCTCTTTCTCTGTGTTTCTTCTCCTCTTCTTGTAAGAACACTAGTCAGATTAGAGTAGAGCCTACCCTATTCCACTTGACCTCAGCTTAAGTTATATAATGACAACAAAACAACCCCATTTCCTAATAAGGTCACGTTCTGAGGTTCCTGGAAGGCTATGAGTTTGTGGGAGAGGACACTACACACCCCAATGCAGTGCTCTTTGGTCTTACGCTAAAAATCTTTGCTTAAGCCAAAGTCATGAGGATACTTTCCCTTGTTTTCTTCTGGAAACATGATGGTTCTAACCCTACATTTCATTCTATGTTTTATCTCAGATTATTTTTTGTGTATGTATTGAGGTTGGGGACAAGATTCTTTTCTTTTTTCCACATGCATGTCCTGTTGTTCCAGCTCCTTGTGTTATAAGGTTAGCCTTTCTTCATTTTATGGCTTGGCACTTCCACTTATTTTTATTACAGGTGTGACATCTTTCCTATATGATAACTACCAGAATTAAATATTGATAAAGCGTAATTAGACCATAGGCGAACGTTGGTTTCTTCTTGCATCATCTGTATAGTGAAAAAAAATACGATTGTGTGTCCTTTAGCTTAAATTTTCACACTGTGGGCAATAATAATGAAAGGAGGGGTTCAGTAGAGGAAAGTGATAAATGAGATGAGGGGAGGTTGAACTGTTTTCCAGACACAGAAGGAAGAAAGGACATTCCAGGTAGAAAGACCGAAGCTCATGACTCAGGGGCAGAAGGCCCTGCATCTAGAACTGGCTCTTTATAACATGATTTCTTTGTGGCAGTTCAAAGTTGAGTTCTAGTTAATCATTTTACAAGCCAGTTACATGCTGAAAGAAATAGTCACTGTTGGTGAGCCTCAGTTGAGGAAGATTATACACAGGCAAAGGGACCACAGCTACCCAGCCCCAGGCGCGTGGTCGTTACTTCTTTCTGTCACCGTTCTCCTTCAACAATCATTTTACCTTTTGCTTTTCTTTCTTTGGGCTTCCCTGGTGGCTCAGCTGGTAAAGCTCAGCCTGCAATGCGGGAGACCTGGGTTTATCCCTGGGTTGGAAAGATCCCTTGGAAAAGGGAAAGGCTACCCACTCCAGTATTGTGTCCTGGAGAATTCCATAGACTGTGTAGTCCACAGGGTCGCAAAGAGTCGGGAAGATTCCCGGGGGAAGGAAATGGCAACCCACTCCAGTACTCTTGCCTGGAAAATTCCATGGATGGAGGAGACTGGTAGGCTACAGTCCATGGGATCACAGAGTCGGACACAACTGAGCAACTTCCCTGGTTCACTGATTTTTCTCTCTTTACTGTCCGCCTCTAGTCTTCCACCTCGTATTTGGTTTTCCTACTATGTCTATACGTTGAAGAATTAACTCACTTTCCCTCCCAAGTAGGACTCAGAGAATTGAGACTTCCAAAACTTATTCTACATTATTATTGCTTTTTCTTTTTTGTTTCTCTTCTTCCCCTTAATTAAACTCAGGCTGATCCTTTCAGGACTGGACTATGGGGAAGACAGAGAGATGAGGGTGGGAGTCAGGGAAGTCCTTTCTAGAGTAGTGTCAAAGGAGACTTGGATCCAGCTTCAACTAGTTTGTAAGATCTGATTGTTAAATTTTCAGGAATTTGCAAGTCAGTTATTAAATACGGTCACTAAGGAAAAGGAAAGATAGCACTAAGTCATGTCTGACTCTTGCAATCCCATGAACTGTAGCCTGCCAGGCTCCTCTGTCCATGGGATTCTCCAGGCAAGAATACTGCAGTGGGTTGCCATTTCCCTCTCCAGGGAACTTCCCAACCCAGGAATTGAACCCAGGTCTTCTGCATTGTCAACAGATGCTTTCCTGACTGAGCTACACAGGAAACATGGGAAATATAGTCACTATTAAAAATTAAAGTATATGAGCAGAATTGAACAAATTATATTAAAAATAAAGGCAATAAATCACCAAAACTCATCACTTCCCAAATCTTTTGTTATATTTTACTATGGGGCCAAATTTTGTGTTTTACTGAGCAGAGGAAGAGAACCAAGAAAGAAGAACTAATAATGTATAGAATAAGTTTTGCAGTATTTACACCACCAAAATCTACAAATTCTACCGAGTCCCCTTCTCCCCTCTACCTGCCCTGCTCCCACATATCATAGGGCTAGCTATTAAACATTTGCCAGCACAGTGCTAGTGATATTTTTCTAAGGTAGTTTTGTACTCTCTGGGTCTGAGATTTGTATCAGGCCAACTCTTGGGCTTCCAGATAGCTCTAGTGGTAAAGAACCCACCTGCCAATGCAAGACATGAGTTTGATGGCTGCATCAGGAAGATCCCCTGGAGGAGGGCATGGCAATCCACTCTAGTATTCTTGCCTAGAGAATCCCAAGGATAGAGGAGTCTAGCAGGGTGCACAGAGTCCCATGAGTCAGACACGACTGAAGCACAGTCGTGCGACTTAGTAAAGCACAACTCTCTCCTATAGGACTTTGTAATATTTTTGGAGACCTGACCCGCCACTTCAGTTATCTTGATCTGGGAGTATTTCCCTGTTTTAATGATCCCTTATTCCAGCCTTGGATATGGAATACAGAAGTCCATCTCCAGCTTTTCTGTGGAGAACTGTTCTCCTTCTAGACTACCCTTTGGGCAGGATATAACGAGCATGTCCCCTATCTAGCTCAGAGAAACAAATTCTGGTTGTGCACATCGATTACCCCCTTTGCTCTGCCATCAGAGCCAAAGAGTCTCCTACTCATCAGTTTCCTCAGGTGTGAATCAGATACCAGTCTTTCTCTGGAGAACTGGTCTTCTTTCAACCCTTCCTCATCTCATTAAATGCTTCCCTCTGCTGAGCTGCCTCTTTCATAATCATTGTCCACAGTGTGATGTTTTGTTTTATTTTATTATTTTTGGCTGCACCATGTAACATGCAGGATTTCATTTCCCCAACAGGGGATCGAACCCGCACTCCCTGCGTTGGAGCCATGGAGTCAACCATTGGTCTTCTAAGGAAGTTCCCAATGTGATATTTTAAATTAAAGCAAACATATTTACTTTTTTCATACTATATATGATGGCAGAAGAGACCAACACCTACCTTATAGTCTCATACTTTATCAGGCTTTCCTGATGGCTCAGTGGGTAAAGAATCAGCCTGCAATGCAGGAGACACAGGAGACATAGGTTTGATTCTTGGGTCAGCAAAATCCCCTGGAGTAGGAAATGGCAACCCACTCCAGTATTCTTGCCTGGAAAATTCCATGGACAGAAGACCCTGGCAGGGCATAGTCCATGAGGTCACAAAGAATTGGACACGACTGAGTGACTAAGCATGCATACTTTATCAATATTTAACTCTGGCAGTCATCACATATCAGGGAACATATCATGATTGTGATAAAAGTAAGCGGAGGTGCCAAGTCATAAAATGAAGAAATGTTAACACAAGGTGCTGCGGGCACAATTGGACAACCATATGGGAAAAAAATAAACCTTGTCCTTTATCTCAATACATATACACAAAATAATTTGAAGTAAATCATGGGATAAGCATCCTATAATCCAGTAATCCTATTCCTGGAGAAATCTTCACCCACCGGTACCAGGACACACATACAACGTTACTCATAACAGCCTCAAAATATAACCGGCCCACTTATCCTTCTCAGGAGAACAGAACTAAATGTTCTTGAGGAGGAGAATGGACAGATCACGGTATACTGTAAGATGGGCTATCTTATGGCTGAGAAAAGGAATGAACTTAGCAGCATGGATGACTTTTAGAAACCGTTCTTACAAAGTTAAGAAACAAACAAAGCTGAACAGTATATTAGGGTCCATTCATATGTGGTGAAACTCAAAATAAAGGGATGTTCCAAAAAAAATTCAGGGTAGTGACCACCTCTCTGGGAGAGGGAGATGGGCAGGACGGGAAAGAGTTCATAACTGAAAACAACTGGCAACATCTTATGTCTTGACATGTGCATTTCATCACAGTATCTATTTTGTCATTATGTTTCATAGCTTCCACAGGATGCATGTATGTGTATATATCGTATGTATGTATACACACATCATGTACCATATATGTGCAATACTTTATCATCAAACAAAAAAGTTTATATGTATGTCTACATATACAATATATATAATTAAACAAAAAACATATGTGTACACATATACAATATCTATACAATATTTTATAGTTTAAAAAGTACAGGAAAAAAACTGGAAGGGAAGAAATGCGCTAAAGTGATTATCACCCTGAGTGATTATCTCTGAGTTCTGGGTAATTATTTTCTCCACTATAATTTTCTATTATTTTCCCAATTGCTTAAATGGTAGGGTAATACTTTTATAATCAGAAAATGGCAATTTTTACAATATAAAGTAATTTTTAGAATGTCCAGAACATTTGTACTGTTTTTTGAAACCGGATTAGAAACGTCAGTCAAATTTCTTTTCACATGCCCTAAGAGGGATAATCTCTAAAGATTTAACATTGTATTTAGCTGACAGATGTCAAAATGCTAATGAACACGTTTCAACTACGCCAACACTGTCTTTAAATATTCAGCCCTTAGTTTTACTTTCTTCCTGTCTTTTGAAGATATGCTTCCTGGTTCTGTGTTTAGGTTTTTATCCTTCCTATTTCCCATAGCTCCAAGTTTCCTTCAAGCTCAAGTTCAGTACTTCAGAAGCTTTGGATAAACCTGAAGACTGCTTTTCCCACAGCCCTTTAGCAACATCTAGTGGGTACTTAAAAACAGAACAAGGCAGTTTCCTACGTAATTTAAAGAGCAACTGTTTTGATAGCAAATGTGACTTAGCAAAAAAAAAAGTCTTAAATCCTCAAGACAAATGGAATCTCTCTTGTGATTAAATAACTTTACATATATGGGTGTGTAGGTAAACATTTAAGATAAAATGTAGCTGACATTTCCTCATCCAACCTGCTGGAATTTAAACAACATTTGTTACTATATTATATAATGGGCATTATCTTGTAGAACCATATTAGAGATCCCTAAGCAAGAGTACCAGAGCAATGTAAAATCCTTCAAAAGCGAAAAGGAAGAGCTTGTATAGAATGCATGTATAAGGAATAGAAGTGCCGAGGAATATAAGCACAGGGTAAGAGAGAAGAAAGCAGGAGGGAAGGCACAGGGAGGAAGCCACGGAAGAAGAGCAAAGGGAAGCAGAATCACGGGAACTGGCAAGTTTACAGAATTCACGTTTATCCTAACATAACTGCACTCCAGCCACTGTTGTCAACCAAAAGGTCGGTGTCTCTTAGCCCTGTGCCTGTGTGAGGTACCCAGTCCCCTGAAGATCTTTGCCATGTTTCCCTTTGACTTGATGCATTACCTCTCCCATCACCCTTTCACTAAAAGTTGAGGACCTAGGTAGTTGATAGCGTGTAGCTGATAGTCAAGGGGAAAAAGTTACCTTAGAAACTCTTTAATCTCTCTGTGCCTTAACTTCTCTAGCTGCAAATTAGGGATTAATTTGGTCCCTGTTTCTTTTCATAGACATTTCTCCATGATAATCAACTATTATTTCTGAAAATGCTTTTACTCTTAGGAAAAATCCATAAAGTTTATATGGTAATGTTAGCATTCCTGTACACAACTAAGAAGCAAATACCTACTCCTGGCTGTCAACATGTGGGGCTGGGCCGAGTACCATATGAGTTAGGAAATCTCCTCTGCAAAGTGGGACCTTTTTTTCCCCTAATTTGGCTTATTGGAAAGGGAAATAGAAGCATTACGAGGAATTGTTGAGGCAGTATGGTGGGGAGGCAAAAAGTACGATGTTGGGGAAATGGAAGCCTTGCTCTATCAGATAGTAAAATGTATTTTAAAAGCTCTATGAATGAAAAGGATATCGGTCCTGAATATTCATTGGAAGGACTGATGCTGAAGCTAAAGCTCCAATACTTTGGCCACCCGATAAGAAGAACTGATTCATTGGAAAAGACCCTGATGCTGGGAAAGACTGAAGGCAGGAGGAGAAGGGGTGATGGAGGATGAGATGGTTGGATGGCATCACCGACTCGATGGACATGAGTGTGAGCAAGCTCCAGGAGCTGGTGATGGACAGGGAAGTCTGGTGTGCTTCAGTCCATGGGGTTGCAAAACAGAAACCATGGGAAAATATTTGGAGAACATATAATATAACCAGGAAATTATTAGTATCCAGAGTATATTTTTAAAAAAAACTTTTCTAAATCAATAAAAAAAAAATCAAACAATCCCACAGAAAAATGTGCAAAGGTCATGAACAAGCATTTCATTCAAGAGGAAACTTGGACACATGATAAGATGCTCAACTTCATTTGTTAAATCAGGAAAATGCAAACTGAAATTAAAAGTAGTACCATTTCACATTTACCTAGATATACTTTCTTGGAAGGTCTTACAAATGTGCATGAGAAGATGAGTACAGAATATTCACTAACGCCTTGTTAATTATTAGCAAAATCTGGAAAAAATATTAAGGCAAATGGATTAATAAACTGTGATATATATTCATGGGCTTCCCTGGTGGCTCAGCAGTAAAGAGTCTGCCTGCCAATGCAGGAGACACAGGTTCAATCCCTGGGTTGGGAAGATCCCCTGGAGAAGGAAATGTCAATCTACTCTAGTATTCTAGAGAAATCCCATGGACAGAAGGAGCCTGGCAGCCTACAGTTCGTGGGGTCATAAAAGAGTCAGACATATGTTCATGTAATATGATAAATATAGCAGCAAATCTGAATGAATATAGTAATAAGCATCAACATGAATGACTCAAAAACATATCGTTTGGCCAAAAGGAAGGTATTAAAAAAATACATATTCACATAATTTTCAAAGGAAAAAGCAAAACTATTTAAAATATACTGCTTAAAGATACACAGATTGTGTAACATTATAAAGAAAATCAAGCTGAAAGTAGCAGCGGCAGTAGCACAGGTTTTTTTTTTGTTTGTTTTTTTCCAGTTTAGCTATTAACTTATTTTTTTTAATTGAAGGATGGTTGCTTTACAGAATTTTGTGGTTTTCTATAGCACAGTTTTTGAATCTCCTCAAATTCCCAGATATAAACAGAGAAACTAGACCAAAATTTGTGGACAACATTTTTAACACAACCATTTGCCAAAGTCTCTCCATGAACCTGAAAATACAAATGGATGGACATAAACACCCATGACCCCAAGAGCTCTGTGGTACTGGGGGCTGTGCAGGGAGAAACAGAGGGGAACAGGGGCATGTCTGACAGACTGAGAACAGAGAAAGCCCAAATAGCCAGGAGACAGTCTCTGGAAAGCACAATTCACTCGTTTCAGAACAGCCGCTGAAACTGACAAGGGTATTCTCCAGTGCAACAGAGGGTTAGTACAGGGTCCTTTACTTTCAGAGTAAAGTCTGAAAGGCCACAGGCAGACTGGAATGCATGAATGTACAGACAGCCAGGCAAAGCTGTCTTTCAAGATAAATATCCCATACTGAGGACCAAGTGCTGAAAATAGGTTTGAAAAGAGTAGAGATGGAATTTGTGTCTCCTAATGAAAAAACACTGTTTTGAAAAGTGTATTGTTTCCATTTTTATATGTATGCATCAGATCAGATCAGATCAGATCATATGAGTCACTCAGTCATATCCGATTCTTAGCAACCCCATGAATCACAGCACACCAGGCCTCCCTGTCCATCACCAACTCCCGGAGTTCACTCAGACTCACGTCCATCGAGTCAGTGATGCCATCCAGCCATCTCATCCTCTGTCGTCCCCTTCTCCTCTTGCCCCCAATCCCTCCCAGCATCAGAGTCTTTTCCAATGAGTCAACTCTTCGCATGAGGTGGCCAAAGTACTGCAGTTTCAGCTTTAGCATCATTCCTTCCAAAGAAATCCCAGGGCTGATCTCCTTTAGAATGGACTGGTTGGATCTCCTTGCAGTCCAAGGGACTCTCAAGAGTCTTCTCCAACACCACAGTTCAAAAGCATCAATTCTTCGGCGCTCAGCCTTCTTCACAGTCCAACTCTCACATCCATACATGACCACAGGAAAAACCATAGTCTTGACTAGATGAACCTTTGTTGGCAAAGTAATGTCTCTGCTTTTCAATATGCTATCTAGGTTGGTCATAATTTTCCTTCCAAGGAGTAAGCGTCTTTTAATTTCATGGCTGCAGTCACCATCCACAGTGATTTTGTAACCAGAAAAATAAAGTCTGACACTGTTTCCACTGTTTCCCCATCTATTTCCCATGAAGTGATGGGACCGGATGCCATGATCTTAGTTTTCTGAATGTTGAGCTTTAAGCCAACTTTTTCACTCTCCACTTACGCCTTCATCAAGAGGCTTTTGAGTTCCTCATCACTTTCTGCCATAAGGGTGGTGTCATCTGCATATCTGAGATGATTGATATTTCTCCCAGCAATCTTGATTCTAGCTTGTGTTTCTTCCAGTCCAGCGTTTCTCATGATGTACTCTGCATAGAAGTTAAATAAACAGGGTGACAATATACAGCCTTGATGTACTCCTTTTCCTATTTGGAACCAGTCTGTTGTTCCATGTCCAATTCCAACTGTTGCTTCCTGACCTGCATACAAATTTCTCAAGAGGCAGATCAGGTGGTCTGGTATTCCCATCTCTTACCGAATTTTCCACAGTTTCTTGTGATCCACACAGTCAAAGGCTTTGGCATAGTCAACAAAGCAGAAATAGATGTTTTTCTGGGACTCTCTTGCTTTTTTGATGATCCAGCGGATGTTGGCAATTTGATCTCTGTTTCCTCTGCCTTTTCTAAAACCAGCTTGAACATAAGGAAGTTCACGGTTCACATATTGCTGAAGCCTGGCTTGGAGAATTTTGAGCATCACTTTCCTAGCATGTGAGATGAGTGCAATTGTGTGGTAGTTTGAGCATTCTTTGGCATTGCCTTTCTTTGGGATTGGAATGAAAACGGACCTTTTCCAGTTCTGTAGCCACTGCTGAGTTTTCCAAATTTGCTGATATCTTGAGTGCAGCGCTTTCACAGCATCATCTTTCAGGATTTGGAATAGCTCAACTGGAATTCCATCACCTCCACTAGCTTTGTTCATAGTGATGCTTTCTAAGGCCCACTTGACTTCACATTCCAGGATGTTTGGCTCTAGGTCAGTGATCACACCATCGTAATTATCTGGGTCGTGAAGATCTTTTTTGTACAGTTCTTCTGTGTATTCTTGCCATCTCTTCTTAATATCTTCTGCTTCTATTAGGTCCATACCATTTCTGTCCTTTATTGAGCCCATCTTTGC
This sequence comes from Bos indicus x Bos taurus, assembly GCF_003369695.1. Lineage (NCBI taxonomy): Eukaryota > Metazoa > Chordata > Mammalia > Artiodactyla > Bovidae > Bos > Bos indicus x Bos taurus. The sequence goes on from NC_040085.1 coordinate 468,559, forward strand.
ATGAAATGTTCCTTTGGCATCTCTCATTTTCTTGAAGAGATCTCTAGTCTTTCCCATTCTGTTGTTTTCCTCTATTTCTTTGCATTGATCGCTGAAGAAGGCTTTCATATCTCTTCTTGCTATTCTTTGGAACTCTGCATTCAGATGCTTATATCTTTCCTTTTCTCCTTTGCTTTTCACTTCTGTTCTTTTCACAGCTATTTGTAAGGCTTCCCCAGACAACCATTTTGCTTTTTTGCATTTCTTTTCCATGGGGATGGTCTTGATCCCTGTCTCCTGTACAATGTCACGAACCTCATTCCATAGCTCATCAGGCACTCTATCTATCAGATCTAGGCCCTTAAATCTATTTCTCACTTCCACTGTATAATCAGAAGGGATTTGATTTAGGTCATACCTGAATGGTCTAGTGGTTTTCCCTACTTTCTTCAATTTAAGTCTGAATTTGGCAATAAGGAGTTCATGGTCTGAGCCACAGTCAGCTCCTGGTCTTGTTTTTGCTGACTGTGTAGAGCTTCTTCATCTTTGGCTGCAAAGACTATAATCAATCTGATTTCGGTGTTGACCATCAGGTGATGTCCATGTATAGAGTCTTCTCTTGTGTTGTTGGAAGAGGGTGTTTGTTATGACCAGTACATTTTCTTGGCAAAACTCTATTAGTCTTTGCCCTGCTTCATTCCGTATTCCAAGGCCAAATTTGCCTGTCACTCCAGGTGTTTCTTGACTTCCTACTTTTGCATTCCAGTCCCCTATAATGAAAAGGACATCTTTTTGGGGTGTTAGTTCTAAAAGGTCTTGTAGGTCTTCATAGAACTGTTCAACTTCAGCTTCTTCAGCGTTACTGGTTGGGGCATAGACTTGGATTACTGTGATACTGAATGGTTTGCCTTGGAAATGAACAGAGATCATTCTGTCGTTTTTGAGATTGCATCCAAGTACTGCATTTCGGACTCTTTTGTTGACCATGATGGCCACTCCATTTCTTCTGAGGTCTTCCTGCCCGCCGTAGTAGATATAATGGTCATCTGAGTTAAATTCACCCATTCCAGTCCATTTCAGTTCGCTGATTCCTAGAATGTCGACATTCACTCTTGCCATCTCTTGTTTGACCACTTCCAATTTGCCTTGATTCGTGGACCTGACAATCCAGGTTCCTATACAATATTGCTCTTTACAGCATCGGACCTTGCTTCTATCACCAGTCACATCCACAGCTGGGTATTCTATTTGCTTTGTCTCCATCCCTTCCTTCTTTCTGGAGTTATTTCTCCACTGATCTCCAGTAGCATATTGGGCACCTACCGACCCGGGGAGTTTCTCTTTCAGTGTCCTATCATTTTGCCTTTTCATACTGTTCATGGGGTTCTCAAGGCAAGAATGCTGAAGTGGTTTGCCATTCCCTTCTCCAGTGGACCACATTTTGTCAGATCTCTCCACCATGACCCTTCCATCTTCGGTTGCCCCACGGGCATGGCTTAGTTTCATAGAGTTAGACAAGGCTAACTCCTAGTGTGGTTCTAGTGTGATTAGATTAGATTGACTAGTTTTCTGTGAGTATGGTTTCAGTGTGTCTGCCCTCTGATGCCCTCTTGCAACACCAACCATCTTACTTTGGTTTCTCTTACCTTGGGCATGGGGTATCTCTTCACAGCTGCTCCAGCAAAGCGCAGCCAATGCTCCTTACCTTGGATGAGGGGTATCTCCTCACTGCAGCCCTTCCTGACCTTCAACATGGGATAGCTCCTCTAGGCCTTCCTGTGCCCACGCAGCCACGGCGTGGGGTTGGTCCTCCCGGCCACCACCCCTGGCCTCGGGCGTGGGGTTGCTTCTCCAGTCAGGAAGATCCCTTGGAGGGGGAGATGGCAGCCCACTCCACTATTTGTACCTGGAAATCCCAAGGACAGAGGAGCCTGGTGGGCTACAGTCCACGAGGTGGCAAGAGTCGGACACGACTGAGAGACTAAACAACATCACCAACACCTATGGCGATCAAGAGCCCCAAATCTGGAATAAAAATAGAGGTTTACGGGACCAATGCAGAAATGCCAACTACTTTTTCAATATGTTGGCCAAGAAAAGATGTAGACAACAGTGAACAATCCCATCCTGGGACAAAAAGAGATAAAAGATATTCTTTCCTTCCCTCTCCTTCCATGTGTACACAAAACATGACTAAATACAATTTTGAGTCTTTGAGCAGAAGGTGAAGGTGTGCGATGGTATTTTTCAGGAGTCCTTTCACTGGGTTCCTGGTGTACAATGCACATGTCAATAAACTTTTGTTTGCTTTTCCCTTGATAATCTGTCTTTGGTCAGTCTAATGTACAAGGGCCTCAGAGAATCTAGGAGGATGGAGGGAAAGGTTTTCCCTTCCCTACAACATGAATATTCAAACTGTTTTCAACATAAAACGTAATTTTTTGTCTGTTTTTCCCCTTTGTGCACAAGAAAAATCGAATTCAAATATTTATAGTTCACCTCCTGTAAAGATTTAAAAATTAGGCTATCAGTCACCCTTAACCAGTTCTCAGGGAAAGGGAAATTTATTTTTTTGTTACTAATGATCACTGTTCTTGGTTTTAGAAGATAACAAGGAGGATTTCCCAAAGTCTAAAAAGGAAAAGCAGCAAAGTGAGGTCGAACGTGCGTATATATATATATATATATGACCTCATTTCCAAGGGCAATCCTGACATGACTTGCTTAAGAACAGCAGTCCATGGGACTTCCCTGGCCGTCCAGTAATGAAGATTCCGTGCTTCCAATGTGGGGGAGTGAGTTCGACCCTGGTCAGGGATCTAAGCTCCCAAATGCTGTGGTGTCAAAAATAAACAAATGTGCCTCAGGACATAAAGAAGTTCAAAGAAAGGTGGGGGGAGGGGAGCTAGAAACCCAGTTGGGTAGGAATTTCTTATATATACACCTGTACTTGTCAGAGAAGAATGAACTGAAAGATTTTAAAACATTCAGGCTCAGGCAATATTAGTAATAATATTTAACATTAGCATTGGAAAACAGTATGGAGGTTCCTCAAAAAATTTAAAATAGAACTACCGTAAAATCCAGCAATTCCACTCCTGGGTATTTTTTCAAAGAAAACAAAAATACTAATTCAAAAATAAATATGCTCTCCTATATTCACTGCAGCATTATTTACAATAGGCAAGACATGGAAGCAACCTAAGAATCCACTGATAGATGAATGAAAAGGAATATGTGAAATATATATATATATATATGTATATGTGCTGTGCTGTGTGCTAAGTCATGTCATCTGTGTCCAACTCTTTGCAGCTCCATGGACTGTAGTTCACCAGGCTCTTCATCCATGGGATTTTCCAGGCAAGAATACTGCAGTGGTTTGCCAAGCCCTTCTCCAGGGATCTTCCCAACCCAGGGATGGAATCTGTGTCTCTTGCATCTCCTACATTGGCAGGCGGATTCTTTACTGCCTTTGTATTATGTTGGGGAAAAATATCTCACATATCATGTTTAATTAACAATAAGAAAATGTTGTAACATTTTCTTACATGTAACAATAAGAAATTAACAATAAGAAAATACGTGATAGGGTTGCTCACAATTAAAATAATATGGCTAATGGAGTTTAAATGATTAGGATAAAGGTCAATGGAGAGCATGCAGGGGTCTGGGTGCTTGCGGCTGACAGTACACTCAAGGGAAGGAGGCAAAAGATCTAGACCATGCTATTTCCGCCAGACTGACCAACACAGGGCAACAGGATTAGCAAGGAGGCAGGAAATCTCAGCAACAGCACTGTCTTGGGAGCAAAAATCATGCATTTAGCTGAAATGTCTCAGAAAAGAGGAGAATATGTCAAGACCTGGGCTTGAATCTTTTTGTTCTAATCAAAGAAAAAGAACAAGAAGCAAAAGAAAGTCATAACCCAAATAAGCGCACAGTTGAAATTGCTAAAGGTCAAGTAGCCACTCCTTTGCCCCAAACTCAGATCAACACAATTACGAGACACAAAGAGCTAACAGAGTTTTTGAGGTCAATTATCTCTCACCTGAAACCAGAGGGGACCCTGAGAAGATCCAGAGGCAAATGCTTAGAATAATGTAGGACCGCCTGACCCTTTGTCTCTGCTGGAAATGGCATCCGGCAGCAGGTGAGGGCACAAGTTACTGTTTACTTCTGCTCAGCCCACCTACTATTTTGAAAGCTCCCATTGGTAAGACTGTTTTTGAGGTAAATAAAGCTCTGGTACTTCCTTCCCGAGCCTCCTCTCAATTTTTCCCAAATACGACCTTGTTTTTAGACCTGAGAGACGCTGAGTGGTTTAGCATGGCATCGAAGCCTGCAAGAGGGACTGATGTGGTAGGACCAAAAGTCACTTCAGGAGTCTATTCAATCCTGGTGTCTTTCTGTTGCCTTCTTTACACTGTTTTAATCAGGAAAGTAAGCAATACGCAAGATGAACAGAGAAAAGTGTAGCACAACTCGTTGTGCTGTCAAACAGGGCACTTCCTGTCCTAGGTCTCCAGAGTGAGGGTCTTTGCTATTTAGGCCTATACTTGCCTCCCTGACTACCTGCTTCCACTGGTTCTAAGGGGAAAAGGATTCCACTAGACCACAGGCTTTACATCTTTGGGTCTCAGTTTCTTCATCTATAAATTGGGCATTAAATGCATCTCTGACCACCTCACACAATGATTGTGAGACTTCAAAAGAGATAAACTCAATGTTGGCATTGAAAGTGAAAGTGAAGTCGTGTCCGACTCTTTGCGACCCGTGGACTGTAGCCTACCAGGCTCCTCCCTCCATGGGATTCTCCAGGCAAGAGTACTGGAGTGGGTTGCCATTTCCTTCTCCAGGGGGTCTTCCCAACCCAGGGATTGAACCCGGGTCTCCCGCATTCCAAGCTTTAACCTCTGAGCCACCAGGGATTGAGAAGGTCCAATTAAAGACATTCTTGTTTTCAATAGTCATGTTCTGAATAACTGAGGAGTAAGACAAAAGGATATCTCAGATGGAGAACTATAATACCACTTTTATTAGTGATAAAGCTAATGTGAAAAATGAATTATATCTGCAAGCACATAGAATTCCAAATATAGAACTGAAGAATTAAAAGGACTTACCCACCCAGCACTGGAATACTCAAGTGCCCCTCATCACCTCCTCCCTTCCCAGTAAACACCTGGAATGTAGGGAAAGGGGAGAATTTATGATTCTGCTGGGTAGCTTGCTTCCAAGAGGAAGACAGTGTAATTGAGCTGAACATGGCTAGTTTACACTTCCAACCCTACCAATCTATTAGGTCATCTCTTCTTTTCTGGGGAAATGCAAAAAGAGATAAAAGGACAGAATCAGGAACGTCATACAAGTAAAGTCATCTCCATATGGACGCGCACTTCAGAAATGTGGGAAAAAAAAAAGAAAACACTGCCTTCACCTTCCCAAGAAACCGATCTTATCACACCACGAACACGTTTTATACTTGTATTCAAAAGCTGCACTTTAAATGTAGTACTTCATATCTATAGCAAATGCTGGGGGAAAGGGAACCCTCCTACACTGTTGGTAGGAAATAGAAGTTGATGCAACCACTGTGGAAAAAAGTATGAAGTTTCCTTTAAAAACTAAAAGGAAAGTTGCCATATGATCTAGCAATCCCATTTCTGGGCATAAATCCAGACAGAACTATAATTTAAAAAGATATGTGCACCCTTATGTTCAGAGCGGCATTATCCACAATAGCCAAGACATGGAAACGATGTAAATGTTCACTGACCGACGAATGGATAAAGAAGATGTGATACATATATACAATGGAGTATTACTCAGCCATAAAAAGCATGAAATATTGCCATTTGCAGCATCATGGATGGACCTGGAGATTATCATACTAAGTGAAGTAAGTCAGAAAGAGAAAGACAAACGCCATATGATACCACTTATGTGCGGAATCTAAAATATGACACAACTGAACTTACATTCAAAACAGAAACAGCTTCACAAACATAGAGAGCTGATTGGTTTCCAAGGGGGTGGGGGGTGGTTAGGGGTGAACTGGGAGTTTGGGATTACTAGATGCAAACTAGTATACATATAATGGATAAACAGCAAGGTTCTACTCTATAGCACAGGGAACTATTTTCAGTGTCTTGTGATGAATCAAATGGAAAAGAATTGAATCACTTTCCTGAAACTAACAATGCTGTAAATCAACTATACTCCCATAAAAATTATTTTAGAAAAGAGAAAATGAGGAAACCACACACAAAAAGGCTAGTGAGAGAGTCCCTTTCTCTAGTCTGCTACAACGGTTTAATGTAGCATAATCATAGGGGTAACATCGCCTCATTTTTGGCACATTCTACTGGTTAAAAGCAAACAGCAGGTGTCGCTCTTACACGGGCCAAGAGATCATACAATGCTGTAACCCATGGGAGGCAGGGACCGCCTTGCAGTGTGTCTACCACACGTGGTATGCAGCGGTACTGCAGTTCATCACATTATCACCTATGGTTGGTACTGTTACAGCAATAATGATGACTGTAAGGATGTGGTGATGAACAGATTTTCCTGAGTGCATAGTAGCAGTTACAGAAGAAAAGGAACTGAGGCTTTTAAACTCTCAGCTTAAGTCATCATCATAGAACCAGAGAGTTTCTATGGCAGCCCTAAGGTTTTCAATGTTTTGTGGCCATTAAATTTCTCCTATGAAACTTAGGGCATTGACTGGGAAGAAGTGGGAGGCTGAAACTTAGAATGATTACCTTTGTTTGGATTAAGGTGAAGCTGAGATTCTTGATTCTCGAGACACCCCTTGCAGTGTGGGGAGCTTACACTCTTTTTGTTTGAGTTGGCAAGCCTTAACTTGCTTGAAAAACCTGTAATGATTCTACATGAAGCGGGTGCCCATAAGGGGATGACTTTGTGGCTCAGTTGGTAAAGAATGTGGGAGACCTGGGTTCAATCCCTGGGTTGGGAAGATCCCCTGGAGAAGGGAAAGTCTACCCACTCCAGTATTCTGGCCTGGAGAATTCCATGGACTGTATAGTCCATGGGGTTACCAAGAGGTGAACATGACTGAGAAACTTTCACTTTCAGTTTCATGCTCCTTGAGATTTGCCCCTACACTCTATCCGGTCACAAGATCCATAACTAGGGTGAGATTGCACATTGCTTCGAGGAGATAAGTACGAAGTCTGACATGGAAGGAAATAGCTTACTCTCTAAAATAATGGCAAAATTTTGCTACTTTCTATTGGCAGAAAGCTGGTGAATATGTGAATGCACTGGTTTGATCAAGGAGGATGAAATGTAACTCTTGATGGATCAAATGTTATTGTTGTGGGTGTATTTGCCAGTGATTCTGGATTTAATGAGTTAGCAGTGGTGCACCTTTGTTTTTATCCGACAGGGCCTGCAGCCCACCGTCACAGTCTTGCCTGAAGGATGTGTCAATTTACCTGCTGTCTGCCAAAATTAGCAGAGATCTTGACTGTCTTCGATTCTATCAAGCATCACACTGGTCTATTACTAATTATGCCTATTGGCCTAATGAGCAAGAAATTTGCAAGTTTTTAGATTCCTTCTCCTATGCTATGACTCCAGTGTGGTGCACATTCCCACCAAGCATTCTGCCTTTTTTAAAGGTAGGCCATCTAGGGGCAGAATGCTTGGTGGGAACGTGCACCACACTGGAGTCATTATACAGAGCTAGTTACTGAGTAACTGGACAGATTTCCAGACATTTTTTTTTTTTAAACTTTATTTCTCTGGAACTTAGATTGACTTCACTCTCAAGCCCCCATTTCCACCGAAAGTAGAAAACATAAATCTTCCTAACTCAAGCTTTCTTAGTTTCATCTGCATGAGATGTCTTGTAGAAACAGCGATGAAAAGCAAGGCATGTGTAGCCTCTACTCTTGTGTTCCCAAGCTCATCTAGTTTTTCTTTCTTTTTTTTTTCACTTTGGCTGACAGATCTGAGTGGATAGAAAGTTCAGGCTGCAGTACAAGCTGCTCTTAAGCCCTATGACCAAAATACCAATGACCAATAATACTCAAAGGGTCTAGGGCAGGGGTTCCCAACCCCCAGGCCATGGACCAGTACTGCTCCATGGCAGGAGCAGTAGGAACCCAGCTGGATGGCAGGAGGTGAGCTTCCTCTGAGTCTCCCCATCACTTGCATTACCGCCTGAAACATCCCCTCTCCCCTTCCATGGAAAATTTGTCTTTCACAAAATAGGTCCCTGGTGGCAAAAAGGTTGGGAACCGCAGGTCTGGTGCATGTCTATCTAGAGACTTCTGTTAGCACCAATAGGCAATTCAGAGCATATACCTTAAAGATTTGGAAGCAATTTATTATCATCTCTTTTTCAAACAATATTAATCTGAAGTTAAATAACTTGTCTAAAGACAGACAGGTGGGAGGTGGTAGAGCCAACACGAACCCATGTCATTTGAATTAGCCAGCACACTCTATTGGCTTCCGTAATAAACACTCAGGGCTTCAATTATAGCACTGGTTGTTGTTGTTATTGTGGGCTCCCCCAGTGGGTCAGCAATAAAGAATCCTCCTGCAATGCAGGAGATGCAGAGACATGAGCTTGATTCCTGGGTCAGGAAGGTCCCCTGGAGGAGGAAATGGCAACCCAGTACAGTAATCTTGTCTGGAAAATCCCATGGACAGAGGGGCCTGGGAGGCTACAGTCCATGGGGTTGCAAAAGAGTCAGACACAACTGATCGACTAAACAACAATAACTTCAATTACGGGACTTATCTTGATCTAATCTATGCCTAGTCTTCCCACTAAATGGTAAATTAACTAACATGAAGTCACTATTTCTTGATATCCCACACTACCCTGCAGAATGCCTCTCACAGAACGGATTCTGCATTGAATGTCTGTAGGATTTGATAGCTACATCTCCACCCTTGAGGTATAACACTTACCTACGATGTGCTGACTTGGCAATCAATGAGCACCATAGCAGGGCTTCCTGGGTGACTCCGTGGTAAAAATCTACCTGCCAATGTAAGAATGCCAGAGATATGAGTTCAATCCCTCGGTCAGGAAGATCCTCTGAAGAAGGAAACAGTACCCCCGTTCCAGTATTCTTGCCTGGATAAACCCAGAGACAGAGGAGCCTGGCAGGCTACAGTCTGTGGGGTCACAAACAGCTGGACATGACTGAGCGACTGAGCACGTGCACAAGTATCATAGTAGTCTTTCCCCTGCCAAACCCAATGCCAAGGAGTCTCCTAAGTTACATTAGAATCAGAGCATCCATGTGCCCATGCCTGTGATCCTCTCTTGCAAAGTGCTTTCCTCATGACATCTGCTTTATAACCCACCCAAACGGAGCATGACTCTCCTCTGTGGGCAAAGTCATATTCTGAGACCTTTGATCACAACAAAACAGAAATTATACATCCAAAAACCAGACATCTGTAACCAGACATCTGTAAAAACCAGGTACAGTGCTAAGCAATATCCAGATATTAAAGTGTTCTTGCGTTTGACTGAAGGCATGATTCCTTTACTTTTGACCTTCGGCCTCAAAGCTAGTGGTGACGCCACCTTGTGAGCGTAATCAGGTAACCCCACGCAAGAGTAACAAATAGCCAATTACAAAGTTTCACTCCCGGCCTAAACTGTGGGCCCAGGTGACGCCCAAATGTCATCGTCTTTTACGTTATTCAGGACACTGAGAGTCAACCTCCTCCCTAATCTCTGTAGCAAGAAAGAAAGCACAAGGTATGATTTTTCAACAAAGGGGGTTACAGCAGGGGATTTGTGGGCATTATTACTTGTGAAAATCAACATAGGCTTTGACATGTTTTGCTAAAGAACAACAGACAATGTTGATCCATTTGCTCCTCAGGAGACAGTAAAAGGACAAACTGACATCAGGAGATCTTAGACATCATGGGGTCTTCCACCACATTTGTCTACACCATGGGATTATGTCTAGTGAAAGTCTTCTTAAATGAGAAATCATAAGAATGAGAGGACATGTCTCAAGACCAGAAGATTGTCTCTGGGCCTCTGTGTGGGGACCACTCTATGAGCTGTTCAGTACTCGGCATCGCCTATCGGACTTTACCAAAATCTTTGGGAAATTCTGCAGTGAGAGATATTTGGCCCATTCATTCAGCCAACACACAGTTTTGGAAATCTTAGACTCTGGGGAAAACTACTAAGTCTTCTGGAGTGAAGAGGAATGTGAATGGGAGACAAAGCAGATGAGGTCTCTTTCCTCAAGGAATGTGGACTTTAGTAGCAGAGGCAGGAAATCAGACAAGCAATTGCAACCACTGTGTGAAAAGCTATAATAAAGGAGGTTCAAGGATACAGTAGTTAACTCAGGGGAAGGGAAGGAAACCCAGCAGAGGTGACATCTAAGTGGACACCTGGGGAATTCCCTGGTGGTTCAGTGGTGAGGACTCCACACTCTCGTTGCCAAAGGTCTAGGTTCAATCCCTGGTGAGGGAACTAAGATCCCAGAAGCCATGTGGTGCAGTCAAAAATAAATAAATAAACAAATAAAATGGTTAGTTAAAAAAAATGTCTATTAAAAAAATAGACATCTGAAGGATGTTTGCAGGTCAGGAAGCAACAGTTAGAACCGGACATGGAACAACAGACTGGCTCCAAATAGGAAAAGGAGTACGTCAAGGCTGTATATTGTCACCCTGCTTATTTAACTTCTATGCAGAGTACATCATGAGAAACACTGGGCTGGAAGAAGCACAAGCTGGAATCAAGATTGCTGGGAGAAATATCAATAACCTCAGATATGCAGATGAAACCACCCTATGGCAGAAAGTGAAGAAGAACTAAAGAACCTCTTGATGAAAGTGAAAGAGGAGAGTGAAAAAGTTGGCTTAAAGCTCAACATTCAGAAAATGAAGATCATGGCATCCGGTCCCATCACTTCATGAGAAATAGATGGGAAACAGTGGAAACAGTGGCTGACTTTATTTTGGTGGGCTCCAAAATCACTGCAGATGGTGGTTGCAGCCATGAAATTAAAAGATGCTTACTCCTTGGAAGGAAAGTTATGACCAACCTAGACAGCGTATTAAAAAGCAGGGACATTCCTTTGCCAACAAAGGTCCATCTAGTCAAGGCTATGGTTTTTCCAGTGGTCATGTATGGATGTGAGAGTTGGACTATAAAGAAAGCTGAGCACTGAAGAATTGATGCTTTTGAACTGTGGTGTTGCAGAAGACTCTTGAGAGTCCCTTGGACTGCAAGGAGATCCCACCAGTCCATCCTAAAGGAGATCAGTCCTGGGTATTCATTGGAAGGACTGATGTTGAAGCTGAAACTCCAATACTTTGGCCACCTCATGCGAAGAACTGACTTATTTGAAAAAACCCTGATGCTGGGAAAGACTGAGGGCAGGAGGAGAAGGGGACGACAGAGGATGAGATGGTTGGATAGCACCACCGACTCACTGGACATGAGTTTAGGTGGACTCCGGGAGCTGGTGATGGACAGGGAGGCCTGGTGTGCTGCAGTTCATGGGGCTGCAAAATGTCGGACATGACTGAGCGTCTGAACTGATCTGAACTGAAGGATGTTAGACTTTGCCATATGATAAAGAGATGGTGGGGCTAGGAGGTGTGGGAACACTCTTTTAGGTGGAAATAATAGAATATTTGAAGATAAAGAAGAGTGGAAGAAGGAAGAAAATAGTGGGACTGGGCCACAATGTTGACATCGGTCAAGTGGTGGAAGATGAGGCTGAAGATGGAGACAGTCAACGGGATCCAGTGCTGCCGAAGGGTGCCACATGTCTGTGGATTCTAGATAGCTAGCTGCTGCTGCTGCTGCTGCTAAGTTGCTTCAGTCGTGTCCGACTCTGCTTACGCATTTTGTTTCAAGTTGCATGGCATTCCATTGTACAGATGCACCAAATGTATTTACTTAGAAGGTGATAGGTAATCTTTCACTACCATGTATGATGCTACAGCGTATCACTTTGCCCATGAGAGCACAGCCCCCGTTGTCCATGACTGCTTTCTCAGTTAATCCTCACCTTACTCTCCACTCCACAGAGGCTGAGAAAAGGGCTCGGGTGCAGTTAGTCTATTGAAATGTAATTCCAGGAAACAGCAGAAAGGGAGTAGGGAGAGGGAGGTGAGGGGGAGGAAATGCCAATATGAAAGTGTGTCTGAAAAGTTGCCAGGACCCCCGAGATATGTACAGAGCACCCGCAGAATTGTTTACATGGAGACAAGGCTGGAGCACTTATCCGCCGCCTCCCATGCCCCCCCTAGAAAAAACTTGCATTAGTTCCCCCTCAGGGCCAAGCTGAATTTCCCCTACAAGAAGCTCACTAAAGGTTACTGTCCGCTGAGATGAGTCTGAGAAACCAAAAAAACTGTCCACAGCAAGCTGGCTGAGGTATGTGGTGGGATTATAGAAACATCAGTCATATTTGCCTTTGTGAAATTCAGAAAAAAAGGCGCTCTATCTAAGCAGAGCCAATCCTGCATTCTCCTTGCTTGGTGAGTAGACAGCATCTCTGTGTTGATTTGAAAAAGACTTCTTTCTCTAGGCTTTTATCACCCTGCTCCAGGGCCAGCGTGCACAACTAGAAAAAAAAATAGACTGAATTTCAGCCCCTTGGCCAAAGGTATTCAAGCAGTGACCAACTTGTACAACCATATCGCACGCCCCGGTATGTCTCTATCAGGAGAGTCGTTTTCTCAAAATGGCCCAGAAGTATCCAGAGGTTCTATCCCCAGCTCCGTGGATTCCTTATGTGTCTGCAGATCTCTGGGCACTCTCCCTGTGCATGCTCCTCTCTGGAACTCTATTCATAAATGCCATCCACCCTGGCCTCAGTTCGGTTCAGTCTCTCACCCATGTCCAACTCTTTGCAACCCCATGGACTGCGGCACACCAGGCTTCCCTGTCCATCACCAACTCCTGGAGCCGGCCAATGTCCATCAAGTCAGTGATGTCATCCAACTATCTCACCCTCTGTCATCCCCTTCTCCTCCCACCTTCAATCTTTCCCAGCATCAGGGTCTTTTCCAATGAACCAGTTCTTCGCATCAGATGGCCAAAGTATTGGAGTTTCAGCTTTAGCATCAGTCCTTCCAATGAATATACAGGACTGATTTCCTTTAGGATAGACAGTTGGATCTCCTTGCTATCCAAGGGACTCTCAAGATACTTCTCCAACACCACAGTTCAAAAGCATCAATTCTTCAGTGTTCAGCTTTCTTTATAGTCCAACTCTCACATCCATACATGACTACTGGAAAAACCATAGCCTTGACTAGATGGACCTTTGTTGGCAAAGTAATGTCTCTGCTTTTTAATATGCTGTCTAGGTTGGTCATAGCTTTTCTTCCAAAGAGCAAGCATCTTTTAATTTCACTGTGATTTTGGAGCCCAACTAAAGAAAGTCTGTCACTGTTTCCATTGTTCCCCCATCTATTTCCCATGAAGTGATGGGACCAGATGCCATGATCTTAGTTTTCTGAATGTTGAGTTTTAAGCCAACTTTTTCACTCTCCTCTTTCACTTTCATCAAGAGGCTCCTTAGTTCTTCTTCACTTTCTGCCATAAGGGTGGTGTCATCTACGTATCTGAGGTTATTGATATTTCATTCAGCAATCTTGATTCCAGCTTGTGCTTTATCCAGCCTGGCATTTCACATGATGTACTCTGCATATAAGTTAAATAAGCAGGGTGACAATATACAGACATGACGTACTCCTTTCCCAATTTGGAACCAGTCTGTTGTTCCATGTCCAGTTCTAACTGTTGCTTCTTGATCTGCATACCTCAGGAGGCACTTCAGGTGGTCTGGTATTCCCATCTCTTGAAGAATTTTCCATAGCTTGTTATGATCCACACAGTCAAGGCTTTGGCATAGTCAATGAAGCAGAAGTAGATGTTATTCTGGAACTCTCTTTCTTTTTCTCTGATCCAACAGATATTGGCAATTTGATTTCTTGTTCCTCTGCCTTTTCTAAATTCAGCTTGAACATCTGGAAGTTCACAATTCATGTACTGTTGAAGCCTGGTTTGGAGAACTTTCAGCATTACTTTGCTAGCATGTGAGATGAGCGCAATTGTGCAATAGTTTGAAGATTCTTTGGCATTGCCCTTCTTTGGGATTGGAATGAAAACTGACCTTTTCTAGTCCTGTGGCCACTGCTGAGTTTTCCAAATTTGCTGATATCTTGAGTGCAGCACTTTCACAACATCATATTTTAGGATTTGAAATAGCTCAACTGGAATTCCATCACCTAGCTTTGTTCGTAGTGATGCTTCCTAAGGCCTACTTGACTTTGCATTCCAGGATGTCTGGCTCTAGGTGAGTGATCACACCATCATGATTATCTGGGTCATGAAGATCTTTTTGTACAGTTCTTCTGTGTACTCTTGCCACCTCTTCTTAATATCTTCTGCTTCTGTTAGGTCCATACCATTTCTGTCCTTTATTGTGCCCATCTTTGCATGAAATGTTCCCTGGGTATCTCTAATTTTCTTGAAGAGATCTCTAGTCTTTCTCATTTGATTGTTTTCCTCTATTTCTTTGCATTGATCTCTGAGGAAGGCTTTCTTATCTCTCCTTGCTATTCTTTGGCACTTGGCATCCAGATGAGTATATCCTTCCTTTTCTCCTTTGCCTTTCACTTGTCTTCTTTTCTCAGCTATTTGTAAGGCCTCCTCAGACAACCATTGTGCCTTTTTGCATTTCTTTTCTTGAAGATGGTCTTGATCCCTGCCTCCTGTACAAAGTCACAAACCTCTGTCCATAGTTCTTCAGGCACTCTATCAAATCTAATCTCTTGAATCTATTTGTCACTTCCACTATATAATTGTAAGGGCTTTGATTTAGGTCATACCTGAATGGTCTAGTGGTTTTCCCTACTTTCTTCAATTTAAGTCTGAATTTGGCTATAAGGAGTTCATGATCTGAGCCACAGTCAGCTCCTGGTCTTGTTTTTCCTGACTGTATAGAGCTTCTCCATCTTTGGCTGCAAAGAATATAATCAGTCTTATTTCTGTATTGACCATCTGGTGATGTCCATGTGTAGAGTCTTCTCTTGTGTTGTTGGAAGAGGGTGTTTGCTATGACCAGTGCATTCTCTTGGCAAACTCTGTTAGCCTTTGCCCTGCTTCATTTTGTACTCCAAGGCCAAATTTGCCTGTTACTTCAGGTATCTCTTGACTTCTACTTTTGCATTCCAGTTCCCTATCATAAAAAGGACAACTTTTGGAGGTGTTAGCTCTAGAAAATCTTGTTGTTCTTCATAGAACTGTTCAACTTCAGCTTCTTCGGTGTTACTGGCTGGGGCATAGGCTTGGATTACTGTGGTATTGAATGATTTTCCTTGGAAATGAACAGAGATCATTCTGTCATTTTTGAGATTGCACCCAAGAACTGCATTTTGGCCTCTTTTGCTGACCATGATGGCTACTCCATTTCTTCTAAGGGATTCCTGCCCACAGTAGTAGATATAATGGTCATCTGAGTTAAATTCACCCATTCCAGTCCATTTCAGTTCACTGATTCCTAGAATGTCGATGTTCACTCTTGCCATCTTCTGTTTGACCACTTCCATTTACCTTGATTCTGGATCTGACATTCCAGGTTCCTATGCAGTATTGCTCTTTACAGCATCAGACTTTACTTCCATCATGAGCCCTGGCCTCCCCATGGTCTAAACCCTATTCCCCACACCGGAGACCCCCTGAGCCTCCCTTGCCTTGTCAAATTGGAACCTCTCTGCAGGCAGTGATCTTGGACACTGAAAGCATTCACCTTGCTTGTATTCCCAGTCTCTCAGATCACTCTTCTTGGCTGCCTGGTGGCCAATATTTTGAAAGTCATGATTTCATATACTTGGTCTGAATTTACAGTTGTTAAATATTAATATGAAGGTAAATTTGACATCAGTTACTCCTTTTTGGCCAAAAATGGGAATCTCTGTATACTCATGAAAAAAAAATTATTATTGGGCTGGTTTGGATCTTTCTTGCATCAGGTGAGATCTTTCCTTGCGGTGCATGAACTCTCTAGTTGTGGCTCAGGGGCTTAGTTGCGTGGCATGTGGGACCTTAGTTTTCCAACCAGGGATTGAACCCACGTTCTCTGCATTGCAAGGTGAATTCTTAACCACTGGGACACCAAGGAAGTCCCTGTATATGCATTTCTAATTTCGATAAATACTCCCAGAATTATTTTCACACCAGTGGTACCAATCTTTACTCCAACTGGCAGCAACATGTGAGGCCCGTGTCTTCATGTGCCAGCCACAAGACAGAATATTATCAAAATGTGTTTACCTTTGCCAGATTGATGGGTAAAATGGTGTCCAATGATAGTTTTAATATGCATTATCTTGCTGTGAGTGATATTGAGACTCTTTTAGGATAGTTAAGAACCATTTGCATTTCCTTTCCCATGATCTCTTTATTCACATCTTTTGCCCATTTTTTCTGGGTTGTTGGTACTTTTCTTTTTGACATATGTCAAGGTCCATTATTTCACAGGGTCACATTATCAGTTGAAGGTCACATCAAGTCAGAGGCTAAGGTGACTTTATAGTGCATCTCATGTCATAGTGTTTCATTTATGAAGTAGCATCATATTTTAGATTTTGCCATAGTATTTCTTGAGTAAAATGTGAAAATGAAAATACCTTCTCAGCTAAAATAATGGTCTCAATACGTGAGAAGTGTTAGTCACTCAGTCATGTCCAACTCTTTATGACTCCTTTAGGATCCCACCAGGCTCCTCTGTCCATGGGGTTCTCCAAGCAAGAGTGGGTAGCCATTCCCTTCTCCAGGGGATTTTCCCAAGTCAGGGACCTAACCCAGGTCTCCTGCAATGCAGGCAGATTCTTTACTGTCTGAGCTACCAGGGAAGCCAATATATGAGAACACACATGTAAATATGTTTTGAAGCAGGAACTTCCAAGACAGGTACATTTATTACTATGTAAGTGCCTTGAGGGAAGAGATCATGTCTTATTTTTATAGTTTAATACATTTTAGTCTTTCTCACCATATATATATACACACTCTATCTTAAAAGGATTCTCTGATAAAAAATTGATACATTACCCCCAAATTGATACAAAGGCAGAAATTCTAAGCTTTCCTTTTATTGTTATAACTGTCTTCTAGCTTCCTTTTTTAGACTGCATTTTCTTCCGTCTTATATGCTAATTTCCTTAGTATTCAGTCTATATTTTTTCAACCCCTTGAGGAAGGATTTAATATGTCTTCATTTTCATTAAAAAGAACTCAGCTTTACCAAACTTTTGAAAGCAAAACACTTTTTCAAAAACAAAATTTTTGTTATTGAGACAAAATGTAAATATAGTGAAAAGCATCCATCTTAAAGGAACAATCTAATAAGGGTAAATCTACAGACAGGATGCTGGATGTCTGCATTATGGTGGTGTGAGTTATTACTTTTCTCTCCCCTTTGATTTCAGTTAAGTGAACATTCATAATTTAAAAAAAAAATGCCTCTGCAGAGCACACCAGGACACCTGAAAGATCTATCCATCTATGCATCGGAAACTGGGTTGACTGGACCACAAAGAAGATGGCAGAGCAAGAGACGTGGTGGCAGAGCCAATGGCAGCAAAGGCCGTGGCTGGTCCAGAAGCAAGCCAGCACGAGGTGGTGGAGGGTGAGGGCGCTAAATGGGAGTGTGCCTGGCCATGCAAGCTGCAGCTGCAGGGACCAGTTGCTCTCTCTAAGGAGAGACCACAGTGACTAGCGAGAACAAAAGAGACGCTTTCATATCTCTTGCTGCCTGCCTTGGGAGGCAAGGAGACGGCTCATAGACCTCTGACATCACCCCAGGCTTGAGGATCCCCCTACTGGGCTATGTGTTAGTCGCTCAGTTGTATCTGACTCTTTGCGACCGCATGGACTGTAGCCCACCAGGCTCCTCTGTCCATGAAATTCTCCAGGCAAGAATGCTGGAGTGGGTAGCCATTCCGTTCTCCAGGGGATCTTCCCAACCCAGGGATTGAACCCAGGTCTCTTCCATTGCAGGCAGATTCTTTGAGCCACTAGGGAAGCCCCTCTACTGGCCATAGGCATATTCAAGTGCTAAGTACGCACATTCCCCACTTCCTGCACCCTGAAATAGGCACTTATGCTGCCACCACATTCGCTTTTTTCTTTTAATGCACCATGGGTCAGTTCCAGAGCAAGAAGCCTAAAACCTGTGCTGTATCACCACCTTCTGGAAACATAAGAAAAGTTCCTAACTACCGTTCCTAACTACCAACCTGTTAGATAAACAAAGCCTTGCCTGAAAAAAAGGGTGTGCATTATTTCAAATGCAGCAGCAGAGGCAGTTTTCATCAAACATCATAAAAAGTCACAGTGATATGGTATCACAAAAGTAAAATGACAGTTCTTCAACAGCCAAAGCCAAAAACATGGAATATTGAGATGTAAATCATAAAGAATGTAAATAGCTGTTACAAAGAAAATCCATGAGCTACAAGAAAGCTCAGAAAGGCAATTCAATGAATCCCAAAATAAAATTAATGGACAGAAGGAGTACTTTACCAAAGAGATGGAAATTCTAAAAAAATAAGCAAATAAAAATTCTGCAGGTGAAGAACCCAATAGATAAGATGAAGAGTGAATGAGAATGCAATGGAAATAGAACAGGTCATGTGGAAGAGAGAGTGAATGAACTTGAAGGTAGGTGCCGGGAGCCTGCGAGAGACATTCCACTCGTGACAAAGGTCATGAGGAAGGAGGCTCGGCATACGCAAAGGCGGGATCCAGCCTCAGGAGTCCCCCCAGATATTCTCGAGCATCTACCCCCAAAAAACCAGAGTCTGCCTACTTTATTGCTTTGTGCTCTCACCTCTGACTTTACTGGGGGCTGTCCCCCACCACCATCTCACTCTCTCTGTCAAAGAGTTAACTTACAGCTCCAATTAATAAAGTTCCTGGGCAATTAGGAGTGTTTAAATCCAAACCCCTCAGATCGCTCTCTAACTTGCCTGACAAGTTTACCCAGACTCCTACAGCTATGCATAAGATTATTTACAGTCTCCCAGCCTCGAGAGGCACGGGAAGCTTAAGATATTCAAATAGCGTAGAGCCTCTCAGAGAGTTAGAAACTATCAGAATAAAACTAGTAAAAGATTTCATTGATGAACCAATGCTTGCTGCCAAGTTTCCACATCCCCTGTGTTGTATCCTTGAATGTGTATTAATTAATAGTTGGTATGTAGAAAAAATAAGTAGTGGCCTTGGTGTTAGTAACTTTAGACCCTTAAGGTAATAAATTCTTTCCTTTGTTGTAAACCCATTACACATCCGCCCTATAGGAATGCAATTTTATCTTCGGAAGATGGTGCCAACCCTTAAAATAATTACTCTTAGAGAAAATAAGTCTTTGTTGATAAGTCTTTGTCAAGAGTCATAAAATGTTAATAAGCCTTCTGGCCAGAAGATGATGTAAATCACCTAAACCATTTGTATATGATAAATTTGCAGGAAAGAAACCCTGGTTTTTGATAAGGATCAAAGACTGCTGACTTTGCATCCCCTATTATCCTCTATGTGTAACTTAGGGTATATAAGCCTCTGTTGAAAATAAAGCTATGGGCCTTGCTCACCAAAGCTTGGTCTCCCCATGTCATTCTTCCCCTTAACTTCCAGCTGAGTCTCCATCTGGAGCGCGGATATCCTCTGCGACCATTTATTTGCCTGGGCTTCTAAGACCCACTCGAGAAGGTGTCTAAGGTAGGGCACCTTCCGCTATTCGAGAGGGCACCTACGGCCTCCGTGGTCAGAGCTAACCTGGTGTCACAGGTTATATTGATTTTCCGTGTAAACCAAGCTACTCAGCTTCTTTTCTCCACTGAATTTTCCTACTGAGCTATCCTCGTTCTATTATTCTTTATATCTTTGATGAATAAATAAATAAATAGTCGCCAACGCCGTCTCTCCTTCGAATACCCTGGATCAGCCGGGGCTGGACCCCGGCAGGTAGGAATATAGAAATGATTGGGGTGGAAAAGGAGAGAGTATAAAGATTTTTAGAAAGTGAAGAAAACCTGACTCCATTAGAAGAGCCAACAGAAAGAAACTCCCTGGTGGTCCAGTGGTTAGGACTCCATGCTTTTACTCCTGGGGCTAAGGTTCGATCCCTGGTCAGGGAACTAAGATCCTACAAGCCAAGTGGTATGGCCAAAAAAAAAAAAAGTCAACATAAGAATAATGAGTGTAATGACTGTCCCAGCAGCTGCAGAGAGTGAGAAGGGAGCAGAGTGTATTTAAAGAAATAATAGTTGAGAACTTCTCAAACCTGGAGAAGGAACTAGAAATTTGAGTCCACAATGCTAAAAGAACACCTTATTATCTCAACCAAAAAGACCTTCTCCAAGACATATTGTATCAAAACTGTCAAGAGACAACCATAAAGAAAGGATTTTAAAGGCAGCCAGGGAGAAAGACAGTAGCCTATAAAGTTACCCCCATTCGGCTATCAGCAGATTTCTCAGCAGATATAACAATTGTTATGTAAAGCAGTGCAATATATTCAGCAATTAATAACAGATATTAAGGGACAAATAGACAACAATACAATAATTGTATGAAACTTCAGTACTAGAACCTTGAAGATGAGGAGTACAGTGGCCAGCCACTGGAAGTTGACAATGACCAATTGGGAGCACCATCAAAGCCGATCCTCTTACAAGAAGCTGCCCAAGAACTCAAAGTCAACCATTCTACAGTCACTTGGCATTTGAAGCAAATTGGAAGGGTGAAAAAGCTCAGTAAGTGGCTGCCTCATGAGCTGATTGCAGATCAAAAAAAATCGTTCTTTTGAAGTGTTGTCTTCTCTTATTCTACACAGCAACAATGAACCATTGCTCAATTGGATTGTGATGTGAGACAAAAAATGGATATATAAGACAACCGGCAAAGACCAACTCAGTGGCTGGACCGAGAAGAAGTTCCAAAGCACTTCCCAAAGCCAAACTTGCACCTATAAAGGGTCATGGTCACTATTTGATGGTCTGCTGGCTGTCTGATCCACCACAGCTTTCTGAATCCCAGCCGAAACCACCACATCGAGAAGTATGCTCAGGAAATCGATGAGATGCACTGAAAACTGCAACACCCGCGGCCAGCACTGGTCAACAGAAAGGGCCCCGTTCTTCTCCCAGGCGATGCCTGACTGCACATCGCCCAACCAAAGCTTCAAAAGTTGAACGAATTGGGCTACAAAGTTTTACCTCATCTGCCATATTCACCTGACCTCTCGCTGACTGACAGCCACTCCTTCAAGCATTTTGACAACTTTTTGCAGGGAAAATGCTTCCACAGCCAGCAGGAGGCAGAAAATGCTTTCCAAGACTTCATCCAATCCCAAAGCATGAATATTTATGCTACAGGAATAAACAAATTTATTTTTCATTGGCAAAAGTGTGTTGATTGTAATGGTTCCTATTTTGATTAATAAAGATGTGCCTGAGCCTAGTTATGATTTAAAATTCAGGGTCTGAAACCATAATTACTTTTGCATCAACCTAATAATAAATGCTCACGTTAAGAAATCAGAAAGGTCTCAAATAAACAACCTTACTTTACACAAGGAACTAAAGAACACACTCAGCCTCAAGTTAGCAAAAGAAAGGAAATAATAAGAACCAGAACAGAAATAATTGAAATGGAGACCAGAAGGACAATAGAAAAGGTCAATAAAACAAAAAGCTGGTTCTTCAAAAAGATAAAAAAAAATTGACAAACTTTCAGCTAAACTAAGACAAAAGGAGAGAAGATTCAACTAAATAAAAATAGAAATGATATTACAGCAATACATAGAATCATAAGAGACTATTATGAACAGTCATATGGCAACAAACTATATAGAAGGAATGGATACATTTGTAGAAACACATAATCCACGAAGACAGAATAAGGAAAAAACAGAAAATCTGAACATAATAATAAAAGCAGATATTGAATCAGCAATCAAAACACCCTCAACACAGAAATCTCCAAAGCTAGTATGACTTCACCAGAGAATCCTATCAAACATTTAAAGGATTAACACCAATCTTCCTCAAACTCTTCCAAAATATTGAGCAGGAGGGAACTCTTAGAAATTCATCCTGTACAAAATTAGCATTACTTTGATACCCAAATCAGATAAGGGTATCACAAGAAAAGAAAACTATAGACCAATATCCTTGATTAATATAGATGCCAAAATTCTCAACAAAATATTAGCAACCTAAATTTAAGAACACATGAGGGTTATAAATTCAGACTTAAAATGAAGAAAGTGGGGAAAACCACTAGACCATTCAGTTCAATTCAGTTCAGTTCAGGTATGACCTAAATCAAATCCCTTATGATTATACAGTAGAAGTGAGAAATAGATTTAAGGGCCTAGATCTGATAGACAGAGTGCCTGATGAACTATGGACGGAGGTTCGTGACATTGTACAGGAGACAGGGATCAAGACCAGCCCCATGGAAAAGAAATGCAAAAAAAGCAAAATGACTGTCTGAGGAGGCCTTACAAATAGCTGTGAAAAGAAGAGAAGTGAAAAGCAAAGGAGAAAAGGAAAGATATAAGCATCTGAATGCAGAGTTTCAAAGAATAGCAAGGAGAGATAAGAAAGCCTTCCTCAGAGATCAATGCAAGGAAATAGAGGAAAACAACTGAATGGGAAAGACTAGACATCTCTTCAAGAAAATTAGAGATACCCAGGGAACATTTCATGCAAAGATGGGCTTGATAAAGGACAGAAATGGTATGGACTTAACAGAAGCAGAAGATATTAAGAAGAGGTGGCAAGAGTGCACAGAAGAACTGTACAAAAAGATCTTCACGACCCAGATAATCATGATGGTGTGATCATTCACCTAGAGCCAGACATCCTGGAATGTGAAGTCAAGTGGGCCTTAGGAAGCATCACTATGAACAAAGCTAGTGGAGGTGATGGCATTCCAGTTGATTTATTTCAAATCCTGGAAGATGATGCTGTGAAAGTGCTGCACTCAAGATATCAGCAAATTTGGAAAACTCAGCAGTGGCCACAGGACTGGAAAAGGTCCGTTTTCATTCCAAAGAAAGGCAATGCCAAAGAAAGCTCAGACTACTGCACAATTGCACTCATCTCACATGCTCGTAAAGTAATGCTCAAAATTCTCCAAGCCAGGCTTCAGCAGTACGTGAACCGTGAACTTCCAGATGTTCAAGCTGGTTTTAGAAAAGGCAGAGGAACCAGAGATCAAATTGCCAACATCTGATCGATCATAGAGAAAGCAAGAGAGTTCCAGAAAAACATCTATTTCTGCTTTATTGACTATGCAAAGCCTTTGACTGTGTGGATCACAATAAACTGAGGAAAATTCTGAAAGAGACGGGAATACCAGACTACCTGACCTGCCTCTTAGGAAGCAACAGTTAGAACTGGACATGGAACAACAGACTGGTTCCAAATAGGAAAAGGAATACGTCAAGGCTGTATATTGTCACCCTGCTTATTTAACTTATATGCAGAGTACATCATGAGAAACGCTGGGCTGGAAGAAGAACAAGCTGGAATCAAGATTGCCGGGAGAAATATCAATAACCTCTGATATGCAGATGATACCACCCTTATGGCAGAAAGTGAAGAGGAACTAAAAAGCCTCCTGATGAAAATTAAAGAGGAGAGTGAAACAGTTGGCTTAAAGCTCAACATTCAGAAAACTAAGATCATGGCATCTGGTCCCATCACTTCATGGCAAATAGATGGGGAAACAATGGAAACATTGTCAGACTTTATTTTTTTGAGTTCCAAAATCACTGCAGATGGTGATTGTAGCCATGAAATTAAAAGACACTTACTCCTGGGAAGGAAAGTTATGAACAACCTAGATAGCATATTGAAAAGCAGAGACATTACTTTGCCAACAAAGGTCCATCTAGTCAAGGTTATGGTTTTTCCAGTGGTCATGTATGGATGTGAGAGTTGGACTGTGAAGAAAGTTGAGTGCAGAATTGATGCTTTTGAACTGTGGTGTTTGTGAAGACTCTTGAGAGTCCCTTGGGCTGCAAGGAGATCCAACCAGTCCATCTTAAAGGAGATCAGTCCTGGGTGTTCATTGGAAGGTCTGATGCTGAAGCTGAAACTCCAATACTGTGGCCACCTCATGCTAAGAGTTGACTCATTGGAAAAGACCCTGATGCTGAAAGGGATTGGGGGCAGGAGGAGAAGGGGACGACAGAGGATGAGATGGCTGGATGGCATCACTGACTCGATGGACATGAGTCTGAGTGAACTCCAGGAGTTAGTGATGGACAGGGAGGCCTGGCGTGCTGTGATTCATGGGGTCGCAAAGAGTTGGACACGACTGAGCGACTGAACTGAACTGAGGATTATATACCATGACCAAGTATAATTTATCCCTTGGATGATGTAAGGATGATTCAATATATGCAAATCAATAAATGTAACATATCACAACAATGTGCTTTCCAGATCGCACTAGTGGTAAAGAATTCGCCTGCTAATGCAGGAGATATAAGAGACTCGGGTTCAATCCCTGGATTGGGAAGATCCCTTGGAGGAGGGCATGGCAACCTACACCAGTATTCTTGCCTGGAGAATTCCATGGAGGAGCCTGGCGGGCTACAGTCCATAGTGTTGCAAAAAGTTGGACATGACTGAAGCAACTAAACCACCACCACCACCACCATCATACCAATAAAAGGAACAATAAAAATCACATGATCATTTCAGTAGATACAGAAAAAGTATTTGACAAAATACAACATCTTTTCATGGTAGAAACACTTAATAGACTGGGTATAGCAGGAATATACCTCAATGTAATAAAAGGTGTGTAGGAGAAACTCATAGCCAACATGACACTCAATGGAGAGAAATTTTAAATGTTTGTTCTAAGATCAGAAACAAGGATAGGATACCCACCCTCACCACTCCTATTCACTGTAGTCCTGGAAGTCCTAGCTGGAACAATTAGGCAAGATAAAGAAATAAAAGGCATCCAAAACAGAAAGGAAGAAATAAAACTGTCATTGCTTGCTGATAATATGATCTTATACTAGAAAATCCCAAAGAATCAGTTAAAAACAAACAAACAAACAAAAAAAATCCTTATTTTTACTTATGAACACACGAACTGTATATCTCCTAACGGTAAACTGAATAACTCTATTATTCTTTATCAGAAATATTGTTTACTGAATTCTCTTTCTACAAAGTCACCCAAAACTAAAGCCTAAAAGTCATCCTGCACTTCCCTGGTGGCTCAGTGGTAAAGAATCTGCCTGCCAATGCAAGAGATCTGGAAAGGTCCCACATGCTGAGGAACAGCTAAGACCCTGAGCCACAAGTATTGAGCTTGCGCTCTAGAGCCAGGGAGCTGCAGCTGCTGAACCCACATGCCACAGCTACTGAAACCCGCCTGCTCTAGAGCCTGCGCTCTGCAACGAGAGAGGCCACTAGAGAGGAGGCCTGCTCACCGCAGCTAGAGGAAAGCCCGTAGCGTGAAGACCCAGCACAGCCAGAAGCAAATAAGCAAAATTAGTTTTAAATGTCATCCTATACAAATGAACTCATTTACAAAACAGAAACAGACTCACAGACACAGAAAACCAACTTACAGTTACCAAAGGGAAAAGGTGGTGGCAGAGGGGATAAATTAGGAGATTAAGATTAACAGACACAAACTACTGCATATAAAAGAGATAAAAAACAAGGTCCTACTGTATAGCACAAGATATTCAGTATCTTGTAATAAACTATAATGGAAAAAGAATGTGAAAAAGAATATATATGTATATTAATATATAAATATACTTTCTATACACCAGAATCTAACCTAACACAACATTGTAAGTCAAGTATACCTCAATAAAAATTAATTAATTAAAAATAAATCATCCTTTATTTCTCCTAATCCCTTTTCCCAAATCACTGAGTCCTTCACATTCTTCTACCTTTTGAATTTCTCTTAATACATCCTTTTCATTCAACCCTTATTACTCTGCTTTGGTTCTTAAACACCATAATTTCTCATCCAATTTCCAGACCTTCAAGTCCCACTTTCTCATTTTCATTCCACCTCCAAGTGGTTTAATAAGCAAGTTTATAAAAGGAGCCTAAATATTCATTGCGTGAAAATGATTTGTTTACATAGAAGCCCTAAGAAAACCCACAGAAAAACTGTTAAAAATAGCAGAACTTGGTAAAGTGGTTGAATATAATAAAACATTTTTTAAAAATATCTTTCCTTTATAAGGAAATAGAAGGGAAAAGTAATCTGTTTATGATGGCAAACAAAATACCTAAACCATCATAGGCAAGTTAAAAAAAAAAAAAAGAAATGTGCCATGAAGAGAAAAATAGCAAACCTCAGAAATATATAAATACAAAGAAATGTCTTTGTCACTTTTTCTCATCAGATCAGATCAGTCGCTCAGTCGTGTCCGACTCTTTGCGACCCCATGAATCGCAGCACACCAGGCCTCCCTGTCCATCACCAACTCCCGGAGTTCACCCAGACTCATGTCCATCAAGTCAGTGATGCCATCCAGCCATCTCATCCTCTGTCGTCCCCTTCTCCTCTTTTTCTCATGATAAACTCCTAATTTTTGTAAGAAAATATGTATAAATTTTTGTTCCTTGTAGACATATCCTATTGATGTCCTTGGTAGAGAGGACTGAAGAGTATAAACACGTCAGTTCAGCCCACATTAATACGTGGATTTATCGAATTGCCACCAGGAACTATTGAGGGAGAAGAGTGCTTGATGAAATAATCCTAAAATTCATGTGAAAGAACTTGTAAAATGGCAAGGAAAATTTTACAGAGAAGAACATTTAGGGGGACTAGGCTCCCTAGCTACCAAAACATTCTAAAGCCACGATAAGTAAAGGTTAAGATACAGCAAAAGAATACAAAAATGAATGAAACAGAAAAGGAAATTCCCATATATTTGTATAAACATCATAATATAATAGCTATTTTATATATTATAATTTAATTGGGAAGAAATGGATTATTCAAGGAACAATTGGGGACAAGGGTTAGATATTGAGAAAAAATATTAGTTGTTTAAGACTTTGATGTCATTTATTTATCTAATCTATTCCGAACCATAAATATAAAAGTATTTCTTAATAGTTGCTACCTCATGCCCCAGACACCAGTGTGAGTCAAATGCCTCCCACTGAACACACTGCATTGCAATAATTGTTTTACTCGTCTGTTGCCCAACTCAGACAGGGACAAAGAACTGGGAACTCAGACCAAGAGGAGAACTGCGGTGTGTCCCATCTTTGTTTGAGTGAGTGCTCAGATAGTTGCGTTTGACTCTTCGCAACCCCATGGACTGCAGCCAATGAGGCTCCTCTGTCCATGGGGCTTTCCTGTCAGTACTGCTACATGTGGGTTGCCATTTCCTCCTCCAGTGGATCTTCCAGACCCAGGGGTCAAACTTGCATCTCTTTCATCTCCTGCATTGGCAGGCAGATTCTTTACTGTTGAGCAACTGAGGAAGCTGTTTATTTTATATTAAATATCAGTATGTATAGAGTTCATAACAGAAGGGAGGGAACACTGTGTGTGCAGGCTGGTAAGCAAGACTCCCTTCAATAGCTTTTATTACTCAACTAATAATTGATGGTTGGGTAACTCAAGATTTCCTTTTAGCTGTACAAGTTTAAACAACAGCAATTTCAAAATCAAGATGTTAATTAAATGCAGATTAATGGGGATTTAAAAAGATACAGTAGTAAAATGAAGATAAACAATACCCCCCAAAGAACAGAGAACTTTCAGCTACATCTATCTTTTATTCTACATGGAATAATACCATATCTTCTTGTGTGCTGTGTGCTTAGTCGCTCAGTTGTGTCCGACTCTTTGCGACCCCCTGGATTTTAGCCCACCAGGCTCCTCTGTCCGTGGGGATTCTCCAGGCAAGAATACTGGAGTGGGTTGTCATGCACTCCTCCAGGGGATCTTCCCAACCCAGAGATCAAACTCATGTCTCTTGCATTTCAGGCTGATTGTTTACCATCTGAGCCACCAGGGAAGCCCAAGAATACTGGAGTGGGTACCTGGTCCTTCTCCAGGAGACCTTTCCCACCCAGGAATCAACCCAGGGTCTCCTGCATAGGAATACCGTATCTTCTTACATAACTCTAATTCCTCCCAGGTGTATTTCCTCATCTGCCAACATTTAAAGGAAAATACAAGATTCTTTGGTATGGCATATTTTTTTATCCTTTTTTACTTTTTTTAATTAATTAATTTTTATTGAAGCATAATGGCTTTTCAGAATTTTGCTGTTTTCTGTGGGTTAACAGTGTAAAGTTGTTGTTATTGAGCATTTTATAAACATTCATCAAGGTAATTATTTTTCCTGCTATGTTGGAGGGAACAGCTACACAGCATTGCAAAAAACTATGTATCCTCACAATGGTACAATGGAGCAACCATGTCTAGGTGTACAGAGTAGACGGGAGGGGAGACTACGTTCTACTAGATTTCCAAACAGCTTAACAGCAGCAACAGTGAGGTTTGTAGGTATGAGAGTGGTCGTGGTGGCTGTCGTTTAGTCACTCAGCTGCTTCCGACTCTGCGACCCCATGGACTGCAGCCCACCAGGCTCCCCTGTCCATAGCATTTCCCAGGCAAGAATACTGGAATGGGTTGCCATTTCCTTTTCCAGGGGATCTTCCCAACCCAGGGATCAAACCCCCGTCTCTTGCATTGACTGGCAGATTCTTTACCTCTGAACCACTGGGAATACCCAGTAGCAATTGATACTGTGGTAGGGGGGTTTATTTTGTTTTGTTTTAATATTTATCTGTTTTGGCAAGATCTTTTTTTTTTTTTTTGCAAGGTGACAAGTGGACCATTTGATGGCTTTACTGTTACATAGAAGGAAATGTCTTCTGTGTTAATGATCAGGCTCCCAAAGGAAATTCAGAAAGAAAATCCATGCTGCCAAACATGCTTTTCTTTTCCATGTATAATCCATAACTGAAGGACGCTGGATGATCTTTGGCTGGCTATTCTTCTCAATATGGTGGCCCTTTTCAAACTGAAGGCAGTGTTCATGAGCAGATGACATAGGCAGCCTAGAGAGAGAAGCTGAAGGAGGAGAGCTGGTGGCAGTTGGGAAGAAAAGGATTAGGGAGAAGTCTAATGAGGGCAGCAGGTTGCCTAATACTCTAAAACCCAAACACCATCCTTGTTCTTGCAGCAGTTTGATGGGCCCTTGTGTTTATGCTGACAGCTTCTCTCTGTCACTGCCTTCTTACTACCAACCAACCGCCTGACCCTCCATCTCATATCTCCTACTTACTCATAGTTTCTGCTTACTCATAGCTTCCAGGTGCCATACTCTGAGTCTTTTGGATTCTGTTACTACCACCAACTCTTTGGTTCCTTCTTCAGACCTACAGTTCAAATTTCCTAGGAAGAGAATCGGCTTCACCAAACATTGTCCCCATTAAAATAGAGTTTTCCTATCAGGAGATTTAATAATCACAGGGCTAAGTCTATGGATTACGGAAATATCTAGGACTTCTACAGTCAGCAAGATCTTTGGGGGAGAAAAGTTCAATACCAGACATGGAAGGAGCCTGCAGACATAGCCACATAGGCTTGTCTGGTACTAAGACACGAAAGAAAGAACTTGAGAAAGTGGGATGGATGGGGAGTCACAACATGGGTTTTGTTTCGTTGGTTGTCTGTAGTCTAGTCCCATCCATATGTCCTACAGGCTAAGGGAAGTTTTGGGTCCTAGAGTCTTGGAAATTTGGGCAGCATTTTTCATGTCTCTTACAGTACGTCAGTTCAGTTCAGTTCAGTCGTTCAGTCGTGTCCAACTCTCTGTGACCCCATGAATCGCAGCACACCAGGCCTCCCTATCCATCACCAACTCCCAGAGTTCACTCAGACTCACGTCCATTGAGTCAGTGATGCCATCCAGCCATCTCATCCTCTGTCGTCCCCTTCTCCTCCTGCCCCCAATCCCTCCCAGCATCAGAGTCTTTTCCAATGAGTCAACTCTTCGCATGAGGTGGCCAAAGTACTGGAGTTTCAGCTTTAGCATCATTCCTTACAAGGAAATCCCAGGGCTGATCTCCTTTAGAATGGACTGGTTGGATCTCCTTGCAGTCCAAGGGACTCTCAGGAGTCTTCTCCAACACCACAGTTCAAAAGCATCAATTCTTCAGCGCTCAGCTTTCTTCACAGTCCAACTCTCACATCCATACATGACTACAGGAAAAACCGTAGCCTTGACTAGACGGACCTTTGTAGGCAAAGTAATGTCTCTGCCTTTCAATATGCTATGTAGATTGGTCATAAATTTTCTTCCAAGGAGTAAGTGTCTTTTAATTTCATGGCTGCAGTCACCATCTGCAGTGATTTGGGAGCCCAGAAAAATAAAGTCTGACACTGTTTCCACTGTTTCCCCATCTATTTCCCATGAAGTGATGGGACCAGATGCCATGATCTTCGTTTTCTGAATGTTGAGTTTTAAGCCAACTTTTTCACTCTCCTCTTTCACCTTCATCAAGAGGCTTTTTAGTTCCTCTTCACTTTCCGCCATAAGGGTGGTGTCATCTGCATATATGGGGTTATTGATATTTCTCCCGGCAACCTCGATTTCAGCTTGTGCTTTTTCCAGCCCAGCGTTTCTCATGATGTACTCTGAATAGAAGTTAAATAAGCAGGGTGACAATATACAGCCTTGATAATGACCAATGTACTTGTTTCCAAACACCAGATTGCTCACTCCATGAAGCCCAGTATTGGTCTTATTTATCTTTGTGCCCTTAGTGCCTGACATGGATGATGAGCAACACGGATGATGAGTTAAGTCCAACTCTTGGCGGCCCCTTGGACTATAGCCTGCCAGGCTTCTCTGTCCATGGATCATCTTGGTGAGAATACTGGAGTGGGTTACCATTTCCTCCTCCAGGGGATCTTCCTGACCCAAGGATCAAACCCTAGTCTCCTGCAGCTCCTGTGTTGGTAGGTGGATTCTTTACCACTGAGCCACCTGGGAAGCCCTGCCTGACACAGAGTAAATGCTTAATAACTATTGATTTGAATGAATGGTTGTGGCTTGGAATCTGAATATTAAGAATGTTTCTGAATAACTTGAAAGATCATAGTATCATGGCATTTTTTTCCTATTTTGTACTTGAAAAATATTAGCAGGAAAGACATTACATCTTTTGAGATCCTTCAATACATATTGATAATGTACATAATCTGAATTTTTAAAAAATGCCTTAATATACATTTCTTTACATATTTTGCTTTTTTCCATTTAACATTCTTTTGTACACAGATTTCCAAATATTGATGTAGCCACATAGTAGATATTTTTATGAACTTCCATGGTCTTAAATAATTGTCTACTTAACCATGTCTCAGTTATTGGATGTTGAGAGATGTTATGGTGTCCAACAGAATAAAGACTTGTGTACATGTATAAGTTAATTTTCACCTCACCATAGAGGTATTTAGTTTATATTTAAAATATTCCAACCAAGAATCTGTACTCCTGAGATAGATACGCAAGCATTCCAAATAACTTATTGAAATCTACCCAACGGTTTGCTAATTAGCTGAGGGACATAATGTATAACTTTTGTTGGTGAAATGAGTGGTGGTCAAGATTCAAAGACTGGGCTTCCTTGGTGGCTCAGATGGTAAAGAATTCACCTGCCATGTGGGATATCTGCGTTCAATCCCTGGGTCAGGAAGATCCCCTGGAGAAGAAAATGAACCCCACTCCAGTATTCTTGCCTGGAGAATTCCATGGACAGAGGAGCCTGGCAGGATACAGTCCATGGGGTCACAAAGAGTAGGATACAACTTAGCGACTAACACTTTCACTGCACTTTATTGATGAGATGAGTGGTGTTCAATTCATGAATAGGGTGTCAGAATCCAAGAAGCCCAACAAGTTATTACTCTTGGTGGAGCATCTGAGGTCTAGAGCTTTGCTTTATCCAGCAGCTGTCACTTCAGAAAAGATTCCTGATAACTACAAGGTGAATTTCTGCCCAGTCCACTAAGAGTGAACCACCAACTTCAGATACAAGTCAGAGTGCCTGAAGCCAGAGATTGAGATCTGCTCTTAGTGTTGGTTACAAGATAACTTTGTGTTTGTTTGCTTACAAATGATTAGGCAGAATTTGTTTGAAGATTTGCTTTCACTGTAGCTTATAACTTGGAAGCAAGTTTGTGGAACAGAGACACCCTCCACCTATTTAATCACCAGAGTATTTATTTGTACCTGACAGCTGCTGAACGATCAATGCAAAGAAATAGAGGAAAACAATCCAATGAGAAAGACTAGAGATCTCTTCAAGAAAATTAGAGATACCAAGGGAACATTTCATGCAAAGATGGGCTCGATAAAGGACAGAAATGGTATGGACCTAACAGAAGCAGAAGATATTGAGAAGAGGTGGCAAGAATACACAGAAGAACTGTGCAAAAAAGAGCTTCACGACCCAGATAATCACGATGGTGTGGTCACTGGCCTAGAGCCAGACATCCTGGAATGTGAAATCAAGTGGCCTTAGAAAGCATCACTATGAACAAAGCTAGTGGAGGTGATGGCATTCCAGTTGAGCTCTTTCAAATCCTGAAAGATGATGCTGTGAAAGTGCTGTACTCAATATGCCAGCAAATTTGGAAAACTCAGCAGTGGCCACAGGACTGGAAAAGGTCCGTTTTCATTCCAGTCCCAAAGAAAGGCAATGCCAAAGAATGCTCAAACTACCACACAATTGCACTCATCTCACATGCTTGTAAAGTAATGCTCAAAATTCTCCAAGCCAGGCTTCAGCAATATGTGAACCGTGAACTTCCAGACGTTCAAACTGGTTTTAGAAAAGGCAGAGGAACCAGAGACCAAATTGCCAACATCCGCTGGATCATCAAAAAAGCAAGAGAGTTCCAGAAAAACATCTATTTCTGCTTTATTGACTATGCCAAAGCCTTTGACTGTGTGGATCACAAGAAACTGTGGAAAATTCTGAAAGATATGGGAATACCAGACCACCTGACCTGCCTCTTGAGAAATTTGTATGCAGGCAGGAAGCAATGGTTAGAACTGGACATGGAACAACAGACTGGTTCCAAATAGGAAAAGGAGTACGTCAAGGCTGTATATTGTTACCCTGCTTATTTAACTTCTATGCAGAGTACATCATGAGAAACGCTGGGCTGGAAGAAGCACAAGCTGGAATCAAAGTTGCCGGGAGAAATATCAATAACCTCAGATATGCAGATGACACCACCCTTATGGCAGAAAGTGAAGAGGAACTCAAAAGCCTCTTGATGAAAATGAAAGAGGAGAGTGAAAAAGTTGGCTTAAAACTCAACATTCAGAAAACGAAGATCATGGCATCTGGTCCCATCACTTCATGGGAAATAGATGGGGAAACAGTGCCAGACTTTATTTTTCTGGGCTCCAAAAATCACTGCAGATGGTGACTGCAGCCATGAAATTAAAAGACGCTTACTCCTTGGAAGGAAAGCTATCACCAACCTAGATAGCATATTGAAAAGCAGAGACATTACTTTGCCAACAAAGGTCCATCTAGTCAAGGCTATGGTGTTTCCAGTGGTCATGTATGGATGTGAGAGTTGGACTATGAAGAAAGCTGAGTTCTGAAGAATTGATGGTTTTGAACTGTGGTGTTGGAGAAGACTCTTGAGAGTCCCTTGGACTGCAAGGAGATCCAACCAGTCCATTCTGAAGGAGATCAGCTCTGGGATTTCTTTGAAACGAATGATGCTAAAGCTGAAACTCCAGTACTTTGGCCACCTCATGCGAAGAGTTGACTCATTGGAAAAGACTCTGATGCTGGGAGGGATTGGGGGCAGGAGGAGAAGGGGATGACAGAGGATGAGATGGCTGGATGGCATCATTGAGTCGATGGATGTGAGTCTGAGTGAACTCCGGAAGTTGGTAATGGACAGGGAGGCCTGGCATGCTGCAATTCATGGGGTCGTAAAGAGTTGGACACGACTGAGTGACTGAACTGAACTGAACTAACAAGTGTTGAACGAATTGGCTTATGTCAGTTCTCAGTAGACAGCTTGAAATATTCCCTGTCAAAAGTAAGTGACAAGAACCTGAGGTCTTTGATGTTTAAGTGATTTGTTCAAGAAACACACAACTTGTTATGGCAGGGCTGAGGCCAAACCACAGGATCTTGTAGCCTAGAACTGTACAAACACACATCTTTATTTTTCCAAGGACATTCAAGTTTTTCTAATAATGGTCTATGTGGTGATCTTGAAGGCTAGATAAAGTTTTCATTGCTTAAAAGTTGTGTCGGGAAAGTTCAAGGTTGGCATATGACAACCTGGGTCATTTGGAGGCTTTATTCGTGTTTAGTTTTATTTTCAAGTCTACTAATCTTCATAATCTCAATTTAGTGATCTAATTTGAATGACATTAAACTAGAACAGGTTAAAGTTATATAATTATGTTTGACTTCAATTATAGTTACTAATCAATCTAGATTGCTACCAATCGGTTACACTACATATATGAACTTACAGATTCACATGTTACTTTACTGTACATTTTTGGAGGCCTAAAATATTCATTTTCTATAGAGTGTGTGCATCATGCTCAGTTGCCTCAGATGCATCCAACTCTTTGCGACCCTACGGACCGTAGCCTGCCAGGCTCCTCTGTCCGTGGGATTCTCCAGGCAAGAATACTGGAGTGGGTAGCCATGCCCTCCTCCTATGTAGCACATGTGCTATGCTGCGCTGTGCTTAGTCGCTTAGTCGTGTCTGAC
The DNA here is from genome assembly GCF_003369695.1 of Bos indicus x Bos taurus. Taxonomy (NCBI): domain Eukaryota; kingdom Metazoa; phylum Chordata; class Mammalia; order Artiodactyla; family Bovidae; genus Bos; species Bos indicus x Bos taurus. The sequence continues at coordinate 503,398 of NC_040085.1, forward strand.
TCTTTGCTGCCCCATAGACTGTAGGCCACCAGGCTCCTTTGTCCATGGGGATTCTTCAGACAAGAATACTGGAGTGGGTTGCCATGCCCTCCTCCAGAGGGTCTTCCCCACCCAGGAATCCAACCCAGGTCTCCTGCACTGCAGGCGGATTCTTTACCGTCTGAGGTATAGGGACGCTCCATGTAGTGTATACATACTAATCACTTCGCAGCTGGATCCTTACATGAGATTTTTTTTTTTTCAAACTGGCTTCTGTCTTTAATGGCTGACTTTGGGTGAGTCACTTAATCTCTCAGGAAGTCCTCATAGGAGAATTAAGGTAGAAAATGTCTAAGAACAAGTCTCACTTCCAAACTGCCCTTCACCGTTCACAGTTTAGATATCCCTCGACATTCATATTTACTTTCAAAGGGTATTCTAGACTCCTGTCTTCTTTCTAACTTGGATCAGGCAGTTTGGAAGGAAACCTGAAAATCCCCTTCACCATTTCCCTTGCACCTAGAACCAGCCCTCTGAGGCTCTAAACTCTTCAAAGTCAAAGAGACATCTTAAAAAGAAAACCCTCCTTTCTCATCTAGCCTCTAAATTCCCTTCTACCCTATTCATGTCTAAAGTTCTACACTCTTCAGTTTTTCTGAGACTGTAATCGTTCCCTCTTCTAGACAAAACACTTTTCACTCTAAATGCTTTCTCTACTTCTAAGAAAGGAAGCAAGTGTCAGCTAGCATCTCTGTCCCAAAGTGTAGGTTTGTCCAAACTCCAATCAATTTAAAATCTTTTGTGTAAGCAAAGTCAGTTTCACTCTTTTACCTCTGTCCCATTTAATTAAATTTCTTTTCTTTTGTCTCATCAAAAAATAATCACCAATCACTATACAAATTTGGAAATTATGGGAAACTGTAAGGAAGCAGATTTTTTAAAAAAAAAGAAGAAGAAACAGTGATAAACAAACTACCCCAAGGCAGCCACTGACCACAGCTGGGCAGTTTCCTCTTGGACTCGTTTGAGTCTCTGTAGTGACTTCTCACTTTTTCCTCCCACTCATCCTTCCTGTATACCTTCAGGGTCTGAGAACTCTCAATCTGCCCAAACAACCAGACTTAAGGATGAAAACTTTTAGAACTTGAAAAGGAAATTAAGTTCTAGAATAGGAAAAGCAATTTCCTCTTTTTCAGACCATGTTTTCTCCTCAACTTAGAAAAAAAAAATTATGACGGCTTCCCTGGAGGTCTAGTGTTTAAGAATCCACCTGCCAATACAGGGGACACAAGTTTGAACTCTGTTCTGGAAAGATCCCCACATGCCACGAAGCAACTAGGCCTCTTTGCCTCAGTTACTGAGCCTGCGTGGTGTAGAGCCTTGAGCTACAACTCCTGAAGCCCACGGACCTAGAGCCTGTGCTCTGCAAGAGAAGCCACTGCAATAAGCCCGTGAGCAGCAACAAAGAGTAGCCCCCCCGTAACCACAGCTAGAGAAAGCCCACATGCAGAAACGAAGGCCTGGCACAGACAAAAATAAATGAATAAATCTTTCTAAAATATTATGAACATTTTCAAAAACATGAAAAAGTTGAAAGAGTAATGAAATGAAAACCTGAATGCCTACTACCTAGACTGAATAATCGTTAACATCCTAAAATTTTGCTTTATTTCCACCAGTCATCTATATATACATTTTTTCTTTTGAACCATTTGAAAGTAAGAAGCAGACATCGAGGCACTTTACCCCCAAAGACTTCAGCATGCATCTCCTCTGAAGAAGACATTCTCCTAGATAACTGCATATCATTACTTAAACTAGTAACAGTAATTTCACACCACCATTTAGTATCCAATCTATATTGAGATGTTTCTAGTTGTCCCAAGAATACACTTTGTGTTGCTTTTTTCTTTTGAACAAGGATTCAATCAAAGAATTACAGGTGGCAGTTAACTGTCTCTTTATGGGCTTCCCTGGTGGCTCAGACGGTAAAGTGTCTGCCTGTAATGCAGGAGACCCAGGTTCGATCCCTGGGTTGGGAAGATCCCCTGGAGAAGGAAGTGGCAACCCACTCCAGTATTCTTGCTTGGAGAATTCCATGGATTGAGGAGCCTGGTAAGCTACAGTCCACGGGGTCGCAAAGAGTTGGACACAACTGAGCAATTTCGCTTTGCTTCACTTAGTCTCTTTTAGTTTAGAGCAGTCCCTTTTCCTTTTTCTTTTAAAATGAGCTTTACCTTTTGAAGTCAACCCTATTTTAAGACCATCCTTTGAATTCATTCCCTGCCGGGGACCAGCCCCGGCTGATCCAGGGAATTCGAAGCGGGGACGGCGTCGGCGAGGATCAGGAAACAACTGCTTAATTAAACGTTAATTAAGGATAGAAAGAGTAATAGAATGAGGATAGCTCAGTGAGGAAATTTAGTGGAGAAAAGCGGCTGAAATAAGGATAGCTCAGTGAGGAAATTCAGTGGAGAAAAGAGGCTGAATAATTCAGCCAGAAGGTAAGAGAAAGAACGACATGGTGACACCAAGTTTCGGTGAACAAGGCCCCGCACTTTATTTTCCAAAGTAGTTTTTATACCTTAAGTTATGCATAGAGGATAATGGGGGAAGGGGTAGAGTCATGCAGTAAGCCAGGCTTTCTTCCTGCAAACTTATCATATGCAAAAGTTTAGGTGATTTGCATCATCTTCTAGCCCGGAGGCCTTTTTCTCTAAAGGTGATTATTCTCAAGTCAGGTGCCAGCCTCCAAAAAGCATTAGATAAAGTTGCATTCCTACAGAGCAAAGGTGTGGTGGGCTATAACAAGAAAAAGAATTAACTCAAGGGTCCCAGGTTACAAACATTAAAGCTACTACTTACACCAATTATATTAATCAATACACTGCTAGGGACACAGCAGGTAAGGGATATGGAAACTTAGCAGCAAACATTGGCCCAACAAGTGAAAATCCCTTCACCAATACAATTTCTAATCAATCTTTTAACTACTCAAAAGAATCTGTGTTTAGACAGTTTAGAACATCTCCTGCCTCTCACAGTTGGGAGGCTCTGAACAATCACACGTGGCTGGAAAAACCTATTCAGGCAGGCTAGAGGATTTCCAAAGGAGTTTGTAGGTTAAACACTGTCATACCCAGGAATTATTAACTGGATCTGTAAGCTAACTCTTTTTTCAGAGAGCTAGTGGGGGACAGCCCCCCGTAAAGTAAAAGGTGTAGGTGAAAGCACAAAGCAGAAAGTAGGCAGACTCTGGTTTTGGGGGTAGATTGCTCGAGAATTTCCAGGGGGACTCCTGAGGCTCGATCCCGCCTTTGCGTGTGCCGAGCCTCCTTTCTCATGACCTTTGTCATGGGAGGAGTTCCTCATGCTGGCTCCCGGCAGTGATAGAATTCCAGTTGAGCTATTCCAGATCCTGAAAGATGATGCTGTGGAAAGTGCTGCACTCAATATGCAATATGCACTCAGTATGCAATACAACGGCTCCCGGCAATTCCCCATCTCAGAATTAGCACAATCCATTGCTTTTCACTTGTACTCCTCACTCAAGTCCTGACTCCATCTCTCTGATACTTACTGTTGATAAGATTATTTTTCTAGAGAGCATCCCATATCACCTTCCAAATCAGGCCTGGTGAACAAAGCCCTGCATCCTTCATGGAAATATGACTTGAGCTTGGCTGACTAGCATGAATCTCAAGACTGGGGTAGAAGCTACTGGGCGTTACTCCTCTCTTCTCGCTAGACTTGAACTTGAGAGCTTTTGAAGCAAGAGAGCCCACAGGTATCCTGCTTCCATGAATGAGGAAGAGCCTGGAGACACCAGGGCCACACTTGGAGCCAGAAAAACAGGCCAGCAGAAGGCAGAACAGAGAACTCGGGGAAAATAAACCCTGGGAATGAATATCTTTGGAGGCCTGAATCTAATGTAATAGAAGTCAGATCTCACTCCTGGACTTCTTAGTAACTGAGCCACTTAATTCCCTTCGGGGGGCAAGCCAGTTTTTACTCGTTTTTCTATCACTGCAGTCTGAAGAGTCCCAGCAGATGTATGCTTTATAGATTCACTTTCACAATAATCACTGATTCGTAGAGACTCTTGGAACTTGAGCCTCAGCACCATTATTTATCAATATCCCACCATCTTCTTTCTGAATCCTTGTTTTGTTTCATTTGCAGAGTTCTTTAAGGATAGAAACTTACCATGTTAGCTGATCTTTTTATGGCCTACATATTTCTATTCTATTTCTTAATTGCTTTAGCTGATTTGTTTTCTCACTGCATTTTCTTTTATATCTCAAGCTTTTCTCTTTATCACCAATTCTATTTGAAATCCTTGCTAATGAGTTCCCTGAGAGTTATAACTTATTTATTAGTTCTGTAATGATATTAAGTCTCAATTCACTTCCATAGTATTGAAATCTCCTTTCTCTGTTATTTTACCACCTAGTCTTTGAACTTTCACTTTAGTGAATTTATATTGTCAATACTATTATTAATTGCTCTAAATCATCCGTTGTTCTGAAATGAGAAAGAGTGAGAGACATTTCTTCTTTTCCTTGAGTTATATTTTCTTCTAGAGCAGATTCATTGTCTATCTCTTCACTTGCTCACTTCCTTAATCTAATTCACTTATGGTTCAAATGAATTATGGTATGTTTCTCTAGTTGCCATGTCATTTCTTTTCTTCTTGCTCATGTCTGAAGTGGGCTGCCATGTCTAGACTCTAGGGCAGTGTTTTTCAACTCAGGGTGATTTTGTACCCCAGAAAACATGGGGATATTTTTGGTTGTCACAACTCGGGTAGGAGTTGGTGGGGGGGGGGTTGCTACTGACCTTTAACAGGTAGAGGTCAGGGATACTGCTAAACATTCTTTAATGCACACGGTACTCCACTCCCCCACAACCGAGAATTATCTGGCTGAAAATGTTAAGTGCTCAAGTTGAGAAACCCTGCTCTAGGGGCTTCTGTTCATCTGATGTCTGATCTATGACATGAAGCCACTGTCCTTGTTATTCTTCCATATTTCTTTTCCTTTAAAAAGAAGAACTTTCAAGCTGATTACTGGGCTCTCCTCGTTTCTCTGTATAACTGGAGGGGAGAAGGGAAGAGTCCTTCGGGGACTGCGTGTACCTGTTATTACGGTACCCGGGCTTTGCTCTGTTTTCTGAGATTTCTTATAACCAGGAAGCCTCTCCCTGGGTGGAGGAGTATCTATTTCTATGGCTTCCAATCATATTCCTAACTCAACATGAAACCAAGAAAATGGTGAGATCGTGCAGTTCTTCTGACGCCTGTTTTTTGTGGGGCTTCTTTTGGCCACACTGCATGGCATGTAGAATCCTGAGCAAGGATCAGACCTGTGCCCGCTGCAGTGGAAGGGCAGATTCTTAGCCACTGGGCCCCACTGGCCCCAGGGAAGTCCCTTTCCTGCCTGTGCGGCCATCCTGTGGTGATGGTGGCTTCTCTTTAGGGATCTGTGACTTTTCCCTGGTCTATCTGCTGACCACCTCAGTCCATTTCTCGCCTGTGTGTGTTTGGGTGAGCTCAGTCGTGCCTCACTTTTTGCGACCCCATGGACTGCAGCCCACCAGGCTCCTCTGTCTATGGAGCTTTCTACGCAAGAATATTGGAGTGGGTTGCCATTTCCTTCTCCAGGGGATCTTCCAAGCCCAGGGATCAAATCTGCGTCTCTTAGGTCTCCCTCATTGTCAGGTGGGTTCTTTACCACCAGTGCCATCTGGGAAACCACTGGAAGTTGTTGAGATTGGATCAAACAACCTAATTCTTTTGCCTTGCTCAGTTGGGCTGGGATAAGATGAAGAGAGGGTCAACGGTAAGAATCTCTTTATTGCTTGGCTACTACTTACTTTTCGAAGTTTTGACCTAAAGTTGTACTCCTTTCCTTGCTTTATTGCTATTGGTGAAACCTCTCTATCTCTCTCTCTCAATCTCTCTCTCTTTCTGTCTTATGAAGATTTTATCAGGTGATAAGAACAGGAGATCTTTGTGTTCAGTCTGTTTTCTTTCCCTCCAATGTTCCTACTATAGCAATAGGTATTATTGCTCAATATTGCCCTGACTCAATATTTTATTATGCCAATATTACTTTATTATCAATCTTGGATGGCTATGAAACCAGGCCACCCAGGAAGCCACAAATCAATATACTCACTTGTCAAATATAGTTTTCAAAACACATGGGAGAATTGACAGTCTATGGCCATACCACCCAGAACAGGCCCAATCTCATCTGATCTTGGAAGCTAAGCAAGGTTGGGCCTGATTAGTACTCGGATGGGAGAATCCACAAACCTCTGAACCTCAGAGTCCAGTCTTTCTGCCTTGGACAGGCCTGGCACACAGATGTGCTGACTGTTCTGATCACTGGCGAGAGCTCTGTAGCTTTCAACATTCACCTTCACTAACAGCTACTCCCTGAGAAAGGCAGCATGCAGGGCACCATCTGCCAACAGACGCAGTCCTCCCATCTGCAATGCTCAGGGGGAAAGCTGAGCAAAGAGGCGGCTCCACAGACAGCCCAGCCAACACCCTGGCAGGATTTCTGGCCACAAAAACACTGCACTCCCTGTATGTGCTGCGTTTGGAATGCCTCCAAATTTGCTAGACTCTAGTCAATGAGGACCTAGCAGCTGGACATAAATACTCATTTTTCATAGCCAGGAGAGGGTCAACTCCACAAGGGCTGTCTCTATTTGGCTTTGGCTTGCTGGTTTCTCTTCCACAGCTACAGTTCATGAGAGATCATAAAGCTGGCCGAAAGCAGGTGGGAGCTATTTCTGGCTATAGGCCAAGAAAGCAGCAGATAGAGAGGCAGGAAATGATCAGCCCTTTTTCTCCCCAAGTGGCCAGCCTCCCAAACACTGAAGTTCCAGGAAGACTCTGAAAACTTCAAGAAATTCTGTGAAATCTTTCAACTGATTAATTCCATAGTTATATTCAGTTTAGTTAAGTTCAGTTCAGTCGCTCAGCTGTGTCCTACACTTTGCGACCCCATGAATCGCAGCACGCCAGGCCTCCCTGTCCATCACCAACTCCCAGAATTCACTCAGACTCACATCCATAGAGTCAGTGATGCCATCCAGCCATCTCATCCTCTGTCCTCCCCTTCTCCTCCTGTCCCCAATCCCTCCCAGCATCAGAGTCTTTTCCAATGAGTCAACTCTTCGCATGAGGTGGCCAAAGTACTAGAGTTTCAGCTTTAGCATCATTCCTTCCAAAGAAATCCCAGGGCTGATCTCCTTCAGAATGGACTGGTTGGATCTCCTTGCGGTCCAAGGGACTCTCAAGAGTCTTCTCCAGCACCACAGTTCAAAAGCATCAATTCTTTGGCACTCAGCTTTCTTCACAGTCCAACTCTCACATCCATACATGACCACTGGAAAAACCATAGCCTTGACTAGACGGACCTTTGTTGGCAAAGTAATGTCTCTGCTTTTCAATATGCTATCTAGGTTGGTGATAGCTTTCCTTCCAAGGAGTAAGCGTCTTTTAATTTCATGGCTGCAGTCACCATCTGCAGTGATTTGGGAGCCCCAAAAAATAAAGTCTGACACTGTTTCCACTGTTTCCCCATCTATTTCCCATGAAGTAATGGGACCAGATGCCATGATCTTCGTTTTCTGAATGTTGAGCTTTAAGCCAACTTTTTCACTCTCCTCTTTCACCTTCATCAAGAGGCTTTTGAGTTCCTCTTCACTTTCTGCCATAAGGGTGGTGTCATCTGCATATCTGAGATGATTGATATTTCTCCCAGCAATCTTGATTCCAGCTTGTGCTTCTTCCAGTCCAGCGTTTCTCATGATGTATTCTGCATATAAGTTAAATAAACAGGGTGACAAGATACAGCCTTGACGTACTCCTTTTCCTATTTGGAACCAGTCTGTTGTTCCATGTCCAGTTCTAACCATTGCTTCCTGACCTGCATACAAATTTCTCAAGAGGCAGATCAGGTGGTCTGGTATTCCCATCTCTTTCAGAATTTTCCACAGTTTCTTGTGATCCACACAGTCAAAGGCTTTGGCATAGTCAATAAAGCAGAAATACATGTTTTTTCTGGAACTCTCGTGCTTTTTTGATGATCCAGCGGATGTTGGCAATTTGGTCTCTGGTTCCTCTGCCTTTTCTAAAATCAGTTTGAACATCTGGAAGTTCACGGTTCACATATTGCTGAAGCCTGGCTTGGAGAATTTTGAGCATTACTTTACCAGCATCTGAGATGAGTGCAATTGTGCAGTAGTTTGAGCTTTCTTTGGCATTGCCTTTCTTTGGGACTGGAATGAAAACGGACCTTTTCCAGTCCTGTGGCCACTGCTGAGTTTTCCAAATTTGCTGGCATATTGAGTACAGCACTTTCACAGCATCATCTTTCAGGATTTGAAAGAGCTCAACTGGAATGCCATCACCTCCACTAGCTTTGTTCATAGTGATGCTTTCTAAGGCCACTTGATTTCACATTCCAGGATGTCTGGCTCTAGGCCAGTGACCACACCATCGTGATTATCTGGGTCGTGAAGCTCTTTTTTGTATAGTTCTTCTGTGTATTCTCGCCACCTCTTAATATCTTCTGCTTCTGTTAGGTCCATGCCATTTCTGTCCTTTATCAAGCCCATCTTTGCATGAAATGTTCCCTTGGTATCTCTAATTTTCTTGAAGAGATCTCTAGTCTTTCCCATTCTGTTGTTTTCCTCTATTTCTTTGCATTGATCACTGAGGAAGGCTTTCTTATCTCTTCTTGCTATTCTTTGGAATTCTGCATTCAGATGCTTAAATCTTTCCTTTTCTCCTTTGCTTTTTGCTTCTCTTCTTTTCACAGCTATTTGTAAGGCCTCCCCAGACAGCCATTTTGCTTTTTTGCATTTCTTTTCCATGGGGATGGTCTTGATCCCTGTCTCCTGTACAATGTCACGAACCTCATTCCATAGTTCATCAGGCACTCTATCTATCAGATCTAGGCCCTTAAATCTATTTCTCACTTCCACTGTATAATCATAAGGGAATGGATTTAGGTCATACCTGAATGGTCTAGTGGTTTTCCCTACTTTCTTCAATTTAAGTCTGAATTTGGCAATAAGGAGTTCATGATCTGAGCCACAGTCAGTTCCTGGTCTTGTTTTTGCTGACTGTATAGAGCTTCTCCATCTTTGGCTGCAAAGACTATAATCAATCTGATTTCAGTGTTGACCATCTGGTGATGTCCATGTGTAGAGTCTTCTCTTGTGGTGTTGGAAGAGGGTGTTTGCTATGACCTGTGCATTTTCTTGGCAAAACTCTACTAGTCTTTGCCCTGCTTCATTCTGTATTCCAAGGCCAAATTTGCCTGTTACTCCAGGTGTTTCTTGACTTCCTACTTTTGCATTCCAGTCTCCTATAATGAAAAGGACATCTTTTTTGGGTGTTAGTTCTAAAAGGTCTTGTAGGTCTTCATAGAACCGTTCAACTTCAGCTTCTTCAGCATTCCTGGTTGGGGCATAGACTTGGATTACTGTGATATTGAATGGTTTGCCTTGGAAACGAACAGAGATCATTCTGTCGTTTTTGAGATTGCATCCAAGTACTGCATTTCGGACTCTTTTGTTGACCATGATGGCTACTCCATTTCTTCTGAGAGATTCCTGCCCGCAGTAGTAGATATAATGGTCATCTGACTTAAATTCACCCATTCCAGTCCATTTCAGTTTGCTGATTCCTAGAATGTCAACATTCACTCTTGCCATCTCTTGTTTGACCACTTCCAATTTGCCTTGATTCGTGGACCTGACAATCCAGGTTCCTATGCAATATTACTCTTTACAGCATCGGACCTTGCTTCTATCACCAGTCACATCCACAGCTGGGTATTCTTTTTGCTTTGGCTCCATCCCTTCATTCTTTCGGGAGTTATTTCTCCACTGATCTCCAGTAGCATATTGGGCACCTACTGACCTGGGGAGTTCCTCTTTCAGTATCCTATCATTTTGCCTTTTCATACTGTTCATGGGGTTCTCAAGGCAAGAATACTGAAGTGGTTTGCCATTCCCTTCTTCAGTGGACCACATTCTGTCAGACCTCTCCACCATGACCCACCCATCTTGGGTTGCCCCACGGGCATGGCTTAGTTTCATTTAGACAAGGCTGTGGTCCTAGTGTGATTAGAATGACTAGTTTTCTGTGAGTATGGTTTCAGTGTGTCTGCACTCCGATGCCCTCTTGCAACACCTACCGTCTTAATTGGGTTTCTCTTACCTTGGTCGTGGGGTATCTCTTCAGAGCTGGTCCAGCAAAGCGCAGCCGCTGCTCCTTACCTTGGACAAGGGGTATCTCCTCACCGCCCCCTTCCTGACCTTCAACATGGGATAGCTCCTCTAGGCCCTCCTGCGCCCGCGCAGCCATGGCTCTTTGGACGTGGGGTTGGTCCTCCCGGCCGCCGCCCCTGGCCTCAGGCGTGGGGGCGTGGGGTTGCTCCTCCTGGCCGCCACCCCTGGCCTCAGACGCGGGATAGCTACTCTCCGCCGTTCCTGCGCCATCGCAGCCTGGCACTCTCGGCCGCTGCCCCTGACCTCGGACGTGGGATAACTCCTCTTGGCTGCTGCCCTTTGGGCATGGGGTCCTCCCGGCTTCTGCCCCTGACCTCGGATGTGGGGTAGCTCCTCACTGCCGCGCTTCGCTTAGTGCGCCGGTCGCAGCCGCCACCATAAAATGGTATGGTAGCTATATTAGCCACCATAAAATTGGTAGGAAAATAATTTTTCAATTATTTGTTTCTTGGAATTCAACCAGTGGCTAACCCACTCAGGATAGGCTGAGGAGATGTGACCAAATCAGACAGCAGACCCTCATCATCCCTAGAGTTTCCTTTGGTTTCTGAAAGTTTGAAACCTGACTCTGTTGCAGACTCATGTCAACTGTTTGGCTTGCATGCATGCTCAGTCGTATCTGACTCTTTGCAACTCTGTGGACCGTAACCTGCAAGGCTCCTCTGTCTATGGGATTCTCCAGACAAAAAAACTGGAGTATGTTGCCATGTCCTGCTCTAGGAAGTTTTTCTGACCCAGGGATCAAATCCGTGTCTCTTGTGTCTCCTGCGTTGACAGGTGGATTCTTTATCAATGAACCACCTGGGAACCCTAGGCTGTTTGGCAGCTGTCAGCAAATTGTTAATTGGCAAACTGGCTTTTGATGAAATCATTTTCAGGGACATGACCTAGAGCCCACTTCCCTCCCAAACACTGGTCCCTTACTACCCACTCTGGCCCTTAGCAAGTTGCCCATTCCAGGCTCTGGCATTGACAACCTGTTCCTGAGCCTAGTCTGCTTCCCAGGTCTCTGACCTCAGCTCACACCTGGCCAAAACCAGCCATTGCAGGGCCATTAATCAACTGGCTTGACTTACCTTAAGCCTTCTAAACTACTCATCCTTGATCTCTCAGAATCGTTGTCTCTGTCTTTCTCAAAGTTCTTTGTTGTTTTAAACTGTAAGTCCTGCGGATTACCCTTCCAGGTCAAGGCTGCTACCCTCTGGTGGAGTAAGCTGGCCCTCCTTGGTCACAGTGGAACGCCTTCAGAGTCATTCTAACTCATCCTCTCCATTTTTTGCTCTATTGGTATCTCTGAGCTACTTTTACTCCCAACACTTCTGGCAACAAAGGTGTCGGGTGTTTTCCAACACCCCTTCTTTAACTCTGCTACATCAGCTGGCTGCCCTGCAATCGAATTGAATTCTGACACTACCTACCTGGAATTGAAGCTGAAGCTCCAATAATTTGGCCACTTGATGTGAATATCTAACTTATTGGAAAAGATCCTGATGCTGGGCAAGATTGAAGGCAGAAGGAGAAGAGGGCAACAGAGGATGAGATGGTTGGATGGCATAACCAATTCAGTGGACATGAACTTGGGTAAACTCCGGAAGATAGTGAGGGACAGGGAGGCCTGGCGTGCTGCAGTCCATGGGGTCGCAAAGAGTTGGACATGACTTGGCAGCTGAACAACCACCACCACCTGGAATTAGAATCAGAGCCCACGAGTTAACGACTCAATTCCACACAACTGCCCCACTTCAAATGCTAGTCTTAAGCCCCAGGTTGTCACAGATGCTTCTGATCAACTAGTTATAAATTCGGGGTAGGGGGTCCCATAGACTCTCCCTCAGTTTTGATAATTTGCTAGAAAGGCTCACAGAATGCAGGAAAACAAATTTGTTGGTTTATTATAAAGGATTCAACTCAGGAAACAGCCAAATGAAACAGATGCATAGGGCAGGGTTTGGGGGTGGGTGAAGGCCCTCTCTGGGTGTACCGCCCTCCCAGCACCTTGATGTGTTCAGCAGCCCAGAAGCTCTCTGAGCCCCATCATTGAGGGATTTTTTTTTTTTTTTAATGGAGGTTTCGTTACATGCTGCTGCTGCTGCTGCTAAGTCGCTTCAGTCGTGTCCAACTCTGTGTGACCCCATAGACAGAAGCCCACCAGGCTCCCCCGTCCCTGGGATTCTCCAGGCAAGAACACTGGAGTGGGGTGCCATTGCCTTCTCCATTCATTACACAGATATGCTTAATTAAATCACTGGTCCTTGGTCATTAACTCAATGTCTAGCCCCTCTTCTTTTCCTGAGGTGGGAGGACGGGGCCTGGGGAAAGGTGTTGAGGTGAAAATTTCAACCCTCTCATCTTGCCGGGGTCTTTCTGGTGAACCAGCCCTCACCTTGACCCTATCCAGGGACCCCAACCACCAGTCATCTAATCAGCATACAAAGGACACTCTTATTATTCTGTACATTCCAAAGGTGACCTGCTGTGGTCTCAGTAGAAGTGAGCTGCCAACCCTGCCGGGAGCCGGAGAGAGACATTCCACTCGTGACAAAGGTCATGAGGAAGGGGGCTTGGCATACGCAAAGGCGGGATAGAGCCTCAGGAATCCCCTTGGATATTCTCGAGCATCTATCCCCAAAAAAACCAGAGTCTGCCTACTTTATTGCTTTGTGCTCTCACCTCTGACTTTACTGGGGGCTGTCCCCCACCACCATCTCACTCTCTGTCACAAAGAGTTAACTTACAGCTCCAATTAATAAAAGTTCCTGGGCAATTAGGACTGTTTAAATCCAAACCCCTCAGATCGCTCTCTAACTTGCCTGACAAGTTTACCCAGACTCCTACAGCTATGCATATGATTGTCCACAGTCTCCCAGCCTCGAGAGGCACGGGAAGCTTAAGATATTCAAATAGCTTAGAGCCTCTCAGAGAGTTAGAAACTATCAGAATAAAACTAGTAAAAGATTTCATTGATGAACCAATGCTTGCTGCCAAGTTTCCACATCCCCTGTGTTGTATCCTTGAATGTGTATTAATTAATAGTTGGTATGTAGAAAAAATAAGTAGTGGCCTTGGTGTTAGTAACTTTAGACCCTTAAGGTAATAAATTCTTTCCTTTGTTGTAAACCCATTACACATCCGCCCTATAGGAATGCAATTTTATCTTCGGAAGATGGTGCCAAACCTTAAAATAATTACTCTTAGAGAAAATAAGTCTTTGTCAATAAGTCTTTGTCAAGAGTCATAAAATGTTAATAAGCCTTCTGGCCAGAAGATGATGTAAATCTTCTTACATTTGTATATGTATATGTAAAAACCTAAACCATTTGTATATGATAAATTTGCAGGAAAGAAACCCTGGTTTTTGATAAGGATCAAAGACTGCTGACTTTGCATCCCCTATTATCCTCTATGTGTAACTTAGGGTATATAAGCCCCTGTTGAAAATAAAGCTACGGGCCTTGCTCACCAACGCTTGGTCCCCCCATGTCATTCTTCCCCTCAATTTCCAGCTGAGTCTCCATCTGGAGCGCGGATATCCTCTGCGACCATTTATTTGCCTGGGCTTCTAAGACCCACTCGAGAAGGTGTCTAAGGTAGGGCACCTTCCGCTATTCGAGAGGGCACCTACGGCCTCCGTGGTCAGAGCTAACCTGGTGTCACAGGTTATATTGATTTTCCGTGTAAACCAAGCTACTCAGCTTCTTTTCTCCACTGAATTTTCCTACTGAGCTATCCTCGTTCTATTATTCTTTATATCTTTGATGAATAAATAAATAAATAGTCGCCAACGCCGTCTCTCCTTCGAATACCCTGGATCAGCCGGGGCTGGACCCCGGCACAACCCAACCTGACACAGCCAGCCTCTTCCATCTGAACTTGAACTGTGGGACATAGAGACCCGGAGCTGGGAGCTGCTCGGCATCAAGGGCAGAGCTCTGAGCAGAAGATCCCTCAGTTCATGCTCCTGAGTTTCCTACCGTCTGCTTGTTTAAATTTTTCTTAGATTGCATAAGATCTGATATTGCAAGTTCAGCATCAGATCTATATCACACCAGGCACTATTTCAGCCAGCAGAAATGAGCTATTTCACTGTGGTCGATCCACTGGTTGGTTGAGTAGTCAGTCCCAGTCCCCTTTCCTGTGCTGTTCCCCGCCCCCCGCCCCCATCAAAGAGATTACAAGACTCAAATGTTCTATTTCCCTACTTCTCTTGGATTTAAGGGTGGCCATGTGACAGAATTCTGGACAAAGAGATACAAGCAGAAGTGTTCTGAAAAACTTTGGGGAAATTGTTTTTCTGATGAAAAAGACAGCTTCAGTATGCCCCTTCACCTTATTTCTCCTTTAAACTCTGGGAGACAAAACTTTTCCTCGACTCTGTTAAGAGTCTTTGGCTGGACCTGAGAATTAAGTTGACATAAGATAGGTTAACATGAGAAAAATGTACAAATTTTATTTTTTATCCCTACGTGGGAGACTTCACATAAAAATGAAGACCCCAAAAGCAGTTACACCCAAGTGCTTATATACCAGGTTGAACAGAGTACTAATTGTGGAAAAGTAACTGAAATATACAGGGAGGCTAAAGGAAAATAAGAGTTAACTTAATAAGATCTGTTTGTACAGGTTTCCCTTAGACTCAGCTCCTGATCTCTGGTGATAAGAATGTTTTCTTCCTGGTGTAGAGAGGCCATCTTCCACATGAAAGAAAAAGTGCTTTCAGGAAGAAAAAGGGAGGTCACAGCACCTTTCCTTCATCTGCTATTTTCAAGTACCTCTAGCTCAAAATTATCCTTATGCCAAAGTGGCACGTTCGGGGATGGCACTTTCTACTACTCTTCAGAACCCAGATGTAATACCTGGAGCTTCAGCTGTCATCTTCAAAGACCAACAGAATTGTAGAGGTGCTGTCCCTGACAATGCTAGTAACCGCCTACCTCCATATTTCTTGATGTGAGGGTGGGGGGAAATGTTTAAACCTCTGTGAGTTAGGGTCCCCATTACCTGCAGCTGAAATGAATAATTCAAAAGCAACTCATCCATGAAGACTAATTACCCTATATATACATATATATGGAAGGAAAGTTATGACCTACCTAGATAGCATATTAAAAAGCAGAGACATTACTTTGCCAACAAAGGTCTGTCTAGTCAGGGCTATGGTTTTTTCTGTGGTCAAGTATGGATGTGAGAGTTGGACTGTGAAGAAGGCTGAACACCGAAGAATTGATGCTTTTGAACTGTGGTGTTGGAGAAGACTCTTGAGAGTCCCTTGGACTGCAAGGAGATCCAACCAGTCCATTCTGAAGGAGATCAGTCCTAGGTGTTCACTGGAAGGACTGATGCTAAAGCTGAAACTCCAGTACTTTGGCCACTTCATGCGAAGAGTTGATTCATTGGAAAAGACCCTGATGCTGGGAGGGATTGAGGGCAGGAGGAGAAGGGGAGGACAGAGGATGAGATGGCTGGATGGCATCACTGACTCGATGGACGTGAGTCTGAGTGAACTCTGGGAGTTGGTGATGGACAGGGAGGCCTGGCATGCTGCGATTCATGGGGTCGCAAAGAGTTGGACACGACTGAGTGACTGAACTGAACTGATACATACACACACATATATATCCAAAGAAAATAAAAACACTAATTTGAAAAGATACATGCACCCTGAAGTTCAAAGCAGTATTATTTACAATAGCCATGCCATGAAAGCAACCTAAGTGTCCATCAACAGATGAATGAATAAAGATGTGACATATATATATATACGATGGAACATTACTCAGCCAGAAGAAGAATGAAATTTTGCCACTTGTAACAACATGGATGGAGTTGCAGCAACAGCAAGGAGGGTATCATGCTTAGTGAAATAAGTCAGAAAAAGACAAATTCTGTATGTTATCACTTATGTGTGGAGTCTAGAAAAATAAAACTAATGAATATAACAAAAAAGAAACAGACTCACAAATATAGAAAACAAACTAGTGGTTACTGGTGGTTACTGGTGGGGAGAGGGAAGTTGGGAGGGACAAGATAGGGGTAGGGGATTAAGAGGGAAAAACTACTATGTAAAAAGTAAATAAGGCACAAGAATGTTCTGGGAAATATATATATTTATATATATATATATAAAAGGGAATATACCCAATATTTCATAATAACTATAAATGAAGTATCATCTTTGAAAACTGTGACTCACTATGTTGAAACTAATAGAAGGTTATAAATCAGCTACATCTCAACGTTTTTTTAAACTCACCTTGGTGCAGAGAAAGTACTTCTTAGTATTGAGGCAGTAAGCCAAAATGTAATTTTGCTTGTTCTGGGAAACCTTTAATTGTTTTCTAATCACTCCACATGAACCCCATTAATCATGGGAACCATGTCATCTACCTTATTTAAAATTTCCACAATCCCTGAGCAGGGCTGGACTATCAGAAAAGTGCTTTTTATTTTATTTTATTTTTTTTTGAAAGTAAATATGTTTATTTAGTGAAGCCCCTCTATAATTTCCAAAATGAGCCAAATTCAAAGACCTAATTCATTTAAATATCTTAAAAAAATTTTATTAAACTATAATCAGATAATTTTTATTTTGTACTTGACTCTAAAATATTTAAGTCATTCAAATACAGCTGTTAAATTCTTACAATCATTTCCCCAGCTGCTTTGTATTTTTCACTTCCTAAAGTTTAGCTGGAACTGGGGATGGTGAGATGGGAAGAGGAAACACATCTGTAATGGCCATTTAATAAGCTATGCTCTGTGGCTAAATAATTATACATATAGTTATAAAGACTCTCATTCTTTTAAAATTAAATAATATCAAAATTTGGTTTACCTACAGTATCCAGTAAGCACAGAAACACTTTATATTACCTGAATTCAGAAACACATGGCACCAAACAGGGGACCACAAATATTATACAGGAACAGAATAATGCAACACAGGGGCAAAAAATGCTGAAGAAATTTTTTTTCTTTGCTGGAAGATTTTTGATTACAGTTTCAATTTCCGTGCTTGTGATGGGTCTGTTAAGATTTTCTATTTCTTCCTGGTCCAGTTTTGGAAAGTTGTACTTTTCTAAGAATTTGTCCATTTCTTCCACATTGTCCATTTTATTGGCATATAATTGTTGATAGTAGTCTCTTACGATCCTTTGTATTTCTGTGTTGTCTGTTGTGATCTCTCCATTTTCATTTCTAATTTTATTGATTTGATTTTTCTCCCTTTGTTTCTTGATGAGTCTGGCTAATGGTTTGTCAATTTTATTTATCCTCTCAAAGAACCAGCTTTTGGCTTTGTTGATTTTTGCTATGGGTCTCAGAGAGTCCCAAACAGGATAAACCCAAGGCGAAACACCCCAAGACATATATTAATCAAATTAACAAAGATCAAACACAAAGAACAAATATTAAAAGCAGCAAGGGAAAAACAACAAGTAACACACAAGGGAATTCCCATAAGGATAACAGCTGATCTTTCAATGGAAACTCTTCAAGCCAGGAGGGGATGGCAAGACATACTTAAAGTGATGAAAGAAAATAACCTACAGCCCAGATTATTGTACCCAGCAAGGATCTCATTCAAATATGAAGGAGAAATCAAAAGCTTTACAGACAAGCAAAAGCTGAGAGAATTCAGCACCACCAAACCAGCTCTCCAACAAATACTAAAGGATATTCTCTAGACAGGAAACACAAAAACGGTGTACAAATTCGAACCCAAAACAATAAAGTAAATGGCAATGGGATCATACTTATCAGTAATTACCTTAAACATAAATGGGTTGAATGCCCCAACCAAAAGACAAAGACTGGCTGAATGGATACAAAAACAAGACCCCTACATATGTTGTCTACAAGAGACCCACCTCAAAACAGGGGACACATACAGACTGAAAGTGAAGGGCTGGAAAAAGATTTTCCATGCAAATAGGGACCAAAAGAAAGCAGGAGTAGCAATACTCATATCAGATAAACTAGACTTTAAAACAAAGGCTGTGAAAAGAGACAAAGACGGTCACTACATAATGATCAAAGGATCAATCCAAGAAGAAGATATAACAATTATAAATATATATGCACCCAACACGGGAGCACCACAATATGTAAGACAAATGCTAACAAGTATGAAAGGAGAAATTAACAATAACACAATAATAGTGGGAGACTTTAATACCCCACTCACACCTATGGATAGATCAACTAAACAGAAAATTAACAAGGAAACACAAACTTTAAAGATACAATAGACCAGTTAGACCTAATTGATATCTATAGGACATTTCATCCCAAAATAATGAATTTCACCTTTTTCTCAAGTGCACATGGAACCTTCTCCAGGATAGATCACATCCTGGGCCATCAATCTAGCCTTGGTAAATTCAAAAAAAATAGAAATCATTCCAAGCATCTTTTCTGACCACAATGCAGTAAGATTAGATCTCAATTACAGAATAAAAACTATTAAAAATTCCAGCATATGGAGGCTGAACAACACGCTGCTGAATAACCAACAAATCACAGAAGAAATCAAAAAAGAAATCAAAATTTGCATAGAAACAAATGAAAATGAAAGCACAACAACCCAAAACCTGTGGGACATGGTAAAAGCAGTCCTAAGGGGAAAGTTCATAGCAATACAGGCACACCTCAAGAAACAAGAAAAAAGTCAAATAAATAACCTAACTCTACACCTAAAGCAACTAGAAAAGGAAGAAATGAGGAACCCCAGGGTTAGTAGAAGGAAAGAAATCTTAAAAATAGGGCAGAAATAAATGCAAAAGAAAAGTGCTTTTTAAACACAGTATTCTTTTCATGAAGCACTAGCCTTCCAGATAAGGTGCACTCCAGAATCTGCAAACGGTTTCAGAAAACAGTACCCTTTGGAACCAAACAAAAAACCCCAGCGTGATTCAATGAAGGCAGAAGTGACTCACTCTAAAAGGGAGCTATAGATGTGACTGCAGAGAAAACAGTGTTCTGTGATAAGAAAACCAATACACCTCACACCACATGCAAGAATAGACTCCAAAGAGATCAGAGATCTTAAAGAGCAAAACCCAACAAGTAGTAAGAGAAAACACAGATGGATTCCTTATGACCTGGGTGTAGGTGAAGGCTTTTGAATTATAATTTAAAATCTAGATACAATACAAGACTACATTAACATGAACAAAAATAAAACCCAAAACTTCTGCATGGCAAAAATGACTATAAGCAAAGTCAAAAGACAAGCTGGAAGAAAACATTTGCAAAATATATCACAAATGATGATCTAACTCTCATTATAAGCTGCACATCTCAAATCTAACAGCAAACAGAAGGGGAACACAGACACAGATTAGAACATCTCTAAACAAACAGGAATAGATTACCATTCACTCACTAGTTCCCATGCATTTTAGGACTTTATAGTTAAATTTTACTGGCAGAAAGTTTGAAATGCTTACCTGTTTACAGACAGGCTATTTCAACAGACTATTTCAAATCTAGTGTGCAGAAGAATTTCCGTCAAATCTGTAAAAACAAAATATGCACCCTATGTTTTAAGAAATACAAGGAGATTTCAAAGATATTTTTGACACTGACATTTCCCTCCCCCCCACCCCACCTCACATGGTTTTTTAAAAATGAAAAAGCCTTGAGATTCTGCTGGAGTTATGGTTTTGCACTGATTTTAGAAAATAACTCCCACAAATAATATGCTTCTTCTCTCCAGCAAAGACAAGATTTTACATATTGGAATCATAGTAACTCCAGTGGGATGTAGAAGCTTCTTGAATTCCTCCTTAACTGTCCATCAGCCCGCTTGTCCTTTCTATGAAATACCAAGGGCAGGAAATGTTTGCTGACTTCACTTGACAGGGTAAGTTCCTGCTTAGCAGTACTTATAACCACAGTCAGAGTTTCACTATATTTTAGAATTGTCAATAAGTACATATTGATCACTTTTCCACTAGAGTACTTGCGAGTTTCAAAATGTGGACATCCACCAGTTGCAGGGAGCAGGTCTACTCAGAGGCCAAGAACAAGCCAAGAGAGGCAATAAGAGGCCTTCAGAATGTGGTGTGTGAATGGAATACCATGGCCCAGGCATTGGGAAGGAATTATAACAGTTTCAAAAGAGGCTTAGTAGGAATATAAAAGGAATGAAAAGGCTGATATGGCCACCCATGATTCCATCCTCGCAGCAGACGAAGGTACCTCTTACAACCCACTCCCGTATTCTTGCCTGGAGAATCCCATGGACAGAGGAGCCTGGTGGGCTACATACAGACCATGGGGTCGCAAAGAGTTGGACAAGACTGAGCTCACAGCACACACACCTCTTGCCACATCTCCTGCTCCTGTGTCATCATCAGCGGCAGTTCCTGGCAGACAGAAGGTGTCCCCTTCAAACATGTACTATCAAGTCTTTCAACTTATTTGCCTCAAGGTTTTGTCCAAAGCCTCAGGATGTGCCCTGCATATGTGCAGTTGGTGCCCCAGAGGGCACTTTGCAACCAAACAGGAAGGGGTAAGTGATCCCACCTCCCCACCTCTCCTGATCCACCACCCTTTGGAGGTGCCTTCTCCAGGTGGTGCCCCACAGAGCTGAGTCCCACTGCCCACAGTGGTGGCTAGCTGGAGACTGGCCTTTTCCTTTTCCCTGTTATTCTTTGCATACTTATTCTGACCTCCTAGAGTCACCCCCTAATAAGGTATTGCTCTAAAGTTTTTGACCCAGTCTTTGCCTTTGGGGAACCCAAATCAAGGTGGTCCTACTCTATGTGAAGGAAGAATAGGATCAACTGAAAAAGCAGGTTGAAGTTTTTAGACTCAGTCAGACCTGCTTGAAAAGAATAGGGTACCAGAGAGCAGTGGCTCTATCATGCTGATGCAGGGGAGAGTGGAAAGACATGTTTCTATTATATTTAAGGTCTCCCTTCTCTGTACCTGACTATACTTTTTGTTTTTACTGAAATGAAATGAGAAGGGTACCTAAAGACAGAGATCAAACAGTTTCACTCTCACTTGATTCTCTGTTAAATCCAATATCATGCAATGGCCAGATAATTACAAGTTGAGCTTTGAGCTTCTTACCAAAATTGAGATTATCTGGAGGTCCATCCAGTCCTAGATTACAAAATAAAGATGTCTCCCTGAGTGAGGAATAAAACAGAGACATAAGGCTTTCTCCACAACCTTTAACCAAGCTCCTGAAGAACTTCCCGGGTAACTGTTTCTATTTCAATCAAGGATTGGGCAAGGGTCCATTCCAACTGCTTTCATTACCTTCTCAAGGGCAGAAATTATTAGCCTATTGGTGACATCGACTATAACGATCTTGATTTTTCTTGGTGTCAAAGTGAAAGTGAAGTAGCTCAGTCGTGTCTGACTCTTTGCGACCACGTGGACTGTAGCCTACCAGGCTTCTCCATCCATGGGATTTTCCAGGAAAGAGTACCAGAGTAGGGTGCCATTTCCTCCTCCAGGAGACCTTCCCAACCCAGGGATTGAACCCGGGTCTCCCTCATTGCAGGGGATGCTTTACCCTCTGAACCATCAGGGAAGCTGCTTCCTTGGTGTACACAGGTCAGATTTCTTCCTAAACATGTGTGTCAAAGGACAAGCAAGTGGGGGTTGTGAGCAGAGAGTCGTTGAGCAGAGTCTTTGCAGGTGTTTATGTTCTCCCTTGGAGAAGATGAACTACCCATCTTTCTAGAAGAAACAGAGAGAACTTGGCAATACCTTTCTTGAAAACAGAAGTTAATTTGCTAACTCCACTCATTCTCCAGGAGAAGGAAAAAATTAGCTTTAGGGATGTTTGGACCCACCTGGGGAGGTTTTATCAAGAACATCTCATAACATAGTGTCATTCAAGAAGCACAAATTATTCAAAGCCTAGAAAAATGTAAGTTTGAAGGAAAGAAGTAAGATTTGGGGAATGAGACAAGGTTAGAGGACCTATTGGTGCTCATTGATCCCTGCCCCCTGCCCCTGCACCAAGCATCAGCAGCTGTGGTTTCAGTTCAGTCCAGCTGAAACAAATGTGGAAAGAACTGGAAATTTTCTAAGGGAGGCAGGACTCACAGGCCTAAGAAATTTCAGAGTAAGATGCAGCCATTGTGGTAAAAAAGCGTGGAGATCACTGTTAGGATTGTTAGGTATTAAACAATGCAGAAGAAAAAGCGGGGAAATCAAGACAAAAGACTGACTGAAAGCTTCTGTGAACTATTCAGTCATTGTTACAGGTGTTGGAACAGAGCAATGAAAATAGTGAGGCCCTTTATTCTTTTTTTTTTTTTTTTCACTTACGTTTTGCCACGCTGCTTGGCTTGCGGGATCTCAGTTCCCCAATCAGGGACCGAACCTGCACTCTGGCCAGTGAATGCACAGATTCCTAACCACTGGACCACCAGGGAATTCTTGAGATCCTTTATTCTGAAGAGAGAGTCCTCTTTGCTAGTTTCCCAGATTGCTTTTTTATGTTCAACCTTTCATAATATACATTTTTGGTGGATTTGTCTAGGTGTTAATGAGAATTCTATGGACGTTTCAAGCTAATGTTTAAAAACAACAGATCTTTGATCTTAGGTTTGTGTCTTTTCTTATGCCCTTAAAATCTTGATAGTAAAACTGTCTCCTGTTTTTGAGTTAAGTGATCAGCAACTGGATTGGGTACTCACCCAGTATGGGGACAATACGGAAGATTTAGAGGCAGGGGCCTTTCTTCCATCTTGAGTTGGGCACGTTGATTCTGCAAATAAAGATTACATTCCCCAACTCACTTGCTGCTAGATATGGCCTTGCACTTCTGGCCGTTGAGATATAAACAGTGAAAAGGAGTTGACTAAGCTGGGATGGGTCCTTTTTTTGCCCTTTTGTTGTTATTCTGCTTCTCCCAGGAGGACTGAAATACAGATTTGAAGAGTGGAGCTCCAGTTGCCAGCTTGGCCCGTAAGGTGACCCTGAGGATGGAAAACACACGCTGAGGATAGTGAAGCAGAGAGACAGAAGGGTCCCTGAGGGTATCTTGTGCTTCCATGTTAATTCTGGACAATCTATTTCCAGTTTCCTTTACCCAAGGGCTTAAAAAAAAGAAATGTTCATCTTATTGAAGCCACTTCTAGTTTAGGCTTTGTTACTTGTAACAGATTCATTGCAATTTGTAGCAGCTATAGTAAGGGGGCCATTTTGGGGGCCACTTTATCTACAAGTGACAGTAATTTCATATTAAAAGGTTGCCTATATTTGCAGGTCTGGGCAATTGTCCTTTGGCTTCTCTTCCAGTGGAGTTGCTCAGGAAAGCTGAGTAGAGCTCTTTTGGGTTCCTCTCCTTCTTCATTTTCTTTTGCATTTGCCTTGTTTTTTCCCCCACCACTACTATTTCCTCCCTCAACTGGAAGAAAATACAAAGCTGAAGGAATAGGCCAGAAGTGGGAGAGTGAAGTTGAAAAGAAGGAAGATACTGGAGACTTGAAACTCAGCTGGATACAGCTTTCATAGTAAACGGCTCCCTGTGCTCTTATCACCTAAGACCAAGACTAGTTTTGTTATTGAAGGAGAAAAGTAGTGCTTGTACTTGGGTCAAAATGTGTGGTTTTTTTTTTTCTTTCCTCCTTGTTTTATTTATTTATTTATTTTCTTTTTTGGTCTTTCATTGACTTTTTGGGAACCAATCACCCAAGCCAAGAAACCCTAAGAGTCTCAGGAACGTATGCTTACTCCTCTTTATAGATAAGCTGTTTCTCTGTTATCTGGGCAATTTTTTTTCCCCTGAGATAAGTAAATTCATTTAAAAGAAAAAATATGTATTTGAATATATCTCACACTTACCTGAGCTTCCCAGGTGGCACTAGTGGTAAAGAATCCGCCTGCCAAGCAGAAGACCCAGGCTCGATTCCCGGGTTGGGAAGATCCCCTGGAGAAGGGCATGGCAACCCACTCCAGTATTCTTGCCTGGAGAATCCCATGGACAGAGGAGCCTGGCAGGTTGCATGCCATAGGGTCGCAAAAAGTTGGCCACGACTGAAGCAAGTTAGCATGTACGCATGCATACTTACTCCTCAATTGATTCTACAAAGCTGGGGAAAGGCCTAAAGAGAAGAGTGGGGAAACCATGAATAAAACAAACAAAATCTCCATTAAACAGTGCAAGCAGTTTTGGTGCGTAGAAGTCTTTAATTGTGGGCACCCTCTCCTGAAGAGACCTTTGCTCCCAACTTCAAGAAAGGCTCCAGCTGTTGATTTCTGTCTACAAAGTTTTAGAATCAAGAAGCAGAATTCTAAGTTTTGCTACTGAAGTAAAATAGCAAAAAAAAAAAAAAAAAAAGAGGAACATCCAAAACTTTAGCTTACGTGAGATGCCCCCGTAGAAATCTGAGATCTACCAATCTGTTTATGACTTCCTCACCTCTGACATATCTCATATCCTGCAGTGCTTCAAGATTTTTGCTCAATTAAATGTTCTGCTCCTGCATTTATGCCACCTCCATTCTCATGCTCAGGATCTTGAGTCTAGCGCCTTGAACAGCCTTCCTTCAAACCACTTCCTCCCTTTACTCAAAACACCCTGAACCCCAACTCTGTGCCCTACCTGTTTCCTCAGTGAACCCTTTGTATGCTGCTGCTAAGTCACTTCAGTTGTGTCCGACTCTGTGCGACCCCAGAGACGGCAGCCCACCAGGCTCCTCCGTCCCTGGGATCCTCCAGGCAAGAACACTGGAGTGGGTTGCCAGTTCCTTCTCCAATGCATGAAAGTGAAGTCGCTCAGTCCTGTCTGACTCCTAGCAACCCCATGGACTGCAGCCTACCAGGCTCCTCTGTCCATGGGATTTGCCAGGCAAGAGTACTGGAGTGGGTTGCCATTGCCTTCTTCGCGTTGTATACCTCATGCTAAACCCTTACCATGTTATCTGGAAGGACCTGTTTGTGTATGTTTTCTTACTTAAATTTGACCTTGAGGGACTTTCCCTGGTGGTCTGGTGGTTAAGACTCTGCACTTCCATGGCAGGCGACGCAGGTTCTATTCCTGGTTGGAGAGCTAAGATCCCACATGCAGCAAAGTGTGGCTAATATATTAAAAAGCAAACTGAAACTTGAGTGTTAGCCCCTGGCTTAGCAGAGTAGCTCCTCATTGACTATTTCTTGACCTTGAGCAGGAGTGATAATCACAGTATCTGCCAAAAGCTAAGTGGCCAGTTATTACTTGCAATGAACTAGTTAAAAAAAAAAAAATCCTTGAAATTAAAAAAAAGTGTGTGTGTACGCAAGAAAAAGAGAGAGAGAAAATTACCCAACATGAGAAGATGTAAATTTGGATGCATCTGGAAACTGTGAATAAGAAATTAATAGATAAGTAAAATTCGATGTTATGAAAGGTCTTTCACAATGGATCATCAGAAACTTCAACAATCATGATATGTGCTAATACCAAAGATCAAGGCAGTGGAGGGATTTAGAGCATGTGCTTAGCAAATGGATTTCAAAGTTCATATTCCAAATGTGTAAACCTAAGCCGATTACTTAACTTCTTTGTTTCTGTAGATTCATCATTTGTCAAATGCATATTCTACTAATGCTTTCCTAATGTTATGAGAATTGAAGGCGTTAATATAAATAAAACACTTAGAAAAGTGGCTAGTGCACAGAAAGACCTATATAAGATTTTACTATTATTATTAATGTTCCTGTTATAATTCCTCATTCTAAACATGGCCCATGACAACAAGAAGGAAAAGTGGTGGTTGGAGGGCTAACATACTTATGTAAATAAACATTAATACTAAGAGCTATGTTCAAGATGGCAATGTGGGCCACTTGCTACTTTAAAAGTGTCTCTTAAAACTGTGCTTTTATAGGGTTCCCTGGTGGTCCAGTGATTGGGAGTCCATCTTGCAGTGCATAGGACACCGGTTTGGTCCCTGGTCAGGGAGGATCCCATGCTGTGGGGCAACTACGTCCCTGAGCCTGTGCTTTGGAGCCCGCGTGCCACAGGGACGGAGCGCACGCGCAGAAACTGCTGAAGCCCCTGCACCCTATAGCTCTGTGCTCGGCACTGAGAAGCCCGTGCACTGCAATGAGGAGGAGACCCCGCTCCCCGCAAGTAGAGAAAGCCCGCACATGGCAGTGAAGTCCCAGCACAGCCAAAAACAAATAAATATAAAAAACAAAACCAAAAACTGTACTTTTGCAAGTGTACTTTGCTGTGAGGTCGAAGCCACACAAGAAGACGCACAGATTTCCTTGACCACCCGACATCCCACTTTCCCCTTCTACGTTGTGTCTTTGCCAAATTTTGTGATCTCTCATTAAGTACAAATTTTTAAGAGTGGTAAAGATTCTTTCACATAAATTTTGGGAATCATATATAAGTTGTTTTAAGAATATCAGATCAAATCAGTCTCTCAGTCGTGTCCGACTCTTTGCGACCCCATGAATCGCAGCACGCCAGGCCTCCCTGTCCATCACCAACTCCCAGAGTTCACTCAGACTCACGTCCATCGAGTCAGTGATGCCATCCAGCCATCTCATCCTCTGTCGTCTCCTTCTCCTCCTGCCCCCAATCCCTCCCAGCGTCAGAGTCTTTTCCAATGAGTCAACTCTTCGCATGAGGTGGCCGAAGTACTGGAGTTTCAGCTTTAGCATCATTCCTTCCAAAGAAATCCCAGGGCTGATCTTTAGAATGGACTGGTTGGATCTCCTTGAAGTCCAAGGGACTCTGAAGAGTCTTCTCCAACACCACAGTTCAAAAGCATCAATTTTTCGGCACTCAGCCTTCTTCACAGTCCAACTCTCACACCCATACATGTTCTTTATTACTTGCTTTTGAACTCATAATTTTATTGGAGTTCATAATTAAGCAGAATTTGGGAGTACAGTTTCCAAATCTTGGTCTAAAGCCTTTTTTTGAAAAACCTTCATAATCCTTATTTGAATTTACATTAGTAAGCATTTGTATAAACTGTAACTAATAATTCTGAGATATCTGGTCCTTTTGACTTATGGGGACATTAAAAGTATGACAAAGTTTCTACCTCTTATACAAATCTTTCTTCTTCCTTTTGATAAAACTCATAATAGGATACTTCAATTTTTGGTTAGTTCCCTTTGGTCTTCTTCACTGTGAAAACTCTTTCCTTCCATTATAATTAATTCAACAAATAATTAAGAATCATCTAATCCTACGAAGAGGTATAAGATTCAGAAAAGGCAGTTTCCATGTCTGTCATGTTGCCACTGCAGCTCCAGTGCCAACCAAGGTGCACTGCATACAATAGGTGTTCACAAGTATTTGGTAAAGAAATACAAATAAAGATCCTACACCGAAGACGCAGTCTAAGTTTTAGCTCTGGGTTCAAATCCCAGTTTTCCTAATTATTACCTATTTGATCTAAAGTAAGTTGTTTAACAAACTCATTTTCCTTGTAAATGTAAATAATATCTATTTCATAAGGGTCATGAGAATTTAGCAAGAGAACAGTTTAATAAAACTTCTCCTGAGTGTATAGTACGTATCACGGACTGCATTTCAAAATACACGGCTTTAGAAATTGGATTGCAATTTGTGTTCTTAAGACATTTCCACATAATAAAATAATAACACAGGTCATATAATATGGACCTGTTTGGGTGTTCAAAGTAGGAAGAGATGACGTATATTTAAGGGAATTAGGAAACAAGGTGATATATGAAATGGTCCTTGAAGGAGAGTTAGGATTTCACCAGTTAAAATGAGCAGGCATATCCAGATGGAACACAGAGCTCATAAACGGGAAGGTAAAAAAGTACTGAGATGTCAGTTATTCTTTTGGCTGAACGTAGGGCTGAGGTCGGAGAAGGCAATGGCACCCCACTCCAGTACTCTTGCCTGGAGAATCCCATGGACGGAGAAGTCTGGTAGGCTACAGTCCATGGGGTCGCCAAGAGTCGGACACGACTGAGCGACTTCACTTTGACTTTTCACTTTTATGCACTGGTGAAGGAAATGGCAACCCACTCCAGTATTCTTGCCTAGAGAATTCCAGGGACAGAGGAGCCTGTTGGGCTGCCATCTATGGGGTCGCACAGAGTCGGACACGACTGACGCGACTTAGCAGCAGCAGCAGCAGCAGCAGGGCTGAGGTAAGAAGTGAGACACAAGCAAGAAATGTGGAGTAGGGCCATACTGAGGTTGCCAGTTTCTTTAATCCAGTAGGCAAGGAGCAACTCTTGATGGTTTGGGTGCAGACCAACGGAATTATAGGATTTGAAGGTGGAAACACCAAAGTGGAGAGACAGGTTAGGAGAGGTTATTGCATTATTTCAGCGAAGAGATAATAAAGGCCTGCAGCAGGGAGTGGTCAGAGGCAGCGTAGACATAACAAAGCAGGCACATTTCAGAGAATGGAGGGTCTGTGACTGGTGCCAGGCGCTGGAGGGAGAGAAGGGGAGTGGGAGAGGAGAGGGGGCAAGTGGTTTGGGGAGAGAGACCCGGTGACTGAAGCCATTGACACTATTTACAGAAAGGGGTATGTCACAGGGAAGTGTGGGGTTAGGTTTCGGAAATGGGTCAGCTTGAGGTCTGAGTTTCTCCTTTCTGCCACCTTCCCTTTTTTATATCTAGGTTTTCAGGGCCACCTCCACTTCCCTCCTCCTCTATCCACTAAGACATTGTGCCTTCTATTCTCATTCTCAACCCTGCGCTTATCTTCAGGCCCCATTTATTCTGTTCCCTATAGTACTCTCCCAGCCAAAATGACCCCAGGTCAGATCCTGGACTGGAGGACACTCCACCCGCCAGATCCCCTATCGTCTTCGCCTAGGCAGCTTCCATGAGTGCGCCTCCACGGCTCTATGACCAATAGGCAGGCCCCAGTGCTGGGATTCGACTCGCTATTGGTTGGCGGAGCCATGGTGAGAGATGGTGCGGTGCAGGTTCTCAGCACCAGCGAGAGCTGTGGGCGGTTGTTAAGGCGACCGTTCGTGACGTAGGCCCGTCAGGCCGAGCCAGCCCCAGATGATTGGCTAGACGATCGGACGATCCTTCCTTATTGGTCGTGGTGTCCTCCGGTGCCGAGCGTGCGTAGAGCGAAGGTTCCTTCCGCTCCGCGTCTCCGTTGACTGGAGACGGGTGGAGCGCCGGCTCCCGGGAACTGTGGCCTCTAGTGAGATCCGGAGGTGAGGAGGGCGGTGAGTGGGAGATAGTTGGGGTCGTGTAGGTGGAGGTTCTCGAGCTCCGTCCGACCCTGCCGGGAAGGGGCACCTGACACCGTCGGCTGATCCGGAGGGGAGCTGAGCGGGAGGCTTTGCCCAGGGTGGCGCCTCGGTCCGGCGGGGACTGCGAGGAGACGTCCTTGAAGCGCAGCTGGCCGAGCGGCGGCCCGCATCTATGCCGGGGAGCCGCGGGACAGGCTAGGCCTAAGGGGCGGACAGGGGGCCAGCCTCTTCGGGGCTGCGGTCGCTGTCGATGGACCGGCGGGGCGTCGCCGCGTTCGCTGGTCCTGTCCGAAGCCGGCGGTGCTGGCCGCGCAGTCGTGATCGTTGGGGCGACAACGGTGCCAGGCGGGGTGACCTCGGGGTCCCCTTGATTCGATAAATGCTGGGGGGTTGTGGGGCAGACCGGCCCGCAGCTCGAGGAAAGGACGCGAAAAGTCTATACGGGGCCGTGGTTCACGCCCATGCTTGCTGTTCTTACTGGGTTCACGCCCTGGCGCTGCTGTTCGTCAGCACCTTTCCGTAAAGTGACGGATGAGATCTCCATAAATGCTGCTGACTAGCTCAGAGCTGTGGATCTGCATAGATGCATCCGGTTATTTCTTGGAGAAGCGAGTTGAGAGGATGCGAGAGCCCAAGGTAGAGACTTGCCCAAAGACTGAAACGATTCTTCTTTTTGCGAGAGGCGTCTTCTCCTTGGTGTTGATTACTGATGTCCTTTAATCTAAATCCTGTAGGTTGAATTATTTGGTTTTGGTATTTTGGCTAGGAGAAACGTACCTTGGAGATTCACAAATAGAAGTCAGTTTTTACGGTGGGAGGAAGTTGATGTACTCCATCTTAAGTGGTCGTTTGAAATTGTTCAGGGCTTGAAGACTTGCCTTCTCAGCATCACACAGTGTATTTGTTGTTGTTGTTGTTTGCTTGTGGATTGATTTTTCTCTTCATGCAGCGAGAAACACTTTATGATTTAGAGGTAATCTAGCGAAGACTCAGAGTGTGCTTTGGGGACGGACTGGATTTTGAGGGCCTTCTTGGTGGTAGTGTCTTTCCAGTTTGTGATAAAACTTGGGAGTAAAGACACTGACAGTAATATGAAGGCTAAAAAATATGCAAAGATCAAATCATTAACATGTGAAAACTTCGTGTGTGTGGCAGGAACATTTCAAGATGAAGTGTGTGCGCTCATGTTTCATGTTCTCTTTTTATTCTTGTATGATCTAGACTATGAATAGGTAAACACATCTGTATCAGTAGCTGTTCAGGTTGACCATATGAAATTGTTGATATTTGAAACTTGACCATTATTCCCCATACAAAAAATAGCAGTTTCATATGGTTCACTTAATACTTGCCTTTGTTAAGGAACTTTGGAGCTCTAGCTTTATAAGTGAATAAAAAGATATGTGATTTACAAAGAGGCATAATGCCATAGAATTGAGTGTAGAATCCAGGTTTCCTGATTCCAGTGCAAGAATTTTCTCCCCCCTAAGATACTGGGTTGAGCAGCAGAATGTTAATCCTGTTGGAATTAAAAATGACTCAGTACAAGACATGGTTCCTGCCCTCAAAGAGACAAAACATACACAGCAATTAATATAAGAACAGTGTAAGATAGTATATAATCAAGTACTGGAATATACAGCATACAAAGAGCACTGAGAGGGAGAAAGGATTAGAGTAGGATGCCAAAGCATCCTTTTCTGCAGTTTGCCACCGTAGGTGGTTTTTGTAGCACATTGGGTTAGAGTTTGGGGATTCAGTTTAATTTAAATTATCCATTCTTTTGAGTAATATATGAAATGTTTGCAGCATACTTCTGTCTGTCTGGGCAAGGCACACATTGCCTAACTTGATTTTTTTAAACTAAAATTTATTTTTATTGCAGCATGGCCTAAACACTTTGAATTTGCAGGAGCCATCCCTATTGCCTGCTGGTGCCATTTGCAACTGCTGATGAAGTTGGAGGATTGAATTCCATGACGTGTACATGCTTTGCATAATCACAGGGATATAGGGAGGTTGCTAGTGGGAAATGAGATGTGTGTGCAATTATGGTGACTTTTGACACACCCTTATACATTTGGTTACTCATTTTGTTTCCAAATAGGTGAGGTTCTCTGTGTTTGGGAATGGTTCATGGGCTTCTGTGTCAGTCTTTACCTGAATGTTGCAAAGATGACTTTACACCTAGGAAAGAAATGTCCCAGAATTGACAATGTTACCATGAAGCTTTTGAGGAAAAACATAATGTTCCTAATATATAATTATGGATTAATAATGCTCAACCTATTTGTGATCAAATCGGGGTGCCTTCTTGCTAGCAGCTCAGATTTTAATTCTGCTGAATTCACTTTTTGATGGTGAAAAATATATTGACTCAATAAGGGAGTACTCTAAGTTGAGAAGGCTTGGGGAGAAAGGAGTATTAAAAATTTTGACCTAATTTTGAAATGTATTTTCAGTTAATTCATCTTCTGGAACATTGATGCTATTAGACTAGTTTACAGGGTTTTTGTTTTTGTTTTTAAATATAAGGAAGTTATGTGATAGAAGGCCAGCATGAAAATCTAGGCTCTTATGAGGTTTTTAGTTGAAATGAAGTAGAGTTCAAATCTAAGATACGATTAATATTCTCCAGTACTTCAAGTCCTTGCTAATTTAACAAAAGATATTTTTGTTACTGTTCATTTTCCAGGATAGTATAGAAAATATAACTTTTCCCCCCACCCCCTCCTCCTCCTTAATATGTTCTCTGAATGCAGAGAACTGGGGCCCTTGAAGAGGGGGGAATTCTATCCATACCCTGCTGCTGCTGCTAAGGAGGCCTTTAAAAAAGTCATCTTTAGATCAGGTTCAAGATGTGTCAATAACATGCATGCTGTTGTAGCTTAAGAATTTATTTTTAAGTAGCAGGTATTTCTCAAGCAAGTGCTATTAAGATACATGAGTGCAAGGCACTGGAGGATGAAATGAGGACTAGAACTCAGGGAGGAAGGTTGAAAACCTGAAGAGACACAGGCAGATGCATGCCACATATCTCAGTGCCTGCCAGCCTTTGAAATTGAGACCCACATTAAGAAATACATGTTATGTCAGAAGCCAGGACATACACTCATATCTATCATTTCATGAAACATAGTGTTTCAGGAAATAATACCTACCCATACCACATGTCTAACCCATTGCTGTTTTCTTCTTGTATTGTAAAATGTTTGTTCTGACTCATAAACTTGTGTTCATGGTCCCATTGATCCAGTGAAGGGATTATGACCTGCAGTTTGGAAACCACGTCTCTCTCTGGTGGTCTGCTGTGGCCAAAGCGTAAAGAGTAGAGCGCTCTGAGTGATGCAGTGAGAGGTGATGCTTAGTAACTGCTCTGCTTCCTAAGTGTCTCTAATTTTCTTTTCCCGAATCCTTTAAATAGATTAATCCTTTATTTTCCTTAATTTGATGCTTTTTTATTTTCTTCTTCCATACACAAATCACTTGCTTAATTAGCCTAAATGAAAGATTCATTTGAAATCTTGATTGTCAGTCAGTGGGCCTAAAATTTAATCTTAATTTTTAATTGATTTTAATGGGTGGTTAATATGGTTTATCAAAAGCATTAATTTTAGTGTAAGAAGGCTTATAAGTTCCTATATTAGAGATCAATAACTATATTAGATTTTTAAAAAATCAGAATATCAAAATTATTATTACTTAGTCAACAAACATGGAGAAGCTTAGTTATGATACTCACTAGACCAAAATAACCCAAGTTCTGTTGGAAATTTTTGAATGCCACATATGTCTGCTTTGGCCAGCCAGCCCCTTATTCTTATACTGGTCCAGCATTTTTATTAACTCTTAAGGTCTGGGGAAAGACCTCTAGTGACAGCAACATTAGGAAGGTTAATAAACATCATTTTGCTAGTGACATTATGCTATGTGTTGTATGGGATGGAAAGGTCTAATGGACTCGTGCCCTTGAGGAGCTTTATAAACTAAGATAGTGGTTTATAGGACACTGACGGAGAAGATGGTTTGGTGCTTACCTTTTGCGCAACTAGAATGTAGAGTGAGGACGGTGCTTCTACCCATTTTGTGTCAGGGTAATCAGAAAATGAACGTGAGTGGTTGTTTCTCACTTGCGTTTTCTACTTGACTGCTCTCCTCCTTGGCTTAGATAATAATCAGGAGCTGAGATATTTATTTGGTTTGATCTTAAATGCTCAAATTCATACAAGTGGTAAGAAATAGCTGCTTTTAAGCTGTTTGCTAGTGAATAATAGAGGATTTAAATATTGTAAGTAAAAGAGTAATGAATCCTGTCATTTGAATTTTGTAATTATTTCCCAGAATTACAAGGAACACTCCCAAATAGTATTATCCTTAAGGTACAAGACACTGCATACAAAAGCAGGGTTTTCAAAGCAGGGTTAAAGTGTTTTCCTAAAAATCCAGTGAGCTGTATATTAAGCGTTCATACTTGGTGCTCCTCCCAGGATCCGAGGACTCTGCAGCTGCAATGCTGTCAAGACTTTTCCGAATGCATGGCCTCTTCGTGGCCTCCCATCCCTGGGAAGTCATAGTGGGGACAGTGACGCTGACCATCTGCATGATGTCCATGAACATGTTTACTGGCAACAATAAGATCTGCGGTTGGAATTATGAATGTCCGAAGTTGGAAGAGGTTTGTGAGACTAATCTGATTGTTGACTCAATTACATTTTAAATTTCTCCTTTTAGAGACCATGTAATCAAAAAAACTTATGAGTAAAATTTTTATTTCAGTATTCATAACTTACCTCAAATTTTCATTTACTTATATTTACTTGTATTTACTTATACAGATACTTTCCTTTTGCTTTTGGTATACAAATGAGTGTAATTGACTTGACCTGAGAAATCTAGCTTTCCTAAGTGACTTAACAGTAAAAAATGATTGGCTTAAACATTGGATGTTTAAAACTTGGGAGTTAATATTTTATTTGCATTTTAATATTTTACTTGTGCCTGCATTATCATGATGATACATAAACTACTGATGCCAATACGAAATAAAAATTCTTATTTTTGATTTGGACTTTCCTATCTCTCCCGATAGGATGTTTTGAGCAGCGACATCATAATTCTGACAATAACACGATGCATAGCAATATTGTATATTTACTTCCAGTTCCAGAATTTACGCCAACTTGGATCAAAATATATTTTGGGTAATAATTTTATGTATGAACCTTTTTGTGTGCTATCAGCTTTTTTTATTTCCTGTGGGAATTTGCCTGTTTAAGTCACATGGGCGGGAGCGTGTGCGTTGCTTAGCGTGTGCTGCGTCTATTCAGTAGTTTCTTTTCATTCAAGTTAGACGTTCTGCTCTTTGAGACCTTAATAACCTGGAGAAAATAATACTTCCTTCAAAATACTGTAGGACTGTATATTATTATGTGTGTATAAGGATGAAATTTTTTCAGTTTGTTGAATTTTGTCATTTATAGGTATTGCTGGACTCTTCACAATTTTCTCCAGTTTCGTATTCAGTACAGTTGTCATTCATTTCTTAGATAAAGAATTGACAGGTTTGAAGTAAGTATTTAAAGCATAAATATACTTTCTTCCAAAATATATTGTTAAGAACTTTTCTACTCCATGTTATAAAGCGTTGTAATATTTAAATTAGCAAAAATTAATGGAAAATAGGGGGAAATTTTTCACGAAATCAGTTAGCTGATACCTGTTAATGTTTTGCTGTGTTTTGTTCCCCACTTTTTTTATGCTTAAAGAAAACCTCTGAGATGATACTCTGTATACTGCTTTATAACTTTTATGCTTATGGGAAGTTATAAACATCTTTGCATGTCCTTAACAGCTAGCTGTGTAGTATTTTCCTATATGAATATATTGTAGTTTATGTACTTAATCCTCTGAGTTGGATTTTTTAGGTCATTTAATTTCTTCCATTAATAACAATACTGTGATAAGTGTCGTCCTAGCAAATTTTTGTTCTTATTTTCTTAGGATACATCTGTAGGAGTGAAACAGTAGCCCCTGTAGGTCTTTAGGGCTTTTAAGGGTCATTATTGCCAACTTAACTCTCCAGAAAAGTTATCCTTCCATAGATAGTATTTTAATTAATCAGAAAAGAATTATATACAGTACACTGGTTTTCCCTACTACCTGAAAATACAGCTCTCCTATGAAACCTTTTGTAAGTGAAGAAGCAGTCACCTTAGAACACATCTTCCTAATGGAGGCACACAGTGTCTCTTTGAACTCAGTCATGTTCGACTCTTTGTGACCCTGTGGACTGTAGCCCTCCAGGCTCCCCTGACCATGGGAATTCCCAGGCAGGAATACTGGAGTGGGTTTCCATTTCTCCCTCCAGGGGATCTTCCCCACCCAGGATTGAACCCAGGTCTCCTGCATAGCGGGTGCATTCTTTGCCATTGAGCCATGGGGAAGCTCTGGAGGCACGCAGTAAGCCGAGATGCAGCGCAGGTGTGCTTCAGAGCCGTGGCAGCTTGGTGCCGAGATGCTGACCACAGCCCCTGGGCAGTGCCACTCTGCTCCAGGTGCCCACGGCCTCTGCATCAGCTCCCTCAAAACAAGCACTAGGTGCTATTTTCACTTTTCACCTTTTTTTGTAAGAGTGAAAACCCTCTTTGGATTTCTTTTGGTTAAGCAAAAATGAGTACTATGTAAGTCTTTCTTAAAAGTGAAGTGGCATAAAGTGAGCTTTTGAAAAGTGGGGGATACCTGTATTCCACTGTTTGCCCCCATACTAATACACAAGAATGCATTTTTTTCTTTTACTAATGATGCTGTTTTGCTCTAAAATTATCCAAAGGTGTTTCTGTGTATTTACATTTTTAAACACTGAAAATCTTCTTAAATAGTTTGGCTAATAAATTTAGCTTTGAGGTTGTCAGAGGGGTATAGGGTATACGTCTTGGTCTGTAAAAGGTACACCAGGGCAAAGTTTTGTTTTAGGAAGGGATTTTTACTGGTATTTCTCTTTTGTTAAATATACCTGATCATGTTGTTTTTTCCCCCCAGTGAAGCTTTGCCCTTTTTCCTGCTGCTGGTCGACCTTTCTAGAGCAAGTGCGCTAGCCAAGTTCGCCCTCAGTTCTAACTCACAGGTATTATTAATGAGACATGAATGTATGTGGTATTCTTTTCTCTCAGGTTGTTTACATTAATAGGAAAGATTAATAGAGCTTCTTCTTAGTCCATGATTCAGGAATTGCATATAATTTTGTCCAGTCTTAAGACTGGTCTTAGGTACCCTAGGAACTGTCCCATTTTTCTGCCAACTCAATTGTAATTCCACAGCTTCTAAAATTTGGAATTTTCTCCATTTTCTTTTTTGAAGGTTTCAGAACGTAAGGTATTATGTCTTTTGCATAAATTACAGTATCTACCTATTGAAACGCATTAGCGCACAGACAGGATCTAAGGGAAGAATCTCAGGGTAGATTGATTTCTAAACCCCTTGAATTAACACTAGCATTATTTCATCAAACGTTTCATCTTGGTGTTCATTAGTCACTTGAAAGAATGTAACATTTTTAGTAATACTGAGTATAAAATATCATGTACTTCTGCCCTGAGCATGTATTTGATGTATATTTATGATCATTTGAGCATTTTGACAAGGATATTTAAGTTTCATAATACTAACATAATCTCAAAAAATTTGAAACTAAGAACTTGTGTCAGTGAGTGGTAGCCAAAATATAAAATGATGTAGGGGTTTATGTGGGATTTACATGGCAGGACTCATATACCACCTCACAGGAATCTTCCTAAGAAATAACTCAGTCGGTGGGTGGGGAACGCAGGGAAGTGTGCATATTCTTTTTTTAGACCTTTATATTGTTAGTGTCCTTTATATCTGGAATGCCTGTTAGTCTTATCATATTGTGTATTTTATTCTTCATATAGTATATTCGATTTAGTAAAAGCCCTGGGATGCTCCAAAAGTTCTTAAAATGATTTCCTGCCTTCTCCTCATTTGCTCTGTTTGTCTGTTTCAGGATGAAGTGAGGGAGAACATTGCTCGTGGGATGGCGATTTTAGGTCCCACCTTCACCCTGGATGCTCTTGTAGAATGTCTTGTGATTGGAGTTGGTACCATGTCAGGTTTGCAAACAATTTTTAATATACTTTAAAATTAATTTGTAGAAGAGAGAGAGGAACACATTATGTTAGTTAAAGTCTGACTTTTAAAAGTCTGACATTACAAAAATTTTTAAAATTTTAATTGTATGAACATGTAGGTATATCTGATCTGACCTTTTGTCTGTCTGCTTTAGTGAAAGCTGAGCAGGTTACTGATTTATTTTCACTCTTACTATCTCATCATCTTCTCTGGTGCTCCACTTTTTTGATGACTTTAAGATGTTTTTGTCTGGTTTTTAACCAAGATTGGACTCTAGGCTCATTTAGAAAGCCATCTTCCAGCCCCTGATATCGTCTGGACTGACTGAATGAGTCAGTTCCTTCTGTTAACTATCATGTAGGAGACAGTGCAAAAGTTGGGAGTTGGACAGATCTGAGTTGGGTCCACCTAACAGAGTGGTTAGGAAGATTTAATCAGTATGCAGTATGTCTTAGCACTGAGCCAGCATTGACCCTAAAATATATGTTTATTCATCCTTAACTGGATAGTAGAGAACTAGATGTTAAACATCAAACATAGGACTCCATTATATAGGACAGAAATTGTGGCCTCGTGGAAATTTGCCAGAAAAAATATATCATGCTGTTGTCAAGGTTTCCTAATTATTGAGACTAGACTTCATGGCCCTCTCATGAGGGCCACACTTGGCTAACTGCTCTTCTAGTGTATTTCCTGGTGCCTTGGTGTCCTCAGTAAGGGATTTGATTCTTTCAGAAGTAAATCAACTTTTAAGAGTTAGTTGTCATTATTAGTTGAGATCTGTTCACTAGATTGTGTATAAGTATATATAATGTTTCTTCTAACTTCTATTTATTCAGTTATTTAATCTATCAGAACTTACTCAAAACTTATTCAGCAAAGAATATTTTTTAAGTTTTAAAATGTGTATTTCTTAAAATTTACTTTTTTGGGGTACAGTTTTAAGTTTTGACAAAGATGTAGTCATATAACTGCCACCACAGTCAAGAAAGCATTTTTGACCAGGTGAAAATATAACTATGTGATTTTAGTCAAGAAGAACAGTATATAAGAAGATGAGAGGATTATCTGGGAATGTGGAAAGCAATGGAAACTGATATGGGAAATAGGGCGATGACTTTGGTCAGGATAAGGCACATGGATAAAGGAAGTGATTCAATTTGATGTTGGAAAAGCCAGCAAGGAGGCATTTACAGCCATACAGAAATGGGAAAATCAGTGATTTGGCTTAGAGTAGAATAAAAGGACAGATTTAATACTTAAGGAAATGGCAACCCGCTCCAGTGTTCTTGCCTGGAGAATCCCAGGGACCGGGGGAGCCTGGTGGGCTGCCGTCTATGAGGTCACACAGAGTCTGACACGACTGAAGCGACTTAGCAGCAGCAGCAGCAACAAGGAACAAACGCTTGCGAAAGCCAGTAAAAAAGAAAAAACTCTGTACTTCTTGGAAGTATATAGTGCTGTCCCCATGTAGCAACAAAGTGGCACAAAGAAACTGTGCCCTGGGCCAGAGTGAGGAAGAATGGCCGAAGGGCGTGTGGCAGCAGTGGCTACACAGAGCGGAAGCGCGGGCAGCTGATGGCTGCACAGAGCGGAAGCGCGGGTAGCGGGGCTTAGAGCGTTGGGCAAGCACGGTTTTGATAGTCTCCAGTTTGAAAAGATCCTGTTTGGCTACTATTTAAATGTAGTTGTTCATAATGCTTTTGGCATTGTAATTTTGCATTCTCTTGAATTTCTGTCTCAGAGAGTAATAGCTATAGAATTTTTAGGAAATACAGAATATGCTTTTTTCTTTCATTTAGTCCAATGATCTAATACAATTCAGAAAATAAAATCCAATGTTGAATTTTTTTAAGTTTTGTATTACTCTAGTTAGCAGTTTTTATGGGAGAAGGTAATCAATTTTTATATGTTTTCAAAACATTTTTATTTTTAATATGAATAATGTCAAATATGTTTTATATTCAAATTTATTTGTATAGCGAGGGAGTAGGATTTGATAATCTAATCTCTTCCTAGCTCTGTTCCCTTCTATTTGAGATTACCAAATGACACCTGAAACATTTGTTAATTTTGGATGTTGGGTTGCCTTTCTGTGTTACATCATTTTTCAAAGAGATCAATGAAATGAACTGAAATTTTAAGACTGTCAATAGATACCACAGAGGTTATATTGAAATGACAGTTGAGTAGTGCACATAAAATATTTAT
The DNA here is from genome assembly GCF_003369695.1 of Bos indicus x Bos taurus. Classification (NCBI taxonomy): domain Eukaryota; kingdom Metazoa; phylum Chordata; class Mammalia; order Artiodactyla; family Bovidae; genus Bos; species Bos indicus x Bos taurus. Next base: position 543,229 of record NC_040085.1, read on the forward strand.
TATGATACTATATCAAGAATGATATAACAGGCAGTGTGTTTTACAAAAAGTCCTTGGTCCGCAGGTGAATTGCTTCTGTGGTGATGAATGGGATTGGACTAGTGGGATAACCTGGTGGAAGGCATTTGCCCCATTAGAGTTCTGTCCCTGATATCTATCCTATCTCAAAACAGAGTACTGCCGTTTGATACAAGGAGGTGATCGGATGGCATTAAGCACTGCCGTGCCTGGCACTGTGACTTTGGGGACATGGGAGGAGGCAGGGTCTCTGCCCTCAAGGGAGCTGTCCCTCTTGCACTCGGGCTTCACAGCACTTCTGAGCTCCTGGCTTCCTTTTCCAGTAGATGGCAAAGGGCTTAGTATGCCAATACTGTCACGTATTTGTCTACCTATAGGAAGAGCCTTGTGATGCAGGCAGCCGCAGAAATATACATGCTACTTACTCCCTGGTTCACGTTTTTCATTTTTCTCTAACCAGGGGTGCGTCAGCTCGAAATCATGTGCTGCTTTGGCTGCATGTCGGTTCTCGCCAACTACTTTGTGTTCATGACTTTCTTCCCAGCTTGTGTGTCCTTGGTTCTGGAGGTAAGAGCTGTTCTTATTTATGGCACTAGTAGAAGAAGAAGATTTCTCATTACGTTAGTTCACCTAAAGACAATCGGCACCTCCTAACGTAACACTGACTTCCTTTGTAGCTTTCTCGGGAAAGCCGCGAGGGCCGTCCAATCTGGCAGCTCAGCCATTTTGCCCGAGTCTTAGAAGAAGAAGAAAATAAGCCAAATCCTGTTACTCAGAGGGTTAAGATGATTATGGTAATTACATGATTTCTTTTCATTATCTTTGGTTCCAATATCATATTCTGCTTTTCAGTTTTTTTTTTCCCCTTCTTGTCTTTCTACAACTTTTGGCTCTTGCATGGATATTCCTCTTCCTTTTTTCCCCCGCTCTTATCTTTTTCCTCATTCCTTATGAGATCTCTGGTCTTCTCTCTGCCCTAAATAGATTTTTCAAATCCTTCCACTTTCTCTTTCTTTGCAGCTCTGTTCTTTTGGGGCAGTGTTCTCAGCCTTTCATGGGGGTTGTCCCTTTGCTCAGTCACGTAGCGAGCCTGGGGCTTTCTTTACCTGGTGAGGGAGGGCATGGGAGGAAGACAGTGTTCGGTTATCCACTTGCAAAATGTGAGTTTAGGCTCCATTGATATGTAGAGGGTACATGATTTTTAAACTTTTATTTCAGTCTCTAGGCTTGGTTCTTGTTCACGCTCACAGTCGCTGGATAGCTGATCCTTCTCCTCAAAACAGCACAGCAGACAATTCTAAGGTCTCTTTAGGACTGGATGAAAATGTGTCCAAGAGAATTGAACCGAGTGTTTCCCTCTGGCAATTTTATCTCTCTAAGTAAGTTCCCTGAGCCCTACTTTGAATCATGGCACTCTGTGCTTCTGAGTTTAGGTTATGCCTTTTTTATTTCTGAGTAATAACATTTTCATTTGCTTTCTTCTATTTAGAATGATCAGCATGGATATTGAACAAGTTATTACCCTAAGTTTAGCTCTCCTTCTGGCTGTCAAGTACATCTTCTTTGAACAAGCAGAGACAGAATCTACACTCTCGTTAAAAAATCCTATCACATCTCCTGTAGTGACCCAAAAGAAAATCACAGACGATTGTTGTAGACGTGACCCTGTACTGGTCAGAAATGACCAGAAATTCCATGCAATGGAGGAGGAGACCAGGAAAAACAGAGAAAGAAAAGGTGATTTCTTATTCTCTTCATTTTCCGTTCTTCCAATGTTGATTTGTCAAGAAGTTGAGTCTTTTTTAAAGCACAAATTCAGTGTCTGAGATTTCTTTTGATCTCTTGAACAGTTGAGGTTATAAAACCCTTACTGGCAGAAAATGACACCTCACACAAAGCCACATTCGTGGTGGGGAACTCCTCCTTACTCGGTACTTCGCTGGAACTAGAGACACAGGAGCCTGAAATGGAACTCCCTGTGGAGCCTCGGCCTAATGAAGAGTGTCTGCAGATTCTTGAGAATGCAGAGGTGAGAAAGCAGACTCAAGTTGGTATCTTTCTTAAGAAAAGGAGTTTTTTATTAAAGGTAGGAAGGAAGTTACAGCTTCTGAGTACCTGTAAGTTCTCAGCACAGTGTTTCATGGTTTACAGGTCCTGGTCTTATTATTTATTCCCTGCAACCTTGTAAGATAGGTATAATTTTCTCCATTTTTCAGATGAGAAAATGTTGGCTCTAGGAGGGTTAATTAAGTATGTCCCAAAGTAAAACAGAAAACGCTAAAGCTGGGCTCAGGAGTCCAGGCCTTACCGACTCAAGACTCGGTGCGCTTTCTACTGCCGTTTGATAGAGAGAGGAGCAGCTACTGTATTGTATGTGTGTTAAGGCCTAGGAGCACTTCTACACAGAAATGAATTTCAGAGAAAGAAGAGAGGTTTGAGGGGCTTTTTGAGTTTTTAAAGTAAGCTTGATGCTCCTGAGGAGGCTTGTTTTCTTTCTGATGTTTCAACAGGATGTCCTGCTGACAATCCCTGTTTGACTTAGGGGTTTAGCATGACTGTTATGTTCCATTCCTGTCTGCTTACGCTGATTCATTCCAAATGTATGTGCATATGAGTGAGAGTAGGTTTTATCACTTTCCCTCATTCTTATTAATACGTGTACCAGTGTCTCAACTGCCATGCTACATACAAAACTTACAGGGTGGGTGTCAGAATCTTAATTATGAAATTTTTTCCCCCTATGTATGTCACTTGCAAAATTTAGGGTTTTGGCTTAACATTTTGTTTAGCTTTGCATTTTTATAAAGAATTTTTATTTTGATGTTCTCATTTCTACTCAAATCATCTCCTCCTTTAGAACTTCAAATTCCTTTGGGTTCTCAAAGTACTTGTATTTTAGTTCTGCAGAGAGCACTGTTTGTATAACATGGTCTATTTATTAATAGTATGAAGTATGATTCTTCAAGTCTATTTTTATTTCCCTCTATCAACCCCCTTCCATTTTTTTTTTTCCATTTCTTTAGAAAGGTGCAAAATTCCTTAGTGATGCTGAGATCATCCAGTTGGTCAATGCAAAGCATATCCCAGCTTACAAATTGGAAACTCTGATGGAAACCCATGAGCGAGGTGTATCTATTCGCCGACAGCTACTTTCCAAAAAACTTCCAGAGCCTTCTTCTCTCCAGTATCTACCTTACAGGGACTATAATTACTCCTTGGTATGTTATTTTCTGTATTCAAGCAGGTTTTCTTTATAGCTTTAGTCTTTCAGTCTTCTTCTTGATTCGTCTTTTAAACTTTCATACTTTTATAAAACATTTTCCTTTTGAATTCATTTTACTGTAATTTTGTATTCTACTTATGGTATAGGTCATCAAAATTCAAAAATACTTTCCCTGTTATTTACAGTCATTACTCAAGAGTTTAGTGTTTTCAAGACTTTTTAAAGAGTAAATAAAAAAACTGGTTGAAAATAATACACTAAAGGATTAAGTTTGAAGGAATGACAGGGGCTGGGTATTTGGTATATAGATTTTCACTTGGTGCCTGACTTTACCTTTTAGGTGATGGGAGCTTGCTGTGAGAACGTTATTGGATATATGCCCATCCCTGTTGGAGTGGCAGGACCTCTGTGCTTGGATGGAAAAGAATTTCAGGTTCCAATGGCAACAACAGAAGGCTGTCTTGTGGCCAGCACTAATAGAGGCTGCAGAGCAATAGGCGTAAGTGGGCATTTATGTGTCTGCCTGTCAAGATACTCTAGGCGGTGAGATGAGATTTGGGAACAGTCAAGGAGACCTTTTGGGACAAGCAGAATTTTTTTCAGGATTAATGTCTGCTCTTGTCACACCCTCTGGATAGCTTGGTGGAGGTGCCAGCAGCCGAGTCCTTGCAGACGGGATGACTCGTGGCCCAGTGGTGCGTTTTCCCCGTGCTTGTGACTCTGCAGAAGTGAAGGCCTGGCTTGAGACGCCTGAAGGGTTCACAGTGATAAAGGAAGCCTTCGACAGCACCAGCAGGTGTGTGTGGGGGTGGGCGTGGGGGCTTATATGTGCATTCACATTTATTTCAGAACCAGCGCCATACCTAGGATGACGAAATATAACTAAACATATTGCCTTCTTAAGATGATGTAACAAAACATCAATTTTAAATCCATGCTTTCAGAATAGTGATGTTAATTCTTGGTTGGGATGGAGTGGGTGGGGGTGGGATGGGGTGGGCAGAGCAGAATATTGATTTCAGTGAATAGCTACATAGAGGTAGTTCAAAACTAATACAATTATGTAAAGTTTAAAAATAAAATAAAATTTAAAAAAAAAAGAAAAAATAGTGCGAGCTAGTAAGTTTGTATGTTGGATTTAGAAGGCTCATTTTGATTAGGCTATTACTTTGCCCTAGAACAGTTTTGATCTAAAATTGCCCTAGGGCAGGATTGCCTGAGAAAAAGATTTTCCAAGCAGGATAGAGGTAAATAAATTAGTATAGTAGATGTACTTTGACTACAGAAAATTAAATTGATAAGGATAGTCAATACAAATGATAACGCCAGTATAGTTCAAGTTTTTATGCTTGTTTTTATATGACCTTTTAAAGTTTGTCATCAAATGACTTTCTGTATCCCTTCCTTCTTGCAACATGTAAGAATGAGATACAGCTGAAGCAGTATTCTAATAGAATATTTAATTAAAGAAAAAATACTTTTAATATGTAGTCTCCATGAGTTTTCTCTTAAGTATAAAATGAACCAAATAAGCTAGACTTTAGGATAATGTCCATTTTCTTAAAAAAAAAAAAAGTCTTTGCTTCTTTTGTTTAAAGGTTTGCACGTCTACAGAAACTGCATATGAGTGTGGCCGGACGCAACCTTTACATCCGTTTTCAGTCCAGGTCAGGTGATGCCATGGGGATGAACATGATTTCAAAGGTGAGCATGGATGGACTGTAACAGAATTTGCTGGAGTGATTATCCCTGAAGAGGGGAGCAGACTCACTCTGTATGCCCTCCTATATTTTTGAATTTTACACCCTGTGCACATACTACTCAAGGAGTTAATTGATTGAAAGATTTTTATTGAAAGGTCAATATTGATACATGTAGGTCATGTTATATAAATCAGGCATTTGTTGGTTGGTATTGTTCATATTTGGGATATTTAATCTAGAGTTAGCATTCGGCATGCTCCGGGTCTACACTGAAGGGCTGGGAGGAATCTGGGGATTAGTGCTTCAGAACTTTGTCCTGTAATCCTGAAAGCTGACTTCTTCTAGAGACTTCAAAACACACATTTAAGAAGCCAGGTTCATGTCTGTGTAGTTCCTTTAATTATCTCCTTATAAGAAGACTGTGTATAGCTCATCTTTTTTCTACTAATATTTGTTATTTATCAGATAGAAATGTAAAATTTTAAAGTCAACTAGTCAGGCTAATTATGCTTTCCCAGTTATAAGGACTATTCAGAAAGAGAGTATAGTGACTAAATACATATGCTTTAAAAAGTTCCAGTAAATAGCAGTTCCTGAAGAAAAAATTAGAAATAGGATTACTTTGACCCAGCAATTCCACTTTTGGGTAGACACCCAAAAGAACCGAAAACAGTCTCAAAAAGATGTTGGTAGAGCCACGTTCATAGCAGCGTTCACAGCCGCTAAAAGAAGCCCACGTGTCCACCCACAGATAAAGTGTGGGATGTACATACAGTGGAATGGTGTTCAGTCCTAAAAAGAAAGCAGAAAGAAAGAAAGAAAAGAAAGTGAAGTCGCTCAGTTGTGTCCGACTCTTTGGAACCCCACGGACTATAGCCTGCCTGGCTCCTCCATCCATGGGATTCTCCAGGCGAGAGTACTGGAGTGGGGTGCCATTGCCTTCTCCAGGGGATCTTCCCGACCCAGGGGTCAGACCCGGGTCTCCTGCATTGCAGGCAGATGCTTTACCATCTGAGCCACCAGGGAAGCCCCCAAAAGAAAGCATGCCACATGCTAAATGTGCACGAGCCTTGAGGTTCATGTACTAAGTGAAAGAGTCTGGTCACATAAAAAGAAGTACTACATGATTCCCCCTGAAGAGTTAGCTCGGTTAGTTAAATCCATAGGAGCAGAAAGAAGGGTGGTTGCCAGGGGGTGTGGGGAATGAGGAGGTGTTTAACGGGCATGATTTGTGGAGATTGCTGACACAGCAATGCGAAAGTTCTTAACAATACTGAACTATGCACTAGAAAATAGTCAAGACGGTAAATTCTGTAAAGTGTATTTTACCACAGGTAAAAAAACATTTTTTTTAATTCCAAATTTTTTTAAATTGGGTTTTTTAAGTGTGAGTTAATTGATCTAACTTGATTAGAAGTCCTTGGAAGTCTTGTTATATTCTGTGTAAATCCTAATGACATTCCATTTACAAGATTTACTTGAATGTTTGAGTTCTCTTTACTGGCTTTGGTAACTTGGGCTTGTAGGTAACAATTTAATAACTAGAAGAGGGGATTTATGACACATTGGTCATGGATTGGGGTCCTCACTCCCCAGTGACACGAATATAGTATTATATCCTTATTATATCCTCATCATACGATTCATCAATGACTATGAAGAGATTCATTTTCATATAAAAAACATATTAGGAAAAGATTATTACAGTTATTGTATTTAGAAGTGTTAGTATTATTAGATACAAAAAAAGCCTCCGATTCATAAATAATTTTGTGTGTTTTAATGTAGTTTTTCTTGTTGTTTTCTTTCTTTGGCTAATAGGGTACAGAGAAAGCACTTTCCAAACTTCAGGAGTATTTCCCCGAAATGCAGATTTTGGCAGTCAGTGGGAACTATTGTACAGACAAGAAACCTGCGGCCATCAACTGGATAGAGGGACGAGGAAAGTCTGTGGTCTGTGAAGCTGTCATTCCAGCCAAGGTTGTCAGAGAAGTGAGTGGATGACTAGTTTATTTTGTTAATCTTTCACTGGATTACAGAATTGGGAAGAGAAATAGTTACACTCTAAGTAAACTTGAACAGACAGGTGAATGGTTCATGTTCAAGATGACTGCTTCATTCACAGACCAAACCTTCACACTCCCTTGTGTTCTGGAGGCACTGAGAGTAGATCTGGTAACCCATTCCTAATCTTCAGGGGAAGATGTAAAATGTGCACAACTCTGTGTCCTAGGTATTAAAGACTACAACAGAGGCTATGATTGAGGTCAACATTAATAAAAACCTGGTGGGCTCTGCCATGGCTGGGAGCATCGGCGGCTACAACGCCCACGCAGCGAACATCGTAACTGCCATCTACATTGCCTGTGGACAGGTGAGGGCTCCAGCCGCCACCTTTCTTGTCTTTTGCTGCTTAAAGAAAGAGAAGTTTTATATTTTGACTTTCTATTTTTTTTGTCAGGATGCAGCACAGAATGTTGGTAGTTCGAACTGTATTACTTTAATGGAAGCAAGCGGTCCCACGAACGAAGACCTGTATATCAGCTGCACCATGCCGTCTATAGAAATAGGAACCGTGGGCGGGGGGACCAACTTGCTGCCTCAGCAGGCCTGCCTGCAGGTGAGACGCGTGGGGGCACCGCCTGCAGTCGCCTCGAGCCCGGTTCTGACTCGTTGAGGTCCTCCGTATTGCTACGTGATACCGCGCATCACTCTCCTCTCATTTTAGCCAGTGTGTCCATTCATTTCCCACCCGTCTAACCCAGTGTGAATAAGTGTACCGCTAGCCAGGTCTCAGGTGTCAGGTTCATTGTAGTGTATCCACCGTATGCTGGCTGGGAGATTTTGAAAACGTAGCACATCCTGTGGGGCCTGGTTCTGTTCTAACGGTGTTGCTGTTGCTGCGTTGCTCAGGCGTGTCTGACTCTGCGGCCCCATGGACTGCAGCACGCCAGGCTTCCCTGTCCTCTATCTCCCGGAGCTTGCTCAAACTCATGTCCATGGAGTTGGTGACCTAGTTGCCCTCGTTTTAGTTGATCGAGTAGGAAGCTGTTGCCATGACTGGAAGGTTGAGTCCTGCTGTGTCTGTCCCTGGCTGCAGATGCTAGGCGTCCAAGGAGCATGCAGAGACAACCCCGGGGAAAATGCGCGGCAGCTGGCCCGAATCGTGTGCGGCACGGTGATGGCTGGGGAGCTGTCTCTGATGGCAGCACTGGCAGCAGGCCATCTGGTCAGAAGTCACATGATTCACAACAGGTAAGACTGACAGATTGGTTTGATGTATTTTCCCCATGCTTAAAATATGCAGTATATCAGATAAGCCCCAGCTTAACATTTTGCATTCCTGATATTTTGCATATCTGCTTTTCTGCCATAGGTCAAAGATAAATTTGCAAGACCTCCAAGGAACTTGCACTAAGAAGGCAGCTTGAACAGCCTGACCATTCAGAACTAAAAAATGGGCGTTGGGTTCTAAAGGACTAACGTAAAATCTGTGAATTAAAAAACTCAATGCAATGTCGTGTTGAGAATGAGTAGACATGATCAGTGAGACGACTGCTTGGTTTCTGGCTCTTTCAGAATGATTGAGGTTCTTCTTTCCATGCAGAGTTCTCAGATCTGAAAACAGTTTACATGCTTTACATGCTGTGTCCTCTGCAAGATCTCGACATGGATATTATGCCTTTATAGCATCACAGATGGTAATCTACAGCACACTTCTGAAGGAGAATACAGCTGGAAAAAAAACTGTTTTCTTTTCATGGAACTCATGGAGATCAGTGTGAGATTGAACCCTCCTCCTGTCCACACCCACCCGGCCCCAACCCTGGGTTGAAAATGGATTTTTAAATTATATTGTAGCTGACAAAACTCCTGATTTCATAGTTAATTTATTAAGTCTGGGTTGTAGACCTTTAAGAAATAGGAGCTAAGTTTATTTTTTGTAAACTAATACTTCATTTGGTGCTGGTCTATTTTGATTTCGGGGAATAGCCAACATAATTCTTCAGAAAGGGACCTGCTTTCTTAAAAGGAAGAATTACTCTTATTCCCAGATTACAGAATTATGTGCTAAGCAGTGCTAAACAGTTTTCTTTCAAGAAAACAAATCACTGCATTTATTTTTGCAGGCTATTTGTTCAGAGACGACTTGTCTAAATATAAATGTTTGTCTAGATTGATTATAACGTATCTTTCAGTATATAAGGCTTTAAGAAGCAGAGTTTTGTGCTCTTTATTAAAGATACAAGAGCTCTTAATATTGCTTAGACAAAGGTGACTATTTATCAATGAAATACAAGTCTGTGACCTCTCTCAGAACTCAGAGGGTGGAAAAGGACAGGTTTGGAAGAAATTTACCATTTCTTGAAGCCAACTTAAATTTCTTAAGAGACAAATTTATTTAGCTGAAAAATCTAGGTAGTTTTTGTAAAGAACTGTACCAGATCTGTATATGTTGTAATAAAGTTTCTTGTGCTAGGAGTTTATTGAAAGTGTTCAAGAAATAAATAAAAATCAACTGATATTCTGGTAAAATACTCTCAGCTTGGGCCAGAGCAGACAGTATTCTTTAATGTTGTCCAGGAAACCCTGGCTTGCTTGTTGAGCCTAATGAAGGGGAGAGTCCTCTTTCAGAGCCAGTGAAGGCACCGCATGAATGGCCTTGAAGGGAGTGTCCCTTGTCCTGTGGCCAGGAGGTTGGTGGCTGAAAGGTTCACACAGGGCTATTTGATGGACCCAAAAAAGCTTCCTCAGGGGGTCAGCAGAGTTGTTGAATCTTAATTTTTTTTAATGTAACTTTTGTATAAATAATAAAGAACTCCTTATTTTGTATTACATCAAATGCTTCAAGTGTTGGTCCTGGAAGGCTGGAGGCTCATGCAGAAGATGGACTGTGAGAACCATTCCAGTCATGCCATGGCAGCATGGAGAGCCTGAATGGTGGTGTCTGCTTTATTGCTGGGGAAGACTGACATTTTCTGTTGTTATATAAAAGTTTAAATTGTTTCTGTTGTGACTTTTCATCCAGTGACTTCTTATTTATCTGAATTTTTTATGGAAGTGGCAGTGAAAAATATTTTGGGTCCTCATTTTGGTGACTGTAACACATATCATCTTGCTAAACTGATGTTTTGTACAATTACTAAACTGTATACATTTTGTTATACTTTTTTCCCCCCCAGTTCCAGTAAATTATGAAAAGGAAGTTAATACTAATAAGTGTAAGCAGTAACTATTTTTTTGTTTGGATTAACTATAGGCCTGTCTGAGATTTAGAAGCTTTTAAAGTCTGGTCAGTGTGGTACCTCTAATGTGAATTGGTGTCCTAAGACCATTTATCATTCTCCATAATCTTCTCCAACTCCACAGGAGCGGCAGGCCAGTTTAACACATGCATTAAGACTATCTTTCTTATACTTTGAATTGTTCAGATTTATCATCTCAACTGGACTACTTTTGGATATTGGGGGTGTGACGGTTAGTTGAGAGGAAGGAGCCATAAAGATTGGACAGCCAAAACCAAATGGCCATTGCAGGAGTGCATATAAGCTTTTCCGGCTGAGTTCAGCTTAATATAGCTGAGGTAGGCCTCTTCAAAAGCTGATTCCCATTTACTCGTGATTTCTGACTTTACTGCCATAGTTAAACAGCTGTGTATGAATCCCTAAGAACCAAGCCCAGATACTTGAAAATCATTTTGAATTTTTCTCCCAAGGTGTCTTGTCCAGGTGGCCCCCTCGAGAGAGCATCAGGCTGGGCAGGAGACAGGGAAGGGATTTCATCTTACTGCTTGGCTGAGCAGTGAGATGCATGTGGCAGCACAGGGTTTCCTCATCTCAGAGGCTGATGAATTAAATCCAAAGAGAACCTCCCACACTGAAGGGTCTGAGCTCACGAGAGGCCACAGAACAGTAAAACCTCAATACAAATCCACTGGGAACAGAAGACTGAAGTAAAAGCAGTAAATTCACTTACAGGAACTTTTAACACCACAGTTTCTCAAGCTGTCCTCTTTCTATTCGGACATGAATTTGTTAAGAACTTTGCCCAGTTAGCAAAAAATAATAGAAAACTTCTATACTGTAAGCCAAAAGAAGATAGCAAGTGATTTAGTTTATATTTCAGCAGATTCCCTTCTCATTATGATGTGCATGGAACCCCTGCCTCATCACACACACGTATGCTTTTTGTTCTTTTCCTCCTGAGCAAGTTGGCAAGCTGCTGAGGGCGGTGTGGCCCCTCTCAGGTGGTGGCCCTTTCAGACAGTAGTTCCCTAAGGCCAGGGGAGGCCTGGCGCCGCCAGCTGGGGTTGGGGTGGAATCAGGTGGAGTTACACTGTAGGTGTCTTCAACCTGACACCCTTGGTCTGGCGTGGGGCCAGGACCCTGGCAGATTTTTCTACTGTTGCTGCTGCTCTCCTAGTCCTGGATTTGTCTGAGGGTCATGGTATTATTGTGAACAAGCTGTATGAGAAACTTGTGTCTATCCGGAAGTGCAGTTAGCAGACTCCCACGGAGAGGCCAAGTACTGCTTAATATTAAAGACAATTAGAATTAATCTTAAAAAAAGAAGTAATCTTGGAGATATAAGCAAATAGAAACTAGTATGTTATTTGGGTTTGTCTGCCACCTGTGATCCCTCCTCGCCCACCTCCAAATCACCTGAGTTCTCCACATTTTCAAAGAATGGTATGTCCCAGAAAAAGGCATTTTTAGCCTCCCATCCCCCTCACTTCCCCTTGGTCTCTGCTCTCCCCCAAAGGGCCAAATAAGACAGTAGAGGACCAAAGGGGAAAAAAGGCCCACCTCTCAAGAGGTTTGCTCGGATAGCACTCCCCACTCACCACTTCACCTCCCCCACCTCTAGCCCCCGAGTTTGACTGCCTTGCACTTGAACTTCCCAGGATGGTGGTACTGGAGTAAGATTACCCAGAGGCAAGGAGCTGATCATTCCACCAACCATTCGACTGGTTAATTCTGAAGCCAGATGGCCATGAGCCTAAAGGTGAGAGGGCCCTGTACCAACTGCTAACAAAGCACACACAAGGCGCCTTGTGTGTATTGTCAGGAAATGTGGCGGGAAAGCAGCAGGACCGGAATCCGAGAGAAGGCTACAGTCGCCTAGCCTGTGTTGCCTCCTTTGCTTGCCTGTTACTGCAACTGGGCTTCCCTGATAGCTCAGCTGGTAAAGAATCTGCCTGCAGAGCAGGAGACCTGGGTTCAATCCCTGGGTTGGGAAGAACCCTGGAGAAGGGAAAGGCTACCCAGTCCAGTATTCTGGCCTGGAGAATTCTATGGACTGTATAGTCCATGGGGTTGCAAAGAGTCGGACTCGACTGAGCGACTTTCACGTCACTTCACTTGAAATGGAAAACAAGGTTTAGTGGATGAGGTGGGAGGGACCCGGAAGGGAGCAAGTCTGTCTCGGTCGCCCCTGTAAAATCAGCTGGGATTGTATGTGAGAACCTGTAAAGCAGACTCGGAGTATTGTTAGCCCTAAATGATGTGCGATGGCAGGACCTCTCTCCCCAGCTGTCTCCTAGCCTGGGGGGTCGCAAAGGAGATCAGGTGCTGGTGCCCCACCTCCCTGCCCATTTCACCATGGGGACGAGGGCTGTAGCCTCAGGCTCTTCGGCTCTAGGGTATGACCTGTGAACAACCTACCTCATTCTGAAACCTTGATCACTCTTAGTAGGAAGGTCAAGCCAGGTCTTCTTCTGAAACTTTGATCACTCTTAGTAGGAAGGTCAAGCCAGGTCTTATGAGCAGCTAGCTCACCTCTGGCCCATGGCTCCGTCAGCAAATCTGGATGCTCTCACCCATACTGCACAACCCTCGGTAAGTAGCCAAAGCTCGAAGCTGGTTTGCTGGTACAGCCTGGATAATTACAATTTTAAATGGAAGCTATTGAGGAAAGGTCCATCTTTAACTTGCTTTTAGGACAGTACCTACCCAGGCCAGTAGAATCCAAACCTTGAACAAACTTGAGCACTCTACTCCATTAGAGAAAACAAAACTAAAATGATAAAAACATGTACAAATAAAAGTTGAAATTTTTTGTTTCCATATTTCAGTGGTAAATCTTGCCCACATTTCCCCCCAGATCCAGGCCTCTTGAAGACAGGGACCATGTCTTTTCTTGTAACTTAGTACAGTACCTTAAGTTTAAAGGTCCTCTATTGTTGTTGAATGACTGATACAATAAACTGTTGTAATTAGGACTTATTCCAAAGGGAAAAATATGTTACAATAGGAAGAGGACAGCAGTGTTGAGGGAGCTGGGGATTCCACTCGTGGCTCTGTCACTAACCAGCTGTGAAACCTTGGTTCCTTGGCTTTGTGTTTCCCTCAGTCTTGTTGTTCAGTCACTAAGTCAACACTGCCGACTCTGCGACCCCACAGACGTCCCTTCTGCACGCCAACCTTCCCTGTTCTTCATCTGCTGGAGTTTACCCAAACTCATATCCATTGAGTCAGTGATGCCAACCATCTTATCCTCTGTTGTCGCCTTCTCCTGCCCTCAATCTTCCCCTGCATCAGGATCTTTCCCAGTGAGTCAGCTCTTTGGATCAGGTGGCTGAAGTACTGGAGCTTTAGCATCAGTCCTTCCAATGAATATTCAGGGTTGATTTCCTTTAGGGTTGACTGGCTTGATCTCCTTGCAGTCCAAGGGACTCTCAAGAGTCTTCTCCAGCACCAGTTTGAAAGCATCACTCAGCCTTCTTTACAGTCTAACTCTCACATCCGTACATGACTACGGGGAAAGTCTCGGATTTGCTAGCTTCTAACCCATTGTCTGGGAGAAGGCGATGGCACCCCACTCCAGTACTCTTGCCTGGAAAATCCCATGGACGGAGGAGCCTGGTAGGCTGCAGTCCATGGGGTCTCGAAGAGTCGGACACGACTGAGCGACTTCACTTTCACTTTTCACTTTCATGCATTGGAGGAGGAAATGGCAACCCACTCCAGTGTTCTTGCCTGGAGAATCCCAGGGATGGCGGGGCCTGGTGGGCTGCCGTCTATGGGGTTGCACAGAGTCGGACACGACTGAAGTGACTTAGCAGCAGCAGCAGCAATGCGTTATCTGGGCTTCTCTGGTGGGTCAGATGGTAAAGAATCTGCCTGCAGTGCACAAGACCTGATTCGATCCCTGGGTCAGGAAGATCCCCTGGAGAAGGGAATGGCAACCCACTCCAGTATTCCGGCCTGGAGAATTCTATGGACAGAGGAGCCTGGCTGGCTATAGCCCATGGGTCACAAAGAGTTGGACATGACTGAGCGACTAACATTTTCACTTTTTTCCCCACTTTTCAAGACCTATATTCCAGAAAATGCTTTTATTTACTCTCTCCTCATGTATATGTTTGAGTCAATTGGGCTGAAAAGCTGGTCTAGCTTATTAGTAGAGCTGCTAGAATAATACAACAGCAATGTCATAGTAGTTACATAATCCATCTACCAGACTTAAGTCCAGGAATGTGGACTCAGTCCTGGAGATGAAGGCACTGCTGAAACACTTAGCTTTAGATATTCAAGGCATTAGGTTTCCTAGGTGGCAGAGAACCCAACTACAATGCAGGAGACGCAGGAGACCTGGGTTCAACCCTGGGTTGGGAAGATCCCCTGGAGGAGGGCATGGCAACCCACTCCGGTATTCTTGCCTGGAGAATCCCATGGACAGAGAAGCCCAGTGGCTACAGTCCATGGGGTCACAAAGAGTTGGACACAACTGAACTGACTTAGCATGCACATTCAAGGCATTAGGTATGAATGGATTACTTGATCAGCAGAAAAGAGATCACATAGGAGACTCTCAAGGCTACTCTGATTCCCCAGCTCTGAGTGCTTCCCCGTTCATTTACAAACACAGCAGTGACGGCTGGGCAGCTCGAGGCACTGTCACTTCCATATTACTGACATAATTGTCACTATTTCTGACATTAGCATGAGAATTATATATACAAGTAAAAACATCAATAATGGTTGACTTATTCTATATCCAAATCAGGAACCAAGTCCCACTGATTTTTCTTAGATATGTAAAATAATGCTCAAGAAGGCTCTCGGTGCTCCCCCTGCTGGTAAAAAGAATACCAAGTTACTTCACAGAGCCAAGTTTTCCATGAACTGCCTCTGCCTCTCTCGTTTTCTCCCTTACCAGACATATCCTGTAGGCTAAACCCCACATAGACCGAGTGACTTACCGTTTGACTCAAAGCCCCAAAATGTGTGTGTCCCTTTCGTCATGTTGTGTCTTGCTCAGCTCCATGCCTTCAGCACTCAAAAGACAGCATGTAGGCACGTATTTGTGGTTGACCAAATTGCTCCTTATATTTGCACAGTGCTGTAGAGTTCAAAGCATTTTGAATACATTATCTCACTCTTCCCCAAACGATTCTGCAGTGTAGGTGATTTCATGTTATTTTATAGAGGAGAAAAATAGACGGAAACATTGAAATGATGGCAAGATCAAGTCATTCCAAGCGAGAGACCAAGAAAAACTCTGGTCTTCTGGCCTCTAAATTTCATTGCTTTTCAGTATGTTGAAAACATGGTATCCAGAAACATGGGGGAAAATTCACTTAGAAGGGACAGAAAAATCTACTGGATGTTAGGAATTAAGAGATAAAGTCACAAGCCACAAATTAATTATAGTTTTAAATTCAAATAATTGGCAGAGGAGAGTTGAACTTGTTAAAACACAGCAACAATCCAGGCCCTATTTACCTTTTGAGGCCACAACTGAAAACCGAGAATCAAAGACTTTCACGCACCTCAAATGTGGTTAAGTCTACCATTAATGCACTTTATTAAAATGCTCTTGATTACAAAGCCTATTTCCTTTTAGTGTAGATACATCTCTAAAAAGCTTGGTTATGACAAAAATTCAGGCTACATGTGGTTTGTATATATTCCCAGTCCTAGAACACTGCGTGGTGTGTAGCAGGTGCTCAATAAACATTTACTCTGCAACTTGTTTTCAGTGCTGTCGATCGACATTGCTGAAACGGTTGGATGTTGACTACATCTTGATTTAGCTACCATACAAGGATTCCCTGCTGCCGGGCCCAAGTACCACTTGGGTCTCCCAATCACAAGGAGTAGAGACATTAAAGAATTACAGTCAGCTGACCAGGTGTGGATCCAAAGCATGTTTTAGTCACTACCTCATTGGTCATTTTGCAGTAGGCTGTCCACAAAAGTGACAGCTATGTTGGATCTCATCGTTGGGTTGAAAAATTCAAGATTAAAATATTCTCCTTGGGCTTGTTTGTGATGATGTTTCATCCTTCCAAACTAGAAGACAGGAAGGAAGTTGAGGTCAAAAGGAAATGATGGTCAAATTTCAACTTTAAGACAAAATTTATTTATCTAGCGGGGTTTTGTAACAGGTATTGTAGCTTTGTGAAGCTGACACTGAAGTGTGGTGTTAAGACCTTTACCCCAAAGTTCTAGTCTTCAAGCCCATCAGCTCTTCTATTCTGTCAAACACTGTATTATAGATATTAAATATTAACATATAAGACACTAAAAAGTAGTCTAATGCAGAGAAGACTTAAGAGTTTGAGTTACTCAGTGGGCCTGGAACCCTGGCCCACTCTCTTGTCTTTATGAGTGGTACCACCACCTACTGCGTGGTGCCATCACCCGCTGCCACCCAGTGGGTTCTAAGGGGAGAAGTTGGATAAAACGTGGGCAAGGTGTGTGGCACACGTGATGGAGACATCATTTGGCAATTCAATTATCATACATCTGGGTGATAAAATCTTGGGATGAGAATCCTGAGTAATTTCAAACGTCTTGAAGATTTGTTCTAGACATCCTCATTTGGCATCTCAATGATCCTAAACTCTGGGCAATAAAATCGTGGTTGGGAATCTTAAGTAATTTCAAACATCTTTAAGATCTGCTCTAGCACTAAACTCATAGAATTCTCTGAAGGAGAACAAGGAGGCCACACAAAATAGTTTATGATATTGTTTAAGGCTATTCAAAGTGTACAGACATAGAAAGTTCATAAAATTTTTATGGGAAAACAATGCAAATGCTAACAATGTGAGAGCCCTGTGATGTAGATCAAAACGATAACAAGAAAATCTGGGCAATCCTATAAAAACAATTGGAAGTAGCCAGTTAGAACTATACCACATTTCCAGGTTACAGTCCGAAGTCAAGCCTAAGGCAAAAACTCAACAAAGTTAGAACTGCTCTTGAAAAATGTGTCATGAAGACAATACTATTTGTCAATAAACGCAACACAACAGAGATGCAAAAAGGCAAAATGGCTGTCTGAGGAGGCCTTACAAATAGCTGAGAAAAGAAGAGAAGCAAAAGGCAAAGGCAAAAAGGAAGGATATACCCATCTGAATGCAGACTTCCAAAGAATAGCAAGGAGAGATAAGAAAGTTTTCACTCAGCATTTCACTTTGCACTCAGTTATCAGTGCAAAGAAATAGAGGGAAACAATAGAATGGGAAAGACTAGAGGTCTCTTCAAGAAAAGTAGAGATACCAAGGAAACATTTCATGCAAAGATGGGCTCAATAAAGGACAGAAATGGTACAGAAGCAGAAGCAGAAGAGGTTAAGAAGAGATGACAAGAATACACAGAAGAACTGTACAAAAAAGTTCTTCACGACCCAGATAATCACGATGGTGTGATAACTCACCTAGAGCCAGACATCCTGGAATGTGAAGTCAAATGGGCCTTAGGAAGCATCACTACGAACAAAGCTAGTGGAGGTGATGGAATTCCAGTTGAGCTATTTAAAATCCTGAATGATGATGCTGTGAAAGTGCTGCACTCAATATACCAGCATATTTGGAAAACTCAGCAGTGGCCACAGGACTGGAAAAGGTCAGTTTTCATTCCAATCCCAAAGAAGGGCAATGCCAAAGAATGCTCAAACTATCGCACAACTGCACTTATCTCACATGCTAGCAAAGTAATGCTCAAAATTCTCCAAGCCAGGCTTCAACAGTACATGAATTGTGAACTTCCAGATGTTCAAGCTGAATTTAGAAAAGGCAAAGGAAGTAGAGATCAAATTGCCAACATCTGTTGGATCATAGAAAAAGAGAGTTCCAGAATAACATCTACTTCTGCTTCACTGACTACGCCAAAGCCTTTGACTGTGTGGATCATAACAAGCTGTGGAAAATTCTTCAAGAGATGGGAATACCAGACCACCTTATATGCCTCCTGAGATATCTGTAGGCAGGTCAAGAAGCAACATTGAGAACTGGACATGGAACAACAGACTGGTTCCAAATTGGGAAAGGAGTATGTCTTGTCTGTATATCGTCACCCTGCTTATTTAACTTATATGCAGAGTACATCATGTGAAATGCCAGGCTAGATAAAGCACAAGCTGGAATCAAGATTTCCAGGAGAAATATCAATAACCTCAGATACATAGATGACACCACCCTTATGGCAGAAAGTGAAGAACTAAAGAGCCTCTTGATGAAAGTGAAAGAGAGTGAAAAAGTTGGCCTAAAACTCAACATTCAGAAAATGAAGATCATGGCATCTAGTCCCATCACTTCATGGCAAATAGATGGGGAAACAATTGAAACAGTGAGACTTTCTTTTCTTGGGCTCCAAAATCACTGCAGATGGTGACTGCAGTGAAATTAGAAGATGCCTGCTCCTTGGAAGAAAAGCTATGACCAACCTAGACAGCATATTAAAAAGCAGAGAGATTATTTTGACAACAAAGGTCCGTCTAGTCAAGGCTGTGGTTTTTCCAGTGGTCATGTATGGATGTGAGAGGTGGGACCATAGAGAAGGCTGAGCACTGAAGAATTGATGCTTTTGAACTGTAGTGTTGGAGAAGACTCTTGAGAGTCCCTTGAACTGCAAGGAGATCCAACCAGTCCATCCTAAAGGAAATCAGTCCGGAATATTCATTGGAAGGACTGATGCTGAAGCTGAAACTCCAATACTCTGGCCACCTGATGTGAAGAACTGACTCATTTGAAAGACCCTGATGCTGGGAAAGATTGAAGGCGGAGAAGGGGAGGAGAGAGGATGAGATGGTTGGATGGCATCACTGACTCAATGGACATGAGTCTGGGTAAACTCTGGGAGTTGGAGATGGACAGGGAGGTCTGGCGTGCTGAAGTCCATGGGGTCGCAAAGAGTTGGACATGACTGAGTGACCATATATACATACACACATGTATATGTGTGTATATACAGTACATACATATACACACATACACATATATATGTGAAAAGATTCAAAAAATATTTACCTTAACCTCCTATGTATTTGGGTCTATTCCATGCTGTTAAATTTTTTTTTTAGGTAACAACTCAGCAGTTTCCTTGATGCCCAACTGGGGTTACAACCTATAGTTTGAAGACCATTAAACTGGAGTATTTCAAGCTCTTAACTAACAGAGAATTATGTAGAATTATGTAGGTCCGTACCTGGGGGTTAAAAAAAACAACCAAGCAAGCACATTTGTCATAATATTTTAATACTTTTCCACTTTTAAATACTGGTTTTAATTTTGTGATTGTAACATGGAAGATCCAACTTTATTATTTTTTTAAAAACATCATCAGGATCATAAAGCTATTTAGAATAGTTACACTCTACACACTCCCAAGGTACGTAAAATGATTATGTTTTGAGTTTGTAGATGAACAATGACAATAATCGAAATACAGTCTGTACAACTTCTGGATGAATACTGGTGAAAAGTGTTTAACTGGACAACAACTAATAAGTTTAAAGATAACAAGCACAATTTCACAAGAGAACCAGCTCAGCCCAACTAAAATTTTCTCAATAGCAATGGACACTGATGTTGTAGAGGAGTACAAATTAGTTGATGAAACTGAAGAAATGGGAACCTCATTCCTCCTTTTCCTTCTTTTGTATTCTGACATCCCTCCCAGTCACCGCCCTCCTTGGTCTGGCTCCCCCTGTGGCGAACCCAAATCAAGAGCTGCTGTGACATACCCTCCACCTCAAAATCAGGACTCCTGAATTGCAAGTGGAACAGCGTGCTCTCCTGAACTGTACAGTGGGGACTCAGGGACAAAACCCCTCATCGCCAGTCCTGTTCATGCTTCTATCACAGCACAAAAGAGCAACTGAGTAGGAAAGAGTTAAATCTTTTCTTTTTTTTTTTGGCTTGGGGAAGAGAAGTAGGAAATAACTGTAGAAAAGAAAATATCATGTATATTCAGCATGTTGGAATTAGCCATACGGAAATAATTCTAGAGGGTCTGAATGTTGTCTAAAGGGCTAGTACAGCTCCAAATTTTGATTTCTTTTAAACATCCTTCGTATTCCCTAACTCATTTTCTAAATCTGGTTGGGCAGGATTAACCCTAGTGAAGTTCCAGTGCAATTATCTGAGGATAAAATGTATCTTTTTCTTTTCTTTAATACAAATATTTTTAGTTTAATCATTTTATTTACAGAATAAATTGCAAAAGTATATCATTAACATTTAGTGCAAATGCAACTAGTGAAGATTTAGACACTGCTCTGTAAACTGTCCATACCTTTGTAAAATAAAGCTATCCAATTTAGTCATGATAGTTATCAGAAATGGCAAACAGAGAAACATTTATAGTGGGCATATAGAATATTTTAGAAGATTCCCATCAGTGGCTATGGTGAATAACCCTTCCCTCCCCAACCCTCCCATCCCAACTGCAGAACTGATTGTAAAATAAAATACACATTTGAGGTATAAATTTTTCTTTCTTAAACATCATGATAAAAAATGTTACCGGTGATGTAGTAAACTGATAAGATAATTTGTTTTATTTGCCTTAACTAGCATTACCACCATATAGGCACTTCTCCACATAGTCAAATTATGAACGGCATTTTTCTGTAATAAGGCATATTCCATGCACATCATTTAGAGAAAGGTAAATTAAAAAATAGAAAAGATTTATGGAGCATGAAATCTGCGTGCATGTAATGTGAGCATATGCTTTATATGTATTTTTCTCTCTGTACAGAATAATAAATACCACTATATTTGATGCAAGTAATTAACTTCCAGGATTGTGTATATTAAGTGATCAGACTAATCCCATCATTAAGTTATCACCTTGCATTTATCATTAAGACTCCATTACCATGTATGAAATATATACAGGACATGTTCCACATGACATGACTTTCTGCTTTACAAAATGGGTCTGGTTTCTGTGTTTCTATAGAGATGAACAAGTCAGCAAAGCATCTACAAAATGCCTCTGATTTGTGTAAGCACACTTGTGTATAAACAAAATGAAGGTTCTGAAGTGGGCAGTCATTTCCACTTCAGTGAGTTCCATTCCCTGCCTCAACTCCATGTGTCAAGGTTTTCAAAGAGGGAGGCCTAAAACTAAAAAAGGTATTTTACATTTAACTTCTTACAGCAACCAAAGAAAGAATTTCAGTTCGAATCACTCGGACTTCTTTTCTGCCCTGCTAAAGTTTCTGATCAAGAGGCAAACAGGAGTGACACCCACATTTTCTATGCCTATCTTGTAACATAGCTTTTAAACCAACCCAAATTAGAAT
Source organism: Bos indicus x Bos taurus (assembly GCF_003369695.1). Lineage (NCBI taxonomy): Eukaryota > Metazoa > Chordata > Mammalia > Artiodactyla > Bovidae > Bos > Bos indicus x Bos taurus. Next base: position 564,718 of record NC_040085.1, read on the forward strand.
GAAAAAACATACGTTACTGAATACTAGAAATACTGGATCAAATGCCAAACAGTGAGATTTGCTGGAACAATACCGTATGCCCTCTCACGTGTGTCAGGAAAACATGACATCATTTTATTCTGACCGTTTTACCAGAAAGTAGTTTATACCTAGTAAGGTTGTACAGGTGTTTCTGTTTGGAGGCAGACAGAACCAATTCAGGAATTACCAAATTGTGTTTGTAATAAACTGAAAAAAATCTGTAGCACACAGTACACAACTAAAAATACAATAGAAATATAAAGGTATCTGGAGAAAAAATAAAGCTTTTCACTCTTTCTCCATCAGAACCAAGGTTCTTCATGGGAGTAAGACTATAGAAAAGGCGAAATCACACGTTATTGACAGCCCTCAGTTATTAAGAGACACTGTACATAACAACATGAATTATTATAGAAATCAGCAGCAACAAATTCTATGATTATACAAAGCAAAAAAGTCAAAAAATTCCAGACACAGACTTGACTGTGGTCCTAAAAACAGAACCCCATCCAGGCACCTGGCGCACAGAAAGCGCGTGCCCACGTGCGTCCAACTTGTGTGCTTCTCTTCTGCGCACGGAGCCTGATAACAACTGAGGGTCTCAGGCCGAACCACAGAAAATTAAAAATTCTGAAAAAGTTTCCAAAAATTAAAGCATCAATTCCTAGTTGTGATTCAAAGTTGATTTTTTTTTCTCTTTTAGGAGCAAGCAAATAAAAATATAGCCATATACATGTAATTTTACATGTATTTATAGTTATATGCTGAGCAAGGAGATCTAGCAGAAGACAGCTAGTGTTAAGATGTTCAGCTTTGCTATTGCGGTATTTCTTCATTTTTGAACACAAGGCCAAGGTGTTGGGCCACATACAAGGCTATAGATCCTATGTTCCAGCTTAGAGCATTCAATTTTGTTTTTTAATTTTTTTCCTCCAACATGGAATGTCACACAGCCTTGCTTCAGTCACTGTAGGAAAGAAAATAACAAGTAAAACATTCAGTACTATTATGACCACTAACACCTGTGGGACTACCAGAACAGACTTCTCCTTCCTTCTGAATCCATGGCATGCACAGAATCTCTACTGAAGTTTTACATTTTACAGATTTTTCACCTTAAGGAATATAAAATTATTAACTTTACATATTTGAAACGTATCATGAGAAAAGAAGGCATAAGAAATCTTGTGAAGGCTAGAAAAAATGAAGACAGACAATGTGCTACAGGAAGCGAAAAGGGAATCAAGCAGAGGTCTCTGGATCTGCACCTCATAGACTGGAACTTCCTTTGTCTTAGTGTTCAATATAAACTGTGCTAGACAGTATCAAGAATTTACTTAGGCTATGGGAAAGAGGCCTGCCTTATCTTAAGAGATACCTTGTCAAATGAGTTTAAGAGTTCTAAGTTTTATATATCTTTGGGCCTCACTAACTCTTTATGGACACTATTGAAAGTTACTATTTCTCCATCATCAAAGTAATAATGGTAGCTTTCCTAAGGTTTCAATGCTAGGATCCAGTTCACACATACATCTCCCAAAATTATTATGAAACAAACTGTTACTTTAGGTAAATGAAGATTTAATGTAGGTAAATGAAAATCTGATTTTCTGTCAGAAAGAAGCTCAATCTGGACTCAAAGAGTCCAGTTCTGTCTTTACACACACACATACACTGTATAAGATATTCTAAAAATAGTGCCTTTAGATAGTACACTTATGCTTTAAGAGAGTCCTTCAAAGGTCAGACTTTGTCCCAAACACTAACCATTCAGAGAAGACCCGTACCTGTTTAACATTTTCATGTAACCTATTTTCCTGGGAAAAGCTACATATCTGGGACTTCAATACAATAATCCCTGTGTTGGTGTCTGAAAGTAAATTAAGCCTATTTTAAAACAGAAGTAACACAATATAAACAGAATCAGAAATCAGACGTAATTATAGAAGTAGTTCTCAACTGGATGAAAAGATGCTAGAACTCATGTGTAACAAGAGGACTATAATTTTTTTTTGGCCTTGCCACGTGGCTTGTGGAAGCTCAGTTCCCGGACCAGGGGCTGAACCTGGGCCAGGGCGGTGAGAGCCTAGAATCCTAACCACTAGGCCAGCAGGGAACTCCCAAGAGGACTATAATTTAAATTGCACTGGGAGAATATTTCTCACCTATCGAGTTGGAAAAAATCAGAAAGGTTTATTTCCTACATTGTGTGAGTGTCAGAGAAATAGTACTCCCGACATGTTAGTGCTGGTGAGATGGTAAATTAATACAACCTCTACAGAGGGCACTACCTGAATTACAAATGCACAAGACCTCTGAAGTGCCAGCAGTGCCACGGCTAGTAATTTATTCACAAACTAAATGACACATGGATATGACTGCAATACTGTTTGCTCCAGCAAAAGCTAGAAGCAACTTTAACATCTGCAAGTGGAGAACTGGTTAGATAAATTTATGTGCATCCATACAATGGGATTCTACACAGCCATAAAAAAAGAATAAAGCAGCTCTGCACCAATGTGGAAAGACCTTCAAGATAAAGCGTAAGAAAAGCAAGATGCAGAATCCACTTACAGTATGCAGCCTTTTACCAGTAACAGTAAAGGTGTATGTACGGCAGGAATATACTTGTATTGGCTTATTTAAGTGAAAATAAAACACTTCTGGAAAAACACAAAAAAATACCAGTAGCAGCTATACACTTTGGTATGTGGGGTATGCGGCAGTGGTGCAAAACTGGGTGATTAGGAGACAGGGGATAAATTTTACTGTGCATCTTTTCAAACTTTTGACTTCTGAACCATGTTAACATACCACTTATTAAAAGAAAAAAAGATTTCAGTGCCTAGCACAAAGATATTCAGTGCAGCATCATTTGACAATAAAAATATGGAACCAGCCAGACATTAACATGGGCCAGTGCTTAATAAATTTTACAACATTTATACAACAGATGTTAAAAGAATGATATAGTTTTATATATCTTTCTATGTACTAATAGTCAAGATACATTAAATAGAAAAAGCAAGCTGCAAGACAATACTTTGGGGAAAAAAATCAAAGATATATGTCAGTACATACATATAAGCCTGGAAGAATATACAAAAACCTAAAACTATTTTCTGGGAAGGGAAAAATAAGGGAAATTGTACTTACTCATTATGTCTGCAAGAGCCATGTTAATCAAATAAAGTTTAAAAAAAGGATAAAATACATTTTCCAGTACCTGTTAATACTAGAACAAAATAGGTTTTCCTGCAGTTTTTTCTTGTACGTAAGAAGTAAAACGCTTTAGAAACTTTGGATATTCTCGCTTTGCCACTGCCCGTAACACTGAGGCTGGGGCCCATCCTCCAGGGTTTACTGTGAGACAGAGGAAAATGCAAACTGTTAAGGTAATTCCCCACATGTGTAAAGCACTCACTTTGTTCTTCTGCCTTAAAAACTATTCCTCACAATAAAACAGCGCCTCTTAAAAAGTCTTGACCACTCAGTCCTTAGTACTGTACCAACCACCAGATGAGAACAGATAACAAACTAGAAAGCATTTATTACTGTTCTAAAATGTTCTTGGTTTCCTGAACTATATGCAAATATTAGTACAGAAGCACTTCAGCTTACTAAAGGCAGATTTATTCATTAAACTCTATTATAATCAAATAGTAACTTGCTCAGGCATAACTGTCTCTGTAAACATACCAGCAACGATGGTTCTGTATAAAGAAGGTTTGAACATTTGATTAGAGGGACTCTAGTTTACTGCAGGTAGGAAATGGGGGGAATGAGGAACCATTAAAAGTGATGAACAGGGTTGTCCAGCCCTAGGCCAGTGTGAAATAAATATATCACTGCTGCTGCTAAGTTGCTTCAGTCATGCCCGACTTTTTGCGACTAGCAGCTACTAAAGGACAAGGGAACAAAGATTTAGAAAACTAAAAAGTCTGACAATAAGAAAAAGAACTATTCACCTCAAACTAGCATAATATTTTACATCAACTATATTTTACAAAAACCCAAAATTATAAAGTAAAAAAGAAGAAAAAAATAATTTCCAGTAATCCAACAATCAAGCAACAAGTCAGTATTAGCATTTCAACTTTTCATATGTACATATTTTCTTCTTTTAAAATTTACTGAAATGGTATTTTATATGCTTTTTCTCACCCCACTTAACTTTAAGTTATAAACATTTTTCTAAGTCACTAAATGGTCTTTGAAAATTTGGGTAAAAAAGAAGTGTTTATTTCTTTTCTCACTGTTGCTTATATTCCTAATTACACAAATATTCTATAAGACATGTATCTAATACAATGGTTCTTACAACTGTACATGTAATAGTGATCTAAAGATGAAGTTTACAAATTTACCTTTCCAGCCCCAGCTTCAGAAATTCTGATACAGTAATTATTCAGACATGTATATTTTGAAAGAGTCCCAATAATTTTGATATATATCTCTCCAAATTAAAAATTACTAAATCTAATGGATAAAAACTAAAATGACATTGGTAAATGGTATTTGTCCAAACTGTCAGTTATCATGTAGATCATAATAAAAACATCCATATGACCAAACACCAAAAACAAAATACATACCATTGGCCACGTATGTAATCTTGCATAGAATGTTGTCCCTGCTAATCTCCTGGTTTCCCTCTGGGGGGCTCACCAAGGTCTGACAAATCATAGCAACGTTTATTTTGGCACGGACACATCGATTATTTAGCTGCCAAAAGAAAAAATACCACCACCAGTGTAGTAGATATCCAGTATTTTGTAACCTCTTCTGGTCTAATTCTACATTAAGTTCACCAAAACTATAACTCATCATCTCCAACAAAATCTTATATACACCAATAAAGGACACATACCAATGTCTGAATGCTGGGGGACAGCAACTGTGGGGTGTGGGGTTGAATTTACTTGAATGGATTAAAGGTTGCATTGTCACAAAGCTAGAAAAAAAATGTGTGTATGAAAGATGGTAATAGTCTTGCATTGAATATAAATAATACTCCAAGCATGTGAAGATGTGATCATTTGTGATGTTACTTGTTAAAGAAAAAAAGTATATATATTAATACATCTTTTGAAGTATTGGAAAGGAAAGTAGTACTCTATATTCTTTATCATATCACTTTTCGTAAGTACTGAATATACTCCTGTTCATTTTTCTATGTTCTGTTTTACAGCCTTAAGAAGTGTTTCAAACATTTCTGAATGTACACAATAAGAGTAAATGCCCTGCATGGTGTGATGCTGTATTACACAGGAAACTGTGTGCAGACATTAAACTGTCTCTTGAAAAAAAAAAAGAATAGATGCCAAGCTGATTTGACATCAGGAAGGTTTCCCCTCCTCCTAAGTAGTAAAAGTAGCTAAAATGAGATAGAAACCACAGAGGCTTTGCCTGCAGTTGATCATGGCTTGAGGTAACTATGAGAAGTAGCCTACCTAGTGACCCATCCAGCTGCATCATCGACCCTCAAGAGGAAAGGAAAACAGTCCTGCTGGGATGTTCATGGCATGACTGTTGCTCTCAGGTAACACTACTAGCTGTACTCTTCCAAGAAGTCAACTTTAATAAAAATTTAAGAAGCATTATCAAATCTTTATGTGTGGTGTGTGCTGATCACTTTTGCCCTGTGCTGTGTTGTGTATTTAACTTCATAGTGTACAATTATAACATGTTTATACACTGTACTTACAGGAGCACTGCTGTGATCTACAGAAAAATTACAAACGATCCAAGTCTCCGGGTCATTTTCATTCAAAGCTGGTATCTTTCGAATGGCAGACAGATATAAGACATCCCGCTGAGAAGCTGGCCACACTCTCTGTGGAAGAAGTACAAATATTTTGAAAGTCTGAACTCCGTTTTTCGTTTTCTTTTTGGCTGCACCACCCACTCTAGTTTTCTTGGGCTTCCCTGATAGCTCAGTTGGCCTGGGTTGGATCCCTGGGTTGGGAAGACCCCCTGAAGAAGGGAAAGGCTACCTACTACAGCATTCTGGCCTGGAGAATCCCATGGACTGTATAGTCCATGGGGTCGCAGAGAGTCGGCCACGACTGAGCACCTTTCCCTTTCACACAGCATGCAGCATCTTAGTTCATCAACGAGGGATCGAACCTGCACCCCCTTCAGTGGAAGAGCGGAGTTTTAACCACTGGACTGTCAAGGGAAGTCCTAAAACTTTGAACTACTTTTTATTTACATTTAATATGGAACTAACAAAGAAACAAATGTAAGACTAGTAAAATGTTTTAGTAGAAGGTAATATCTGTCAGATTTTAAATGGAAAGCACCCACACCAAAGGATTTGATTATGAAAACTGAGTTAACGACTTTGCAGAATACACCAAAAGAATAACATTCTGCTATTTATAGTTCTCTTTAAATTTGGTAACATATACGTAACATAAAATGCTTTAATTTTTAAGTGTACAATATTTTTTATTTCTGGAAAACTAAAACTAAAGATTATTAAAGTAATGTATTTTATATATAACACACTTTAAGTTACAATTGTAGTTAGTTTTCCAGAAATAATCCTAATATGACCTATATATTGCTGGGAGAAATATCAATAACCTCAGATATACAGATGACACCACCTTTATGGCAGAAAGTGAAGAGGAACTCAAAAGCCTCTTGATGAAAGTGAAAGGGGAGAGTGAAAAAGTTGGCTTAAAGCTCAACATTCAGAAAACGAAGATCATGGCATCCGGTCCCATCACTTCACGCGAAATAGATGGGGAAACAGTGGAAACAGTGTCAGACTTTATTTTGGGGGGCTCCAAAGTCACTGCAGATGGTGACTGCAGCCATGAAATTAAAAGACGCTTACTCCTTGGAAGGAAAGTTATGACCAACCAAGATAGCATATTCAAAAGCAGAGACATTACTTTGCCAACAAAGGTTCGTCTAGTCAAGGCTATGGTTTTTCCAGTGGTCATGTATGGATGTGAGAGTTGGACTGTGAAGAAGGCTGAGCGCCGAAGAATTGATGCTTTTGAACTCTGGTGTTGTAGAAGACTCTTGAGAGATCCTTGGACTGCAAGGAGATCCAAACAGTCCATTCTGAAGGAGATCAGTCCTGGGATTTCTTTGGAAGGAATGATGCTAAAGCTGAAACTCCAGTACTTTGGCCACCTCATGCGAAGAGTTGATTCATTGGAAAAGACTCTGATGCTGGGAGGGATTGAGGGCAGGAGGAGAAGGGGACGACAGAGGATGAGATGGCTGGATGGCATCACTGACTCGATGGACGTGAGTCTGGGTGAACTCCGGGAGTTGGTGATGGACAGGGAGGCCTGGAGTGCTGCGATTCGTGGGGTCGCAAAGAGTCAGACACGACTGAGCGACTGATCTGATCTGATTCCTCCCCTCCATCTACTACTTAACAAGTAAAATAATTTCTGCAGCCCATTTTCCAGGATCAATTATCTTTAGAAAATAAGAGCCTTCTGATTCTAAATGCTGCTAAGTCACTTCAGTCGTGTCCGACTCTGTGTGACCCCATAGACGGCAGCCCACCAGGCTCCCCCGTCCCTGGGATTCTCCAGGCAAGAACACTGGAGTGGGTTGCCATTTCCTTCTCCAACGCATGAAAGTGAAAAGTGAAAGTGAAGTCGCTCAGTCGTGTCCGACTCTTAGCAACCCCGTGGACTGCAGGCTACCAGGCTCCTCCGTCCATGGGATTTCCCAGGCAAGAGTACTGGAGTGGGGTGCCATTGCCTTCTCCGATTCTAAATGACTGGTCATTTATTTTCACTGCAAATTACAGAGTGACTAATATTTTAAAGTCTAATAAATTTCAGACTCTACTTTAAACCCCCTAAATCAGTAAGTTAAAACAGAATCTTGTTATGCCTTTCTTGAGTAGCTGTCATGTAAATGAAGCCTAAGTCAGAGTCATTAAACATTACATGCCTCAGATAACAAGACTAACTCAAGAAATACATAACAAAACTGAAAATATTATCAAATATTCAACTCAATTAAAAATTATTTTAAAAAGAAAAATGAAGTACTTACTGAATCATGTTTCTTATATAACGTACAAAACTGCTTTTGGTGGATCTCTCCAAAATTTTAATTTATTATTGTTTATTCAACATAATATTTGGCAATGTTAAGAATGGAAATAGAGCAGAATAAGTTAAGAGAAATATTCTCTAATTTAAATATTTAGATTAACAGAGGAAGAAATGAAGTGAAAGGAAACCAATTTAAATGACAACGTTTCTTTGTGTTCTGGGGCATGACCAACAACCTCTCAATAGCTGATGCTCAGAAATTTTTCCCTGATGTCAGATAATCCATTTAGATCATGTTCACTTTTGAGTCTTAACACAGACTAATAACATACTTTCCATTTTCTATTACTGTTGCAGGAAACCGATTCATATTTGTGGTTACTCATTTATTTCCTCTAGAGACTAGATACTAGAAAAACATTTAAATAGATTTGAGTACTTTCTTCTCCAGACTTACTATATATCTTCTTCAAACATGTTTTGGATATTTTTCAGGTTTGTATTTGCACCCATTTCTGCTTTAAAGCAGAAACGTTTAAATAATCTGATTTACTTTTCGAATACATGAAATTCGTGATTAATAAAGTCTTTGAATCTTTTTGTGCAACTTAATTTCCTGCCAAATTTTACTTTAGAGAGTATTTTATATGTCTCTGTTCAAACTACGCTGGAATCCTTTTGGGATTAAAAGATATTTACCTTGTGCGTTTGATAAATGATGATTGCATTATCAGCTAATGTTTCCACCACATGAAAGTTTTCTATAGTTGCTGCAATGAAGAGAAAATGTTAGTAGTCAAAAAAATGTATTACCGTTTCCTAGTATGTGACTAATTCACTTACATTACGAATGGACATTATAGTAAAATGAACAGGATCTTGTTCTACTGAGGCTACATCCACATGGAAGGGAGTTTATATTTATTTAGTATTAGGGGTTATAGATGGTGGCAATGAGATCTAATCACCAGGAAACCTCATTTTCTTTGGCCCAGTATCCAGCTCCCACTGCAAGAACGCAGTTCTAATCATGGCTTCATTACTAGGGCACAAATTATTCCCTAACACCGTGACCCCTTCCCTCCCTATCATCCTTAATTTATTGAAGCTGAATAAGCTGTTCACCAAGGTTCAGGTGACTATGTTTGTAAGCCTGAGGAGAACACACCCCCTCCACCGACACCACTCCCCCCACAGCCCCCCTTAATCTACAATTTATGACGTAAACAAAGCAGTATAGAAAAAAAAGAAGATGATAAAATAGAAACCTTTTATTTTAGCCTTGGCTTTTCCACTAACTAGTTCTGTGGTCTTTAACGTGTCACTTAGGCTATCTGAATTTTACTTTATTACCTACCTATCACACAGGACTGTAGTGGATTAAATGCTGTAATTCACTGAGAAGCATTTTGTACAATGAAAAGCTCAGGTACTATCAGTCCCCTGTATGATTCTCCAGATAGTTTTTATAACTATCTGGAGTTTTTATGACTTTGTAAACTACAGCTCAGACGAAGAAAACCAGGTTAGATTTGGTCTTCAATTTAAAATTAAAAACTATCAAAATATAATAATGGCAGCTTACTTTCCCAATCATTGCGAACATCAACATTCCAGAAGTAATTGCAGACCTCGTGTCCTGTAACACCTTTAACTGCATGGGTAGCTTTCAAAGGATCCAGAACAATCCCATTTTCTTCTACTTCTCTTCTATATACCTAGAGGATATATTTTAAAATATGTTTGAAAAACACTTATGGAACATAAATATTCTGCCAAAAGAAAAATTAAAATTTCAAATTATTAACAGAGACAATACATAAAAATATTTAAAACTACAATTCCAAAGTATGCATATGTAATGAGTGAGAGCTACGAATACATCAATTTAAATTAGACATTATTTATTGAACATTCTCAAAGACCATTCATCATGGCTAAAAAGGCCAAATACAGCTGGTTAAACATTATCTCCTTAGGGATAATGCTGTATCCCCAGCATCTAGAACAGTATCTGAAACACAGAAGGCACTCAATTATTTGTTGAACTAATGATGGAACGCTAACATTGCATAAAGATCAATGATATCTTGTTTTTAAATACTGAGGTTGCATGCCTTAAGATCTATCTTGCTTTAAATACTGAGACTATATACATAAACTCCTGAACAAAATTAATTACTTCAAAATTACAGAGGATTTGGTACTTTAGACAGCTCTTTAGTAAGTTCTTTTGAAAAACAAACAAGTTATCACACAGGAAACCAGCTCTGAATTTATGGAGTGCCTATGGAGCCGGACACTGTTAGGCATTTCACCTAATTTCTCTCCAAAGTACCTTTCCTTACATATTTATTTATGTTATTGGGACTGATATTTTTCCAGTAACCAAAACTGGAAACTCTAGACTTTTGATTTCCTCCCTTACATTTCACATAGCTTTTAATCTATTAGTAATCTATAAGACATCCAAAACTTGGCTTTTCTACTATTGTGTATCTTTTTTAGGTATGTTTTCATCACCTTGTACCTGAATCTCCTAAGTAGTTTTCTTGGTCTCTAGTTGCATATCCCTACGAGCCTAGTCCTTCTAAAATGTCACTCTGTATACAATGGCTAGCTCACTGCTACAGACAGTAACACATTTTGCTTAGTGGGTTATTTTATAAACCCCATAAACCAGCCCCAATGACTCTCTCTAAAGTTGCAGGAGCACTTCTTCTCTACCACTCACTTCAGGTGAAGGACCTCCACCTAGACAGTGACTCCTGGCTTCTCCAGCCTTTCACTTCCCCCTCCTTGGAGGGGGGAAACAGGGACACCTGAATGGTGAACACAGAAGGAGGGCCAGGCAGGCTTGGCTGAACCCCTTCTCCTGTGGGCAGGATGTATGCTGGTCTGCTTTTGGGGCATGCTCTTGTGGGGGAAGGCCTGTGATTACCTAGTTATGTCAGAAATATTATGTTTCATTCTGGGGTAACATATTAGTAAGACCTCATGACAGCTGGTCTTTATTTCTAAATCAGATTGTCAGAATTATAACTAACATCCTGGTCTCTCATTTGCTTATCTCTTCTGATTTCTTAATTTGTTCCCTATTCAGGAGGACAGTAAATTCCAACATTTAATACGTATCTCACTTGTGAGAATAATTCTGGTCAAAAATCTGTACAAAACTCCTGAATATAAATGCCCTCGCCTCACCTTTGTGATAACCTTGTTTCCATTTCTCATCATAGTCCTTGATGTAAAACAATCTGTCTCAAATCTGAGATCCCTTTCAATTTTTCTCCACTATTCACCTGTACTTTTCATTCAATATTATCTGGTAGAGCTAAATAATTGCATCTTTTAAATATCAATATCCTCCTTCCAACCAAAGTTTTAGCTTGGAGGGAGTCTTATTAAATATCTCTTTATCTTTAGCATTGTGCCTTGGGCATAAAGTAATCCAAAATTCAATGATAATGTTGTTGGTTTTCAACTGAACACTCAATCTCTTGTCCCTTGCTCTTACTCTCTTACGCTTAGGGATATGGGCAAGATTAGCTAATCAATGTCCAAAAAAAAGAAGCAGTGAGAGTAAGAACAAGAAGTGAGGTACAGACCAAAAAGGGAAAAAAGTTAACACCTGGGCACAACATTCAGTATATTTAAAGAGAGAAATATCCAGAGAGTCATTAGCTAATTGTGACCTGTTCATATCAAAACCCATTTTCTCCAAGGCCAAGGTAAAACAGAAAAATCTGTGTACAGATTTATACTATGATCATAAAAAATTATGTAAAAGCTAAATCAAGAAAGCAAAGAGACATTTTATTTCTCACTATTTAGAGCTTCTTCAATCATACGTAATAGTTTACTTAAAGGAAAACTGTAAGTGCTATCTTACTTAGATCAATAATAATAATACAGTATGACTGCAAGGGGCTGCAATTAGCCTGCAGGGAATTACCTTCATCTCCCCTTCTTCTACAACCAACTGCCAGTTGGCGTCCCCACCTACATCCTGCAATGAATAGGTCATGTGGTTCTGCACCATCTCTTCAACCTTAAAAAGAAAAACAGAACTGTAAGAATCCACGTCCAATAATCTCTAAAACAGAATGGTATTCAGTTATTTCAGTTCAGAAATGATGTTTTTAGAAAGGTAAGCAACCAAATGCACAAAGGTTAGTAGGTTTTATACAGTGTTGAAGAGTTTTAGTCCACATTCAAGATATCATATCCAGGTTAATGACAGGAAGGAGAAATGTGGGGAAAGAAGGTGCTTCACTCTACTTAACACTGGCCTAATGTCCATCAAGTGACCAAAATGTGTGTTTTCTGGAAGAAAGAACTACTCCTTCCTTTCCTACAATATGTATTCTTACAGAGATGTCGTCTTAAAGCATAAAATCATGGAACATTAAGCGTAAAAGGGGCACAAAGAGACCATCTAGTCCAGTGTTTCTGTAGTTAAATACTACACAGAAATATTAGAAAGCTTGTTTGTGTGTCAAGATTTCTCTACAAAAAGAAAATTTTTGTTATTTTATTCAATTCCTCTTTTATCATGAATATAAGCCAACTTAAAAAAATAACCAACTTCTCCATATATCTGATTCCATTTCATTATTCTACATTCTTTCTAAATTTCTAACTAAATTTCTTTTACTAAATTTAAATTGCAACCTCTGCTTTTAACTATCAAATTATCCTGACACATCTTTTATAAATAGAGTCAAATAGTTCTTCCTCCCAGAATCCTCAATCAGATTCATTGGTAAGATCTCATTTAAGTGTTCTCTGGAAACCCTCCTAGTATGAAACATGTTTATAAACAGAAATGAAGTGATAAACAGATTGTTTCTGAAGGAACTGGCACCTTTTCCATCTACACAAACAGTTTCTAAGTCCTATTTTCTTAACTTTTACTCATAATTTTGTTTTATAGAATATTAAAAGAAGGCAGAAAAGAATTGAAAAATATGTATATTAAGCTTCAATTTTAAGATTTATTCCTAAGTTTAACAACTTGTTGTACATAAAGTCTATTACATTCATTAGGGAAACATAAGAACCAGGTTTACATGTATTTTGAATTAAATACATTAATGATTTGGGAGCAGAGCTCTTAAAATTAGTCACTTTGAAGATATCATTTTTCTGCATATAAGGATGTTATCAATATGTTATTGTGATGTGTATACCAAGTTTCCTGGATTTCAGAAGGCATTTTTGGCTTCATAATTACTGAAAGTAGTTATGACTAAAAATGTCTCTTTAATTGGCAATGATCATCAGAAAAGTTTTTGGTAATAGTGTGTAGGCTGAAATTCTACAATCTACGTTTGTACTAAATAAATGTTACGTAGTAACTTATTTCTTTATCCATAATCTTTAACGTGAAGGGTGTTGAGTTAGAGAACTGGAAGAAAATTTAAAACATGACTACTAGTCCATCTATAATTTTATAAAGCCTTAATTAGAAAACATAACTTCAAAGGCTGACTGGGAATAAAATCTTTGTGTCTCTAAAATTCTGAAATCCGCTTTGAGAGGTTCAGGATGACTAATGTAGAATTCCAAGTTACAAATACTACACACCAAAGGTATCTTATTAGAGGAAGAACAAAGCAAGTCCCAGTTAGCATGCACAAATAGAGCCTCCACAGCAGCCTGGCCTAAGGCATTAGTCTTAGCCACACTAGGAGATTATTTTTAATCACTTTTAGATTTCAAGATCTTAGAAATCTTTAGATCCGGGTATGTACATACTTTTTCTGTAGGCTACTAGGAGTTAAGAACACCTATATTTATCATGAGATTAGAGGTAGAAAGAAATATTTCTCCCAAAGAGGCCCTACTTTAAATGGATTATTTGTTTAAGAAGAATGTTAAGGATTTTATTCTGCTAAAAAAACAAAGAGAGTTCTGTTTAAAAGAACTTCAGTGCCATTTAGCTCTTTTGTTGAAAAAATATGCAGGTAATTGTGTTTCTATTTGGGAGAGTATTCCTAAATTAGTTATTTCAAATGTCTGAAAAATGAGAAGCTGTTTTTGATTTGTCTTTTGATGCAAAAGAAACCAGATTCCACAAATATAAACTGATAGGAAGTAACTTAAGTTTGAAACAGTGTACGGTAAATGCATTTAACATCGTCTTGCTAGATAGATGAAGCAACAGAATTCCTATTATAGCTACCACTGCATCTATGGAAAAGTTTTCAGTCTTTTGTCCTCATTTACTTCCTTAAGAGGGCTTGAAAACATCCAACAGAGAAACAAACAGGATGTATTCACAGCTGCGCTCCTAGGAAATTAACAAAACTAATAAAGTACCGAATTACTATATTAGCCATGTCTTCAAAGCCTCACCAAGGAATCTTTATCCATTACGGTATGTTCCTTGAAGTAATAATAGTAAGGTTACAAAGAAAGGTGACACCAGTAAAATCTCAGTGTATAAATTTTATCTTAAAATATGCAGTAGCAATGTTACTACAGGGGCAGTGGCTTGGGCCTTTGTGACCACACTCATATTTCAGATATAAAGATGCTCCATTTACTGTTTCCAGTTACAACTCTATATCAAAAATAAGTGTAACGCTAGGGACCATTAATTGGATGACATGAATAAACATTTGCCCAAATTTCTACCTTATCAGGTTCAAAATCTGATATACTAGAAAATAATGTTAAATTCACCCTTAAAAACACGAAGGGTGAATTTTAGCCTAAGCGTAATTTCAGGAATTGTGTCCTTGGTTTTTTGCACCTTGAGTTGAAAATGGTAAGCTGACATAAACAGCATCTTCATAGCAAATGAACTATAAAAAGACTGGAGATAAAACACATTTGGAGGTGATGGCACTCCAGTTCTTACCTTTTCTTTCACTTCACATTTCAATCACTCAGTATGCCATTTTAGAAGGCTAGCTCTAAAGAAAATTGTCCTTTGATGGCACAACAAAAGTGTAATGAACAAGTCTCAGAAGGGCTCAAACAGAGTTTGAACCTCTTTTTCTTATCTATGTGAAAGGAATACAACTAAGCTTACTGTTACAGGGTCATAAAGGGATCTGCTGGACACAGTTATTTATTAATAACAAATTAACAGTATACTGTTAACCCAAAAGAAAAATGGTCAAGGATATGAATAGTCAATTCACTGAAAAATGCAAATGGTCAACGAGCAAAAATAACACTTCTAGTCTATCACATTGGCAAATATTAACTAAATTATAATATTCAGTGTCAGGAGAGGAAAACAAAACTGACCCGGGAGTGTAGCTAGTTCAACTTCTCTAATGGACAGTCTGGCAATAAGAATAAAAAGCTTAGGCGTGTGCATGGCCTCTGTCCTAAAACTTCTTCTAGAAATATATTCTAAGAAAATAATTGGATAAATGTACCAAGATGTATATATAAAGAAGGTGTATATACAGGGAGGCCTAGGTAGCACTATTTATTAAATAATAGAGACTAACTGAAAATAAATGTTCAATATTAGGTGGTAAATCTAACATGCATATTCATACAACAGACAAGGAGATCTAGACCTATATTTACTGATGGGAAGATGGGTCCAATTACAGGTGTTTAAAAATAAAACAAAACAAAAAATGCTAGTTTTTATACAAAACAGTATATATAGAATTATCTACATTGGTAGGAAAAAACTATTACTGAAGTATGTAATTTTACTTAATATACATATATATGAAAAAAGGATATGTATAAAAATATTAATAGTGATCTATTATTTTAGACTATGTTCTAGTTCAGCTAAATTAGCACTTATCAGCATAAAAGTAATAAGCGATTTTATTTTATATAATAAAAAAGGGAGGGGTGAAATAGAGAATTACCACAACAGTAAAGTTACTAAGGACGAAAGTGGGCAAAAGCTTTACATAGACTTTTTTTTGGCAATGGTAATTCTCATCATACATTAACCTGTAGATGTACTACCCACCCTTTGATTTTCTCTCTTTTCTTTCCAACTAAGGATGCTTTTTATTTTCCTTTGGTCTGTGAGTTGCCACCTTTACATGGTAACTGTGTTATGAAAATAAATGTGGCCAAAAAAATCCATTTGGGAATGTAATTCTTTCCTACTTTCTATACCCTTTCATTTAGAGCTACTTCATTTCCAACACCTGTCCAAAAGATTCATGTGTTACTACTAATTTCCTAGTGCTGTGCTTAGTCGCTCAGGCATGTCCAACTCTTTGTGACCCTATGGACTGTAGCCTGCTAGGCTCCTGTCCATGGGGATTCTCCAGGCAAGAGTACTGGAGTGGGTTGCCATGCACTCCTTCAGGCAGATTCTTTACCAGCTGAGCTACCAGGGAAGCCCAATTTCCTAAGAGAGTCATATATTTTATTTGAAGTTATTTTCAGGGGCAATCTCAGTTTTACCTTTAATTATCCTCTTTAAGCAGGACTATGACCATTACATATCAACAAGAACAAAGTGATCATGAGCCAGTATTTGTATGTAGATGGCATAGCCAAATTAATCAATAGTTAACTGCCAAGTCTGCTAATGACAACAAATACGTTAGCAAGACAGTAAATACTTAGAGACCTCAATGCTATTGCTCTTAATTTCCCCTTCGGGCATATAAAAGAGCAGAATAATCAAAAGCTTTAAAAACAAAACCAGATCAATCATGAGCATTGTACATCAGGAAAAAATACTAGAAAGATTTTTCTCAACTGAGTTATACAAGAAATTAGGTGAAGAAGTAAGCTACATTTGGAAGTTTTGTAAAAATCTGGGCACCTGCTCCTCGACATTTCACTTGTATCCGAAATGTTTTATATATTCTATAACTAAGGTCCAGATCTGGGTTCTGAAGCCCTAATTCTCAGGCACCTATAGACAGTTCAAATTCTTTTCTTGCTCTCATTACATTTTCTTTAATTTATAGCCTGTATATTTCTATATTTTAAGAGAAAATAGTGACCAGTAATGATGTCTTTTAAAGAGTCTGTTATTTTATTATTTCAATGCAAGGTGAAGCTTAGCAAATAAACCAGTCTCCCGGTATTATCCAGTTTGGTCACTCATTTATTGTAAAATAAAAGTCACTATTTTAAAAGCATGCATAAATGAATTAGCCGGAGGTGAGAAATACTGTAATAAATCTGGCTAAGGGTAATTTCTGATGAGAAACTGATATATCTCTTTCCCAAAAATGTTCGAGAAAAAAGCTACAAAAGTCAGAAAAGAAATCTGAGTCATAAACAATTTTCTTCTTTATTACATAGTTGAAAACTAATGTAAATTTTATTCATACACCTGGTTTAAACTGATTTTTAAAAATCATTTACTGGAAAACTGAGAGAAAAAAATAATTCAGATAATTTTGATTAGCTCAAAGAAATAATATGACAATGATAAAAGCTCATTTATTGAGCACTTCCTACATGCTAGGTTCCAGCTCTAACACAGTCCTAGCTAGATGACAGAAGCAAAGCACAGAGGAGTTAGAAAAGCTGTCAAATATTATGTAGGAAACCAGATTTAAACGTGGTCATTTTGAGTAGAGTTCAGGTTCTTAACATGTGATGACATATCACAAACAAAATGCCATCACCATAAAAATACAAGGTTGAATGGCAAGTATGTAAAGATTAAAAAAATTTTTTTAACCTAATGCTGATGCAAAAATATCCTTCTGTTGGTACTTTTGATTTTATTATGAGGGCAGAGACGGCACGCATCCAAATCCCTATCCTAAATTCTTAAATGATGCTGATACTAAATAATTTAAAATCAATTTCCATAGATTTATCATATGGACAGGAATACTCATTTCCAAGGGTAATTTACCTAAGGAAAATACAACCAGTTCAACAAAACTTAGAATGGTAATGAGACAAATTTTATTTTAAAAGTTATTTCCCTGTTGAATATATTATGAGATATTTTAAATTATATTGGAAGTGAGACTTGAAACCCACTTTGATGCTATAACATATCCTATAGACCATGTCCACAAAAGTTGCTGAATGCTGTCTGAAGAAACAGATATCACAGCATAGTTAAAAACCAGATACCTTCTACTCGCTTCAGTTCAATTTGAAATCTTTCAGGAGTACCTCCTATATGGTGAAATTCCAAGCTATTCAACAACAGAGGATACAAAGGGCACATGCATGCCTGACAGAGAAACTATTTAGCAGATAAGGAAGGCTTGTTTAATGCTTGATGTTACTATTTAAAATTCAAACCAAAACAAGTGGCCTAATCAAAAGACTTCTAGGAACTGGGAAAGCAGGCTGAAACATAGCACAGACAGACTCGAGTCCACTCTATACGTTCATACAGTACCTGGGAGCTGAATCTGTGAACACCGTCAGAGGCACTGACTAGATCAATGGAAGACATGGAGGAAGAGCGACTATAGGGCTACCAGAGACAGACAAAGAAAAAACCAAGTAATCAGAACAAAGGCGCAACAGAGCATTCAGTACCAACTTCCAAACACAAGATAAAGAAAGAGAGAACAAAGCACTATATGAAACAGGCTCAGCAGTGAGGGCTGACTTCATGCACCTATTATGTGTAATGCTCCAAAATCCTTCTATAAAGAATGCAGGCTGCCAAAAATACAAAATGGTATCACTTAACCCCAGAGAAAAAAGATTTAATATTGCTGGCCACGTTTCTGGTTAACTGTTTTGGACAAGCCATTCCCTATCCCCCACCCTTCTTTTCCCTTAAATAAAAATGGAAGAACATTACAGTCAGAAGAAGATTTCTAACAGTTTTTGGAGGATGTCTATGGAAGAAAACATGTAATACCAAACAAAAAAAATCTCATTACTTAAATTCAGAAAAATGAAGAAAACTTATGTAACAGGGTAGTTTCATCAACAGTGAAGAATACAGTATATACTTTCAGTAAACTCTGGCATTAGCTTACCTTTTGGACAAATCTATGAGTCCCCACAGAAGAAAAGGCATCTCCAGATGGCATTGAAGTAGACCAATGTAACCTGACCTTTTCACTCTGCGACTAAGAAAGCACATAATTTTAAATAGGAAGGTTACAAAGTGTATTTTGCAACTTAAGAGTGGACAGTGTAACATTTAATTACTTAACAGTTTCAGTTCAGTCAGTTCAGTCGCTCATTCAGTGTGTCCGACTCTTTGCCACCCCATGAATCGCAGCACGCCAGGTCTCCCTGTCCATCACCAACTCCGGGAGTTCACTCAGACTCACGTCTATTGAGTCAGTGATGCCATCCAGCCATCTCATCCTCTGTCGTCCCCTTCTCCTCCTGCCCTCAATCTAGTATTTATAAATATTTGAATTATGAAGCTACTTCTAAAGACACAAGTCTTGCCAAATCTTGACACTTGATGTATCCTGATTTTCTTTCAGATTCCAAAGATACTAACCTTAGACCAAGGATATGGATAGCCCCTTGAATATTTCTTTTTTCAAAGGCTAAAGAAGTTTTCATTGATTCTCTTCAATTCCAACTCAACCACCATACTGATATTCAGTAGAGGAGCATTTTAAGCCAGAAGGGATGATCTGAATCATCCTGTCCAAGCACTTGTTTCAAAGATTAGAAAACCAAGGCCCAGAGGATTTAGGCAATAAGTGTTGAGCTACATAGTTAGTGGCAAAACTCAAGACTAACTTGTCTTGATCTCTTGAAAAGTTCAAAACTCTTCCCCAAATAACCCAGATTAAAACAAAAGGAAAAACACAGTGAAGGGGAAAAAACTAACCAAAAAAAACCTCAACACCAAAAAAAAAAGCACCCAAATACAAGGATGCTATTTCAGATGCTACATTTTTGGCACCCAAAATGAGAACTCACTTAGGAACTGGAAGTTTTAGAGTTCTGCATGTTAAAAAACGGGAAATGAGATCTATAAAATGAACATGAAAAGCAAACAGCCACTGTTGCAGATGACTTACCTTGGGTAGACAGATCAGTAAATGGGCACTATCAACTTAAAACGATGCACAACATGAGAGCTGTGAGCCAAGCTTCACTTGGGGAAAATGAGGACCACAGCCTAGGAAGGAGCATGGCAGACAGCTCTGAGACACTGCTCCAAAGAGGCAGTGAGGGAAGGTCAGCATATTTATGATTTTGGTGAAGGGGGAGTATATGTAATCAAATGCATTTTTGCATATGTCAGCTAGTCACCAGTAGCAGAAATCACCATGAAGGAATTCAGTGAACTGGGCTCATAAAATCACGTCCTAAAGATATCTATCTGAAGGCCTATTCTGCCAATTTCCCCAGAGCACGGAGTGCCTCATTCCTCCTCTCCAACCTGTACTCTGTTTAGGGAGTGCTGAAGGACAGCAGTTGCAGCAGCACCTGTGATTTAATCCATATAGAGGCAGGCGGCAAGTGCCCATCTGCAGGTGACAGCATAATAGCCTTCACTGCCTTTAAAATCAAAAGGAATAAACAAGCCAATTTTTTATGCAAGTTAATTTAGGATATACAACTGACACACATGACTTATTTCTAAGATGCTTATAGTCTTGAGAATAACTAAAATTCAAGCATAAGTACCATCTAGTGGTTAAGTTCAGTTCAGTTCAGTTAGTCATATCTGGCTCTTTGCAATCCCATGGACGGCAGCACACCAGGCCTCCCAGTCCATCACCGACTGCCAGAGCTGGCTCAAATTCATGTCCATTGAGTCGGTGATGCCATCCAACCATCCCATCCTCTGTCATCCCCTTCTCCTCCTGCCTTCAGGTAGCCAAAGTATTGGAGTTTCAGCTTCAGCATCAGTCCTTCCAATGAACATTCAGGACTGATTTCCTTTAGGATGGACTGGTTGGATCTCCTTGCAGTCCAAGGGACTCGCAAGAGTCTTCTTCAACACCACAGCTCAAAAGCATCAGTTCTTCAGCCCTCAGCTTTCTTTATGGTTCAACTCTCACATCTGTACATGACTTCTGGATAAACCACAGCTTTGATTAGACAGACCTTGCTGGCAAAGCAATGTCTCTGCTTTTTAATATGCTATCTAGGTTGGTCATAACTTTTCTTCCAAGGAGTAAGTGTCTTTAATTTCATGGCTGCAGTCACCATCTGCAGTGATTTTGGAGCCCAAGAAAAGAAAGTCTGTCACTGTTTCCATTGGTTCCCCATCTATTTGCCATGAAATGATGTGACCAGATATCATGATCTTAGTTTTCTGAATGTTGAGTTTTAAGCCAGCTTTTTCACTCTCCTCTTTCACTTTCATCAAGAGGCTCTTTAGTTCCTCTTTCCTTTCCATCACAAGGGTGGTGTCATCTGCATACCTAAGTTTACTGATATTTCTCCTGGCAATCTTGATTCCAGCTTGTGCTTCCTCCAGCCCAGCGTTTCTCATGATGTACTCTGCATATAAGTTAAATAAGCAGGGTGACAATACACAGCCTTGACGTACTCCTTTCCCGATTTGGAATCAGTCCGTTGTTTCATGTCTAGTCCTAAGTGTTGCTTCTTGACCTGCATACAGATTTTTTAGGAGGCAGGTAAGGTGGTCTGGTAAACCCATCCCTTGAAGAATTTTCCAGTTTGCTGTGATTCACACAGTCAAAGGTTTTAGCGTAGTCAGTGAAGCAGAAGTAGATGTTTTTCTGGAACTCTCTTGCTTTTTCTATGATCAAACGGATGTTGGCAATTTGATCTCCTGTTCCTCTGCCTTTTCTAAATCCAGCTTGAACATCTGGAAGTTCTCAGTTCACATACTCTTGAAGCCTGGCTTGGATAATTTTGACCATTACTTTCCTAGCATGTGAGATGAGTGCAATTGTGCGGTAGTTTGAGCATTCTTTGGCATTGCCTTTCTTTGGGATTGGAATGAAAACGGACCTTTTCCAGTCCTGTGGCCACTGCTGAGTTTTCCAAACTTGCTGGCATATTGAGTGTAGCACTTTCACAGCATCATCTTTTAGGATTTGAAATAGCTCAACTGGAATTCCATCACTTCCACTAGCCTTGTTTGTAGTAATGCTTCCTAAGACCCACTTGAATTAGCATTCCAGGATGTCTGGTTCTAGGTGAGTGATCACACCATCATGGTTATCTGGGTGATAGAGATGTTTTTTGTATAGTTCTGTGTATTTTTGCCACCTCTTCTTAATACCTTCTGCTTCTGTTAGGTCCATACCATTTCTGTCCTTTATTGTGCCCATCCTTGCATGAAATGTTCCCTTGGTTATCTCTAACTTTCTTGAAGAGATCTCTAGTCATTCCCAATCTATTGTTTTCCTCTATTTCTTTGCACCAGTCACTTAGGAAGGCTTTCTTATCTCTCCTTGCTATTCTTTGGAACTCTGCATTCAGATGGATATATCTTTCCTTTTCTCCTTTGCGTTTTGTGTCTCTTCTTTTCTCAGCTATTTGTAAGGCCTCCTCAGACAACTATTTTTCCTTTTTGCATTTCTTTTTCTTGGGGATGGTTTTCATCACAGCCTCCTGTACAATGTTAGGAACCTAGTGGTAATATATGGTACCATCTAGTGGTAAAACATGGTAACTGCACTGTTGCAGAATTAAGGTAAAGTGAAAAAGTGAAAGAAAGTGCTAGTTGCTCAAAAGTGTCTGACTCTTAGGGACCCCATGTACTGTAGCTCACCAGGCTCCTCCATCCATGGAATTCTCCAGACAAGAATACTGGAATGGGTAGCCACTCCCTTCTCCAGGGGATTTTCCCAACCTGGGGATTGAACCTGGGTCTCCTGCACTGCAGGCATATTCTTTACCATCTGAGTCACAGGGAAGCCTCTAAAGAAGGTGAAGACCCAAATTAATCTTGAAACTGAGTTGAAGGATTTAAGAAATACTTCCCTTCAATTTCCCAGAAAGGCTTGGTATAATTGCTGTGAATTTAATGATGATAAAACACTAAGCATGTAAAGTTTAAAAATAAAATAAAATTTAAAATTAAAAAAAAAAAAAAAACACTAAGCAAAGTTAAAAGTGAGGAAGTAATTATGGTGAAGGTAGTGAAAGCAATAAATGAGTTAACAATAAAAACTGAATGGTACTAACATAGAAGAAAAATAAATTCTTGGTCATCTTCCTTTCAAATTCATATAGTATTTGGTGATGAAGAGAAATTCAAAGAGACTGTTTTAACTCAGAGCAAATATATGTTTTTTTATTAATAGAATGATAATAAAATTGGATAATGATAATAGAATTATAATAAAATTGGCTGAGAGAAATATCAATAATCTCAGATATGCAGATGACACCACCCTTACGGCAGAAAGTGAAGAACTAAAGAGCCTCTTGATGAAAGTGAAAGAGGAGAGTGAAATAGCTGGCTTAAAATTCAACATTCAGAAATCTAAGATCATGGCATCCAGTCCCATCATTTCATGGCAAATAGATGGGGAAAAAATGCAAAGAGTGACAGACTTTATTTTTGGGGGGCTCCAAAATCACTGCAGATGGTGACTTCAGCCATGAAATTTAAAGAAGCTTTCTCCTTGGAAGAAAAGCTAGGACCAACCTAGACAGGATATTAAAAAGCAGAGATATTACTTTGCCAACAAAGGTCCATCTAGTTAAAGTTATAGTTTTTCCAGTAGTCATGTATGGATGTGAGAGTTGGACTATAAAGAAGGCTGAGTGCCAAAGAATTGATGCTTTAGAACTGTGGTGCTGGAGAAGACTCTTGGGAGTTCCTTGGACTGCAAGGAGATCCAACCAGGCCATCCTAAAGGAAATCAGTCCTGAATATTTATTCATTGAAGGACTGCTGCTGAAACTGAAACTCCAATACTTTGGCCACCTGATGTGAAGTGACTCATGGGAAAAGACCCTTATGCTGGGAAAGACTGAAGGCGGGAGACAAGGGGATGACAGAAGATAAGGTGATTGGATGGCATCACTGACTCAATGGACTTGAGTTTGAGTAAGCTCCAGGAGATGGTGATGGACAGGGAAGCCTGGTGTGCTGCGTCCATGGGGTCGCAAAGAGTCTGACACAACTAAATGGCTGGACTGAACTGAAAATTGGATACTTCAAAGAGAACAGGCAGAATATTTCCATTCAATTTCATGTTATTTATGCATGCTTCGTTTCAACAATTATTAGTCTTCTTTCTATTGCTTGAAAATTGATCAATGAAAAAAGTGACTTATAAAGGTTCTTCTATATTTGTAGACTCAATGTAGTTCATTTCTTAGGTTATTAGGATCATGATTTCAAATTCTATTTATATGAAATATACATCAAGGATTTAAAAAAATTTTTTTAATTTACATACCTGTTCTTCTATTTTATCTTGTCTGTCAAGAGCAGCTTCAACAGCATCAAAGAACTCCTCTTCATTAATCAAACTGTTTGGGCCTTCCTATTTAGACACATGGAGAGGGAGAAAAAAGCAGCTGATTCAAGAAAACAGAAAACAGTGATAGTCCTGGCATTAACTCTCGGAGAAAATTTAGAAGTGAGCCGTCAAACATTTTGGAACCAGTTAGTACACTAAGGTAATACACAAAGATGAACAACATATGTTCTATGCAAAACCACTAGTGTTACAATTAATTCATTCACTTGGTACTCAAATACTTACTATATATTCAGCAAGACTGTGTTAGGGCAAATATAGTTAGCAGGGGGTTAATGAACTATGGCCAATATGCTCTATACAAAATCACTGGTGTTACAATTAATTCACTCATTTGGTGAGTGAATTCACTCAAATACTTACTATATATTCACCAAGACTGTGTTAGGGCAGATACAGTTTAACGGGGTTGGTGAACTACATGGCCAATTCTAGTCCACTGTCTACTTTCAGAATGGCCTTTAAGCTCAGCATTTCATTTTTAAGTGGTTGAGAAACAAGAGAGTAACATTTCAAAGAATTCCTGGTGGTCCAGTGGTTAGGACTCTGCACTCTCCCTGACGAAGGTCCGAGTTCAATCTCTGGTTGGGAAAGTAAGACCCCACAAGTGGAGCGGTGTGCCCCCAAGCCCAAATCATGACATGGGAATTGTATGAAATTAGGGCTTTACTGGGACATAATCACGCCCATTCATTCATAGACTGTCCGTGTCGGCTTTCATGCTACAGTGGCAGAGTTGAGTACCTGTGACATGAGTACTTGTCAGAAACCATATAGAATTGCAGGGAGGTTTTAAGTACAAAGTTGCAGAAGGTCTATAGCCGATGAAAAGTACCAACAGGGTTTCTGAAGGGGATCTTCCTAAGTAAAGACAATTACGTCATAGAGAAAAAAGTTGAACTAATGCTTGAAAGCCTGCTTAGAACAGTAAAGCAGTGGCTCCCAATCACTTGAGGAACTGCCTGGGGAACTTATTAAAATGAAAAGTCCCAGGCCCCAATTCACAGAAGTTACTTTTTAGTAGGTCTTGGGTAGAGCCAGGAATATGCATGTTAATAAGTCCTCCTAGTAGTTGTAATGCAAGTAGAACCTCAGCTGCATCACAAGATAAAAATACAAAGAATAACAGCAAAAAGGAAACAAGCAAGGTATGCACAAGCAAGGTGTCTTGCGGTGATAAAACACATTTAAGTGGACTGAACAACAAGTAGACTACAAGCGGAACAACAGCGCTATTGGGGTCCAGAGGAGGCTACCTCATGGTTCTTAATGGCATATTGAGTATTTTGAATTAAAGTTACATAAGAAATGGCCGATGCAAGAGGAACACTCTGACACTCCAATCTCCCTGAAAACAGGAAACAAATCTCATGTGAAACGTGCATTCCCTGCATCCAGAGGTTGCTTTGTTGTTGCTGTTTAGCTGCTAAGTCGTGTGACTTCCGATCGCATGGATTATAGCCCGCCAGGCTCCTTTGTCCATGGAATTTTCCAGGCAAGGATATTGGAGTATGTTGCCATTTCTTCCTCCAGGGGACCTTTCTGACCCAGGGATCAAGCCCTGGTGGATTCTTTACTACTGAGCCACCATCCGAGGCCCTATCATCCTATCAATTCCTCAAAATTTTATTGTTTCTTTGTTGAATGAGCATAAAAGCTGAATGCTTTGGCCTCTTTTTAGGTCCCATTTCTGTGAGACTCCGCCATGCAGATGAATTAAAATTTGTTTTTCTCTTGTTAATCTGTCTCATGTCAATTTTATTATTAGTCCAGGCACAAGAACTCAAGGAGGGTAGAGGGGGGAATATTCCTCTCCCCAGCAGCTTCATATTATGGTTAAACTGAAGGCTGAAAAGGCAGGCTTGGGTTTAAGTTTCCTAAATTTTTAAATATACAAAATAAGACAAATGAACTATTGTGGGTCTGTCTGGAATCTTCCCAATTAAGACTGAAAATTCCAAGTCACCACAACTCCATTAAAAAGTCTGTAGTAACTCATCTCTACCCTGCCACAGCCTGGGGCCCCACAAGAAGAGCAGGAGGAACTGTGCTCTAGCGCTTCTGTTATTTGGCACAGGCATATCAGAAATCCTGATTCAGTGCAACAGTTCTAGAGGGTCATGAAAGTCACTTCAAAACCCCCCTGAACTTTTTAATTTAACTACAACACACATAAAACTGCACATCTCAATGAATTACCAAAATATCTGTTTGGCACGTGGATTATTCTGAGCTAGCTAAAAACAAACAAAGGCCTGAAAGATTCAGGAAGAAATTCTGATTTTCCCCTCTCATGATCTAAAAAAGTTTTAGACAAAGTTTCTGTGCCGAGAACACAGCAATCACTAGAGAGATCTGCACAGAATGTGGGCTAGATGTTATGAGGGAAACTCAGCAGGATCTACAGACCAGAGCCTGCAGTGTGCCACATTTTCTGCGTGGCCCAGCAAACAATGGTTTACCAAACATCTGCTTTTCCCTCTTCATGTGAATTACCTTACCCGTCTTTTAAGTTCCAAACCACTATGTCCCCATCTTTTGTCTTTAGCTGAAGATGCTATTTAAGGTGAGAATTTCGGCCATTTTGGGGAGTTACTCAGTTTCCCTGGATTTTTCCCACATAGACATATCATTAAACCTTGATTTTCTCCTGTTCATCTGTCCTGTGTCAATTTAATTTTTTAGATGAGCCAGAAAAAACAAAGAAAGGTAGAGGAAGATTTATCCCTCCCTAACATAACCATCTAATGACCAGCTATATCATGAAAGAGAGTCCTGCAAGACGCCCTTTATAAAGCCAAAACATTTCAGACACTCAAATGTCAACAGAATCATTTTGGTCTCTGTTGATGTTACAAAACCATAAAATACCAAAAATCTATTCTGAACTCAAATGTTTTCTAATGATTTTTAAATTCCACTGATCATAACCACATCTATACTTTACAAAGTTCTAATGCTCATTCAATCTATTCAAGAGTCAGAGTCTCAGGAGTCTACCAATTGGGAACTACAGTGCTAAAAATCTGAGAAAGAACTGGAATAAATTTTCCTTTATTAAAATACTTAAGTTCTCACGGCAAAAAAAAAAAAATTGTAAAAATGTAAGGTGACAGATGTTGTGATCATGTTACAGCATATATGTATACTGAAAGTTGCTCAGTCATGTCCAACTCTCTGCGACCCCATGGACTATACACTCCATGGAATTCTTCCGGCCAGAATACTGGCGTAGGTAGCTTTTCCTTCTCCAGGGATCGAACCTAGGTCTCCCACACTGCAGGCAGATTCTTTACCAGCTGATCCACAAGGGAAGCCCAAGAATACTGGAGTGGGTAGCCTATCCCTTCTCCAGCGGATATTCCTGAGCCAGGAATTGAACCAGAGTCTCCTGCATTGCAGGTGGATTCTTTACCAACGGAGCTATCAATTCAGTTCAGTTCACTTGCTCAGTCATGTCCAACTCTTTGCGACCCCATGAATCACAGCACGCCAGGCCTCCCTGTCCATCACCAACTCTCGGAGTTTACCCAAACTCATGTCCATTGAGTCAGTGATGCCATCCAGCCATCTCATCCTCTGCTGTCCCCTTCTTCTCCTGTCCCAAATCCCTCCCAGCATCAGGGTCTTTTCCAGTGAGTCAACTTTTCACATGAGGTGGCCAAAGTACTGGAGTTTCAGCTTCAGCTTCAGTCCTTCCAATGAACACCTAGGACTGATCTCCTTTAGGATGGACTGGTTGGATCTCCTTGCAGTCCAAGGGACTCTCAAGAGTCTTCTCCAACATCACAGTTCAAAAGCATCAATTCTTTGGTGCTCAGCTTTCTTCACAGTCCAACTCTCACATCCATACATGACCACTGGAAAAACCATAGCCTTGACCAGATGGACCTTTGTTGGCAAAGTAATGTCACTGCTTTTTAATATGCTATCTAGGTTGGTCATAACTTTCCTTCCAAGGAGTAAGCGTCTTTTAATTTCATGGCTGCAATCACCATCTGCAGTGATGGAAGCCCATATATGTATGTATGTATGTATGTATGTGTGTGTGTGTACCAAAGCATTACATCGTACACCTTAAACTTACACAATGTTATATGTTAATTATATTTCAACTAAGTTGTAAATAAATAAATGTCCTCTGAAGTAAAAACAAAAAACTTATCTATCTCATTAAGCTTGCCAAAGGAAAGAGCTATTTATTGCTAAGTCTATGGGACACTGCAGAGTCTTTATCTTACTTGCCCTATTAGCAGAGTTTCTTATGCTAATGATCTTCATTGGTGCCCTCATCCTCCTCAGTTCAGTCAGTTCAGCTGCACAATTGTGTCTGACTTTGTGACCCCATGGATTGTAGCACCCCAGGCCTCCCTGTCCATCACCAACTCCCGGAGCTTGCTCAAACTCATGTCCATCAAATCGGTGATGCCATCCAACCATCTCATCCTCTGTCATCCCCTTCTCCTCCCGCCTTCAATCTTTCCCAGCATCAGGGTCTTTTCTGAGTCAGTTCTTCACATCAGGTGGCCAAAGTATTAGAGCTTCAGCTTCAGCATCAGTCCTTCCAATGAATATTCAGGACTGATTTCCTTTAGGATGGACTGGTTGGATCTCCTTGTAGTCCAAGGGACTCTTAGAAGTCTTCTCCAACACCACAGTTCAAAAGCATCAATTCTCTAGCACTCAGCTTTCTTTATAGTCCAACTCTCACATCCATACATGACTAGTGGAAAAACCATAGCTTTGACTAGATGGACCTTTGTTGACAAAGTAATGTCTCTGCTTTTTAATACGCTGTCTAGGTTTGTCATAGCTTCCCTCTGGGATTTGTAATTTCCCAGTCCTCTTAGGCTTCCCAGGTGGCTCTACTGGTAAAGAATTTGCCTGCCAATGCAGGAGACATAAGAGAACAGGGTTCAATCCCTGGGCCGGGCAGATTCTCAGGAGGAGGGTACAGCAATCCACTCCAATATTCATACTTAGAGAATCCCATGGACAGAGAAGCCTGGTAGGCTATGGCCATGGACAGAGGAGCCTGGTGTGTTACGTAGTCTGTAGGGTCACAAACGATCAGACATGACTGAAGCAACTCAGCATGCACTTGGGCTTCCCAGGTGATGCCATCTGGGAATGCACCAGCCAATGCAGAAGACACGGGTTCATCCTTGGGTCAGGAAGATCCCTTGGAGTAGGGGAATGGCAACCCACTCTAGTATTCTTTGCCTAGAAAATTCCATGGACAGAGGAGCCTGGTGGGCTATAGTCCATGGGGTTGCAAAGAGTTGGACACAACTAAGCATTCACCTATGCACTGGGAAAAGCAAGCACTTTTTCAGGTTCCCGAGCAGGTTCCTCCTCTGTCTACTCCGTAAATGTGAGTGCTCCTCAGGGTTCCACCTTTGCTCTCCCCACAGCATTCTTACTATTTCTATGACTTCAGTCATCATCTGAAGATTCCCAAGTTCACAGCCTGTCATCTCACTCCTAAATGCAGATCTTTACATCTAATAATACATAAGATAGACTCCTCATGTGAATGTTTAAACTTATATGCACCAGGTCTAAAATCTGTTCTTCCCTCTCCACATCAATATGTCTTA
This sequence comes from Bos indicus x Bos taurus, assembly GCF_003369695.1. Classification (NCBI taxonomy): domain Eukaryota; kingdom Metazoa; phylum Chordata; class Mammalia; order Artiodactyla; family Bovidae; genus Bos; species Bos indicus x Bos taurus. The sequence goes on from NC_040085.1 coordinate 594,715, forward strand.
GGCAGAAACCTGGGCCTGTTCTTGAAATCCTTTTTTCCCTCATTCAGTTACCACATACTACTTTCGAAATACCTCATTTGTCTATGTACATTCCTACTGTTCTATCCGAATTTAGTTCAGTTCAGTCGCTCAGTCGTGTCAGACTCTTCAAGACACCATGAATCGCAGCACACCTGGCCTCCTTGTCCATCACCAACTCCCGGAGTTCACTCAGACTCACATCCATCGAGTCAGTGATGCCATCCAGCCATCTCATGCTCTGTCGTCCCCTTCTCCTCCTGCCCCCAATCCCTCCCAGCATCAGAGTCTTTTCCAATGAGTCAACTCTTCGCATGAGGTGGCCAAAGTACTGCAGTTTCAGCTTTAGCATCATTCCTTCCAAAGAAATCCCAGGGCTGATCTCCTTCAGAATGGACTGGTTGGATCTCCTTGCAGTCCAAGGGACTCTCAAGAGTCTCCTCCAACACCACAGTTCAAAACCATCAATTCTTCGGCACTCAGCCTTCTTCACAGTCCAACTCTCACATCCATACATGACCACTGGAAACACCATAGCCTTGACTAGATGTTGGCAAAGTAATATCTCTGCTTTGGAATATTCTATCTAGGTTAGTCATAACTTTCCTTCCAAGGAGTAAGCATCTTTTAATTTCATGGCTGCAATCACCATCTGCAGTGATTTTAGAGCCCCCAAAAATTAAGTCTGACACTGTTTCCACTGTTTCCCCATCTATTTCCCATGAAGTGATGGGACCGGATGCCATGATCTTCGTTTTCTGAATGTTGAGCTTTAAGCCAACTTTTTCACTCTCCCCTTTCACTTTCATCAAGAGGCTTTTTAGTTCCTCTTCACTTTCTGCCATAAGGGTGGTATCATCTGCATATCTGAGGTTATTGATATTTCTCCCAGCAATCTTGATTCCAGCTTGTGCTTCTTCCAGTCCAGCGTTTCTCATGATGTACTCTGCATATAAGTTACATAAGCAGGGTGACAATATACAGCCTTGACGGACTCCTTTTCCTATTTGGAACCAGTCTGTTGTTCCATGTCCAGTTCTAACTGTTGCTTCCTGACCTGCATACAGATTTCTCAAGAGGCAGGTCAGGTGGTCTGGTATTCCCATCTCTTTCAGAATTTTCCACAGTTGATTGTGATCCACAAAGTCAAAGGCTTTGGCATAGTCAATAAAACAGAAATAGATGTTTTTCCGGAACTCTCTTGCTTTTTCCATGATCCAGCAGATGTTGGCAATTTGATCTCTGGTTCCTCTGCCTTTTCTAAAATCAGCTTGAATATAGGGAAGTTCACAGTTCATGTATTGCTGAAGCCTGGCTTGGAGAATTTTGAGCATTACTTTACCAGCATCTGAGATGAGTGCAATTGTGCGGTAGTTTGAGCATTCTTTGGCATTGCCTTTCTTTGGGATCGGAATGAAAACTGACCTTTTCCAGTCCTGTGGCCACTGCTGAGTTTTCCAAATTTGCTGGCATATTGAGTGCAGCACTTTCACAGCATCATCTTTCAGGATTTGAAAGAGGTCAACTGGAATTCCATCACCTCCGCTAGCTTTGTTCATAGTGATGCATTCTAAGGCCCACTTGACTTCACATTCCAGGATGTCTGGCTCTAGGTCAGTGATCATACCATTGTGATTATCTGGGTCGTGAAGATCTTTTTTGTATAGTTCCTCTGTGTATTCTTGCCACCTCTTCTTAATATCTTCTGCTTCTGTCCTTTATCGAGCCCATCTTTGCATGAAATGTTCCCTTGGTATCTCTAATTTTCTTGAAGAGATCTCTAGTCTTTCCCATTCTGTTGTTTTCCTCTATTTCTTTGCACTGATCGCTGAGGAAGGCTTTCTTATCTCTTCTTGCTATTCTTTGGAACTCTGCATTCAGATGCTTATATCTTTCCTTTTCTCCTTTGCTTTTCGCTTCTCTTCTTTTCACAGCTATTTGTAAGGCCTCCTCAGACAGCCATTTTGCTTTTTTGCATTTCTTTTCCATGGGGATGGTCTTGATCCCTGTCTCCTGTACAATGTCACGAACCTCATTCCATAGTTCATCAGGCACTCTATCTATCAGATCTAGGCCCTTAAATCTATTTCGCACTTCCACTGTATAATCATAAGGGATTTGATTTAGGTCATACCTGAATGGTCTAGTGGTTTTCCCTACTTTTTTCAATTTAAGTCTGAATTTGGTAATAAGGAGTTCATGATCTGAGCCACGGTCAGCTCCTGGACAGGATGTGGTCCACTGGAGAAGAGAATGGCAAACCACTTCAGTATTCTTGCCTTGAGAACCCCATGAACAGTATGAAAAGGCAAAATGATAGGATACTGAAAGAGGAACTCCCCAGGTCAGTAGGTGCCCAATATACTACTGGAGATCAGTGGAGAAATAACTCCAGGAAGAATGAAAGGATGGGGCCAAAGCAAAAACAATACCCAGCTGTGGACGTGACTGGTAATAGAAGCAAGGTCCGATGCTGTAAAGAGCAATATTGCATAGGAACCTGGAATGTCAGGTCCATGAACCAAGGCAAATTGGAAGTGGTGAAACAAGAGATGGCAAGAGTGAATGTTGACATTCTAGGAATCAGCAAACTAAAATGGACTGGAATGGGTGAATTTAACTCAGATGACCATTGTATCTACTACGGCAGGCAGGAATCCCTCAAAAGAAGTGGAGTAGCCATCATGGTCAACAAAAGAGTCCGAAATGTAGTACTTGGATGCAATCTCAAAAACGACAGAATGATCTCTGTTCGTTTCCAAGGCAAACCATTCAATATCACAGTAATCCAAGTCTATGCCCCAACCAGGAACGCTGAAGAAGCTGAAGTTGAATGGTTCTATGAAGACCTACAAGACCTTTTAGAACTAACACCCAAAAAAGATGTCCTTTTCATTATAGGAGAATGGAATGCAAAAGTAGGAAGTCAAGAAACACCTGGAGTAACAGGCACATTTGGCCTTGGAGTACGGAATGAAGCAGGGCAAAGACTAATAGAGTTTTGCCAAGAAAATGCACTGGTCGTAGCAAACATCCTCTTCCAACAACACAAGAGAAGACTCTACACATGGACATCACCAGATGGTCGACACCGAAATCAGATTGATTATATTCCTTGCAGCCAAAGATGGAGAAGCTCTATACAGTCAACAAAAACAAGACTGGGAGCTGACTGTGGCTCAGATCATGAACTCCCTATTACCAAATTCAGACTTAAATTGAAGAAAGTAGGGAAATCCGAATTTAAGCTATCTTCAATTCTTACCTCTAATACCGAAAAGAGTCTCCAAGCCCTTGGTCACAACTGTCATCTTCAGTCCACTCTCCTCACTGCAGGAAGCAGGAATGACTTTCTAAACTTTAGATCTGGTAAGTTCCTGTACCTCAAACCCATTGCCTGAGGGCAGATTTTTCCAGCCAGTCTTGCCACTCCCTACTGTGTACAGGCCCCACCCTCCACATATAAGTGCTTTGTGTTACCCTGGGGCAAAATGCTCTCTTTTCTTTCTGGGTCTTCAAATGTTTTCTTTTCTATTTGCTTGCCTATAAGCAAATACTTTCCAGGCTATCCACTTGGTTAATAAATACTAAGCTCAGTCCTTCTTAAGGTTTTAGCTCAGATGTTACTATACCTGGAAGCCATCCCTGACTTAATATCCTCCCAGTGTTAAAGTGTTTCATAACAAACATTATTCTAATCACCCATTAACTACTCTGTGTTCCCATTATATGTGTACTTAGTTGGATTCCCCCGCAGCTTGGTGGTAAAGAACCCACTTGCCAATTCAGGAGACACAGGTTCAATCCCGACCCTCCAGGGTCGGGAAGATCCCCTGGAGAAGGAAATAGCAACCTATTTCAGTACTCTAGCTTAGGAAATCCCATAGACAGAGGAAACCGGCAGGCTATAGTCCACCAGGTTGCAAAGAGTCAGACATGACTTACTGACTAAACAACAACAACAAGGTCCCTGGGCAGGATCCTTGTTTGTCTTATTCTTAAAATATCACCCATGCCCAGCAGGGCTTCCCTGATGGCTCACCTGGTAAAGAATCCACCTGTAATGCAGGAGACCTAGATTTGATCCCTGGGATGGGAAGATCCCCTGGAGAAGAGAAAGGCTACCCACTCCAGTATTCTGGCCTGGAGAATCCCATGGACTGTATAGTCCATGGGGTTGCAAAGAGTCAGACACAACTGAATTGACTTTCACATTCAGTGTTTATAAAACCAAGATAAATGATGATGACGATAATGGGCTTTTAAAATTTCATTAATGATTTTAAAGTGTTTGCTTGTTCACTTTTATGCCTAGCAGTGTCTTGCATTAGTTATATCTTAAGGAATGGATTTAAGATTATAATTTCTGAGGCTACAGAGGACAGAAACAGCTAAATCTTTGTTCAGTAACTAGTACACTGTGATTGTTTGATAAGAACAAAACAAAGTCAAAGTTTGAATTAGTGTCTAAAATCCAATGGTTCAAAACTTGAAAAGGAGAAAAATGTGTAAGAACAGGCACTAGTTTAAGGATTATATAACTTGAAACTACAGGGATTTGACATAAAATTTGTATTTTATGACAAGAAAAAAATTTAAACATAGAAAAAAACTTTTCTCTTCCCTTTGGCCCCCCCTTTCCCCTCCATTATTTATTATATATCTGCATTATGCATCATGACCAAGTCTTCCCCATCAGGAAAAATACCTGCCTAAGGGCTTCCTTCGGAGAAGGCAATGGCACCCCACTCCAGTACTCTTGCCTAGAAAATCCCATGGACGGAGGAGCTTGGTAAGCTGCAGTCCATAGGGTCACTAAGAGTTGGACACGACTGAGCTACTTCACTTTCACTTTTCACTTTGCCTGGAGAATCCCAGGGACGGGGGAGCCTGGTGGGCTGCCATCTATGGGGTCGCACAGAGTCGGACACAACTGAAGCGACTTAGCAGCAAGGGCTTCCTTGATGGCTCAGCTGGTAAAGAATCTGCCTGCAATGCAAGAGACCTGGGTTCGATCCCGGGGTTGGGAAGATCCCCTGGAGAAGGGAATGGATACCCACTCCAGTATTCTGGCCTGGAGAATTCCACAGACTGTATAGTCCATGGGGTCGCAAAGAGTAGGAAATGACTGAGGAACTTTCACTTTTCAATCCTAACGCAATAGTTTCCTAGTATCAACAAGACAACTCCTAAAAAGATAAACTTCTTTCTTGATCCTGTAAGGCATCACATGACATCACTTTATTCCAGTAGAACTGGGTTGTGCAAACTGTCGATATTACATCATTTGATGTACTGCTCCCATCTCAAGTTATTCTACTATGCTTTGACTTCTAATGGGCACAAGAGTTCTCCTCAATTTGGCTTGAATACAATTTTCCATTTCTTTCTCAGACAGACTGATTAATTTTTATCAACATGCATGGTTTAGCTGGCAGGATGTCAGAGATGCCCACTAAATGACACTTGGGAGTCCACACAGAACCCATGCTCAGTGACAAGCATGGGCCCACAGAGCCCCACCAGCTTACCAGGACTCCTCAGGTGTTCTGGTGAGCTCTCCTAGAATCCAATCTCATAGTTTGAATGACGATCCTGAAAATTTTATTCATGCTATTTCACTTCAGATTTGGAGTCTCAAGGGGCACTTGTGCACTTCTTAGGCAGGACCTAGGGATTCTGGACAAGGGGCCCAGGGAAACACAGATGGCTGGGTATTTGTTAAATTTGGCTTAAATTGAAAAAAAAAAACAAAAAACAAAGGTTGATATATGGTCTGAACAAAGCTTTTGTTAGTGAAATGAGAGAATGAATTACTCAGCTCTGAGAATAAGGGAGTTCCACTACAATCATTAAGTAAATTAAGTAAACACTACTCATGGGGGGAACTGAGGGGAAGCACAAGCGAGGCTGATCACCTATGGTCCAGGCACCAGTGGTAGCTGCAGGCTGTCACAGGGAGAACCACGCCCTGCGAGGTGAGCTCCTTGGGGCCAGACTCAGAACAAGCACACATCTGATCTGACACTCTGTCCTCAGAATGTTCTTCAGATCATATCTCATATCCCACATCTGAATTAGGCTACAAAATAGTGAGAAATTGTGCCTTACAGCCAAACCCTTTGGGTGGGCAGTCACCACTGGGAATACCAACTGGGTTTATGTATGCTTGCAAGTTCTTAAATGCAACTAGAATGACTTCAGCCCTGAAATGGTCGAAATAGGTTCTTTTAGCACTTCCAAACTGATTTTTTGCAACAGCAGTAAGTTTTTCTTTTCTAAAATTATATTAGCAGGGAAAAATATTCATCAGGCTACCTTCTTAGACCCTTTGAGTGGGAAGGTCTACTAAATTGTTAAAATTTTACAGAGTTCTCATCTTAAATATCGTACCTATTTTAATTGGTAAACATAAGCCCCCAAAGACTTCAAAATTTCAAGTCTCATTGAAAGATTTGTTGTAAAAGGCTAAAAAAAAGATTAATGATATAAAAGGTACCTAAAACTTTAACTACTGTTCCCCACTATTAATAATCTTCCGTCTGAATTGCCTTTCTACTCACAAAACACTATCAAATGGTTACTTTTACAACAGGAACACATGAGGCTTGTAGGCAAGCCTCTTCAGATCAAAGGCCAAACAAGGGCCACAGTTAGAATTTCTTAAAACCAGGGAGAATCCTCAAAATTGTTTACAAATGGATTACCAAGTTGGGAGGTGGGAGGCCAATGGTCTGACTAAACTGACCATAGGTGATACTTGAAGCCTGACAGAATTCGAGAGGGCTAGCTGGGAAGAGGCTCTCCCCCCACCCCGCCCCCTGTAAGCTAAATGAAGGAAAGGAAGATTCCAACAAAAGTGAATGGGTATGTCAGTCCTTTGCTGGTGTCACTGAGATGGCCACCCAATTCTTTGAGAAAGGGGGCGGGGGGGGGGGAGCCAAACCAAAAACCTTATTTTACAAATCTAGCCTTTACAGCATCAGAAGGGTAGCTCCAGAAACAACCCAAAGCCCACCAATCCTTTTACCACTCCCAAAATGTCCCCTAATTATCTTAAGAGGTTTGTAAATAAAGGAAAAAAATAATAATTCTGGCCTTGAGATGGGGTAAATAACTTGTTACTTGACTTCTCAAATAGAAATGTGAATTGTCTCTCATCAGTCAGTTCAGTTTAGTTCAGTCGCTCAGTCGTGTCTGACTCTTTGGGACCCCATGAATTGCAGCATGCCAGGCCTCCCTGTCCATCACCAACTTCCGGAGTTCACCCAAACTCATGTCCACCAAATCGGTGATGTCTCTCATAAATACTAGCAAAGAGTTTAACAATCTAAACAGGTGATCTTGATTTGTTCCATTTGGCAGAAACCCAAATAGAATTCAACCTCTTTTATAACTGATGGATTTTACATCACTACAACTGATTTTTGGCTGAAATTCAGTAATATGTGTGTTTACTCGTATCTCTATATAAGTGCTGTAGATGTGTGGTACTGTCAGAATTATTTGGTAAAAGAGCTCTATTTAATTGGTTTAAAGGCAATTAAGCTCTTATATAAGTACTCAGAAATATATAAGAACCTGGTCAGAATGAATTTCAGGTTTATATGGTCCATGATATATTTAGTACCGACTTTATATATGTTTTTAAGTTAGCTTAAGCTTGTTTGCTTAACTAATACAGAAATGTCTTTAGAGCATCAGTTCAGTTCAGTTCAGTTCAGTCGCTCAGTCATGTTCGACTCTTCAAGACACCATGAATCGCAGCACACCTTGTCTCCCTGTCCAAAACCAACTCCCGGAGTTCACTCAGACTCACATCCATCGAGTCAGTGATGCCATCCAGCCATCTCATCCTCTGTCGTCCCCTTCTCCTCCTGCCCCCAATCCCTCCCAGCATCAGAGTCTTTTCCAATGAGTCAACTCTTCGCATGAGGTGGCCAAAGTACTGCAGTTTCAGCTTCAGCATCATTCCCTCCAAAGAAATCCCAGGGCTGATCTCCTTCAGAATGGACTAGTTGGATCTCCTTGCAGTCCAAGGGACTCTCAAGAGTCTCCTCCAATACCACAGTTCAAAAGCATCAATTCTTTGGCGCTCAGCCTTCTTCACAGTCCAACTCTCACATCCATACATGACCACTGGAAACACCATAGCCTTGACTAGACGGACCTTTGTTGGCAAGGTAATATCTCTGCTTCTGAATATGCTATCTAGGTTGGTCATAACTTTCCTTCCAAGGAGTAAGCGTCTTTTAATTTCATGGCTGCAGTCACCATCTGCAGTGACTTTGGAGCCCCCCAAAATAAAGTCTGACACTGTTTCCACTGTTTCCCCATCTATTTCCCATGAAGTGATAGGACTGGATGCCATGATCTTCGTTTTCTGAATGTTGAGCTTTAAGCCAACTTTTTCACTCTCCCCTTTCACTTTCATCAAGAGGCTTTTTAGTTCCTCTTCACTTTCTGCCATAAGGGTGGTATCATCTGCATATCTGAGGTTATTGATATTTCTCCCAGCAATCTTGATTCCAGCTTGTGCTTCTTCCAGTCCAGCGTTTCTCATGATGTACTCTGCATATAAGTTAAATAAGCAAGGTGACAATATACAGCCTTGACGGACTCCTTTTCCTATTTGGAACCAGTCTGTTGTTCCATGTCCAGATCTAACTGTTGCTTCCTGACCTACACACAGATTTCTCAAGAGGTAGGTCAGGTGGTCTGGTATTCCCATCTCTTTCAGAATTTTCCACAGTTGATTGTGATCCACAAAGTCAAAGGCTTTGGCATAGTCAATAAAACAGAAATAGATGTTTTTCTGGAACTCTCCTGCTTTTTCCATGATCCAGCGGATGTTGGCAATTTGATCTCTGGTTCCTCTGCCTTTTCTAAAACCAGCTTGAACATTAGGAAGTTCACGGTTCACGTATTGCTGAAGCCTGGCTTGGAGAATTTTGAGCATTACTTTACCAGCATCTGAGATGAGTGCAATTGTGCGGTAGTTTGAGCATTCTTTGGCATTGCCTTTCTTTGGGATTGGAATGAAAACGGACCTTTTCCAGTCCTGTGGCCACTGCTGAGTTTTCCAAATTTGCTGGCATATTGAGTGCAGCACTTTCACAGCATCATCTTTCAGGATTTGAAAGAGGTCAACTGGAATTCCATCACCTCCACTAGCTTTGTTCGTAGTGATGCATTCTAAGGCCCACTTGATTTCATATTCCAGGATGTCCGGCTCTAGATGAGTGATCATACCATCATGATTATCTTGGCTGTGAAGATCTTTTTTGTACAGTTCTTCTGTGTATTCTTGCCACCTCTTCTTAATATCTCCTGCTTCTGTTAGGTCCATACCATTTCTGTCCTTTATCGAGCCCATCTTTGCATGAAATGTCCCCTTGGTATCTCTAATTTTCTTGAAGAGATCTCTAGTCTTTCCCATTCTGTTGTTTTCCTCTATTTCTTTGCACTGATCGCTGAAGAAGGCTTTCTTATCTCTCCTTGCTATTCTTTGGAAGTCTGCATTCAGATGGGTATATCCTTCCTTTTCTCCTTTGCTTTTCGCTTCTCTTCTTTTCACAGCTATTTGTAAGGCTTCCCCAGAAAGCCATTTTGCTTTTTTGCATTTCTTTTCCATGGGGATGGTCTTGATCCCTGTCTCCTGTACAATGTCACAAACCTCATTCCATAGTTCATCAGGCACTATATCAGATCTAGGCCCTTAAATCTATTTCTCACTTCCACTGTATAATCATAAGGGATTTGATTTAGGTCACACCTGAATGGTCTAGTGGTTTTCCCTACTTTCTTCAATTTCAGTATGAATTTGGCAATAGGGAGTTCATGATCTGAGCCACAGTCAGCTCCCAGTCTTGTTTTTGTTGACTGTGTAGAGCTTCTCCATCTTTGGCTGCAAAGAATATAATCAATCTGATTTCGGTGTCGACCACCTGGTGATGTTCATGTGTAGAGTCTTCTCTTGTGTTGTTGGAAGAGGGTGTTTGTTATGACCAGTGCATTTTCTTGGCAAATCTCTATTAGTCTTTGCCCTGCTTCATTCCGTATTCCAAGGCGAAATTCGTCTGTTACTCCAGGTGTTTCTTGACTTCCTACTTTTGCATTCCAGTCCCCTATAATGAAAAAGACATCTTTTTTGGGTGTTAGTTCTAAAAGGTCTTGTAGGTCTTCATAGAACCGTTCAACTTCAGCTTCTTCAGCATTCCTGGTTGGGGCATAGACTTGGATTACTGTCATACTGAATGGTTTGCCTTGGAAATGAACAGAGATCACTGTCTTTTTTGAGATTGCATCCAAGTACTGCATTTCGGACTCTCTTGTTGACCATGATGGCTACTCCATTTCTTCTGAGGGATTCCTGCCCGCCGTAGAAGATATAATGGTCATCTGAGCTAAATTCACCCATTCCAGTCCATTTTAGTTTGCTGATTCCTAGAATGTCAACATTCACTCTTGCCATCTCTTGTTTGAACACTTTAGAGCATAATACTTTTATTATACTTAAATTTACTAGAAATCAAATAAAATCTTAGTGTTCCTGTTAGAAAATTTTTCAGCAAGTAAAAATAACAATATGATGAAACTTTTAACCCTTTAGGAACAATTTATGTTTTGGGTATGTCTATATAAAATACTCCTCCTAGATTTTGGTAACTTGAACTTTAGAGTTGCGCTTAATTAACTTAAATGGAATCCACTGCATACCCAAGTTGTTTCCAAGTAAGATATTCGGACATTATTTACAGAACACAGGTTTCCTTTTGCAGAGAAACTTCTAAAAGGTACTTAGAGGATTATTAATATGATGCTGCATTAAGACATTTTCTGTAAGAAAGTGAATGTTTTCTAGGAACAAACAGTATTTATAAACTTGCCAATCTAAAGAATAATGTAAAACACAGTTTATAAGTGCTTACTTTTTACTAGAAACTAGGTTTTAAGGTTAAGAATTATAATATATATAACTAAAGCTACTAAAATATTAAGGGAAACTGCGGGGAGCGAGCTCCGCCCCTGGCAAAGGTCATGAGGAAGGAGGCTTGGCATACGCAAAGGCGGGATCAAGCCTCAGGAGTCTCCCTGGAAATTCTCGAGCAATCTACCCCCAACACCAGAGTCTGCCTACTTTCTGCTTTGTGCTTTCACCTACACCTCTGACTTTACGGGGGGCTGTCCCCCACTACCTCTCTGAAAAAAGAGTTAGCTTACAGCTCCAGTTAATAATTCTTGGGTGTGACAGTGTTTCAACCTACAAACTCCTTTGGAAATCCTCTAGCCTGCCTGAATAGGTTTTTCCGGCCACGTGTGACTGTTCAGAACCTCCCAACTGTGAGAGGCAGGAGATGTTCTAAACTGTCTAAATACAGATTCCTTTGAGCAGTTAAAAGATTGATTAGAAATTGTATTGGTGAAGGGATTTTCACTTGTTGGGCCAATGTTTGCTGCTAAGTTTCCATATCCCTTATCTGCTGTGTCCCTGGCAGTGTATTGATTAATATAATTGGTGTAAGTAGTAGCTTTAATGTTTGTAACCTGGGACCCTTGAGTTAATTCTTTTTCTTGTTATAGCCCACCACACCTTTGCTCTGTAGGAATGCAACTTTATCTAATGCTTTTTGGAGGCTGGCACCTGACTTTAGAATAACCACCTTTAGAGAAAAAGGCCTCCGGGCTAGAAGATGATGCAAATCACCTAAACTTTTGCATATGATAAGTTTGCAGGAAGAAAGCCTGGCTTACTGCATGACTCTACCCCTTCCCCCATTATCCTCTATGCATAACTTAAGGTATAAAAACTACTTTGGAAAATAAAGTGCGGGGCCTTGTTCACCGAAACTTGGTGTCACCATGTCGTTCTTTCTCTTACCTTCTGGCTGAATTATTCAGCCTCTTTTCTCCACTGAATTTCCTCACTGAGCTATCCTTATTTCAGCCTCTTTTCTCCACTGAATTTCCTCACTGAGCTATCCTCATTCTATTACTCTTTATATCCTTAATTAAAGTTTAATTAAGCAGTTGTTTCCTGATCCTCGCCGACGCCATCCCCGCTTCGAATTCCCTGGATCCACCGGGGCTGGACCCCGGCAGGAAACATTTTAGTATGCAAGGAAGATGGGAAGCATGTTTTCACTAAAAGACGATGAGAGGGACTTCAGGGGTGGTTCAGTGCCTAAGAATCCACACTCCCAATGCAGGGGACCCAGGTGCGATCCCTGGCCAGGGAACTGGATCCCAGATGCTGCACCTAAGAGTTCACATGCCACAACTAAAGATTACATGTGCCCCAACTAAGACCTGGTGCAGCCAAATAAATACATAAATAAAAAATTTTAAATACATGAATAAAAAGTATGAGGAATGGAAAGGCTTTTTTTAAAAGGGGAAGACGGGATAGTTTTGTCTTAGAGCTAGCTGGTTGTTTCTGAATGGAAATAACGGAAAAAATAATACGGATACAGAAAGCCGTTAAAGGGTTGAGGAAAAGGAATACTGAGAAAAGAGTTTTGTACATGGTTGGGAATGGCTAAGATAAGACTGAATTAAGAAAGTGATTTTTAAAGGTAAGTATACGAAACTTGAATTTAGTTTTCTCTCTGAGAAGACAGTTTCCTTAAAATACTGAGCTGCTTTTAGTAAGAGTGTGAGTTTCTTTGCCTTTTGGTGATTTACGACAACCTTTGAGCTCTTTTACTGTCGTGCTGGTTAAATGACACTGACCTATGAACCTATTTAACCAGGTTTTTGAAAGTTTTTGGTATTTTTGACAAAATTTCCAAAGATCAACTTCTAAATGAAGTTCACCGGACCTTTAGTTAACGTTGAAGTTTTTCAAAGGGCCCCTGGTATATGTTAAATTATTTGTTTTCTCTCCATCTCAGAGAAAAGATTAATTAACTATTAGGCTTATTTGGTATGTTAAATTACATGGCAAGTATTGTCAAATTTTAGTGGTGATAAAACTTCTGAGGGCCTATTAAATGGGTAAATGTTATTACTAGAAAGTCTAGCTTCCCTGGTGGCTCAAACGGTAAAGAATATGCCTGCAATGCATAAGACGCAGGTTTGATCCCTGGGTTGGGAAGATCCCCTGGAGGAGGAAATGGCAACCCATTCCAGTATTCTTGCCTGGAAAGTTCCATGGACAGAGGAGACTGGTGGGCTACAGTCAATGGGGAGTCTGATGGGCTATAGTCTATGGGGTTGCAAAGAGTTGTTTATGACTGAGCAACTAACTCTTACTTTTGTAGAAATTCTAGAAATTACATGGAACTCCTAAAATGTCCTGGTAACATGTTATCAGTAATAATTCTAGAAATTATCTTAAATTGTTTTATGTCACAGCAGTAATGAAGTTTGTCAATTGGACTGGAATCAGGTCTTTAACTTTTCAAAGCTTTTGTAATTTATGGACAGTTATTGTTTTACTCCAATGTTTAGGTAAAAATACTTCATCTTCAAGAATATTCATAAAAAGAACTTTTTTACAAGTACAGGTTTCTGATAACTTTCAGATCATACCACTGAACTGGGTAAGAAATTAAAGACTTCTGATGGAAAACTGGATGGTTTCATAAAACTGCTAACTGAAGATTAAGATCTAGGATTAGTCTCGCAGGACTGAATGAACTTATGAGTATGGTTATAATTTTTTTTTGTCTGAAATACTATTCATTTTTAATCTGCTTTCCAGATATAAAGAAACCCTTACTATACCTCTGAATATAGAAATAAAACATTTATCTTTTCTCTCTATCTGATCCCTTCAGAATCTGTAAACTCTTAGATTTTTAGCTTACCCAGGTATACAAGGAAGGCCACCTACTAACAGATGCAGGAATCTCAAGGTATTCAGGGAATCTAGAGAAGAGAGCGGAGAAGGCAATGGCACCCCCTCCAGTACTTTTGCCTGGAAAATCGCATGGATGGAGGAGCCTGGTAGGCTGCAGTCCATGGGGTCGCTAGAGTCGGACACTACTGAGCAATTTCACTTTCACTTTTCACTTTCATGCACTGGAGAAGGAAATGGCAACCCACTCCAGTGTTCTTGCCTGGAGAATTCCAGGGACGGGGGAGCCTTGTGGGCTGCCGTCTCTGGGGTCGCACAGAGTTGGACATGACTGAAGCGACTTAGCAGCAGAGAAGAGAGAAATTCACCTAAACCCAGCACCCAAATCTACATTTATCACAGGAAGAATCCATGACATGCCTTTGGTGTGGCTTTCCTGGCCTAGAGAGTTTAAGTTCAACTGAGATTCATTATGAAGTTCCATCAGAGCCAATTTAAAGAGTCTATGTGGTCAATTAATCAGACATTTTGTGAACAAATTAGTCTTAATGTGGTTGTATTTGGTAGAAATTATGGTAATTTTACAGAAAGATAATGTTTAAGTGGTTATTAAATTCTAATTTTATTGAATGAGGTCTTCACTACTGTCTAAGATTCTTTTCTGAGATAGTTTCCTTGTTGTCATATTATTGTAAAGTTTAGTTATTAAAAGGGCACTCAAAGTATGTTTCTGAAGCTTATCACAGTAATTTAATTTTGGATGAAGATCGGATGTGCCATGACCTGCAACCAGGAGATTATTCCTACTGGGAGAGGTCTCAGATAAAGGACTCAGTCACATTAGAAGGGACTGTATTAGGCCTCCTCTTCTGAATAAACTGCAACTCCTGTTTCTGACACCTGACTTCAACTAAAAACAGTATTACCAGACCAGCACAAGAAGCCATCTGAAGGAGACAGCTAATCCAAGATGCTGCACCAGGTCTGTATACTGGTAACTTTGACAACTACTTACACTCGTTTTTTGGTAGGGTGGGGGGAAATCATATCTTTGCTTATGAATCAAATGTATTTCTTTCTTTAGTTCAGTCACTCAGTCGAGTCTAACTCTTTGCAACCCCATGGACTGCAGAACGCCAGGCTTCCCTCTCCATCACCAATGCTGGGAGCTTGCTCAAACTCATGTCCATCGAGTCGGTGATGCCATCCAACCATCTCATCCTCTGTTGTCCCCTTCTCCTCCCGCCTTCAATCTTTCCCAGCATCAGGGTCTTTTCTAATGAGTCAGTTTTTTGGTTTCAGTTTCTTTCTTGGGCTCAATATTTGCAAGTTTAGAATTAATCTAATCACTGGGTTTGGGGCCAATTACCTATGGCCCAGGTTGTCCTGCTGGATTTCTCCTCTCCAAGGCTCTAACTGGATGGCCCTTGGACATTTTATTTTAAAGAAACTCTAGCACCATGCAAGCTAATATCACCGCCAATATCCCTAAGTGAGATGCTCTTACCTGACCAAGATGCCTATTCTGAATCTGGCCATAAACAGCCCATTTCATTAGATGGTGAATACTGGGTAGCTCCTACAAGGACCCAATGGATTTATAGAACAAATTCATGACCTTGGTTTTTCCCAGGTTGGTTAGGAATACACATAGTTCATTTGCCTTGGGCTTAAGATCCCTTATGGGTAGCTTCTGTTAATCTGTAATGTGAGTACACTGGTTTCTATCAGGTATCCAATGGTATGACCATTTGGCCACAATATTTGGTAACTCATTTCATGACACATGAAGAGCTAAATTTCCACTTTGAACAATCTTCTTCCCAGTTCAGGGGAAACACTAGGAAAAGAGTTCAGTTTAGGAGGATCTTGGCTTAAATCTCTATTAATGATGATGTTGGTCCTCCTGACAATTTAAATTACAGTTTGTGGAGTTACAAAGTGATAGTTTCTTGCCTTCCATTCTGTGTATCACCTGCTAATAGTAAAACAATGATGTCTAAACAACCTGAATTTGTAGATCATGTCTATATAGTGCTCTATAAAATAATGGGCATACATAATGCACATGTGAGGAAATTTGGGTTAAATCATATTGGACAACCTGGAATCAGCTCTCAGTACTTGAACATTCTGCTAGTATAATTCCCTCTGCCAAAAGAGAACTCAGCTATTTGGACCCAGCGCTGAGAGACATGATGATCAAGGGCAGGTGAGCAAGAACCCTGGCATCAAGGGACCAAATATTTGATTGCCTAATGCTTTCTATCAAAAGATTAAAGATCAAAAGAGGGAAATTGTGAAATAAAATTAATATTTTATGGCAAGACGAGAAAAAAATTAAATGTTGAAAAAAAAACTTTTTCTCTGCTCTTTGGCCTCCTTTCCCGGCTACTGTATACTGTATTATCTGCATCTTGCATCATGACCAAATTTTCCCCATTGACAAAAACACCTGCCCAATCCTAAAACACAATGTTCTCCTAGCATCAACTCCTTAAAAGATAACCTTCCTTCTTGATCTTGGAGTGAGTCATGTTACCTACCAGTTTAGACTTGCAGAAGAGAGCTGTGTAAACTGTCAGTATTACATCATCTGATTTGATGTAGAGCCTTCTGTCTCAAAAACACTTCTAATGGATGGAACAGTTCTCAGAGCTGTCTGAGATGCTGTTCCTGGGATATAATCCTCAATTTGGCTCCAATAAAAATTTCCATTTCTTTCTTAATTTTTCATCAACAGAGAATTGATGAGAAAAAAACTGAAGTCTCCTTAACTATTAAAAGAGAAAGAGGGGAGGTGCATTTCAACTAGGTGGGAAAAAGATGGTTTAGTCAACAATTCCAACTGGAATATAAAATTACAGATTCCTCCATTACATCATAATTTTAAAAAAATCAGATGTGTTAATATATTTAGAAGAGATCATTAAAAAAAAGAACAGAAAATATAGATAATTATTTGCAGTACAGTGTGAAAGGATTTCAATCTAAAATGGAATCTGAGGATGTGAAATGGGAATCTCATACCTCTACCTAAAGAATGGAACTTAACTAAGAGAATGATTTCCGTAAATGCCAGATCAACAGAACACAGAGCCTTATCTCCAGACCAATGACCATCTGCCAAGTATCTCTCCCCATCTTCAAGCTAATGAATTTACTGCTTGGACTCTGGCTGGACTTCCCTTGTCTGCATTCCTTGCCCATAAAATACAGCTTGCCCGACAGCCTCTACAAAACTGCCTGTAACTTTCTATTTGGCATAGATTTACCAAATCATAATCTCTGCTATTCCCAAATAAACTCAATTTCTGTTAATTTGAGACTACCTCAGTTTACATCTTTAGGCCAAAAAAAGAACACTTTTTAAAACATGAAAAAAACATAAAGATAACTGTATCAAGACTGTGAGTTAAATACAAGAAAGCACAAAATTTGACATGGCAAAACTAATAAGATTTTTTTTCAACTATTAAAAAGAAGAAAATTGAGAAATGAAGTCAATCCTGTCCATCTTCTAAATCAAGAGAGGAAAAACACCCAAATTCTAACAATAAAAATGTCAAGGGATGTGTATAAGAGAGCCACTAAAGAAGAAATGCAAATAAACGATGAACATTTTTAACAGAAAGCCTAAATCACATCAATAAAGCAATTTCTTTAATGAACATAAACCTATCACAAGGACCCTCCTTCTCTCTCCTCTGAAATAACAAAAGGGGAGACAAATATGAAATCATACAGTCGTACAAACAAGTTCCATTTGGAGAGTGCATTCCTAAGTTCAATTTGTTCAAATTGTTAGCTCAGGTACCCAACTGACACAATGGGCTATACAGTACTGCACTGTAATAAGTTTATAATACTTTTCACACAAATAATACATACTACTATAGAGTATACAAAAGCACAGCCACTTGTAGAGGATGTACACACACATGGCAATGTACATCACATACATGAACCAACTGATGTGACTGGATATGCAAATGCATGTTTGCAATATGAAAAAAATAGGGTAAGTTTTAAAGGCTCATAGTTCCCCCGCAAACAAACCTAAAATAGCAAATCAACCTGCTCAGCTTCAGAGTAAAAGTTAAAATTTTTGTTTTAACAGCTAATATTTCAGTAATCTAGACTTTAAAATCCAAGACAATAGCTGACTATGTAATTTTTATACATTCTAGAAGGAACAAAATAACAGTTTATTAATTTAAAAATATTATCGCTCAAGTCTTCATACTACAGATTTTCACAGCTGGAAATCAGTCCCAACATAAAAAATATTATCAATAGCAGGTCTTTTTTTCCTTTCTAGAATAATAACGGCAAGGAATTTTTCTTCTATTTTCTTAAATACAATCTAATGTCTTTTTTTTAAACATTCTACTTCCATGTCAATGATACTCCTTGTACTCCTATATGTGTGTGTATATGGAGAGGCAGATTCTACTAACTGCTTAACAAATAACAAAATGGGGAAAGAAACTGATTTCAGACATTTTTCAAACATAAAGGTGAGGCAATTAGAACAGTTCATGCTCTGCTATGGATAAGACCTCACAGTATACAGCACAGACTAAAATCTTTCACCAGTCAAGTTCTTGGAGTTTTCCTCTGTAGGTTGCTTTTATTTAAAAAAACAAAAACAAAAAAACAATTAGGGACTTCCTTGGAGGTCCAGTGGTCAAGACTCTGCAGTCCCAATGCAGAGAGCACAGGTTCAATCCCTGGTCAGGGAACTAAGATCCCACATGCTTTATAGTGCAAGCAAAAAAATAATGCATCTATTGATTTCAAATAATAAAATTTAAAAAAAAAGAAGGAGTTACAAGGTAATATCAATAAGTATAACCCTCACAGGCGAGACAAAAACTTGTCCTATAAAGCAGACAGGCCTAGTAATGAGCCCTTTAAGGCTCTTTATTTAAAGTTTTGTAGGAAAAAAATCTTTTCAGGGTAAGCCTAGCATATATTATAAAATATTCAAAATATTTAAAGGTTACAAAAGCATAATATAAAAATCACTTTTGTGACATAAATATTTATTATTTTTTTCTACGTGTTTCTAAGACCAAAACTATAATTTCATACCTCATAATCTGGTCCTCCAAAGTGGGATTTTTTCTTAAGTTCTGTCATGGCATTTTTGTATGCTTCCTCCACTCTTCTTCTCTTCTCAGTTTCCTTTAAAAAATAAAACCAGACGAAGAATTTATCATGTGATATGGGATTTTTTTTACATTTCACCAAAATTTTATAATTTGGCCAAAAAAATAATTCTTACTGCAGTAAGAATTTATCTTCCGCTCAAAAAAAAAAAAAAAGAAAGAAAGAAAAAAATGAGTATTCTTCTGTTCCAGAAAACACTGTTTTTCTGGGCCATATATCACATACAAGCTACCATAGGTTGAGAGAAGGAAATGGCAACTCACTCCAGTATACTTGCCTGGAAAATTCCATGGACAGAGGAACCTGGTGGGCTATAGTCCATGGGGTTGCAGAGAGTTGTTCACAACTGAGCACCTAACCCACACACACTAGGTATGTTACATATTTAAATGGATTAAGTAACTACCAAAGTGTCTACATGTCAAAAAAAAAAGAGATAAATTAGCATCAGAGAAACATCTATAATATATATTCATGTGTCTGTTTTCCCCAGTAGGAGCTAAATTTATTTTGTTATAGAGAAAAAAAAGCAAGTAATGGATGCCAGGAAGAAAATAACTCAATAATTGGTAAAACCAATCACTACAAAAAAGATATTCTAAGAGATGTTTCTTATACTTTCCAACTGCTGGATTAAATTATTTTAGAGCTGAAAAAGAGCTTAGATTTCTACTTTAACCTTCTGCTTTTATAGATAAGGTCTATAGCTCTCAGAATCTGCTATAAGATCCAAGGACA
This sequence comes from Bos indicus x Bos taurus, assembly GCF_003369695.1. Lineage (NCBI taxonomy): Eukaryota > Metazoa > Chordata > Mammalia > Artiodactyla > Bovidae > Bos > Bos indicus x Bos taurus. The sequence goes on from NC_040085.1 coordinate 614,447, forward strand.
AAATTTTAGAAGGCTGGCCTTGGCACCAACCTCAAACTTTCTTTTTTAGAACAATGGATTGCAATGGGTCAAATCTGATATTAAAGCCTAACAGAATTATTATTAATATAAAGAACCTAATACCTTTATTCCTTCACCTCAAACATTTAAGGATTAAAGTCCAAACAGAACTCACACAGAGCTTGCTAAGCTGCTAAGTCACTTCAGTTGTGTCCGACTCTGTGCGACCCCATAGACGGCAGCCCACCAGGCTCCCCTGTCCCTGGGATTCTCTAGGCAAGAACACTGGAGTGGGTTGCCATTTCCTTCTCCAGTGCATGAAAGTGAAAAGTCAAAGTGAAGTCGCTCAGTTGTATCCGACTCTTAGAGACCCCATGGACTGCAGCCTACCAGGCTCCTCCGTCCATAGGATTTTCCAGGCAAGAGTACTAGAGTGGGGTGCCATTGCCTTCTCCCTAACACCTTTATTCCTTCACCTCAAATATTTAAGGATTAAAGTCCAAACAGAACTCACAGAGCTCACCCACTTCTAAAAACCCTATCTGAATTAAGCTGGTGCAAATCAATGAATTAGTATACTAGGCCTACAAACTGATTTTTGTGTACTGAAGTGAAGAGAGGACTACAGAACCATCAGAATGGCTAAAATCAAAATATAAAAAATCACTCACAAAAAAAAGACAATACCAAGTGCTGTCAAGGGTGAAAAGCAATTAGAATTCTCACTTACTTGCTGGTGGGACTATAAACTGATATAACTACTTTGGAAAACTGTCTACCTCTGTAGACCTAAAGCTAAGTATATACCTCATGAACTGATAATTCTACTGTTTGGTATATGCCCAAATGAAAACAGTGCATATATCCACCAAAAATACACATAACAATGCTCACAGCAGCTTTATTCACAAGAGTCAAAATTAAAAAATGTCCATCAGCAGGAAAAAGGAAAAAACACAGTAAAGTCATAGAATGAAAATGCATCATACAATGAACAGTATACAGTAATAATACTATATAACAAAACGACAAATTATCACTAAAAGTTACAAGATGAAGGAACTTCACAATCAGTATTGGGGAGGGGGTAGCCAGACACAGAGTATATTTTGTATGATTCCATTTACAAGCTGTCCAAGAACAGGCAAAACTAATCTATAAGGATATATTAATAAGTTAAAACTGTGGTTACTTCTTGAGGCAGTGGTATGGTATGGAGTAGGAAGAGGCATGAAAAACCTGGGGGGTTATAAAAGTTCTACATTTTGATTTGAGTAGTGGTTACAGGGGAGTATACATATGTATAAAACTCATCTAGGAGTACATTTAAGAGTGGTACACTTCACTGTATATATATTAAACCTTAATTTTAAAAAATGAACAAAACAAAAACACACAGAACAGCAATAACACTAAAAAGACTTCTAGGCAAGTGAATAAACGTGCAATTACACACCTGTGAATCTATTAATATAAGCTAACATCTTTGATGAATAGGTTTTCTCTTACTAATATTGTTAACAACTAAAATTACTTAATCTTAGAATTCTTGGACATAACTGGCTAAAAATTAAGTATACTTCTATAAGAGAAGGAATTATTTATACAGGTAACTGAGAAAAATCATCACCACTGACGAACATTAATTTTAAATTATTTAACTGTAAGAACAATGGATATAATGTTAGATAAGAGCTATTAAACATAAAATTAGAGACTATAGAGATTTACATATATATTATACATATCTACTATATATTACTAGATAAACATATATTAGAAATCTACATAAAAAGTATATAGCTATTAAATAGCTATTATTTTATCAACTATCACGTATTTAATTACTCTCATTAGATTTTAAGATCCTTCAAGAATGACTTCCTGTTCATTACTGTTTCCTCATTTCTAGTTTACAGTTTAGCACACAAGCATACAAATACTTCTTGAAAAAAACACAAATTCATTTAAACCATATTGTTATCATTGTACTTTGCTTCCCAGTTATATCAATTACCTAAGTGAAGTGAAAGTAGCTCACTCGTGTTCAACTCTTTGTGACCCCATGGACTATACAGTCTATGGAATTCTCCAGGTCAGAATACTGGAGTGGGTAGCCTTTCCCTTCTCCAGGGGATTTTCCCAACCCAGGCATTGAATCCAGGTCTCCCACATTGCAGGCAGATTCTTTACCAGCTGAGCCAAGGATATGTTTCTTGATAAACAACTCTCTCTATTCAAGAATTTCCTAATCTTTACAGAGTGTGTGTGTATATATATATATGAGTATATATGTACATACATGTGCATACATATATATACATACACACACTAAATATATATGCATATACTTTATATGCACACATGCATTTACATTTCCTGTAAAATGTAACTGGGATCCTATATCAACCTTAAGAAAAAACGTGATGGTGGAAAAGGTGAATGAAACTTGTAAGAGCACTATAAATTACAATTGTTTGCAGATTTCAATTAATACTACCATATTTTGTGCTGTTATTTGGTTAAATATGGTACCAAAAAAAGTGTTGTTTTTCACAGGTTCTTTGATACAGTCTACTTGGTGCTACCCAGTAAAGAAAGAGCATGGGTAAGATTACCAATATTGAAGACAACTGCAAATCCATGTCCCTTTTCAAATAAGAAATCTGATTGCCAAAAAGATGGGGAAGCCATGTGTTATACTTAATGGATTTTTTTAGGCAGTGTCATTAGAGCACATGACTAGAGATGGTGACCCTCTAGGGAAGGATTAGTAGATGGGGGGCCGGTGTGGGGGGGCACTTAAGAGAAAGCTACCAAAAAAGTTTTGAATAAGCTAATCCAGACAAGTTGAAAGATTCTCTTGAACCAGTAGTCTAGTGAATTTAAGGGGTTATCCTGTTTCCTCATACTTTTTTGTGTGTGACTCCTCTAAAAATTCACTATGATCCACAATTGAAATCGCTGATGGTCTAACAGTTTGACTCCAGAATAATAATGAAGTATACATATGTACCTTAAATGGATTTTTTCACTGCTTGGTTTTAAAAGAAAACATATAGTCAATCAACCTGGCTTACTTTCACTTGCACCTGAGAACATGGGAACCTTTTGTAAACATCAAGTGCCATTAAATCTATAGCCATTCTGCTATTACATCCGTGATGACACTGCTTTCCTTAGTGTTCTGCTCAAATTGCTAAGACCTCCAAATACTGCAAGCAATATGACTCACTAACGGGTGATAAGATTCTGACTGACACCTGCCCTAATATCCAGAGATGAAATACAGAAGAGTAAAATTCTTCTAATTCTGCTACTTAATACCTCTAGACAAGCCTCTGGACCTCAGCTGCTTCTATAAAATGATGGCACTGCACTAGAACTAAATTCTCTAAGATATACTTTGGTTCTAACATTTTTATGATGTTAAATTATAAACAAAAGTTTTCCTACTAAACAAATTCACTGAGCCAAATTCTACTTCACACTTATAACTAAAGATTCATATTATAACATTATTATCAGTGCTGCAGTTTAAACAAAGGTGGAGAAGGCAATGGCACCCCACTCCAGTACTCTTGCCTGGAAAATCCCATGGATGGAGGAGCCTGGTAGGCTGCAGTCCGTGGGGTCGCTAGGAGTCGGACATGTCTGAGCGACTTCACTTTCACTTTTCACTATCATGCACTGGAGAAGGAAATGGCAACCCACTCCAGTGTTCTTGCCTGGAGAATCCCAGGGACAGGGGAGCCTGGTGGGCTGCCGTCTATGGGGTCGAACAGAGTCAGACACGACTGAAGTGACTTAGCAGAGGAAAGGTGAACATAAAGCAAATGTTCAATGAACAACAAAATGTGTGCTAAGTGACACCAGTGATGCTGGAAAATATACACGGCCATGAATGCAGTAAGTTAATATTTAACTTTATAAATTGGTATTTTTTTATATATACCAAGTAGTTCATAGAACTTAGGTATACTTTCATGTGTTAGACAATAAAGCTAGGAAATGTTAAATGGTTCATACTTCTATTTCAAAGCATTACTATTATCACTAGAAAAACTTTTATGTTAAAATCCAATGACGAATGCGTATCATACAATAACCAAATACATAACCAGTGAATCTCATTAGAAAAATGAATTTAAGATGTTCTAAAGTTTTAGAGGATTAGTACCACCTGCTACTTCTAACAATCCAAACGATCTTTCCCTAAGAAGTTAGTTAGGTTTAAATGTTTGATTGGTATATAAACAAAATCTGATTATTTTTTAAAAAGTAAAAAGAGAATCTTACCTTGTCCATTCTCTTTTGCCAGCTGTCCTCACGTTTTACCATCAGCTCAATACAATGAGAAAGTGTAGCAAGGATTCCGGCAGTAGTTGCTTTAAAAGTTATCGCCTCACCTTTAAAGTCTATACCATTAATTCCTTTTGGTGTTACATGTGGAAATACTGAAAAAAAAAAAATTATTCACTATAAATCTTTATAACAAAGAAATCATTCCTCACTACAACTTACAATTAGATATTTTTTAGGAAACTATAAGAGCAGAACTTTCAAAATAGAGTTGCCTTCCTGTTGGCCAACACTTAAAAATTTCCATCCATCTCTACAAGCAAAGAAGCCTGGGACAACATATGTACTCCCAAGTCCTTTTCTCTGAATTCTGTTTCTTGAAATCTATTTGCTATGCTGTACCCAGTGAATAAGTGGTAAGAGAAGTAATAATTTAATAATAACAGATAGCCTAGAGTGAGACCTAATTATGGCAAGAACTATCTTATATTTTGAGAAACCAGGAATTTAAAAGAAAAATCTGAGGAGAAACTGCTGAAATGAATAACATAACAAAAAAAACTTAAGTAAATGTCTGAATATAATTCTGGGACCAATGCATACATAAAAATGGTTATGTTATATTATAATTTTAAGTTAGTCTTTGAATTAAATGAACAATCTTAAAAAAAAAACTCATAAGATGCAAATAAGACAGCATAATATCTTTCAGCTTTATTCATTTATTTTTGGGCCACCACGTGCAGTATGTGCAATCTTAGTTCCCTGACTAGGGTTCGAACCCACAACCCCCTGCATTGGAAGCGTGGTGTCTTAATCACTGGACAGTCAGGGAAGTCCCAGGGCACTGTAGTTATAAGAAACCATTTCAATAGAATTCTTATAAATGAAATAATACTTCCAACTTTAAAAACTCATAATGTAGATATGACAGCAAAGCCACAATCCAAAAAATAAACTGACAAACTAAACCATCCAACTTTAAAATTTCTACTCTTGAAGGCACTGTTAAAAGAATGAGAGTTGCAGTTGTGGGATAAGTAAGTCTAGAGAGCTAATCTATAGTTAATAATAAAATAATGGTAACTGAGGAAATATGTTAATGAACTTGACCGCAGTAATCATTTCACCATAATCATATACACCAAATCACTATACTGAACACCTTAAATATGTTGCTGTTGTTTAGTTGCTCAGTTGTGTCCGACGCACTTCGATCCCAAGGACTGCAGCCCACCAGGCTCTACTGTCCATGGCATTTCCCAAGCCAGAATACTGAAGTGGGTTGCCATTTCCTTTTCCAGGGGATCTTCCTGACCTAAGGACTGAACTCACACCTCCTGCTTGGCAGGTGGATTCTTTACCAATGAGCTACCCGGGAAGTCTCACACCTCAAATATATATAATATCCATAAAAAAATTTTTTTAAAGAATAATGAAACAAGCCACAGACTGGAAAAAAAAATCTCTGCACAGAATACATATGATAAAGGACATATCCTTTATCTATCTATCCATATATATATTAATATTAATATAGATATCTCAGTATATTAATATATCAATACAATACACAGTAATCTCAATAGGAAAATATAATCTAATTGAAAATTGAACAAAAGATCTGAATACACATTTCACCAAAGAAGAAATATGAACAGCAAATAAGCAGATAAAAAGATGCTCAACATTTATAGTTAACTAGGAAAAAGCAAATTAAAACTACAGTGAGATATCACTATATACCTATTAGAAGACTAAAATTTTAAAAGACTGACCACATCAAGAGTCAGTGGGGATATGGAGGAACTTGAGCTCTCAAATATGACTGGTGAAAAGTAGTTTGGAAGGTTTTTAAAAAGTTAAATATATACCTACCATATGAGTCAACCATTCCATCTCTCCAAAGAAATAAAATATATATCCATAAAAAAAAACTGTTTGAATGTTAACAGGAACATTATTTATAATAGCTCCAAACCATAAACAATGCAAATTTCCACCAACAGACAAATGGACTGAAGAAACCTGTCATGTCATCTGTACAAGGGAATACTACTCAGCAATGAAGACACTGAATAATGATATGTGTAACAACGAGAAATTTCAAACTAAGAAAGAGATCAGGCAAGAAAAGTTGAATTCATTAGATTCTAGAAAATGCAGACTAATCTACAGTGAAAGAAGGGTTGCGGTTGGTTGAGAGGTGGAGAAAAGGGAAGACAAAAGGGATGGAGGCAGGGAACTTTTGAAGGACAGTCTTGACAGTGGCAATAGCATCATGATAATATTAAAACTAACCAAACTGTACACTTTAAATATATATACAGTGTATGGTATGTTGATTACATCTCAATAAAGCTATTTAAAAACCTATTTTCTTTTTCTTGTATTCACTCTTATAAAAGATCGTATTTATTTTATATGAAATAAGGTTTCCTTCTGGACTCTCAATTCTATTCCACTGTTGTATATATCTTTCCTTGAATTCCAGAAGAACATTTACTTTTGTTTCATTGACTACTCTAAAGCCTTTGACTGTGTGGATCACAACAAAGTACAGAAAATTCTTCAAGAGATGGGAATACCAGACCACCTTACCTGTTTCCTGAGAAATCTTTATGCAGGTCAAGAAGCAACACTTAGGACTGGACAAGGAACAACGGACTGGTTTCAAATTGGGTAAAGAGTACATTAAGGCTGTATATTGTCACTCTGCTTATTTAACTTATATGCAGAGTACATCATGCAAAATGCCGGGCTGGATGAAGCACAAGCTGGAATCAAGATTTCTGGGAGGAATATCAATAACCTCAGATAGCAGAAGACACCACCTTTATGGAAGAAAGCAAAGAGGAACTAAAGAGCCTCTTGATGAAGATGAAAGAGGAGAGTGAAAAAGCTGGCTTAAAACTCAACATTCAGAAAACTAAAATCATGGCATTTGATCCCATCACTTCATGGCAAATAGATGGGGAAACAATGAAAACAGTGACAGACTTTATTTTCTTGGGCTCCAAAATCATTGCAGATGGTAACTACAGCCACGAAATTAAAAGACACCTGACCCTTGGAAGAAAAGCAACGACAAACCTAGACAGTGTATTAAAAAGCAGAGACGTTATTTTACTGACAAAAGTCCATATAGTCAAAGCTATGGTTTTTCCAATAGTCATCATGTATGGATGTGAGAGTTAGACCATAAAGAAGGCTGAGCACAGAATTGATGTTTTGAACTACGGTGCTAGAGAAGACTCTTGAGAGTCCTTTGGACTGAAAGGAGATCAAACTAGTCAATTCTAGAGGAAGTCAATCCTGAATATTCACTGGAAGGATTGATACTGAAGCTGAAGCTCCAATACTTTGTCCACCTGATGCAAAGAGCTGACTCACTGGAAAAGAGCTGATGCTGGGAAAGATTGAAGGCAAAAGGAGACGAGCGCAAGAGGACAAAATAGTTAGATAGGCTCCCTGACTCAATGGACATGAATCTGAACAAACTCCAGGAGATAATGAAGGACAGGGAAGCCTGACATGTTGCAATATATGGGGTCACAAAGAGTCAGACAGGACTAAGCAACTGAAAAACAATTTGAAAATATGCCATGGCCACAGATTTTACTTCATATTCTTTCAAAACTTCAGCAAAAATAAACATAATTAGATTAACTTATTTTTCTCACAAAGGCTTATTTGCAACTTAAAAAAAAGTTTTACGAATCCATGTCAGCTTTTTCTTAGAATATATTAAAAGAAAGCACTGACTATGAGTGTCACAGGTTTCTGTTACAACCTAACTTCTCCCAACAGATACCACATATATGTGATACCATGTGTTATTTGTCTTCGGTTTATTTCTTAGCATAATGCCCTCCATTGCCCTCCAATGCGATTCCCTGGTGGCTCAGACGGTAAAGCATCTGCCTGCAATGCGGGAGACCTGGGTTCAATCACTGGGTTGGGAAGATCCCCTGGAGAAGGAAATGGCAACCCACTCCAGTATTCTTGCCTAGAGAATTCCACGGGTGGAGGAGCCTGGTGGGCTACAGTCCATGGGGTCACGAAGAGTCGGACACGACTGAGCAACTTCGTGAATGCCTTCCATGTTCATCTGTGTTGTTAAAAACACAGATTTCTAGTGAACAATTAGGAGTTCCATCCAGAAAGTAACTCGTTATTAACTGATAAATGAAATAAACCACTTTGTTCCTGAGTTTATGAACAACTGTGCTATGAAAGCAGCTATTTCAATAATCTTCCTTTAGTAACACTGATTAAATACATCGCAACACCAGTTTATCAAGTGGAAAGAGAAAAGAACACTAAAGACAGACATAGGCATTAAAGAAACATTCAAGTTCCATTACAATCTTTCCTAAGAAATACTTTTTCAGTACTAGAAACTGATTCTATCAAACACTACTGAAATAACTGGCCAATGTCTAAAATTTAGAATGAAATATTTATCAGATAAGCTGTCACATTATTTAACGTCAGACTGTATTTTACCTCCATGTCTTTTCCTAGAAGAAACGTTCATGTTCCAACTTAAAAAAGACTTTTTCCAATTACTCCATTAAATAATTATTCCTGTTAAATAGTTAGTTACTTTGACACTTTAGAAAGTATATTTTTTCCAAATACCCTGAGGGGGAAAACTTCACTACTTACCCTTTTCCTTATTGCCATTGGTATTATGCAAGAAGTCTCCATCAGAACGTGTCGTAGGAAAGTCATCTTCATCATCTTCTACCACTAAATAAAATATATTTAAGAATATCAGGATGAAAGCACACAGAAATTAACCAGTTTATTCTTATGTTCAACTGATTAAATATCTCTGGATTCCATGACTACACGATCTTATTCATCTTTGTATTTCCAGTGCTCATCAATGGATGTCCAATAAGTATGCTGTGAAATGTCTTTAAATACATTATAAAAACCATATCCATCCTCATTTTTGTAAGGGATAGTACTGAGATATAAATTATTCTGTCCTTTAAGTCTTCCTATCTCTTTTTCCTTACCTTGGGGAGATTTTCTAATTCTACCAGAGACCTACAAAGACTGAAGAGGATGGTAATGCTATCAATACATAAATAAGATACTTTATCTTGCCTCCAGTATACACAGGGAAAATATAATGACTTACAGTTCTGATACTGATTTTAATTCATCCCAGTATGTCTGTGCCTGGATATTCCTTTTAACTTATCCAATTCCAGGAAATACAGGATCCCCTGTGTTCTTCAACATACCTCTTTCTTCTATACAATACTCTCCTTTTACACTGCCTAACATACGAATCCTCTGCACTATGTATTCTGCTTCTTAACATCAATTTCTAAACCTCAGCCACCAACCTTAGTCTCTATTTTTGAATGGCTTCTTCAGTTTTAGGTTGGAGCAAAAAGTAACCGCAGCTTTTGCATTATTGAAATTTGCCGTTTGATATTAGAATACATTCTAAATAAATGTGGTTATGTTATATACCATTTTAATGCACATTTCTTGCTTTTTTTGGCTAATGATTACTTGTTTACTTTATATTTATTTTATATGGAAATGATACTAGACAAAAAGCAAATTTGAGCATTTTCTCATTTGAGTTCAAAATGGTTCGTAAAGCAGTGGAGACAACTCACAACATCAACAATGAATTTGGCCCAGGAACCGCTAACAAACATACAGTGCAATGGGGGTTCAAGAAGTTTTGCAAAGGAGACAAGAGCCTTGAGGATGAGTAGCCTAGAGGCCGGCCATCGAAGCTGACGATGACAAGTGACAGCCATCATCGAAAATGATCCTCTTACAACTTCACGAGAAGCTGCTGATGAATCAACATCAACCATTCTATGGTCATTCAGCATTTGAAGCAAATTAGAAAAGGTGAAAAAGCTTGATAAGTGGTGCCTCATGAGCTGACTGGAAATAAAAAAAAAATCATCATTTTAGTGTTGTCTTCTCTTAATCTAGGCAGCAGCAACAAACTATTTCTTGATCAGACTGTGACATGTGATGAACAGTGCATTGTACAGGACAAGCAATGACGACCAGCTCAGTGCTGGACCAAGAAGAAGCTCCAAAGCACTTTCCAAAGCCAAACATGCACCAAAAAAAGGCCATGGTCACTGTTCGATGGTCTGTAACTGGTCTGATCCACTACAGCTTTCCGAATCCTGGCAAAACCACTGTATCTGAGAAGTATGCTCAACAAATTGATCAGATGCACTGAAAACTGCAATGCTGGCAGCTGGCACTGGTCAACAAAAAGGGCCCGATTCTTCTCCATGACAACGCCCGACTGTATCTTGCACAGCCCACGCTTCCAAAGTTGAACAAATTGAGCTACAAAGTTTTGCCTCAACCACCATATTTACCTGAGTTCTCACCAACTGACTATCACTTCTTCAAGCATCTAGACAACTTTTTGCAGGGAAAATACTTCCACAACTAACAAGATAGAGAAAATGCTTTCCAAGAGTTCACTGAACCCAAAGCACGGACTTTTATGCTGCAGGAATAAACAAATTTATTTCTCATTGGCAAAAATGTGTTAATTGTAATGATTCTTATTTTGATTAATAAAGATGTGTTTGAGTCTAGTCGTGCTGTAGTCCATGGGGCTGCAAAGAGTCAGACACGACCTGGCAACTGAACAACAATAATGATTTAAAATTCATGGTCTGAAATCACAATTACGTTTATAGCAACCTAATATTATCTTTTGCTGAACTCCTTTTCTACAAGAGAAATCTTCACATTAAACTAATGTCTTACTTCTTGTCTATATCATCTTACGTCAGGAGCAATTTGGGTCTACAAGGAACATTTCATCTATTTTAACTCTCTCTCTAATGGAAGCAAAGCCTATTCCTATTTCTTATTCCCTCCCTGACTAAATGGAAAATAGCTTTATTCAGTATTACCATTTTCTAATTACTGGGCTCTTTCTTTTTTTTATTACCTGAAAATTCGTACTTATTTATAATAATTTTCAAACCACAAGCTGCCATTATCTATTTATATTAACACCTACTATTTTATCAGCAGCTAACTGCTATCAGTATCCAACTAACATTTTTCTTTTCCACGCCCATCATTATTCCTACAGACTTCAAAATCCATACTGTAGCTTCTGCAAATACTTTAGTTTCAAGATTAATCAAATTTCCAGATTCTGTGGATCTCTGGCTTCTCATCAATAATTTGCAAATAAGGTCAATTCTATGCAACAGTGGCTCAGAGGGTAAAGCATCTGCATGCTATGCGGGAGACCCGGGTTCGATTCCTGGGTCAGGAAGATCCCCTGAAGAAGGAAATGGCAAGCCACTCCAGTACTCTTGCTTGGAAAATCCCATGGACGGAGAAGCCTGGTAGGCTACAGTCTGTGGGGTCGCGAAAGTCGGACATGACTGAGTGACTTCACTTTGACTTTAAGAAATTAACTACCACAAAGCTGCTCTGACTTTAAGTCATTAGTCATCCTCAGATAAGATCCTGACCTTGGCTCAATACTACTATGATTAACTGGTCTTCAATACCAAAATTTTTGCACTTCTTTCATCTCCTCAGCATCTACCTTGGGTTACTAAAGATTTCCTTTCATCTCCCTAACCATTCAGTAGCCTAGTACTATCGAGCAGAAATTTTCAACCTTTTTTTTTTTTAAAGCAAATAATCAACATATAAAACTGATGAAAACAAAAGCTTCTCCAGGTAAAAACGTGGCCTTCCCCCTTCCCTTCCCAATCAAGGACTCCTTGTCCATACTGAAGCACCTTTAACGGATGTCTGGCATGGTTTGAAACACTGTCCTAATACAAATCTCCCATCCCTATCAGACCAGTCTCACCCTCACTAACACCCATTATCTATTATGCTAAATTCCATCTTTGGATCTTATACATTCCTGCTTTCATTATCCCTGCAATTATCCAAATTAACCATATTAATAACAGCAGCTATTATTGATTTTTTGCTACTAAGCATGGTGTTAACATACATATTCTAATTTAAATCTCACAATCGTGCTTGTGTAACAACATCCATGTTACAGAGGAAAGAGATATGCAGAAATTGATAAGTGATTTATTTCAAGTCATCAAACTAATAATGAATAGAAAAATAAGATCAGAACCTTTATTTTCAATATGAATATGTATCTTATTTTTGTGCGTGTGTTAAGTTGCTTCAGTCCTGTCTGACTCTGCAACCCTATGGACTGTAGCCCACCAAACTCCTCTTTTATGGGGTTCTGAAGTCAAGAATACTGGAGTAGGTTGCTATTTCCTCCTCCAAGGGATCTTCTTGACCCCAGGGATGGAACCCACCTCTCCTGCATTGGCAGGCAGGTTCTTTACCATTAGCGCCATCTGCTGCTGCTGTCGCTTCAGTCCTGTCCAACTCTGTGTGACCCCATAGACAGCAGCCCACCAGGCTCCCCTGTCCCTGGGATTCTCCAGGCAAGAACACTAGAGTGGGTTGCCATTTCCTTCTCCAATGCATGAAAGTGAAAAGTGAAAGTGAAGTTGCTTAGACGTCTCCAACTCTTCACGACCCCATGGACTGCAGCCTACCAGGCTCCTCCGCCCGTGGGATTTTCCAGGCAAGAGTACTGGAGTGGGTTGCCATTGCTTTCTCCAGCACCATCCAGCTGGACCTAAATGGTTAATTAAATCTTACTGAATAGTGTGTGTGTGTGTGTGGCCGGGGAGGGGGGGGTTGGGGGGTAAGGGGGGGCAGCGGGCATTCAGTCTTACTAGCAATTATAATAAAATGTTTTAAATAAAAACACTGAACACTTAAAATGAGAGCTTGCTATTATCATTTCAGTGACACACAATGTCTTGGTAATTTAGTGAAAGTATTACTACACCTACAGAGATCCTTAGGTTGGCAATTCTGATGTGTAGTTGAAGCAAGAAACTATGGCCCTTAATGTTCTTATTCCATGTTCTTATTTCAGCTGTACCCAGCACGTACTCTTAAAAATAAAATTTTGCAAAATAGCCATTTATAGGGAAATTAGTTGTTATGGCTGAATTGTGCCACAACTAAATTCATATGTTGACATCCTAACCTTCCTATATTCCAAACTATGACTGTATTTGGAGACATGGTCTTCACAGAGGTAATCAAGTTAAAATGAGGTCATGACAATGGGCCCAGTCAATATGTCAAGATGACCAGTGTCCTTATAGGAGAAGGAAGTCTGGACATGGACACTTACGAAGGACGATAATGTGAAGACATGTGGAGCAGATGCTCATCCACAAGGCAAGGAAAGAAGTCTAGAACAGATCCTTCCCTCATGACCCTCATGGTTTCAGAAGGAACCAAACTTGCCAAAACCATGATCTCACATTTTTAGCTTCCAGTCTGTGGAGAAATAAATTTCTGCTGTTTAAGGCACAGGTGACGGAGTACTTTGGTGACGGCAGCCTTAACAAACCAATATGTTAGTCTGTCACTGTTGCACTTTCCAGGTGGCGCTAGTGGTACAGAATTCACCGGCAATGCAGGAGATGCAAGAGGTGTGGAGTTGATCCCTGGGTCAGGAAGATCCCCTGGAGAAGGAAATGGCAACCCACTCCAACAGTCTTGCCTAGGAAATCCCATGGACAGAGGAGCCTGGCAGCCACAGTCCATGGAATCACTAAGAATCAGACGTGACAGAGCACACACACATCACTGTTGCTATATAGTCAAACACAAATAGTGTCTAAAGATATTTTTCAAATCTTCTACACAACTTGGTTGTGAATGCATGCCAATTTCTGCTCCTTCCACCATCACTTTCCTCCTTAAAATGCTATGTATTATTGACATGGAGACATGGACCATTTAAAAATTAAGAAGAATTCTACTCTGTATCTACCTTGTTTTAGTTTAAAGGACAGTTTGCTTGCTATCTGCAAACAAATGAAAGCTGATATGTAAGGTCTACTTTGACAGAAAAATAAGTATACTTTTTTTTAATTAATGAGAAATAAAAGTTCAACCGTCTTTATTTTTTAGAGAGATAAACATTAAATATTAAAGAGCCAAAAACTTGAAGTGTATCAAATATAAAGAATTTCAAGTCTACTGTAGATAAAATTAAGTATTTTAAGAGGAATATGGGCTTCTGCTTCAGACAAAGATGGAACAACAAGGAGAGAATTTACCCTCTCGCATGAAACTAAAAAATCAGACAAAATATATGAAGCAATGGTTTTCAAGACACTGGCTATGAGGCAACAAAGGACAGTGATCCCTAAGGGCTGGGGAACAAATGATGTGAGCCCTGTGACTGGTCCAGTCTACTGCGGTGAGGGTTTCCAAGCTGCGGAGTAAGGAGGAACTCCGGAGGAGCTGGTACTCTCTGAGGTGAGAAAATGGAGCTGAAAATCCAGATAGACAAAGGTCACTAGAGTTCAGAAGGCTGAGTACTTGGGAGAAGAGAGCTGTACTGTACAGAGACAGAACTCTGGATAGGGGCAGAAGGTCCCACTGAGAGTCTTGTGTAGAGTACTGATAGCACATATAAGTTGAGGAACTACAGAGGTCATAGAAAGAACCATCTGAAAGGATTCCTGGGAAAAGGACCCAAAGCCTATGTGGAGCAGGCAAGTGTCTGTCCCTACAACACAGACCTGGGACAATACATAGAGAACTGGCTAGAGAATGCTGAGCTGCTCTGCCTTAGTAGTGGGGAGAGATGGAAATACATTATTCTAGGTTTTTACACAATAAAAGAAGTGGTATATTACTTGAAGGTAGACTGTAATAACTTAAATGTGTATACTATAAACCCTGAAATAGCCACTGTAATAACAAATTTAACAAAAAGTCAACAAAGGAGATAAAAAATAGAATTATAAAAAATATTCAATCCAAAAGAAGGTAGAGAAAGGGAAAAAAGAACAGAGAATAGGAAAAGAATATGTAAGAAGGGATGGGCTCATGTTCTTCTACTCGCCATCTTGCAGGCAAGTTAACAGAAAGAATATAAACCCACATAACACATTTAATAATACCAAAAAACAAAACCATGTCAGGGAACCTAGTCATACTGAGAACGAACTTAGCACTATTTAGTAAAACTGTTATGAGTAGTTCATTTTTGCCTATATAGCAGATTAACAGAAAAACTGAAGAACAGATACTACACCAGTAACATTCAGCAGTTAACAAATGAAAAGTATCTTTAGAATTCATATTACAGGTTAACTAAATATCATCTCTCTCTCTCTTTTACCTCTTAAAGGAAAAAATCTCCCTAGAAATTACTTATATATGTACATGTCATTCCATGATTATTCTATTCCATTATCCAGACTTCTTCCTCTATGAGAAAAAGGGCAGAGGAAAGGAAGGTAGAGGAAGAGAAAGAGAGGAAAGAGGGAGAGGAAGAAGAGGAAGAGGGAGGGAAAAAAGACTGATTCCCAATGTGGAGGATTTAACATAAACATATGCTTGTCTCTTATGACTTGTCATAGGGTGCAATTTATTAGACATAATCATGTGAAATGCTCCATATTATCAAGATGATATTACATTTTTTAATAAAATAAAGAGTTCAAAAATCATTTTAAAATCTTCAATAATATCTGGTATGGGTGATCAGATTAATTAAGGTGCTATTAAAGTACACAAGTTACGTGGACACTGAAATCTGTGACATTAGTGATGTGCAGCAAAAGTGACTATAATTACCTTCATCACTTAAAAGACATTACCCTTTAAGATCAAGAGGCTTTAAATCCATTCATTCTCCAAGTAAAAATAGTGGTAATAGCCTAATTAACCTTTATCCCTTTGAAATTCATCCTTGGAGACAGCATCAGCACAGGCATCAAAGAACTTCTGTAGGGTATCAACTTGTCTACACAGTATATCTCTAAAGGTTTCCATTTCAGCCAGTTTCTCACGTAAACTGTGGCCCTTCTGCAACAGAGAAAATGGGAGGATGGAATCCAAGTTAACAAAATTAAAATTTACTTAGTCCCATGGGATTTCATCATCTTTTAATTTAAGGTCTATATCTTACTACTGAGGGCTTGGGGTAAGAAGAGTTGTCAAGTTCAATGTAGTATTTCCAAGGAAAGACTTGAAACTAATTAATTGTTTGACAGTGATAAGCCTGAAGGAAATGAGAGAAATAAGCCTGACAACTTGCTACTATTTAATATTTTCAAATTAACATTGTGATGAAAAATTATGAAAAATTTTTTTTCAAAAAACTATTAAATAAGTTCTGCTCACAACATTCAGTACTAAACTCAATTTATGCTGCCTTAACTTAAAGCATTCATAATTACAAACCTTGAATGAGGAGGTGGATGTTGCAGAATAGCCACTTGCTCCGGATACCAATGATACCATGGAGCCATGTCGACGCAAGCTGGATTCAGATCCATATCCAGATTCAGTCTAAAAAGGAAAGTAAACTACATGAAAAAATTAAATAAAAAATACTTAATCATCACAAGAAAAAACTTTTTAACCATGTCAGGTGAGGAACATTAAGTAAACTTATTGTAATAAGCATTTCACATTATATACAAATATCAAATCTTTATGCTGTAAACTTTAAACTAATACAATGTTACATGATCAATTATAAAACTGGAAAAAATACTTGCGAAAACAAAAGTTTCCATATAAACTAATAAGGGTTATGGTAAAAAATTAAAAAATAAGGTTATTGGAACAATAATTAGAAATAAGAGTTCACTCAAGAAATACAGGTAATCCACTGGCATAAGCAATGTGTCTCAATTGCTAACTGCCATTAATTTAGAAATTTACTGAATACCAACTGCACGCTGGGCTAGTGGGCTAACCGTTTATAACAGGAGAGCTACCTATAGTAGGTAAATTCATGGAGACAGAAAGCGGAGTCGTGGTTATCAGGGAGCTAGGAAGATAGGAGAATGAGGTGTTAGAGTCTACTAGGTACAGAGCTGGATAAGATGAAGTTCTGGAGATAGATGTGATGATGGTTGAATAACAATGTGGATAAATTTAATGTCACAGAACTGTACAGTTAAAAAGCTAAAATGATAGATCGTCATTCATATTTTACCATGGTAAAAAATTTTGGTGGAACAAGGACCAAAAGAAAAAGGAAACTTTGAGTACTGTTTCTTTATCAAATTACTTTAACAAATTACTTATCCTCACATAGCTCAAATACCTCTGTCTCAATGAAGCCTTTCCTATTATTTCAGGTAGTTTGACTCTGTATTCTCAACATTCTTAACCTATTATGATTATGGCATCTACTACCCAATTTTAATAGTTACATTTCATTACTACTCCTGGACTACTGGACTTCGACCTTCTGTAAGACAGTTGCAATTTTTTCCATTTTTGGAGTGACCTTAACAGTTCATGACACAAAGAAAATCCCCAATTTTCCCAACCTATTTTGTCATCACGCGATAGAAGGCTTTATTTAGACTCAGCACTGTGATCTAATTTTGAAGAACTGCTACTCTTTAGGGGTCCCCAACCCATGGCGCCACAGACTGGTACCAGTATCGTGGCCTGTTAGGAACTAGGCTGCAGAGCAGGAGGTGAGGCGGTTAAGTGGGTGAAACCTCATCTGTATTTACAGCTGCACCCCACTGCTGCAGTTGAATCATCCTGAAAGCATCCCCTGATCCCATCTGTGGAAAAATTACCTTCAATCAAACAGGCCCCTGGTGCCAAAAAGGTTGGGGACCCCTGCTTAGGAGTATCAATTTTGTATCTCATCCTCCCTAGGAAAATGCAGTACTTCCCTTGTGGCTCAAATGATAAAGAATCTGCCTGCAATGCAGGAGACCTGGGTTCAATCCCTGGGTCAGGAAGATCCCCTGGAGAAGGAAACAGCAACACACTCCAGTACTCTTTCACATGGAGAATTCCCTGGACCGAGGAGCCTGGTGGGCTACACACAGTCCATGGGATCGCAGAGAGTTGGACACAGCTGAGCTACTAATTTTCACTTTTCAAAAATATAGACAAAGGAATTGAACATTTGGAAAAAATAAGTTTCAAATACCTAAAACCTGTTCAAGTATTTAGGGTATCTGATTACTTTCTATAGATTTTAGAAGTACTGTGCATAATGTTAATCCTAGTCATAAACTTAAGAAGTAAAATAATACCTAATCATTTTTAGCATCCTATCTAGCATATGCTTCCCAAAGTCCAAGCTTCAGGTACATACTGGTTGTTAAAGATTCAAAATAAAATTGTCATACTGTAATAATGATTGTTCATAAAACATTCTAGCTATAAAAGGTACTGCAATATGTTCTTAACTGTTAATTTACCAAGAAATTACACACTTATGTTGTTCAGCTACTCAGTCGTGTCCGACTCTTTGCGACCCCATGGACTGCAGCACACCAGGCTACCCTGTCCTTCGCTATCTCCCAGAGTTTGCTTAAATTCATGTCCATTGAGTTGATGATGCCACTCAACCATCTCATCCTCTGTCACCCTCTTCTCCTCCTGCACTCCGTAAAAGTTATGACTAGATGGAATCAAAGCTCTTCTCCAAGACTTGTATCACCCTATACCACTCCCTATCTCAAAGCAAAGCAATATTTTACTAATGAGGTAGAAATTACAAAGTAAGCATTTTGATGCCAGGGAAACTATTAATGAAAGGATTAAATATATGCATTGTATATATGCTACCTCAAGAAAACTGATTATTAAAAAAAGACAAAGTTATAGTTCATGAGAAAAGCAGGCCAGGGGACAGTGGGGACACTAACTCTAAAGATAAATTTTGGTGAGAATACATTACAGTTGTCAAAACTCAAAGTGTCCAGTTAAGTTGATACATTTTATAAATTATACCTCAATAAAATAGCTAAAGAAAAAAAGGTAAGCTTGTTTCAGTATAACAGAATCCCAATAAAAGAGAATTCTAATTACAGAAATCATATAATTCATTAAAAAAATAAGACTTTTTCTTTTATCAAATAATGTCCTGGAACAAAGGCACTGACCTAGGTTTCTCGTGGCTCTAGTTTCTGTTTCCCATCTGAAAGGAATACTAACTTTCTGAGCACAGTGTTTCTACATTTTAACTGTTGTACTGTTTTGGTAAAGTTTTTCATAGATTTAAATATAGAAGACTGGAATTAAAAATAAGAAAAATCTATTGGACTAAATAGATTTAATGGACTATTAAATGTAATGGACTAAAAATATAAAGCACTTCAGAAGTCACTTATCTCAGATATTTGTATGTCATTCATTTCTAACCAGTAATTAATTTGAACTGTCCATTTAAATATAAAACTCATAATTTTCAATCAAAATTTTATTTTAAAACAATTTTAGATATTTATTTTAAAATATTTAGAACCAAACAATTTGAAATTCAAATCCAAATGAATCTACCCTCTCCATTTACATGCTTTATATCAATGAGTCCTAAACAGAGTAAGTCAAAACTTTAAGATCTTGAAACAAAATACAAACACTACAAAGCTTTACTAAACATTTTTTGACTCTAAAAGATACTTCTTATATTCTTGTCTGTTTCTTCAGGTTCCACTATTTCAAAACAGTAATATCTCCTTACAACAAAGGCATGACAGAACAAAAGACTCTAATACAGCAATAATGTTGCGGTACATTTTAAGTAACGGATAGTAAATGAATGTTGAGTCTGAGCATTTAGAATAACCGTGTTTCTATTTCTAACAAAGTTTCACTTAAATAAATTGTATTATAAATTATATATATCATTCTAAGGGAAAAAATATAGTATACTCATGAATATCAATTTCATTCTATTCAGTTTAAATAATGGGGGTTCATTTGTCATTCTATGTCAGTAACTGCACTGGGACAACTTTAAAAATAATCTAAGTGCTTAACAAACATATACATGTACATACAAATGAATCACCCCTGTTTAAAAACCAGTCATTCTGGAAATGCCTATCATTCTGGCAACAATGCATCAAAGATTCCTAGGTACTATTATAACATTGAGAGTGATTTTATGATACAGCCACAAAATGGAGCTATCTAAAATCATTTTGGGGAGTTGCAGAATATAAACTTTAAAATGGTCTTACTACTTTAAAGGACTAGCTACAAACTGTAGAATTAAGCTTGACTGCCTTTCCTATTCACATGACATGGCTTCATTTGGTACTGGATTTCTCTCAAAACTCTATCAAAGATATCAATATTTTTCTTTTATTTTTAATAATTAAAATTTTTATTATTTATTTATTTAGTTGGCTACGCTGAGTTTTATTTGTGGCATGGAGGATCTTTTTCTTTTTTGGTTGCGGCAGGCAAACTCTTCGCTGCATGTGACATCTAGCTCCCTGACCAGGGATGGATCGACGCTGGGCCCCCTGCACTGGGAGCACGATGTCTTAGTCACTGGATCACCAGGGACGTCCCCCAGGGATATCAATATTTTAAAAACATTTTGTCACAGGGGCTAAAAATTATTCTAAAAGATATAAAACTATTCTGAAAAGTTGCAATGTTGTTGACATCTATTTGGGCTTTCTAAGATGTTCACCTTAAAGGCAACAATACTCACCCTGAATTTATCATCTGTGTTTTGAAGGTGGGGTGAGGAAAATGGGAAGAAATTTCTTTATGGTCACAATGGATATACACTGTTAAATGTTCTTAAAAATTGTGACATGCTTTCAAAATTTCATTGGTACAATTTTAGGGATAATACATTAAAGGTACATAGCTTTTTTTCTTAATCTCGCTTTTCCACAGGAAAAAAAGTGGAACTTATTTACAACCTGTAATTACCAAAATAGTATTTTTTAAAACATTGATTTCCATCTAAAATTAATAATGTGGAATTCAAATGCAGTCACTATAGGAATATTTCCCCCCTTTAACATATATATGCTTTAAGATTCCCTCACACAAATTGCTTTACCAAAAAAAAACCATGATGGGATAGCTGTTTTGTAAGCAGTATTCATCAATGTGTTTTATATAAACATAAAATGCCATTTTGGTTCAATGACATACTTACTGAACATGTCCTATATAGTACAAGGTGGGGTTCTTTTAAATATTACAGTAATGAGACCACACCTTTATTATAATACTCCTCCTCATTTTAGGGGGAGGAAAAAGCATAATCTTTTGACCACCAGAGGGGGTCAGTAGCACTCTGGTGCTTTCCAAGCAGTATACTTGGAAAGTTGATACAAAGGTTACTATTGGTCAAAGTACGACAGTAACCTTCATACTAAATCCCTTACTTTTACCTTCTGTATCTTGATTTTTTGAGAACACTGAAGATCACAATAAATTAAATCATATAGTTCAAAGTTACAAGTTTTAAGAAGGACCAGAAATGCCTAAGAACTAATTTGAAAAGAGAACTCTAGGGACTTCCCTGGTGGTCCACTGGTTAAGATATGCAGGGAGCCCAGGTTCAATCACTGGTTGGGGAACTAAGATATCCCACACGCCACACCACATGCCACATGTCACATTAGTTTGGCTCATTCACACAGGAGATAAACATCTATTCTCATTTTGCACAGTCTCATTTTTCATCAGCCCATCTACACTCTGAAAACAGTGGTATAAGATACAAGAAAAAAGCTGATTTATTTTTTCATAGCACTTGCCTTCTGAAGAGCTTATTCCTTGTCCTAATAATATTCTCCAGGAAGAAGCAACCAAAGAAACTGAGAAAGAAATGAACTTCCTCATGGTGTCAAGAATTCTCTGTTTAGTGGTAGACCTGTGCACAGGTCTACCCCTGACATTGTCCCTTTCCATTTTAATTATGGGAAAAGAGAAAAGAGAAGTAAGACTAAATGTTAACATAAGAACAAAGGAGTATTTTCCAGAAACTGAAACTCTAAAACTCTTAATAAAACCAAATGCGCCTGCCGTGTTGCCAGTATCCACACATCTACTTTCAATATCATTTTAAAGCAAACCACATGAGAAGCAAGACACCATAGCCAAGAGAACGATGTAATCAACAGGATTATGGCTTAAGTATCATAATAAGTTGCAATGGCAATAATTTTGCTTATGATTCTAAGTAAACAAATTATTAATATTTGCTGTAATAAAATTTGGTACAATTTCACTTATATTAAAAATCTGTTTAGCCTTTCAAATATGTATGGTTCCCCCTTCAGAAGCACTAGCCTCTGAAGTGCAAAGAACACAGGAACAGGGAGGACACAGGCTTGAGTGTCACTGTCACCACTAGACAGGCAGACCAGTCAGTCATTACTTTCTTGGGCTTATTTTTCTTATCTTTAAAACGATATGGCTAGTCTAGAACTACAATTCTCTATATCAAGCTGAAAACACCAAAACTTAGGCTAAAAATGCATATATCCAGTGGAGGCCCAAATGTTCAACAAAGGGGTTGAACCAGCTGGAAAGATAAAACATAACACAATTTATTCAGAAAATGACACTAACAATGTATCAGATGAGGAAGGGTTGAACTTACAATGATTTCCAGAAAATTGCATTATCTCATATATCAAAGAAAATTTAAAATATATTTTGAAAAATTGTATTAAAGAAGATTTCATCCATTTCTGACTGCCTAGAACCCAGCAGCAATATGGCTAAATGAATAGAATATATTTGTTTACTCTCAAGATATTTTTCTCAAACCACAACTGAAAAACCACTATCTCAACCGATGAGTGGATAAAGAAGTTGTGGTACGTATATACAATGGAATATTACTCAACCATAAAAAGGAACACATTTGAGTCAGTTCTAATGAGGTGAATGAACCTAGAGCCTATTATACAGAATGAAGTAAGCCAGAAAGAGAAAAATAATATTGTATACTAAGACAAGTATACGGAATCTAGAAAAATGGTACTGAAGAATTTATTTTCAGGCAGCAATTGAGAAAGAGACATAGAGAACAGACTTATGGACATGGGGAGAGGATGAGATGTATGGAGAGAGTAATATGGAAACTTACATTACCATATGTAAAATAGATAGCCAACAGGAATTTGCTGTATGTCTCAGGAAACTCAAAGAGGGGCTCTGCAACAATCTAGAGGGGTGGGATGGGGTGGGATATGGGAGGGAGGTTCAAAAGGGAGGGGACATATGTATACCCATGGTGCTCCTTCATGTTGAGGTTTGACAGAAAACAACACAATTCTGTAAAGCAATTATCCTTCAATTAAAGAATAAAAAAAAAAAATTATCAAATAAAATACCTCATTTGAAGGTCATTTATGGAACTCGGTTATTCATTTTTCATTTTCTTCTAATAAGCATGAGATAGGCCTTCATTTATAGAAGTATCTAAGTAAGTAGTATTGTAGTGAGATAAGGCTGGAAGGGTTAACTACAGCCTTACTGCACATCTTATTTAAGTATTAAAAGAAGGCTAGAGGGGTGAAAGAAAATTAAGACACTGTCTACCACAATCCAAAGAACTACCACAGTGCCCAAATACAATATGATACTACAGAAGTAGAGTACACCAACAGCAGTGCCCACTCTCCTTGATTTCAGACATTCCTCTCTTATAATAATACATATCTTGTTTAATCTGTAGGGGAAATTAGACTTTTCAGAAAGCTACCAAGTATATCCTCTGCACCAAAAGCTTTCTTTAATGGGAATTTTAAAACATTTATTAATTAACTGATTTTTGGTTGCACTAGGTCTTCGTTGCTGTGCACAGGCCTTTTCAAGTCACAGAGCGTAGGGGCCACTCTTCATTGCAGTGCACGGGCGTTTCTTGTTGTGGAAAACAGGCTCTGGGGCACATGGGCTTCAGGAGTTGCAGCAGGAAGGCTCAGTAGTTATGGTGCACAGGCTTAGCTGCTTTGTGGCACGTGGAGTCTTCCTGGACCAGGGATCAAACCCGTGTCCCCTGCAACTGGCCAGGTCGATTCCAACCCACTGCGCCACCAGTGAAGTCCACCAAAAGCTTTTTAAGAATCCAATCTGTGTCACAAAAGATGATTCCAAATAAACTAATTTTGACACTCTGAAATTCAGTCATTATCTGTTTTTCAAATTCTTCCCCTTGTAGGGAGTCTAGAAGCCCAGCTGTTTTTTCTTAATTACATTAAAATGGAGATAAGAAATAACAGATAAATCAAACGAGGCTGTATAAAGGCAAGTTGTTTAACAATATTTCCACTCTAGCTTTAGAAAACAAGTACTAAAGAATAAGAGAGATCTTTCTTGTTTTGCCTTGAGAGGAAGGCTGATGAAAGAGTTGAGCAATTTTACATGGATATTTTATATATAAATCCCACAAAGCCAAGCTGGATAAATTATAACACCAATACCAATAGTAAAAGCTAATACTTAGGATACTTTGTGCCAGGGCTGATGCTAGAGCTTTAAGTGAATTATCTCATTTAATCCTTTTAAAAGCCTAAGTAAAATGGGTACTAATATTAACCCATTTTGTAGGTGATTTTATGTGATGAGTTGCACAACTGGTAAGTAAGGGAGCCAGGATTTAATTCCAAATTCAAGAGCCCATGATGTTAATCATTACTGTACTGCCTCAACATCCAGAGATTCTGCTTCTACTTCTTTTAAATCTGTCCATTTCACTCTTTTCCCACTGCCATTTCCCACTGCTGTTTTCCAGCTGTGGCCACCTAGTATCTCATTTGGATAAATCCTCCAGATTTCTAACTACTTTTAGTCTAGTTCCTCTTGAAATCTTTTCTAGTGTAGCCAGGGTGGTACTTTAAAAACAGACATCTGATACTCCACTTTCTGTTTTAAATCCTATTTGGCTCATACTTCTCCTTGGATCAAGTTCACACACTGCTTGTAAGTCCCTGTTAGAGGCAGAAGTACAATTAAACTAAACTACTGTCAGCCTCCCTATTCATTTATTATCTATTATTTAAAATGTGTTTACTCAGTAAAGCTATAATAAAGTCTTTTGTTCTAGCCTGTTTTTTGTAGGGAAATACCTGTTTTGAAACAGTGGAACTTGAAGAAGTAGACAAGGATATAAAAAGTGTGCTTTATAGTGAAGAAATCTTTAACAATACTTTCTAATATTTATATTACATCATAAGTGTTTAGTAAGTATTAGCTACCATTGCTTCTTCACCTTTGCACAAAGTCAGGATATTCCTTTATATCTCTACTTGAGAAACACTTTTACAGAGGAAAATAAGTTTAAAAGTAGCTAGCAGCAGATGTAACAAAATACCAGCACTGCTCATTAACTATTTTATGATTTGCTGAAGAAAAGGGGGCCAACGTATATTTGCTTTTAGAAGGAAGTTTCATAGGTATAAAGTAAAAAGGTCATAATTTCATTCTTTTTATCTAACTACAAAGAGATGAGAGTGGCAAAATAATTAACACTACTTTTTGAGACTCCTTTAAATGTCCCAATAAGAGAAAAAACAGGGTTAATATGTCTAAGTAGTATTTTCTGCTGCTGCTGCTAAGTCATTCCAGTAGTGTCCAACTCCGTGCAACCCCAGAGACGGCAGCCCACCAGGCTCCCCCGTCCCTGGGATTCTCCAGGCAAGAACACTGGAGTGGGTTGCCATTTCCTTCTCCAATGCATGAAAGTGAAAAGTGAAAGTGAAGTCGCTCAGTCGTGTCCGACTCTTAGCGACCCCATGGACTGCAGCCTCCCAGGCTCCTCCATCCATGGGATTTTCCAGGCAAGAGTACTACAGCGGGCTGCCATTGCCTTCTCCAAGTAGTATTTGCAGGACTGTTGAAATGTTAAGATGGTATTTGGCCAGGGGACCTGAACTATTAATTCTTTCCTGCAAGGATCCTGAAAGAAATACATGCATATAAAACAACAGTCAGCAAATGAACATTCTTAATTACTCTGGGGCTTTGATCGCAAACCAAACTTTTCTAAAAAGGACATGCATTCTTTTCTCAGGGAGTAAGGGAGGAATGAAATCTATTTCAAACACAAAAAGATCCTTGTAACTTACTGTTGAGTGAAGGAAAAGCTACAAAGTAGTATGGAATCTAAGGTGTACATGCAAAGAAATTATCTGGAAGAAATCTTTACCAAAGATGAAGAGTGGTCATTTCTCTGTGGCCAGAATTTTCAATTTCTTTTATATAGTTTTCAGTATTGGCTGTATTGTTTGAATTATTTACAGTAATCATGTATCGCCTCTACAAAAATAAAAACAAAAAATGCAGTCATAGAACACATGTTTAATCTATCTCACTTAGAAAAGGTTAAAAATTAATGAAGCTGGTAGAGACGCAGAGCAGAGAAAGGAAGATCTACACATTTTGTAGGTAGAATGAACGCCAGTCTGGGAAATAACCTGACAACATACAACAAAAGTGCTAATACCCTTAAGTAGAGCAGTCCTACTTCTGAGGATCCTTTATGAGGACACAGATTACAGAAAAATACTTCATGTAGAAGGGAGTAAAACTAAATGCAAAAGATAATTGAAACCATCTAAAGGCCTAAGAATAAGCAAATGAGTACCAAAATTAAAATATAATGAAATATCAATGAAGTTGTGTTATAAGGAGAAAATGATGTTAGAGTTAAAAAATCAACAACAGGATATAAACTTCATTATTTCCATAAAGTTACAGGGGCAAAATGTACAGAGAATAAGAAGGAAATATACCAAAATGAAGAACTGTCTTGGTTATAAGACTGATGGTAATTTTGTAACTTTTTCCTTTTAATTAATAAAAGTTACTTTTAAAAAACCCAGGGCAAGGGGAGCCAATGAAATCTGATCAATACAACTATTTGCAGGAATGGTTTTAAAAGACTTAAGAATTTTTAGATCTAACTGTATGGTGAAGATTCTTTTTTTAAGGAGATTGATGATTTATTTCTTAGTATTCAACTATGCACCCATGAGAAAAAAGCTGGAACTAACTACAAAGCGGGGTGTATTACAAAAAATTGAGGTTTGGTTCTTGGAATAATGTTACCACGCACTAATCAATGTTCTCATAATCTGTTCAATCTCACTTTTATGCAAAATGGGAATAATACCTACACTGAAAGACTTCCCACAGGATTAAATGATAACACTGGCTAGTTACAGTCTATCCTTCTACAGGTCAAGGCGGGTGCTACTGAAGAGAACAACGGGCTAAGAAATAAACACTGATACATACATATTCCTGCCAATGATCATGACTTGTCTGTCAAGAACATGAACTTGATATATGACTGAAAAATGACAGAATTTTTTTTTTTGAGGATAACATTTTAACTTAAAGTTCATCTACTTTGCTACCTATTCTTATGATTCTTAACACAATGCTGTCTTTCATACCTCAATACCACACAAGCCCAGAGTATCTATCACACAATTAAGACAATGGAAGCAAAACTGTTTTTCAGGTATTTGGTAAAAAGGCATGTTTGATGAAAACGAATAGTTTTATGTACCTTGATTTTTTAAGAAACATTTTCTTCCAGTGAATGTTCGATACACTCAGCAAGTAAAATGAGAAAATAATTTCCACTGCTGTCAATATGCATAAGCCATGCCACCCACCACTACATTTCCATATCAGATAGAACAAAAGCAGAATCACATCTGTCCGGGTGACTGTCAGAAATCTTCCCTCCTGATTAAATAAAAATTCAAATACAATACTGAACACTGTTTAAAAAAAACAAAAACAAACAAGGACTTTAATACTACAAAGCTTCATTTATCTTTAATATTTTCTAAAACTAGCAATATGGAACCTTTATTCAACTCCAGATTAACTGTCCTTTTCCCCCCTCATCTTTTTTATCTAAAGAAACATTTTGCAAGCAATTTACAGACTTAAAAAGATACAAGGAATCAGCTAAAAATCTAGTAATATTTACCTGAATTGTTAGTAGCAAATATGTGGTAAGCATTACAACAACATGCAAGTTTGGTAAACTCTATACATCTTCAAGAAAACTAGAGATACCAAGGGAACATTTCATGCAAAGACGAGCACAACAAAGGACAGAAATGGTATGGACCTAATAGAAGGAGAAGATATTAAGAAGAGGTGGCAAGAATACACAGAAGAACTATACAAAAAGGATCTTCATGACCCAGATAACCACGATGGTGTGATCATTCACCTAGAGCCAGACATCCTGGAATGTGAAGTCAAGTGGGCCTTAGGAAGCATCACTAAGAAGAGAGTTGAAATTCCAGTTGAGCTATTTCAAATCTTCAAAGATGATGCTGTGAAAATGCTATACTCAACATGCCAGCAAATTTGGAAAACTCAGCAGTGGGCACAGGACAGGAAAAGGTCAGTTTTCATTCCAATCCCAAAGAAAGGCAATGCCAAAGAATGTTCAAACTACCACACAACTGCACTCAACTCACGCACTAGCAAAGTAATGCTCAAAATTCTCCAAGCAGGCTTCAAAAGTACATGAACTGTGAACTTCCAGATGTTGAAGCTGATTTAGAAAATGCAGAGGAACCAGAACAGAGATCAAACTGCGAACATCGGTGGATCAGCAAAAAAGCAAGAGATTTCCAGAAAAACTACTTCTCCTTTACTGACTATGCCAAAGCCTTTGACTGTGTGGATCACAACACACTGTGGAAAATTCTTCAAGAGATGGGAATACCTGACCTCTGACCTGCCTCCTGAGAAATCTGTATGCAGATCAAGAAGCGACAGTTAGAACTGGACATGGAACAACAGACTGGTTCCAAATGGGGAAAGGAGTACGTCAAGGCTGTATATTGTCATCCTGCTTACTTAACTTCCATGCAGAGTACATCATGTGAAACGCTAAGCTGGATGAAGCACAAGCTGGAATCAAGATTGCTGGGAGAAATATCAATAACCTCAGATATGCAAGTGACACCACCCTTATGGCAGAAAGTGAAGAAGAACTAAAGGACCTCTTGATGAAAGTCAAAGAGAGAGGACAATGAAAAAGCTGGCTTAAAACTCAATATTCAGAAAACTAAGATTATGGCATCCAGTCCCATCACTTCATGGGAAATAGATGGGGAAAAAATGGAAACAGTGACAGATTTTATTTTGGGGGGCTCCAAAATCACTGCAGATGGTGACCGCAGCCATGAAATTAAAAGACGCTTTGTCCTTGGAAGAAAAGCTATGACCAACCTCGACAGCATGCTAAAAAGCAAAGACTTTACTTTGCTAACAAAGATCCATCTAGTCAAAGCTATGGTTTTTCCAGTAGCAGCCATGTATGGATGTGAGCTGGTCTATAAAGAAAGCTGAGAGCCGAAGAATTGATGCTTTTGAACTGTGGTGTTGGAGAAGACTCTTGAGTGTCCCTCGGACTGCAAGGAGATCAAACCAGCCAATCCTAAAGGAAATCAGTCCTGAATATTCATTGGAATGACTGATGCTGAAGCTGAAACTCCATTATTTTGGCCCCCTGATGAGAAGAACCAACTCATTGGAGAAGACCCTGATGCTGGGAAAGACTGAAGGCGGGAGAAGGGGACAACAGAGGATGAGATGTTTGGATGGCATCACCAACATGATGGACATGAATTTGAGTCAACTCTGGGAGTGTTGGTGATGGACAGAGAACCCTGGCGCGCTGCAGTCCATGGGGTCACGAAAAGTCAGACATAACTGAACAAGTGAACTGAACTGATGACATCAATACTTGTAAGACCTTTTCAAATTTTCAATATTCACCTGATCATGACAACCCACTCCAGTCTTCTTGCCTGGGAAATCCCATGGACAGAGGAGCTCGTCGAGCTATAACAGTTCATGGGGTCACAAAGAGTCAGACACGACTTAAGTGACTAATCCACTGTGCTCAGCTTTAGAAGACAGTACAAAATTGTTTTACCAGTGGATATCTGTTGCACACCATCCTCATCAACATTTGGTATTAAATCTTTTATTTTTTAAGCTACTCAGGCATATGGTGGTATCACTGTGCTCCCTGACATCTAATGGCATTAACTGTTGACTACCTTTTCATATGCTCATTACCCATTTGGATATGCTCTTTATGAAGTACCAGATCAAGTCTCTTGGCCTTTTTTTTTTTTTCATTTGCACTGTGTAAACTTTTCTCATTAATTTGTAAGACCCTCCCTGTCTTTATGACATAAAATGTTGTCAAGTTATTTCTCCTCAACTGGCCACATGGTTAATAAGATTAGCTACCTAAATATCTTCTTGGTTCACTGTTCTTGTAAAATCCTGATTCCTCCTTTAATAACTGGTAAAAGATAAACACCTTCCTAGATAGAAGAACCTGGCTGAAAACTACAAATCAATGACATTTATTCCCTCTTTTTAGATTATAAACTTCATTAAGTATTTAGGCAACATTTGGAAGCACAAAGTGCAGATGAATTCAGGTGAATTCTGCTTTTGACTGCAACAAAACTGCAGGCAACAGAAACTAAAAAAGTTATTTTAAAAGCCTTTGACACAAGTATTTTTATTCTAAAACACTAAGACTATTAAAGAGAGTTAGTATCTTGTTTTCTTCCTTGATTTCACTAACCTTAAAAATCATGATAGTTAGACATTATCTATATTTAAGTGTTAAAACATTTTACTAACCATTATGGATTATTGCCTTTTCATACTGTCCATGGGAAAAGGCAATAATCCATAATGGAGGAGAAGGGGACGACAGAGGATGAGATGGTTAGATGGCATCACCGACTTAATGGACATGAGTTTGAACAAGCTTTGGGAGCTGGTGATGGACAGAGAGGCCTGGCGTGCTGCAGTCCGTGGGGTTGCAAAGAGTCGGACGCAACTGAGTGATGGAACTGAACTGATGGATTATTGCAAGCAATCAAGCGAGTAACTACCACTTTTAGAATCAACCAAATTCCTCATTTTAAGGAGAGAAACATCCAGAGACTTAATAAATGCTGGTTAATAAAGTTCAGTTGTTATATCACCTACTTGGGTTTTTCTACAACTTATCTGAGAAAATGGCAAAGCCCTGACTACTCCAGCAGCTAGTACTGGGTCTGCACTTCCCTCAACAATTAAAGGGCTTCCCAGGTGGTACTAGTGGTAATAAAGAACCTGCCTGCCAATGCAGAAGACAAAAGAGACACAGGTTCGATCCCTGGGTTGGGACGATCTCCTGGAGAAGGAAATGGCACCCCACTCCTGTATTCTTGCTTGGAAAATCCCATGGACAGAGGAACCTGGTGGGCTGTAGTCCATGAAATTGCAGAGTTGGACACAACTGAAGCGACTGAGCACGATTAGAACTCTTTAATATAAAGGAAAAGTAAAATTTGATTCCATCTTCTTCATCACTGTGGTGTGATGCAAATAAGGTAAAAGAAAAACTGGTTCTAATCCACTGAGCCCATAAATTACTTATATAAAGTATACACTAAAAACTAGTTGTTGTGAAAGTTTTATTTGCATTCTTAAACCTTCATCAATTTAATCAGATTCAAAATGGAAAGCTAAGTTTACATGATAATCATTTATAAAGCAAACAAGTATAGAATGAGCCTCTAGTACCTGTTCAGAAATTTCTCCAATATTATAGTTGGTTAAAAAAGGCAGAGGACTTCCCTGGCAGTCCAGTGAAAGACTCTGAGCTTCCATTACCGTGGGCATAGGCTCAATCCCTGGTTGAGGCACTAAGATCCCGCAGCAAACAGAAATGGGATGACTTTATATGACTTTGATGTTTAAAAACTGCTAGAAAGAAAACAGGTATATTCTGCCACCTAACTAGTTTTCTAATAAATTTATGTCAAATTTAAGATAAAAGCAATTAAGATGTCAAGTAAGCAGAAACTGCTTCTTTTAGAAGTAGAGAAAAAGCACTAAGATCAAACTGACCCTGACATACCATAGGAAAAAGAAAACTCATTATAGCAGAAAGCAATACCATTTTTAAAAGATCTTTAAAGTGAGTCTTGGGCATCATTTAGGTTTGCTCAACCATGAGAATCTTCTGGTGGGGAAACTTTTTTCATAACCCATTTCAAGTAAAATATATCAATTCCTTAAAAAAAAAATTGCACTTAATTTCCTCAGACAGAAATCCTTTAACTTCTCAGGCCAAGAATACACCTTTCTTCTGAAAGTAATCAAACGGAGCTTTACAGATGAATTAGTGAGCCTTCACAAAGGAACAAAGGCACAAACACCAAATTGTAAAACAGCTGCCTGTAGATGCTCACCACAGAAAATCAACGTCTGTCAAAATTATCTGCATTCTTCCTCCCTAAATTGTATACTTTCCTATGACTGCTTAGGTCTTAGATAATTTACAAAATATAGGGAATATGGGTGGTCCATGACCACCAAAATTTCAGCATCTACTAAGGTTGCTCCCTTATGGAAATAAAGCAATGTCATGATTACTACAAACTTACCAGAGCAAAAAAACTTAACTTTATCAACGTGATTCTTACATCTGCTAGTACAGGGAGAGCATTCCTGCTAGTTTTCTTGTTTGGATGCGGTGGTGATGTAGGGGAGTCTGTTTCTTTCATGGTAGGAAGAAACCCTGTTTATTCAAAATCACATGCACTGCAACTGTAGAAGATTCTAGGAGCAATCCTATGATTCTTTTAAATCATAGAGTCAACAGATGGCTTATCATAATTCCTTTATTAACTGATTACACAGAAAATGCTCACAGAAGCCTTTAGATAATACTAGATACATCTTTACTAAAAATAATATTAACTTATCCAAATAAAAAATAACCAACCTGCCATCACATTTGTAGTTTTTAGTTTTAAAATAATTTTCAAAAACAATTTATTAGACCTCAAAGACAGCATGGCAGATGGCTAAGAGATTAAAAAAACAAGCAAGCCCCGTCTTTAAAGATTTATTTAGTGTTGTTTCAATTCCTAAGGGGAAATGCAAAGTATGAATGGATTCCACATATATAAAGGCAGCACAGTATTTTAAATAAAATTACTGGTTTTGTATACATATGCCTCTTTCTATATTTTATATTAAAATAGAATCCCTGAATTTAAGAAAGACCTCAGAAATACCTTCTTTCCACAGGGACTACTTGAGGGACTACTTGTTTAATGTTATTTCTAATACATTGCAAAAATTTAAATCATGAAATCATATTAACTTTTCTTGTACTGAGCAAGTTATTATGGAATGAATACCAAGGAGGACAAAACAACAGAGTTAGACAAAGAACGGAGAAGGCGATGGCACCCCACTCCTGTACTCTTGCCTGGAAAATCCCATGGATGGAGGAGCCTGGTAGGCTGCAGTCCATGGGGTCATGAAGAGTCGGACACGACTGAGTGACTTCCCTTTCACTTTTCACTTTCATGCATTGGAGAAGGAAATGACAACCCACTCCAGTGTTCTTGCCTGGAGAATCCCAGGAACAGGGGAGCCTGGTGGGCTGCCATCTCTGGGGTCGCACAGAGTCGAACACAACTGAAGCAACTTAGCAGCAGCAGCAGTAGCAGACAAAGAACACAGAACCCTAGTGTATTTTTGTCAGTAATCATTCTAACACTAAATGTAAAGATTAAAGAGAAAAAACAACTCCTTAAATTACAAATTTCCCCCAAAAATGTTTACAATACTGTAAATTATTTCAACTGGAAAACATATGTGTCTAACGCCTTGCCGATTCCTACAAAAAAGTTGTGTCCCTGAGCCTTTAAGAAGTTTATGGTTCAAAACAAACACCAGAGATATGAAGGACATATAAAAAATATGAGAACACTGTGATTTAAGAAGCTCAAGATTTCAGTCAACAAAATACATCTGCCATGAACACTTATACGATGGCAGAAGTGTTTGCTGGACAGAAGTTCCGGTTCCGAGGTCATACAGACCTGGGTCTGAATGCTGGCCCTTCACTGGCAGTTTAACCTTGGACAAGTTACTTAACCTCTCTCTGTCTCAATTTCCTAATGAGTAAAAACAGGACAGTAATGTTAATCTCACAAGGTTGTGAGAGCAAAATGTGAAAAAGCATATGAAGTGTTTATTACTCTATCTGGCACACTGTAATCCTCAGAAATGTTTGTTATCATCAACATCACCTCTACCATATTATTCTTGTTGAAGAGGTTCTGTAAAATAGAATTCCAGATATGTATGTAAGTATCTATGTATGGATGTATGTGTGAAATTGATTGATATATAAAGGTTATCATAATGAGAATAACAGCTTCCTGGAAAGAAAAGAACAGAAACCTCCAATTTCCCCAGCCAAACCTATCAGGGAAGCCCTAACAAAGGCCTAACAGCAAGAAAAGGCAATGGAGTGGCAGGGCCATCTGACGACATCAGAAGAGAAAAAGACAGGTCCACTGTTCCAAGTGTACTGTCCAGCCATCACAAGGACAGGTGGTGCCGTGGAAGTTAACTCTGAATTGAACTGAGTGAACTGGAATGATAGGAACTCAGGTCATCTCTGAAGTACTTGCTTTATCATGATCTGGTTACTCCGCTTGCTTGTTTGTCTTTTGTGGGTTTTTTTTTTTTTTCAGGGAAGTAAACAATGCATTATGTCATCTTTCCTTCTTTAGGTAATTTACCAAGGTCACACAGTTGTTATATAATAGTGTTAGGATTTAATCCCATATATGTCAGACCCCAGTCTCCAGTGCTTAAACACTACAATGTAACACTGTTATGGCAATCCATAGGCAGAAAGATGAGTTCATATTTATCCTGTGTATATATATATGGTATGTATATGGTAGCAGAACTCAGACAACACACACTAACCTGCAGGAAGTGAACCTGTAGGAACTATTTTCAAGCATTCCGCCAACGGTAACCAATAGCACAATCAACATAAAATTGAATCCTAAGAGTCTACTTACGAAAACACAGTATAGTCTCTGGCAAGTCACTTAAGTTTAATCTAAACCTCAGTTACCGTGTCTGTGAAATAATATTTCCCTCATCTCTCACGGCAGTAGCTAGAAAATAAAGTACCTGAAGTATAATAATGCAATGATTAGTACCTGGTGAACCTCAAAATAAACAATACCTCCTATCCTCATCAAGATACCTTAACAATTTGATTTGATTCTGAATATCAATCTAAGAATGCTTGCTTAAATAGTAAAATTACCAAGTTTAGGTTCCACATTAATATTTTTTAGTGATTTTGAAGCATGAATCCGAAAACATCTCACTATCTTCCTGCTCCTGGTCTATGGGAAGAAAAAAAAAAGAGAGGAAACTTTTCTGGTTATGTTTGATGATAGCTTTTGAATTTTCTCCTTCCCATGTCGGTTTAATAACTCAATTTATTTTTAGAATTCAAATTCAGTTTAAATCTTCACTGATATGTTAATTGGTACATATCATTTTACATTAAAATTTAACAAATATTAATAAGAATAACAATGATTTTTCCTTCCTTGTTTATGAATAAACTATATTTAGAAATAAGAAAAGAAAGTTTATATACTGTATCTAGAACCTTGCTGCTGAATCTAAGAAATTAAATTTACCAAAACTCTGTTACCCAGAGTAAGTCACAATGTTCTGATGGAGACTTAAAGATCCTATCTATCCATTATTCAAAGGTGCAAAGAAATCAATGATATAGAAGAAATATATGCTTTATGCATCATTCTTCATACAAAGAGAAGAAACAAAATGACAACCTGCAAAGATTCCTGAACCAGCTTCACTATGAAGAATGAACAAAATCAAATATGCTTATTTAAAACAGAAAAAAACTAGTGCTGTAATCTAAATCAACTAAGCCAACAAACATCATCTCAGTTAAAAATACCGAAATTAGTTTTAATAATCCCTTTAATCATTATTAAGAGGGCTAGCCCTGACAACTACACAAAGCAGACCACTCTCTTTAAATGCACATTTAGCAACTCTCATTGAATGTAGAACTCTTTATCCATAAAAAACATGGTATAATTTCAGTCAATTTGTGACTTCAAAACTGTTTCTTTTCCCACTATGTCATAAATGGGAAAAAACATCAGCCATTCTGGTAAGTAACCTTACATATATTATTTCATGTCTTCCTTTAAACACATTAAGAAGAGATGACAGCAAGGTCACATACGTCATGCATGGCAGACTCTGCAGTGTCAGAATTCAGGTTAGCCCCGTTCCAAAGTACTGAGATTTTAGAATTCTAGCTTGTCTCACTTTTATTTATTTGCTTTAATTTTTACTTAACTATAGTTGGTTTATAATACTGTGTCAGTTCAGGTATACGGCTTCACATCCTTCTCCATTATAGGCTATTACAAATTACTGAATATAGATCCCTGTACTACACAATAAATCCCTGTTGTTTATCATATATATAGTGGTGTGTGTATGTTAATCCCATACTCCTAATTTGTCCTTCCCCCTTCTGTTTCCCCTTTTGGAGTCACAAGTTGTTTCCTGCACCTATGAATCTGAGTCTGTGTTTTGTATTACTAAATAAGTTCATTTGTATCTTCTTCTTAGATTTCACATATAAGTGATATCACACAATACTTGTCTTCCTCTATCTGACTTTCTTCACTTAGTGTGATAATCTCTAGGTCCATCCATGTTGCTGGAAATGGCAGTATTTCATTCTTTTTTGGCTGAGTAATATTCCATTGTTTACATGTACCACATCTTCTTTATCCATTCATCTACTGATG
The DNA here is from genome assembly GCF_003369695.1 of Bos indicus x Bos taurus. Lineage (NCBI taxonomy): Eukaryota > Metazoa > Chordata > Mammalia > Artiodactyla > Bovidae > Bos > Bos indicus x Bos taurus. The sequence goes on from NC_040085.1 coordinate 651,325, forward strand.
GACATTTAGTTTGTTGCTTCCATGTCTACTGGGTCATCTTTTCTTTAAATAATACAAAACTGTTTACCATTTTTACACCATTTCCTGAGGTAATAATATCAAGGTAACTAAGATTCACAAAATGCTTTAAAGTAATATAATTCTAAAGTTAAAAAAAGGACAAAAGGAAAGCATGAAAGCCAGATTTCCTTAGGCTGGGAAAATTTATAATGAAGAAATAAACCTAATGCACGATCAATATCAAGAAGAAAGTGCCTGCAGTACCCCAGGCCTGACCAGTTTTTCTTGTTGTGTGTATGTGTGTACATGTTTTGTGTCTGTTAAATAACCCAAACAGGTGTTTCAGCTACAACTCTGTGAAACCCAAATGAACAAGTACAGACAAGTATATGAACAAACTCAGTTTTCTTAAGTCACAATCAGGAATGGCATGGTGAATTTGTAACTTTCCCTATTCCTTGTTTTACCACGAAATACTGAATTAGCTAATAATAGAGATTTTAAAAAAATATTTCTTTAGTCTATATACCAATTATTCATACAGAAGTCAAAAACTAGCTTTAAATATCAAGACTATGACTTATACACGTATTTAAGAAAGACTTTTTCAAAGTTTATTAAAAACTTTATATTTACCAAAATTTAACAATTTACAAATGATTATACTAAGGATTTACCCAAATGGTTACAAATGACAATAAAAATTAACACTGAAGCTTTCAACATTAGGATTTTACAATCTGATGTTATTCCAAGAATTCTTTTACCCAGATGATATAAAAGGCATTCATTATGAAGCAAACTCTAAATAAAAAACAAATTTATATACAAGGGCATATTTTGCTTTAATCATCAATTTAAAATATTTATCATGGCAATCCCTTAGTATAATTCAAATGTTAGAAACAAAATCATTTCAAAAATTTACACCTGTATTGCTTTATTTTACAACCCAAAACATTATGTTCAACTATTCAGTACACATGTACAGATCAAGATTCTTTTAGAGGTGTTTACCATGAGTCTCTTGCCTAAGTCTCTTTAGATAGGTAAACACTAGAGACCCACCTTGTGCTGTTCAATGGCATCTATCCACTGCTGTCTGTGATCTGGATCTTGAGCACGAAGATACCAAACACTATCATTTACACTAATATCAAATCGGCATTCATCAAAATCATGAGGCTGTGGAAGAAAAAGGGAGAAAAGGAAAAGCAAAGGTAATTATATTCTTAGAAGTGTTATACTCCACAGAAAAAACATGAACATACCCATTCTGCCCGGTGAGAGACTCTTGTTATTCTTTTTGTACTCAAATAACTTTTTGAAGATATTTCAGATAAAGAGCACAGCAAGGGTATAATTACCAAAAACCATGCTCATTCACTATTTCTACAAATGAACTGACACATGAACTACAGACATGTTTTTAAAAAAGAGGTAAAATATTTTCCATCAAATGCTTTGAATCAGTGTAAAGTAGTGGGAAAACATCTATTTCTGCTTTATTGACTATGTCAAAGCCTTTGACTATGTGGATCACAATAAACTGTGGAAAATTCTGGAAGAGATGGGAATACCAGACCACCTGACCTGCCTCTTGAGAAACCTATATACAGGTCAAGAAGCAACATTTAGAACTGGACATTGAACAACAGACTAGTTCCAAATAGGAAAAGGAGTATGTCTAGGCTGTATATTGTCACCCTGCTTATTTAACTTATATGCAGAGTATGTCATGAGAATTGCTGGGCTGGAAGAAGCACAAGCTGGAATCAAGAGTGCCAGGAGAAATATCAATAACCTCAGATATGCAGATGACACTACCATTATGGCAAAAAGTGAAGAGGAGCTAAAAGCCTCTTGATGAAAGTGAAAGTGAAAAAGCTGGCTTAAAGCTCAACATTCAGATCATGGCATCTGGTCCCATCACTTCATGGGAAATGGGGAAACAGTGGAAACAGTGTCAGACTTTATTTTTGGGGGCTCCAAAATCACTACAGATGGTGACTGCAGCCAGGAAATTAAAAGACGCTTACTCCTTGGAAGGAAAGTTATGACCAACCTAGATAGCATATTCAAAAGCAGAGACATTACTTTGCCAACAAAGGTCTGTCTAGTCAAGGCTATGGTTTTTCCTGTGGTCATGTATGGATGTGAGAGTTGGACTGTGAAGAAAGCTGAGTGCCAAAGAATTGATGCTTTTGAACTGTGGTGTTGGAGAAGACTCTTGAGGGTCCCTTGGACTGCAAGGAGATCCAACTAGTCCATTCTGAAGGAGATCAGCCCTGGGATTTCCTTGGAAGGAATGATGCTAAAGCTGAAACTCCAGTACTTTGGCCTCTTCATGCAAAGAGCTGACTCATTGGAAAAGACTCTGATGCTGGGAACGATTGGGGGCAGGAGGAGAAGGGGAGGACAGAGGATGAGATGGCTGGATGGCATCACTGACTCGATGGATGTGAGTTTGAGTGAACTCCGGGAGTTGGTGATGGACAGGGAGGCCTGGCGTGCTGCAATTCATGGGGTCGCAAAGAGTCGGACACGACTGAGTGACTGAACTGAACTGAACTGAAAGTAGTGGGAATATCACTGACAACACAATTTTAAAAAGGGCAAAAGTAAGTTTTACTAAAGACATTTACTGATATTTTTCTGCTTTCATTATTCAAAAGTAAATTCTCATCATCAATAGTCTTTCATTAAATTTGATAAGTAAGATATTTTTATATTCTATCAAAAAATAACATTAACATCCTTCAAAATATCTCAAATTAACTTCTAGGCTTTTTTACATCTTTTAATAGCCAGGAGAGTCTCTAATGAAAAGCAAAAGTAAAATGAACACTACATCAGATCTATGTTAGAGGAAACTGCCTTCATCAAAATGTAAGCAATTAGTGCAAATGTAAAATATCTGGTTCAGTGTTTCACATTCTTCAAAACAATATATAAAATAAATATTTTATATACTTGTTTTTCTCTCAATGAATGAGTTCAAATATGACAGGATCATATCACAAATACAACCTCTTCTTCTACTGGATAAAGTACAATGTCCTCTTCTGTAAACTAGCTTAGCCTTAGAGGAAAGAGACTCCTCCCTAGTCTATATAGTAATAAACTTACTAGCTGAATGCAATCTACATATTGTGTTTATTCTCTCCCACCTTTAACAGTATCAATCTTTTATCTCCTTATCAGTTTATTCAACAAAAACAATATAAGCTAATTCCACAATGTTCTTTAGCCTATGAAACAATTTCTCTTTTAATATTAAGACAACTAATTCATGGCTCTGGCTAAAAGATAAAAGTTAAAGCTCTGAGTCACTATGTGCTGGGCATCGCAGGGAGGGAGTGCATGCTGGAAAGAAGAGACAGGAAGGGAAGGGACAAGACAGTGCACACCCTGCTTCAGTCACTATGAATATGGAAATACGCAAAAGACAACTTTAACACTCAAAAATATGACTGTAAACTTAACTGAAAGCTAAATATTCATAAATCTTAAGAATGAAGTCCAGTCATTAAGAAAAGCTTCTTGGAGGAAGGAATGCATATGTACTATCTGAAAAACTAAGTAAATAATTTATCTGATCAGTCTACTGTTGTAAATAAATAGCCCAGAGGTTTTTAAACTTTTACTATGAGATATAATCATTATTATATTTCTAGTGACTATTCTTAAAAAGGATTTATATTTCATAGTGTTCAATATTTTCATTAAAGCTTTAGAAAATAAAAAGGTAATATATATATACAGTCATTGCTTATTTTTTGCTGGGGACTGTTTCAAGGACTCCTTTGGACACCAAAATTTCAGATGCCTAAGTCCGACACATAAAACAGCTCAGTACAACTAGCTCTCCTTATCTGCAGACCCTGAGTTAGTGGATATGGGGGTCACCTATTGTTCAAAATTTACTAGTTTCCCCAGCCAATTCTTTTTCCAGCTTTCATATCTTCAAAATTTCCTTATAATCTTCCAAAGAGTCCCATGCCACATTTTAAATATTTCTAAAAACAGAAACTTGCCATTAAGTTTTCTCTGGGTGTGAATGACTTAATAAAACCTGAAATCAACGTAAGTAAACTTTGCCAAATTACTAAATCTGTTAAGTATATCAACTATGTTTTCTTTTCCCTATGTTTCAAAGTTTCAATATATGGAGAACTTTAAGCTTTTAATAGATAAAAATGTTATACACAGGAATGGAATAAAATGATACTCTGCAAATCTAGAATTAAAGAATTTGAAAACTTCATTGAATGTCACATTGATATGAGATGCAGTATCTCAATATCCGCTCAAAGAGATGGAGCTGACAGAACGTGTACACAAAGTAGCCATTTCTACCATCAGCAGTCTGAGGGATAGGTGACACAGAAGGGGGTCTACCAATTTTCAGGTGGCAGTATGTAAACGACACAGAAGTTTTGAATCCCTAAAAAGTCAAGATGTGCAGGAAGCGGCTAAAGAAATGACAGATTTGTTAAGAGGTGTGTTTAGGAGGGTAAATCAAAGTCTAGACAAAAAGTTTACACCATGTCTCAACACATACACACTCAAACACACAATACAACAGTCTCCCTTTATCTAAGAGAAATACATCCCAAGACCCCCAGTGGATGCCTGAAACTGTAGGTAGTACCAAATCCTACAGAGAGAACTGGCCTGTGAACAACAACAGGATTAGGGGTCTGGTGCTGCAGAAAGCCTGAGTGTCTTACAGTCATTCCTCTGCATCTGGGGTCACCATCCTCGAATTCAACCACTCCTGGATTGGGCAGTACTGTAGGTATTATACACTACTGAAAAATCCTGAGTATAAGTGGATGTGTGGGGTTCAAACCTGTGTTGTTCAAGGGTCAACCGCCCTATGTGTTTTCCTATACAGGTATTAAGGAGCAGGTAGTATACACAGCATGGATATGGACAAAGGAACAAGCCATGGCCCACCAGGGACAGAGCAGCCTGCATGACATCTCATTATGCTGCTCAAAACAATGTGCCATTTAAAATTTATCAACTGTTTATTTCTGCAATTTTCCACTTAACACTTTCAGATCTTAAAGGTAACTAAAACTGCAGAAATCGAAACTGCTAATGGGTTGGAAGGAACTACTGTGGATAGTTAGACTTTAATTCAAAGAAAACTAATCTTATCTTTACTTAGAATTTCATTGTGGATATTTTATTCATCATGCTGCTGTTGCTGCTGCTAAGTCACTTCAGTTGTGTCCAACTCCATGCGACCCCATAGACGGCAGCCCACCAGGCTCCCCCGTCCCTGGGATTCTCCAGGCAAGAACACTGGAGTGGGTTGCCATTTCCTTCTCCAATGCAGGAAAGTGAAAAGTGAAAGTGAAGTCGTGGATTACTCTAAAAAAACACATCAAAATACTATTTATCTTGATTACTGAGTTTTTTGATGCTATCTTAAATTTTACAACTTAAGTTAGTCCCTCATTGGTCTTATCCTAGTTGTAGCCCTGACAGATGATTAGAAGAAAACCAATAAAGGATAAAGAACAAAATTAGATGAAAAAATACAAGAGGTGGTAGATGTAAGAGATGACATGAGCTACCTTCAGAAAAAAATAACTAAAAAATCTAAAGAAGAGATAAAGCAGCAAGCAATGAAAAGTAAGCTAAAAGAGCTAAGAAAAAAGAAATGAGTTGAAACCACATCAGAAGCAGCAATAAAAAGCAAATAAGTCTGTTTTCTAAACAGACTTGAGAAAAATACAAAGTAAAAGAAATATAATGAGTGAACAAAGGAGGTTAAGCAAATGATTTAACTGGTGTTTTAAAAGAGGAAAATGCAACAAATGTAACAAAAAATTCAAAGACACTATCTTCTCTTCTTTTTTTAATCTTTTGGCGCCACCAGGCAGGCATGTGGGATCTCTGGCCCTAAGGATCTTAGTTTTCTGACCAGGGATCAAACCTGCATTGGCAGCACAGAGTCTTGACACTGAACCACCAGGGAAGTCCCGATACTATATTTAAATGAAATGTTCAATCACAGATCCAAATGACATATTATACCCAGGAAAAATGGTCGCAGGAAATAAACTCAATGTGAAGGCTTATTTTGTGAAATCAATTTAAGAAAGAAGAAAACGATTCTCAAGCTTTTTCCATTGTCACCCCCTACTCCAAGAAAAAACAAATTCTCCTTAGTGAGAGAGATCAAACAGTAAGAACTAAGATTTTGTCCAGTTCATTTTTCTTGGAGGCCACATTAGATATTGTAAATACCTAAGATTATTTCACTTTCCCAAAAACCAAGTATAGGGGCCCACTGAGAATGAGAACGCACATGCTAGGGAAGAAAGCCAACAACATAAAGGAAAACGTAGATGGGCCTCATCCTTTACCATGTCAACATTCACTGTCAACAACAGATATACCAAAAGGTGAAATGGCATTTGTATCTACTCTTGGTCTGCCTTATTTGTTCTTAGGGCTGCTGTAACCAAAAAACCCAGCATACACTGGGTAGCCTTTTAAAAATTTTTTTTTATTATTATTTTTTTGTTTACTTTACAATATTGTATTGGTTTTGCCATACATCAACACGCATCCGCCACAGAAAAACACCAATATAGTATACTAATGCGTATATATGGAATTTAGAAAGATGGTAACGACAACCCTATATGAGAGATAGTAAAAGAGACACAGATGTGTAGAACAGTCTTTTGGACTCTGTGGGAGGGGGGGGGGGATGATTTGGGAGAATGGCATTAAAACATGTATAATATCATATAAGAAACGAATCGCCAGTACAGGTTCGATGGGTAGCTTTTTTGATTGTTTTATTAGTGAAGTTTTACAATCTACCTACGTGGCGTGTGCTGCATGCTCAGTCTCGAAGTCGCATTTGACTCTTTGCAACCCAATGGACTGATGCCCGCCAAGTTCCTCTGTCAACACTGGACAGGGTTGCCATTTTCCTCCTCCAGGGGATCTTCCCAACCTAGGGGTGGAACCCATGTCTCCTGCACTGGCAGGCAGATTCTTTACCTCTGAGCCCTGGAAGCCCCCAAGGTAGCTTTAACAACAGAAATTTCTCTTAGTTCTGGAGGTATGAGCACGGGAGGGCGCTCAGGGAGGGCCTTCTTTCTGGTTTGCCGATGGCTGCCGTCTAGGTTTGTCCTCATGTGGAGGACAGAGAGCGCTTGGGTTTCTTCATCCTCTCATAAGGGTACCAGTGTCACCATGGGGGCTGTACTTACATGACCTCAACTAAATCCAAATTCCTCCCAAAGGCCCCACTTCCAAATTACCATCACAGTGAGAATTAAGGCCTGAACACATACCACAGCATCCATTATCTATCAAAATACCCTTACAAGAAAAGAGGCATATATCCACAAAGAAAAAGAAGGAAAACAGCTGCCAACAAAATTTAAAGCTGGAATGTGATAACTGACATTAACAGGCCTGAATATGCTGAAAAATAAATATATACAAGGAAAAAGACAAAAAAAAAAGCCAATTTGTTTTGGAGGCATCAAGTAGCACTAAAGGTAAAGGCATGGGAAGAGCTGAAAACAAAACTAATCAAGAGTCATTAAAAAGTGGAACCAGACCCCTGGAACCTCATTTGCCTACCCCACTGTGCAGTAACATTAGAGGCCCCACCTCTCAGAGAGTTGGTACCAGACAGGTGTAGGAAGAAGGGACATTCCTATAAACAAGGAAAGGTGAAAAAGCAGATAAGGCAAAGTGTTCATATTAAAGGATTCTTTCCCTTACTTGATTCCCAAAAGTTCTGTACCCATACTTGTTCCTTCTATCTCCTTCTGCCTGTGAGGAAGATTCATCTGCAAGAAAACTAAGTAATCCGAGAGAAAAGACATATAGTAATAATACTTAGGGGTTTCATAACTGGACACTAAATCAGTATGAAAGTTCTAAACCACAAAGATATAGAAAAATTACCTTTCAGAACTGGAAGATATGCTTTATCCAAAATGGAGAAGTAACCAAGAGAAGTAAGAAGCAATGGAGATCCAGGAAAAGAAGCAGCAAAGGGACTTCCCAGGAAGACATTAAGGAAAATGCCCACAGCAGAGTTATGTAGAAGATGGAAAAGTCTAGATTAGAACAGTATGACAGGATGATTTAGAAGGAATTTCTCTAGTGGGAGGAAAAGTAGAATAAAAAGATTAACTAAAAAAGTTAAACTCAGTGGAGAGGGTGTAGGAAGATTTCCCTAGAAATTCAAAGAAAGCCAACCAAATTTTAATAAAGTTTACTGACATATAATTAATATATAATAAACTATCCATTTAAAGTGTACAATTCAATGGTATTTTCACTTGTATATAACCCATGAAATCAATACCATATCAGGACAGAAATGTTTTCATTTCTGTCTATTCCTTTGTCACCAGCTTCCAGAAACCAAGGATCTTCTTCCTTTCACTGTATATTGGTGTTCACTTTTTCTAAATTTATATAAATGTAATCAGATAGTAAATACTGTTTTTAGTATAACTATCTTGAGATTTACTCATTCTGCTGTGTTTTATTGATAACTTATTCTTCCTATTGCTGAGAAGAGTTTAATAATGCTGGATATAACATATTTTACTTATTCATACCTGCGGTTGGTAAAAAGTTCATGTCTTGTAAGGATACAAATTTTACTTCTTTTGACTTAGAAATGGGCTGACTCATAAAACAGATAAACAGTCAACTTTAAAGAACTGATGAAAGTAGCTGCAGCCATTTTACATTCTCACTGGCAGTCTTATCACATCTACTTACTCCACATCCCTGCTTGATTTACGTATAGGATTCTATTCTGTTCCCCTGATCTATAATGTCTATTCTTACTCCAATAACAGTATTTTAATTACTGTTGCTTAACAGCAAATCTTGAAATCATGTAGTATTATGTCCTCAAACTAAACTCTTTTTTTAAAAACCTGCTTTGGCTAGTCTAGGTAGTTTGCATTAGAAATTGTAGTAACAAGGGCATTAATACCTTAGATTTTTTATAGATTATTATGTTAAGATGTGATACTGTAACAATGCTGAGCCTTCTAATCTATGGACATAATATCTCTCCATTTAGGTCTTCTTTATCTTGACAATCTCACACAGTTTGCAGGTAACAGTGTCCAAAGTATAGTATACAATGTTAGACTGATTCCTGAAGTAATTTTTTTACGCTGTGTATGGAATTGTTTTAAAAATTCAAGTAGTGTTTACTAAGAGTTCGCACACCACAAATGGAAAGATCCTACCTGCCTCAATGAAAATCAAAGATCCTACATGCCATAACCAAGATGCAGCACAGCCAAACAAATAAGTATTTTTAAAAAGTCAGTTTGCTTAGTGTATATGACAGTACATTTTTTAACTGTATATTAACCTTATATTCTACGGGGTTCCCTTGTGGCTCAGCTGGTAAAGAACCCACCTGCAATGCAGAAGACCTGGGTTCGATCCCTGGGTTGAGAAGATCTCCTGGAGAAGGGAAAGGCTACCCACTCCAGTATTGTGGCCTGGAGAATTCCATGGACTGTCCATGGGGTCACAAAGAGTCGGACACGACTAAGCAAGTTTCATTTATATTCTACAATCTTGCAAAATTTACTTAGTAGTTCTCAAAACTGTTTACCTAATAAATTTGAAGGAAAAAAGAACAACGTCGAGTTTCCCTGATAGCTCAGTTGGTAAAGAATCCACCTGCAATGCAGGAGACTCCAATTCAATTCCTGGGTAGGGAAGATCCCCTGGAGAAGGGATAGGCTACCAGTATTCTTGGGCTTCCCTTGTGGCTCAGCTGGTAAAGAATCCACCTGCAATGAGGGAGATCTGGTTTTGATCCCTGGGTTGGGAAGATCCCCTGGAGAAGGGAAAGGCTACCCACTTCAGTACTCTGACCTGGAGAATTCCAAAGACTGTATAGTTCATGGGTCGCAAAGAGTCAGATACAACTGAGCGACGTTCATTTTCACTTTCAGAGAACGATGTCACCTGCAAACGGCTTTACTTTAGCCTCTCTGATATTTATGTCTTTTTATATTTTTTTTCCCTTGCCTTACTGAAATGACCAGGATGTCCAGAACAATGTTAAACAGAAGTGGTAAGGGCAGATATCTTTGGCCTATACCTAATCTTAGGGGAAAGGCATAGTATTTCACCATTAAGCTTGATGTCAGTTGTGTGTTTTTGTGGATGCTTTCATTCAGTTAAGTTCAGTTCAGTCGCTCAGTCGTGTCCGACTCTTTGCGACCCCATGAATCACAGCACGCCAGGCCTCCCTGTCCATCACCAACTCCCGGAGTTCACTCAGACTCACGTCCATCGAGTCAGTGATGCCATCCAGCCATCTCATCCTCTGTCGTCCCCTTCTCCTGCCCCCAATCCCTCCCAGCACCAGAGTCTTTTCCAATGAGTCAACTCTTTGCATGAGGTGGCCAAAGTACTGGAGTTTCAGCTTTAGCATTATTCCTTCCAAGGAAATACCAAGGCTGATCACTGGTTGGATCCCCTTGCAGTCTAAGAGACTCTCAAGAGTCTTCTCCAACACCACAGTTCAAAAGCATCAATTCTTCGGTGCTCAGCTTTCTTCACAGTCCAACTCTCACATCCATACATGACCAGTGGAAAAACCATAGCCTTGACTAGACGGACCTTTGTTGTCAAAGTAATGTCTCTGCTTTTCAATATGCTATCTAGGTTGGTCATAACTTTCCTTCCAAGGAGTAAGCATCTTTTAATTTCATGGCTGCATTAGGTTGATGTTATTTCTAGTTCTCTAAGAATTTTTATTTTCAATACTAAGTAGTATTGAATTTTGTCAAACACTTTTTTACTTGTCTGCCTTTACTGAAATTTGTTACAAATTTTTCTCTTTCATTTGTTAATACAGTGAATTAAAACGACTGATTTAATAAAATTATATTAACCTTGCATTTCTGGGATAAACAACACTTAGTCCTTTTTATGTACTATTGGACTTGATTTGCTAATATTTTGCAAAGAAATACAGTGTTTATGTCTACCAGAGATACCAAGCTGTAATTTTATATTCTTGCAATTTGTCTGATAGGCCTAGGTGTCATGGTTATACTGCCCACATAATGTATGTTGTAAAGAGTCTGTGTAAGATTGGGATTATTTCATTGAATATATGAAAGAATACGGTGGTGAAATCCTATGGGTGTGTTTTCTTGGTTAGGCAGGAATTTAAAAATTCAATGTTTTAGACATTGCTTTATTTACATTTTTAGTATCTTAAAAGCAGTAAGAGGGGAAAATATAACCCTGTGCTGTGCTTAGTCTCTCGGTTGTGTCTGACTCTGAGATCCCGTGGACTGTAGCCCACCAGGCTCCCCTGTCCATGGGGACTCTCCAGGCAAGAATACTGGAGTGGGCTGCCATGCCCTTCTCCAGGAAATATAACCTTATTATTTACCCATATATTTATTTTCTCTATGCTCTTCATTAGCGCCTAAAGATCTGACTTTGCCTCTGGTATATTTCCCTTCAGCAAGAAAAACTTCCTTTAGCATTTCTTGTTAAGGCAGGCCCATCCACAACAAGTTCTCTTAATTTTCCTTCATCTGAAAACATCTTTATTTCATTTTTGAAGGATAATTTTCATTGAATACAGAATTCTGAATGGAAAGTTTTTTGTCTTTGAGCCTCTACGGTTTCTAATGAGAAGTGTATGGTAACTTGAATCACTGTCCCCCAATATGTATGGTATTTCTCTATGGCTACTTGCAGCATTTTTTTACCTTTGGTTTTTACAGTTTGACTATGATTACTATGATTATCCTGTTATGGTGTCTGTTAAGTTTGGGGAATCTGTAAATTTATATTTTTCACCAAATTTGCTAAGATTTTACCATAAGTTCTTCAGTTTTTTTTTTCCCTTTTTCCTCTCCTGAGACTTCTAAAGGCCATTTAATTAGAAATTGCCTCAGAGATCCCTGACATTCTGTTCATTTAAAAACAAACACAAAATCCTAAACATCTGTTATTAAGAATGACTTCTTTTGCTCTAAATTCAAAATCTTGATTTTCTGTCATCTTCATCTGCTACAAATCCTATACAGTGAATGTTTTTCATTTCAGATGGCATTCCTTTCAGTCCTATTGGTTCTTTTATACGTATTCTTTGTCTCTTCTGAAACTACCTTTTATTCATTATAAGCGTATTCTCTTTTACCTAAAAAAATTATAAATAATTATAATTTACCTCAAATTATTATAAAAATAATTTTACTTTAAAACCTTCGTCAGATAATTCCAATATCTTTAACTTCGCATTTATTCATGTCTTTGCCCTTGAGAATGTATTTCAATTTCCTGGCTCTTTGTATGTTGAGGGAGTTTATCTTGGACATTGCGAATGTTAGGTTGTGAATTCTGGATTCTATCGTATTATTCTGAAAAATACTATTTTGTTTCAGTGGGCAAAAATTTTTGCAGGCCAATTCTTTTGTGTGTTTAATGGGCAGCATCTAGGACCTTAGTTCAGAAGGTTTTGGTCTGGCCTGTACATACACTGCTGAGGATCAAGTACAAATCTGCGCAGAGAGTTAAACTCAGAATCTGGGGTTCTTCTTCTCTGGCTCTTTTTTTTTTTTTTTTTTCTGGATTATTCATTAACTGGACCCCTCCTGGTTCTTACAGCTAAAAAGATGGCAGTTTTCTTTAAAGGAGTTTTAACATCCCCAAGTCTCTGCCACAGTACCAGTGACTCAGGTAACACCCCAGACTGCTTTCCATCTGTCTCATGCGTGCATGGCTCAGGAGTCAGCCAGAGACTTGGGGAGAGTTTATACACACAATTTTGAGTTCCCCTTCTTTGGCTTCTCATTTGCAGGATTCCCTCATTCTCCAGCAGCCCCAGATAGCAATAAAGAAGGCAGAAAAAACTTGTGCTTTTGTCTACTGCTCCCCATTAGGATCTATCCAGCAGAGATTGTTAGCCCTGGCAATGGCAGTCAGCTCCAGTTTCCATACTCATTTAGAATTCCCGGAACCAGACTCGGTGAAGTATAAGGGGTGGGGGAGGACAGGCTAAGCACCATGCTTATTTGTGCCACAGAACTACAGAAAGAATAAAAGAATGAGAATCAGTAATTTGAAGCTACAGACAGACTGATTAAAAGAAACAATTAGTCTGCCTAGACAACAGCTCTAAAAATAGCCAAACTACCACTCCAGCAGAAGATTAGAGTTTTCTATTTGGGTATGTTGAACTACAGGAACCCCTAAACTAATAGCTATCAAGGAAGGCTGAAGAAAGGGTTCAATATTTAAAAGAGGAAGACAAAGTCTACAGTGAGTAATAAGACCCCACTCCCACCACAAGATTCCACCTCCAAAGCAGTCAAGCAGTATGTCAAGGCTGTATATTGTCACCCTGCTTATTTAACTTCTATGCAGAGTACATCATGAGAAATATTGGACTGGATGAAGCACAAGCTGGAATCAAGATTGCTGGGAGAAATATCAATAACCTCAAATACACAGCTGACACCATCCTTATGGCAGAAAGTGAAGAACTAAAGAGCCTCTTAATGAAAGTGAAAGAGGATAGTGAAAAAGTTGGCTTAAAACTCAGCATTCAGAAAAGTAAGATCATAGCATCTGGTCCCATCACTTCATGGCAAATAGATGGGGAAACAGTGGAAACAGTGACAGACTTTATTTTGGGGGGCTCCAAAATCACTGCAGATGGTGAATGCAGCCATGAAATTAAAAGACACTTGCTCCTTGGAAGAAAAGTTATAATCAATCTGCTGCTGCTGCTGCTAAGTCGCTTCAGTAGTGTCCAACTCTGTACAACCCCATAGATGGCAGCCCAACAGGCTCCCCCGTCCCTGGGATTCTCCAGGCAAGAACACTGGAGTGGGTTGCCATTTCCTTCTCCAATACATGAAAGTGAAAAGTGAAAGTGAAAGTGGGGTGGCGAAGAGTCAGACACGACTGAGCAGCCCACCAGGCTCCTCCATCCACAGGATTTTCCAGGCAAGACCGCTTAATAAAAAGCAGAGACATTACTTTGCCAATAAAGGTCCATCTAGTCAAAGCTATGGTTTTTCCAGTAGTCATGTATGGATGTGAGAGTTGGACTATAAAGAAAGCTGAGCACCAAAGAATTGATGCTTTTGAACTGTGGTGTTGGAGAAGACTCTTGGACTGCAAGCAAAGCCAATCAGTCCATCCTAAAGAAAATCAGTCCTGAATATTCATTGGAAGGACTGATGCTGAAACTCCAATACTTTGGCCACCTGATGTGAAGAATTGACTCATTTGAAAAGACTCTGATGCTGGGAAAGATTGAAGGCAGGAGGAGAAGGGGATGACAGAGGATGAGACGGCTGGATGGCATCACTGACTCAATGGACATGAGTCTGAGTAAACTCCTGGACTTGCTGATGGACAGGGAGGCCTGGCATGCTGCGATTCATGGGGTCACAAAGAGTCGGACACGACGGAGCAACTGAACTGAACTGAAAGCAATCAAGGCTCCTAGAGATATGGGTGATTCCTGGGCTAGAATAGGTAAGGTACACAATGAACTTAGAAAATCTTGAGCCTAAAAGTAAGGGGGTACTTTTTAGCGGTGGGGAGGTGGTCCTGGGGGAGAATGTCAAAAGGACCAAAGAAAACAGCTCTCAAAGGACTTCAGTTACCCAAATCAAGGGCAATTAGATCATCAAAATACGTAAGTACAGTAGTGGATTATAGTTCACTGAATAATTCAGGAATGTATGAGTCCATTCTGTTAACAAATGGAACAAAAACAGAGGGCTTTTAAAGAACAAAAAAGAAGAATGCTGACATAAATGTGAAAAGGGTTCATAGAACTGGAAAATCTCCATTTTGCAATCATTACAGAAATCACTGGGTGAGGCAGGCATCATAAAAGATTATTAAATCAAAAAGGGGGACGAGTCTGATGAAGAATAGGATTTTTATACATGGTCTTAAACGTCTTCCCAGAGAGCTAACATTTTAAGTTCAAGGAGAACAGTCACTACAAGCAGGAAAACTGGACAATCCCTTGACTGGATGATTGAAATTAACATCACATGAGATGCAGACAGAAACATGTGCCTCTGATGTAGTATCATGAGAAGGATATCATATCATCTGGTAGTTATTTTACCAAGGATGAACAACCTGAGTCTAATCAGGAAAAACTGTAGGACAAACTCTGAATGAATAAAATTCTATGAAATAACTAGTCTATATTTTTTAAAAACATGAATGTTATGCCAGGCAAAGAATGGCTAAGGAACTGCTCCAGATTAAAAGAAACCAAGAGACATGAAAATTAAATGCAATATATACTCTGAACTGGATTCTGACTGGAAGGAAAAAATATGCTATAAAGGAAACTGCTGGACTAAGTGATAAATGTAGACTGTAGATTAGAAAAAGGTATTACATGAAACTTCTTGTATTTTTGATAGCCAAATTACATATTTAGTAAGAGTATCTTTTGGAAATTATTCACTAAAGTATGCATGATGTATACTATGTATTCTCAAATGACCAAGAAAAAAAAAAGTGTGTGTGTGTGTGTGTGTAGAGGGAAAGAATGGTGAAAGAAATAATGTTAAAATACTGTTGATCACTTATTAAGAAAATGAAGATCATGGCATCTGGTCCCATCACTTCATGGGAAATAGACGGGGAAACAGTGTCAAACTTTATTTTTTGGGGCTCCAAAATCACTGCAGATGGTGACTGCAGCCATGAAATAAAAGACGCTTACTCCTTGGAAGAAAAGTTATGACCAACCTAGCCTAGATAACATATTGAAAAGCAGAGACATTACTTTGACAACAAAGGTCCGTCTAGTCAAGGCTATGGTTTTTCCAGTGGTCATGTATGGATGTGAGAGTTAGACTGTGAAGAAGGCTGAGCGCCAAAGAATTGATGCTTTTGAACTGGTGTTGGAGTTGACTCCAACAACTGTGGTGTTGGAGAAGACTCTTGAGGGTCCCATGGACTGCAAGGAGATCCAGCCAGTCCATTCTAAAGGAGATCAGCCATAGGATTTCCTTGGAAGGAATGATGCTAAAGCTGAAACTACAGTACTTTGGCCACCTCATGCGAAGAGTTGACTCATTGGAAAAGACTCTGATGTTGGGAGGAACTGGGGGCAGGAGGAGAAGGGGACGACAGAGGATGAGATGGCTGGACGGCATCACCGACTCGATGGACTTGAGTTTGGGTAAACTCTGGGTGTTGGTGATGGACAGGGAGGCCTGGCATGCTGCGATTCATGGGGTTGCGAAGAGTCGGACATGACTGTGCGACTGAACTGAACTGATTGCTTATTGGCCTTTTGGCTAAGACTAAGAGTAAAATGCTGGTGAATCTAGGTGTTCTTTGGAGTTATCTACATTACTCTGACAACTTTTCTGTATTAAGTTATTTTAAAATAAAAAGTTAAAAATGATACATTAAAAGATACCAGTAATAAACTCTGTGCTTTCTCTACTGTCAACAGTTCCCTGTGAGAGTCAGTTGCTCAGTCTCTCCTTGTATCTCATTGTCAAGGGGAGCCAATGTCATCAAACATTTGAGAAAACTTTTAACATTAAAATCAAAGACTAAACACACCAGGGGCGGGGCAGGGTGGGGGGCGGTGGATTAGGAGGAAGAATTCTGAAGAAATCAATGATGTAAGGACCAAAAGATAAATTCATACACACATACATACAGTGTGATTCATGCACACACAAACATGCACAAAACTTGTAACTCCAAACAGGCCCTCTTCCTTGACATGTTGACTTTGAGTTAATTGCCTCCTCCATCTTCTCTTGAACACCTAAGAGGCACCTCAATATATTCAAAACTGATTAGCTGATTTACCTCCAAAATGTCTCCTTTTGCAGGCTTCCTTTCACATTTCTGTAAATGGTAACTATGGGTTGCTTAGACCTGAAATCATCTGACTCCTCATGTTCCTCACACCTCACAAGGAATCCATCAACAAATCTGCAAATTTTATCAGCTCTACCTTCAGAATAATCTGGAATCCAACCATTGCTCATAATCTTCACCAACACAACTCTGGTCCAAGCCACCATTTCTCATCTGCATTACTTGCAAGAGCCTCCTACGGCTGCCTGATTTTATTTTCCTGCTTCCATTCCTGCCTCCGACAGTTTATTCTTAACACAGCAGCCAAAAGTGATCCTGTTACAAGGATCAAATCACTCCTCTGTTCAAGCCTCCAATAACTTCCCAGCTCACTCAGCATGAAAGCCAAAGTACTTACAACGACTCACAGTCAGGCTCCACATGGTCAGGTCCCACAGCCTCCTGCCTTCTTTGTCTACTCCACTCCAGCCATACAGGCCTCCTTACAATTGCTTCAAGTGGTCCAGGAGGGTCTTTACAACTGCTGTTCCTTTCCCAGTCACCTCTCCCCTTACTCCTTTTCCTCTTTGAAATTTCTTTTCAAATACTCCATTTCACTTATTATAAAAACTACCCCCTTTATCTCTAAAATATGGACAAATCTTACAATTTGATATCAACTAAAACTGGTAATGTGGCATATAAAATAATGGCTTATTGTAAATTTAGTGGCATCAAACTCATTAAAATACCAGTAATACTTTGCCAGGGAAACCTTCCCAGATCACCCTATAAAAAACGATGCTTAAAAAACAAAACTTTCTTAACAAATATGTGTTAGTGTAAGAGAGTAGATTCAAGAACAGATTCCCAGACAAGGTCACTCTGATCAACTTCAAGGCCCCTAGCTGCAAACTATCTTCCCCCCAATTTTTTGTTTTTGTTCCCCCCAGTTGTAAGGAGGCCTGTATGGCTGGAGTGGAGTAGACAAAGGCGGCAGGAAGTTGTGGGACCTGACCATGTGGAGCCTTACTGTGAGTTGTTATAAGTACTTTGGCTTTCATACTGAGTGAGCTGGGAAGTTATTGGAGGCTTGAACAGAGGAGTGATTTGATCATTGTAACAGGATCACTTTTGTAAACCTAATTTGCAAATCTTCAGAAAAATATACAGGAAGATAAAATTATAAGTATTCATTATTCAACTTTTTTCTTTTAACATATTGACTTAATATACCCTCTGGGTTGTTTGTCTCTTATTTTTACCTCAATTTTGATAATTTCTGAATAAACAAAATGGTTTCAATTTCTATCCTCAAATCAAGGGCTGACCATGATCCAGGCAGCCTCAATTTTTTCGTTTTTAATATGCTTTGACATGAGTGTTGTCCAATACAGTAGTCACTAGCCAGGTGTGACTGATTTGAACCAAGATGTGCTAGAAGTATAAAATATCATACACTCTGCATTTTGAAGACTTGGCATGAAACATCTTAGTAATAATATTTTATGACTATAAATCAGGATAATATTTTAGATACATATAGAAAACTTTTAATTACATATATGTGACTTGCCAGGTGGCACTAGTAGTAAAGGACCTGCCTGCCAATGTGGGAGACCTAAGAGACGTGGGTTCGAGCCTTGCATCAGGAAGATCCCCTGGAGGAGAGCATAGCAACCCACTCTAGTATTCTCGCCTGGAAAATCCCCATGGAGGAGCCTGGTGGGCTACAGTCCATAGGGTCTCAAAGAGTCCAACACGACTGAAGCGACTTAGCACATAGCGCGTGTGGCTTGCACTTGGGACTCACATTATATTTCTATAAGACAAACATGATGTAAAGCATTCATTTATCTATCTAACTAACCAACTAACCATCTATCTGTAACCAACTAACAGATAAAATGGTTATGAGTACCTCTGATTTACCAAGTACTAGTCAAGGCACCCAGGATACAGTGATGAGGAAGAACAGACACAGTTCCTAACTGCAGAGCTCACATTAACCAAATCATAAGAACTGCAAAACTTCAACCACAACTACAGATAAGAAAGGTGTACTGCCATCCCCTTCCTCTCTTGCCCTCAATCTTTCACAGCATCAACTCTTCACATCAGGTGGCCAAAGTATTGGAGCTTTAGCATCAGTCTTTTCAACGAATATTCAGGTTGATTTTCTTTAATACTAACTGGTTTGGTCTCCTTGCAGTCCAAGGGACTCTCAAAGAGTCTTCTCCAACACCACAGTTCAAAAGCATCAATTCTTTGGTGCTCAGCCTTCTTTATAATCCAACTCTCACATCCATACATGACTACTAGAAAAACCACAGCTTTGACTAGACAGACCTTTGTCAGAAAAGTAATGTCTCTGCTTTTTAATACACTGTCTAGGTTTGTCACAGCTTTTCTTCCAAGGAGCAAGAGTCTTTCTAATTTCACGTCTTCATTGACCGTCTGCAGTGATTTTGGAGCCCGAGAAAATAAAACCTGTCATTTTTTCCATTTTTTCCCCATCTATTTACCATGAAGTGATGGCACAGGATGCCATCATTTTAGTTTTTTGAATGCTGAGTTTCAACCCAGCTTTTTCACTCTCCTCTTTCACCTTCATCAAGAGGCTCTTTAGTTCCTCTTCACTTTCTGCCATCTGTATATCTGAGGTTATCAATATTTCTCCTAGTAATCTTGATTCCAGCTTGAGATTCATCCAGCCCAGCATTTTGCATGATGTACTCTACATATAAGTTAAATAAGCAGGGTGACAATATACAGCCTTGACATACTCCTTTACCAATTTGGAACCAATCCATTGTTTCATGTCTGGTTCTAACTGTTGCTTTTTGACTTGCATAGATTTCTCAGGAGGCAGGTAAGGTGGTCTGGTATTCCTATCATTTGAAGAATATTCCACAGTGACCGTGGTATCCACACAATCTTAAGGCTTTAGCGTAGTCAAAGAAGCATAATGCTGGACTTTATAACCAGAGCTTCTTACTCATTAGGTCTGAGGTAGGGCTTGAGAATTTGTATTTCCAACAAGCCCACAGCTGATACTGATACTACTGGCCTGGATATCATATTTTAGGTATAATGTCAATGCCCTCTGCTTATGTTCCTTTTATTTAATATTTCCTTGTTTTGAAGTGGCACATTTCCCAGAAGAAACATCTGTGGAATGTTTTTTACTTATTATTATGAGAATTCTCAAACATATGCAAAAATAATGAACCCCCATGCCACCATTCAGCTTCAACAATTACCTCACTGTCATTTTCATTTCATCAACACCCTCCACCAATTCATGCCTGCATAAATGGATTATTCTGAAGAAAATTCAAAACATATCATTTCATCCATAGATATTTAATTACGTATCTCTAAAATAAAACATTTTTCAAAAACCACAAGAAGTAAATTTTTTAAGACCTTCATATTTTAAAATGCTTTTATCTGCCTTTATACTTCCTTAGTGGTTCAGCTAGATACAGAACTCTATGTTGAAAATATTTCTTCACAAGGCAAGTATGACCTTTTCTATTTTACCTACCAGCGTTGTTCTTGAAAAGCCCACAGCTATTTTGAATCCTTGTCCTTTGTTGTGATCTCCCCCCACCTGCCGCCGAACCATTCAGGATATTTTTTCTCCGAAGTGGTCTGACTCACCTCAAAATATGTCTTTCACGATTTTTTTGTTTGTTTTTCACCTATGGTGTTGGATCTTCATTGGCCCTTTCAGTGTGAGAATCCATGCTCTCAACTTCTGTAAATGTTTCTCATATTCTTGCATTGAAAGTTGCTTTCTTTTCTCTCTTTCTGAAGCTCCCACAGTTCACATATCAAATCTCTTTCTTTAGTTTACCTTTTCTCCTGTTTCCTATCCTTTTGCTTTTTGCTACTTGTTGGGAAATGTGTATAATTCTACCTTCCAATTCGTTTGATTTTTTTAAATCACTGACCATATTAATAATTTCTAAGAGCTCTTTTTTACCTTCTTCCTTTCTTATAGTATACTTTTTTGGATTAATGATTCCAAATACTCATTTTAGCTCTTTGAGAAAAGTAACAAATTTTCTTATTTTGTGGAATATTTGAGTAATCTATTGCCTAGTATTACATTTACTCTCTTGATTTCATTTATACTGAAAACTTTCCTCACAGGCCTGGTAGTGTTGACTGTTCATTTCTAAAAGTGAGGGATCTAAAAGCTGCCTGGAAGCTATAAGGCTATGGGTAGTTTAATCAAAGATGGGATTCACTGTGGGATAATCTAGGTAGTTGGGTGACTTTGTTGGGGAAGTTCCAGTGCTATTGTTAGGTATTTCCTCTGAAGGTTGGTCAGATTCTCTAGAAGACTCTAGCAACCTCCTCCTCTGAGGATGAAAGTTTATTAGCTAGTGTTTTGGGAATCAAGTTGGGAATAGGAATGGGATGGGTTAGAGGGAGCTCTCAATATTTTATCAGCATACTTTTTTTAATCTCCCTTTATTCAGTGATTCCTTGCTTTAATTTTTTTCTAGTGCACATTCCTCCACTTTCCAACCCAGAAAACACTATTTTATCCACTGTAAAAGAACAATGCACCACCTTTTGTCAGGTGAGGGGTGGGTCAATTATCCAACTGCACAAAGTTGTGTGAGAAAAATCTGAGGATGTGATTGTTTCTTAAGCTCACATTTGACTCATCTTGCTTATTTACAACTTCCACTCTCAATTCTTATTTCAAGAGGTATCTGGTACTACTGAAGTATTACATGATTGTGACATAAATCAAGTTCACAGTATTCCCAACTCATAGCTTAGGAGTTGGATTTCTCAGATCTACAAACTCACTTAGCACTTGTCCATGTTTTTCCAGCTTCTAAAACTCTGTCTTCTATTGTCTTCTTGGGGCTTCCCTAAT
The DNA here is from genome assembly GCF_003369695.1 of Bos indicus x Bos taurus. NCBI lineage: Eukaryota > Metazoa > Chordata > Mammalia > Artiodactyla > Bovidae > Bos > Bos indicus x Bos taurus. The sequence goes on from NC_040085.1 coordinate 673,103, forward strand.
GGCTCAGATGGTGAAGAATCTGCTAACAAAGCGGGAGACCTGGGTTTGATCCCTGAGTCGGAAAGATGCCCTGGAGAAGGGAATGGCGACCCACTCCAGTATTCTTGCCTGGAGAATTCCATGGACAGAGGCTACAGTCCATGGGATTGCAAAAGGTCAGACACAACTGAGTGACTAACACATACATTATCTCCTTACCTTTCTCCCTTTCGGGATTAAAAATCTTTTTTTTAACTCTATTTCTAAACTAAAGAGCCTCTTGATGAAGGTGAAAGAGGAGAGTAAAAAAGCTGGCTTAAAACTCAATAGTCAGAAAATGAAGATCATGGCATGAGGTCCCTTCAGCCCTTCAGTCCATGGCAAATAGATGGGGAAACAATGGAAACAATGACAGACTCTATTTTTGGGGGGCTCCAAAATCACTGCAAATGGTGACTGCAGCCATGAAATTAAAAGACGTTTGCTCCTTGAAAGAAAAGCTATGACAAACCTAGACAGCATATAAAAAGCAAAGACATCACTTGGCTGACAAAGGTCCATCTAGTCAAAGCCATAGTTTTTCCAGCAGTCATTTTTGGATGTGAGAGTTGGACCATAAAGAAAGCTGAGTGCCAAGGAATTCATGCTTTTGAACTATGGTGTTAGAGAAGACTCCTCAGAGTCCCTTGGACTGCAAGGTGATCAAAACAGTCAATTCTAAAGGAAATCAACCCTGAATGTTCATTGGAAGGACGGATACTGAAGCTGAAACGCCAATACTTTGGCAAACTGATGCGAAGACCTGACTCATCAGAAAAGACCCTGATGCTGGGAAAGATTGAAGGCAGGGGGAGAAGATGACGACAGAGGACGAGATGGTTGGATTCCATCACTGACTCAATGGACATAGTTTGAGCAAGCTCTGGGAGATGGTGAAGGACAGGGAAGCCTGGTGCTGTGGTCCAATGGAGTTGTAGAGGTGGACACAACTGAGAGACTGAACAACTATTCTTTTTATGGGCAAAGAGATACAGTACATGAATCTTTACCTAGAAGAACTTCCTAATTTTTTAAAAGCCAAATGAAACCTCACTTTATGAAATTGGGTTTGTATTTAAGTTTTCAAGAATTATTACCCAATCCAGTCTCCTTCCCTCAAGACACCATCCTTGTAGAGATAACCTGAATTTCTGGATGAGTGTCAACTGGTCATGATGTCTTAGTTTCTTGTACCCTCATAATCAATTTATAATGATCTTTTTCTTTGTTAAGAGATAAATCCTCATTTTTTAAAAGATGAAAATATAGGAAAGCATATTTTTGGAAGTAATTTTTGGGTAATATATATTCTCTAACTTAGGGACTAAGAACATATCTCATTCTTTTTATCAGCTATGTTTCCTTCCTTAAATGAAGAAAGGACAGAGATTAAGTCTACACAGCAATCACTCCAAGGAAGAAGCTCAAGAGTAATACCAATTTCCCTAGTGAAATCACTACATGATGAGTCATTAGCTTGTAATTTTCAATCTAAAGCTTTGTAATTTTAATTAAGTGGCTGTGTGCCACTGAAGACCAAACTAAAAATCTTGAAATTAAGCAAAATATACATACAAATAGGTTCTAAATATGTTATTTTCTAATGACAGTGACAAAAATCAGTCTGTTAGTTTGGCAGAAAATATTACCACATACCTGAAATTATGATATATAGAATATATAAAGAACTTTCGTAACTCAACAGCAAGAAGGCAAACAGAAATGAGATTTGAAAAGATGCATTACCAAAGAGATACAAATAACAAGCAGATGAAAAGATGTACAACATGATTAGTCATTAGGAAAATGCAAATTGAAGCCACAATGATATCACTATACAACTACTAGAATAGTTAAGATAAAAAATCAACCAAATAAAAAAAAAAAACAAAAAAAACAAGCAATGAAAAAAATGTTGAGCAACTGTAATACATTGTTGGTAGACATATAAAATGGTACTGCCACTTTGGAACACAGCTTGGCAGTTTCTTATAAAGTTAAACACACTCTTACCAATTCCAAACCCAAAAGAAATAAAACATTATATTTACACAAAGACCTGTACTTGAATTATTAGCAGCTTACTTATGGTAGCCCCAAATTGGAAGCATAGATCAAGTGGGGAATGGATAAATAAACAGTGGTATATGTAATCTGTGGAACAGTACTCAGTAATAAAAAGGAGTAAATTAGGGATGCATAGAACATGGATGAGTCTCCAAAAGTATTACACTAAATGAAAAGTCAGACACAAAGAGTTGCACATTGTATGATTTCATTTTATATAACAATGTGGAAAAGGTAAAACTATAAGAACAGTGGTTGCCAGAGATTGGGGATGGAGAGATAACTAATCACAAAGAGGGCAGGCAAGAGCATTTTGGGATGATGAAAATTATCTATGCTCTGTTGTAATGATCACATGACTATATACATTTGTGAAAACTGTAACTGTACACTTAAAAGGGTGATTTTACCAAGCATAAATTATACCTAACATGGTTTTTAAAAAGGCAAAATATGCCTTAACACACATACACGCACACAATAAGCAGTAGAACAAAGAAAAAAGTAGTCAGAGCATGCAGAAAGCATAAAAAGAGCTAGCTGTTTAGTATACTACATATTTTATACAAACACATATAATTTCTTTTAAGTTGTGAAATAGAACTCCTTGGTGCAAGGAAACTGCTTACAGGAAAAGCATGAGAACTGTTCAAATATGGCATGTCACATATTTCAACTTTAATAAGTCGTTTGCATCTTCGTCTTTGTCTCCCTTTAACAAAAGGCTTTGCCAGCTTCTCCTTTCTTCTTTAAAAACTGCAGGCTTTATTTCTAATACAAGCATATCACAAAATAAACTTAAAGAAATCTGACTGCCTCTTATGTTGCCAAGAACAAAAGTACAAGTATTTTATGTTATTTTGTTTAATACACATAATCATTCAATCCTTTCACCACTTAAGAAAGCTGAAGCTCAGAGAAATTTAGTAATCATTTGAAGGCACCTTTAGCCATAAGAGACAGAGCCAAGATCTAAATCTGGGTTTGACCTGAAAACCCATGAATGATATATTTTTTAAGTTTTTATTTTGTATTGGGATATAGCTGATTAACACAGCAAAGGCACTCAGCATACATATACGTGTATCCATTCTCCCCCAAACTCCCTTCCCATCCAGGCTGCCACATAACATTGAGGAGAATTTCTTGTGGTCTACAATAGGTTTTTGTTGGTTATCCATTTTAAATAAAGCAGTGTATACATGTCCATCCCAAACTCCCTCTCTCTTTCCTCTATCCTCCCCCAACCCTGCCCTCGGCAATCATAAACTTCATAAGCTCCTTCTCTAAATCTGTGAAATCTGTGAGTTTGCTTCTGTTTTGTAAGTAAACTCATTCGTATCATTTCTTTTTAGATTCTGCATATAAGGAATGTCATATGATATTCTCATTCTCTGACTTACTTCACTCAGTATAACGCTCTCTGCTGCTGCTGCTAAGTCGCTTCAGTTGTGTCCGACTCTGTGTGACCCCATAGACATCAGCCCACCAGGCTCCCCCATCCCTGGGATTCTCCAGGCAAGAACACTGGAGTGGGTTGCCATTTCCTTCTCCAATGCATGAAAGTGAAAAAGTGAAAGTGAAGTCGCTCAGTCATGTCTGACTCTTAGCGACCCCATGGACTGCAGCCTACCAGGCTCCTCCGCCCATGGGATTTTCCAGGCAAGAGTACTGGAGTGGGGTGCCACTGCCTTCTCCGATAATGCTCTCTAGGTCCATTCATATTGCTGCAAATAGCACTATTTCATTCTTTTTTAATGGCTGAGTAATATTCCACCATATCTATATGTACCACATCTTCTTTATCTATTCCTCTGTTGATGGACATTTAGGTTGCTTTCATGTCTTGAGTATAGTGCTGCAATGAACACTGTATCCTTTTGGATGTTTTTCTCTAGATATATGTCCACAGGGTCTTACGGCAGCTCTATTTTTAGTTTTTAAAGGAACACTCATACTGTTCTCCATAGTGGCTGTATCAATTGACATTCCTTCCAAAAGTGTAGGATGGTTCCCTTCTCTCCACTCAGTCTCCAGCATTTATTGTTTGTGGATTTTTTTTCTGGCTGGTGTGAGGTGATATCTCATTGTAGCTTTGATTTGCATTTCTCTAATAATTAAGTATGTTGAACATCTTTTCATGTGCCTATTGGCCATCTATATGTCTTCTTTGGAGCAATGTCTAATTAGTCTTCTGCCCATTTCTTGAATGTGTTGTTTCTGTTAAGCATCACAAAGTGAAGTGGCTCAGTTGTGTCTGACTCTTTGCGACCCCATGGACTGTACCCTACTGGGCTCCTCTATCCATGGGATTTTCCAGGCAAGAATACTGGAGTGGGGTGCCATTTCCTTCTCCAGGGGAACTTCCCGACCCAGGGATCAAACCCAGGTCTCCCGCATTGTAGGCAGACCTTTACCAACTGAGCCACAAGGGAAGCATCACGAGCTGCTTGTAAATTTTGGAGACTAATCCCTTATCAGTCACATTATTTGCAAATATTTTCTCCCAATCTGTGTGCTGTCCTTTCATTTTGTTTACTGTTTCCTTTGCTGTGCAAAAGCTTTTGAGTTTAAGTAGGTCCCATTTCGGAGAAGGCAATAGCACCCCACTCCAGTACTCTTGCCTGGAAAATCCCATGGACGGAGGAGCCTGGTAGGCTGCAGTCCATGGGGTTGCTAACAGTTGGACACGACTGAGTGACTTCCCTTTCATGTTTCACTTTCATGCATTGGAGAAGGAAATGGCACCCCACTCCAGTGTTCTTGCCTGGAGAATCCCAGGGACAGGGGAGCCTGGTGGGCTGCCGTCTATGGGGTCGCACAGAGTCGGACACGACTGAAGCGAATTAGCAGCAGCAGCAGGTCCCATTTGTTTATTTTTATTTCCATTATTCTGGGAAATGGATGGAAAAAGATATTGCTGAGATTTATGTCAGAGAGTTTTTGCCTATGTTTTCTTCTAGGAGTTTAGTAGTGTCTGGTCTCATATTTAGGTCTTTAATCCATTTTGAGCTTCAAAAAGAATAAAATACTTTGGAATAAACCTACCTAAAGAGACAAAACATCTGTACTCCAAAAACTGTTAAGATGCTGATGAAAGAAATTGAAGATGACATAAACAGATGGAAAGATACACCATGTTTGTGGACTGGAAGAATCAATATTGTCAAAATGACTATACTACCCAAGGCAATCAATAGATTCAGTGTAATCTCTTATCAAATTACAAATAGCATTTTTCACAGAACTAGAACAACAACAACAAAAATCTCAAAGTCCGTATGGAGATACAAACAATCCTGAATAGCCAAAGCAATCTTAAGAAAGAAAAACAGAGCTAGAGGAATTAGGCTCCCTGACTTCAGACTCTACTACAAAGCTACGGCATTAATGATATTTTAAGCATTTCAGAAATTAGGATAAAATGCTAAATAAAAAACTATATACGTATAGCATTGAGAATTAAAGCCATTATAACTTTTAATGGAGTATAAACTGCACAACTACAAAATCAATATGCTGTATGGCTGCAAGCAATATACTGTAAATCAACTTCACTTTGTAATTAAAAAAAGAAAAAATACTAAACAAAAACCTGTATAAGAACTTGAGAGAAGATCTTAAAAGATCTTGAGAGAAACTAAAAAAGAAGCTTGTTGCTAATTACTTAAAGCAGGCAAATCTAGGAAATTTTGTGTATTCCTTGTTTTAAGGAAACTTGAATGCTAAAATACAAACTATATTTATTAGAGATTTAATAGAAGACAGTAATAGCAAATCACACATTTTTGTCCTTTTCACTTTATTTAGAAAAAAAAATTAGTAAAATTTACATATAAGAAGCGTGTATCTCAAACAGACCTTCTTAGGATTAAAATGGGAAAAAAAAACCCTTTTCATCTTAATAAGATGCTTTAAACAATTGTTTTATAAACATTTAACAGTCATGTTCCTGTAAGTCTAATACCAAATACAGTGCATTGCATATGCATTTTTCCTAAGCTCATTAAGTGATAAAATAACACCAGGTGGGAATCAGGAGACTTGAGTTCTAATTTTAACTCTTGATAGTTTGTGTTATGGGTTACATTGTGTACCCCCACATTTATATGCTAAAGCCTTAGCCTGAAACATGTCAGAAAGTGGATTTATTTGAAAATAGGGTAACTGGAGATGTAATTAGTTAGGATGAGGTCACACTGGAGTAAAACAGGCCTCTAATTTAACTAGTGTCCTCATAAAAGGGGGAAATCTGGACACAGTTACATGCGCAGGGAGAATACCATGTAAACATGAATGCAGAGATGGGGATGATGCATTATCAGCCAAGAAATGCCAAAGACTGTCAGCATACCATCAAAAGCAACAGAAGGAACCAACCCTGACAACATCTTGATCTGGACGTCTAGCCTCCAGAACTATGAGACAATAAATGTTATTTAATTTGGTACAGTTGGAGGATACAAAATTAACATACAGAAATCAGATGCATTTCTACATACTAACAAAATATCAGAAAGAGAAATCAAGGAAATAATCCAATCTACTGTCATATGAAAAAGAAAAAAATGCATAGGAATAAACCTACCTAAGGAAGCAAACGACTGAGTGACTGAACTGAACTGAAAGGAGGCAAAAGACCTGCACTCAGAAAAGTATGAGGTACTGATGAAAGAAATCAAAGATGACACAAACTGATGGAAAGATATACCAAGTTCTTGGATCAGAAGAATCAATATTGTTGAAGTGGCCATACTACCCAAGGCAATCTACAGATTCAATGCAATTCTTATCATATTATCAATGGCATTTTTCACAGAACTGGAACAAAAAAATTCTTAAAATTTTTATGAAGATAGAAAAGACACTGAAGAGCCAAAACTATTTTGAAAAAGAAGAATAGATGTGGAGGAATGACACTCCCTGACTTCAGATTATACTACAAAGCTACAGTCATAAAAACAGTATGGCATGGACACAAAACCAGACAAATAGACCAATGGAATAGGATAGAGTCCAGAAGCAAACCCATGCACTTACGGTCAATTAATCTAAAACAAAGCAGCCAGAGTTACATACTAGAGAAAAAAAAATCTCTTCAATAAGTGGTGCTGGGAAAATTGGACAGCTACATATAAAACAATGAAATTGGAACATTTTCTATAGCATGTACAAAAATAAACTCAAAATGGATCAAATGCCTAAATGTAAGACTGAATACTATAAAACTCCTAGAAGAAAACATAGGCAGAACACTCTTTGACATAAATGTCAGCAACATCTTCTTGGATCTATCTTCAAGAATAATGGAAACAAAAGCAAAAATAAACAAATGGGCCCTAAGTAAACTTAAAAGCTTTTGCTCAGCAAAGGAAATCATAAACAAAACAAAAAGATAATCTATGGAATGAGAGAAAAATGTCTGCAAATGATGTAACCAATAAGAGTTTAATTTCCAAAATATACAAACAGCTTATACAGGTCAATGTCAAAAAAACAAAAGCCAAAACAATAAAAAAAAAAAAAAACCAGGCAGAAGACCTGAACAGACATTTTTCCAAAGAAGACATACAGGATGGCAAGAGGCGTATGAAAAGATGTTCAACATCACTAATTATTAGAGAAATGCAAATCAAAACTACAATAAGATATCTCCTCATACCAGTCAGAATGGCCATCATTAAAAAGTCTACAAATAACAAATGGCAGAGATGGTGTGGAAAAAAGGGAAACCCCCTACACTGTTGATGGGAAAACTGGTGCAACCACTATGGAAAATAGTACAGAGGATCCTTAAAAAATTAAAAATAGAGTTGCCATATGATGCATCAATTCCATTACTGCGTGTATATATATCCAGAGAAAATGATAACTTGAAAAAAGACATGCACTCTAATGTTCACATCAACACTATTTACAATAGCTGAGACATGGAAGCAACCTAAATATCTGCCAACAGATGAACTGATAAAGAAGATGTGGATGTATACACATACACACATGGAATATTACTCAGCCATTATAGAGAGGAATGAAATATTGCCATTTACAGCAACATGGATGGAACTAGAGATTATCTATTAACTGAAGTAAATCAGACAGGGAAACACAAAGATATACATATCATATCACTTACATGTGGAATCTTAGAAAATGATACAAATGAATTTACAAAACAGACACAGACTCACAGCTACAGAAAATAAACTTATTTACCAAAAGGGAAAGGGCAGGGGGAGGGGTAAATTAGGAGCTGCAAGAGGAAGGAGACATATGTATACCTATGGCTGATTCATGGTGATGTATGGCAGAAACCAGCCCAGTACTATAAAGCAATTATCCTTCAACTATAAATAAGTAAATTAAAAAAAAGAAAATTAGGAGTTAGGAATAGCAGAGACAAACTGCTATATATAAAATAGATAAACAACAAGGACCCAGGAACTAGATATCTTATAATAACCTATAATGGAAAAGAATCTAAACACATATATTTAAAAAAATTTTTTTAAAAGCTACCCAGTTTGTGGTTCTTTATTATGGCAACCCTAACAAACTAATGCATTTTGTAATTATATAATTTTGGATATGCTATTTCAAAATTCTGGGCTCTACATTTCAAATGCTATCTTTTTAAATATTTGTTTTCTTCTAAAACCTCTCACCAAATATTTTAAATATTTCTCACTGTATCTAAATATTAGAGTTACATTATTTGAGTTATACTCAACTTAAGATGAAGATAATATTTCCAAATGAACGGCTGAACAGATACTATTAGAGTCTAAAGACAAAAATCTTAGCAGTATAAGGTTCTAATTTGTTTAGATATTTACTGGCAAATGCTCCTCAAATGAGGAGAATTATCAACTAGTACTATCTAGTGCTTTTTACGGTTGACAGACCTTCCCCTCCTTCCTTGAGTTCTTATTAACTCAGTTCAACAGAGCAAAATTGCACATTTGATAAAAGGCCAACTTCTCGGATTTCTTACTAATCTGTAGTTCCTCATACGATGATCAGTTATGGCCCTCTTCCTGACTGGTGATAGCCAATTTGCTGAATATCAACTTAAATTATTATTTTCTACTTTAAAATCCCACATAAAATTTTTAAAAATTAAAAACAAAATTTTTTTCTTCCAGTTTTGCTGAGAGATAGTTAACTCAAAAACTGTTTAGATCTGACTACTCTTTATTTGGCACTTTTACAATTCTTTGTTTAATGATCATCTTCAATTTTGAATACTTCTTCCCCTTCCTGTTGGCTTCTTTGATTTTGCCAGGATCTTTCATTTCCTCCCTTAAAACCTTTACTTACCTAAGAGCTATTGGCTTACTTTTTTTTTCCCCCAATGTAGCAATAAAGATTTGCATTACCTTTGTTTTCTGTCTGAAAATATTAGAACACTAAATTGGTGTATACATTTCACTGTTGTGTGTGTGTGTGCTCAGTCGTGTCCAACTCTTGGTGACCCCATAGACGGACTACAGTCCATCAGGCTACACTGTCCATGGGGTTTTCCAGGCAAGAATACTGGAGTGGGTTGCCATTTCCTACTCCAGGGGATCTTCCCAACCCAGGGGTTGAACCTGTGTTTCCTTCATCTCCTACACTGGCAGACAGATCCTTTACCATCCACTTGGGAAGCCCCGAATTTCACTATATCCAACCTATAGTAATAGAAAACCCATTCACTTAAAGAAGTTTTAGATAGTAGGTATACAATGTCAGATGCCTAAGATGAGACTGGGGCTACAGACAGAGCTTAGACAAACGAATTCTTTTTGTTTTTTTGGACTGGGTCTTAGTTGTGGCCTGCCAGATCTTTAGTTGTGATGTGCAAACTCTTAGTTGTGGCATGTGGGATCCAGTTACCTGATCAGGGACGGAACCTGGGCCCCCCTGCATTAGGAGTACAGAGTCTTAGCGAATGGACAACCAACAAAGTCCCCAAACCAATTCTGAAGACATTACTATTTCCATTATTCCAAAAATCTGTACTAGCTAATTCCTGAAACATTGTCTAATCTCAATAACTACAAACAAACCATTTCACTTATTTTTACAAAAGGAGCATTAGCAGTTTAAAGAACTGATTAAAGAAATGCTAGCAATGTAATTTTTAAATATGATACAAAAAGAAGGAATAGGCAAACCAACTGAACAAAAAAGAGTCCAGAAACGACCTCAAATATACATGGTAATGTAATATACAATAAAGATGACATTTCAAGTCAGTGGGGAAAAGGTGAATTTTTCAATTAATGGTATTTGACTAGATGTTAGCCGTTTGAAAAAAAGTTAGAAGTCCCCACATCACTCCTTTTACTAAAGTAACTCTCACAGAAATCAAATTCAAATATGAAATTGTAGTTGAAAATGTAACTACATGAGTTATAGTCTTTAAGGGCTTTCCAGGTGGCTCAGTGGTAAAGAATCCACCTACCAAGGCAGGAGATGCAGGTTTGATCCCTGAGTAGGGAAGATTCCCTCAAGAAGAAAATAGCAACCCACTCCAGTATTCTTGCCTGGGAAATCCCATGGACAGAAGAACCTGGCGGGCTGCAGTCCACGGGTCACAAACAGTCAGACATGACTGACCAGCTCAACAACAATAACAACAAATAGTTTTTGAGGGGGAAACACCTATCCAAACACAATACAGTAGCCATAAAGGAAAAAGTCAAAAAAAGGACCCAAAATGTTTAATTTCTGTTAGGCTTAAAAAAAGACTATAAAACAAGAAGAAAGCGACAAATGACAACCTGAGGGGGAAACATTTACAATAAATATGACAAACTGCCAAATATGATATAAAGAGCTTTTACAAATCAGTTATTGAAAAAGATATGAACAAGCGACGAGAAGAGGAAAAACTAAGAGTTCTAAACATAAGAAGTTACTCAGCCCCTTGAATAAAGAAGTGCAAAATCTAATATGAGACACTATTTTTATCTATCAGTTTGACAAATATTTAACATTTCCAAAACCCGACTTTCTCAATACTTGAAGGTATTGGGAAATAGAGACACTCATACACAATCAGTAGGAATGAAAAGTGGTACTTTTGAAAGGGCATTTGACAGTAAACTATAAACAAATTTAAAAATATTACATATGTTTGTTTCAAGAGTGCTTACAGTAAAACAAACTTAAACATGAGCTAAATGTCCAAGAACAGGGAAATGGCAAATAAATGTTATAGGCACATAATTCAACAAAGTGTAGTAAATGTCCAAGACATAGTAAATGAAAACAAGGTACAGAATAATAGGTTTAGAATGATGCAATCTGTGTAAATGAAAAAGGAAGGATAGAAACAAATAAATGCTTATATAGACATGATATTATCTGGAAGAACAGACCAAAAATTTAACTTTGGTTATTTCTTGAGTACAGGACTAACAGTAAAGAGAAGCATTTACTTTGCAAACCTTTTCATGGTATGGTTTATATTTTTTTCACCATAGGTATTTTAAAACAGAACTTAAAAATTAATAAGTTTAAATACTCCATAAACATTGCTTTTGATTGATGAAATACAACTAATAATACAACTAACATTCACTGAACATCTATATGGAAAGTTTTGTAGCAGAGACTGAGTCTTAAGTAAATAACTACTAAACTACAATAACTGAAAAATTCAACTTACCACACTCATTTATTCAAGATACACATACATCATTTCCCACAAAGTGACACAGCACTGTTTTTCTTATTAACTTACTCCCAACCCCTCACATTAAGAATTATTTCCAGGTAACAAATTCTCCCAAGAAATACAAAGTTCCTTGAAAGTATTTCACTCAATTTATTATCACAGAGTTAAAGAACATGATTCAAATAAAGAATGACTTCATTGTTAAGCTAAAATAAGAAAACAATGAATTAGGTTCTATGGGAAAAGGTGGGCTCAAGTGTTATGTTCACTAACAAATAATAAATACGTTAATGAATTACAGTAGTCACAACTCTTCAAGTCCAGACTTCCTCACATATGAGCATTATGATTTCCTAAGGATGTCATGTGTGTGAATTCAAACATATTTATTATTTGCCTTCAAAGATTAATTGATACAGGTAATAGCCCACATTTAAGGAAAGCAAAGATAACTATTTAACAGAGGTTAGTATTGTATTTTCGGAGAGGGCAATGGCACCCCACTCCAGTACTCTTGCCTGGAAAATCCCATGGATGGGGGAGCCTGGAAGGCTGCAGTCCATGGGGTTGCTGAGGTTCGGATACGACTGGGCGACTTCGCTTTCACTTTTCACTTTCATGCATTGGAGAAGGAAATGACAACCCACTCCAGTGTCCTTGCCTGGAGAGTCCCAGGGACGGTGGGGCCTGGTGGGCTGCCGTCTGTGGGGTCACACAGAGTCGGACACGACTGAAGCGACTTAGTAGCAGTATTGTATTTTAAAAATTTAACTCAAATACATACTCTATTTGTCAACTTCATTCTGAGAAGCTCACTGAATTCAGTTATATTTTGGAATTTCCTTGAAATATTATGTAACAGTGAACCTGGGAACCCACAGAGTAGGAGCAAAGTTGAAGGAGTTCAGGAATGTAAATGCTTCTGTTTCCCCCGCCACCTGTTTAGCTATGCGTGGGTGCTCAGGCACTTCTGTCGTGTCCAACTCTTAGCAACTCCAAAGACTGCAGCCCGCCAGGCTCCTCCGTCCATGGGGATTCTCCAGGCATGAATACTGGAGTGGGCTGCCAGGCCTCCTCCAGGGGATCTTCCCAACCCAGGGATCTAACAGGAGTCTCTTATGTCTCTGCATTGGCAGGACGGTTCTTTACCACTAGTGCCACCTGGGAAGCCCTGCTTAACTATAGTGAAGATTAACTACCCCTCAGATTCTGCTGCTTTATTATTTTTTTTAACCTTCTGTACTACCACCTAGCCCAGTGAATACTTCCACTAGGTTCTTCCAAACTTTTCAAATCATTTTGGTTTCCTACTCATTTATTTGATTATGAACTGCAATAAAAGTTCTGTAAGCAACTACAGATCTAAAAACAATAGAAATCTACAAAGAACTAACACATGGCTTTTTCCTGAGTAGATGCAATGTAAATATTTACTGAAACTTTTTCTTTTTCCCAAATAAGCCAGGCACTATTAACACAATCCATAATTCAAGACAACATAACTAAATTTAACTCCACAAAAATTAGCATGGCACTCTACGAATAGTATTTCTTAGGAAGATATAAAACCTCATTCGTCTCTTTCCACATCACCAATCAATAAACTATTTTCAAAGAGTCAAACAAGCACTGTAACTAACAAGCATCTAACAATATGCAAAAGAAGGAAGAAGGGAAGAACCAAAGGAAGACATTTCAAGATTATAAAATATATTTCTATCCCTGATTCATTCTTTCCTCGAGCATGAGCAGTGATCCATCTCAAAAGAAAGAAAACTCTAAAATGCTAAACTAGATACAATTTCAAAAGTTCATTATAATGAACCACAAACCAGTCAAAACAAACACTGAGTTTTTACGTTCAACCTATTTCTTTAAAATTGTCTTTAAGAATGGAGAGCAGTAGTTTCATTCTGAACATTTCCAAATAAATCCTCCATAAATTTTTCCAACTCAATATTCAACTAAGTATTTGTTTTCAAACTGTGAACACTTAAGGGCAGAATGTATGAAAAATGATGGAAAAATACTACATGATTTTCCTTAAATGTGTAACATAAACATATGTTAAGTCATTTAGATATGAACACATATCCAAAGCATACCATTTGCTTTTTATAAACAATATAAATTCTCTCATAAAGTGAATTCTCTTTGGATGTATCAGTGAAATCTAAGACTGTTTTAAGACACTCATTTTTAGATTTTTAACTACAACAGCTTCCTTAACTGACTTCCACTTAACTAATCTGCCTTGTTGTTACTGTTTTGGTTAAGTCTGTGTCCGACTCTCTTGCGACCCTGTGGACTGTAGCCCACCGGGCTCCTCTATCGAAGGGATTTCCCAGGCAAGAATACTGAAGTGGGTTGCCTTTTCCTTCTCCAGGCGATCTTCCTGACCCAGGGATCAAACTCACATCTCTAGCACTGCAGGTAGATTCTTTACTCTGAGCTCCTAGGGAAACTTTCCCAACCTGACTTAGATAACATGTTTTTAACCTTTATTAAACATGCCATGAATGGTAATCACTCTCAACTAGTATGTTATTTTTAGTACATTCAGGTACTTCTGACCTACTAGTTGAGTTACACGTTTAACAATTCATTCGGTTGTTCCTAAACCTGTTTATATCAGTTTACTTGCTGTAGTCCTTACATAACTTAAACATTATGTAAGCCTATGGAACACAAAAGCAAAGAGTTATATCTATGTAAATGAAGTTGAGTGCAAGCTGAGGAGAATGACTCAATAAAGGTGAGTCATTCTTTTAAAAGGTATTAAATTAGATAAAGGTGAGACATCTGTAAAATATTAGGGAAAAACATTAAAAGTCAAAAAGAGGAACCTATATTTAGGGTTTTTCAAAAGTATCTTTAAGGCTTTATTCCACTTTAGAGAATCAAAACTGGAAATTGCAGATCATGCATTATGGATGTACTACTTTACACAAAAACTTCTCTCAACCATGATCTTCAAAGAGATATTGTTAGCTCTACATCAGAAAGTTGATTAAGTGAATTTAGATTTATGGTCTATTACATTTTAAGTCAAAATTTCAAAATGTTACAATATGTATCTTTTTACTTTCCTCGTTTAACTTTTTCAATAACTCACTAAGTAACTGTGCCAACCTATCAGATATGAAGCCATCTAACATGTTTTTCTGAAGCCCTTGTTTAAGGGCTTGTTGTAACCAACTAGACAAATCCTACATGTCTAAATAAAATAACTGGAGGAGGCAACAGCAACCCACAGAATCCCATGGACAGAGGGAACTGGCAGGATACAGTCCATAGCGTCACAGAGTCAGACACAACTGAGCATGCACGCACACAAACAAAATAATAGTGTCCAGTGATATACTCTAAAATAATTCTACGGAAAAAAGTACTAGACTATGCTTCACAAGGGCAAGGATCTTAATCTATTCTTTTCATAAACATAAGCCCCAAGAATAGAGTTCCTAGTGTATAGCTGATGCTCAATCAACATTTGTTGAATGAAGGGAAACAGGAACTCACCGTGATGACAGCCTTGCTAAGACAGATGGATCCTCTGCAGCCATACTCTGTCTCATCTTCAGATTTGTAGTAACTCAGAGTGTTATTTTTCAAAACTACCCAGCGATCCTGCCACCCATGAATATAGTTTGTCCACTGAAGGAAAAGAAAACAAAAAATTAAGTCAGTATTTTAGAAATCCAAACACTCTTAAACAGCAGTCAATCTAAGTTTAAGACCAAAATGTGAAAAGTTCTAACTACAAACAGTTAAAATTAAAAAAGCTAAGATTTTCCAGATTAAATATGATTTTCCATAATTTCTTCAAAATTATAGATAAAATAGACAATAAATAAAACATAACATCTAAAGAATAAAAACTGAAGCACATTTCGGTTAAAAATTCTGCTTTTTTTTTTTCTGGTGTGCTTTCATCCTCCCCTCCTCACCACCTTCAAGACTTAAATTTGTTTCTGTCCCTGTCGCATTCGACATATTCAACAGCAAAATAAGTTTGGCTACACAGTCTCTCACTCCCCTCATGCATGAAGCATTCTAAAATAGAAGCCAATCATGCCCAAAACTCTGTTTTTGTTGTTAAGTTATTCCTATATGAAAATGTATGATGTTTCTGACTACATTAAAGTAAAAATACAGATCACCTCTTTGGCATATCTATCAACTACTTTTACCTCCATAGCACTCTTTGAAGATCTATTTTTCAAACTCAAGGGTAAAATACAAACATAAAATTGGTTTCCAAAAACATACTTGGATTATCTGTTTCCAGTACCTACAAATGGTTTGTGCTGCTAAAGTTCTGCTGCTGCACAGTGAGGATCAAAACCAATAAACTTACAAAGGCAGAAATGTAACCTCTATCGGAATTGTTGATATTGTATATTTTTATGCCCTGGGGTTTTAAGTAGACAATTCAAAAACTATCTGCCAAAAACTAACTCTAAATGGATTGTTAAAAATATACTGCATTGGCTCAGAGAAATCTTTTCTTTACTGTTTCCTAATTCAACAGGTTTGAGACTGTTTGGCTCTTAACATCTTCTAAACTCCACCATTACAAGCCCTCCCTAAGAACTTATCCACACAGGATAAGCGCCCTGAGATTTACCACCACTTAAGACAGCGACTTAAAATGACAACAAATAGACACAAAAATAAATTTACCTCTACCATAGAGTGCACTACCCCACTATGTTCCTATTTCTTTGGCTATACTGCTACTTCCAGTCATTCAGACTCAAACCCGGCTCAGGATTCTGGTATAGCATGGACAGAGCAGTGGATACAACATCAGAGAGGCTCAAGTACTTTCCTAGCTGTGTGAAAAGTTTTGACAAATTATTTAACTTCATCTTTCCTGCCTATTAAACCCTTAAATCTGACTCTCATCTTTTTTCAAGTAATCCAATCAAATTATCAGGGGCTTCCCTGGCGACACAGACGGTAAAGAATCTGCCTGCAATGCAGGAGACCTGAGTTCATTCCCTAGGTCAGGAAGATCCCCTGGAGAAAGGAATGGCTATCCACTCCAGTATTCCTGCCTGGAGAGTTCCATGCTCAGAGAAGCCTGGCGGGCTACAGGTCATGGGGTCGCAGAGTCGGACACGACTGACCAAATAATACTTTCTGGGTTCCTGAGAAGGCTTAATAACCTTACCTCTAATATCTTCTGCTTTTAATTTCATAACTTACATAATCTTATTTATTAGGCATATTTTGCTTATTTATCTTACATATTAACCTCATTTAGTCTCCAGTTACAAAACTTACATGAACAACTGATTGCCTACAATAGACACTGTTTAGACTGGTATACCTTAATCCTACCTTGTATTCAATTATTGCCTCTCAGAAAACTAGTAACTGTGTGACTACGGTCAAGTTACTTATCCTCTGTTTGTTTGTCACATTTTACCTCTTAAAGTTTTTTAAGATTAAGCATGAACAGACTTAGAACACTGCCAAGCACATAGTATTTTCTCAGTTGGAAGCAGAATTATGAATAGCTAATGAAGCTCTCTATACAAGGGACTTCCCAAGCAAGAATACTGAAGTGGGTTGCCATGCCCTTCTCCAGGGGATCTTCCAGACCCAGGAATTGAACCCAGGTCTCCTGCGTTGCAGGCAGATTCTTTACTGGCTGAGACATCCGGGTTCTCCAAAAATGAAGCTTAGAATCCTTCAGGGAACCTCACAAGAACAGATCCCTTTCAAAGTGACAGACAAGACACTAACAATTTTGTGCCCATACTTTTATATTATATTCTTATAGAAGACCCAATAATCACATAAACTTCAGGCCCTTTACCCAGGTAGTGTTAACTCTATTCACAACCAGGCGGCAGACTTCTGCCTTTCCTCCTAGCCTCACAACATTTCTTCACTCTTCCCCATTCAACAGAGCCAAGGCGATATGTGGGCACTGCAAGAGAATTAAATGATCCTGCTTCCTAGTAGTCCAGCAAGCATAAATTCAGGAGGAAAAAAAAACACATTTATAATAAGGATCAGAAGCAAGTCACACATAAAATGCTATATGAATGAATACTCTACTATATTCATAGGAGATAACACCCTTGAGGAAAGGAGTGCTGGGATGGCTGGCAAAATAAAAGTCTTCATAGAAAGAACAGTTGAGATGGACTCCAGAGATGGACAGAATTTCAGCCAATAGTTAGGTGTGTGAAGAAAACATTAGATAAAGATAAGGTAATAAAGTTGGAGAGAATTCAGAAGAAATTGGGTGAGATTTATCCAGGCTTAGTTGCTCTCAAGTCCATCTAAGGCCTGAATCTTTTCCCATCCATAACCCAACTTGACATCTGTTATAACCACCTAGAATTATTGTCAACCCAGTATTTTTGGAACTTAACGTGTCTAAGAAACAAGCCTGTAGAAAATATATTCATATTAAAAAAACGCTGGGCTGCTGTATTTCTCATACAAGTTTACTCTACCACCACCATTTCAAATTCACTCCATTCGTGGGGGAACAAAACAAGTTAGCATTAGGATTTAACTACATTACTAAACAGAAGTTAAACAACAGACACTGAGTTCTAACCTTTGTTTAAAATTACCAAGTGAATACAAAGATTCAAAATATATATGTACTTGAAACTTAAAAACATACATTCACTATAAAACATTCTTGATGAAAAAGCTTCCAAGAAAACATATGTATCCATAAATTGCTAAATTTCAGGGAAATTTCTTTCTTAGCTGTTAACAAGAATACCAAAACCTACGTCCCTGTTGATTCCAGGTACACAGCAACATGGAAGTTATCTGCCTACTAAAGAAGTGGTCAAATACTACATCTCTATGCACTTAAATATCACAGAGACAAATCTTTTTTTTTTTTTGGTCATAAAGTATATACTACAACACTCTGCTTAAGTGATTCTTGGATACTCACACACAGCGCATACTCAGAGCACTGGTGACTCCACCCCTCACTACAATCCTATCCCACAAAAAGGGATAATCAATAGTTCAAAAGTACAGCTTGTTTTTGTAAAATACTTAACACACCACAATACTAATTTGGTGAAATTATCGGAATCACTGAGAAGCAAAAAAGATTCATTAACAGTTCCAAAGGAAAATGTACACCCATCACACATGTTCAATCCAGATTCCTAAATTACAAGATACATCTAATCCAAAGAGACCCTGGGGAGTTTCACCTTACTGAAAATTTTTCACTGAAATTCCAATAATGATTACATTATCAACACACTGTAATTTTTCCATACACAAATAAAAGTTAACACGTGCAAGCCTTAGTTTTGACATACTCATGCCTTTCATAGGTCCTTTCTCAGTCTTCTAAAGACAATATAAAAGCCTAATATGAAACGATTACACAAACGACGTCCAAAAGCTTAGCCAAAGTAGGTATACTGAAAGCATGGTGATTTCTTAATAGGCAGTGGCTGCACATGATCTAGTATCTTATGACCAGCCTGTTGAAAGACTGGACCCTGCTCCCCTTCTCCAAGTTAACTGCCAGCTCCAGCCATTTCTAAAAGTTTAACAGAAAGAGAAAACGAAGTAAAAAAGGCAATGTGGATCTTATCACAGCAAAAACCTAAAAGAAAAAGAAAGAAAAGAAGGAAAGAAAACAAAACCTTAACAACAAACCCCAAACCACGTACTACCAACGGAAAAGATTACCCACCTTCCCTCTTAAAAGGGGCCTCATCCATTTTCGTTAACTAGCTTTCAAATTCTACAAATGACTATCTACTTCGTAAAAATTTTGGAAAAAATGTTTTTAAAAAAATACAGGAAAAGTAAGATGTCTTTTCCTAACTCTGCCCCCTGTCTGCAAGAATACTTTACTAAATAACACTCTTCTTGGACTAAATAAATGTCGGTTTCCATTCTGACATGTTTCAAGTTACTACGAATATTTCTTGTACCTATCACCTGCCGATTCAATAGCTCCCTCTGAATTGGGGTAAAGGGTGAAAGGAAAGTACAAAACGTCCTCCTCATTTAGATCTCTCACTACATCTAGCCTGGCATAGTTTCCCACCTCACATTTCAGCACCAAGCCAAGTTGCTCCGGCTTCTTTCTCAAAAACTGCGTCTACAAAAATCCCCCACCCCTGCTCTGCTCGGCATCTCTGGACAAACCTCTTTACCGTACTCGTTCCTTCGGATACTGCTGTTGCTCATCCCGAATTCCTATATCCAGGACGCCTGCCGCCCGGGGTCCCGAGTCGCGGTGCGCATCCCGTTCCCAAACTGGATGGATCCCCGGGTTGGGACGAGCTTCCCCCGGTCCTAGGCCGCCGAGACCCAGGGCAGGCGAAGAAGACCGTCCCCTTCTGCCCCCACCCCCACCGCGGCCCCGGTCCGGGCACTTCAGCGGCAGGACTCGGCCCCACACCCCGGGCCCATTCCGCAGCCCCCGCCCCGGGACAATCCGTGTTCTCGCTGCCAGCCCCACCCCGTGCCCTCAGCTGCTCGCCTCGCGGCAGGTGAGTCCGGGCAAGGGGCCCCTCAGCCTCGCGGACTGCTCACCTTGCTGAGGACTCCGCAGCGCTCCACCGGCGGCCCGGACTCCGTCTCCGGATCCTCCTCCGAGCCCGACGAGTTCCAGCTCTGGTTATCCGACATGGAGGCGCGACAGCCGAGCAGGAGACCGGCCCCCGCTCCCTGAGCTGCGCCGGTGGAGGCGCCCAGTCCCCGGGGTGAAGGGTCGGGGGATGGCGAAGGAAGGAGTGCCCGCTCCGGTGCAGGAGGGAGCGGGAGGAGGGATGGAGTCCGCCCGCCGCGCCGCCGCCGCCGCCGCCGCCGCGCCTGACACCAAGCGGACCGGGGAAGGAGGTCGAGGGGCGAAGGAAGCCTGCCCTTCCAACCGTCAGCCGTCGCCGTCGTTGTGACCCCTGCGCTGCGCCCGGCGCCGCCGCCCGAATTTGGCCCCCTCGATGCCAACCTCGGGGGAGAGGAAAAGAGGAGGAAGACGGGAAGAGGGAAAACCCAGCTGCAGAGACCCAAGTCCACTCACACCTCCGCTAGGCCGCCATCTTCCTGCCTAGCCCACTATTTACCCTCCCCTCCCCTCTTCCCTCCCTTTCGTCCTCCCATTCTCCCCTCTGCTCCCCGCCCCGTCCCCCTCCCAACGTCTGACGCGTCACGCCGAGGCTCGGAGTTCCCTCCCGCAACTTACCTCCGGCCCTCCCGGGTGACGCCGGGTAGGAAAGTAGGAGGAGCGGAGAAAGGAGAAGGCGGGATGGGGACCCCGCTGTGCTGCATTCTGGGAAGGACGCTGCTCCGTGCGCCGCGCAGCCTCCTGGGAGTTGTAGTCGCGGTCCGGAGGCAACTGGTGAGTGATCCGCGCCGGGAGGGCTGGTCGCCTTGGGGACCGTCAGAGGGAGGGTGGGCTTCGTTTGATAGTTGCATGACCCGTCCCCTGTGCCACGCTCCTATCTGTGCCTAGCGTGTTTATGACGAACCCGCCGGGCTTGTGGACCGGGACGTGAGACAGCTTGCGGGGGATGCCCGGGCCTGCCCTCCGTGGCCGTTTCCCAAAAGCCGGATAGCATCTTGCCGCTTGCCTGGGCAGAAGCATACCGGGCTTTTCTGCCTCAACCACGGGCCGGGGGGTTGCGACCTCTCTAATGACGAGGGCATTTCTTTCCGTCAAACCACCTCTGCAAATTTCGAAGATCTTCCGTCTCGCCGTTTAGAAGTTAGACTTCACCTGAGGTTTCCCAATTTAGAAGGGAGAATTTTTAGTCCCTTCTCACCAGAGCAAGAACTTTTCTTTGTTAGATTTACAGAGTTTTTAATTGTGGAAAGTAATTTTGGAGATGTCGGAGAATAAATGACATTGAAGAGTTTTTAAAGGAAAATAAGAATGTGAGGTGAGAGAGATGAGATGAGACTTCCCTCATTGTCCAGTGATTGGGACTTCGCCTAACAATGCTGGGGTGCAGTTTCGATCCTTGGTCGGGGAGCTAGGATTCCACATGCTTCGTGGCCACTTCCTTGCATTAACAGAGATGAAAGTACAGTAATCTTATTGAGTGATAACGGGTTAAGCAGTAGGAGGTTGGCTTTGCCTGAAGACTAGAATTAGTGGAAAGACTGAGAGAAGATCTAACAGATTTCATTTTGCTTTTTTGCATATATTAAGATAATTTTTATGGGGAGATCGTTAACTTTGTAGCATCAATTCTTTCATCTTGTTTGCTTCTTTTCCATCTTGTCAACTTCCTAATAATTGCCAAGAGTACAATTCCTTATTAAACCTTAGAAAGAATACCTGCTTACTGCAGGTGACAGGAGGATAGAAGTGAAATTTTCAATCTGTGGGAAAAGGCTCAGTGGCCAGAAGGCTCTAGTCGCCACAGAGGTCAACTTAACTGCAATCTTCAGGAAAAAAAACGGAATGATAGAAAGGGTTTTGTTTTCCTAGATTGACACGAAATGCTGAATCTGTTGTAAATCAGATACAAATTATTTTTCTGTTGTGAAATCAAGTGAAAACGCATAATTGAAAGCCATTCAGATGAATAAAACCTTGAGATAAGCTTTTGAAAATACTTTTTCAACATGTTAATTAGGAGATAATCCCAATTTTGTCATTCAAAACAGAAAAATAGAAAAAATTAACTTAGCACATTTTCCCTCTTTATTGAATTACTAAATTATATCCCTGGTAGCTCAACAGGTAAAGAATCCACCTGCAATGCAGGAGACCCCAGTTCCATTCCTGGATAGGGAAGATCCCCTGGAGAACGGATAGGCTACCCACTCCAGTATTTTGGGGCTTCCCTTGTGGCTCAGCTGGTAAAGAATCCACCTGCAGTGTGGGAGACCTGGGTTCAACCCCTGGGTTGGGAAGATCCCCTGGAGAAGGGAAAGGCTACCCACTCCAGTTTTCTGGCCTGGAGAATTCCTGGTTACAAAGAGTTGCACACCACTGAGCTACTTTCACTTCACCTTTAGAGTGTCAAATGTAGCAAATTTTGCTTTGCATTTCAATTACCTAATATAGTTGACTTCCTATCTCTGATTCTTTTAACTCTAGGTTTTAAAATGTCATAAGTCTCAAGGAAATGATTATGAAATGTTGAAAAATCCACTTCATATTGCAATTTATCAATAGAATCATGAGAGCATCATATATATTTATTTTTAAATTGAACTTTCTGTTGTATTTTATGAATTTCTAAGTTGTGTGGTTGTAAGCACCAATGCTTACATCACTAAGTTGCCCATTTAATCAGTAGGGAATTGTTTAATTGTAATAGAATTGTAATAGAATTAATGAGAGAAATTGCCTTTTTAAAAAAGCTTCTTTGTGTGTGTCTCTGTACTTACACAACTATTTTTTAAATGTTTTTAAGTACAGAAGGATTTTTGTACACTGATCAGAATACCATTTTGGAGGTTGGGATTCTCTTCTGTTAATGGTAAGAAACTGCAATACAAGAATGAAATACACAAGCTTTCTCTTTATTCTGTTGTGAGAATGATAGCTTCTGAGTTTTCTCTCTTACTTAGAACCATCCTCAACCTTATCAATATTCTATATTGTCTCTTAGGTTTTTTTTTTTAAACTTTTAAACTTGAATTCACCTGTTTTAAGAACAACCACTTGGTCCACTGTTTTATTTAATAGTTTTTCTTACCCTTATATTTACGTGATTTGCAAAATCTCCATATATTGTGTCTAGGTCTGTTTCTGGACTTCATTCATTTTTATTATCTATTTTGTCTGTAGCTGTGCTAATACCATACTGTTTTAATTATTTAACTTTATCCTATTTTCATATATATAATAACAAAACTCCTAATGTTCTTTCTCGTTTGGATATTTTTGTATATCTTCTCTTCCAGGTGAGTTTTTAGAACATTTTGTCAAATTACATGAAACACTCTATTGGAATTTGGATTAAGAATGCACTTAATTTGTGAAGCAAATGACATCTTTACATTATTAGTTCTTAGCCTTGGTCAGATACTTTATATACCTGATCTAACTTACTCCTTACAAACCACATAATGTAAGCATTGTTGGCTTCATCTTAAGGATAATGAAACTGAAGCTCAGTGCTGCCAAGTAACTTACCCAGTGCCAAATAGCTACTAAGTATTGGGGTTAGGTTTTGAAAACAGATCTGATTTTAAAGGTCATACCATTTTATTTGATTCAGGAGACCCCTAAAGGTGGGAAGAATTGTGTAAATAGTTTATTCTGTAGATGAGTATATCAGAGCAACTGTGCTCTTAATTCAGTTAATGGTTTTGAATATCTTTTCACTTACCCAGCCCTTACATCTATGCTGTCTTATTTAACCCTAATATAGAATTTATTAGGTGCTCTTCTATTTCTATTATTATTTCTAATATAGAAATAATATATTATTTTTCTAATATAGAAATAATATATTATTTTTCTAATATAGAAACTAAATTATTTATATTTATAATATAATTATTTATATTTCTAATATTATTTTCTATTTCTAATATAATTATTTTCTATTTCTAGTATGTCTTCACATGAAGACACTGAACCCAGAGATTTTAGATAACTTTCCAAAGGTCATACAACATCAAAGAGAATAGTTGTTGTTCAAACCAGCATCTCTTGCGTCTCCTACATTGGCAGGTGATTCTTTAGCACTGACCCATCTGGGAAGCCCTGTCATCCCACTACAATTCTTCAATTCCTCTTCTTTCTCCCCATCTTCACCTTGCTTCATTCTCCCACCTTTTTCTTTCTACAAAACCCCAATCCCTTCATCCCTGCCTCCCTCTCCCATTGCAATGACACAGAAACCAAAAACCTAGCAGTTTTACTAATCACCAGGTAGGGGTCTAGAAGTAAATATGTCTTCTTGTTGCTGGAATTACAGTAGCAGAGGATGTCCCAAGTTGAAACTGAGGTCATTGTCTAATATTTAAAAATGATGTTATAAAGAGCCTTCATTCGTCCACTTAGCCTGCCATAACAAAATACAACATGCTAGGTGGCCCTGGTCTCATTATCTCTTCTAATTCAGAATACCAGTCCTATTGGATTAGGGCCCCATCCTATGGCCTCACTTAACCTTATCTATAGGGCTTCCCTCATGGCTTAGCAGGAAAGGATCTGCCTGCCAATGCAGGAGACTGAGGTTCCATCCCTGATCCAGGAGGATCCCCTGGAGAAGGAAATGGCAACCCATTCCAGTATTCTTGCCTGGAAGATCCTGTGGACAGAGGACCCTGGTGGGCTACAGTCCATGGGATCACAGAAGAGTCAGGCATGACCTAATGACTAAACAACAACAAGCAAAATTATCTTTTAATAGGCCCTGTCTCCAAATACAATCATATTGAGAGTTAGGTCCTCAAAATATGAATTGAGGGGAGCACATTTAGTCCATAACAGTGCTTACAGGTTCTGTATTCCCACAGTGTTTATTACGGTAAAGATACATTTTGAGTTAAATAGTCCTTTTTAGCTAACCTGGGAATTTAACTGTTCATGGTAATCTTTATAATACTGTTCCCAACTGAAACATAATCAGTTAAAAACTGGAGATTTACATATAAAACCTGATTTTTAAAACTTAAGAATTACTAATCCGTGAAGTAGAGGTAATGATCTATGAATAGCAACAGTCTAAAAACTAAAGTACAAGTGAACAAAATACAGCATGTAAGCAATACAGCTGATATTTTTTTCCGCTTTTTAATGTGTTGAATAATAATCTGGGTAATGAAATTATGGACCACTTGAATTTCCTCTTTGAACCCTTTGGTATGAAAAAAAGTATGTCATGTGAGTATGTGTGTGCCTGTGTATCACTTTTGTAATAGAAGAAATTGTTTAATTATAAATGATATAAATTAAAGATTAATCTCTACATACAGTGTTCTAAGTTAATTTTCAACTTAGAGTTGTTAATGTCCCTGTTTTTCCATACATTTCCCTCTTTAACATAAAGCGAATTGATGATTACAGCATTTCTTAAGAATGCCCCATCGTGTCTTCAGAGTTATTTTCCCCAAGCTGCCGACCCCTATTCACATTTTGATGCACAGGTAATGACAGTTATGTCATAACTGCTGTCTCACTGACAAGGATTATATGAAACATCCCAAGTTTTGAAAAGTTAAAATATGAAAAAGAGATGTGTTCTTGAAGCAGTGAGATATGGTGCAATCAGCCTTCCCTGTCTATGGATTCCACATCCTTGGATTCAACCAACCTTAGGTCACAAATATTCAGGAAGAAAATTCCAGAAAGTTCCAAAAAGCAAAGGTTGAATTTGCTGCCCACCAGCAGCTATTTATACATAATTTACATGATATTTATGTCATTTACATGAGCTATTTGTAAATCATATTAGGTGTTATAAGTAGCCTAGAGATTATTTAAAGTATATGGGAGGCTATGCACAGGTTGTATGCAGATACCTCACAATTTAACATAAAGGGCCTGAATACTCATGGATTTTGGTATCTGCAAACAGTCCTGTAACCAATCCCCTGTGGATACTGAGAGAGGTCTGTACTTGCTTTTTTAAGCATTTCCCCTTCCTTTTTCCTCCGTTTTTAATTTTTAGAATATAAAAACATACATACAGTCCCCAACTTAGAATGATTCAACTTAAGATTTTTGGACTTTATTTCTTCTCTTTTCCCAGGCTAGCAGTATGTAATATGATACTCTCTTGTGCTGTTGGGCAGTGTCAGTGAGTCACAGGTCCTAGTCAGCCATGTGATCATGAGGGTAAACAACACAATTCTGTACCCTTAAACCTGTTCTGCTTTTCACTTTCAGTACTATACTGAGTAAATTACATGATTTTATCAAGGCTCTTCAACTGAAGGGATCAGAAATGTATTTCAGGTAGCTCAAATAAGAGATGTTATTGTAGAGCTCTCTGAATCCTCAGCTGGGCCTTGTATGCATATTTCAGTCCTTGGAAAATGAGGTCTTGGTGTTTTTCTGTTCATCTGTGGGGCCTCATGGTATCTTTCATCTCTGTGTTCTTGTCTTCTCAGTCTCAGTTTATTTGTCTCTTCATATCTCATCTTGCATGTTGTCCAACTTGTTTTAACTACCTGTCAGTTTCGGGGCCCTCTCCATGTCAGTAAAGAATCCGCCTGCAATGCAGGAGACCCTGGTTCGATTCCTGGGTCGGGAGGATCCCCTGGAGAAGGGACAGGCTACCCACTCCAGTATTCTTGGGCTTCCCTTGTGGCTAGCTGGTAAAGAATCTGCCTGCAATGCAGGAGACCTGGGTTCGATCCCTGGTTTGGAAAGATCCCCTGGAGAAGGGAAAGGCTACCCATTCCAGTATTCTGGCCTGGAGAATTCCATGGACTGTATAATCCATGGGGTGCCAAAGAGTCGGACAAGACTGAGTGACTTTCGCTTTCACTCAGTGTCTAAGTTTAAATTCTCAGGTAATTAGCCAGCCAGCGCTGTAATTAGCTCTTCCCAAAAGTATGGAATATGTCTGCCCCTTCTGTGGTTTGTTGGGAGTTGGAGGCCAACTAGAAACAATAGGCATGTCTAGTATATATATAATTTACATTATAATCTGTTTATAGCTGTAGGGGTGGGAAAGGGGGCATTCTGAGGGGAAAGAATTATGTAATGTATAAGAAAATCTAATTGTCAAATCACAAATATTCTTTTAAAAGGAATAACATGATAATGTTTAAATGACTGTATTAGACTGTATATATTATTTTTTCTTCTACTAAAAACATGACTAAAATTTTTTTATCTACTTTTTTCAAATATTAGTCCCCAAAATAGTGCTTAGAAGGCAGTCAATATAATTAATTAATTAATGTATTTTACCTTATCTTTTCAGTTAATGGTTTAATTCAGCAAGTATCCGATATGTAAGCTATTATGCTGACTACTATGAATAAGTTTAAAATAGTTATAGATTAAAAAAAAAAGAAGGGAATTGTGTAGGTCTGCATTCAAGGAGTTTATAACAGAAAACAAGGTAAGAAAGTATACATATGAGTTGAGCTGGTATTTTGTAAGTTAAAAGAAGGTACCTTTTACTCCTCTGGAGAAGGAAATGGCAATCCACTCCAGCACTCTTGCCTGGAAAATCCCATGGATGGAGGAGCCTGATAGGCTACAGTCCATGGGAGTCACAAAGAGTCACAAAGACTGAGCGACTTCACTTTCACCTTTTACCCCTAGGATCTGACAGTGATAACTCCTGTTCTCTAATGTATTTTCTAATCCTTAGGCCACTTGCCCCAGGTCTTTTTAGTTAAAACAATGGTTGTTTGGGATTTTCAAGAAAAAAGGATTGTCTTTGCTTGCTGATCTCTTACCATCAAGTTATCACTTTAATTGTTTTATGAATCTTGTCACATTAGAAATATCATAAACTGATAGATCTCCTTTTCTTTTAACGTATAACTGTGTGTGTGACATTCAGCATGTGCCCTAAATAAAGTTCAGAGATTTAAAAGATTTAACAGCTCTTCTGCAAACCTTTTCCAGTTTAACCTGAACCGCTTGCCCTTTTGAATGCTTTTGTTTCCCACTTTTCCTGTTTTGACTACTAATAAATTATATTAGTCTGTTAGGCTTAGTGTTCCTGTCAGGCCTGTTAAAGAATCATATAGTTTCTGCCACTATGGTGGTTCTCCCTGAGTTCAGAGTGAACAAGCCGACAGTCCCTGAGTGTGAGTCCTAGGACTTCATCCTTAATAACCATTTTGACTTTGGTGTGTATTAAATAAATGCTAACTTAATAAATGGCATCAGTATAACCAGTCTCTCTTTATTGCTATGTATATCCCAGTTGTTGTGGTGTTATATGCGTTTGTAAAATGCTATTTTCATAAGTATATCAAAGTAGATATTCATTTATGTGAAATGTGGTGAATGCATCTATATCCATTCCTGACAATGTAAACACTAGTTTCAGAAATATTAGGGGCTGCAAGAAACTTGCATGTGTTCATCTTTTGTGACCTTGTACAGAATTCTTTTGTAATATCTTTGTGACTGTATTCAAAAAAGGGAGTAGTATACAAACGTGTGTAAAGTGAATGTAAAGAAGCTATTCATGGCTTTGCCTCCCAGTGTATCTTAAGCTTTTGAGTTGGTACCAAAAAATGGTTGTATGTTACCTGTTTGTAGTCAGCATCTGGCATGCATATCTCCCACATTAGTAATTTTCTGTTAGACTTAGATCTTTATAGATATAGTCATATCCAGTGTAAGTAACCCAAATGTACTAGTCTATGAATTAGCATAAATAATAAAACAAATTTTCCAGTTACTGAGAAAAATATGAAAAGCTGATCATAAAATCTAGTTGAATAAAAGGAGCCTTGTAGAGGGGTTGGAGCAACTGGGAGATTGGGATTGACACATATACAGTATTGATACTATGAATAAAATAGGTAATTAATGAGAACCTACTGTGTAGCCCAGGGAACTCTACTTAATGCACTGTGGTGACCTGAATGGGAGGGAAGTCCAAAAGGAAGGGGATATATGGATAAGTATGACTGATTTATTTTGCTGTACAGTAGAAACTAACACAACACTGTAAAGCAACTATACTCCAATAGAAATTAATTTAAAAATAGTAAGTTTAAAACAACCTGGAAGAAAAAAGGAGCCTTGTAATTAATCTGATGAATTTATGTGCATTCTTTATATGTGAATGGTCCTCACAGCCAGACAGCTGCAGAATTTCTCTCCTTCCTGTGTACGCTGGCACTATTTTCTTTCTCTTCTTTCCACCCCTTCCTTTGTATTACTGTTGTTTATATGTGTTGTGCATTGCTATTGTCTGCTATTATTTTTCCTCTTCTGTTCCTCCTCTACAGTCATTGGCAGAAGTTATGGGAAAAGCAGAGGAGGGAGTCAGTGAGAAATAGAAGCTAGGAGGAAAATGAGCTATAATAGAACCTTCATAACATGCCTTCCATCCTATTTTAATTGATTCATGGGCATAGGGATTA
The DNA here is from genome assembly GCF_003369695.1 of Bos indicus x Bos taurus. NCBI lineage: Eukaryota > Metazoa > Chordata > Mammalia > Artiodactyla > Bovidae > Bos > Bos indicus x Bos taurus. The sequence goes on from NC_040085.1 coordinate 702,855, forward strand.
TGCTCTACCTATTCTTAATTACTTACTTAGATTCGTTTTCCCACTTACTTTGATTCTTTTTCTCAAGAGTCCCTAAATAGTCTCACCATTTTTCCAGGCCCTGCAACTGCTCTTCATTTCTTGGTTTCAAATATAGACTTGATGTCCTTTTACTATATCCCTGTCATATTTTTATTTTCCTCAATTATGATTCTAAATGATTAGGACCACTTACTTGGGTTTTCCATGTTATGATGATATGATGGCTATCTAACTAGGCATTGTCAATATTTACCTTACTTACTTTCTTTTTCTTTGTTCTAACTACCCACAGTCCATTTGGATTGAAAGACTTGTTTTATTGACATCAATTATTGTTATTATGCTCATACTGCTAGGACTCACCTGTTACTCTGATTCTTAAGGTTAACTTGCATATATATCTTAGACTCACTTATGTGTTGATATTTTACCATGTAACTCTCCAAGAACAACTTTATTTGAGTAAGGGAAAGGTACCTGTTGGTAATACATTGCATACAGCTGCTTAGGAATATGTCATATCCCATGGAAAGTTCTAACATTCATCAATAAGACTGATTTCAGAAAAAGAATTTCAAAGAACATGTAGGCCACCCTTAGAGCCAAGCCAGGCATGTTCCAAGCAGAAATATTCTTTCTTACTGTTGAATAAAATTAAAATTGTATTTCATTAACTTTTGTTTATATGTTTGGTTTTGTAGGGTTAAAAATGTATCAGAAGTAGTTGGTATTTAATAGGTCTCACTATAACACTAAAAAAATCCTTTAGTCTTAAAAGTAGTGTTTGTAGCATATGCCCTGAGAAAAACCACAATTCTAAAATACACATATACTCCAGGGTTCACTGCAGCTCTATTTATACTAGCCAGGAGATGAAAGCAACTTAAATGCCCATCAACAGATAAATAGATAAAGAAGTTGTGTTACATGTATACAATGAAAATTACTTAGCCATAAAAAGAAATGAGAGAATGAACTTGAGTCAGTTCTAGTGAAGTAGATTATCCTAGAGCCTCTTATACAGAGTGAATAAGTCAGAAAGAGAAAAACAAATATCATATATTAAGACATATATATGGAATTTAGAAAAAGGTACCAGTGAACTTGTTTGCAGGGCAGCAGTGAGAGACCCAGACATAGAGAACAGACTTATGGACACAGCAGGGAAAGGAGCGGGTAGGCTGAACTGAGAGCGTAGCATGAAGCATCGATATGACCTTATGTAAAAGAGAGAGCCAGTTGGAATTACCCTATAGCGCAGAGAGCTCAACATGGTGCTCTGTGATGACCTAAGAGTAGTGGGGTGGGGTTGGATGTTTAATAGCAGGGGAACATATGCATACCTATGGCTGATTCATATTGATGTATGATAGATACCAGCACAACATTGTAAAGCAATTATGCTTCAATTAAAAAAAATTTTAGAAAGTGAAAAATAAGTATGTAGTATACATCTATCAGAGAAGGCAATGGCACCCCACTCCAGTACTCTTGCCTGGAAAATCCATGGACAGAGGAGCCTGGTGGGCTGCAGTCCATGGGGTCGCGAAGAGTCAGACATGACTGAGTGACTTCACTTTCACTCTTCTTTTTCATGCATTGGAGAAGGAAATGGCAACCCACTCCACTGTTCTTACCTGGAGAATCCCAGGGACGGGGGAGCCTGGTGGGCTGCCGTCTATGGGGTCGCACAGAGTCGGACACGACTGAAGCGACTTAGCATAGCATAGCATACATCTATAATAGATAAACAGGAATATTGCTGTCTAGTCTCTGCATATATATTTTTTCCTTCTGTTTTTCTCCCCAAGCTTTTGAGTCTTGTAGCCTCTTTTCATTACATCGAGAAATTCTTTTGGTAATGTATTAAAGCCATACTACATAAAGCATTATATTCTTAAGTATTGATAGAATCCTCATGATAATTATTTTGTCAATGTGTTTGCTTTCTATTTTTCTTCCCAGCCCTTTCATTGTTTCACTTTTACTGTAATTTCAGATCCTCTTTTCCTTAGTCACATAAACTGAAAATTATCATTATGAAATACACATGTTGTTATGGTGATACAGTTTACCTTCATCTTCATTTAAAGTATTTGTTAAGAACTTGCTATATGGGGACCCTAATTAGGGTGCTGTAAAAATGAGATACATACCACACTTTCATAGACCCGTTATTCTAGCATACAGAAATGTGTCTAAGGATACAGACAGTAATACTAAGACTATTTAGAAATATAGACAAAAATAAGTAATAAAACTGTTGTTATGGTTTTAACAGTCACATTATTATTAAAAAGCATGGAGAGCTTTAAAATTGCCAGTCACATAGTAAGTGATCAGTGTATATGGATGAATGGAATAAGTTTAGTTGGTTAATGATTGAAGGGAAATTGTAGGGATTGCAATTAACAAAGACCAGGAGAAAAATCACTAAGCACAGTTAAACTTAATGAGGGACTAAAGAACCAAATTGCATCATAGTTTTTTGTAAGGAAGAAGTATCATTTGTTAAGGGCCTACTCAGTGTAGGCATTGTTTTAGGTTTATCACATTTAGTATTCATTTTTCACAAAAACCCTGCAACATACACATTATCCTTATTTTACATATAAAGAAATTAAAGTTCAAATAAATAAATTGCCCAAAGTCCTAGCTAGCAAATAGTCTAGCCCAAATTTTTGAACCTCATAGGCTTATACTATGTACTTTTTATACATACACAGTTGTCTCTATATCCTTTGGGCGTTGGATTTGTTTCCAGGATCGCAAAGATACCAAAATCTATGGATGCTAAAATCCTTTGTATAATCATGGCATGGTATAGTTGGCAGAGTACATCATGCGAAATGCCAGGCTGGATGAAACACAAGGTGGAATTAAGATTTCCAGGTGAAATATCAATAATCTGAGATATGCAGATGATACCACCCTTATGGCAGAAAGCAAAGAGGAACTGAAGAGCCTCTTGGTGAAAGTGAAAGAAGAGTGAAAAAGCTGGCTTAAAACAACATTCAAAAAATGAAGTTCATGGCCTCCAGCCCCATCACTTCATGGCAAATAGATGGGGAAACAGTGACAGACTTTATTTCTTAGGCTCCAAAATCACTGCAGATGGTGACTGCAGCCATGAAATTAAAAGACGCCTGCTCCTTGGAAGAAAAGCTATGACCAACCTAGACAACATACTAAAAAGCAGAGACATTACTTTGCCAACAAAGGTCCATCTAGTCAAAGCTGTGGTTTCTCCAGTAGTCATGTATGGATGTGAGAGTTGGACCATAAGGCAGGCTGCTGCTGCTGCTGCTAAGTCGCTTCAGTCGTGTCCGACTCTGTGCGACCCCAGAGACGACAGCCCACCAGGCTCCCCCGTCCCTGGGATTCTCCAGGCAAGAACACTGGAGTGGGTTGCCATTTCCTTCTCCAAGGAAGGCTGAGTACCGAAGAATTGATGTTTTTGAACTATGGTGTTGGGGAAGACTCTTGAGAGTCCCTTGGACTGCAAGGAGTCAAACCACTCAGTCCTAAAGGAAATTGGTCCTGAATATTCATTGGAAGGACTCCTGTTGAAGCTGAAGCTCCAATACTTTGGCCACCTGATGTGAAGAACTGACTCATTTGAAAAGACACTGAAGATGGGAAAGATTGAAGGCGGGAGGAGAAGGGGATGACAGAGGATGAGATGGTTGGATGGCATCACCAACTTTATGGACATGAGTTTAAGCAAGTTCCAGGAGATGGTGAAGGACAGGGAAGCCTGGCATTCTACAGTCCATGGGGTTTCGAAGAGTCAGACATGACTGAGCAACTGAACAACAAAAGAGTTGGCCTGCCCTATCTGCATTCCACATCTGCGTAGTCAGCCAACCTGGATCCATCGGTTGGTTGAATCCCCAGATGTGGAAACTTCAGATACAGAGGGCCAACTTTATTTAGACAAACAACAGCTGTGATCAATATTATTAAACATTTAAGCATTTGTTAGAGCCAGATTACGTTGCATGGTTTTTCTTTAGTTTGACAATTTTCTTAAAAGAAAATTCACCCACATATGTTTTTAGGGTGCAACAACATATAATAAAGCCAGTTTACAATTTTTTTTCTGACTAATAACTAAAGGTGTGTATTTGCTAGCCAGGCTGTGTTCTAATTACCCATAAATAATTTAAGTGATCTCTAGAGCCTGTTGCAATCATCCTTTTGTCTAATATTGATAAAGGAGTTATATAATCCCAGGGACAGGGGAGCCTGGTGGGCTTCGGTCTATGGGGTTGCACAGAGTCGGACACAACTGACACGACTTAGCAGCAGCAGCAGCAGAGCCTGTTGCAATCATCCTTTTGTCTAATGTTGGTAAAGGAGTTATATATTGATCTAAGTTTTATGTCATGAAAAGTAGTCATTGGCATTTATCATCATGTTATATATATTTTTTTGTTGTTGTTGGAGTAATTTAGGAGTAATCTTGAGAAGTAATAATAAAGGGATAGAGAACAACAACATTACTAGAAATTATAATAACACATAGTAAACTCAAGTTTTTATTTCATATTTTCCTGAACTAGGTCATGTCCTTTGAAAGTAACTAGTTGCTCACTGACTTTTATGTGTGGTCCTGGAACTATCCATTTTTAAAATAAAGATCCCAGATTTCATATGCATCTTTAATAGTAACTTCTAGTATATCATTACTTCTGGCTTTTATCTTGCATTTGTATCATCCAAATGCAATGACATTACAAACACTGACATTCATAATCTAGTTTTTAAAAAAGCAACCATTCTCTTTCCTTCATAATTGTGAAACATTTTCAATTTTATGTTTATAAACACCAGTTAGAATGAAGGCCAATAAAATTTTAATTTCTTCACCATCACTTCCTATTTCCTTTGTGTAATATCTACATTAAGCATTTGTACACTTACAAATTATATTAAGTAACTTTTAGTGCTCAAACATCATAAAGGATGAAAGAACACTGTCATACATCCTGTTAACAAAATGGGATGTTCCAAATTATTCTTGCAAAATACCCTGTGATGAAGGCCTCCATGTTAAATGACAAACTGGGTGGAAATGCCACATTTGCTTTTTATTCTTAAAAGTGCATTGTTCACTCATTGATTTTTGAGTTTGATAAAATATATCTATGTGAATCATCTGAAATTTCATAGCCTGAGATTTTGCTTATAATATGAATTTCACCATCACTATGGTCTATAATACTATTAGTCTCTTTATGTTTATTTTTAGAGTTGTCTGATAATTGTGAAACTCCTCTGTCAAATTTCCTCTTTTTGCCTGTATGGGTAGAAAGTGAAAAATTTAGAACTCTCAACTATGTTTATTGAAAACCACCAAAAACAACAACAAACCCTGAAAAATGTCTCTATGCTTCTTTTATACTTACATTCAAAGACATAATACTATGGGCAACACAGTAAGAAAACTAAAGAATGATGTAATAGTGATAATTTATTTCACTACTAGATCATCTTTCTAGATGATTCCATTCCATTTCCATATAATTTTTAAAATAATTGATTATTAATGATTAATTCACAGGATGATAAAATAACAAAATATAGGAAAAATAAGATCCCTAAGATATTTTATGGTATATCTTCAATTTATAGAGATCACCATAATGTATCTTCAATTTGTGAAAGATTCAAATAGATCCATAAAGAAATCTCAAAATAGGGTGAAATTATTCTGATTTTAAAAAAGTAAGTTTGAGACTTTCCTGGTTGTCCAGTGGCTAAGACTCTGCACTGCCAATGCAGGGGGCCTGGGTTTGATCCCCGGTCAGGGAACTAGAGCCTGCATGTTGCTACTGAGACCCTGTGCAGACAAATAAATTATTTTTAAAAGTGTAAATCTGTTTTTGTTCCTTGGAAGATTCCTAAAAAGGAATAAGATTTGAAATGTCAATTCCTATAATAAAGTTGCTCAAAGAAAAAAACTCAAAAACTAAAATTGAGTCTAATAGTCTTTGTGGTATACCAAGGGTTAATATAACCACATTCCTTACTGTTATTTCATAACCAAACCTGAACTAGTTTCTGTTTCCTTTCCTGTCTCAGGTGAAAAAGTTAAAAACTTTTTTGTATTTCCTTCTCCAATTTCAGGCAGAAGGTTAGCCATTGTAATTCATTCCAAGATAATGTCTTGGCCAAATGACAGACACACCTTAAGTATCAAAGCATATCTTAATATATTACAGGTTCATTTCTCTTTTCCCAATCCAGTGGAATTTTTGCACTTTTAAAAACTAGATGGAGAAAGTGTAAGAATAGATGTATTAAAAAAAAATCGTGTAGGGGTTTCCCTAGCAGTCTGGTAGTTAAGACTCTGCAGTTCCACTGTAAGGGGTGTGGGTTTGATCTGTGGTGGGTGAACTAAGATCCTATAAGCCACACAGCATGAACTAAAATAAAAAATAAAGTTATAGTAATGTTTAGAAATCAAGTATAAAGTATATGATAAAAATTTGACCTTAGGGACATCACAATAGTTCATTTTTGTTAGAAATAACTAAAATACTAAAAATGTTTCAGTTTTTCACATAAGAGAAGCATAGCTGTCATGTATATACCATTGTAGCAAGCATTTCACAGTGGAACTGTACTTTATGTATCATGATCTGAGAAAATTATCAAAAACCAACAAGAATTCAAGGGAATCAATAAGCAACATGGGATAATACTTTTGCCTCAGTCAGACATGTTGAAAGATGTATGAAGTAAATACTGGTGAATTTCAGAGGCAAAGCCCTTCTCTTTGCTTATTTCTAGGGATTACTGGTAGTTTGTTTTGTTTTGTTGGTACTTTTTTATGGAATAAGAACCCAGACTATTTTGTGAGTAAGGTAAGTATAATACTTGATATTTCAGATAGTAAACAGATGTATGTGTGTGTGCTCAGTCACCCAGTTGTATCCAACTCTGTGACCCCATGGACTGTGGCCCACCAGACTCCACTGTCCATGAAATTTTCCAGGCAAGAATACCGGAGTGGGTTGCCATTTTCTTCTCCAGGGGATCTGCCTGACCTAGGGATCAAACCTGCATCTCATGTCTCCTGCACTGACAGGCAGATTCTTTACCGCAGCACCACCTGGGAAACCCAGTTAAACAGGTACATAATCCAAATCTATTTGTAAGTCATATTCCTGGCAGGGCGCGGGGGAGTTGGGAATTTTTGATGTCTTGGAAGCATGTTTTCTCTTTCTCAAAAGGGGATATTTTGGAAAAAGAGAAAAAAGCAAATGCAGGGGAAGGGTGGGAGGGGATAAGGAAGACAGCTGTGCTGCATATCAGAAACAGAGGAAGCCTTCAGTTCTTTAAAAGAGCAGATGAAGAGGAAGCAGGAGTAGAGAGGGAAGTGTTCACGGAGAATTTAGGAACCTGGTCTAGATCTGTCCTTTAAAGGAAGGTATGTGTCTAGGCATCATGACCAAACTGTTGAAACCAAGATGAGGAGGAAAAACTTGAAAGTCAGAAAGAAAGAACATATCACATATAAGGAACAACAACTTGAATGATTATGATCTTAACAGATATAATGGAGACTAGAAAACAGTGAAGCAACATCTGAAATTCACTGAAAGAAAATGAACTGATTTCTATATCTGATGAAAATATCTTTCAAGAATAGAGGTAAAATAAGTCTACTGGCATCTCAGGCAGTGTTTATATATTTGGCATACACATTTAAAATGTGGGCTCTGGACACAGAATCTGGAATTGAGTTCAGGCTTGGACACCTTCTCCTTATATATCTTACTGTCATATACTCTGTTGGGATAATATATAAACTAGTGAATAAACATGAAGAATAAATTAGAGAATGCTTCTTAAGCAGGTGCCTAACATATGGTAAGTTGTTAGAACATGTTAGTTATCGTATACTCATATGTGTTTTTAGAAAATGTAGCTAACCTTATGGAATTTCATATTTTCAATTTTCATCTGTTCTATTTTTTCCCTTAACTTTACTGAATTTGGCTATCCTTGAAAACGGAAGAAACACTGATAGTGTTGTGAAAGAGAAGTCATTTTTACTGCTACTTTGACCTGTACAAAGACCATACTTAGGAAACTCTCATTTTCATAAAAAAATCTTTTTATGAATAATGCTTTCCCTTTATTTTCTGCATTGCTTTAGGGAGAAATATAGGGCTTTTTATTTTGATAATTGATTTTACTATGATTATTGAAGAAATTGCCCTTCAGATTACTAGGAAGATCTGCAGTTGATCCCCAAATGTATTTTTATTTGTATACTGTTTCTAACATTTCAGGATACTCTTTAAAATTTCCTAGTTTTTAGAAAAGTTTGAATGAACATCATATTTTCATAGTTTTATTTTAGTTTCTTTGTCATTATTTCGTATTCTTCAATTGAAGACTTCCTAGGCTTTTAGAGAGTTTTCAAGACTGCAATATCATTTAAAATATTACAGCAAATGTAATGTATTTTATGTATTACAACTATTATCATCACCAACCATACCACTTTGATGTTACTTCCATATTAGTCTGCAAAACAACTACTCTTCCTTTTTTAAAATTTCAACAATTTTCTACTTCACCTTTTTTGTGTTTATAGTGTTAAGTGTGACACCTTTGAAGCCAAATCTGAAATAGTATCAAATCTCTATAACTTTAAGGTACTTACTAAATATGCGCCCTGGTTTCCTCATCTCTTATGAAAATTAAATAGGGTAATGAGTGTTAAATACTGTAAGATCAAAACACTTTTACAGTTATTGCATTTAAAAAGATTTAACAAGCTGTTACCATTAATTTTATTACTTTCTGTTTATTAATCTGCACATCATTCATTTATTCAACATGCATTTATTAAATAACAGGCTCAATGACCTATCACTGTACCCAGATTTTGCCCTCTTGAATTTTATTTTGGTTATTTAGTTGATCAGGTTATTAGTATCTTTACAATTTTCATCTTTATTCCAATGAAAACAATTGGGGAATTCCCAGGCTGTTAGAACTTGGAGAACTAATATCCCACAAGCTGCATCAGTTCAGTTCAGTCACTCAGTTGTGTCAAACTATTTGCAACCCCATGGACTGCAGCACGCCAGGCTTTCCTGTCCATCACCAATTCCCTGAGCTTGCTCAAATTCATGTCCATCAAATCAGTGATGCCATGCAGCCATCTCATCCTCTGTCATCCCCTTCTCCTCCACCTTCAATCTTTCCTAGCATCAGGGTCTTCTCCAGTGAGTCAGTTCTTTGCATCAGGTGGCCAAAGTATTGGAGTTTCACCTTCAGCATCAGTCCTTCCAATGAATATTCAGGACTGATGTCCTTTAGGATGGACTGGTTGAATCTCCTTGCAGTCCAAGGGACTCTCAAGAGTCTTCTCCAACACCACATTTCAAAGGCATCAATTCTTCAGTGCTCAGCTTTCTTTATAGTCCAACTCTCACATCCATACATGACTACTGGAAAAACCATAGCTTTGATTAGATGGACATTTGTTGGCAAAGTAATTTCTCTGCTTTTTAATATGCTGTCTAGGACAGAGGAGCCTAGTAGGCTGTAGTCCATGGGGTCGCTAGGAGTCAGACATGACTGAGCAACTTCACTTTCACTTTTCACTTTCATGCATTGGAGAAGGAAATGGCAACCCACTCCAATATTCTTGCCTGGAGATACCCAGGGACGGGGGAACCTGGTGGGCTACTGTCTCTGGGATCGCACAGAGTCAGACACGACTGAAGCGACTTAGCAGCAGCAGCAGCAGGTTGGTCATAACTTTTCTTCCAAGGAGCAAGTGCCTTTTAATTTTATGGCTACAGTCACCATCTGCAGTGATTTTGGAGTCCAGGATATAAAGTTTGTCACTGTTTCCATTGTCTCCCCATCTATTTGCCATGAAGGGATGGGGCTGGAGCCCATGAACTTCGTTTCTTGAATGTTGTTTTAAACCAGCTTTTTGATTCTCCTCTTTCACTTTCATCAAGAGGCTTTTTAGTTCTTCTTCACTTTCTGCTGTAAGGGTGGTGTCATCTGCATATCTGAGGTTATTGATATTTCTCCTGGCAATCGTGATTCCAGCTTGTGCTTCATCCATGCCCTCATTTCACATGATGTACTCTGCATATAAGTTAAATGAGCAGCATGACAATATACGATCTTGATGTACTCTTTTCCCGATTTGGAACCACTCTGTTGTTTCAGGTCCAGTTCTAACTGTTGCTTCCTGACCTGCACAGACTTCTCAGGCGGGAGATCAGGTGGTCTGCTATTCCCATCTTGTAAGAATTTTCCACAGTTTGCTGTGATCCATACAATCAAAGGCATTGGCGTAGTCAATAAAGCAGAAGCAGATGTTTTTCTGGAACTCTCTTGCTTTTTTGATGATGCAGCGGATGTTGGCAATTTGATCTCTGGTTCCTCTGCCTTTTCTAAATCAGCTTGAACATCTGTAAGTTCACAGTTAACATACTGTTAAAGCCTAACTTGCAGAATTTTGACCATTACTTTGCTTGCATGTGAGATGAGTGCAATTGTGCGGTAGTTTGATCATTCTTTGGCATTACCTTTCTTTGGGATTGGAATGAAAACTGATGTCTTCCAGTCCTGTGGCCACTGCTGAGTTTTCCAAATTTCCTGGCATTTTCGGTGCACCACTTTCATAGCATCATCTTTTAGCATTTGAAATAGCTCAACTGGAATTCCATCACCTCCACTAGCTTTGTTCATAGTGATGCTTCCTAAGGCCCACTTGACTTCACATTCCAGGTTGTCAGGTTCTAGGTAAGTGATCACACCATCATGGTTATCTGGGTCATGAAGATCTTTCTTGTATAGTTCTTCTGTATTCTTGCAACCTTTTCTTAATATCTTTTGCTTCTGTTAGGTCCATACCATTTCTCTCCTTTTTTGTGCCCATCTTTGCATGAAATCTTCCCTTGGTATCTCTAATTTTCTTGAAGAGATCTCTAGTCTTTCCCATTCTATTGTTTTCCTCTATTTCTTTGCATTAGTCACTGATGAAAGCTCTCCCTGCTATTCTTTCAATTCAGTTCAGTTCAGTTCCCTCGCTGAGTCCTATCTGACTCTTTGTGACTCTATGGACTGTGGCACTCCAGGTCTCCCTGTCCATCACCAATTCACGGAGTTAACCAAACTCACGTCCATTGAGTCGGTGAGGCCATCCAACCATCTCATCCTCTGTCGTCCCCTTCTCCTCCTGCCTTCAATCTTTCCCACCATCAGCGTCTTTTCAAATGACTCAGCACTTCGCATCAGGTGACCAAAGTATTGGAGTTTCAGCTTCAACATCAGTCCTTCCAATGAACACTCAGTACTGATCACATTTAGGATGAACTTGTTGGATCTCCTCGCAGTCCAACGGACTCTCAAGAGTCTTCTCCAACACCAGAGTTCAAAAGCATCAAGTCTTCGGCACTCAGCTTTCTTTATAGTCCAACTCCCACATCCATATGTGACTACTGGAAAAACCATAGCCTTGACTAGACAGATCTTTGGTGGCAAAGTAATGTCTCTGCTTTTTGATATGCTGTCTGAGTTGGTCATAACTTTCCTGCCAAGGAGTAAGTGTCTTTTAATTTCATGGCTGCATTCACCATCTGCAGTGATTTTGGAGCCCCTCAAAATAAAGTCTGACACTGTTTCCACTTTTTCCCCATCTATTTGCTATGAAGTTATTGGGTCAAAAGCCATGATCTTAGTGTTCTGAATGTTGAGCTTAAAGCCAACTTTTACTCTCCTCTTTCACTTTCATCAACAGGCTCTTTAGTTCCTCACTTTCTGCCATAAGGGTGGTGTCATCTGCATATCTGAGGTTATTGATATTTCCCCAGAAATCTGGATTCCAGCTTGTGCTTCATCCAGCCCAGCGTTTCTCGTGATGTACTCTGCATATACATTAAATAAGCAGGGTGACACTATACAGCCTTGACATACTCCTTTTCCTATTTGGGACCAGTCTGTTGTTCCATGTCCAGTTCTAACTGTTGCTTCCTGACCTGCATACAGATTTCTCAAGGGGCAGGTCAGGTGGTCTGGTATTCCCATCTCTTTCAGAATTTTCCAGTTTATTGTGATCCACAAAGAGTTCTTTGGAACTCTGCATTCAAATGAGTATATGTTTCATTATCTCCTTTGCCTTTCACTTCTCTCCTTTTCACAGCTATTTGTAAGGCCTCCTCAGACAACCATTTTGCCATTTTACATTTCTGTTTCTTGGGGATGGTCTTGATCACTGCCTCCTGTACAGTGTCATGAACCTCCATGCATGGTTCTTTAGGCACTCTAACAAATCTAATCCTTTGAATCTATTTGTGGCCTCCACTGTATAATCGTAAGGGATTTGATTTAGGTCATACTTGAATGACCTAGTGGTTTTCCCTACTTTCTTCAAAATATATCTGAATTTGGCAATAAGGATTTCATGATCTGAGTGAGCCACAGTCAGCTTCCGGTCTTGGTTTTGCTGATTGTAGAGAGCTTCTCCATCTTTGGCTGCAAAGAATATAATCAGTCTTATTTCTGAATTGACCATCTGGTGATGTCCATGTGTAGAGTTGTCTCTTTTGTTGTTGGAAGAGGGTGTTTGCTATGACCAGTGCATTCTCTTGACAAAACTCTGTTAGCCTTTGCCCTGCTTCATTCTGTACTCCAAGGCCAAATTTGCCTGTTACTCCAGGTGTTTCTTGACTTCCTCCTTTTGCATTTCAGTCCCCTATAATGAAGAGGACATCTTTTTTGGGTGTTAGTTCTAGAAGGTCTTGTAGGTCTTCATAGAACCGTTCAACTTCAGCTTCTTCAGCGTTCCTGGTCGGGGCATAGACTTGGATTACTGTGATATTGAATGGTTTGCCTTGGAAACGAACAGAGATCGTTCTGTCATTTTTGAGATTGCACCCAAGAACTGCATATTGGACTCTTACTGACTATGAGGGCTACTCCATTTCTTCTATGGAACTCTTGCCCATAGTAGTAGATATAATGGTCATCTGAGTTAAATTCACCCATTCCGGTCCATTTTAGTTCACTGATTCCTAAAATGTTGATGTTCACTCTTCCCATCTCCTGTGAGACCACTTCTAATTTACCCTGTTTCACAGACCTAACATTCAGTTTCCTATGCAATATTGTTCTTAACTTCCATCACCAGTCACATCCACAACTGGATGTTGTTTTGCTTTGGCTCCATGGGATGCATAGGGTGGTCAAAAAAAAACAGTAATAATCTTTATTATACAGCTGTTTTAAAGCACTACTGCTCAAAATGTGGCCTGTGGACCAGTACTAATCATTAACAAGATAATTACTGAATTTGAGAGTAACGTCTTTCTCTCTATATATATATATATACATATATATACACACACAGATATATATACACACATGACCAGTCATATATATATATGTATGTATTAAAGTGCAGTGAAAGTCACTCAGTGTGTCCGACTCCTGGCGACCCCATGGATTATACAATCCATGGAATTCTCAAGGCCTGAATACTGAAGTGGGTAGCCATTCCCTTCTCTAGGGGATCTTCCCAACCCAGGGATCAAACCCACGTCTCCTGCATTGCGGGCAGATTCTTTACCAGCTGAACCACAAAGAAAGCCCACAAATACTGAAGTGGGTAGCCTAGCTCTTCTCCAGCAGATCTTCCCAACCCAGGAATCAAACCGGGTCTCCTGTGTTGTAGGTGGATTCCTTACAAAAACTGAGTTATCAGGGAAGCTCTACGTATTTAAAAGCTATATATATTCACTATCTCCAAGTTTCTGTGCATCAAGAATCTTGGCTGGGCTTAACTGAGCACCTTTGGCTTGTGAGGTTGAAGTCAAACTCTTGTGCAGGACTCCAGTCTTGTCTGAAGACTTGATGGAGAAGGATCTAGTTCTACATTCACGCACGTGGAGCTCCTCTCAGGACTGCCTCACATGGCAGCTGACTTCCCCAGAGTGAGTAATCCAAGCGGTAATGAGAGTATTAGAGATAGAAGTCACTGTCTTTTATAACCCATTTTTATATATAACATTTTATCACTTCTGCTTCTGCTATATATTTTTTGTAAGAAGAGAGTCACTTTATTATACATTATGGTATTTGTTTGTTGTTCCTTTTTCTTAGTTTTCCTAGCATCTATGATGTATTATTAAAGTTTATTTTAGTAGTATTAGGAAATGCATATTTCATTTGTAAATGAAATTTTGTTTCTTATCGTACTTGGCAGTATAAAAATGAGTGCTTCACATGCTGGAAACTACTGCTAAATTTGATCAATTTTCATAATTCAATACTATGTACAGATTTAATAACAGGGTTAGTTCCAGTAGTCATGTATGGATGTGAGAGTTGGACTGTGGTGTTGGAGAAGACTCTTGAGAGTCCCTTGGACTGCAAGGAGATCCAACCAGTCCATCCTAAAGGAGAGTGTAAACAAAATTTTCACTGTAAAAAAAACGTAGAACACATTTTACAAAATATGCAACTCATCATCTAAATAGGAGTGTATAAGCTAAACTTTGGGACTTTACCTTTGAATTGATTAGTAAATGTGTTTTGTATCAGGATATAAACCCATGGGTTTGGGTAAACTCTGTGTGTTGGTGATGGACAGGGAGGCCTGGTGTGCTGCGGTTCGTGGGGTCCCAAAGAGTCGGACATGACTGAGCAATGGAACTGAACTGAACTGAGTTAACCATAATAGCTTACTGTTACTGGGCAAGTGGTTTTTGGCAAAAATATTATCTTAGTAGGTTTTACAAATATGCTAATGCCAACCAGTCCATTCTGAAGGAGATCAGCCCTGGGATTTCTTTGGAAGGAATGATACTAAAGCTGAAACTCCAGTACTTTGGCCACCTCATGCAAAGAGTTGACTCATTGGAAAAGACTCTGATGCTGGGAGGGATTGGGGACAGGAGGAGAAGGGGACGACAGAGGATGAGATGGCTGGATGCCATCACTGACTCGAAGGACGTGAGTCTGAGTGAACTCTGGGAGTTGGTGATGGACAGGGAGGCCTGGCATGCTGCGATTCATGGGGTCACAAAGAGACACGACTGAGCAACTGAACTGAACTGAACTGAATGCCATTATGGTTTAAAATTCTTAAACCTTGATAAATTTAAGCTGTCCCTTTAATAAAGACCAATACTTTATTTTAACCTTTTATAATTATATTTACATAGCAAGAAGCCAGATTTTAAGTCCCAAGACAGAGTTGCTATTAGTCTTAGCTTAGAGTAAAGGCGGTAACAAGCTATATGGTTCTAATCTCTGTTAAAATAAATGGATACAGTTTTCAGAGTCAGCTGGTAAGGAAGATAGAAACATTTCCAATGATTACTAGATTGGAAATCAAAAAGAAAAATTCCATAAGGAAACCAGAGCATAGTGAAAGGTTGTTGCTGAATGACCCAAAGACGCCGTGATTCTTGGCCTCCGGAGGAGAAGAATTCCATCTGGGGCCAGAGACGAGGCTTGATCGCTCAGAGCTTTTGTGTAATAAAGTTTTATTAAAGTATAAAGGCTGTGATTCATGGGGTCGCAAAGAGTCAGACACAACTGAGCGACTGAACTGAACTGAAAATATAAAGGAGATAGAGAAAGCTTCTGACATAGACATCAGAAGAGGGTAGAAAGAGTACCCTCTTGCTAGTGTTAGCAATGGAGTTATATACTCTCCAGTGAATCCAAAGAATGTCTGGAGGTTGTAAAGACCTCACCAGACCTACTCCCATAGTTTACATTTTAAGATAACAGAATTAGCCAGAGACTGTCCTCAGGCAGGATACATTATTGTTTTATAATCCTAAAGAATGTAGAAGAAGAAAAAGTTTGTTCTTTCTTTCTCCTTGAGAATTCCAGACCCCTCTCTCCTTGGGGACCCCTAGACTTCTTATCAACCTTCCTAGGAAATGACTCTCTCATTAGGATTCATTTTCCTTTTTTTTAAAAAAATCATGGTGTCCTACAGAAGGAGGGACATCTTGCTTTCTTGTGAAAGTTATATAATACGAGTACATTTTTAGATTAAGGGATTAAAATTATCTGTTAATGTGAGCATTGTAAATAGCAGATATATACTTTTTTTTTTTTTAGATATATACATTTTTAAAATATGCATGTTCTAAACTAAAGTTCCAGAGATTGACTTGAGGATATTCTGTGATTTGATTTAAAACCTTACTCTGAAAAAACTTGATTTACTCTTAGAAATATATTTAATGTGATTTTTTTAATATTAAAAATGCATTTATGTGTCAAGCTTCATTAATACAAACTATTTCTGTACACATTCTACACATTAATGTATGTTATTTTTAAATCAGTCATGCCAAACATGACTGCATTTATACAATTAATTATTATGAGGTCAAATTCCACATTAGGTATTAATACTGAAATTTCATACATGTCTAGACTTGATTACCTTAATATTATATTCATACACTTAAGGTAAACTAAAATATAACTCCTTGGTATCTTGATTTGAAATTTAGAACCATATCAGTGTTGTAGCCTTAAAAGCCATGAAGAATATTTCCTTTCGGTCTGCTAGGTTCCACAGTATGCACGGGGTGGGTACTGTTTGTCCTTTCCAACTTCCCTAAAGTTGGGTGGCATATTGTGTGTATGGAGACAGGGGACAGTTTGTGTGTGATTTTTTTTTACTTACCATGTATTTAGTAATGAAGATTTTTATTAGTTTTATATGATTTCTCAGTCAATTCCAGGCTTGTATTTACAGCTAGGCCTGTAGGTTTCATCACATTTTAGAGAAATAAGTAATAATGAAAGTGGAAGGAGAGAGTCCACATTTGTGGTGTACCTGCTATGTGTTTACTATGCTGTGGTCTCTTACATATCACACATTAATATTCAGAAACCCAAGTTTTACAGAGCAAATTACCAAAATTTATAGACCTTAAATTACCCTTGATGACACAACTTGGTTATATTTCAGAGTTTAAACTTCAGTCCATGTCTTTCTGGCTTCAAAGCACATACTATTTGCACTATGTCAAAATTCCTTTTAGAATTTAATTCTTTTCTTAAGTCTTCTGTATGTTAAAATAAACAGCATATTTAGTTCTAGTTATGGAAAAAACATCTATTTCTGCTTCATTGACTATGACAAAGCCTTTGACTGTGTGGATCACAAGAAACTCTGGAAAATTCTGAAAGAAATGGGAATACCAGACCACCTGACCTGCCTCTTAAGAAATTTGTATGCAGGTCAGGAAGCAACAGTTAGAACTGGACATGGAACAACAGACTGGTTCCAAATAGGAAAAGGAGTACGTCAAGGCTGTATATTGTCACCCTGCTTTTTAACTTATATGCAGAGTACATCGTGAGAAATGCTGGACTGGAAGAAGCACAAGCTGGAATCAAGATTGCCGGAAGAAATATCAATAACCTCAAATATGCAGATGACACCACCCTTATGGCAGAAAGTGAAGAGGAACTAAAAGGCCTCTTGATGAAGGTGAAAGAGGAGAATGAAAAAGTTGGTTTGAAGCTCAACATTTAGAAAACTAAGATCATGGCATCTGGTCCCATCACTCTGGGAAATAGATGAGGAAAAAGTGGAAACAGTGTCAGACTTTATTTTGAGGGGCTCCAAAATCACTGCAGATGGTGATTGCAGCCATGAAATTAAAAGATGCTTACTTCTTGGAAGGAAAGTTATGACCAACCTAGATAGCATATTCAAAAGCAGAGACGTTCCTTTGCCAACAAAGGTCTGTCTAGTCAAGGCTATGGTTTTTCCAGTGGTCATGTATGGATGTGAGAGTTGGACTGTGAAGAGGGCTGAGTGCCAAAGGATCGATGCTTTTGAACTCTGGTGTTGGAGAAGACTCTTGAGGATCCCTTGGACTGCAAGGAGATCCAGCCAGTCCATCCTAAAGGAGATCAGTCCTAGGTGTTCATTGGAAGGACTGATAATGAAGCTGAAACTCTAATACTTTGGCCACCTCATGCAAAGAGTTGACTCATTGGAAAAGACCCAGATGCTGGGAGGGATTGGGGGCAGGAGGAGAAAGGGATGACAGAGGATGAGATGGCTGGATGGCATCACTGACTCGATGGACTTGAGTTTGGGTAAACTCTGGGTGTTGGTGATGGACAGGGAGGCCTGGCTTGCTGTGATTCATAGGGTTGCAAAGCGTTGGACATGACTGAGTGACTGAACTGAACTGAACTGATGGAAAAAGATTTTAGTAAGTCTGGACTCCTTTTGCTTTTGTTTGTTAATAACTCTCATTGCCTTGCCTTGCCTTGCCCTAAGTCTTATGCTCAGTCACGTCCGAGTCTTTTGCGACCCCATGGACTGTAGCCTGCCAGGCTCCTCTGTCCATGGGCTTCTGCAGACAAGGATACTGGAGTGGGGTGCCATTTCCTCCTCCAAGGGATCTTCCTAACCCAGGGACTGAATCTGCATCTTCTATATCTCCTGCATTGGGATGCAGATTCTTTACCACTGAGCCACCTGGGAAGCCAATAACTCTCAATAAATTTAGTTAGCATAAATTATTTGTATAACAGATGATAGTTTAATAAATTATTCTAGCTAGGTAGTTTTGCACGTATTTTTATTTTTAATTCCAGCTGCCTTTCACAAACCTTCCTTTAAAGTTATTTGAAACTTCAAAACATTCAGTATCACTAAAACCAAGTCACTGTCTCCCTCCCACCACTGATAGGATATAACCCTGGAAAGAGATCATCTCATCAAGAATAATTATTTTTACTAATTTAATATAAATTTCCAGATTCTACATTATCAACTGCTCTTCTATGTCATATCTATCTAAATGTACTCTTTGTGATCCCATAGACTATACAGTTTGTGGAATTCTCCAGGCCGGGATACTGGAGTGGGTAGCCATTCCCTTCTCCAGGGGCTCTTCCCAACCCAGGGATCAAACCCAGGTCTCCTGCATTGCAGGTGAATTCTTTACCAGCTGAAGCCACCAGGGCAGCTCAAGAATACTGCATTGCAGGCGGATTCTTTAGCAGCTGAGCTCCTGGGAAGTCCTCTATGTTGTATCTATCTAAATGTATTTTTATAACTGTGTTAGTAATAATTTAGAAATAGATCATTAATTTTTAAATCCTAAATTCTTTTTAACATGGTATGATATGAACAAAAGTCAGATAATTTTAATTCATTAGGGCACAGAGTAGGTGTATGGATATATTTTAAATCGTTTTGGGTTAACAACTCCAAAAATCACAATTCTTGCTAATTTTCCTTTTTCCTGTGATTGGCAAATTTTCTGGATGTTTAATTTTTTATTTCTGATTTTCAGGCATGTATAAAACCCGGACAAAGACATAATAATAATGATTTTTAGAGCCTAACTTCTTATGGAAACCATCTTTTAATTAAAATTCATCAATAGTAAACAATTGTTTTCTGATAACTGTTAGTATACAGTCTTGGAGTTGGTAACATTTCAGTATATATCAGTGTTCATTTAGGTATTTCTAAGGAATCAGGAGAACCAAAGAAATGAAGATTATTATTAACTTTCCCTTTTCTGTAGGCTGCCTATTTATTCTTTTACTTTAGTGATAGAATATATATGAAGAAATTATGACAGCTGTACAGCATTTGTAGAACGAAGATTTGAGAAAAAGTTTGAGATTTTACTTAAGATTTCACATGAAAGGGTTACATTGTGAAAAGTATTTCAAGCTCTTGCCATAGACTGTTAGAGCTATAAGAAATCTAGAAATCAGCAACAGTGGATCAAGAAATAATATCAAGGTTAGGGCTCAGAAAAAATTGGAGCAATTTGGCAGAGGAGGTAATTGAAAGGATCATTTTTTCCAGGATAGGAAAATAACATAATATCCTATATAACTCTTTCTGACTTTATTAAATATTTTCCTTACAATAATATAAGACATAATATAGTAATAATATAATAGTTGAGATTTCCCATTAGTAGTGTAATACTCCTTATTATTCTGGCTTCTTATGCAATTCTATATTAAAACAGTAACATTTGAGATTGTAGAACTTAAAAAATGATTACCATACCAAAAAGAGTGCCTTTTCCTCTATTCTAAGAACATATGTGTTCAACTATTCCTTAAGATTCATGTGCTTTACTGTATACCTCAGCTAAAACAAAGTTAGTCTGTTTGGTATCACATCTAGGTAAGGGAAATTAAAAGATGCTTACTCCTTGGAAGGAAAGTTATGACCAACCTAGATAGTATATTAAAAAGCAGAGACATTACTTTGTCAACAAAGGTCTGTCTAGTCAAGGCTATGGTTTTTCCTGTGGTCATGTATGGTTGTGAGAGTTGGACTATAAAGAAAGCTGAGCACCAAAGAATTGATGCTTTTGAACTGTGGTGTTGGAGAAGACTCTTGAGAGTCCCTTGGACTGCAAGGAGATCCAACCAGTATATCCTAAAGGAGATCAGTCCTCGGTGTTCATTGGAAGGTCTGATGTTGAAGCTGAAACTCCAGTACTTTGGCCACCTGATGCAAAGAGCTGACTCATTTGAAAAGACGCTGATGGTGGGAAAGATTGAAGGCAGGAGGAGAAGGGGACGACAGAGGATGAGATGGTTGGATGGCATCGCCAACTCAATGGACATGAGTTTGGGTAAACTCTGGGAGTTGGTGATGGACAGGGAGGCCTGGCATGCTGCAGTTCATGGGGTCGCAAAGAGTCAGACACGACTGAGCGACTGAACTGAACCAAACTAGATAAAGTAAATATTTTTGCTGACTTGGGCTATGATATCCAAGAAAGAACCTCTTAGACTTCCACCTTCATGTGAGTGTAAACAAAATTTTCATTGTAAAAAGAACCTAGAAGACATTTTACAAAATATACAACTCATCATCGAAATAGGAGTGTATAAACTGAACTTTGGGACTTTACCTTTGAATTGATTAGTAAATGTGTTTTGTATAAGCATATATTTCATTCTGTACTAAGAAGCAGATAGTTTCGGTAAATTATTCTGTGTCTGTGAATTTTATATGTCTGTATGATTATGTGGAGTGTAGGTTTTTGAATGCCTTCTGTCTCATTCAACTTTCAATTCAGTTCAGTTGCTTAGTCATGTCTGATTCTTTGTGACCCCATGGACTGCAGAATGCCAGGTTCCCTGTCCATCACCAACTCTCGGAGCTTACTCAAACGCACGTCCATTGAGTTGGTGATGCCATCCAATCATCTCATCCTCTGTCGTCCCCTTCTCCTCCCACTCTCAATCTTTCCCAGCATCAGGGGCTTTTCAATGAGTCAGTTCTTTGCATCATGTGGCCAAAGTATCAGAGTTTCAGCTTTAGCACCAATCCTTCCAATGAATATTCCGGGCTGATTTTCTTTAAGATGGACTGGTTGGATCTCCTTGCAGTCCAAGGGACTTTCAAGAGTCTTCTCCAACACCGCAGTTCAAAAGCATCAGTTTTTTGGTGCTCAGCTTTCTTTATAGTCCAATTCTCACATCCATACATGACTACTGGAAAAACCATTACTTTTACTAGACAGACCTTTGTTGGCAAAGTAATGTCTCTGCTTTTTAATATGCTGTCTAGGTTGGTCATAGCTTTTCTTCCAAGGAGCAAGGGTCTTTTAATTTTATGACTGCAGTCACCATCTGCTGTGATTTTAGAACCCCCCAAAATAAAGTCTGTTACTGTTTCTATTGTTTCCCCATCTATTTGCCATGAAGTCATGGAACTAAATGCCATGATCTTTGTTTTCTGAATGTTGAGTTTTAAACCAACTTTTTCACTCTCCTCTTTCACTTTCATCAAGATGTTCTTTAGTTCTTGTTCGCTTTCTGCCATAGTGTGGTGTCATCTGCGTATCTGAGGTTATTGATATTTCTCCCAGCAGTCTTGATTCCAATTTGTGCTTCATCCAGTCCAGCATTTCTCATGATGTACTCTGCATGTAAGTTAAATAAGCAGGGTGACAAAATATAGCCTTGATGTACTCCTTTCCCTATTTGGAAACACTCTGTTGTTCCATGTCCAGTTCTAACTATTGCTTTCTGACCTGCATACAGATTTTTCAACAGCCAGGTCTGGTGGTCTGGTATACCCATCTCTTTCAGAATTTTCCAGAGTTTATTGTGATCCACACAGTCAAAGGCTTTGCCATAGTCAATAAAGCAGCTGCTGCTGCTAAGTCATGTCAGTCGTGTCCGACTCTATGCAACCCCATAGATGGCAGCCCACCAGGCTCCACCTGATCTGCCTCTTGAGAAATTTGTATGCAGGTCAGGAAGCAACAGTTAAAACTGAACATGGAACAACAGACTGGTTCCAAATAGGAAAAGGAGTACATCAAGGCTGTATATTGTCACCCTGTTTATTTAACTTATATGCAGAGTATATCATGAGAAACTCTGGGCTGGAAGAAACACAAACTGGAATCAAGATTGCTGGGAGAAATATCAATCACCTCAGATATGCAGATGACACCACCCTTATGGCAGAAAGTGAAGAGGAACTCAAAAGCCTCTTGATGAAAGTGAAATGGAGAGTGAAAAAGTTGGCTTAAAGCTCAACATTCAGAAAACGAAGATCATGGCATCCGGTCCCACCGCTTCATGGGAAATAGATGGGGAAACAGTGGAAACAGTGTCAGACTTTATTTTGGGGGGCTCCAAAATCACTGCAGATGGTGATTGCAGCCATGAAATTAAAAGATGCTTACTCCTTGGAAGAAAAGTTATCACCAACCTAGATAGCATATTCAAAAGCAGACACATCACTTTGCCAACAAAGATTCATCTAGTCAAGGCTATGGTTTTTCCTGTGGTCATGTATGGATGTGAGAGTTGGACTGTGAAGAAGGCTGAGCGCCGAAGAATTGATGCTTTTGAACTGTGGTGTTGGAGAAGACTCTTGAGAGTCCCTTGGACTGCAAGGAGATCCAACCAGTCCATTTTGAAGGAGATCAGCCCTGGGATTTCTTTGGAAGGAATGATGCTAAAGCTGAAATTCCAGTACTTTGGCCACCTCATGCAAAGAGTTGACTCATTGGAAAAGACTCTGATGCTGGGAAGGATTGGGGGCAGGAGGAGGAGGGGACGACAGAGGATGAGATGGCTGGATGCATCACTGACTCGATGGACGTGAGTCTGAGTGAACTCCGGAAGTTGGTGATGGACAGGGAGGCCTGGCGTGCTGCAATTCATGGGGTTGCAAAGAGTCGGACACGACTGAGCGACTGATCTGATCTGATCTGAGGCTCCCCTCCCTAGGATTCTCCAGGCAAGAATACTGGAGTGGGTTGCCATTTCCTTCTCCAATGCAGGACAGTGAAAATGAAGTCACTCAGTAGTGCCCGACTCTTCACATCCCCATGGACTGTAGCCTACCAGGCTCCTCCGTCCATGGGATTTCCCAGGCAAGAGTACTGGAGTGTGTTGCCATTGCCTTCTCCCCAATAAAGCAGAAGTAGATGTTTTTCTGGAACTGTCTTGCTTTTTCAATGATCCAATGGATGTTGGCAATTTGAGCTCTGGTTCCTCTGCTTTTTCTAAATCCAGCTTAAACATCTGGAAGTTTGCAGTTTACATACTATTGAAGCCTGGCTGGCAGAATTTTAATATTACTTTGCTAGCGTGTGAGATGCGTGCAGTTGTGCGTTAGTTTGAGCATTCTTTGGCATTGCCTTTCTTTGGGATTGGAATGAAAACTGACCTTTTCCAGTCCTGTGCCGACTGCTGAGTTTTCCAAATTTGCTGGCACATTGAGTGTAGCACTTTCATAGCATCATCTTTCAAGATTTGAAATAGCTCAACTGGAATTCCATCACCTCCACTAGCTTCATAGCAATGCTTCCTAAGACCCACTTGACTTCACATTCCAGGATATCTGATCACCATCGTGGTTATCTGGGTTATAAAGTTCTTTTTTATATAGTTCTTCTGTGTATTCTTGCCACCTCTTCTTAATATCTTTTGCTTCTGTTAGGTCCATACCATTTCTGTCCTTTATTGTGCCATCTTTGCATGAAATGTTCCCTTGGTATTTCTAATTTTCTTGAAGAGATCTCTAGTCTTTACCGTTCCATTGTTTTCCTCTATTTCTTTGCATTGATCACTGAGGAAGGCTTTCTGTCTCTCCTTGCTCTTCTTTGGAACTCTGCATTCAAATCTGTATATCTTTCCTTATCTCCTTTGCCTTTCACTTCTCTTCCTTCCACAGCTATTTGTAAGGCCTCCTCAGACAACTATTTTGCCTTTTTGCATTTCTTTATCTTTGGAATGGTCTTGATCACTGCCTCCTGTACAGTCCATAGTTCTTCAGGCACTCTATCAGATCTAATCCCTTGAATCTATTTGTCACTTCTGTATAATCATAAGGGATTTGATTTAAGTCATACCTGAATGGCCTAGTGGTTTTCCCTACTTTCTTCAATATATATCTGAATTTGGCAATAAGGATTTCATGATCTGAGTGAACCACAGTCAGCTCCTGGTCTTGTTTTTGCTGACTGTAGAGAGCTTCTCCATCTTTAGCTGCAAAGAATATAATCAGACTTATTTCTGTATTGACCATCTGGTGATGTCCATGTGTAGAGTCTTCTCTTGTGTTGTCGGAAGAGGGTGTTTGCTATGACCAGTGAATTCTCTTGGCAAAACTGTTAGCCTTTGCTCTGCTTCATTCTGTACTCCAAGGCCAAATTTACCTGTTACTCCAGGTATTTCTTGACTTTCTCCTTTTGCATTTCAGTCCCCTGTAATGAAGAGGACATCTTTTTTGGGTGTTAGTTCCAGAAGGTCTTGTAGGTCTTCATAGAACCATTCAACTTCAGCTTCTTCAGCATTACTGGTCGGGGCATAGACTTGGATTACTGTGATATTGAATGGTTTGCCTTGGAAATGAAGAGAGATCATCCTGTCATTTTTGAGATTTCATCCAAGTACTGCATTTTGGACTCTTTTGTTGACTATGATGGCTACTCCATTTCTTCTAAGGGATTCTTGCCCACAATAGTAGATATAATGGTCATCTGAGTTAAATTCACCCATTCCAGTGCATTTTAATTCACTGATTCCTAGAATATCGATGTTCACTTTTTGCTATCTCCTGTTTGACCACTTCCAATTTGCGTTGCTTCATGGACCTAACATTCCAGGTTTCTATCCAGGTTTCTTTACAGCATCAGTTGCTTCCATCACCAGTCACATCCACAACTGGGTGTTGTTTTTGCTTTGGCTCCATCCCTTCATTCTTTCTGGAGTTATTTCTCCACTGATCTCCAGTAGCATATTGGGTACCTACTGACCTGGTGAGTTCATCTTTCAGTGTCCAATCTTTTTGCCTTTTCATACTATTCATGCGGTTCTCAAGGCAAGAATACTGAAGTTGTTTACCATTCCCTTCTCCAGTGGACAACTTTTTGTCAGAACTCTCCACTGTGACCTGTCCGTCTTGGGTGGCCCTACCCAGCATGGCTCATAGTTATATCCAACTCTCTTTGGAATAAATTAAATAAGCAACTCAGGAAGTAAAAAGGCAATGGAAGAAAATACATGCATGGTTCTCTCTTAAAGAGTTGACCTTAATTCCTTAATGAGAACTTGAGTTTGCTCGTTTGTTTGTTTTTTTTTAGCCACATTGTGTGGCTTGTGGCATCTTAGTTCCCGGAACAGGGATTGATCCCTGACCACAGTAGTTGAACGTGCCTGAGTTCTAACCACTGGACCACCAGGGAGCTTTGAACTTGAGTTTTCTTTTAGCATACATCCCTTGATTTATGAACTGTGGGGTTACATTAGTTCTGTTATTTCTCTTAGTGATGCATATAAATTTTTAGATCTTGCAAATAATCCTATCTCAAATTATTTTGAAATTTTTGTCCATCTTATTTTGCCAGGACATAAAAAAAGGTAAAGCTGATAATACAGAGATTCCTCTGTGCTTTCATTCCCAGCATATAAAAGTTGTAGTCACGTGGTTTGTGTGTATGTGTTCACATATGTGTATGTAAAATAATTGGAGAGGAACATGTTAACAAATTAACACAATCTGTTATTTAAAGTCTTGGGATTTGACTTTTTCATTTTCTTAACATTTTAAAAGGTATTTTTTTATAATAAATAAAAATGAAAGTGGAAAAGTAAGTCAGACATTAATTTGAAAATTACTACATTAAAATTTGAGTAGTAAGAAAAAAAAATTGAGTAGTATTCTTAATTTATTACATTTAATTCACTCTAGTAATGGTAATTTAATCACAGTCTAGAGTTTTTATGGGTACTTAATCTGTTCAAACAAACATTTTGAATATTTGAGGAATTTAAAAATATTTGTTCTTAAGATACATAATGGTTTTTTGAGGGAGGTGAGGGGGTTATTGAGTTTGATTATCATATGTTAGAAATAAGAAGCAAGTTCCGCCTTGAAACCTACTATAGTTTAGTTTTCCCTCTTTCTCTTCTTTGCCCTCTTCCTTCTTCTCCTGTTCAGTCCTCTGTTTATCTCTCTTATTACCCTTTGTATATTTTGCCTGTTTCCTGATAGATTAATTCCAGGTGACTTTGATCAATATGCTAAGCACTTGTGATATTATTTATATAGTTTTGTGTGCTTTTTTATAAGAAGTAGGAACTTTAGCACATAAAACTTACTTAGAATTCCTTCTGAAAACTTCTAATTTTCCAGTCTACTATCACCAAAAATAGAGGTTGGCCTTGCATTTTTTAAGTGGTAACCTGAATAGTCAGTGGTAGAATTAGACTGGAAAAATTTGAATATTTGCAGAGAAAATGTACTTTTAAACCAATATGCTAAACCACAAGGACCTGGAGTTCTTTCCTTTGAGCTGTACATTTACTGTTTGTGCTTCTGAGCTGAAGTGAAACAGACTGTATTCTATAATATCAAACAATAAAAATGTTTGACTGTTTTCTTTCTCAAAGAAACTTTTTGTTTATAAGGCACAGTTATATCCATTCATAGGCCTTGGGACTATATATGTGACTATATGTGAATGCATAATATCCACAGGACAAATACTTCTTTGGAAGAAAACAAACAAAATTCTGTATGATCTGTGAACATCAGCTTTTTTCAAGGATACTCAGAGTGTACCCTCTTCCCTTTTAGGGTCTCTTTATCTTAAAGAGAGAGAAGTAGGACAGGTGATTATCACAGCTTTGGATATTTGGCTTAACTTTAGTAATAATAAGTATTGATTGAGGTTTTATCATGTACCAGACATGCATTGGAGAAGGAAATGGCAAGCCACTCCAGTGTTCTTGCCTGGAGAATCCCAGGGACGGGGGAGCCTGGTGGGCTGCTGTCTATGGGGTCACACAGAGTCGGACACGACTGAAGCGACTTAGCAGCAGCAGCAGCAGCAGACGCCATACTGGTACATAATAAAAGGGAAGATCAGCGTTTCTAGGCTTCCCTGGTGGCTCAGACCGAAAAGTGTCTGTCTGCAATGCAGGAGACCTGGATTTGATCCCTGGGTTGGGAAGATCCCCTGGAAAAGGAAATGGCAGCCCACTCCAGTATTCTTGCCTGGAAAATCCCACGGACGGCAGAGGTCCGTGGGGTCGCAAAGAGTCAGACACAACTGAGCGAAGGGAAGAAACACCATACTAGGCACTTCCATTATATGCTGCCCTCACAAAGCTGTTTGAAATAATACTAAATCTCACTTCCCAGAAAAATATGGAAAATTATTGTACTTTGTTATAGTATGTGATCACCTCTGTTAGGAGCTCCCCCTTTCAATTTTGGATTTTTAGGTAAAAAAACTCAGTGAGAACTAATGGGAAGAATACAGATAACCAGTACTAATGAGAAATTTTAGAAATTTGAAAATAAGAGAAATACTAAAAACAAAAGAAGAATCACCATAATAACATAAATGATAGTACCAAAAGTAGCATGTAGAGATCCAAGTATACTAAAGCTTAGTATGATGTTTATCTTTCTTCAATGATTTTTCTTATATTTAGATAGAATTGAAGAATATTTAATCAAAGAAATTAGATTTAACAAAGTAACTTAATTGCCCAAGGTAGAAATATAAGCTAGAATTTTTTAATATTAATGGAGCCTGGCAAGCATGTAAATTGTAAATATTCTTACATTATAAGTCTCAAAAGCTTTAATAAACCAGTTTAACCATTAAATATCATAGGAAAATAAGGCTTATAAAATCAAAAGTTGTTAAGCTATAGACTTGTCCTTATGTATATATTAAAATAAGGGAAAATTAATAGTATTTTTAAATAATTAACTTCAGAAAAGCAGTTTTTCTCCCAGTCTTTTAATGTGAATAAGTGACCTTGCTATGTGAATAAAAGAATTAAGAAAATGATAAAAACTGAGTTCAACCATATAATAAATATTTATTGACCACCTACTCTGTGCCAAGCACTGTGTGAGGCATTTGGTATACATCAGTGGGAGAACCACGTTCACTGCCCTCATGGAACTTAACGTTTCCATGGGGAGGCAGACAGCAAACCTAGTAAGTAAGTATGTCAGGGAGTGATGAACGTAGTAAGTGAACTATGCAAAACAGTAGGGCGTTGGGAAGAGGGATGGGACGGATAACCAGGCTACAATTTTAAATAGGGAGTCAGGGTATGCCCTCATTAAGAAGGTGACATTTAACCCAAGACTTGAAGGAGATAAGGGAGTCTAGTCAAAGAACTGGCCAAAGAACCCTCCAGGAGAAAGGAACTGTCGGTGCAAAAGGCCTCAAGGTCAGAGCACCTCACAGATTTGAGAACAGCAAAGTTGGACAGCAGTGAGCAAGCAGGGGAGAACATTAGGTATGAGGGTAGACAGGTAACAGGTAAGAGTGATACAGATTCTGTAAAGATTTGGGGTTTTATTCTAGAGTGAGGTGAGGTACCATTATACAGTTTTTAGCAGAGGAGTCATGTGACCTAACTCATGGTTAGAAGAATCAGTTTGGATACTGTGTTGATAATTGACTATAGGAGGGCAAGGACAGGAACAGAAACGATTTAAGAGGCTATTGCAATAATCCAGGAAAAAAATAATGGTGGTTCAGACTAGTGTGAAAATAGTGAGAGAAAGTTACATTCCTGTTAGACTTTGAAAATAGAGCCCACAAGATTTCCTGACAGTTTGGATGCGGAGTGTATGAGAAAGAGGAGAGTCAAGAATGACTACAAGGTGTTTTGCATTATCGATTGGAAGGGATTAGAGTTGCCCCCAGCTGAGATGCTTCTGCTGCTGCTGCTGCTGCTAAGTCGCTTCAGTCGTGTCCGACTCTGTGTGACCCCATAGATGGCAGCCCACCAGGCTCCCCCGTCCCTGGGATTCTCCAAGCAAGAACACTGGAGTGGGTTGCCATTTCCTTCTCCAAAGCATGAAAGTGAAAAGTGAAAGGGAAGTCGCTCAGTCGTGTCCGACTCTTCGCAACCCCATGGACTGCAGCCCACCAGGCTCCTCCGTCCATGGGACTTTCCAGGCAAGAGTACTGGAGTTGGGTGCCATTGCCTTTTCCGTCAGCTGAGATGAGGAAGGCTGAAAATTGAGCTGGTTTGGGGGATGGAGGCAGATTAGAAGGTCCATTTCGGACTTGTTAAATTTGAGATGTCAGGCAGGCATTTGGACTAGAGCTGTAAACTTGGAAGTCATTAGCATGTAGATGAAAGTAAATCTGTGCCCATGAAACTGGATATATGTTGCCATGGGGCATCATGTTGCAGTGGGGCATCAACAAGGCAGCAAAGGTAACTGAAAACTACGTGTCTCACGACTTTGCCTGGCGCCAATATTGCTTATAGCCCAGTCCTTCTCACCAATTAAGGACTAAAATCAATTCTCAAGAGATTGGGGACTAAGTAATATACTATATGTGAAGTAGTAGGCATTCAATAATTGTTTCTTTTCCTTTCATACATTTCACCATTTAAAGGAAAATGCAGCCTAAAGGTAGGCTGTCTGCATCTAGCCTCTTCATTCTTAAGTAGTGTTGGTCTGGGAAAATTATGAATGAATTACACTCACCTGTTTTACTAGAAAATGAGGCTATTGGATTACTAAAGCATAAGGCAAAATACAGGATAATATTACGCTGAATGTGAAAGCTGAAGAGAAGAATATTCAAAGGATAACAGAAAATCAACCTGTATTCCCTTAGTTACCAGTGGTTCTTATACTTCATGGCACACTGGAATTATTTGGGCATCTCTTAAAAATATTTATATCTGACTTCTACTCCTAGACTTTCTGACCTACTTGGTATGGCATATAAGCTGGGCATCAAGGGTTTTAAGATCTCTACGGTGGATGTAATGTGTAGCAAAGTTTGATAACTATTGTGATATACAGGTTTTTATTTTTTTCCTAATGGAACCATCACTAATACTCACAGTATTCAAATTTCATTTTATAATTTACTTTTTTCTTTGCTGGTACTAAAAATGAAAGCAACTCTCAAGAAAAGGTCCTCTTAAGGGCATTATGCTAAGGGAAATAAGTCAGAGAAAAATACTGTATAATCTCACTTACATGTGGAATCTAAAACCAAAAACAGAAAACTCACAGAGAACAGATTGGTGGTTGCCAGTGGCAGTGATGGGGAGTGGAGTGAAGGGGTGAGAGGTAGTGGGTGGGGGAAATAGGTAAAGGGAGTCAAAAGGTGTAAGCTTTCAATTATAAAATAAGTCATGCAAATGTAATGCACAACATGGTGACTATAGTTAATACAACATTGTATTGTTGAAAATTGCTAAGAGAATGGATCTTAAAAGTTCTCATCACAAGAAAACCATTTGTAACTATCTATTTCTGCTTTATTAACTATGCCAAAGCCTTTGACTGTGTGGATCACAATAAACTCTGGAAAATTCTGAAAGAGATGGGAATACCAGACCACCTGATCTGCCTCTTGAGGAACCTGTATGCAGGTCAGGAAGCAACAGTTAGAACTGGTCACGGAACAACAAACTGGTTCCAAATAGAAAAAGGAGTACGTCAAGGCTCTATACTGTTACCCTGCTTATTTAACTTATATGCAGAGTACATCTTGAGAAATGCTGGGCTGGAAGAAGCACAAGCTGGAATCAAGATTGCCAGGAGAAATATCAATAACCTCAGACATGCAGATGATACCACCCTTATGGCAGAAAGTGAAGAGGAACTAAAAAGCCTCTTGATGAAAGTGAAAGTGGAGAGTGAAAAAATTGGCTTAAAGCTCAACATTCAGAAAACGAAGATCATGGTATCTGGTCCCATCACTTCATGGCAAATAGATGGGGAAACAGTGGAAATAGTGTCAGACTTTATTTTGGGGGGCTCCAAAATCACTGCAGATGGTGATTGTAGCCATGAAATTAAAAGACTCTTACTCCTTGGAAGGAAAGTTATGACCAACCTAGATAGCATATTCAAAAGCAGAGACATTACTTTGCCAACAAAGGTCCATCTAGTCAAGGCTATGGTTTTTCCAGTGGCCAGAAGAAAGCTGAGCGCCAAAGAATTGATGCTTTTGAACTGTGGTGTTGGAGAAGGGACTCTTGAGAGTCCCTTGGACTGCAGGGAGATCCAGCCAGTCCATTCTAAAGGAGATCAGTCCTGGGTGTTCTTTGGAAGGACTGATGCTAAAGCTGAAACTCCAGTACTTTGGCCACCTCATGCAAAGAGTTAACTCATTGGAAAGGACTCTGATGCTGGGAGGGATTGGGGGCAAGAGGAGAAGGGGACGACAAAGGATGAGATGGCTGGATGGCATCACCGACTCAATGGAAGTGAGTTTGAGTGAACTCCAGGAGTTGGTGATGGACATGAGGCCTGGCGTGCCGCGATTCATGGGGTCGCAAAGAGTCGGACATGACTGAGTGACTGAACTGAACTGATGGTGATGTTAAAATAGAAAAAAGGGAAGGGGAGAGCAGGGGGTCAATGGGGAGAGAAGGGCCTTAAGGCAGAGTAGAATAAACGAGCCTGCTGTAAATCATCCAAATGAGAAGTTATGGTCATAATGTGTTGTAGATTCATGGCAGCTATTCACCTGGCTATTTATTTGTAGTATGTGAAAAAAGTGAATGTGTTAGTCTCTCAGTCATGTCCAACTCTTTGCAACCTCATGGACTGTAGTCCCAGCCCAGGGATCAAACCTGAGTCTCCTGCATTGCAGGCAGATTCTTTACAGCCTGAGCCACCAGGGTAGAAGAGCCCCAAACTGGAGGCAGCTGTGATGTCGTGATAGCTGCGTTAGATCTGGAGTAAGAAGACTTGGAGTGAAATCCTAGATCTTTTGCTTTTTATCAAAGCCATGGTGGGCAATTCATTTAACCTTCCTGAAATTCAAATTTCTTTCTCCCTAAATGAAAATGAGCAAAGCTATTTTCTGTGGTTGTTTTAATTGTTTTTAAAAGCTAATGTATGTGAAGGTAAATTATAAAGAGTTATATTAAGATCCTAAAGAATTATTATTTGAAATTAACCTCAGAAGTGACATGACATTGCAAAGTGTAATGATTTCCTGTAAGGGGATAGATGTTTTTTTCCTGTATTTTTTCACTGATTTAAGAATGGAACTCTGCAAACAGTAAATGCTATTGAACTTACATTTGGCAGGGCAAGTGTTATTTTGTATTTATTTCTCATACAGTGCATTGTGCTGTGCAGTGATTATAGTCACCCAGTTGTGTCTGAGCTCCTCTGTCCATGGGGATTCTCCAGGCGGGAATACTGGAGTGGGTTGCCATGCTCTCCTCCAGGGGATCTTCCCAACCCAGGGATCGAACCCAGTCCTCTCACATTGCAGGTGGATTCTTTACTGTCTGAGCCACCAGGGAAGCCCATACAATGCATTAAATAGGGGGGAAAAAATGAACTTTGGACACAAATGTTGTCACTTATCAAATCTCTGTCAGTAGGCATGTTCCATAACTTAGGTTTCTTTTCTCTTTATATTGGGGATAATAATATCTACCTTCCAGGGCTGATGGAAGTATTCAAGTGTAAAGCACCATGTGTAAAGCACCATGTGTAAAGCAAATTCAAGTGTAAAGCACCATGTGTAGTGACTGGCACAGTGTTGGCAGGAAATGTTAATTTTATCCTTTCTTCCCTCCATGAGTATAAATCTTGGGATAATAATTTTAAAATCTGAGTACTAATTATTTCTCAGTAGCCAAAAAATCTTAACTGTCATTTTTGTTTTGCTGATTTCTATGTCATTTTAAAATGACACCCCTCTCCCAAACCCTTGCCCTCCATGAATGCTTTGAAAAACATGTTTGTTTTGTATGCTTTTTCAGATAATAAAAAGAGCCATTTTACCATTAACTTTTTTTCTTTTCTTAAGGTTTACACCATGGGTAGCACAAAGGAGAAGAGTGATGGCACAAAGGAGAAGAATGACAATTACAAAGACGATCTTCTGCTTAGGATGGGACTTAATGATAATAAAGCTGGAATGGAAGGATTAGACAAAGAGAAAATCAACAAAATTATAATGGAAGCCACAAAGGTATGTTTCTTCTTCCTTTCAATATCTTTAATTTAGTAACCTTTTTACTTTTTAAAAAAAGGAAATTATTAAGTTCTTGATGACACTTTAAGTATTTAAATATATAAAATTGTTAAGCTCCAGTGCATGTAGAATAATCTCTCCTTTCTCTGCTAATGCTTTTGCATTCTGCTTGGTACTTAACACGCACATAGTATGCTTGTTAAAGCAAAATAATGTGTGTCTTCTTTTTCAGCCCTTTTTTCCCACCTCAAGAGGAGAATACTACAATTGCAGGTTTTTTTGTTTTTGTTTCAGTTATATCTTGGAAGTCTTTCTGTATAAGAAAGTAAAGATCTTCCCTCTTTTTATGCCTGCATAGGTGGATATACTATGATTTATTGAACTAGCCAGAATCTTTGTTAATGAACATATAAGTCATTTGCAGTCTTTTCATCTTTACACATAATACTACAGTAAATAACCTTGTATTTCATAACTTTATTACATATGTGCAAATATAACTACAGGAGAGATTCCCTGAACCAAATACAGATAGCTTGAAAGGATATACACATGTGTATTTTTCAATGAATTGCTCAATTGCCCTCCTTATTAGTTGTATCAATTTACATTTCCACTGCCAATATATAAGAATATATTGAATCCATACCAACACAGTGTGTTACTGTACTTTTGGATTTGCCAGTCTTCAGTAATGCAATGTAGTGTTAATTTATGTTTCTCATCCAATTTCAAAATGTTTGTAAGATACCATTAAAAATACAAAGATAAGTAACATACTAGAGTAAAATATCTATTTGCAAAACACACATCTATTAAAGGACTTATATCCAGAAAATATGAATTATTCTTACAGCTCATTAATGAGAAGACAACCCAATCAAAAATGTGCAACACATATAAATAGACACTTTACTAAGGAAGATATAAGAATGGCTCATGAGAAGATGTTCAACATTAGTGATTAGGAAAAAGCAAATTAAAACTACAATGAGGGACTTCCCTTGTGGTTCAGTGGTTAAGAATCCTCCTTCTACAAATGCTAACAAGTCTGAAAGGGGAAATTAACAGTAACACAATAATAGTGGGAGACTTTAATACCCCACTCACACCTATGGATAGATCAACCAAACAGAATTAGCAGGAAACACAAAATTTAAATGATACAATGGACCAGTTAGACCTAATTGATATCTATAGGACATTTCACCCCAAAACAATGAATTTGACCTTTTTCTCAAGTGCACACATAAAATTCTCCAGGTTAGATCATATCCTGGGCCATAAATCTAGCCTTGGTAAATTCAAAAAAATTGAAATCATTTCAGGCATCTTTTCTGATCACAGTGCAGTAGGATTAGATGTCAACTACAGGAAAAAAAGTATTAGAAATAAAAACATATGGAGGCTAAACAACATGCTTCTAAATAAGCAACAAATTACTGAAAAAATCAAAAAAGAAATCAAAATATGCATAGAAATGAATGAATGTGAAAACACAACAACCCAAAACCTATGGGACTCACTAAAAGCAGTGCTAAGGGGAAGGTTCATAGCAATACAAGCATACCTCAAGAAACAGGAGAGAAATCAAATAAATAATCTAAGTTTACACCTAAAGCAACTAGAAAAAGAAGAAATGAAGAACCCCAGGGTTAGCAGAAGGAAAGAAATCTTAAAAATTAGGGCAGAAATAAACGCAAAAGAAACAAAAGAGACCATAGCAAAAATCAACAAAGCTAAAAGCTGGTTCTTTGAGAGATAAATAAAATAAACAAACCATTAGCCAGACTCATCAAGAAAAAAACAAAGAAGAATCAAATCAACAGAAATGAAAATGGAGAAATCACAACAGATAACACAGAAATACAAAGGATCATAAGAGACTACTATCAGCAGCTATATGCCAATAAAATTGACAACTTGGAAGAAATGGACAAATTCTTAGAAAAGTATAACCTTCCAAAACTGAACCAGGAAGAAATAGAAAATCTTAAGAGACCCATCATAGAGAAGAGCTAACACCTATCCTAGACATTACTTTGCCCACAGAGGTCCGTCTAGTCAAGGCTATGGTTTTTCCAGTGGTCACGTATGGATGTGAGAGTTGGACTGTGAAGAAAGCTGAGCACCAAAGAATTGATGCTTTTGAACTATGGTGTTGGAAAAGACTCTTGAGAGTCCCTTGGACTGCAAGGAGATCCAGCCAGTCCATTCTAAAGGAGATCAGTCCTGGGTGTTCTTTGGAAGGACTGATGCTAAAGCTGAAACTCCAGTACTTTGGCCGCCTCATGCAAAGAGTTGACTCATTGGAAAAGACTCTGATTCTGGGAGGGATTGGGGGCAGGAGGAGAAGGGGACGACAGAGGATGAGATGGCTGGATGGCATCACTGACTCGATGGACGTGAGTCTGAGTGAACTCCAGGAGTTGGTAATGGACAGGGATGCCTGGCGTGCTGCAGTTCAAGGGGTCACAAAGAGTCGGACACGACTGAGTGACTGAAGTGAACTGACTGAACACCTATCCTACTCAAACTCTTCCAGAAAATTGCCGAGGAAGGTAAACTGCCAAACTCATTCTGTGAGGCCACCATCACCCTAATACCAAAACCAGACAAAGATGGCACAAAAACAGAAAACTACAAGCCAATATCACTGATGAACATAGATACAAAAATCCTTAACAAAATGCTAGCAAACAGAATCCAACAACATACTTAAAAAATCATACATCATGACCAAGTAGGCTTTATCCCAGGGATGCAAGGATTCTTCAGTATTCACAAATCAATCATTGTGATACACCACATTAACAAATTGAAAGATGAAAGCCATATATTTATCTCAATAGATGAAGAGAAAGCCTTTGACAAAATTCAACATCCATTTATGATAAAAACTCTACAGAAAGCAGGCATAGAAGGAACATGTGTGGTGTGTGCTTAGTCACTCAGTCGTGTCTGACTCTTGCGACACCATAGACTTTAGCCTGCCAGGCTCCATGGGATTCTCCAGGCAAGAATACTGGAGTGGGTTGCCATTTCCTTCTCTAGGGGATCTTCCTGACCCAGGAATCAAACCCAGGTCTCCTGCATTGCAGGCAGACTCTTTACTGACTGAGCGACGAATAACTCAACATAATAAAAGCCATATATGATAAACCCACAGCAAGCATTATCCTCAAAGGCGAAAAATTGAAAGCGTGTCCCCTAAAGTCAGGAATAAGACAAGGGTGCCCACTCTCACCACTACCATTCAACATTGTTTTGGAAGTTTTAGCCACAGCAGTCAGAGAAAAAGAAATAAAAGGAATCCAGATTGGAAAAGAAGAAGTAAAACTCTATTTGTGGATGACATGATCCTCTACATAGAAAACCCCAAAGACACCACCAGAATATTACTAGAGCTAATCAGTGAATATAGTAAAGTTTTAAGATATAAAATTAATACACAGAAATCCCTTGCATTCCTTTACACTAACAATGAGAAAACAGAAAGAGAAATTAAGGAGTCCCACTCACCATTGCAATGAAAAGAATAAAATACTTAGGAGTAAATCTACCTAAAGAAACAAAAGACCTATATATAGAAAACTAAAACACTGATGAAAGAAATCAAAGAGGACACAAATAGATGGAGAAATATACCATGTTCATTGCTTGGAAGAATCAATATAGTGAAAATGAGTATACTACCCGAAACAATCTATAGATTCAATGAAATCCCTATCAAGCTACCAACAGTATTTTTCACAGAAGTAGAAAAAATAATTACACAATTTGTATGGAAATACAAAAAACCTCGAATAGACAAAGCAATCTTGAGAAAGAAGAACAGAACTGGAGGAATCAACCTGCCTGACTTCAGACTATACTACAAAATTACAGTCATCAAGACAGTATGATACTGGCACAAAGAAAGAAATATAGATCAATGGAACAAAATAGAAAGACCAGAGATAAATCCACACACCTATGGACACCTTATCTTTGATAAATGAGGAAAAAATATACAGTGGAGAAAAGACATTCTCTTTAACAAGTGGTGCTGGGAAAACTGGTCAACCACCTATAAAAGAATGAAACTAGAACACTTTCTAACACCGTACACAAAAATAAACTCAAAATGGATTAAAGATCTAAATGTAGGACCTATAAAACTATAAAACTCCTAGAGGAAAACATAGGCAAAACACTCTCTGACATAAATCACAGCAAGATCCTCTATGACCCACCTCCCAGAGTAATGGAAATAAAAGCAAAAATAAACAAATGGGACCTAACTAAACTTAAAAGCTTTTGCACGATGAAGGAAACTATAAGCAAGGTGAAAAGACAGCCTTCAGAATGGGAGAAAATAATAGCAAATGAAGCAACTGACAAAGAATCTCAAAAATATACAAGCAGCTCATGCAGCTCAATATCAGAAAAATAAACAACCCAATCAAGAAAATGGGCCAAAGAACTAAACAGACATTTCTCTAAAGAAGACATACAGATGGCTAACAAACACATGAGAAGATGCTCAACATCACTCATTATCAAAGAAATGCGAATCAAAACCACGATGAGATACCATCTCACACTGGTCAGAATGGCTGCTATCAAAAAGTCTACAAACAATAAATGCTAGAGAGGGTATGGAGAAAACAGGATGCTCCTACATTGTTGGTGGGAATGTAAACTAGTACAGCTACTATGGAGAACAGTGTGGAGATTCCTTAAAAAACTGGAAATAGAACTGCCTTATGACCCAGCAATCCCACTGCTGGGCATATACACCAAGAAAACCAGAATTGAAAGAGACACGTGTACCCCAGTGTTCATCGCAGCACTGTTTATAATAGCCAGGATATGGAAGCGACCTAGATGTCCATCAGCAGACGAATGGATAAGAAGGTTGTGGTACATATACACAATGGAATATTACTCAGCTATTAAAAAGAACACATTTGAGGTTCTAATGAGGTGGATGAAACTGGAGCCTATTATACAGAGTGAAGTAAGTCAGAAAGAAAAACACCAATACAGTAGATTAGCACATATATATGGAATTTAGAAAGATGGGAACGATGACCCTATATGCAAGACAGCTTAAGAGACACAGATATAAAGAACAGACTTTTGGACTCTGGGAGAAGGTGAAGGTGGGATGATTTGAGAGAATGGCATTGAAACATGTATAATACCACATGTGAAGTAGATGACCAGTCCAAGTTTGATACATGAAACGGCACTCAAAACAGGTGCACTGGGACAACCCAGAGGGATGGGATGGGGAGGGAGGTGGGAGGGGGGTTTGGGATGGGGGAACACATGTACACCCGTGGCTGATTCATGTCAATGTATGGCAAAACCCACCACAATATTGTAAAGTAATTAGCCTCCAATTAAAATAAATAAATTAAAAAAAAAAAAGAATTCACCTTCTAATGCAGGGGACACGAGTTCAATCCCTGGTTGGGGAACTAAGCCCAACTATAGAAGCCCATGTACCACAACTAAAGAAGCCCCCTGCATGCCACAATGAAGACCCAATGTAGCTAAAAAAAAACAAAAAAAAACAAAAACCACAATGAGATACATTCATAGTATTATAGCCTAGAATCACTGTAATAAAGACAAACAGTAACATATTTTGCAAGGATATGGAGAAATTGGTATCCTCATACATTGCTGGTAGACTTGTGAAATGCTTCTGCCATTTTGGAAAACAGTTTTGCAATTCCTCAAAGGGTTAAGTAGGGAGTTGCCATGTAACACAGAGATTCCACTCCCAGGTACATATCCAAGGAAGATGAAAACATGTGACCACATAAAATATGTACACAATTGTTCATTGCAGCATTTTTCATGATAGCCATAATGTAAAAATGATCTCAGGGTCCATCAGTCTTATAAATAGGTAGACAGTATGGTCACTGATGGAATGATAGATGATTTTCTAAAAGTTACTTTCTATATTTTATTTAATGGCTAATATTAAATATTTAAAAGTACTGTTTACTTAGAACAGACTACTAATTATTTCTCCATTAAAAAAAATGATGGGTTTGTTTGAGATTAGCAGAGAATTGCAGCTCAAAGACTGCAGCCATAGTAAGCCACATGCAAGTGCTCAGCAAAAATAAAGAGAACTCCTTCCAAGAGGAGAAAAGGAAGTTGGCAAGGGTATATAGTAAACAGAGGCCATTACTTTTCATTGGCTGAGTTGTTGCCAGGAAAGTCTTTGTTCTTTTTGTTGCTTTCTGCTATCATCGAAGGGGGCCAGAACTCCCTCTTCTGATCTCTGAGTATTTAATTGAGGTTTCTGTTAATTTTTTACAATGATTTTTCAATGAACATAAAGGAGATAATTGATGACCCAGCTGACTAAGTGATGTGCCCAGAGGATCCCACCTAGGATATGCTCTTATTTCCCAAATGCAGATCTATACTCATCTTGGAGAGTTTGTGCTGTGCTTACTGCCTCACAACAATCTTGTGATTTAGGTAACTATAAGTTCATTTTACAGATTAGGGAGCCTGAGGCATAATAAGATGAACTTTAGGGTCACCGAGCTAGTAAGTAATGGAGGTAAGTTTTGAATTCAAGCCATTCTCTTTCTAGAGTCTGTCCTCTTAGCCATCAGTTCACAGTGATGCTTTCCTTCAGCCCTTTCTCTTACGCTATGCATTCTTTTCCTACATTAGGGATCCAGATTTTATGGAAATGAGCTCAAGAAAGAAAAGCAAGTCAACCAACGAATTGAAAATATGATGCAACAAAAAGCTAAAATTACCAGCGAGCAGCTAAGGAAAGCACAATTACAGGTATTAATTCAATTGCTAAATATAGTAGGAGCTGGTAGAATAATAATTGGTAGTTAAAATGCATCATGGTCAAATTATAACTGAAAACAAGGTGAAACGTAAATGTTTGTTACATTGTAAGGGATAAAAATGTAACAAATGTGCATACAACTTTGTAAAAATTGCTCTATGTTTTTACATAAAGAACCACACCTAAGTATTGTCACCTCTATTAGAGTAAATGGAGCCTTAGGTTAAGTAACTTACCCCCTTTCATATGACAGGTAGTTGCCAGAGCTAGGATTTAATCCAAAGCGTTTGTTCTTTTTATTATATACATACGTTGCAGCTGGAAAAGGCCCCAAGTTAAATGTGACATGTTTTTTGAAAAACTAATTTTTCAAAAAAGATTTGGGGGAACATGTTAACTAATTAAATTTGAAAGTACTTTGAAATGTAGTTGTGTTACAGTAAAAGTCACGTAAATGGTAGAATGCCAAATGTACATGAATTTTTAAGATAAAACACAAGACTTCTAAAACTTTGGGGTCGTTTGGCTTCTTTGGCATCTTTGGGGAATAAATGCTTAATTTCCTGTGGTATTACAAGTTCTTTCAATAGAAAAGTTTGAGAAGAGCCAGTCAATAAGGCATTAGGTGGTAGATTGAGAACTCAAGGCAGTAAAACTAAAGTTTACATTTAGAGAGTTTTACCCTCTATCAAAATCTGATTCAGTTATACAAAGTACTTTAAGCTATAACATAGCAATAAAACTAT
Source organism: Bos indicus x Bos taurus (assembly GCF_003369695.1). Taxonomy (NCBI): domain Eukaryota; kingdom Metazoa; phylum Chordata; class Mammalia; order Artiodactyla; family Bovidae; genus Bos; species Bos indicus x Bos taurus. Next base: position 743,957 of record NC_040085.1, read on the forward strand.
AACATTAATCAAGTGTGCTATAAAATTCTTCTCATGATGGGAGTTCAGATATTATAAATTTTGTTTTCTTTACCAAACTAGTATGTCATTTTTTTTGGACATATGCTTTCCTAGAGCACAAGCTAGTTTTTGATCTTCTGTGTTAAGTAGTCTGCTATCGTGACTGAAGATAATTTGTCAAATCATTTTTAGTGTTTCGTGGCAGCTCAGCCTATGGAGGTACATGACATTGTGATGATCGTTGGTATTTGTGTATCTTTGCACTCTTGTCCTGTTATTTTCACCAAAGATTGTACCATTTTACATTTTCAACATAAAAATGCTGGTTTCCTCACATACTTGTGTAAAACTCAATTTTATCAACTTTATCAGTCTTTTAGTTTTTGCTGATACAATGTCCAAAATATTATTGTTGTTTTAATTTGCCCTCCTTTGATTACAACAGAGAAAGAATGTCTTTTCACATGTAAGTTAGACATCAGTATTTCCCTCTTGTGGGAAGAGCCTCCGTTATTCTGTTAGGATATAGGCTAAATAACTGGCACAAGAGACCCTAAAATATAATGGTTCAAATAAGTTTATTTCTTTCCCATATTATAGGTTAAGTAGTCCAGCTGCTCTGGTGGTTCTGATCACCATAGTAATTTAGAGACTCAGGTTCTGTTATACATTGAAAGAAACAAAAAGGAGAAAACTTAATTTGAAGGAAAGTAATTTGCTATTAAGCAAGTGAAAGAGAAGTTACACGTGTTACCTTTTTTTTTTTTTTTTAATACACGTGTTACCTTAACTCACATTTGAGTTTCATGGCCACACCTAAGTGCAAGAGAAGCTATAAAATATATTCTCTAAGTGAGTAGCCATATGCTCAGCTGAAAATCTATTACTGTGGAAGGAAGAGAATAGATTTCAGGGTTCAACTGCAGTCCAAAGCAATATTCTTTGCTCACATTTCTAGAGTTTATTACTCCTCATTTATAGATCTTATTGTATGCTGCTGCTGCTAAGTCCCTTCAGTCGTGTCCAACTCTGTGCGACCCCATAGACGGCAGCCGACCAGGCTCCTCTGTCCATGGGATTCTCCAGGCAAGAACACTGGAGTATTGTATAATAAATATTTTTTTGTCTGTCACTTGTAAAGATTTTTCTAATATGTACCATGTAATTTTATTTATTGAATGATAATAACATAGTTTAATGCTCCCCCTCACCATTCTTCTTTAGAAAAACATTTTCTTTTCATCCATTGTTTTTTTATACAAGATTAAGCATTATTTCCTCAAGTTGAAAAGAAATTCCATTCCGTCCAAAGTAACACTGTTTTTAAGTTGATGTTACTCCTTAGGCAGTTTAGTTTCTGGAACTCTTTTTTATTTATAGCCCACAAATATCTTTAATAAAGTTTTAAAGATGTAATACCTGGGAGTGGCATAGCAACGTCTTGCTGTTTATACTACTTTTAAAACTCATATCCTTAAACATGCTAATAATCTGAAGAAACAGAGAATCCCTTACATTGTGTAGCGGAACTTCACGTTTTGTTAATGGTTTTAGTTGACTATTCCATGGGAGGCTCTGTGACATCTTTTGCAAGGGAAATGGCAGGAAGTGTGTTTTTTGTTGATTGTAAAATTGTTTCAGTTTTTGAGCTTCCTTTAAAAGAAGTTATATAAGTGGGAGGGGATTGAGGAAATCCTAAGAAGGCTAGAAGATCTGAAAGAACAGAGAGGTTTTCATGGGAAACGTGTTTCTGTTTTGAAGTAATGAAATTTCCAAATAGTATTTTATTTTACTATATTTTATTATATGTAATAGATATTTTATTATATGTAATAAGTAAGCTCTGAAGGCATAAACTCATCTGATGTTTCTTCAGAACCTTAAGTATCTCTACCCAATCCCATCCTCATTAAACTTCTTAAAAGCATAATCATTTTTATAGCTGTCAAAGCATCTTATTGTAACTTGGGCTCATGGATCAAATAGATAAGCATCCATGTTATATTAAATGGCAACTACTCAGTAAATCAGTGCATTTTGACCACTTTAACAGTTGATTTGGAGAACTCATATTTATTCCACAATTTTTAGTTAATACTAAGTTAAGAAAATGAAAAACAGTATTTCTGAAGTAATCTCCTAAATCTTTTAAAAATAATTTTTAAAATGTAAATAAGATATAATATGGATATAAAATATGCCACTAGAACTCTATTTGAGCTTATTTCAGTGTTAAATACTTTTAAAAAAATTTTGTTTTAGGGAAGTATCATGATATAATGGAAAGAGTATGGGCTTTAGAGAAACCTGATTTCCAGGTTTAGTTCTAACATTTACCAGTTCTATGACTTAGAGCCAATTACATAATCTTCCTCAGCTTTAGCTTCATATATAAAATGGGGATAAGTATCCTCTCAATTAATTTGAACAGTAGGTGAGTTAACATAAGCATTTTGCATATTACATATAATATAATCAGCAAATATCATTTCTACCTTAAAAACTATAGGTAATATCACTAAGCCCTTACCGTATCCCTAGATAAATGCTTTACATGGGTATCTCTTTTAATTCCTTCCATCTTTTGAAATTGGTTTAGTCTCTCCTTCAGTTCAGTTCAGTCACTCAGTCGTGTCCGCCTCTTTGTGACTCCATGGACTGTAGCACGCCAGTCCCTCTTTACAAATAAAGTAAAAATGAGAGGGGTTGAGTTGCCCACTATCATTTAACTAGTAAGTGGCAGGGCCTGAGACCCAAACAAAGCGCTTACCCACTGTGACACACACTGGCCCTGAGCTGTAGCAAGAGGGACGAGGTACATGTTATATACTCAGACTTGGAAGTCATTCAGAAGGAAAAATGGAGGGAAGGAAACCATGAATGAGGATTTCAGCAGATGAAACTGGAAAAAAGCAGTGGTGTGCATTTGGTAGATGTAGAAGAAAAGAGTTCAGACAAGGGTGACCAATGAGAGATAGTAAAGGAAAGTGGAATGTGTGAGTCATTCAGTGGCGAGGTTTCCTTTTGGCAACTGTACACTTGCTGTAAGCACAGAAAGACAATAGATTGTTCAAGAAACTGTCAGAGGATTAACTTGTGAGTCTAAGGAGAGGTGTTTTTTTCCCTCCATTTGGCTTGCTTTCTATTTATTGTCTTCTTCCTTTTCAGTGTTTCTGGGTTAAGATATTTCAGATGCTGCTCCCTTATACTCAGTCGACTCAATTCTTAGGCACGTTTTCTGGGTTAATCTACCCTTGTTTTTATTAGTCTCCATGATTTGTTTACATATTTTTAATGTCAGGATGTTATTCTCTATTTTAAAATTGAAGTACTGGAAGAAATAGTTATTTTAAATCTGGATGATAAATTGGAATAATGTTAAAAAGTTCTAGTTATTAGATGTAGTGTCTCACTGCATGAGATCAGGCTTCTCCAAACTTTTTCTACAAATGCTATTTTCTCTTTTTAAATGAGATATATATAAATTATATGTATGTAATAAGTGTATATATATGTTGTTCAATGCTAAATCATGTCCATATATAAAAGAATAAAGTTTATACTGATAAATATAAAAGGGTATATAAGTCTCTCTTCCCTTTCTCTTTTATGAGGAATTTATTTGTATAGTTGCCATTATTTATTTTCAGGTTGCTAACCTTTAAGATTTACATTCTCAGTAACTTTCACAAATCAGTAGAGCATTGTTAGCTGTAGCCATCGTACTGTACCTTAGACCCCAAATCTTATTCATCTTTTTTTTTAACTGAAGTAGATCAGTCGGCCTATAACACTGTGTTAGTTTCAGGTGTACAACATAGTGTTTTGATTTTTGTATGTTACAAAATGATCACCATGATAAGTCTATAGTTACCATCTATCATCATATTCCCCATGTTGTACATTTCATTGTCCTGACTCATTTATTCTGTAACTGGAAGTTTGTAGCTTTTAATCTCCCAATGAGGAAAAAATTTCATAGCAGATAAGGTCTTTCTCCTGATGGAACTCACAATTTAGAATCTAGTACGGTAAGTGCCATGATAAGAGCAAGAAAACAAATAAGGGAACGTTGAATTCTGTGGCACAGAGGACAGAGATCCAGTTGTCATTGAGGGATGTCTGAGCCAATCCTTGAAGGGTTGGTGTCAGAACTAGGAAGGGCATTGTACGCAGAGGAACAGCCTGAAGAAGACACAGAGCAGCTAGGTTATTCAGTGAGTTTTAGGCTAAACAAGGTTGGATCCTCTAGAAAGCCTCACTGTGGCTATTGGAGACAAATATGAATCAGACTGATTGTTTATAAAAGAGGAATTGCAGTTTTTTGTTTGTTTTCTCAGGGGTTTTTTTGTTTGTTTGCTTGTTTGTTTTTGGTTTTACTTTTTCTAAAATGATTTTTAATTGGAGGATAAAGGAGTTACGGTTTTAACTTGTACCTAGGAATTAACTAGTGTCACTATAACATTAAGAAAGAAGACCTTGAAAAGAAAATTTCTGCAGAATGAAAACAAGGTAGAAGTCAAACAAGGGGGAAAGCCTCCATTATATGCCCCTGAAAGTCTCCACCTTTTATAAAACCTACTCTAGGGATTGTCACATTTCATTCAGAGCTCACCCCACTTGCTTATTTCTGGCTGCTTTTCTCTTAATTTTTTATTGCTTTGTTGTGAAGTTTTCCAGTGATCCTTTTATGAGTTAAACTTGCATTTGTTAAAGTTGGGCCGTGTGCCAGACACACCTCCATGCTCTTCATGTGATTCTGTTTCATTCAGTAGCTTTCTTCTCTCTTCTCTTCATGATTTTACTCAGTGGTCTTACTGACTTCCTTATATGTTACTAGATTAAAATGGTCACATAGCCACCCTCAGCTGCAGAGGAAGCTAGAATATTGTATATTTAGCTTTTTCAGCCTGCACAGTAGATGCCACAAAAACGAAACACTTGGGAATGGGTATGTTTGCTACATAAGCCCTTTCTCACTGCCCTATTCTGGTTATTTCTTTCATTTCTCTTTCTTCTTTCTTATCAGTCCAACTGTTTTTCTCTAAAGAAACAAAATTGTTTAAACATCAAAATTTCTCATTGTTATTCTTGAAATTTCATGAAAGAATAAATCGTAAATTAAATTTTCAATTTTGATTCAAATAGACTACCAATTATCAAATTTTAACCTTAAAATAGCAATTCTACAGAGGAAATGTTTACATCATGCCTTAAGACAATCAGTTGTACAGTACTATTCAACATAAACATCATATGCCAAAGAAATATAATCATTTATTGTACATTTCCTTTCTTAGTATTTTAAGACATTAATATTATGAGTCAGATGGAAGTTGTTTATTTTACCTAAACAGAAGCTTTTAGTTACAGTAAGTTTTCCAAATTTATAAAGCAGTAGAATTATTTGATATATAAGCAGTTGGAATGCTTTATTCATTCAGTAAATATTTATTAAGTACCTGTTATGTACTTGTGGGTATTGAAAAATGAAAGAGTTGGTAGGGAATGATATTTGAGAACAGACTGCCTATGCTCATGGAAATAAAAGCCTAATGAACAATAATCAAATATACATAGATAGGTATGGGAATGGGTAGATGAGTGGCTGGCCAGATGGATGGACAGAGACAAACAGACACCTACTAAAAATAAGATTAGTGTTGGGACTTCCCTGGCAGTCCAACAGTTGGCAGTCGGTGCTTTCACCACCATGGGCCTGGGTTCAATCCCTGGTCAGGGAACTAAGATCCCACAAGTGGAGGTGGGGGAAAAAGGTTAGTGTTAGGATTACTGGTGTTTCGATATTCTATTCCTAAAATGTGTTAACCTTTTAAACATTGAGGTTGACAGATTTGCAGTGGAATTGGAGCAGAGCCGGGATCTGAACAGCACCATAGTGCACATTGACATGGACGCTTTCTATGCAGCTGTAGAAATGAGGGACAATCCAGAGCTGAAGGATAAACCCATTGCTGTAGGATCAATGAGTATGCTGGTAAGTAGGTAAGATTGGAGACAAAAAAGAAGTTTCATGACATATTCATATTCAAATAATCGGTTCATGAAGGGAAAAGACCTTATTAAGTTCTACGAGTTCTATCAGAATATTTTTCTAGGTGTTTTATAGGTATTCACTTACTGAATCCTTTCAACATCACTTGAGGTACACATTTTTATTTCCGTTTGACAGATAGGAAGACAAATTCAAAGAAGTGTTTTATAATGTTCCCAGTGTTATCGATTCAGTTCAATTATGTCCAACTCTTTGCGACCCCATGACCTGCAGCCCACCAGGCCTCCCTGTGCATTACCAACTCCTGGAGTTTACTCAAACTTATGTCCATTGAGTTGGTGATGCTATCCAAACACCTCATCCTCTGTCGTCCCCTTCTCTTCCCGCTCTCAATCTTTCCCATCATCAGGGGCTTTTCCAGTGAATCAGTTCTTCCCATCAGGTGGCCAGAGAGAGTACTGGAGTTTCAGCTTCAGCATCAGTCCTTCCAATGAATATTCAAGACTGATTTCCTTTAGGATGGATGTACTCTGCATATAAGTTAAATAAGCAGGGTGACAATATACAGCCTTGACGTACTCCTTTTCCTATTTGGAACCAGTCTGTTGTTCCATGTTCAGTTCTAACTGTTGCTTCCTGACCTGCATACAGATTTCTCAAGAAAATGTTATAAAGCTGGTAAATGATAGAGTAGCGTTTTATCTTTCTGTTGCAAATTATATTTTTCTTAAGTAACTGTTCTAGTTAAAGAGAATTGAAAAAGAAAAAGAAATGTTATGCTAAAGCAGAAATTTGCAAACAATGGCCTACAGGCCAAATCCAGCCTGCTGCCTTATTTTGTAAATAAAATTTTATTGAATACAGCATTGTAAATCAACTGTATGTGCGTGCTTAGTGGCTCAGTCGTGTCCGACTCTTTGTGACCATATGGACTGTGCAGCCAGCCAGACTCCTCTGTCAATGGAATTTTCCAAGTTAGAGTACTAGAGCAGGTTGCCATTTCCTACTCCAGGGGATCTTCCCAATCGAGGGATTGAACCCACATCTCTTGTGCCTCCTGCATTGGCAGGAGGATTCTTTACCACCGTGGCATCTACTCCAATAAAAATTTTAAAAAATTTTATTGGAGCACTCACACCCACTCATTTATTATTGTTTCATTAAAAGAGCCGAGTTAGTAATTGCCACAGAGACCATATGATCTGCAAAGCCTAAGGTGTTTGAACATTTACAGAATAAGTTTACCAACGCCAGTTTTGGAGTAACATTTTTTATTTAATATAAGTACTGTAACTAAGTAGTTCTTTCCATGACTTTGCATTTCTGTTACTGTGTGGCTTTTCCTTATTGCCACCCTCACCATAGCAGGTAAAAGTGACCAGAATAGCTGTGTGTAGCCAAAAATGTGTTGGGAATTAGAAATAGCAACTGAAATAGATGAGTTTGGTTAAAAAAAAAAAACACACAAGAGAAATAAAGAAGGTTCTTCCTTGTTCTAACTCTTTTCAGTGCCTTCGATAGCTATTAACATGATTCCTGAGTTGTTGTTTTATTATGAAACTACAGTCTGTTTGTTCATTCTCTCTACTCCCACAAGTATGTAGGCAACTGACAGTCCTGCTTCTAAAATAATCTTTATAGGAAAGTATACTCCCCTTTCCTACAAATCATCAACTAATACTTGAAAAAAAGTATTCAACGTTATTAAGAATACATATCACCGTGTTTTTATGTGAAATTATGCACATGAACCCCTTTAGTACTTAGTGAACGTTCATTTGGGCTCATGCTTCTGTAATTTGAGCAGAGTACAATGGGGAGGGTTTGTTTATCCCACTTGGGGTCGGCTAGGACTTTACCTGGAGCTGAAGGATCCCAAATGGCTTCACTAACGTCCCTCCAGCTATGAGCTTTCCCCTCCACATGGTGCTTTCTCCTCCACATGGTCTTAAATCCTGTTAATAAGATCTCTGTAATCTAACACGAGATCTTCACATAGTTGCTGGACCCCACAAAAGCAAAGGCAGAAGCTGCAGACTTCTTTATGCCTAGGTTTCAGGACTCATATAATGTCACCAAATGACATTCCTTTGGTCAAAGCAAGTCACAACACTAGTCTCTTGGTAAGAGGAACTAGAACCCACCTTTTGACAGGAGGAACTGTGAAAGATTGTGACTGTGATTTACAATCCCCCACAAACCTAAAAGTTAAAAGACATCATATATAAAATTGTTTTTCTACTCTACTGTAGATCTAGCTTTTTTAAATATCAATCCCAATAGATTTCTTCATATTAACATTTAAAGCATTGGTTTGTCATCCAAGTGCTGTCTGCATTTTCTGTTCCAGAATGTTGACCAAGGATTAGCATAGTTTTGATTACTATCAAGATTCTTTAAATGCCACTTGAAAACTATAAATGGCAAATATATTATCATTTCTGAAATACCCTTTCATTTGGTAGATTTTGTTTTACATTCTTTGAATTTTCAGGGATTCCAGGGATTCCATTTGTGATTAATTTTTTCTAAATGGTACTGTGGCCTACCACATTAGCCTAGATTGTTGCCAGGTATTTTCATCAACAGGATTTAATAATTAATGTTTTCCTGTTTACTCTCATAATTGTTAAGTGCCATCTCCTAGTTAAAATGTGTTCACCAAAAAAGGTATTCCAGCCTTAAGAAATGCAGCTTAATTTTAAAAGTTCTTTTGTGCTTTAATCATTTCATGTTTGAGACTTCATTTAACTGACCATATATTACACCATATATTTCTTTTTTTTGTAGATGAAAAATTTCCCAAATCCCAAATAGAGCAAATTCTAAATCCATACTATTATACTATACTATTACTTTATATACTTTTACTTTCTGTAACTGCTATACTGTTTGTACTATATAGCTTTATACTACTGTAACTTTTAAGTAACATCTCCCTCTATCATCTAAACTTTTATATGTACTGTATTACAGATATTCATTAAAGCCAATGAAGTTTAGTTACTTGAAATGTAAAAGAACCTTTTTAATAGCACAGTCTTGCTTTTTACCTCATGTCACATTATAAATATGAGAAAACAGTGGGAGAGGGTCGTGGTACTATACCATGATACGACAAAGTCAAAAGCTTGATTTGAGACAGTGGCCTATAAAAGAAATGTCTTTGAATTGAAAATGCACATCAGTAATGTGTTTCTTTTGAAAGCATCGATCAATATGTCAATTTTGGTTTGAATGTTTTTTCCTATGTGGTCCACTTTCTTTCAGTCTACTTCAAATTACCACGCAAGGAGATTCGGTGTTCGTGCAGCCATGCCAGGATTTATTGCTAAAAGACTCTGCCCACAGCTTATTATAGTGCCCCCAAACTTTGACAAATACCAAGCTGTGAGTAGAGAGGTAAGTCTGCTATCTCACTCCTACTTATAGCCTCTTGTTGATTTCGCGTCATATAGAGAGACAGGTCCAAATACCATAGCACATCAGAATCTATCCTTAGCTTATCCCTGTAAGTCTCCTTTCTCCCACTTCCTCAGCTTATGTATTGAATATTGAGCTGCATATATGTCCAGACTATACCCTTATATTTCCCAGTTTTTGTTTTTTGGTTTTTTTTTTTTTTGCTTTTCCATGTGTTTTCTCATCTGCATAGAAAATTCTTATCTCCCCAGAAAACCCTGAATTACCTTAATTATAACCTAAATTAACTTTAGCTATTTTTCTGTTAATGTCCAATGTACATTTTCTTCTAGAATCACCTTATATTTATAATCTACAGACTTAATCCCATAACATTAATTCCAAGCTCTTTTCTTTTTTTTTTTTTTATTCCTTTATTTCTCATGTGTTCCCCATCCTGAACCCTCCTCCCTCCTCCCTCCCCTCTGGGTCGTCCCAGTGTACCAGCCCCAAGCTCTTTTCTAAGTAAAATTTTTATCAATGTTTTTTAACAAAATTAACTTATTTTGATTAGCTGCTCTCCTGGCCCCATAATCTAGTGAAGGTGCTTATGAGCATTTAATATCCCGAAAACCATAATCAAAGAAAAAGGGGAATAGTCTATTGCTTTGAAGAGGATCTCCGAAAAATAGAGATTTGGTTATTCACGAAAGTTGCCTAAAGTGTGATATATGAAAAACTGTCCTTTCCTCTAGTTTTGGTAATAGCTGGACCATCATGCCAGTGCTAAAACTTAAGTCAGAAATTGAAATTTTAGTGTATGATGTCAAAATATGTTTAGACTACTGTGGCAAAACGCACCGTGTTAAAGACTGCTGTCTGAATCGAAACACTTAAAAACTCCAGCCTCACACTTACTACCATTTGGTCATGTAAACTGTCTTTAGAGTCACTCTTCTTATTTGTGCTCCACCTCATTTCTCCTGGAAATGAAAGCTCCCCCAGATTAAAATTATATTCCACCCCAATTTTTTTTTTAAGTTTTTAACAATTCTTTCAAAAACCAGTCTGTGGAAACAAGTGCTTTGGTGCCTGCATCTGCAAAGCTGGTAGGGAAGGGGAGGCATTCACATGGGTTACCGTGTTGTTGTTGAGTCCTGTCTGACACTTTTGCAACCCCATAGACTGTAGCCCGCCGGGCTTATCTGCCCATAGGATGTCCTGGGCAAGAATACTGGAGTGGGTTACCATTTCTTTCTCCAGGAAATCTTTCTGACCCAGGGATCAAACCTACATCTCCTGCATTAGCAGGAGGATTCTTACCACTGAGCCACCTAGGCTTTTAATACTAATAAGTTTGAAAATCCTTCAAAGACTTTTAAGTTCTGCTTTAAGTCAGTAAAACTTCTGGCAGCATAACAATGAGAACCAAATTGTTTGAGTTCCCTTTAGTCATTTACATAAGTTAGAGAAATCTGTCTTCAAATTTGAACAGAATCTAACTAGTTTATTTGCAGATGACAAGTGGGTTCTTATCTGTAAATGAACTACAGTACAGATTCACTGACAGCAAATGCGTTCATATTTATGGCTTGTTTAAAAGTTTAAGAAAAAGCCATTTTTGTTTTCTCCAAAAGAATGAAGTTGCTGTAACTGTTCTCCAAGCCTTGGTACTTCGTTTTTACTGGAGCCTGTCTATTTTTGTTCTTGAAGAAGTATCTTATGTAAAGGAAGTTAGTGAGTACTCATTGTCTCCAGAGGACACTTCTCATTCAGAATCATCTTAGTTGGCTGCCAACGACTGACTTTCCAGTTCCATTTTCATGAGAAAGATTCCATCTGAGCACATTGTAAAAATGATTTCTTCTATAAGAACAAAGCTAATTAAGGTGCTTTCTGAGTAGAGCTTGGCCAAGTTTTTTGTCACATTTTCTAAAATTACCTTTGATTCAGCTGTTCATAGTTATATTAAGCCAAAAAGCTTTCTTTTTATAAAACATCTAAAAAGATTTTCTCATGATACCACAGACAGCTTTAAAACACTAGATGAAACATTACATATTTCAGCAAATATGTTTTTCTAATATATATGTTATTTTGGCAACCATTTCCTTTAATTTCAGCTAATACTTCAGTGGTTAAAAAACTTCATAGTTTCATATAATAAAATTATCTTCTATAAAAGGCATTTCTGGAATCATACAGAGATTCTGATGTCTTTACATATTTCTTTTATTCCAAGATGCAACTCCAGACTTTTCCCCATCATTTAATATAGTCATAGTACAGTTTTTGTCATCTTTTCCATTCTGAATCCTGGCAGCTGTTTTGTTTTCTGAATGGATACATGCATTATTGAGTGGAGTTTTATAGATATAATTAATTGAAGTAGAACCACTTTCTAAAGCAACATAGTACCTTCATGTAAGATTATTCCTTTTTAAAATGAACAAAAAAGGTCAGAAAAGGAGAACAAGATCCTATTGTTCCCACTTCAGCTAAAAATTATGTTGCTTAACTTTTTCTCTGCCTATCGGAATGATGTTAAACATGTTCCTTTTGAAGGTTAAGGAAATCCTTACTGATTATGACCCCAATTTTATGGCCATGAGTCTTGATGAAGCCTACCTGAATATAACAAAGCATTTAGAGGAAAGAAAAAATTGGCCTGAGGACAAAAGGAAGTATTTCATCACAGCAGGGAACTCTCTAGAAAACGGTAAGCAATTTATTAGAATGATCAGACTTTAAAAAAAAATTATTTGGATTAACCAGTTAGCAGACATAGATGTAGGACTAGATATATCTTTATTATGAAAAAGTATTAAAAATGAAAATCAGAAACTTAAATATACCAGTGGGATTTCTGAGATAAATGTCACTTTTAAACCGAATGAAATTCTTAAATCTCTAGACTTTGAGTGTGCAGAGTCCCTACCCAAAGTAATTTCATAGCAGCTTTTTCCTAAGATCTAACCTAACTGAGGATTGGATTGCATTGAATCTGAGGAGGTTCTCTGTTTAAGGTAGCCTTTGGTTGTAGCTGTTAATAATAGAAAATAGACTTTTAAAAAAAATTAGTCTCAAACATACTAAAACATTGAATGGGATTTTTTTCCCCTTTATTTGATAGATTTTCCATAATCTGGTTACTGTGATTACTGTTTTTAACCTTGCCAAAATTAGTAATTCTCCAATTCCCTTCTTTGCCTTAGACCTTATTTTGACTCTTTTTCTATATAATGAAACAGAAGTTTTATGACCCTAAGGGTTTTTTCAAATGGGACCCTTATCATCTATCCAAAACAATGCCAAAAAACATGCAGATAGTACATGTACTCTGTCAACTCTCTGTTTGAGGTGGGATTACTTCAGATGCTAGCGCTGCCCTGGACCCCTGGGCAAAGTTCACCTGGATGAAAAGGTAGAAATAGAGGGTTTGCCTGAAACCCACAGCCACGTTTCATGTGCACAACTCATTAACTGCTTCAGAGGGGACAGGCTACCATGGTTTGGGGCTCACATCTTAGGAGCAAATTTAATATGGACATCAAATCATAATTTTATCACCTTGCTTAGAGCTCTAAGGTCTCTCTCTTTAAGGGAAACATTAAACAATATAAGCAGTAAACAGTTTCTGGATGTAGAGTCTTGAAGCAAAAGGTGTTTTGCTCTTAGTAGAACTTGTTTGGGGAAGTGACACACAAAGCCTGAGATTGCTTAAAATCTTACTCTATTCCTTAACTTTTCACAAGAGAAAGGAGGGGAACCATTAAATATCAATAGTTACATTGAATCACTCCCTGAGGGTCTCCTATATTCTTGGTGTGGCATGCTCAGTCGTGTCCGACTCTTTGCAACCCCATGGGCCTGCCAGGCTCCTCTGTCCATGGGATTTTCCAGACAGGAATACTGGGCTGAGTTGCTGTTTCCTACTCCAGGGGACCTTCCGACCCAAGGATCAAACTTGCGTCTCTTGCGTCTCCTGCATTGGCAGGCTGATTCTTTACCACTGTGCACCTGAGAAGCCACCATAACAATTACTTTCACAATAAGTTATAAAAAAGTATATCGGGGCTAAGATAAGTGTTTTTATTCCCTACTAATGTTCTTTTCATTTACTGTACATCCAAACTCATTATGAGGATGTGGATTTTTAATATCTGTCATTCTTAATATGTATCTATGTACTTTCCTCTTCATGTATTTCATATTCTTAAGCAATTTAAATAGTTTAGCTTTTTTTTTCATATCTAAGTCCCTGTGGACTGGCCTTTCAGGCGTGTCTGATTTCACATTATGCCAAGAGAAGCTTTCAACAGTGAACTGGAGTCATGGCAGGTGGTTGACATAGCTTCCTCTAAAGTCCAAGGCATTTGTCTGTTGTTTGCCCCTTTTCTAAAAGGTGCAGTTTTGGAAAAGTATTGTTAACTACCATGTCTAGATAGAAATAAAATAATGATAATAATTTTATGTTTATTCTCTCTCATAAATCTGGATGGTGCTAGCCAATATAAAAAACTAAAATACTGTACCGAATACTTTTTAGCACCTGCCATCCAGATGGGATCTTTAGTATTTCAGATTATCAGAAACCTTAATTTTGCACTTTGATCACCTCAGATCAAAGGGGCTTATAAAGATATTTCTTTCAGCAAGCAAATGAGAAAGCACTAGTGGTTGGTTGCAGAGCCAGGCCTCACAGAGAAGTAGACACCATTGAGCAGTGACTGAACGATGAACCTGGACGGCAGGCTTTGCTTTCTGTCATAGTGTTCCATAGTCAGCGCCTCCCCTGAGGATGCTGTGACAGAAGCTGGCGGTATAGAACATGGCAGAAGAGGTTGCAGAAGCGGGCTGTGAACGTTTCTTCCCAGACCTGCAGGTTTGCCATAGCTCTTTACCTTGACTGCTACATGTCTAGGTGGGGAAAGTGTCCAGGTAGATGCCATTTCAACTGTGCCACAGTCTTAATCCCCTGTGAATTGCTCTGTATTTCAAAACCAGATAATGGAAAATGAACTGAAGTACATAAATAACAGCTAATTTATAATTTGAAAATAAGGCTTATTTTGTAGTGGCCTGGGAATTCAGATTTGGAAAATATCTCTGACTTAATTCATATTACATATTTAAAAATTTGATACTAATCAGGGGTCTGTCATATTATTTGTGTTATCTGTAAACTCTAAAAAACCAACTTCATTTTTTAAGTATAATGCATTTGTTTGTGTCTTGAAACTAAAAATTTAATCTTTGCTTCTGTATGTACCTTAATTTGGAAAATGTTTATGTGTAACAAAATTATGAGCTGGAGGGAGTTCCTGGGTGGTCTCGTGGTTAGGATTCAGTGCTTTGGCCGCTGTGCCCCAGGTTCAATCCCTGATCTGGGAACTGAGATCCCACAAGCCACATGGGGCCGCTAAAAATAAAAAAGAATTATGGAATGTATCAGAAAGCTCTGTTGTTAATCTTGTTTTTATAAATTTTACACTTAAACCGATTTCTTCTCCATTAAGCCCAGAAGGTAAAGTTCATGGATTTGTTCGTGAGGACATTTTTAGTATTGGTATAGATTTAAATGTATTTCACAGTTTAAATTCATTAAAAACGCAATAAAAAAAGAAAAAAAAAAAAGAGGTAATAACCAGATTAGTATTTTTGATTTACTTTTTAATAATATTAGTCTACAGCCCTTTGGTAATAAAGGCTTCTCACCCTTAAACTTGGATCATTGTTAATCTGATTAGACCTTAAGAATTTATATATTTAACAAAATATAACTTCCAAAAATAATTTCTATTTATTTCAAATGTGCTGTTAGTAAGAGTGATACTTTATTAAAAAAAAAAAAAAAGTCAAAATTAAAATCAGCATCTGAAAGAATAAAATTCAGATTATTTTAACACTTGGAAAGTTCTTCCATGAATGAAGAAAATGATAAGGGTTTTTTTCTCCCCTAAAAATAAAATCTATCTTTCAGGCATAATTACTCTAGATTGCCTAATGCCTTTTCCTTATTCTTAAATTCTAACTTAAGGTTCTTTTTTCTCCTAGAGATGAGCAAAGGGAAAAAAACTTTTTTTTTTAAAGAAAAAAGTACTGTGAATCTAATTCCAACTCTAGTTTTCAACTAATTTTCTTCAAAAATTAGTGAATTTTACGTAAGGTATTTCTTTTTAAATTGTTTACAATGGAAATGGGTGACATTCTTTTTAAGAAAAGCTTAGAATCAGTGTTTTCTTTGTTGAACAGTTAAAAATATAAATGATAATATTTCTGACCTTGGTTCTTAGAAACAAAACTAAATGAGATTTGTTTTGTCTTTAAAAAGATTGACAGAAACATAATTTATAAAGTATGTATTTCTTAGGATGAAGATGAATTACTGTTCCTGTTTACGATTTAGATAAACCAGGAAAGGAAGTTAATGAACTGAGTGAGCATGAAGGATCCATCTCTCCACTCCTTTTTGAAGATAGTCCTCCTGATTTGCAGTCCCCAGGAAATCCTTCCCAAGTGAACTTTGAAGAGCCAAATAATCCTCAAATACACCAAAACTCAATTGTTTTTGGAACATCAGCGGAGGAAGTGGTAAAGGAAATTCGTTTCAGAATCGAGCAGAAAACAACACTCACAGCCAGTGCAGGTACTTAAAAGGATATTGGTGGTTCTAAAAACTTTCAGACTAGCTAATTCAAATGTAATATTAGTAGTTTCTCATTATAAAGTGTATAGTTAACAAATTTTACTTGGCCATTTTTTAATTAACTTCTGATAGTTTACCTATTTAGAATGCTGTGAACTATAGATAAATGGGAATTAAGCAGAAACATCCATGTGTCCAAAGCAAAAACTTACCATAAAGCTCGTGTAGCTATCTTTTTCGAAACATAAAATATATTTTAATTGGTTTTGGACATAATACTTTATCAGTTTTCCCTTTGAAGACTTAACAGTACAAAAAAAGGGCCCAGCTGACCATACAAGGTATGGACAAGACAGAAAAAAACACCAGCAAGCTGCATAGCAATCTAGGATCATCTGGTAAAGGGAAAAAGAGCTTTCCATATGTCAGTCACTCATGAGGATAGCTCTGAGTCTTAGTGCAGAAACAGATATTCATGAAGACCCTAGATTATTTTAACAAAGCCATATTATAATTGGGTTAGTCTTTTCTTCCTATGGCAAAGCATGAGAATAAGTAATAAATTGTAGAATGATGTGTATAAAAATTGAAATAAACTATTTATTATATTTGAATATACCTATTTCTAATTATCTTAATTATTAAGACACCTAGAAATTATAAAACACCTCTCTGAAAAGTGGTGGTAATTTGCTTTGTGTGCATATAAAGTATGCACACATTTCATTATCATTGTTTCAAATATACTAGAAACCAGAATCTTTGATTTTTTTTTCTTTATTTGGGTAATCTATACAAAAGATCTTTTCAAAGAGAAAGCTTTCATCCTAAATTATATTATCAATCTTTTCTATAAGACAGACTGTATTCCTACTAAATATAGTAGGAAACTAATATTATCACTTAAACTCAAAAATTAAACTTTAAGATACCATGGAGATTTAAATATTCCTCATTTCTGCTGCCACAGTAACTAATACAGTTTCCTTTCCTGAAACCATAGCAAGCCTTGGGGAGATAGAGAGTAATCAAATGCTATTTTTAAAGTAGCATTCCACATAATTTCAGATTTTTGTTTTTAATTTTTTTATGTATTGTTATCACATGTTTTAAAATTATACACATCATGTTCTTTGAGTCATTGGAGTGTTCTTCTTTAAAGGCATTGCACCCAATACGATGTTAGCAAAAGTATGCAGTGATAAGAATAAACCAAACGGACAATACCAAATTCTACCTAACAGGCAAGCTGTAATGGACTTCATTAAGGACTTACCCATTAGAAAGGTGAGATTTTATATGAAATGTATCCTCTATATATACCCTCTGATTTCTGAAGAAATAGTTAAAGAGGATTAAGAAGTAGAAACTTGGAGTTATTAAAAAAAAAAAAAAGTCGTGTAATGAACAGCCTAGAGTCTATAGTCAATAATATTATAATTTCTATGGGGACAGACGGTTACTAGACTTACTGTGGTGATTGACTTGTAATGTATATAAATGTTGAATCACTGTGTTGTACACCTGAAACTAATGGTGTATGTCAACTATAACTTTGATTTTAAAAAATGAAAAGAGAATAAAAAGTCATTTATCCTACCATTCCCTGAGTTTGCTGCTGCTGCTAAGTCGCTTCAGTCGTGGCTGACTCTGTGCAACCCCATAGACGGCAGTCCACCAGGCTTCCCCGTCCCTGGGATTCTCCAGGCAAGAACACTGGAGTGGGTTGCCATTTCCTTCTCCAATGCGTGAAAGTGAAAAGGGAAAGTGAAGTCGCTCAGTCGTGTCTGACTCTTAGCGACCCCATGGACTGCAGCCTACCAGGCTTCTCCACCATGGGATTTTCCAGGCAAGAGTACTGGAGTGGGGTGCCATTGCCTTCTCCATGCCTGAATTTATATGACCACAAAACTCTTTTATAAATGCTTTTTAAAAACTCTATGGAATTTAAAGTTTTAAATTCCCATGTAACACTAGTTTAGGAAATACGGCCACAAATTATTTAAGCCATTTTCTTGCATGACTTTTGAAACGAGGACATTATTTATACCTTTTATGAGTTATAAAAGGTATGATGAGATTATAATATCAGTTCTTACCTTAATTTTAAAATGTATTAATGATAAATGTTGATTCTCTTCTAGGTTTCTGGAATAGGAAAAGTTACAGAGAAAATGTTAAAGGCCCTTGGAATTATTACTTGTACAGAACTGTACCAACAGAGGGCATTACTTTCTCTCCTTTTCTCTGAAACATCTTGGCATCATTTTCTTCATATTTCCCTGGGTCTAGGTTCAACACACCTGGCAAGGTATCTGCACCTATAATATAATCATTCTGCTTTTTCTTTATTGTCTGCTGAAATAACAGTTTTCACCATTGAGATAGAGGCTAGAAGGAGAACGTGTTTGAAATTCTTTTAGGCTAGCTCAGCTCAGAATGTAATTTTTGAATTAGAGTCAAAAGATTGGATATGAGAGAAAAAGAAATGAGGAATAAAGAATCCCTCCTAGGTTGTTGGCTCTAGCAACTGGATAGATGGGTAAGAGGAATGATGGGTGCTTTCTTTTCTGAACCTGCTTTGTTCTTTGTTTAGAACATAAGAATACTGGTGGTCGGATTGTTGAGGAAGGAAAGATGGCTTATGCTCCAGTACTCACTCTTTAAGCAAGTAGATGTAATGATTCTTTGAAAAGCTTCATGAACTTCCTGCATTTCTCCTCTTCTACTGAGTACATTGTGTTAGGCACCGTTCTAGGCACTGGGGATAATAGCAGTAAACAAGATGAAATACTGCCTTCATAAAGTGTGCAGAGTAGTGTGGGAAAAAGAAAGTCACCAAGTGAAGAAAGGAAGGCAGAGTAGGGGCATAGAAATTGACTTGGGAGGGTAAGAGGTGGTGCTGGCTGTACTCCTCCAGTGGCGGAGGTCTGAGGGGCCAGCCAGGCAAAGACCTCGGAGAAGAGGAAACAACTAGAGGAGAAGCCCTGTGTTTTCTCCCTGCTGCTCTTTCCTCCTGGTCTTAAAAAGAAGAATCCCAGAGCTAAAAGGGTACACTGTTTAGGGTGGGTGAAAAGAAGGCACTAAACAAGAATGAGAATTAACACTAAACTAAACTAAAAGACCCTGAGGGCAGGAGGAGAAGGGGACGACAGAGGATGAGATGGCTGGATGGCATCACCGACTCAATGGACATGAGTTTGGGTGAACTCCGGGAATTGGTGATGGACAGGGAGGCCTGGCGTGCTGCAGTCCATGGGATCACAAAGAGTCGGACACAACGGAGTGACTGAACTAAAACTAAAAGATTACTGAGGAGGTGTATAAGATGTTTGATTAATCAGTTAAATCTGTTAAATCTTACAGAGATTGCAAGGCCTATGCTGTTGCTTTTCTCATCTTTCTGTGCTCCTCATTCTTTGGAATCCAGGTAGCTGACTTTGATGCTGAGTGGATGTAATGAAAGATAAGAGAAGGACATCACAGTACTATAAATAACCCAGTATTTGAAGATTTTGGAAAATAAAACTGTCTTCTTTATTCCAAAAATTACCTTCTTTTTATTTCCATAGTGCTTGAAAACAATATAGCTTTTAATATAACATAGCAGATATTAACCAGTGGTAGAGACGGGGGAGCCTGGTGGGCTGCCGTCTATGGGGTCGCACAGAGTTGGACACGACTGAAGCGACTCAGCAGCAGCAGCAGCAGCAGCAGAGATGTAGATAATGCTTTTAAGTGAAACTCATGGGTAATTTTTAATAATATAAAATAGCAAACCTACTTTCCTTTCTATCTACATTCTCTGTTTCCCTAATTTGCTTTATTTTTTTAATCTCTTGTGCTTCCTACTTTCTAATCTGTTCTCTATTTTTGTGTTTGTCTGCCTCCACCAAGGTAGAAGTTTCTTAAAGGCAGTCACTTGGTCTGTTTTCTTCATTATTGTATCTCCAAGGCCTAGGACAGTATTCGATTCGTAATTGGTTCATGAAATATTTGGAAAATGAATAATCTATGTGTCATTTCAGCTTTTTGCTTCTAACTAGTCCTGGCAGAGCAGCTAGAATGCAACCTAACTAGAAGGTTCAGATTCCCAGTCATCACCCTATTGCCATAGACCACATTTTGACTGAGCTTCTACAGAGTAGTATAAGTAATAGACAGGCTAGTATTGATGTGTCCTAGGCCAGAAACTAGAAAATAAAACTGTTCAAAATTCAGTTATATCTTATAACTGAAAGCCATTATGCTACCACATTCTGTTCATTTTATCAGTTGTGAGTTTCGATATTCAGGTTTTTAATAGAAACAATTTATAATATCCTGTTTGCAGATGTGTTCTTTGATAGATATAGACTTGATCCGTCACGCATGTAATTCTATTAGCTTATCTATCTACATTCTTTGGTGATAGTTTTTAGATTAAAAAATTCACTGTATTTAATGATGTATAACTTTTAATCCAAAATATTATTGAGATTTCTAAAGGGTAGCTGATCTTAAATCATTTTGGTTGACTAAAAGTAACTCAGTGTTGTTTGGAAAGCAAATAAAAGTCTTTTTATTTTTTTCATTTCAAGGGATGGAGAGAGGAAAAGCATGAGTGTTGAGAGGTAATGTTTTATTACTAATTATTCATAATTTGTATAATTTTAAACTAATTTTTAATAAAATATCACTGAAATTTTAAAAATCTATTTGTAAACCAGATAACAATTTTCAGCAGTTGACACCCCTAAAGTAAATATTCTAGTACAGTGCTTTATTATCTTTGCTTGCTATGCTGTCAATGGGGGAAAAAAAAATTTAACTGCAGTTTTTTTTTAATGTTAGTTTTGTTCCTATTCAATGAAAACCAAGAATTTTAGGATTCCAAATCTAAATTTCTAGGTTTGTTTATAAGAAAAATAATACTCGGTAGTTAATTTAAGATATGATAATGGAAGTTCTTCCTGAAGTTCTTCAAATACTGGTAAATGACTGAAGGCACCAAATATTAAGATCCTGATGAACGAGAGCTTAGAGGTGATCTCATTCAGTGGTTTACAATCCTGTTTGGAAGTCAGATGAAATCTTGATGGAACCTTATTGTCTTGGGATATATGTCATTGTCTGAGAAGTCTCTCACTGACCTCCTAAAGTTCCACTAAGACATGTAAGAGCCTCAGACCAAGACATCTCTGGTGGCCCAGTGGTTAGGGGTCTGCCTGCCAGTGCAGGGGACACGGGTTCCATCCTTTGCTGGGGGAGCTAATATCCCCCATGCCACAGAGCAGCTAAGCCCATGCACTACAACTACTGAAGCCTGAGTGCCCAGAGCCTGTGCCCTACAGCAAGAGAAGCCACCGCAGTGAGAAGCCCACACCCCACAACTGGAGCGTAGCCCCCACTTGCTGCAATGAGATAAAGCCTGCACACAGCGACAGCACGGCAAAAAAAAAACCTTGGACCTACTGTAAGGCTGTGTTCATTTTGCACATATATTATTTGTGATCAGAAAAACTGAATAACTTTTCTAAAACAACGCACTCCGTGAATGACTTGATAAAAATTGCTGTTTCAGGCTGTGATTTACATAAGAGCAATCAAAGGAAAGGGCTCTCCTGGTGGCTCAGTGGTAAAGAATCATCCTGCATTGCAGGACGTAAGAGATACAAGTTCAATCCTTGAGTCGGGAAGATTCCCTGGAAGAAGGCATGGCAACCCACTCCAGCATTCTTGCCTGGAGAATCCTATGGACAAAGGAGCTGGCAGGCTGCAGTCCATTGGGTCACTAAGGGACAGACAGAAGCCACTTAGTACATGTGCACGCACACACGCAGCCAAAGGAAAAGAGGGGAAAGCATTCAAATGTGAGAGAGCATTGTCCTATTTCCTATTTAATGATTTTTCCTCCTGTTTTGTCTTCTATTTTGTTATTGAGAACATTGCTTGCTGTACAAGAATATTAACTAATATTACTATTTCTTAAGAAAGGGGCAGCAAACCAATAGGAAAAAATGAACAGAGATCCAATTAGTTAATGGAAGAGAAGGTACAAATGGCTTTACAAACATGTGAAAATAATCCCAGTCTCTTATTTAAGAAGTACAGATTAAAAATGATCTGAGATAGCATTTTTCATTAATCAAGTTGGCAAAGATACACACTCCACTGGCAAAACTATGTGAGTGAAAAAGGTATTAAACTCTAAAGGAGAGTGTGCTAGTTTCTGATTAGTGGTTATGAAGGTCAGAAGTCCTAAAATTAAAGTGTCAGCAGGGTTGCATTCCCTCTAGACGCTCCAGAGCAGAATCCATTTCCTTACTAAAAGCTTCCAGAGGCCACTTGCATTCTTTGGCTCACGGCACTGTTCTCCATCTTCAGATCCCGCATTTTGTCTTTCTTTGACTCTTACCCTCCTGCCTCATAAGGAACCTAGGGATTACACTGAACCTACCTAGATAATCGAGGATCATTACCCCCATTTTAATTTGTGTAAAATCCCTTTCACCATGTAAAGTACTAGATTCTGAGAGATTAGGATTTAGACATCTTTGGGGACCATTATTTTGCCTACCACAGGGAGCAAGTGATTTTGTCTGTCAAGATATAGATACTCATGTACTTTGATCCCACTATTCTTTTTATCTAGAGATTCATTCCACAGGTGTCATCACATGTCATTTTACATGTATACGAAGTTGTGAATTGCATTTTTTTTATAATAGCAAAACGTTGGAAATAACCTAAGTTTCTACAAATAGAGGATTGGTTAAATGATCTTACATATTTAAATTAGGATATCATGCTGCCATATAAAGGGCTTCCCTCGTAGCTCAGCTGGTAAAGAATCTACCTGCAATGCAGGAGACCCTGGTTCAATTCCTGGGTCGGGAAGATCCCCTGGAGAAGGGATAGGCTACCCACTCCAGTATTCTTGGGCTTCCCTGATGGCTCAGCTGGTAAAGAATCTGCCTGCAATACAGGAAACCTGGGTTCGATCCTAGGGTCAGGAAGATCCCCTGGAGAAGGGCATGGCAACCCACTCCAGTATTCGCCTGGAGAATCCCATGGACAGAGGAGCCTGGTGGGCTGCAGTCCATGGGTTCACAAAGAGTTGGACACGACTGAGCAACTAAGCACAGCACAGCACAACTACCATATAAAAATGAGGAAATTATTTACTTACAGGGAACTCACCAGGATGAATGAGAAAAGTAAAATGGTAAACAATGTCTGATGTTTTACTGTTTATATAGGGGAAGTGTTTGCTCGTTTATAAAAGTATGCTGCTGTGGCTACTGCTGCTAAGTCGCTTCAGTTGTGTCCGACTCTGTGCGACCCCATAGACTGAAGCCCACCAGGCTCCCCCGTCCCTGGGATTCTCCAGGCAAGAACACTGGAGTGGGTTGCCATTTCCTTCTCCAATGCAGGAAAGTGAAAAGTGAAAGTGAAGTCGCTCAGTCATGCCCGGCTCTTAGCAACCCCATGGACTGCAGCCTACTAGGCTCCTCTGTCCATGGGATTTTCCAGGCAAGAGTACTGGAGTGGGGTGCCATTGCCTTCTCTGTTATAAAAGTATAACATACTTTTTATATGCACACAGTATTCTGATGAATAAACAATAAATAGGAAGCTGGCAGTGTTGGTTGCCACTGGGAAGGAGAACTGAGTTGCTGTGGGCAACTGGGTGAGAAGGGGCACTTTTCACTGAATGGACTCTTCAGGATTTGCTCAGGGTTTTTACTGGTTATGCTGCTTTCTCTTTAGTGTCTTCCTCTTTTTCATTAATATGACCTTCAACACTCTTGTGCAAATGAACTCACAAGTTCTACATTTAATCTTACCAGCTCATTTCCAATTGTCTATTAAACAACTTTATATAGGGGCCATGAACCAACCCCATAAAATCTACTTGAAGATAATTCTCTTCAGACAATATTCATGCAATAATTGGAATGATGTTCTCATTTGTACTTTCTTAAGACAGTCCTCTGTAACAGTCTGTATACCAGTATATCCTAATGTTTTGTAAGTTCTTGGGGCATTATCCTTATATGTTGGTGACTTCAATCATCTTTTAAAATACATTTTAGAGAACAAATGTACGTTTGCTAATCAGTTTAGCTATAAATAATCTCCCATTATTTAGGAAGATCTTGAATATTTTTACTTAATTATATCTTAGTACATCTGAAAACTTTATTCAGTTCTATAGAAAATATATCTTAATGCTAGGCCATTTACATGTAGTGTATCATTTCTAAATTATCCTGAATTGTAGTTTACTTTGTGCACCCAAATCATTCTTCTCTTTGTAGGACATTCAGTGAGATAAGTAAAGCAGAAGAACAGTACAGCTTGTGCCAAGAACTTTGCAGTGAACTTGCTCAAGATCTACAGAAAAAAGGACTTAAGGTACTTCATTTTTATATGGTATTCTTAGTTTTCTAAATTTTTAATAATAAAAAGCAACCTTAAACTGAGAGTTAGATTTTGCATTTAAAAACAAATTGGGATATATCAAAAGAGTTCTTATCCTCAGTAGAGACAAACTGAATTCTAACCCTTATCTGAAACCTGTGATGAGATCATTTTATGAGGAGCAACTTACAAGGCTGGAGTGACTCCAATATATTTCCAGAGGAGTTTGTATTACATTGGGAGTACATTTGAATAAGTTCAAAATCAGAGTTATATTGGCAGTAAACAATAAGGCAAAGAGAAGGATTTCTCTAGAACTGTACTTTTTTAAATGCCTTTCCAATTATCCTTTAATGTCATCGTCAGGTAGACAGTGACCTTGTGGAATAGGCATTTTGTTTCAAGGCCTTAATCCAGGTTGCTTAATACATTGAGAACAAAACCTGGAAGTCTTTGAACTTTGTGTTTTATAATCTTCACTCACAACAACCTATGTTTAATATTTTTCCAACACTCTCAAAACAGAGGTGGAGTTATTACAAAGTGTAATACAAAAGCATTAAAAAGGTATTGCAAAGAAAGGGCCATCTAATGAATATTTTCTTATAATTCTTCTCTATTATACCTTAAATATAAAGAGAGTTCTTTTTAAAAAAAACTTTAAATAAACTTTTCATTTTAGACTCATTTCAGATTTATAAAATAGTTACAGAGAAAATAGAGACTTCCAGTATACCCAGTTTCCCTCATTATTAACATCTTATATTATCATAGTGTACATTTCTACAGTACAGAATAAAGTTAACAGAAATGACCAGTTAACTTTGCCCTTTATATAAAAGTCTTTCATAAAAGATCAGTTGGGGAGGAAAATGGGATTTTTAGATTACTTATGGATTTTACTTATTCTTTATGACTATATTCATTACCATGTTTTGTAAATAATTGATTATATGTCCATACTCTCTGTACATAAGAGACCTTTCTGAATTTTTCTAACATGTAAAAAACTTTTTTTCTAGAAGTTAAAGAGCTATATAAAATAATATATTCTGTTTGTTACAGGGTAGAACTGTTACCATTAAGCTAAAGAATGTGAATTTTGAAGTAAAAACTCGTGCCTCTACAGTTTCAACTGTTGTTTCAACTGCAGAAGAAATATTTGTTATAGCTAAAGAACTGCTAAGAACAGAAATTGATGCTGATTTTCCACAACCCTTGAGATTAAGACTTATGGGTATAACTTTTACTGTTTTTCCTTAAAATCTGCAAGACATTTCCTGAGAGTCAATTTGAAAAATAGTCTCACCTCCATTTTATTTCTTGAACCCATTCAGGGAGTTGTATTTCTTCTACTTTCATTTTTCTTGATACTTAGAACCTGATACACGTGAAGCCATGATCACTAGTTTAATTCCTGTAAGAATCAGTTAGTCATTCTTTTCCTTCAATACTTACTGAAATCCTTGGGGTTAGGCATTTTTCAAAATTTTGAACTTCAGATTTTAGAAAGCAAATTCAGTACATGTTGAGTATATTGTGTAATACTCTTTTGGGATCTGAGGCAGCACTTTATGATCAAACATTTTATTATTTCTGTAGCAAAACAAAAAATATTCACACTGAGTTGTAAAGACTCTAAATAGCTTCACATCAATCTTGTCATCAGTTAACCATTTGTTGCTGACAATTTTCAGAGCTTTTAGATTTCGGAATTACAGATAAAGGATTGTGGCACTATAAAACCACATTTCTAGCCATCATGGGGTAAAAAAGACAAACAAACCACGTTTCCAAAGTGAACAAGTGAGAGAATGTTGGCACTCAGATGCCAACTTTACTGCTTGGGGGTCGTCAGCCATACTTTCACATGTGAAAGATAGCACACGTGGAAGTCAATTTGAATATAGTACGTTAACTAAAAGAGCTAGAGTAGATGTTAATAGCAGCTTTATTTATAATTCCCAAAACTTGGAAGCAACCAAGATGTCTTCCAATAGTAGGTAAATGGAAATTGTGGTACATCCAGACAACAGAATATTATTCAGCACAGAAAAGAAGTGATCTATTGGGATAGAGGATGGGGGAGAAGAAAGGAAAGGAAATGAGCTGTCAAATGATGAAAAGACATGGAGGAAACTTAGATGTATATTTTTAACTTAAAGAACCAATGTGAAAACACTACAATACTGTATGATTCCAATACAGAAATGCTGGATAAAGCAAAATGGTAGAGATCTGAAAAGATCAATGGTTGTCAAGGGTGGGGGGAGGGAGGAATAGGCAGAGCACAGAGGATTTCTAGGGCAGAGAAACTATTCTGTATGATGCTATAATGGTAGACACATGTCCTTATACCTTTGTTAAAATCCAGACTGTGCAACACCAAGAGTGAGCCGTGATGCAAACTGTGGACTATGAATAACAATGTCATGTCAGTGTAGGTTCATTGGTGGTAACAGCTGTTCCACTCTGGCGAAGGATGTTGATCGTGGAGGAGTTTGTGCATGTGTGGTCGCAGGGTATATATGAGAACTCTCTGTACTTTCTACTCAGCTTTGCTGAGAATCTAAAATTATTCTAAAAAATAGAGCCTATTGCAAAAAAGGAGCTAAAGAATCAATGCAGGGGTACTCTTTCTGCCCCCTTCTGATGCCTATGTCAGAAGCTTTCTCTATCTCCTTTATACTTTAATAAAACTTGATTACACACACACACACACACACACAAAATAAAAAAAAAAAAAAATAAATAAAGAATCAATGCAATTGGCTCCAATTAGTTACTCGGTATTTAATGGTATCGTGAGTCAGATATTAATGGAAAGACCTATATATATAGGTCTTTCCATTAATGCTAACTCCAATAGATACTTACTATTTAGTATACCCAGCATTATGAAGAGAGTAAATTTCTGTTCATAATACCACCTTTGGGAAAGTATCTAATTCAGAGAATATGCAGTGTTGCTTATTATTTTTGGCTAAACAGGCTTTTTAATAAGTGTCACAATACTGTTACGCAAAATGTCTATGCTTTACAGTTGAGTTGGTTTTGTTGAATTGGAAACGGATTAATTCTGGTTGGTTTAATTTAGGGGTGCGGCTCTCTGGTTTTCCCAATGAAGAGGAGAAGAAACACCAACAAAGGAGCATTATTGGCTTCTTACAGCCTGGAAACCAAGCCCTTTCAGCCACCGGGTGTATATTAGAGAAAACTGACAAAGATCAGTTTCTAAAACCTGCACAAATGTCTCATAAGAAGAGTTTCTTTGATAAAAAACGATCTGAAAGGAAAGCGAGTCCCCAAGACACATTTACATGTGAAACCGTAAATAAACAAAGTTTGCAAACATCACAGTCATTCCAGGTTTTAAACAAGAAGATGAGTGAGAATTTAGAAACAGAGGAGAAATCACATAGCTGTCAGACATTTACCTGTCCTGTCTGCTTTAGGGAGCAAGGAAGCGTCAGTCTGGAAGCCTTTAATAAACATGTAGATGCATGTCTTGATGGACCTTCCATCAGTGGAAACTCCAAAATGTCCTCGTGTTCACACGCTTCCTCTACAGAAGAAAACAAGAAAGAAAATGTATGTGATTCTGTCTCTCTCTGTGAGAAGCAGGGTTATGAAACCCACCAGAAGAATACAGAGATCACGTCAGTAGATCCTATAGAGCTGGTAGAGACTACCGGTAAACCATCAAATACAGAAGATACAAGTGCTTTAAGTAATAAGCCCAGTGAAGAAGAGGAATGTTCTGGTCTTTCAAGCAAATTATTTAATATGGATCCTCAGAATTCTTGTACTGTTTCATTGGAAAATGAAGATGTTGGGTCATTAAGAAGGCAAGAATCCCCCCAACCTAATTTATATGAAGTAATCAGTGACCAAGTTCTAGTTTGTCCTGTTTGTAACCTAGAACAAAAGACTTCAGATCTTACCCTATTCAATGTGCATGTAGATGTTTGCTTAAATAAAGGCATTATCCAGGAACTGAGAAAGGATAAGATTAATCCATGTAACCAACCCAAAGAAAGCGCCAAAAGTACTGGTGAGTTTATGGGTTTTTTTTAAAGAGCTTGATTTTCTAGGAATGCTTTATTAAAATTCAGATTGCTATTAAATCTAAAACATATACCTTTAAAGGGATAGTTTGTGTATGTTGCCACTTAGGAAAATGTTAGTTACCTTACCATAGGCTAGAATTAGCTGAAGCCATTAGATTTGAAATTTGGGGAAATCTTTGGTTTAGGCTTGCCTTAGCACAGAGTGAACTTAAAGATTTAGGGAACTGAGTGATCTGATCCAAAAAGAAACTCCTTTAGAGAACGTTTGCCAAGGCACAGTGGTAAATTAACTGTAATTATATGGCCAGAAAGCCTCTTTAACTTGTTTTCTGGTAGTTCTGACTCTGACCCAGCTTCCAAATTAGCTGCAATACTAATGAAATAAGTAAATTACAAAGAAATTATTTATAAATTCAAACTATGTAATCCTGAAGAGATTTTTATTATCTTTAATCAGTTAACTTTAACTCTTTAAATGTTTAGAAACCGTTTTTACTATTTCATGTTATTCATTATGCATTATCTTCCCTCTAAAGATAACTCAGGCAAAGCGCAGAAGACTGGAAACAAAACAAAAAGGTATGGCTAATTTGAGTTTTAATAAAGCTAGCCATGAAATTGTTATATCTTGAGGCCTGATTTTTAGGAAATGTTAAAATTTGCTTTTATAAATCAATAGTAAAAGTTTTAAAATCACTTATTTGCATAAGCAATTTAAAAAATCTCTCCATGCGTTTAATTTTGTGCTTTTCTGTTGTTGTTATTGTTTTTCTTCGTGTGTATTATTAATCACATGTTCTGTTTTATTCCAGGCCAGGATTGATGACAAAGTACTCAGCATCAAAGAAACCAAAACCAAACAATCCCAGACACACTCTTGATGTATTTTTTAAATGAATGTTGAACATTTTATCAATTTTTGATTGAAACTTGTTATTTTATAATAACTGAATGTATTCTTCCCTGTTTCAAGCTTACAGATTCATTTAGTGAAAAGCAAGTACAATAATCCCTTTGTATAAATTTGGAATATATACTAATTTACTTCTGTATACTTCTTTTGATAACAATGAGAATTTCACTTTCAGTTATACTTCAGTTAGATAATTCTGTTAGAAATAATTTTCAAATGAAAAGTTGGGAATGAGATCAGGAAGTGATTTCTTTATTATGTTTTATAGTGAATATAAAAACATATATTTATAAGGGCTTTCAGAGGTTCAGATAAAACTATCAGAGCATAAGAATTTTTAGCACTTAACCACTTTGTTGGCACTGGATGCTCTGCTTGATCTTAGTATCTTCTACAACTTTGAATAATTATTTTTAGCTCCTAGTATCTTCAGATACCTCATGAGAATTCGTTACTAGTATTTATCATAAGTTCTATGAAGAGTATTGGCTTAGCAGAGTTAGCCTGCATGCTTTTGTTACCTTCAGGAAAATAATATCACAGTGTTATTTTCTGTGTTAAAAGAACTTTTGTTTAAAATATGATTATTCATTTTATTTTTTTAATTTAAAATTTCTTTGTCCAATGAATAAGCACTTATTCACTTTAAAAAATATTTAAGATTCAAGGTCATTATTTTCTTATCTAAGACTTTTAAATGGCAATATTTCATTTCTTGGCAGTTGTATTTGTACTTTACACAGATCTGTAAAAAAAAAGAATAAATTGTACACTATTTTTATCATGATCTTCTAGAGAAGAATGTGCAATTCAAAAGATTAATGTGTTTTAAAACACCTCATTTATCTTAGTTCTTTTTCTATCATGTTTTTATTAATATTCGTGAAAGAAGACAGCTTAACAATTGTTAGCTTAAGTAGTTGCTCCAAATGCTTTCATGGTATCAAGAGTTTTTATGAAAAACAAAACAATTATTTAATAGAAACATGCAGATGGGACCCATTGTCTGTTACTGCTTTAAGGAACTGAATCTTTTATTCTCAT
Organism: Bos indicus x Bos taurus; assembly: GCF_003369695.1. NCBI lineage: Eukaryota > Metazoa > Chordata > Mammalia > Artiodactyla > Bovidae > Bos > Bos indicus x Bos taurus. Next base: position 774,457 of record NC_040085.1, read on the forward strand.
ATTTTTGTTTCTTCTTTTCGTATTTTATAGCTCATTACCTAATTGTATAAGGACATAATGTTTTAGGAATAGTGTAAATTAGGATCTCACACAACCTTTGGCCAAAGTGGTAATTTGACTTTAAATAACTAGATAGTTTAAAATTAGGCTTAGTGTTTATTAGAATACCAATTTCATGCCTAATATTATTATATGCTATGATGAATATCTAGTTATAGAACTGCGATTCTTGATTATGTGATTTGCTTATATTAATTCTCTACAAAATTAAGTTCAATGAAGCACTGATGTAATGTATTGAAAAGTAAATAACACCATATTCTTTTGTATTTTGTTTCAAGTTTATTTTTATTGATTTTTCAACATTAGAGTAAATACTAAATTATTTTCATTTAGATTATTCATTTAATGAAATGCTATCATTTAGTAATATTTAATAAAAATTTTAAATGAAACTTTAAATGTTTAATTTTTTAGCAATAGAAATGCTTTCCTTACTTTTCCACTCTTTTCCTACCTCTGTTATTTTCAGTCTTATTTTCTTTGCCCAGAATTTTTTCCACATCCTTTTCTGTTTTATCTAATAATCCAACTCATTTTATTATAATTTTATTTGGGGGACATTAAAAAAACACAGCAAAACCACAAAGAATAAGCACCTATAATCTTACCTATGTGGAGGGTGACAATATAGCGAGCCACTTGGGAGAACACATTTGCAACACATATAATTTACAGAATACTAGTATCCAGAATGTATATAATCCAGAATACACAAATGATTCCTGTGAATCAGTAAGAAAAAGACAACCAATAGAAATTTGGTCAAAAGCCTTAAAGTGGCACTTTACATAGAAATCCAGGTGTCCAAGAAACATGAAAACATCCTCAGCCATTTTAGTAATGGGAAAAAAACCTCAAAGAGATATAATAACACCTCTCCCAGATTCATAAGAATGAAAAGATCTAATGATATTGTTTTGGTGATGATGTGGAGCAATATGAACTCCTTTAAAAAAAAAGGAAAGAAATTTAATTCTTTATATGGCTGTGCCGGGTCTTAGTTGCAGCACTCAGGATCTCAACCTTCATTGCAGCACATGGAATCTGTATTTGCCGCAAGCGGCATGTAGGATCTAGTTCCCTGACCGGAAAGGGAACCCAGGCCCGCTGTGTTAGGAGCTCGGAGTCTTAGCCACTGGGCCACCAGGGAAGTCCCTATGAACTCTTACTTTAAACAACCTCTTTGGAAAACAGTCGGCCCTTTAGCAACTCTGAAGATGTGTATACTCGATGTGTAACTGCACTCCTGTATATATGCTGGTTATCTTCCATTTGCCCTCCTGACTTATTCTGTGCCCTTCATTCTGCACTATGTCCAATGAGGCATCATGGCAGCAAGAAGCCACTGCAGAAGGTTTCAAGGAAAAACGATGAGGTTGGGTATTTATTCTCTCATATAGCTTTCTGATATGATTCTCTCATATATTTTTCACTTTCATGCATTGGAGAAGGAAATGGCAACCCACTCCAGTGTTCTTGCCTGGAGAATCCCAGGGACGGGGGAGCCTGGTAAGCTGCCGTCTATGGGGTCGCACAGAGTCGGACATGACTGAAGCGACTTAGCAGGAGAAGTAGCAGCATAGCTTTCTGAAGCTGGTTAAGCCCCTTGAACAAAGGTCACAACCTCTTCATATGTCATTCTCTGCTGTCTCCCTCTCCAGGCTCTGACAATCCCTTTCTTACCCTCACCCTTTCACCCTACAAGGTGGCAATAGTCTTGCCCTTATTAGCCCTCAGGTGCTGCCCTATCTTTTGTGCTTTCCTCACACCCTGCCCAGGTGGCGCTCGTGGTAAAGAACCCGCCTGCCAATGCAGAGAAATAAGAGATGCAGTTGGATCCCTGGGTTGGGAAGACCCCCTGGAGGAGGGCATGGCAACCCACTCTGGTATTCTTGCCTGGAGAGTCCCATGGACAGAGGAGCCATGGGGTCACAAAGAGTCTGATAGGACTGAAGCAACTTAGCACAACACACACAAGCTGCCCACGCTTTTGTAAATGGTCCCCTTTTAAAAACTCATCTCAAAATACAAGGTTTTTTTCTTTGTTTCCCTGCCAGGGCCATAACTGATACAATGTCTTGGGGTAACTATTGAACATGTTTTTAGGAAGCATTTGCAAGGTTACACATAGCAGCACTGCAATAACCAAAAAATATGGAAATAAGCCTAATGGTCAACATTGGTAGAAAGGCTAAATTCTACCATTGCATTTTCATGTATATTCAAACAATAGAATTCTACACATTAGTGAAAGTGAAAGAACAGGTAATCAGAAGGTGGGTGGACATCACAAACGTAATGTGCAGCAACAGAAGCGAGTCATAGAAGGATGCCGTCAGCAAGATTCCAGGCATGTAGCTAAAAACTGTCTAGCGCTTTAAGAATGTATTCATATAAATCAAACTATAAAGAGAACTAGGTACATTATTGTCCCCGAGATAGAATAGTGACTTTCTGTGGGGAGAAAAGGGGATGTGATTGAGCAATGCACGTGGAGCTGCTGAAACGCTGTCAGCGCTCTCTTGTCTTAGGTGGTGACTGTGGGTGTTTACTTCTAAAATATTATTTAAATTGTACATATATATTTTATACACTCTTGTTCATAAATGACCTATATCACAAGTTTTTTAAAAAAAGTCAGAAACTTCTTTCTTTATTGAGGTGAAATTTTCCTCCATCTCTGCAGGTATTTGCCTCGATCAAGAAAAGGTACATTTCTCTCTGCTAGGACTGTGCTGAACACAGCAAGAAAGAGCCATCCCTTGTCAACATTTTCACTTTTTCTCCTAACATTTCCCCCAATGCTACAGCCACAGCAGCATTTGGTCTACTCTCCAGTGTCAAATTGTCAAAGTTGGCCAAATATTTTATCATCTCCAAACAAATCACCATCTTTCCAGCCTATGATATGCGTCCCCGTTCCTCAAAGTCCCTCCTTTAAACACTAAGTCAGTTCTGTATATTGGGTTTTATTTTAGCACCCTACTTTTTAGCATCACTTCAGAATTTCATTTCAGCTGTGAGTTATAGAAACCCAATCTGTCTCTTAAAAAAATCAGTTCTAGTTTTCCCATGAAACATGAATTTCATTGGTTAGCATTAGCTCAGTAGTTCAAAGATGGGTTCACAGTCTAATTTTCTTGGCCTCACATGGCCAGCTTCTGGTCACAAAATGGGTGGGCTTTTCCATGTCCAGCCTTACACATGAGTTCAGGTAGGAAGACAAGGAAGTGAAAAGGATAAAAGGGCAATGATAAAGGACTCCCACTTTAAGGAGCTTTCCTGGAAGCCCTATGTAACAATTTCCACTCCATCTCATTGGCCAAACTGTCACATGGCTTCCTCATACTAAAGGGAACCTGGAAATGTAATTTTTAGCAAGACACATTGCTGCTGCTGCTGCTGCCAAGTCACTTCAGTCGTGTCCGACTCTGTGCAACCCCATAGACGGCAGCCCACCAGGCTCCCCCGTCCCTGGGATTCTCCAGGCAAGAACACTGAAGTGGGTTGCCATTTCCTTCTCCAATGCATGAAAGTGAAAAGGGAAAGTGAAGTCGCTCAGTCGTGTCGACCCTCAGCGACCCCATGGACTGCAGCCTTCCAGGCTATTCTCCCCTAATTCTGTAAGTTCAGTAAAACTCAAAACTTCTCATGTTTTTTCTTGGAAGTTGTTAAGTAGGTCCTAAATTTTATGTGGAAGAGCAAAGGCCCAAGAATAACAAGGTAGAACGACAGGCCCTAGTACATATCAACATTTATTAAAAAGCTGTTGTAATTAATACCACATACTAATAGAGTAGTACTGCTACTACTAAATTGGAAAGACTGATGCTGAAGCTGAAGTGCCAATATTTTGGCCAATTGATGCGAAGAGCTGACTCATTGGAAAAGACCCTGATGTTGGGAAAGATTGAGGGCAGGAGGAGAAGGGGGTGGCAGAGGATGAGATGGTTAGATAGCATCACTGACTCCATGGACATGAGCTTGAGCAAACTCCAGGGGACAGTGAAGGACGGGGAAGCCTGATGTGCATGGAGTTGCAAAGAGTTGGACACAACTTGGTGACTTAACAACAGCAACAATAGAGTAGTATTGGCATGGATATATACGTTTTAGACAACTCAGTACAAAAAGTATCTGCTATTTAATGAACCGTGCCTGAGGTGCTGCTGTCCATGTGGTTGCAAACAGTCAGACACAACTTAGCGACTGAACAAACAAACTGCCTAAACTCTGACCTTCCGACTGATTGCTCGGCTTTTCCTGCTCTAAACCATTTTGTGCAATTATTGCACATTAGCCACAAATGACGTTTTCATAATGTCACCATTATGTTAGACACAAAAGATGTCAAAAGCTCTCAGCTCTGTCCAGGATCAGCGGGAGTTGAGAAGAAAGAATTTTCAGCATATGATAATTTCTGTGGTGCAAACGGGCTTCCCTGGTGGCTCGGCGATAAAACACCCGCAGTGCAGGAGACACTGGTTCGATCCCTGGGTCAGGAAGATCCCCTGGGGAGGAGAACATGGCAACCCACTCCAGTATTCTTGCCTGGAGAATCTCATGGACAGAGGAGCCTGGCAGGCATAGAGTCGGACACGACTGAAGTGACTGAGCACGCATGCATGTGCAAATACCATGACAGATTTCAAGCTATTGACATGATGTCAATCAGTTCACAAAATTCCTAAAAATTTAACAATCAGCTTTTGGTTGCCAGTACAAATGAGCTCCTACAAATCACTGTCCCTGGCGCACACTAAACTCAGGTTTGACGTTCAAGGACACTGAAGTCACACAGCATAGCTTGTAGTTTCCTCAATAAGCCAAGCTGCTTCTCCCTTCTGGTTTAATGTCAGTTGCTCCCTCTGTCCAGAATGTGCTTCCTGAATGCCCCTTTGCCCTCTGCATACACAGTAAACATACATGACCATTCATCAAAAGACAATTAGCCCAAGGATCACCGTTCAGCCCAGGGACCACTTTCAGGAAATGGTCCCTGCGCTCTAGGAAAACTGATCAGTCACTCCTTTGTGCCCCTGTTTCTGAAATGTTCTTTGCTGTGACTTTGCTGTGGTCTCTCTCTACTGGGTTGTAGGCTGCTAGAGATGCTGTCTTTCTCTGATCTCTGAACACTAAGCATGAAGTACAAAGCCTGGCACTTAGCAGACGTTAACTATTATTTGTTGACATATAAATGAATAAATAATATTTGTCCAAAGACTGATGTCTCTTCTATCTTACCATATTTTCTTTGGAAAGACAGGGTGATGGCTGACATAGATGGCTGCACTCAAGCTGGGTCATAGGGATGGACATTCCAGGAACAGAGAACTGCACTTCTTCCCCTTTATTGGGTAGTGGCTTGTTTTAGAAATGGTTTATTACTCTGTTCTTTCAAGGTAGCTTGGAAATATTTGGTAAAAGGCTCAAATTATGACCATTAACTTAGGGCTTTAAAAAAATGCTTTTTGAGGAAATTTCTCATTTTGAAAAGTGTATCTGGTGCTGATTTTTTTCTCCCATTTTGAAAAACAATTATATGTTAGAGCATCCCAGGTGCTGGTAGGATGTCCGTGAACTTCACAGAGAGGTGGTGTTTATACCCCTGGAGCAAAAACTGGTTTTTTTTTGTTGGATCATTAAGGGATAATCACCTTTGCTTTGTAATACACAGTTGAATTACCAGTGTTCAAGAAAAACTCAAGTGATATTATAAGGAGTATTGAAAACATGATCACATTTATTAAATCATAATATTGGACTGTTCCCCTTACAAGTGTGAGGTAATTTATTTTCTAAAATTGTTGCTATCTACAGAAGGCTCAGGGAGACAGAAGATAATTCAGAGGCAAATAGTTTTCACCCTTTCCATCTAATCGCAGTCTCTTAAGTTTGTCATTATTGCAAACTCATATATACCTACGTGTACATATGCATAGATGTACATACACCACATGAATATGTGTGTATATACCTACTTTGTTTTGGGGGACTCCAAAATCACTGCAGATGGTGACTGCAGCCATGAAAACGCTTGCTCCTTGGAAGAAAAGTTATGACCAACCTAGACAGCATATTAAAAAACAGAGACATTACTTTGCTGACAAAGGTCCGTCTAGTCAAGGCTATGGTTTTTCCAATAGTCATGTACAGTTGTGACAGTTGGACTATAAAGAAAGCTGAGTGCTGAAGAATTGATGCTTCTGAACTGTGGTGTTAGAGAAGACTCTTGAGAGTCCCTTGGACTGCAAGGAGATCCAACCAGTCCATCCTAAAGGAAATCAGTCCTGAATATTCATTGGAAGGACTGATGCTGAAGCTGAAACTCCAATACTTTGGTCAACTGTTGCGAAGAACTGACTCATTGGAAAAGACTTTGATGCTGGGAGGGATTGGGGGCAGGAAGAAGGGGACGACAGAGGATGAGATGGTTGGATGGCATCACCGACTCAATGGACATGAGTTTGAGTAAACTCCAGGAGCTGGTGATGGACAGGGAGGCCTGGAGTGCTGCAGTCCATGGGGTCGCAGAGTTGGTGACCACTGAGTGACTGAACTGAACTGATACCTACTAAACACACACACATGACCTCTGCCAAACCTATATCTGTTATTAATTCTGTCAGCCCTTGTTACACCATTTCTTTTTATTCCTTTTGTCAAGTCTTCAACAGCTGCCTAATCTTTAGTCTTCCAATTTATGTCTCAGCTTTCACCAGTTTCTTTCCTTTCACTAAACCACAGACAATGCTTTCCTAACATCACTCTTATTTCTGTGTGTGTGTGTGTGTGTGTGAACAAGAGGTGGGTCAGTTCTGGGGTCAAATCTAGTTCTGTTTTATGAGGCTTTTTTTTCACTCTCAGAATATGTTAAACTTTGAAACTCCTAATTCAAGCACACTGTGTTTATGTATAGTAGGGATTCGGTGGCGATATCCTGGCTGTTCACTATTCTACATTTCTTCCTTATTATTTGAATTTTAGCTAGGCATACGATTGCCCAGCATAGTTTACTATATTTCATTAATTCTTTACTTTCTAAGCCACTACAGTCTGTGGGGTCGCGAGGAGTTGGACACCACTGAGCCGCTAACACTTTCACTTTCAAGAAAGAAAGAATACCCAAGATGGGGAGGCCAGTAGGTTACCACCGCAGTTAAAATGGGATACCAAGGTTTTCCATTTTCAAAGAGGGAACTGAGTCGTACTTTATTCAAAAGAAAATTCTGGAAGCCCATTTAGAATTAATTCAGTACTGAAGATCCAGTAGTGTTGGTTTTATAAAGCTAACCTCGACAACTCCGAATTGTATTCTATTCAGTTCAGTTCAGTCGCTCAGTCGTGTCCGACTCTTTGTGACCCCATGGACTGCAGCATTCCAGGCTTCCCTGTCCTTCACCAACTCCCGGAGCTTGCTCAAACTCATGTCCATTGACTCGGTGATGCCATCCAACCATCTCATCGTCTGTCCTCCTCCCGCCTTCAATCTTTCCCAGCATCAGGGTCTTTTCCAATGGGTCAGTTCTTCACATCAGGTGGCCAAAGTATTGGAGTTTCAGCATCAGTCCTTCCAATGAACATTCTGGACTGATTTCCTTCAGGATGGACTGGTTGGATCTCCCTGCAGTCCAAGGGACTCTCAAGAGTCTTCTCCAAATTGTACACAGAACCACCTAATGTGGCCGGGACTTTGCTCTTAATTTCTCACCAAAGGTGCTTCCAGCACAGCGCGCGCCACACCTGAAGGCGGCCGCGCCGGGGCAGGACTGCAGCCCCGGGCTAGGCGCCCGCAGCGGAGAGCGGGCCCTGGTGTGCACGGTGCCCGCGCGTGGCGGGCCTCGGGGTCGGACGTGGAACCCGGTCCGCTCGCCCCAGGGCGCAGGGCGGCAGCGAGGGGGCTGCGGGAGGACCTGAAGGGCGCGGCGGCCGGCCCTAGAGGGGCCTGTCCCGGGGCTGCAAGCAAGAGCGGCCTCAGGAGGTGGCGGCGGCGGCCGGAAACGAGTTCCGTGAGTCCGGATACAGGCCTGGAACTCCCTCGGCGGCGGCGCGGGGCGGGCCTGGGGAACTGGTTGAGCAGCTGCGTGTGCCCCAGGGACCAGAGCCCATCCTCACCCCTGCGGCCTAGGTGGACTGGGTTTCAGCTTTGGGATCCACACCCTCCCAAGGGTTGGCTCACGTTTCTCAGGACGTTTTATTTCAGGTTAACCCTGCACTGTAGGTGGAAGGAAAGTGTTCCTCTTTCAAATTAAGGAAGAGGATTTTCCAAGAAATGATTCAGCCCTTTTACAAATAAGGAAAGAGTTTTATGTGCTGTTATCTCCTACTGCCTGAGCCTTCACTAATTTATTGTGTGACCTCAAATAAGTCACCTCATTTTTCTGTACTTTAGTTTTTAAAGCATGGAGGGGTTCCTCTGTGCCTTGGGAATAAATTTCCAGCATAAACTGAGAGATGCTGTTTAAGAGTCTTTAAAGTTAAGCATGACGTCGAGTCTCTTAACAGGCACACCATCCATGTCAGCTCGCTGCGATGGCCTCATTTCCCAAAGACCAGCCTTGGGTGCAGAACATCAGTTTCTTAAGATAGTCTTCAGTTAGTTCATCCATCCATCCATCCAGCTAGCCAGCTGTTCTTTCTAGAAATATTTTCAAGAAAGTACTATGTAAATGCATATTTTAGATGTAGAGAAGCAGACAGAGCACGGCATAAAGATGCAGAAAGTAATATGTAAATGAACATTCTAGATGTAGAGATACAGACAGAGCATATTCTGGCCCAAGCTCAATTTCTTGTTGTAAGGGGTTGATAGATAATGAAATAAGTAAGCAAATAAATGAATGAGATATTTTAAGGTAGTGGTAAATGCTATGGAGACTATGGAATAGAGTGATGTGATTGTGACAGGGGAACAGGAGATGTGGTGATCAGGGCAGACAGGATATTTGAGCCAAATCTCTGAATGATAGGAAGGAATCAACCATGGGACCTTCCTCAGCGATCAATGCAAAGAAATAGAGGAAAACAATAGAATGGGAAAGTCTAGAGAGCTCTTCAAGGAAATTAGAGATACCAAGGGAACATTTCATGCAAAGATGGACACAATAAAGAACAGAAATGGTATGGACCTAACAGAAGCAGAAGATATTAAGAAGAGGTGGCAAGAATACACAGAAGAACTGTACAAAAAAGATCTTCATGACCCAGATAATCACTATGGTGTGATCACCAACCTAGAGCCAGACATCCTGGAATGTGAAGTCAAGTGAGCCTTAGGAAGCATCACTATGAACAAAGCTAGTGGAGGTGATGGAATTCCAGCTGAGCTATTTCGAATCGTAAAAGATGATGCTGTGAAAGTGCTGCACTCAATATGCCAGCAAATTTGGAAAACTCAGCAGTGGCCACAGGACTGGAAAAGGTCAGTTTTCATTCCAATCCCAAAGAAAGGCAATGCCAAAGAATGCTCAAACTATTGCACAATTGCACTCATCTCACACACTAGGAAAGTAGTGGTCAAAATTCTCCAAGCCAGGCTTCAGCAGTACGTGAACTGTGAACTTCCAGATGTACAAGCTGGATTTAGAAAAAGCAGAGGAACCAGAGATCAAATTGCCAACATCCGCTGGATCATCAAAAAAGCAAGAGAGTTCCAGAAAAACATCTATTTCTGTTTTATTGACTATGCCAAAGCCTTTGATTGTGTGGACCACAACAAACTCTGGAAAATTCTGAAAGAGATGGGAATACCAGACCACCTGAGCTGCCTCTTGAGAAATCTGTATGCAGGTCAGGAAGCAACAGTTAGAACTGGACATGAAACAACAGACTGGTTCCAAATAGGGAAGGAGTCCGTCAAGGCTGTATATTGTCACCCTGCTTATTTAACTTATACGCAGAGTACATCATGTGAAATGCTGGGCTGGATGAAGCACAAGCTGGAATCAAGATTGCCAGGAGAAATATCAATAACCTGAGATATGCAGATGACATCACCCTATGGCAGGGTGAAAAAGAACTAAAGAGCCTCTTGATGAAAGTGAAAGAGGAGAGTGAAAAAGTTGGCTTAAAACTCAACATTCAGAAAACTAAGATCATGGCATCTGATCCCATCACTTCATGGCAAATAGACGTTGAAACAGTGAAAACAGAGGCTGATTTTATTTTTGGGTGGTCCAAAATCACTGCAGATGGTGATTGCAGCCATGAAATTAAAAGACACTCCTTGGAAGAAAAGTTATAACCAACCTAGGCAGCATATTAAAAAGCAGAGATGTTACTTTGCCAACAAAGGTCTGTCTAGTCAAGGCTGTGGTTTTTCCAGTAGTCATGTATGGATGTGAGAGTTGGACTATAAAGAAAGCTGAGCGCTGAAGAATTGATGCTTTTGAACTGTGGTGTTGGAGGAGACTCTTGAGAGTCCTTTGGACTGCAAGGAGATCCAACCAGTCCATCCTAAAGGAAAGGAGTCCTGAATATTCACTGGAGGACTGATGCTGAAGCTGAAGCTCCGATACTTTGGCCACCTGATGTGAAGAGCTGACTCATTTGAAAAACCCTGATGCTGGGAAAGATTGAAGGTGGGAGGAGAAGGGGACGACAGAGGATGAGATGGTTGGATGGCATCACCGACTCGATGGACATGAGTTTGAGTAAACTCTGGGAGTTGGTGGGGGACTGGAAGGCCTGGTGTGCTGCAGTCCATGGGGTTGACACGACTGAGCGACTGAACTGAACTATGGGAAGTTTGGGGGGAAAAGCATTATAATTAAGAGGAATAGCAAATGCAAGGCAGGAGTGAAACTGATCTATTGTTGAAAAAGGAGGAAGCGGACTTCCCTGTGGGCCGGTGGTTAAGACTCCACCTGACAATGTGGGAGATTCTGAGTTCGATCCCTGGTGGGGGAGCTAAGATCCAACATCTTGGTGTTCTGCAACTAGTACTGAGATTTTGTGCCCTGCAAGGGAAGATCCTGCGTGCAGCAACTAAGACCAAGTGCAGTTAAATAAATATTTTAAGAAAAAGAAAGAGGAGTAAGAGCAGACTATTTGAATATTAGGTATTGCAGGGGAGAGCGGATGATATTGGTGTGGTACACAGAACCAGTTCAGGCAAGGCCTTGATGCCCTGAGAGAGGAACTTAAATTTGGTATTGTTGGTGTTTTAAAAGTTTAGCCATTCTAACAGGTGCATATTGGTATCTCCTTGTGGTTTTAAGTTATGTTTCCCTAATAGATACTGATGCTGAACATCTTCTCATGTGCTTATTGCCATCTATATATCCTCTTTGGTTCCTCTTTGTTCCATTGAAGTCTTTCCCTATTTTTAAATTGGATTTTGTTTTCTTACTGTTGAGTCATTTGTCAGATGTGTGATTTGCATATATGTTCCCCCAGTCTATAGGTTGTCTTTTTTATTCTCTTAACAGTATTTTTCACAGAGCAAAGTTTGAAATTTTTCTAAGGTCCACTTTTGTTTTCGTTTACAGTCATGCAGTTGGAGTCATGTGTAAGACAGAACTCTTTGCCTAATCCCAGTTTATGAAGCTTTTCTCCTGTGTTTTCTTCTAAAAGTTTTATGATTTACAAAAAAAAAAAAAACTTATTTCTTTGGCTTCACCAGCTCTTAGTTGTAGCAAGCAAGATCTTCGATCTTTATTGTGGCATGTGGGATCTAGTTCCCTGACCAGGGAGGGCCCCCTGCCGTGGGAACAGGAAGTCTTAACCACTGGACTGCCAGGGAAGTCCCTTTTCAGCTCCTTTATATTCCAAAATAACAACAAACATCAACAAAGAAGCAAACAAACAAAAAACAACTCAGTAAATCCTGGAGTCTTCTCTAAGCTATTTAATAAAACCTGCCATCTGAATATGTATTATGTATGTGACCTGTACATACAGGACCTAGAAGCTTCCCTTGTGGCTCAGGCGGTAAAGCGTCTGCCTACAATGCGGGAGACCCGGGTTCTGGGTCAGGAAGTTCCCCTGGAGAAGGAAATGGCAACCCACTCCAGTATTCTTGCCTGGAAAATCCCATGGACGGATGAGCCCGGTAGGCTACAGTCCGTGGGGTCGCAAAGAGTCGGACACGACTGAGCCACTTCACTTCATGTGACCTGTGATGTTCGTACTGTACAGTAATATTAATGTTTCTAGTAAAAGTCAAATCTCCTTTCATGTAAATGAAAATAAAACATGTTTACCACTTTTAACCTTCATTCGTGACTATTTATATGATGTGCTGTGTTTCATGGTTTTGTTTCTGCAGATCTGGCATCCCACAGGGTTCTGCTGACAACAATTTTATCTCTGTAAGCTTGTATAGAGTATTTGGGCTCCTCCCTGCCTAATCTTGTACAAACATTTTATAAACAACGCCCCTTGAGAAGTCAGTGGCCACCCTCCAACCTCCTAGAGCTATATTCTGCATTGCTGACTTCAGGGTGGTCCTTGAGAATAATGTTTTGTTTGGGATAGGAAGATGTTTAAGGCTGTGAAAACACTTGCAGTGTGAGGAGAATGTGGAATCTTGATAATACAGCTTTATAAAATATTGAAGCAAAGTTCCCACACCCAAAATAGCAGACTGTGAAAGGCTCAAGGCTGTTGTTTCAGGTTTTTAGCCCCAAGGTTTGCCACATGAGGTTTGCTTTCTCTTCAACCCTCTTCGATTCCCACAGTCATGCTTGCTTGCTTGCTTTCAGAGCTGCCAAATGAGAGAAGCTTCCAGAATGCTGCTAAAAGCAATGATTTGTATCTTATGGAGAAGCTGTTTGAAAAGAAGGTTACTATTAGTGCTGTGAACAATGTGAGTAGAAATCACAGATGTGACAAGTGGTAGCAGTGTGGGTTTACACAGTGCAACTGAAATAAAAACAAAATCGAGTCTGCTAAATGAGATGAGGGGGAGCTCTTTTGTTGGCAATTCCAGAATGTTTAAGCTGATAGTGGAATCAAGCTGTAGAAGAGGCTCTGGGTGTTTTCGTTGTTCTAATCTGAGGGGACGTGCCCAGGGTCTTTATGTGCAGCTGTGCTAAGCCTATGGGTGGGCAGTGTAGCCAGGTGTCGAGGTTATGGGCCTGGACTTGGTTCTGGATCACAGCCTGTGGATCACTTTGGCCTCACACATTCTGGAAAGGCAGAACATCTTTTGCTATACAGTGCATCACTGTTTTCTCATCAGTGATGTGCTTTGTGGTTGGAGCCTTCCAAATGTAAAATCCAAAGGAAAGTACGGGTTTGCTTTTTACTGCTTGTGGAATATAATACATCTGCCTGTTGGGCAGTGAGGCCTCTCCAGAGACCCAGCTCTCACTTGTTCTTCCGTGCCTGGTTTAGGGGAGAAGTCTCACTGCCAGAAAAATGGATTGCTTACTGCTTGGTTTTGTGGATTTCCTGACAGCCCCACAAGGCAGGGTTCATCAGAGTGAACAGACTGGAGGCTGTCTCTGTTGTTTAGGACGATTTGTGGAGAGTGGTTCAAGGTGGGGATGGCAGAGGTGGGTTGGATGCTAAATGAAGCGTAAACTTTAAGAGACCTGCTTGTACAGACTCCTTCCAAGGAACGTGGAGGGCTCTGGCAGTGTGTTCCATTGCTATATGATTTTGTAAAATCTGAAAAAGGAAGAAATTTAAACTGCCATCAGTTAAGCTTTCTGACTCTGGCCTTAAAGAGGGCTCCTGAAAAGTGTAAACTTCACGTTCCGCAAAACCTGGATCTGTTCCAGGCAGTAAGTCATAGAAGCTGAGGTGTGCAGTGGAAGGATGCTTAGCAGTTGTGCATGGGTGTATGTGAGGGCATTTGTCTGTCTGTGTATATTGTGTGCATGTCTGATATGTTATGTGTGAATATCCTGTTCATTATACATAGACATCCTAGAAAGAGTAGAAAAATGGCAAATTTTTGCAGCAGAACAATTTTAGGAACAAAAAAGAGGAAAGGAAACAAGAAAGGAAGGGAGCAAAAGAAATAAGGGCCTTTGAAAGTAATATCTAGATTAACTGTTGAATAAGTAAAGCAATAATAATTTATCTAAACAGCAGGAAATAGATCTTCCAATATACCTTTCAATAACCCTTTGAAAATTTTTCCATAGAACTTTCTAATATTTTAAACCATACTTTTATATAAAAGTACTTAATACACTAAAACTAACAGCCAGTGTAGCAAGTTATCATAAACTGCTGGTGAATTATATTATAGTTTCTAGTGACATCTTTTTTAGTCCTGTTTACAGCAGATTGCTGACATGGTTGCTTGTAGAGTTCTTTAAAATCAGTGATGGCAAAGATGAAAAAAAAAAAATGGAAGTGGTTTTACTGACTTACCTTGGATGCTATTTTGGTTGTATCCTTATTCACAAATAAAGTTAAAGGGGAGTTTCTAAGCCCAAATTGGACATACTAGAATGTAGCTCTAGACTGCAAACAATAGCAAGGGTAACTCATGTTTTATCAAACCTAGTTTATCACCGATTTAGCTACTAAGGAAATCAGATGTTTAAACAGTTCTCAATGGCCATATTTTTGCAATAATTTATTAATGAGAAGCAAAGGATAGTAAATTCTTTGGAAGCAAAATCAATGTCCAGAATGTGGGGAATATGACATGTGTTTTACTTACAAGCCCAACATCCTTTGTCTGAAGCACATCAGACTGTCTCCAGATGTCCTGGGGGCACCAGGTTGGCTTTTCTTTGCAGCAAAAGATAGTCATGCTTTTTCTTCTGCACGTGTCTTTCCTTCTTTCCTTCCTCTCTCCCTCCCTTCTTTCTTTTTGTTTCTTTCTTTCTCTTTCTTGATTTGTTTGATTCAATACAATTTACAGTCCAAAAAACTACAGGGGAATGAGCCACATATGGACTGAACTTCTGGGAAAATTTTTTGTTATGCATTATCAATACATCCTACCATTATTAATGATTGCATACAGGAAAAATACAGCTTTTACACTCTAGTTGAAATCTATTATATTGTTACAATCAGTCATAGGTTATGCAGTGGATTTCAGATTGATGTATGCACTCCAGTTGGTTGCTAAATTCTCTGATGTTATCTAATAGTAGAGAAATGTAAGATTATGCTGGATACAGTTCTCATTGCTTTTAAAGAGAAGGCAAAGAGTAGATAATCAAAACACAAACACCTGGTTTAAAAAAAAATTGTGGCCATTTCAAGAACCAGGAATCTTAAAAAGGCGAAATACTAATCAGATGACTGAAGACACAAATTATGTTTCCTCAGATGAACCTCACAGTCTTGCATTTTGCAGTGGGGACAAATCGTTTATCTGCTGTGGATTTCTTGCTTAATCACAAGGTCAGGGTAGATATTGCTGATAAAGTAAGCCCATCATTTGGTAGAATGGATTCAGTTCAGTTCAGATCAGCTGCTCAGTCATGTCCGACTCTTTGCGACCCCATGGACTGTAGCACGCCAGGCCTCCAAGAGTTTACTCAAAGTCATGTCCATTGAGTTGGTGATGCCATCCAACCATCTCATCCTATTTCGCCCCCTTCTCCTCCTGCCGTCAATCTTTCCAAGCATCAGGGTCTTTTCAAATGAGTCAGCTCTTTGCATCGGGTGGCCAAAGTATTGGAGTTTCAGCTTCAGCATCAGTCCTTCCAATGAATATTCAGGACTGATTTCCTTTAGGATGGACTGGTTGGATCTCCTTGCAGTCCAAGGGACTCTCAAGAGTCTTCTCCAACACCACAGTTCAAAAGCATCAATTCTTCAGCACTCAGATTAGAGCATAACTATTGTAAGGGGAAAATCTGGTCACTTGGGTTATCTTTTCTCCACATACACACAAACTGTTTCCATTGACAGTATTCATTTTGGAAAGATCTCTTTAAAGAATATGCATGTCATGTGCTCTTTGTATTTGGTGACAAAACTGTTTCTTCATTACCAATAGGACTTAGGCTTTTGCTTATTTCCCATGTTGACCTTATGTCCAGTAGCATGCATTTGTAAGGATAAAATAGTTGCCCAGAGGATCAGTTGCATAACCCAGAGGTGAGGACTCTGGTTCAATGTGGGCAGCACCTCCAAGTCTGGGGAAGAGGCCGACGAGGTAAATGGAAGTTCTTACTCCAGATGTAGACAAAGGCTCCCAGGTGGAGGGCAGGTGGTGCTCAGAGGATAATACAAACATCTACTCTCAAAGCTGCTTTCAGTTCAGTTCGGTCGCTCAGTTGTGTCTGATTCTTTGTGACCCTGTGGACGGCAGCATGCCAGGCCTCTCTGTCCATCACCAACCCTGAAGCTTGCTCAAACTCATGTCCATCAAATTGCTGATGCCATCCAACCATCTCATCCTCTGTCATCCCCTTTTCCTCCTGCCTTCAATCTTTCCCAACATGAGGATCTTTGCAGTGAGTCAGTTCTTCACATCAGGTGGCCAAAATATTGGAGCTCCAGCCTCAACATCATTCCTTCCAGTGAATATTCAGGGCTGATTTCTTTTAGGATTGACTGGTTGGATCTCCTTTCAATCCAAGGGACTCTCAAGAGTCTTCTCCAACACTACAGTTCAAAAGCATCAATTCTTCGGCGTTCAGCTTTCTTTATCATCCAAATCTCACATCAGTACATGACTACTGAAAAAACCATAGCCTTGACTAGACAAACCTTTGTTGGCAAAGTAATGTCTCTGCTTTTTAATATGCTGTCTAGGTTGCTCATAACTTTTCTTCCAAGCAGCAAGCATCTTTTAATTTCATGGCTGCAATCACCATCTGCAGTGATTTTGGAGCCCCCCAAAATAAAGTCAACCACTGTTTCCACTATGTCCCCATCTATTTGTCACGAGGTGATGGGACCGGATGCCATGATCTTACTTTTCAAAATGTTGAGCTTTAGGCTAACTTTTTCACTCTCCTCTTTCACTTTCATAAAGAGGCTCTTTAGTTCTTCCTTGCTTTCTGACATAAGGGTGGTGTCATCTGCATGTCTGAGGTTATTGATATTTCTCCCAGCAATCTTGATTCCAGCTTGTGCTTAAACTACCACACAATTGCACTCATCTCACACTCTAGTAAAGTAATGCTCAAAATTCTTCAAGTCAGGCTTCAACAGTAGGTGAACCATGAACTTCTAGATGTTCAAGCTGGATTTAGAAAAGGCAGAGGAACCAGAGATCAAATTGCCAACATCCGTTGGATCATCAAAAAAGCAAGAGAGTTCCAGAAAAACATCTATTTCTGCTTTATTGACTATGCCAAAGCCTTGGACTGTGTGGATCACCACAAACTGTGGAAAATTCTGAAAGAGATGGGAATACCAGACCACCTGACCTGCCTCTTGAGAAACCTATATGCAGGTCAGGAAGCAACAGTTAGAACTGGACATGGAACAACAGACTGGTTCCAAATAGGAAAAGGAGTCCGTCAAGGCTGTGCATTGTCACCCTGCTTATTTCCCAGCATATGTCTCAGTAATCTGGGGCGTGTTCTTTTTTTTTTTTTTTTTTGCTTTTCCATACCTGAACTTTACTGAAAATAAGAGAAGACATAATGCAGTTTCAGTGGTAGCCCAAATTACTGCTAAAGGCTTATACACTTCAAAATGGAAGGCCCCCACAGAACCTCATTCCTTGTTTACTGATTTGTATGCTATACATTTATCAAACTGTCTTCCAGGTTTACAAATACAATTGATCACAAGAGGCAAATAAGATGTTCTGAGAAGGCTTACTTTTTGGAAGGCACATTTACAGAAGTTATAGATGACTTTTTTAATGTAGTACCATGTTTATTGGATTAAATACTTAACCATTTAATGTACAATTGTACTACTGTTTTTATTAGGGTCTTAGTTTGGACTGATGTAAGAAATATACCATAGGCTGGGTGGTTTCTACAACAAACATTTGTTTCTCACAGACCTGGAAACTGCAGAGTCCAAGATCAAGACGGTAGCACTTCCAGTGTCTCATGAGAGCCATTTCTGGTTTTCTTCACTCTCAGTGGAGAGCAGAGTGAGGAGTCAAGCTCTGTGTCTGTTTATAAGGGCACTAATCCCATTCATCAGGGCTCCACTCTCCTGACTTAGTTAGCTCCCAAAGGCGTGATTTTCAAATCCATCACACTGGAGACTAGACTTAACATATGAGTTATTGAGGGACACAAACATTCAGTCCAGAGCAGGGTCCTATATTTTTAAAAAATGAAAATGTATCAATGACAGAGTTTTGGAGTGTTGGGTACCTGTCTCATTTCCCCTATAAACCCTGTGGGTTTTCTTGTTTTTATTGTTGTTTGCCTTCATTTTAAAAGAGATTTATTTAAGAATTTTTTTCAGCTTTGTTGAGGTATAGGTGAAAAATGAAATTGTGATACATTTAAAATGTACATAGTGACGATCCAGTGTGTGTATACATTGTGAAAAGATTCCTCCCATCTAGATAATTAACACACTCATCATCTCCTTTCTTTTTTTGGTGAGAACATGTAAATTCTAGGCACTTAGCAAATTTCACTTGTATAAAAGTCTTCTCAACTAGAGTCACCATGTTATACATTAGATCCTTAGACCTTATTCATAGATTTTTTGACAGAGATAAAAGGAAATAGAAAAGCAGACACATGAACTTACAGATAAGGATCCTGAGGCTTAGGGTTAGCTAAGCTGAGCAAGACTGCAACCTTTGGAAGTGGTAGAGACAGAGTTTGAGGTCAATTTGTTTGAGTCTACAGATCATGCTCGTAATGTCTGCTCTGTAGACTTCTTTAACTTGGAGCCTAGGGCTCAGGTCTCGATTTTCCCCAAGTCACAACCCTTCATTCCCACCTCCCTGAGATAACCAGTGTTAACTGCTAGCTGGTTCCTTTCACACTTGTCTGCCTGCTCCTCTGGTGCACAAGTCTGAGTCCCCCAGCATCGCTGCGGGTCAGTAGGTCTTGAGCAGAATCTCAGCCTCTCTTATGCACGTGTATGTGTATACACACACTTACATGATTTTATACAGAGAGTGTATTTTAAATAATTTATACATAAGTAGAATTCTTTTTATAACTTCAGTCTTCTCTGGTTTTCCTTTTTTTGCGTAGCTTCCTCTTCTCCAGTAACTGCATTTAGTAAGTAGGATCTGTGTGTTTATTTCTGTACTTTTCCTCTTGCTCATGAAATCATATCCACATTGCTAGCTTTCCACCTACTTACCCACTTACAATAGATATAGATACATACATAAGCACATATGAGTTTTTTCGGTCATTGCTTGTTTTATAAAAAATGGGATTGTATTGTATTTTCTCTGCATCTTATTTTCCACATTTCATAGCTACCTAATGGAAATTTCTCCAACTGTTATAGCCCTAATTAATTATTTTTAATGCCTACATGATGTGGTGTGACTGTTCCTGATTTGTTCAGTGCTCCCATATTGATGGACATTTATTTATCTTGCTGTCGGTTTTAAGGGTTGCAATTAATAACCTTGTGTATGTAACATTAAGTCCAGAAATTTATTTTCACGGGATAGAGTCCCAGGAGTGGGATTGCTGGTTGTATTTAAAATTTTAATAGATATTTCCAGATTGTTTAAACTGAAATGGTTTCATTTCCACTAATATCTTAATAGAGTACTTTTTTTGGTCCTTGTTGATTTGTAAGGATACTTCATATATTATAGAAGGTAACCATGTATCCGTATTAAGTTACATTTAAAAAATCTATCTTTTGTTTACTGACTTTATTTATCAACTTGTTCCTTCTATAACTTTTGAATCAAAACACTGTACATTATAATCTAAACTTTCTTCTAGTATGTATATTGTTTGTGTGATTTTTGCGTATGTATGATATGATACAGGATTTAATTTTGTTTTTTTTTTCCAGATGATGAATCGCTTGTACCTGTATTACTTTTAAATGTATTCATTTTCCCCACAGAATTGAAATATCACTTTTGCTGAATACTGGGCTCTCTCATTTCTTGATCTTCAGCAGTTAGGTATTAACCTGGCTTTTGTTGGTTGAGATAGTGTGGTGGCTCGCTCAAGTGATGGGTTCCTTTCTTCCCTTTTCTTGAGGAAGCATGGCTTGACAGTACTTCACCGTGCAGCCTGGTCTGGAAGTCTCGAGAGCATACTCATGTTGATTAGAGCTGGAGCGGAGCAGAGAGCCAAGAGGCAGGTAGGTGTGTGGATCACACCCGGACATAAGCCCTCTCTCGCAGTGCAGGAGGGGGAAGGTTACAGAGTAATTACTCCCCTCCCCTGGCTCTCTTTAGGATGGAGTGAATGCCCTCCACTCTGCAGCTCAGAGCAATGGCGTGCGCACCGTGGACCACCTCATTCAAGATCTGGGCCTGGAGGACCTGGACCAGCCTGACGAGGTGTGTTATCACTGTGGGTCTCAAATAACCCCCACTAAATTGCACTGTCTTCCTGTCCCTGCTGGAACTGCCAGAGCAGCCGGCGCAGATGGACCCGGCCCTGTAGCTGACTCCTCCCGCACTCTGGCAGACCACAGAGCAGAAGGCAGTTATCGGTGCTGGTGGTGGCCTTGGCCCCTGCATGTGGGCAAGGCAGGAAGTAATGAAGAAGCACTCTCTACTCCCTCATCCTGGCCATGGGATGGACAGCATCCACCCTGTGTGGGTGTCTGTATCTTACTCTGTGATGCCTGGCCTTTTGGGAATGTACTTGACCCAAGGCGGTGCTGTGATGAGCCATGGAGTATACAGCAATTGCACCATACTTGTCTCTATTTTTTTCTTTTCATAAGAAGTATGGTAATAATAATAACAGCTACAGTGGCTCTAGTGGTAAAGAACCTGCCTACAATGCAGGAGACATAAGAAATGTGGGGGTTTGAGCCCTGGGTCGGGAAGATCCCCTAGAGGAGGGCATGGCAACCCACTCCAGTATTCTTGCCTGGAGAATCTCCATGGACAGAGGAGCCTGGTGGGCTGCATAGAGTCCATGGGGTCGCAGAGCTGGGCATGACTGAAGCAACTACGCACCACTTATTGAATGTTTATCAGTGTGCTTGGCCCAGAGGAAAGCTATGTCCACACATTATTTCAGTGAGAGCTCTAGAGCTCAGCACATATGGATGCTTAACAAATCATTGCTGAATGACTTAAACTGTTAATCCCCATAGTAATCCTATAATGAAGAAATATCTTTATTTATATTTGAGGAAGTCAAGGCTCAGAGACACTAACTACCTGGTCTGAGGTCCCCAAACTGGAAGGTGGCAGAGCCAGGCTTGAATTCCGCTCTGGTGAGTCCAGCCACCGTGCTGTACTGTCCCCCTTCTCAGAGGACCGTGGGCACTGCCCATGCACTAGGGAGCAGCCCTTTCCAGGCTTTCTCACAAGGCAGTGCCCTCTGTGGGGTGGGCATTTGGATTTCAAATGGGACCTCCTCTTCACTGTGCCTGTTGAACTTCATTCTCCATTGAAGACTCTCTAGAAGTTAATCAGTAACATTCATTTTATTTCATCTCTTTTAGGAAACTTTCACATTTTTTTTACCTCAATCTTAAAAATAATAACAAAAACTTTTGACAAATGAAGTCTATACCTTTCTTTACTTCCTCTAAGTATGACTGAGCAACCATACATTTTATAGCCTGGAGCAGACAGACTTGGCTGAGGTCTGGGCGTATATTAAATATGAGGGTTGAGCAAGTCCTGCAACTGCTGAAGTCCTCAGTGCTTGCCTCTGGGCAATGGGGAGAATAAAACCTATTTCACAGTGGCACCAAGGCAGGATTTTGAGGGACGTCTTGACCTCCATGTCTCTTTCGATCAGCAATATCTCCATTCTTTGATGTAAATGATTTTCATACTTCCTCAGTCTTATGTACAGATACCTCTGCCTGTGAGCCAAATGGCAAGCCATTCTCCCACCCCTTTCCAATCCGACACCAACCCTAAGCCATTCCCATGTAGCAACATCAAAGTAGCCATTGCCGGGATGCTTAAATGAGTTAATGATGACAGAGCACTCAGCAAAGAGCCTGGCCCATGGTAAGTGCTCACTGAATGGTAGTTGTTATAACAATTATTATAGGGTGTCTTGTTTCCTCAGACTGACAACCATCATCAAACAGCATTTGATGTCAGGATGAAGAAGTCAGACACTCCAGTTTGATCCATGCTAACTAGGAGTGTGGCCTACGATTGAATTCCATTCAAATCAGCAGATGTGTGTTCACAGCTGGTTTTGTAAGAGACACAGGACTGTCTTCCTTTTCAGTGGGCTCTGGAGACAGCTGTGTGTGGGGAAGATCAGACAGGTTGAGGGGGCTCAATGACCAAAGCAGGTTTACGGTGCGCCTTCCCCACTTCTGCAGCTTCTGCTGGGCTTCCTGTCTGTTATCTCTTTAGCTGGCTCTAAGTTTGCCCTGTCCCACTCCTCTCCCTCCAACTCTGACCATTTGTTGGGGAAAAGGCTGAAGAACCCCGACTATGCAGAGCCAGGTGTTCAGCTGAAAGATCCTAAAACGAAGCTGCAATGAGAACCATATGCAGAATGAACAAATCATGAGTCCCCTGGGTCATCTAGGGAGCGGAGTCTCTGAGTCCCATTCCTAAAGAAACCTGGATTCATCCATGGGAGAGACAGTCTGTCCTTTTTCTGAGATCTGTGAATGGGGTCAAGGATATTAGCCAAAGCCAGTGGGAACTGGGATCCAGAGCTCAGGGTCCGCTAATTCATTGTTGGTACCACATTTGTATTTGCTTAAAGGTACTGTGGAGCTCATGAAATTCACTGAATGGAAAAGACTGCTCCACCTTCACAACTGCCTTTCTTGCCCAGTTTCTTATCCACAGAAAGTGACTGAGAGCCTGTACACCTGCCCAGAGTTACTAATTCTTCTCATTAGCCTTGGAGGGAACTCCAAAAGCTCACAAGGAAAGCAGAACAGGGAGGAGGTTTTTATTAATCAAATGTATGTAAGTAGGCCCAGAAGAGATTGGGTAGGATGGCAGAGATGGAAAGCACCGGAAAATATTTTGAGGTTTCTCCCAACTCTGTAGCTCTAAAAAATATGTGGCCCCTCCAGAGGAGAGAGATTAGAGCAGCCAGGAGAAGTTAAGCATTAAGTAGTCTAGATATTTGGACTCTATGTGTAACTTCCACCCAGTGATCAAAAATAAGTACTCAGACCAAAAAGTTTGGAGAGGGAGGGACACTGAAGGGAAGGGCCTCAGAGGCCACTCATGTATCTGGATATTTACAAAGTCTGGTGGTACAACATGAGGTTGGTTCCAGCTGTGTAAAGAGAGGACCTTCCATTGGTTTAAAGGAATCTTACAGGAAGTCTCTAGAGGTCCAAACGCAAAGAAACTCATCCTTGTTGAGAAGGCTGGAGATAATGAGCATGAGGGTCTGAGAAGACAGCTTCTTCTGTGGACCTGTGGGCCACACCTCACAGCCTTGAAAGTGAAGTCGCTCAGTCGTTTCCGACTCTTTGCGACCTCGTGGACTATAGCCTACTAGACTCCTCCATCCATGGGATTCTCCAGGCAAGAATACTGGAGTGGGTTGCCATTTCCTTCTCCAGGAGATCTTCCCAACACAGGGATCAAGCCCGGGTCTCCCGCATTGCAGGCAGACGCTTTACCATCTGAGCCACCAGGGAAGCTCAAGTGTTTCTCTTCTAACTAGGCAGAAAGGCCCCACCAAGATTTCATCAAACCTGTTGCCTCTCGTCTGGGGAGAACTGACCCAGCGGCTCCCATTCACAGCAGTTCCATGACTTCAGAAGCAACGCACTGCTCTTCCAGCACTTTCTGCTGAATGTTCTCTTTCTCTCTCAAATATCCAGTTATGTAGGGACCCACTGCTTTCCCCTTTTGCTGAATTCAGCTGCGAATTCCTCATAGCAGGTTGGACTTTGGGCTGTTTGTGAAACTTTTACTCAACTTGGTAACTTGTCAAATAACCCTGCTGCTGCTAAGTCGCTTCAGTCGTGTCTGATTCTGTGCGACCCCATAGACGGCAGCCCACCAGGCTCCCGCGCCATTTTTTTTTTTTTTTTGGCCTGCGCAGTTTGAGGATCTTAGGTCCCCTACCAGAAAAGGAACCAGCAGGGACTGAAAGCTAGAGCCCAAACCACTGGACCCCCTGGGAATAGCCAAAGCTCCAATTTTAAACAGGACACGGCTATGAATTTTTCTCAAACGGCAGAATATTCCAGAGTGTACATCTTGGAGGTGCACGGTACAGACAGACAAAACACCTGTGCGCCCACCACGCAGTTCAAGAAAAAGGAAACTAGTCTTTGTAAGGAGACCACTGAGACTCGCAGAAGCGCGGAGCAGCCAGCAGCCTCTGTGCTGCCCCCCCCCAAAAAAAAAAGAAAGAAAAAGGAAACTGTCAAACTTTGAAAACCCTCAACCCACCGAAGGGAGGAACCACGGTCATGAATTTTGTGCCAGTCACTTGCTATTTTTTTTTCTTTTTCAACTTAACAGCAAAGTCTGTAACAGAAATCAAACTCAGACATACACAAAACATCTGAAACCCGGGTCTCCGCTCGGTGCGGCGTGTGAACGCCAGCCTGCCAGCCCGCCGCTTCGCCCCCTAGTGCTGACACAGGGGCGCTGCGTGGAGACAGCTTTCCCAAGCGGAGAGGCCGCCCACTTGCCTTATTTGCATACCCACCGTGCGCTGCACACCATACACGTTTAAAATTATAAAACTTCAAATTTTCTTTTACCTATGTGTTCTGAAATTAGACCGTTCTTTACAGAGTAATCTAGAAATTTTTGTTCAGGCACTGGCTCTCGGTGTTAGCTAGTCACTCTCACTGTTCTAGGAGTTTCTGTTACTCGTGCTGTGAATTGCAAGGCTGTAGGTTATACTCTGGTTTCTCTTCAGACCGTATAAATCTTTCGCCTTTTACTAAAGATTTCCGTGGAGAGAAACAACTCTGAGTCTAAAACTAATTTTTTGAGGCCTTGTTTTCACAAGGCTACTTATATTGGTTAATGAAAGGCTTGTTGGGTTTGGTTAGAAAAGTGTTTGTACCTATGATGGTGCAATCCAGATTTGATATCTCAAGGGGAAAAATCTGCTGGAGAAAAAAATGCTAAGTCACTTCAGTACTCTTATCTGAAAATCCCAAGTGAAAATTCTTGTAGGTTACAATCCACGGGGTTGCAAGCAAAGAGTAAAACACCACTGAGCCGCTTATGGAAGTAAGGCTGTTAAACTGTATATTTTTCTGTTGGTTTTGGGGGAGTATAGTGTAATCCCCGGTTATTAAAGTGAGAATTGTATACATGTTATCTTTAACTCAGTCAGTTTGTTTTGTCGATGAGTTAGTACTTCGCATCAAGTGGCCAAATTATTGGAATTTCAGTTTTAGCGCCAGTCCTTCCAGGGTAAATTCAGGACTGATTTTTTTTAACATTGAATGGTTAGATTTTCTTATTAACAGACTCTCAAGAGCCTTTCTCAACACATTAGTTAA
Organism: Bos indicus x Bos taurus; assembly: GCF_003369695.1. NCBI lineage: Eukaryota > Metazoa > Chordata > Mammalia > Artiodactyla > Bovidae > Bos > Bos indicus x Bos taurus. Next base: position 799,963 of record NC_040085.1, read on the forward strand.
AAAACATCAGTTTTCCAGTGCTTAGCTTTCTTATATAGTTTAGTTCTCACATCCATACATGATTATTGGGAAAAGCATATGTTTGACTAGATGGACCTTTGTTGGCAAGGTTAGTGTCTCTGCTTTGTAATATGTTATATGTTTTCTTCCAAGGAGCGAGCGTCTTTTAATTTCATGGCTGCAGTCACCATCTGCAGCGAATTTGGAGCCCACCCCCCGCACCCCAACATTTTTGGACTGCTTCCCCATATATTTGCTCTGAAGTGATGGGACCAGAAGCCATGATCTTAGTTTTGTGAATGTTTTTTTTTTTTTTTTTTTTTCTGAATGTTGTTTTAAGCCAACTTTTTCACTCTCCTCTTTCACTTTCATCAAGAGGCTCTTTAATTCTTCCTCACTTTCTGCCATAAGGGTGGTGTCATCTGCATATCTGAGGTTATTGATATTTCTCCCGGCAATCTTGATTCCAGCTTGTGCTTCTTCCAGCCCAGCGTTTCTCATGATGTACTCTGCATATAAGTTAAATAAGCAGGGTGATAACATACATCCTTGACCTACTCCTTTCCTGATTTGGAAACAGTCTGTTGCTCCATGTCTAACTGGTGCCTCTTGACCTGCATACAGATTTCTCAGGAGGCAGGTAAGGTGGTCTGGTATTCCCATCTCTTGATGAATTTTTCCATAGTTCATTGTGATCCACAGTCAAAGGCTTTGGCATAGTCAATAAGGTCGAAGTAGATGTTTTTCTGGAACTCTCTTGCTTTTTCGATGATCCAATGGATGTGGGCAATTTGATCTCTGGTTCCTCTGCCTTTTCTAAATCCAGCTTTTCTAATCACAAGTGATTAATGAGAAAGTGTATGTTTGTTTTCCTTATTTGAATACCAGACCACCTGACCTGCCTCTTGAGAAATCTATATGCAGGTCAAGAAGCAACAGTTAGAACTGGACGTGGAACAACAGACTGGTTCCAAATAGGAAAAGGAGTACGTCAAGGCTGTATATTGTCACCCTGCTTATTTAACTTATATGCAGAGTACATCATGAGAAACGCTGGGCTGGAAGAAGCACAAGCTGGAATCAAGATTGCTGGGAGAAATATCAATAACCTCAGATATGCAGATGACACCACCCTTATGGCAGAAAGCGAAGAGGAACTCAAAAGCCTCTTGATGAAAGTGAAAGAGAAGAGTGAAAAAGTTGGCTTAAAGCTCAACATTCAGAAAACGAAGATCATGGCATCTGGTCCCATCACTTCATGGCAAATAGATGGGGAAACAGTGCCAGACTATTTTTGGGGGCTCCAAAATCACTGCAGATGGTGATTGCAGCCGTGAAATTAAAAGACTCTTACTCCTTGGAAGGAAAGTTATGACCAACCTAGATAGCATATTGAAAAGCAGAGACATTACTTTGCCGACAAAGGTCCGTCTAGTCAAGGCTGTGGTTTTTCCAGTGGTCATGTATGGATGTGAGAGTTGGACTGTGAAGAAAGCTAAACGCTGAAGAATTGATGCTTTTGAACTCTGGTGTTGGAGAAGAGTCTTGAGAGTACCTTGGACTGCAAGGAGATCCAACCAGTCCATCCTAAAGGAGATCAGTCCTGGGTGTTCATTGGGAGGTCTGATGCTAAAGCGGAAACTCCAATACTTTGGCTACCTCATACAAAGAGTTGACTCATTGGGAAAGATCCTGATGGGGATTGGGGTCAGGAGAAGAAGGGGATGACAGATGGCTGGATGGCATCACCAACTCGATGGACATGAGTCTGAGTAAACTCCGGGAGTCGGTGATAGACAGGGAGGCCTGGTGTGCTGTGATTCATGGGGTCGTAAAGAGTCGGACATGACTGAGCGACTGAACTGAGCTGAACTCAATCTTTCTTGATGAGCAGTTAGTTATGTGTGAAGTTGATGGGGATTTTGATTATTTTAGGGGCTGGTTAGTTAAATAATTTCAGAAAGAAAACGTGGTTATTGTTTTTTTTTTTTTGTATCAAGTTTGAAGTCCAGGGTGTATTTTATGATTGAAATGCTTTAATTGGGACTGTTTTGTTTTTAAAATGCTCAACCAGATTGTAACTAAAAAGAAGCCAGCTCAAAGTATAATAGACTATAGATCTTATTCTCCCTTCATGGCTTTAGGGCTGGATTGTCTGTTTTACTTATTACAGGTTTGGTTATTAGAATAATGTTTTTCTTGTTGAGACTGTGTAAGGCTTTCTTTCCCTAAGAATGAAATGGAGTCACAGATTTCTTAGGGCAGGCAGGTGTAATAATTTGTCCCCAAAGCGAGTGTACCCATTTATACTTCTGCCAATCACCTATGCATATTCCCATTGTTTCTCAGCCTTACTGGGCCTTGGTATATTCAGGTTTTAAATTTCGCCATCTGGTAGTCAAAAAGTTATTATATCTTAGTTTTAAGGTACATTTCTTTAATTACTAATGAGGTTGAACATCTTTTTAAAGACGTTTTGGGCATTCATGGTATCTCTTCCATGAAATGCATGTGCTTGTCTTTTGCTGCAATGTCATTTTCTAAGTGGTTGTAGTTTTTGATACAGACTCTAGAGACTTTATTTTTTAAGTAAGACTTTGGTTTTTATTTATTTATGGCTGCACTGGGTCTTCATTGCCACTCGGGCTTTCCCTAGTTGCTGCGAGCAGCGGGCTACTCTCCTGTTGCAGCTTCTGATTGCGGTGGCTTCTCTCGTTGCAGAGCACTGACTTCAGGCACGCTGGCTTCAGATGTTGTGAATTGCAGGCTCTAGAGCACAGACTCAGTAGTTGTGGCACACAAGCTTAGTTGCCCCATGGCAGGTGGGATCTTCCCAGACCAGGGATGGAACCTGAGCCCCTGCACATTCTTAACCACTGGGTCACCAGGGACGTCCTCCAGAGTCTAAATACATACTCTTTGCTGGTTATGTGGTGCAATTTCCTTCTCCCAGTTTAAGGCTTCCCTGTCCAACTTTTTTAGTCTCTTCTGGCGAACTGGTCTAAATTTTAATATTGTCAGATTGATCTTATTTTAAAAAATTGTATTCTGATTTTGTGCTTTTGTGTGTGTTTAATAATTCTTTGCCTCGTTATTAAATTCTATATCTTCATATTATATATATATATATATATATATAATTTTTTTCTCTTTTCTTTTTGGCCATACTGCACAGTATGCAGAACTTCCTCTGTGTGCTGTGCTTCGTTGCTCAGTCATGTCCAGAGCCTTGTGACCCATGGGCTATAGCCCGCCAGACTCCTCTGTCCATAGAGATTCTCCAGGCAAGAATACTGGAGTAGTTTGCCATGCCCTCCTCCAGGGGATCATCCCAACCCAGGGATTGAACCCAGGCCTCCCGCAGTGCAGGCAGATTCTTTACCATCTGAGCCACCAGGGCAGTACAGAACTTTCTCTACCAGGAATTAAACCTGTGCCCCCTGCAGTGGAGGTGGGGAGTCAACCGCTGGACCACCAAGGAAGTTCTGTATCTTTTAAAGTTATGCTTTTCATATTTAAGTTCTTGATTCATCTGGAACTGAATTTTTGTGCAGTAAGTCCTCTACATATGAACCTTCACATTGTGAACTCTCAAAGAGGCAAATGTGTGTTCACATGTCCAGTCACATACGCTGACTCACGTGTCTGGCGTACATTGTCATGTGTGTGCATCCTCTACAAATGGTTGTGCTTTTGTGTACCTTACTGAATAGTGCTATGTAGAGTACAGTAGTACGGTAGCTTTATTTCAGCCCAGGATGTCCAGAAGCAAATGTAACAGCAGTGGTGATGTAGCCGAAACTAGTATACTTTTCATGGTACTATATTGTGAGATTAAAAATGTTTTCTTTATTTTTTGTTTTGTTATGTATTATTCATGTGAAAAATGTTATAAACCTATATGCTACTGCTGCTGCTAAGTCACTTCAGTTGTACAGTACTATATAGCCAACTGTGTTATTGGGTACCTAGGCTAACTTTGCGGGACTTATGAACAAACTGGACTTAAACGAATGTGCTCTCAGAATGGAACTCATTTGTATGTGAGGGACTTATATGGTGTGAAGTGCGGGTCACTTTTATTTCTGACAATCACCCAGCACTGTTTATTTATTGCTGTCTCTTCCCCACTGATCTGCAGTGACAGCTCTGACAGACATCAGCTTTCCTTGCAAGAGTGGGAATGTTTCTGTGCTCACTGTTTTTTTCTTCAAACCACTCTACTGTGGTGTGATTGACCTACAAAAAGCTGCACATGTTTAAGGTGTACAACCTGATGAGTCTGGAGTTAAGTACAGACCCGTGAAATCGTTACCACAATCAACGTTGTAAACACTCTGGGCTCTCCATTCTGTTCCGTGGGTCCAACTTATCTATCCCTGAGCTAATATCACACATCTTAATTCCTGTGGATTTATAATAAGACGTGAAAGTGGTAGGCTTAATCCCTCTCTTTGGTTTTCTTTTCAGGAGTAACTTGGCTATCCTTTGTTCTTCCAAATATGTTTAGAATAGCCTTCTGATTTCCATGAAAATTCCTACTGGGGATTTCCCTGGTGGTCCCATGGTTAAGACTTCTGCCAATGCAAGGAAGGGATGCAGGTTTCTATCCTTGGCCGTAAGCTAAGATCCCACATACCTCATGGCAAAAAAAAAAAAAAGGTAAAACAGAAGCCATATTATAACAAATTCAATAAAGACAAAAAATGGTCAACATTAAAAAAAAATCTTAAAAAAAAAAAAGAAAATCCTATGGGATCTGAATTTATTTATTTAATTAAATACGTTATTTATTTTTGGCCATACTGCCTGGCATGTGAGATCTTAGTTCCCCAACCAGGGACGAAGCCCCAGCCCTTGGCAGTGAAAGCATGGAGTCCTAACCACTGGACCACCCAGGAGTTTTCATAATTTGAATTTACTATCTAACTACATAATTTTTTTAAAACTCCTTTTCTGATATTTTTTCTCTTTTATTATTGAACAGTTAACATATACAACGTTGATCTTATATAATATGAAGTAGAAATGATAGTGGACCTCTTTTTCTTACGCCTGATCTTAAAGAAATGCTTTTAAATATTTCTGCATTGAATATGATGTTTATTTTAAGTATTAGATAACTTTTATCGAGTATTTGCTTATACTCTCTGTTTACTTAAGTTTTGCTGCATCTATTAGGATGATCATGTGCTTTCTTCTTTTAAATTGTTAATGTGGTGAGTGACATTGATTTCCAAATGTTGAGCCAATTTTGCATTTCTGGGATAAATTTGTCTTAGGCTGCTATGACAAAACACTATAAACCGGGTGACAGCTGAGACTTCTTTCTCACAGCTTGGGAGGTTGTAAGTCCGGAATCAGGATGCCAGCACGGGGCTGGTTCTGGTAAGGGTCGTCCTCCAGGTTGCAGACTGTTGACTTCTTGTATCCTCACAGGGCAGAAAAGAGAGCCAGCTAGCGCTCTGGCCTCCTCTTATTTATAAGGGCACTAATCCCATCCGTGAGGACTCTACCCTCATGGCCTAATTACTCTCAAAGTCCCTGTCTCCTAATTCATCTCACTGGGTTTAGGGTTTCAACATATGAACTTGGTGGGAGGGGACACAGACTTTCAGCCCACTGGAAAACCCAACTTGGTTATATTATTAATTTATTTTAATTTTTATTGCTTTTTAAATTTGTATTTAATTTTTATTGCTTTACAATGTTGTATTAGTTTCTACCCTACAGTAAAGGGAATCACTATACATGTGTATATATATATATTTTTTTGTTGTTCAGTTGCTCAGTTATGTCTGACTCTTTGTGACCCCATGGACTGCAGCACGCAAGGCTTCCCTGCTACTGATGCTAAGTCACTTTAGTCGTGTCCGACTCTGTGCTACCCCGTAGATGGCAGCCCACCGGGCTCCCCCGTCCCTGGGATTCTCCAGGCAAGGAGTGGGTTGCCATTTCCTTCTCCAATGCATGAAAGTAAAAAGTGAAAGTGAAGTTGCTCAGTCGTGTCCAACTCTTCGCGACCCCATGGACTGCAGCCTACCAGGCTCCTCCGTCCATGGGATTTTCCAGGCAAGAGTACTGGAGTGGGGTGCCATTGCCTTCTCCGCAAATAACCCTGCAGTAAACTTAAAAATGAAAAATAATTTTAATGAATAACTGCAACACCTTAGACTTATTCATGTGCAAACAATTTAAATGCATTGAATTAAGACATATTAGGTTAAGTACACATTAAGCTAACACAGGAAAAAAAAAAAGGAACAGAAACTCTGAACCATTCTCATTTTTGCTAATTAAGAAAGGGATTTAGGATACTGAGTTGTGGTTGTCTGGGGTCTGAAGCCTGAGGTGCTGACACCAGGCTCCACAGTCCTCCAGGCAGAAAATCTCCCTGCCTTACAGTGAGGACCGTCTCCGTTCTTGGAGACAGCTGCACTGGGTAGAGGCCCATTCGAACATAATTTAAAAGGGTTGGGTGGTTAAAAATATGAAAGTAGACACAATAAACTATATTAAAAAAAAAACTCACGTTTTCAAACTTCTTATTTTGCTTAGAATATGTACTAGAGATGGGAGAAAAGATTTGTATCTCATTTTACTGTCAGCTGGTCTTTCTTTATGCTACCTTTTGATACGTTTATAAGATACAGACTACTTTAAATGTCCTTATTTTGTGTAATTTGGCTTTCACTTTTTTTTTTTTTGTTTTTGATGATAACATTTTTTAAAGAGCATCCAAAGTTCGAAGCAATGGCTGTTTTGTTAGGGAGGAAAAATGTTTTATCTTTGATAACCTCCCACTTATCAGACTAGACTTTCTCTGTGGGTGGGTCCTCTGTCACTTTGTTTAACCATGCAGAAATGCAAGACTTTGTAGCAACCAAGGATAACATAGTAAGGCCATTTTAAGGTTGAACAGACTCCTAATATTTCCAGCAGTGTTTTTCCCCAGATTGCTAAATATGTATTAGTGAGAATTCTTTCTGTTATGAGTGACAAAAATCCAGTTTAATCTGGAAAAAACATTGAAGGTAGTTTATGAACTCCTAACTAAAGAGTTTGAGGGTGTATCTCGCTGGCTGCAGGCATGGCTAGATTCAGCTCCCGCCCAACTCTTGGCTGTTTCTGTTGGCATTTTTACAAAAGTATTTGTTTATTTGGCTGTGCCGGGTCTTATTTGCAGTATGTGAGATCTTTACTTGCAGCATGTGAACTCTTAGTTGCGGTATGTGGGGTCTAGTTCCCTGACCAGAGATGGAACCCGGGCTCCCTGCACTGGGAGCATGGAGTCTTAGTCACTGGACCACAAGGGAAGTCCCTCTGTGGGCATTACTGATAAGCATACTCTCCACATAGTGGGAAGGATGGCTGCTAGCAGCCTCAAGTCTAAATTCTTATGAATAGTGTTATGGATTTTGATTCATAAGAAAGAAAATTTCTCCCTCATCAAATATTCATCAAATATATAAATATTTATATTTATCATCAAATATATAAATCACAATAATTCTGTTTGGCCCTGCCTGAAACATGTGCCCAATCCTGAACCAATTCCTGTGACCATGGGTTATATGATCGTGGCAGGTAAAGCCTGGCCATTGACAGCAGTAAATGGGCTCAATTAATGGTTGTGTGTGTGTGTGTGTGTGTTGGCAGGGAGAGGGGCAGGGGAGCGGTTCTCCCAAGGAAAAGCAAAGACACAAGCAGCAAATGTCCACGCGCAGACAGAACACCATCACGTGTTCTTCATGCCCTTTGTGCATAAAGGGCTAACAAATCACCTTTCCTTTCTGCATGAGAATTTAAACCTTAGTTAACTTTCTGGCTCTGTGTCTCTACAAACAAAAGTACAATATTAACTCTTACTAAGCAGCATTGCTTATGATAAAAATGATTCCTGATCGGTAAGCTGCATCTGGACTTGGAGGAACTACAGATGAATTGTGAATGCCAGAGGAGAAACCATACTTTGGGCATCTCTGAGTTCAGTGACTTCTTTTCTTCTGTTCCAGGGCATTAGCCACCATTTCTTATCACCTGCCTCCCCAACCACAGGCACAAACTCAAACTGAGTTACGTACCCCCACATATCACCAATTTGGTTATTGCATTTCATTACAATCACTTGCATATTTGCTCATCTTCCTTAATGGACTCTGAGCTTCCTGAGGATAGGGTGTCATATTCTTTTATCTTGGCCACTTTTGCTTAGGACAATATCTAAGATATATATATATATATATATATATATATATAAATGCTTAATAATTGTTAACAGTTGTTGAATAAATGAGTGACTAATTTGTAAGAATGTGTGACTAAATGTTTTCATCTAATATATAATCAGCGTTTCTCATCTTTCTTTTTGTGATTGGTTTATATGGACCTTTGTTGGCGCTCTCTGCAGGTATTTGTATAAGCTGGACACAATCATTCTGTCATTTCCCAAAAGCTGTTGATGGCTCATGGGGCTTCCCAGGTGGCTCAGTGGTAAAGAATCCACCTGCCAAGTAGGAGATGAACCCTGGGTGGGGAAGATCCCCTGGAGAAGAAATGGCAACCTATTCCAATAATTGCCTGGGAAATCCCATGGATAGAGGAGCCTGGTGGGCTATAGTCCATGGATTCAAACAGAGTTGGCCATGACTTACTGACTAAACACCAGTTTGTGGCTCAAGACTCTCTAGAGCTTTATCTCCAATTATGGATCTAATCTCACAAGCAGCAAAAGTGGGCACCAAGCATTCTCTGTCTTTTTGCTTTGTCCTTTCTTGGTGATTCAATGAGGACAGGATTTCAGACTTTGAAGGGCTAGAGATATAGGTCTAATTGGCAACATATTTGGCTCAAAAATATAAATAAGGTGAATTTTTGGTGCCTGTTTGTTACTCTGGCATGTATAGAGTCCCATAGGACTGATCCATACATACTTTTCTGGAAGCCATTTACTATTTTAGCACTTTTCCTTCCTTTTTCTTTGAGTTGTTGGAGAATCATGAGCTATTATCTCAAGCAAACAGTAAGCATTACTTTTTATTATCTTACATTAGCAGGAGATCAGATAACAAATCTCAGATTCAGGGAACTTCTTATAAAGAGTCTTGTGTCTTGCTTTTAACATTTCAAACATCTTGCTAAGCTTTTGGTTAACAACATAGCAGGCCAATTGGTGAATGTTTTCTTTAGTTGACGAAAATACTTCTGCTGCCCACCAAGTTGGCCACCCCAACTTGTTTTCCTGCTTTTAAATACCTCAGGTTAGAAAATTGAGTTTTTCTATAGGTGTTTCACTGTTCTTTCAATAGCCAAATGACGTTTTGGCTATCGAAAATGCAATCTCCCTTTGCAATGTGAAGATTTGGAGAAACTACCATAATCAGAAGATTCTACCCTTGAACTTTCCTCCCTAACAAATCACACCTAAACATCTCTCTTAAGCTGTACTCTCTGGATAATTCCTAATTTCTCCATCCTACATCATACAGACCTGTTCTCAAGAGTTTTCCTGTTGATCCTTAGTGAATGTCAAAGAGAAGTATATGAGCAGGCATCTGAGCCACCAGGGAAACCCCATTAACAAGCAGGGAGGGCCTGGAAAGAAGCAGTTGATACAATGTCATGTCTCAAGACAACACTTGTCATGTCAAGACTTCCCTGGTGGCTCAGATGGTAAAGTGTCTGCCTACAATGCAGAAGACCCGGGTTCAATCCCTGGGTCGGGAAGATCTCCTGGAGAAGGAAGTGGCAACCCACTCCAGTATTCTTGCCTGGAAAATCCCATGGACAGAGGAGTCTGGTAGGCTATAGTCCATGGGGTCGCAAAGAGTCGGACATGACTGAGTGACTTCACTTTCTTTCTTTCATGTCTCAATGAGTCATGTAAATATTAAACCCTGGAGGATTTCTGCTTCAAGCATTTTTATCAGTAAGGCAAGGCTTACTGAGTGATATGCAAATGACTCAGATGAGGTCTGGCACAAAATCAGCTTCTCAATAAATAGCTGAGTGAAAGACCTGTTGCATAAATGCAGAAAGTTGGTAAAAATGTTCCATTTGAAAGGGAAGATAGTCTGGCTGTGAGGTGGGGCCTTCCCCAGACGCTTTGGAAAGACCATGTCTGAACGTACCTCCCTGCCCCCGTGAAAATGATTCTGTGCTGATGGAGTTTGGGGCGAAAACTCAGAACTGGATCTGGTTTGAAGTGAGAGAGGTTGTTATGACCTGCCCCTAAGAAGAGCCCAGAATGCCATGACCAGAATCACCACCTTGGCCTTCTTGCCCTCTTCAAAATGCTCCCCACTTGGCCAGTTGTCTTGTGTGTTTAATAAGTGTGTAATAATACAGGCATTTGTGACTGATTTTCAGAAGGGAAGAAAACCATTTCTTTTGGCGGCAGAGAGGGGCCACGTCGAAATGATAGGAAAACTTCTCTTCCTTAATCTGCATACTGCAGAAAAGGACAAGGTGAGATGGAATTTTATTTTTTCACCAAGGACTAGAGAAAGGGAAGTGGCAGTTGAGGTATAGATTTGGCAATGGCATTCTGGTGAGCAGTTGAGTTCTTCACTTGTTACTACAGTCGGAAAGATCATGGGATATCCCAATGAAATCAACCCACTTTTTCAGTGGACTGTCCGAATCACCAATTTTGCTCCATAAATGTCTGAAATCAGAGGACTACATGGAATTTTCTACTGTCAGCTCCAGTTGCTCTTTTCTTGCCCTGAGATCTTCTGGGGACTCCAGTCCCACCTGACCAGGGAAGGAAACACCGAGTGGATGTCCATGTGCTTGTGCATGTCTTTGATGCTTTTTTTAAGGAGCAATTCCTAGATGTGGGTCAAAGAGTGCCACACACTGTAAAACCCTTCGGGATAATATTGCTAAAACTACCTCCCAGAAGTCTTGCGACAGTTTGCCTTCCCAAAAGTTATATACAATTACTTGCATTATTCCATTTTTTACTAGCAGATTAGCAGCGAAGGTAAAAAAAGAAACATGGATGGTTTGTTTCCTTCACATTCAAACAGCTATGTATTTTCAATTTAAAACTTTAAAAGTATGAATTTCACTTAAAACTATGGAAAACATGGCCAGTACTGGAGCCACAGCTTTATCCAGTGTGACCCCTGCCCCTGGAAGCCATTCTGCAGCCCTGCCTGTGGGTGCAGCATGTTCCTGGGAAGCTCTCCTGAGGGGGTCTCTGTTCTAGGGGGGGAGAGCGCTGCCCTGCACCTCGCAGAAAAGCGTGGTCACAGCCCTGTGGCCAGTGCTGCTCACCCAGTCACCAGAAATACATGAGATCAATGAGGTATGTGCAGGGGCTCATACAGGTGAGCATGCGGTGCAGAGGAGGAAGAGTGAGAAGAACAGCTTTCGAGAAAGGAATAGGGGGCAAACAAAAGTGTTTGTGCCACAGGCTGCAAAGTGAAGTGCAAGTCGCTCAGTCGTGTCCAACTGTTTGCGACCCCATGGACTACACAGTCCATGGATTCTCCAGGCCAGAATACTGGAGTGGGTAGCCTTTGCCTTCTTCAGGGGATCTTCCCAACCCAGGGATTGAACCCAAGTCCCCCGCATTGAAGGCGGGTTCTTTACCAGCTGAGCCATAAGGGAAGCCCACAGGGTGTAAAAGGTGATGCAGAAAGGTTCCTCCCTTTTTCTTTAAAGGAACTCACAGCGGTTCATTTGTTAATCCATTCACTTATTCACCAAAAAATATTTAATGTGTACTCTGGATAATGGTTACAGTATGAGGCAGAGAGCATCACTGACTCAATGGACCTGAATTTGAGTACGCTCTGGGGGATGGTGGACAGAGGAGCCTACAGTGCTTGGGGTCCCAAAGAGTCAGACAAGACTTAGTGACCGAACCATGACTGAACCCTGCTACGTAGAGTGTTTTCTTATTCTGGAAGCCTACAGGGCAAGATGGGCATACAATAAATATTATATTGGGTTAAATACACTAATAGATGTATATGCAGTGTGCTATGGGAACACAAAGGAAAATCTGTTTCAGAAATACCTCACACAGACGAGGTGATATATTATGTGGCTCTGGGCATTCTAGTGAACACTGGTACCAGGAGACGGAGCCCAAGTGAGGGAACTGAGGCATGAAAAAGCACGGTGAGTACTGGGAACGACAGCACCGAACCTGAGGACAGCTGGGGTGGAGCAATGGGAGGCCGCGCTTACCGGGAGCAGAGACCCGGGAGGGTTTCAGGCGGCACAGAGCGGTGGGAGCCCTCGCAGGCGGGGCAGGACACTGACGCTGTGCTCTGAAGGGAGGACTGGGGCCTGCAAAGCTGGAGGCGGGGCGTCCCTTCAGGTGACCCGAAATGACAGGGGCAAGGGCTCTTGGGCAGACTCTCAGGGGCAGCACACAGCCTGAGGTGGGAGGAGGTAGAGGTCACAGGACTTGTGAGCAGGGGCTGGGGAGAGGGGAGACTTTCTGCCCCGCAGCTCCCTGGCTTGCACTCCCAGGACGGTGGGGTGCCCATCCCTGAGCTGTGGAGGGTGAGAGGAGGGGAGGAGGGGGAGCGCCTCAGTCACCAGGGAGTGGGCGGGCTCTCCCTGAGACACTGTGGGAGGGGATAACTCAGGTGAGGGGAGCGGAGAGATAGAAAGCAGGCCTGGGTTCAGCGGAGAGGCTGCGGCTGCGGAGGCAGACCATGAGTCATCTGCTCTGGGAGGTCACTTTTTAACCTCTGGGTCCACGCCTTTGGAGCTGGCTGTTTGGAGATCCAGGTGATTTGAGTCCTCTTGAACTTCATAGTAGTGATGATCAGATTGAAGTGCTTTAACTTTATGAAGATCCTAGGAATGTGATCTTCTTGAATAAAAGTTATGAATGATGCGTGAGAAACTCAAGGAGAACTGGATTCACCCAGCAAAAATCTTAGCCCTGATTGGCCTTCACAAATATAGAGATCCAGTCCTATAGTCATAGGATTTAAAGTCTTAGTCATGCTGGCCCTTTTCTATTCTAATACTTTACCACTGGAATGTGTGCACCTGGATTTAATCCACATTTTAGCTATTTTTGAGTCAGGGCACATTGAAGAAAAGTCTTTAAGTCTAACAAACTGTACTTGTAGACTGTGATAGATTTTATTTGCACAAAGTATCTAGTGATACTATTAATCCTTTGGATGAAGCCCATAAGGTACATACGGTCTTGGGCTGCCTCTGTTTTCTGACATAGGCCCTTGCCAGACCATGGAGTGACTCATGGGACTAGGCTTGAGTGTGGTGCTCTCCAAACATTCTAGGTAGCAAACTCATATCAGTAAAGAAAATGTGAGCATGTGCCTTATCACAGGTGCATTTATCATTAAATCAATATATTATAAAACATATGCCAGAAATATAAATTTTAAAGATTGAGATAAAAATAAACATAAATAGCAATTTTCATATTTTCTCTACACTGAAAGGATTATCTTATAAACATCTGATATGTTTTCCTTTGAGTTTTCTTTGTGTTCCGATGCATGCATATTTTTAGGGTCTTTCCAAAATGCCTTTAACCCTTCTTTAGCTCCTGGCCATTTAGGTTTTGTTCAGTTTTTCTTCATTATGGAAATAAGGAAGTAATCACTGCAAATGGTGACTGCAGCCATGAAATTAAAAGACTGTTACTCCTTGGAAGAAAAGTTATGATCAACCTAGATAGCATATTGAAAAGCAGAGACATTACTTTGCCAACAAAGGTCCATCTAGTCAAGGCTATGGTTTTTCCTGTGGTCATGTATGGATGTGAGAGTTGGACTGTGAAGAAGGCTGAGCACCAAAGAATTGATGCTTTTGAATTCTGGTGTTGGAGGAGACTCTTGAGAATCCCTTGGACTGCAAGGAGATCCAACCAGTCCATTCTGAAGGATATCAGCCCTGGAATTTCTTTGGAGGGAATGATGCTGAAGCTGAAACTCCAATACTTTGGCCACCTCATGGGAAGAGCTGACTCATTGGAAAAGACTCTGATGCTGGGAGGGATTGGGGGCAGGAGGAGAAGGGACAACAGAGGATGAGATCATTGGATGGCATCACCAACTCGATGGATGTGAGTTTGAGTGAACTCTGGGAGTTGGTGATGGACAGGGAGGCCTGGTATGCTGCAATTCATGGGGTCGCAAAGAGTTGGACACGACTGAGCGACTGAACTCAATTGAATTTATGATTGATTTCTTAGAACTCTGCTCATACTTGAAAATTTGAGGGAGGTGAAAAAATTTAACCTGCAAATTGTTTACAGTGTTTGAATACTTTATGAATATTGCATTTAACAATCAATGATGTATGACTATGTTGATTAAATATTTATTCACTTCAATTTGGTGGTTTTCTTTTGGCATTTGGAACCAACTGTTTTTTTTGTTGTTGTTGTTGTTAAGATTTCAAATATTTCTTTGGTGCTTAAAAAGTCTGAAGGTCATACACTCTGTGCCTCTTGTGTCTTGTGGATGAGATGCCACAGGCCCCTACAGCTCTTTGGGTTCCTGGCTTTGGGCTCTTTACAAACCTGTTTCTGCATCACATCCTTCCACTAGGGGGCATTTCCTACCATTCTGATCTCAGTCTAGATGTCACCCAATCCAAGAAGGTTTTCTTGATCACTCACTGGAAAATAATCATCCAGTCACACTATTTCACTTCTCACTGTAGCATGCTCATTACCACTAGCTGATATTATTCTTCTAATAACATCTAGAATCTAATAGATGGATTTATTCTAAATCTGTTGATTTACTGATTTACCAGTCTACTGATCTATATATCGATTGTCCACCCCTACTGGAATGTAATGTCAGAGATATTGTCAGTCTAATCATATCCACGCCCCCACTATTTAACATAGGGTCTGATACATAATAAGTGCTCAATAAATTTTTGTGGCTTTATTGAGATGATATTGAAGATCATTGCTCACCTTTACTAGCTCATGTATTTCCCAAGTACTGTGATGGTTTCAGGAAAAGAGGTAGGATGCTGTGGTTGCCAGAATAACAGCCCCCCAAAGAGGTCCACATTAGGATCCTAGGAACCTGTAAGTTTGTGAAGTTACAGAGCGAAGGGGAATTAAGGTTGATCATCATCTGACCCTACAACGAGATTATCCAGGTGAGCCTAATATAATCACAAGGATCCTTTCAAGCAGAACAATGAGGCCAGCAGGGAGGCCAGAGGGATGTAACACGAGAAGGACTGAGCACCCCATTGCTGACTTTGAAGGTAAAGGAGGGGGCTGAGAGCCAAGGGGTGTGTGTGGCTTCCACAGACTGAAAAAGGCAAAGAAATGGATTCTCCTGAAAGCCTCCCTATAGGCCTTTCTCTTCACTCAGTGAGACTCATTTCAGACTTCTGACCTCTAGAACTGTAAGATAATACATCTGTATTGTTTAAGGCACTTACATTTGTGGTAATTTGTTATTTGCAGCAATAGAAAACTAATAATATAGGTGGTTCTGTTACTGTCACAGAGGAAGACATAGAGGCCCATCCTTGAGCCTCTATGAGGCCATTTATTCAAGGTCATTCAGGCATTTAGTATCAGCTCAAGCTAGATTCCCATTGGTTGGAGTGTGTATCAGTTCTGTGAGTATTTGTTCCACTTGCCTATCACTTTAAAACCAACCAACCCAAAGCACAGCGGCTTAGAACCATACACTATTATCTTTAAGCTTTTCTTCTTGCAAGGACTTTTGCAAGAGGATGGGATAATCAGGGGCTTCCCAGGTGGCCGAGTGGTAAAGAATCCCCCTGCAAAGCAGGAGACACAGGAGACGTGGGCTTGATCCCTGGGTCAGGAATATCCCCTGGAGGAGGAAATGGCAACCCACTCCAGTATTCTTGCCTGGAGAATTCCATGGTCAGAAGAGCCTGGTGAACCACAGTCCGTGGGATCGCAAAGAGTTGGACACAGCTGAGCCACTAACACTTTCATGCTGTTTTGAGGTGGTACCTGCAAGGGGACAGTTACTAGTAAACAGAATGAAAGAGGGTTGAGACATTTCTGGGGCCAAGAGCAAGTTCATTTCTTCTGGGTCAAGGAGAGGGTTAGCAGGGTATATAGAGAGAAGACCTGGCCCCAGTTCACTTGGTACTTCCTGGCTTTAGCTCATGTTTGCCTGAGGCATGCCTAGGACCTGACTCTTTACCTAGAAGCAGCAAAGAGCACCCCCCACCCAATAATAAGAAACACATTGGATTTTCTCTTTAAAAGAGTCATACGGTTTCATTGTATTCATTGATAACCATGAGAAGAACACCAGAAAGCATGCTGGATTCTAATGGAAATCCCTCCCTGCCTTCTCTCTCCACCTGTCTGTTACAGATCAATATCAGTGCTTTGCAGACAGCAACTCGGAATGGCCATGCATCATTGGTCAGCTTTCTTCTCAATGAGAACGTTGATCTGCACCAGAAGATGGAAGTGAGTCTATTACGATAACATGGACTTTGATCCCAGCTCTGTGAGGCTCTGTGTGCCGTAAGATGCTGCCTGCAGATATGCTGGGGAGAGGGAAGGGAAGAACAGGTGACCACAAAGGAGGAATTCTTTCTGGGAGGGCTGACCAACTCCTTTTGCAGACTGAGTTTTAATCATGAGAAATAGAATCCGAGGGCTGAATTTTAGAAAGTTGTTGCAGTTCCTGAACAAAATGAAATCTTTGTGTTTTAAATATTTATATTTGCCGCAGTTAAACTTTCTCAAGTGTCTGGAGATGCCATTCTTGTATTAAATTTATCAGTCTGGGAAAATGATGACACTGCTGTTAATAGGAAGGAGAAGGATTATTTTTCGCCCTTCGCTGACCGATTTTGTTTTTCTTTTGAAAGTCAGTCATTTGTACTGATTTAGGTTTTCTGAAGTTGGCCCTGGCAGAATTAACAAAGGCCATCTGTGCTGGAATTAGATGCTATTTTTCACTCTACTTTCATTTCTCCTGGGAGAATATTCTTTCCTCTGCTCTTGTTTAAGCCATTGCTATTTATTGTGTTAACTGGAGAGAAGGGATGTGATTTAAACCAGGATTGGTAGTTTTTGGAGAATGGTACGAGAGGCTCTGAATTTGTCCGGTCTATCCAAGGATGCCCCCTGTTTCTCAGGAGGGTTTGGGGCCACAGCAAGGCTGGTAGTCCCAGCAGGAAGGGCCCTCCCTGTGTCACTGGGATTAGGGATCTGTTCTTTTTTTTTTTCATGCTTGGTGTCATAGAGACCAGGTCCTCCCAGAGCAGAAGAGGTCTGTACGGAAAGCCTGCCCCTCCACCCCATCTGTCTCCGACTGCCCTTGCTCACCCTTGGACAGTCTGATGCACACAGCTTTAGGTCCCATCTGCCCCTCCTTTCCTCCTCCTCTGAGTACTGCTGTGTTCTTTGCTCAATCACTACACCTTTCTTCCATCCATCTACCCCTGTGGGAAGGAGGCTGGTGTTGATGTCGGAGTCAGGAAGATCTGGGTTTGAATCCTGTCTCTTCCACTTCCTAGCTCAGATGCCTCAGGAGGTGATTTAACCTCTGAATTGATAGCTTAGGTGATTCAGGATCTCCAAAGAAGAAGATTTAGCTTCTGGACCAGGTACCAGGCTTGATCACTCAAGAGCTTTTGTGTAGCAGAGTTTTATTTAAGTATAAAAAGGGACAGAGAAAGCTTCTGACATAGACATCAGAAGGGGGCAGAGAGTGACCACCTTGCTAGTGTCAGCAAGGGAGTTATATACTTTTTAAGAACATCTGCCTACAATGTGGGAGACCTGGGTTCAATCCCTGGGTTGGGAGGATCTCCTGGAGAAGGAAATGGCAACCCAGTCCAGTATTCTTGCCTGGAGAATCCCATGGATGGAGAAGCCTGGCAGGCTACAGTCCATGGGGTGGCAAAGAATCAGACTGAGCGACTTCACTCACTCACTCACAGTGAATCAAAAGAATACAAGGTTGTAAAGATCTTACTAGACCCACTCCCACAATGTACGTTTTAAGATGACAGGATTAGAACTAACAATCTAAAGATCTTACCAGACCCACTCCCATGATATACATTTTAAGGTATCAGGATTAGTCAGAAGGTTTTTCAAGGAGAAACTGTCCTCAAGCAGGATACATTGTTGTTATATAATCCTTGCTGCTGCTGCTGCTAAGTCACTTCAGTCATGTCCGATTCTGTGCGACCCCATAGACGGCAGCCCACCAGGCTTCCCCGTCCCTGGGATTCTCCAGGCAAGAACACTGAAGTGGCTTGCTATTTCCTTCTCCAATGCATGAAGGTGGAAAGTGAAAGTGAAGTCGCTCAGTCGTGTCTGACTCTTAGCAACCCCATGGACTGCAGCCTACCAGGCTCCTCCGTCCACGGGATTTTCTAGGCAAAAGTACTGGAGTGGGGTACCATTGCCTTCTCCGATATAATCCTTAGTACAGAGTTTAAACTGAGTTGTTTGTTGTGTAATCATCAGTTCTGGGCTTAAGGAAAAAAATGTTTTATGTGACTAAGACTAAGGAATGTAGAGAGAGAGAGAGAGAAAAAAAAAAAAAAAAAGACTTTGTCCTTTCCTCCTCCTTGAGAATTCCAGACCCCTATCTCCTCTTCAAGAGCCCCAGGCCCTTCTCTCCTCCTCAGGGACCTGGACTTCTTATCAACCTGCCTAGGAATTGACTCTCTCAGTATGTAAAGTGTGGAATAGAAGACCTAACTGCTGGGGTGGTTGTGAATGAAAAGCTGTCAGCCTCGTGTTTTTAAACAGTATTAACTGTTGGGGATATGAGAGTATTAACTGTATGGATGTGAGAGTTGGCTATAAAGAAAGCTGAGCACTGAAGAATTGATGGTTTTGAGCTGTGGTGTTGAAGAAGACTCTTGAGAGTCCCTTGGACTGCAAGGAGATCCAACCAATCCATCCTAAAGGAAATCAGTCCTGAATATTCATTGAAATCACTGATGCTGAAGCTGAACTCTAATACTTTGGCCACCTGATGTGAAGAGCTGACTCATTCGAAAAGACTCTGATGCTGGGAAAGATTGAAGGTGGGAGGGGCAGGGGATGACAGAGGATGAGACGGTTGGATGGCATCACTGACTCAATGGACATGAGTTTGCGCAAGCTCTGGGAGTTGCTGATGGAGGGAGGCCTGGCATTCTGGAGTCCTGCTGCTGCTAAGTCGCTTCAGTCGTGTTGTCATAGACGGCAGCCCACCAGGCTCCCCCGTCCCTGGGATTCTCCAGGCAAGAACACTGGAGTGGCTTGCCATTTCCTTCTCCAATGCATGAAAGTGGAAAGTGAAAGTGAAGTTGCTCAGTCGTGTCCGACTAGCGACCCCATGGGCTGCAGCCTACCAGGCTCCTCTGTCCATGGGATTTTCCAGGCAAGAGTACTGGAGTGGGGTGCCACTGCCTTCTCCATTCTGGAGTCCATGGGGTCCCAAATAGTTGGACACGACTGAGTGACTAAACTGAACTGAACTGTTGGGGCCGTGAGTGTGTAGTGGTGCCATTAGGAGGATGTGTTTTATGTGCCTTCCTGATGCAGACTAACGACATCGTCTCTGCTTGAGCAACCCTGCGCCGTCCTCTGCACCCACCCTCGAGGCATCTGCACCCCTTCTCTCCACTCTCTCTCCTCTCAGCTCAGCTTCTGTGGTCCACAGGGTCTCACTGCATCCCCTTTGCTGCTCTGTCTTCCCTGTGCCCCAACCCCGCCCCTCCCCACTAGATGCCCCTCACCTCACTCTCACACCTTAGCTGTGTTCTCCTCGCCTTTTTTCCTCCCTGCAGCTGCCTTGTCCACCCCCAGGGAGGTGTTTTCTCTTGAGCCCCCGGGACCAGGGGCAGCTGGGTGGGAGTAAGGCAGCAAGAGGCTGTGTGTGACTGTGGAGGCGGGCACTGAGCTTGCCAGAGCTGGTAAGGAGCCCGCGGTGGAGGTGAGTAGTGCGTGGCCGGAAGACAGGCATTTTAGCCACAAAAGTGGGAGGAAAGCAGACTGTCGGGCCTAGTGAATACACAGTGGTCAGACTACATAGGTGGGAGGGCTGAGCATGGACCGTACCCTAGGTGAGGGGGTGTTAGTCCCACAACCCGCTCGAGGGAGAAAAAGCCCTAGTTCAAGGCAAGTTAGGAAATATGGAATATGACTGCTATTTCCTCCTTGTGGTTACTCCCACTGCACTTTAGCTCTTTGAAGGCTCTGCAAAGTCCTGCAATTAAGGTATTCAGTAGTTTCTTAGTCTTCATATTTGAGCTCAGACGTCAGTTCTTCAAGAAAGTTTTTTTCTGCCCTCCAGAAAGTTTGGCCCTCAGCCCACCCCAACATATGTTATCTTACTACTCTGCAGTTTTCCTCCAAGGTACTTAACACAATTAGTAACCGTATATTTATTTTGTGACTTAAAAAAAATCAATGTCTACTTTCCCTACTCAATGAAAGATTCCTGAGGCTGGGCCACGTTCACCATTGAACCCCGTGTTGCTCTTCTTCAGTCGCTCAGTCGTGTCCAACTCTTTGTGATCCCATTGCCTGCAGCACACCAGGCTTCCCTATCCTTCACTATCTCCCAGAGTTTTCTCAAACTCATGTCCACTGAATGAGTGATGCCATCCAACTGTCTCATCCTCTGTCATCCCCTTCTCCTCCTGCCCTCAGTCTTTCCCAGCATCAGGTCTTTTCCAGTGAGTCAGCTCTTTATATCAGGTGACCAAAGTATTAGAGCTTCAGCTTCAGCATCAGTCCCTCCAATGAAAATTCAGGTCTGATTTCCTTTAGGATTGACAGATTTGATCTTGCTGTCTAAGGGACTCTCAAGAGCCTTCTACAGCACCCCAGTTAGAAAGTATCAATTCTTCAGTGATCAACCTTCTTTATGGTCCAACTCTCACATCAATACATGACTACTGGAAAAGCCATAGTTTCCATTCATTCATAGGCCAGGCTCTTTTTCAGGATGCTGACTGAACCCCTAGCGTCCTGAAAAGAGCCTGGCTAATAGTAGGTGCTCAGAATCAAGTTCTAGAATAAATGATGCAGGAGGGTGGGTTGCTGGTGAGTAGGTTAGCTGTGCGGCCTTGGCAGGCAAATGATTGCTGAAGACTTAATGAAGGACTCACCACCACGCTGGGCAGTGTCAGTGTTCAGGGGATTATCTGCTGAAATGAGTCACTTTTTGATCTGAATGTTGAAGCCAGAATTTTTTGAATTTGACATTGTCATTTGTTTCTGCAGCCTAAGGCGTCCCCTCTTCATTAGCTGTTCTCAATAACCATGTCACAGTGGTGAACAGCTTATTAAGTGCACAGCATGACACTGATATCTTAAATCAGGTAAGCCAGCAAGTCAGAACCTGGAGAGTCAATTTTCTTGTTTCAACTCAGTGTGTTTAGGGGTAGTTTTGATCAAGTTCAAGGTTCCTGGGAGGAACAGGCACATTTATTTTTTATCCTTTTCCTCCTCTCACCCTCACTCCCACTTGCACACACATATTCTGTCTTTTTCAAATGCACAACTGGGATTCAGCCAGTGCATTATTAAACTGTTCACGTTTAACAGGCCCAGTGCTTCAGATAGATAAACTGTAGCTCGGCGGTAAATCACCAGAGCCTCTTTAAATCAAAAGCTACTCCCCCAGTGTGAAATGTTGTAGTTGGCAGAGAACCCTTTTCCCCCAGAAGGAAGCTTTGTTTCTGTATGACAGACAGTAAATGAATGTATCTTCTTTTTGCCCAAAGGCAAAAGAGATCTCTTGAAAAAAAATCTTTTTTAAATCACCATGAATTCAGTCATTGGAGCAGAACCAAATGCTCCATAGAAGGCATCCATCACTGGCTAGAAATAGAAATGTTGAGGCGGAAGAATTAAGAGGATGGGGGTGGGTGCTGTCTGCACTGCGTCCTGCTGTGGGACGGGCTGCACTCCTCCAGAGGCCAGGAGTGGGAAGGAAAACTCTCAGAGAGAGGGGTCTTAACCCATGAGCCTCGGGACCTCTCCCTCCTTCCTGGCTGCCCCCTCCAAGGTCAGGAGCAGCCATGATTGGTGAGGATGCCTGAACTTACCCACTGGGCAGTCCTCGGTTTCCTCATCTGTGAAGCCAGAGCACTGATGCCCATCTCTGCTCCAGCTCCAACCTGTGAGGTCACTGGTGCCCTGAGGTGAATGGGGACTTAACTCCCTGTCTGTCCCTTCCTTCCCCAGGGACCATTCTCCTCCCTGGTCTTTTACTATCCCAAAAGTGAGGGAAAGAAAAATCCCCCTTGTTATTAAACATACATGTGTGTTCAGCTATGTTAATGCCCCAGATCTTTTCTTATGGGCAGCATCTTTCTCTCCACATGGACAGAACTCACAAGTGGTTCTGGTTTCACTAGCTCCACTCCAGCGAATGAGGCTTACTAGACTGCCACCCAGGGTATCAAACTCTTCATCATTGATGGTTTTTGTTAGACTAAGAATACACACAATGTATAAAAGTAAGAAAACATAAATAAGCTAAAAACTTACAATTTGGTTCTAATCCCCCCCCAAAAAGAGAGCTCTCTTAATATTTTGGTGCATTTCCTGCCCTCTAGACTTCTAGCAGTTTTGCCATAGGGAGGTTTTGTGAGTATTTGGTGTGTGACACTAGTCTCTGTTCCATGTTGGTATAGACTTTTGATCAGTCTGTCAGTGTAAGCTCCGTGTCTTAGGTACTGAGCCGCCAGAGGGGCACACTGCCACCTACAGTGGGTCTTTAGTGAATGCCTTTTGATATTAATTCTGCTAACATCCCAAGCAGGTTGGCCTTGTGCGCTAGGAGGAAGAGTCCTGAACCAGGTGGCACTGCCCAGCTGTGTGACACTGAGGGAGTTGCTTCCTCCCTCCGGTTTAGGAGTTGGGCTGGGTCGCAACCAGTGTCCCTTTCTGTGTTAATATTTTAGAAATGTCTTCACATCAGAATTTCTTTCGGTGGGAGGTATAAGATGGGTGGTTTTCTTGAGATTTCATCTATTTCTCTCAGACACTCTTGTCCTTTTTGTCGGAAAATAGTTACTTCAGAAAGGAATTAAAAGCTGACACTCCTTCTATACACTATAATGTAGGGAATTTGCAAAATAGAGAAAAGCATCAAGAAGGCAATAAAAACAACCTCTAATCCCTCAATCTAGATGTTATCATTCTTAACATCACCAACGCATTTTCTTCTCTTTCTCTATTTTTATATATAAATTGAGCTCAGCTAGATAGTGTTTTTTTCCTAAGGTTTTAAATGTTACAAGCACTTTTTCATTTTTACAAATCTCTGAAATTATTTTTTATTCTGGAAAAATAGATGTAACATAAAACTTAACTATTGTAACCATTTCTAAGTGTACAGTTTGGTGGCATTAAGCATATTGACCATGTACATAACTCTCACACTGTCTCCAGAGCTTTATCGTTCCAAACTGAAACTCCATACTCTTTAAACAGTAGTTCCTTATTCCCTTCTCCTCGACACACCATTTCGCTGTATCTCTATGAACTTACTACTGTAGGTATCCCTTATTGAAATTATTTTAAAAAGTCGTTTGTGATGGTTGCCTACTTTTACAATATGTGTATATACCATAATTTATCTCATGAGTCTCCTTATTAAGCATGTAACTTCCTTTCAATCTTTCATTGTTATAAATAAACAGCAATTAATGTCTCCTGTTCCTGTTTAAAAATAAGCTTATCTGTTTTCCCTTATGCCTGTGGAGGACACCTTTGCTTTCCTGTGTCTTTTCATTATGTAGCTTTCTTCTCTCTTTAACATGCTTGAATTATATTTTTGAAATTTCTCATGGCAGAGGCTTGCAGACTCCTTTGCATGTAGCTGCTGATTTTGGAAACATGGAACTTGAAACCGTGCTGAAGGCTGGCTATAACTTGAAGATTGTTTACAAGGTCAGTCCATGGATTTCACTCTGTTTAACTGAGCTGGTTGCTGAGTCCTCCCTGTTGGATGAAAGCCTTGAGAGGCAGTATTAGAATTCGTGCAGTTTAGTCACTCAGTCGTGTCGGACTCTTTGCAACCCCATGGACTGCAGCACACCAGGCCTCCCTGTCCATCACCAACTCCCAGAGTTTACTCAAACTCATGTCCATTGAGTCGGTGATTCCATCCAGTCATCTCATCCTCTGTCGGACCCTTCTTCTGTCCCCAATCCCTCACAGCATCTGGGTCTTTTCCAATGAGTCAACCCTTTGCATGAGGTGGAAAAGTACTGGAGTTTCAGTTTTAGCATCAGTCCTTCCAATGAACACCCAGGACTGATCTCCTTTAGGATGGACTGATTGGATCTCCTTGCAGTCCAAGGGACTCTCAAGAGTCTTCTCCAACACCACAGTTCAAAAGCATCAATTCTTTGGTGCTCAGCTTTCTTCACAGTCCAACTCTCACATCCATACATGACCACTGGAAAAACCATAGCTTTGACTAGACGGACCTTCGTTGGCAAAGTAATGTCTCTGCTTTTGAATATGCTATCTAGATTGGTCATAACTTTCCTTCCAAGGAGTAAGCGTCTTTTAATTTCACGGCTGCAATCATCATCTGCAGTGATTTTGCCCCCCAAAATAAAGTCTGACACTGTTTCCCCATCTATTTGCCATGAAGTGATGGGACCAGATGCCATGATCTTCGTTTTCTGAATGTTGAGCTTTAAGCCAACGTTTTCACTCTCCACTTTCACTTTCATCAAGAGGCTTTTTAGTTCCTCTTCACTTTCTGCCATAAGGGTGGTGTCATCTGCATATCTGAGGTTATTGATATTTCTCCAAGGCAATCTTGATTCCAGCTTGTGCTTCTTCCAGCCCAGCGTTTCTCATGATGTACTCTGCATATAAGTTAAATAAGCAGGGTGACAATATACAGCCTTGGCTTACTCCTTTTCCTATTTGGAACCAGTCTGTTGTTCCATGTGCAGTTCTAACTGTTGCTTCCTGACCTGCATTGGTTATTGATATTTCATCCAAGGCAATCTTGATTCCAGCTTGTGCTTCTTCCAGCCCAGCATTTCTCATGATGTACTCTGCATATAAGTTAAATAAGCAGGGTGACAATATACAGCCTTGGCGTACTCCTTTTCCTATTTGGAACCAGTCTGTTGTTCCATGTCCAGTTCTAACTGTTGCTTCCTGACCTGCATATAGGTTTCTCAAGAGGCAGGTCAGGTGATCTGATATTCAAATAAGGAAAATAAACATATGCTTTCTCATTAATCACTTGTGATTAGAAAAGCTGGATTTAGAAAAGGCAGAAGAACCAGAGATCAAATTGCCCACATCCATTGGATCATCAAAAAAGCAAGAGAGTTTCAGAAAAACATCTACTTCTGCCTTATTGACTACGCCAAAGCCTTTGACTGTGGGGATCACAACAAACTGTGGAAAAATTCTTCAAGAGATGGGAAGTCACCTTCCCTGCCTCCTGAGAAATCTGTATGCAGATCAAGAAGCAACAGTTTGACATGGAGCAACAGACTGGTTCCAAAACGGGAAAGGAGTAGGTCAAGGATGTATGTTATCACCCTGCTTATTTAACTTATATGCAGAGTACATCATGAGAAATGCTGGACTGGATGAAGCACAAGTTGGAATCAAGATTGTGGGAGAAATATCAATAATCTCAGATATGCAGATGAGACCACACTTCTGGCAGAAAATGAAGAATTAAAGAGCCTCTTGATGAAAGTGAAAGTGAAAAAGTTGGCTTAAAGCTCAACATTCAGAAAACGAAGGTCATGGTATCTGGTCCCATCACTTCAGAGCAAATATATGGGTGGGGCGGGGGGAGCTCTGAAATCACTGCAGATGGTGACTGCACCCATGAAATTAAAAGACGCTCACTCCTTGGAAGAAAAGATATAAGCAACCTAGACAACATATGACAAAGCAGAGACACTAACCTTGCCAACAAAGGTCCACTAGTCAAACACATGCTTTTCCCAATAATCATGTATGGATGTGAGAATTGAACTATATAAGGAGGTTAAGCACTGAAAAATTGATGCTTTTTAATTCACGTGTCGGGAAAAGCTCTTCAGAGTCTCTTAGTAAGAAAATCTAACTAGTCCATCTTACGGAAAATCAGTCCTGAATTTTCATCGGAAGGACCGGTGCTGAAACTGAAATTCCAATAATTTGGCCACCTGATGTGAAGAACCGACTCATTGACAAAACGAACTAAGTTAAAGATAACATGCATACATTTTTACTTTAACCACCGGGGATTATACAATAACCCCCCAAAACCAACGTAAAAGATAAACAAAACACTTTCACTAAAGAAAGGAAGTGCCTCAATCGTGTCTGACTCTTTGCCACCTCATGGACTATATAAAGCCTATCTGGATCCTTCCATGAGACTTTAGATGCAAGAATATTGGAGTGGGTTGAGTATTTTCCACCCAGAGATCAACAGGTCTCACACATTGTAGGCAGACCCTTTACTATTTGAGCCACCTTTCTAATAAACCATCACAAGTCTTTCATTAACCAATATAAGTAGCCTTGCCGAAGCAAGGCCTCAAAAAATTAGTTTTAGACTCAGAATTGTTTCTCTCCACGGAAATCTTTAGTAAAAGGCGAAAGATTTATACGGTCTGAAGAGAAACCAGAGCATGGCCTACAGCCTTGCAATTCATAGCGCGGGTAACAGAAACTCCTAGAACAGTGAGAGTGACTAGATAACACCGAGAGCCAGTGGCTGAGCAAAAATTTCTAGATTACTCTGTAAACAAGGGTCTAATTTCAGAACACATAGGTAAAAGAAAATTTGAAGTTTTATAATTTTAATCGTGTATGGTGTGCAGAGCACGGTGGGTATGCAAATAAGGCAAGTGGGCGGCCTCTCCGCTTGGGAAAGCTGTCTCCACGCAGCGCCCCTGTGTCAGCACTAGGGGGCGAAGCGGCGGGCTGGCTGGCTGGCGTTCACACGCCGCACCGAGCGGAGACCCGGGTTTCAGATGTTTTGTGTATGTGTGAATTTGATTTGTTACAGAATTTGCTGTTAAGTTGAAAAAGAAAAAAAAAATAGCAAGTGACTGGCACAAAATTCATGACCGTGGTTCCTCCCTTCGGTGGGTTGAGTGTTATCAAAGTTTGACAGTTTCCTTTTTCTTGAACTGCGTGGTGGGCGCACAGGTGCTTTGTCTGTCTGTACCGTGCACCTCCAAGATGTACACTCTGGAATATTCTGCCGTTTGAGAAAAATTCATAGCCGTGTCCTGTTTAAAATTGGAGCTTTGGATATCCCCAGGGGGTCCAGTGCTTTGGGCTCTAGCTTTCACTCCCTGCTGGTTCCTTTCCTGGTAGGGGACCTAAGATCCCTCAAACTGCGCAGGCCAAAAAAAAAAAAATGGCGGGGGAGCGTGGTGGGCTGCCGTTTATGGGGTCGCACAGAGTCAGACACGACTGAAACGACTTTGCAGCAGCAGGGTTATTTGACAAGTTACCAAGTTGAGTAAAAGTTTCACAAACAGCCATTAATTGGGCACCCAAAGTCCAACCTGACCATCCCTTCCCACAGGGATCCCAGAGAGGGTGTCCTGGAGGGCTTCCCAGGAGAGGAGGCCGGTGGAGAGCAGCACGAGGAGCTTGGTGCCTCCTGGGCGTATCTTCCTCCTGAAATTTCCCTTCACCCTGCTATGAGGAATTCACAGCTGAATTCAGCAAAAGGGGAAAGCAGTGGGTCCCTACATAACTGGATATTTGAGAGAGAAAAAGAACATTCAGCACAAAGTGCTTGAAAGAGCAGTACATTGCTTCTGAAGTCATGGAAATGCTGTGAATGGGAGCCTCTGGGTCAGTTCTCCCCAGACGAGAGGCAACAGGTCTGATGAAATCTAAGGCTGTGAGGTGTGGCCCACAGGTCCACAGAAGAAGCTGTCTTCTCAGACCCTCATGCCCATTATCTCCAGCCTTCTCAACAAGGATGAGTTTCTTTGCATTTGGACCTCTAGAGATTTCCTGTAAAGAGTCCTTTAAACCAATGGAAGTTCCTCTCTTTACACAGCTGGAACCAACCTCATGTTGTACCACCAGACTTTGTAAATATCCAGATACATGAGTGGCCTCTGAGGCCCTTCCCTTCAGTGTCCCTCCCTCTCCAAACTTTTTGGTCTGAGTACTTATTTTTGATCACTGGGTGGAAGTTACACATAGAGTCAAAATATCTAGACTACTTAATGCTTAACTTCTCCTGGCTGCTCTAATCTCTCTCCTCTGGAGGGGCCACATATTTTTTACAGCTACAGAGTTGGGAGAAACCTCAAAATATTTCCCGGTGCCCTCCATCTCTGCCGTCCTACCCAATCTCTTCTGGGCCTACTTACATCCATTTGATTAATAAAAACCTCCTCCCTGTTGGGCTTTTCTTGTGAGCTTTTGGAGTTCCCTCCAAGGCTAATGAGAAGAATTAGTAACTCTGGGCAGGTGTACAGGCTCTCAGTCACTTTCTGTGGATAAGAAACTGGGCAAGAAAGGCAGTTGTGAAGGTGGAGCAGTCTTTTCCATTCAGTGAATTTCATGAGCTCCACAGTACCTTTAAGCAAATACAAATGTGGTACCAACAATGAATTAGCGGACCCTGAGCTCTGGATCCCAGTTCCCACTGGCTTTGGCTAATATCCTTGACCCCATTCACAGATCTCAGAAAAAGGACAGACTGTCTCTCCCATGGATGAATCCAGGTTTCTTTAGGAATGGGACTCAGAGACTCCGCTCCCTAGATGACCCAGGGGACTCATGATTTGCTCATTCTGCATATGGTTCTCATTGCAGCTTCGTTTTAGGATCTTTCAGCTGAACACCTGGCTCTGCATAGTCAGGGTTCTTCAGCCTTTTCCCCAGCAAATGGTCAGAGTTGGAGGGAGAGGAGTGGGACAGGGCAAACTTAGAGCCAGCTAAAGAGATAACAGACAGGAAGCCCAGCAGAAGCTGCAGAAGTGGGGAAGGCGCCCCGTAAACCTGCTTTGGTCATTGAGCCCCCTCAGCCTGTCTGATCCTCCCCACACACAGCTGTCTCCCATGAAAGCATCCAGAGCCCACTGAAAAGGAAGACAGTCCTGTGTCTCTTACAAAACCAGCTGTGAACACACATCTGCTGATTTGAATGGAATTCAATCGTAGGCCACACTCGTAGTTAGCATGGATCAAACTGGAGTGTCTGACTTCTTCATCCTGACATTAAATGCTGTTTGATGATGGTTGTCAGTCTGAGGAAACAAGACAGCATTTCACCCTATCATAATTGTTATAACAACTACCATTCAGTGAGCACTTACCATGGGCCAGGCTCTTTGCTGAGTGCTCTGTCATCATTAACTCATTTAAGCATCCCTGCAATGACTGCTTTGATGTTGCTACATGGGAATGGCTTAGGGTTGGTGTCGGATTGGAAAGGGGTGGGAGAATGGCTTGCCATTTGGCTCACAGGCAGAGGTATCTGTACATAAGATTGAGGAAGTATGAAAATCATTTACATCAAAGAATGGAGATATTGCTGATCGAAAGAGACATGCAGGTCAAGACATCCCTCAAAATCATGCCTTGGTGCCACCGTGAAATAGGTTTTATTCTTCCCATTGCCCAGAGGCAAGCACTGAGGACTTCAGCAGTTGCAGGACTTGCTCAACCCTCATATTTAATATACGCCCAGACCTCAGCCAAGTCTGTCTGCTCCAGGCTATAAAATGTATGGTTGCTCAGTCGTACTTAGAGGAAGTAAAAGAAATGTATAGACTTCATTTGTCAAAAGCTTTTGTTATTATTTTTAAGATTGAGGTAAAAAAAATGTGAAAGTTTCCTAAAAGAGATGAAATAAAATGAATATTACTGATTAACTTCTAGAGAGTCTTCAATGGAGAATGAAGTTCGACAGGCACAGTGAAGAGGAGGTCCCATTTGAAATCCAGATGCCCACCCCACAGAGGGCACTGCCTTGTGGTCCTCTGAGAAGGGGGACAGTACAGCAATGTGTCTGGAGTCACCAGATCAGAATTCAAGCCTGGCTCTGCCACCTTCCAGTTTGGGACCTCAGACCAGGTACTTAGTGTCTCTGAGCCTCGACTTCCTCAAATATAAATAAAGGTATTTCTTCATTATAGGATTACTATGGGGATTAACAGTTTAAGTCTTTCAGCAATGATTTGTGAAGCATCCATATGTGCCAAGCTCTAGAGCTCTCACTGAAATAATGTGTGGACACAGCTTTCTTCTGGGCCAAGCCCACTGATACACATTCAGTAAGTGGTGTGTAGTTGCTTCAGTCATGCCCAGCTCTGTGACCCCATGGACTGTATGCAGCCCACCAGGCTTCTCTGTCCATGGGGATTCTCCAGGCAAGAATACTGGAGTGGGTTGCCATGCCCTCCTCTAGGGGATCTTCCCGACCCAGGGATCAACCCTTCGCATCTCTTATGTCTCCTGCATTTCTGGATCTACTCATTGGAGAAGTTTCTTATTCTGGGAAGGATTGGAGGCAGGAGGAGAAGGGGATGACGGAGGATGAGATGGCTGGATAGCATCACCAACTCGATGGACGTGAGTCTAAGTGAACTCCAGGAGTTGGTGATGGACAGGGAGGCCTGGCGTGCTGCGATTCATGGGGTCACAAAGAGTTGGACACGACTGAGCGACTGAATTGAACTGAATGTTATTTAAACGAGGTTATTAATTGCAATCCTTAAAACTGACAGCAAGGTAAGCAAATGTGCATCAATATGGGAACACTGAACAGATCAGGGAACAGTCACACAACATCATGTAAGCATTAAAAATAATTAATTAGGGCTATAACAATTGGAGAGATTTCCAAATGTGGAAAATAAGATGCAGATAAAATATAGTACAATCCCATTTTTTATAAAACAAACAATGACCAAAAAAACTCAAATGTGTTTATGTATGTATCTATATCTATTGTAAGTGGGTAAGTAGGTGGAAAGATAGCAATGTGGATATGATTATATGAGCAAGAGAAAAAGCACAGAAATAAACACACAGATCCTACTTACTAAATGAAGTTACTGGAGAAGAGGAGGCTACACAAAAAAAGAAAAACCAGAGAAGACTGAAGTTCTAAAAAGAATTCTGTTGCTGCTGCTAAGTCACTTCAGTCGTGTCTGACTCTGTGCAACCCCACAGACGGCAGCCCACCAGGCTCCACCATCCCTGGGATTCTCCAGGCAAGAACACTGGAGTGGGTTGCCATTTCCTTGTCCAATGCATGAAAGTGAAAGTGAAGTCGCTCAGTCGTGTCCGACTCTTCGCAATCCCATGGACTGCAGCCTACCAGGCTCCTCCGTCCATGGGATTCTCCAGGCAAGAGTACTGGAGTGGGGTGCCATTGCCTTCTCCAAAAAAGAATTCTTCTTATATATAAATTATTTAAAATACACTCACTATATAAAATCATATAAGTGTGTGTATACACATACATGTGTGTAAGAGAGGCTGAGATTCTGCTCAAGACCTACTGACCTGCAGTGATGCTGGGGGACTCAGACTTGTGCACCAGAGGAGCAGGCAGACAAGTGTGAAAGGAACCAGCTAGCAGTTAACACGGGTTATCTCAGATAATCACGATGGTGTGATCACTCACCTAGAGCCAGACATCCTGGAATGTGAAGTCAAGTGGGCCTTAGAAAGCATCACTATGAACAAAGCTAGTGGAGGTGATGGAATTCCAGTTGAGCTATTTCAAATCCTGAAAGATGCTGCTGTGAAAGTGCTGCACTCAATATGCCAGGAAATTTGGAAAACTCAGCAGTGGCCACAGGACTGGAAAAGGTCAGTTTTCATTCCAATCCCAAAGAGAGGCAATGCCAAAGAATGCTCAGACTACTGCACAATTGCACTCATCTCACAAGCTAGGAAAGTAATGCTCAAAATTCTCCAAGCCAGGCTTCAACAGCACATGAACCGTGAACTTCCAGATCTTCAAGCTGGTTTTAGAAAAGGCAGAGGAACCAGAGATCAAATGGCCAACATCCGCTGAATCATGGAAAAAGCAAGAGAGTTCCAGAAAAAACATCTATTTCTGCTTTATTGACTATGCCAAGGCCTTTGACTGTATGGATCATAATAAACTGTGGAAAATTCTGAAAGAGATGGGAATACCAGACCACCTGACCTGCCTTCTGAGAAACCTGTATGCAGGTCAGGAAGCAACAGTTAGAACTCGACATTGAACGACGGACTGGTTCCAAATAGGAAAGCAGTACATCAAGGCTGTACATTGTCACCCTGCTTATTTAACTTATATGCAGAGTACATCTTTAGAAATGCTGGGCTGGAAGAAGCACAAGCTGGAATCAAGATTGCAGGGAGAAATATCAATAACCTCAAATATGCAGATGACACCACCCTTATGGCAGAAAGTGAAGAGGAACTAAAAAGCCTCTTGATGAAAGTGAAAGAGGAGAGTGAAAAAGTTGGCTTAAAGCTCAACATTCAGAAAATGAAGACCATGGCATCTGGTCCCATCACTTCATGGGAAATAGATGGGGAAACAGTGGAAACAGTGTCAGACTATTTTTTGGGGATCCAAAATCACTGCAGATGATGACTGTAGCCATGAAATTAAAAGACGCTTACTCCTTGGAAGGAAAATTATGACCAACCTAGATAGCATATTAAAAAGCAGAGCTATTACTTTGCCAACAAAGGTCCGTCTAGTCAAGAGTATGGTCTTTCCAGTGGTCATGTATGGATGTGAGAGTTGAACTGTGAAGAAAGCTGAGCCCCGAAGAATTGATGCTTTTGAACTCTGGTGTTGGAGAAGACTCTTGAGAGTCCCTTGGACTGCAAGAAGATCCAACCAGTCCTTCCTATAGGAAATCAGTCCTGGGAGTTCATTGTAAGGACTGATGCTGAAGCTGAAACTCCAATACTGTGGCCACCCGATGCAAAGAGCTGACTCATTGGAAAGGACCCTGATGCTGGAAAAGATTGAAGGCAGGGGGTTAAGGGGACGACAGAGGATGAGATGGTTGGATGGCATCACCAACTCAATGGACATGACTTTGAGTAAACTCTGGGAGGCCTGGTGTGCTACTGTCCATGGGGTTGCAAAGAGTTGGACATGACTGAGCAGCTGATCTGAACTGAACTGAATCCATTCTACCAAATGATGGGCTTACTTTATCAGCAATAACCACCCTGACCTTGTGATTAAGCAAGAAATCCACAGCAGATAAACGATTTGTCCCACTGCAAAATGCAAGACTGTGAGGTTCATCTGAGGAAACATAATTTGTGTCTTCAGTCATCTGATTAGTATTTCTCCTTCTTAAGATTCCTGGTTCTTGAAGTGGCCACAATTTTTTTTTTACCTGGTGTTTGTGTTTTAATTATCTACTCTTTGCCTTTTCTTTAAAAGCAGTGAGAATTGTATCCAGCATAATCTTACATTTTTGTACTATTAGACAACATCAGAGAATTTAGCAACCAACTGGAGTGTATACATCAAGCTGAAATCCATTGCATAACCTATGACTGATTGTAACAATATAATAGATTTCAACTAGAGTGTAAAAGCTGTATTTTTCCTGTATGCAATCATTAATAATGGTAGGATATACTAATAATGCATAACAAAAAATTTTCCTAGAAGTTCAGTCCATATGTGGCTCTTTCCCCTGTAGTTTTTTGGACTGTAAATTGTATTGAATCAAACAAATCAAGAAAGAGAAAGAAAGAAACAAAAAGAAAGAAGGGAGGGAGAGAGGAAGGAAAGAAGGAAAGACACGTGCAGAAGAAAAAGCATGACTATCTTCTGCTGCAAAGAAAGCCAACTTGGTGCCCCCAGGATGTCTGGGGATGGTCTGATGTGCTTCAGACAAAGGACGTTTGGCTTCTAAGTAAAACACATGTCATGTTCCCCACATTCTGGACATTGATTTTGCTTCCGAAGAATTTACTATCCTTTGCTTCTCATTAATAAATTATTGCAAAAATATAGCCATTGAGAATTATTTAAACATCTGATTTCCTTAGTAGCTAAATCGGTGATAAACTAGGTTTGATAAAACATGAGGTACCCTTGCTATAGTTTGCAGTCTAGAGCTACATTCTAGTATGTCCAATTTGGGCTTAGAAACTCCCCTTTAACTTTATTTGTGAATAAGGATGCAACCAAAATAGCATCCAAGGTAAGTCAGTAAAACCACTTCCATTTTTTTTTTCATCTTTGTCATCACCAATTTTAAAGAACTCTACAAGCAACCATGTCAGCAATCTGCTGTAAACAGGACTAAAAAAGATGTCACTAGAAACTATAATAAAATTCATCAGGAATTTATAATAACTTGCTACACTGGCTGTTAGTTTTAGTGTATTAAGTACTTTTATTTATTTATTTATTTATTTATTTATTTATTTATTTTTCGGTGAACCAGGCCCGCACTTTATTTTCCAAAGTAGTTTTTATACCTTAAGTTATGCATAGAGGATAATGGGGGAAGGGGTAGAGTCATGCAGTAAGCCAGGCTTTCTTCCTGCAAACTTATCATATGCAAAAGCTTAGGTGATTTGCATCATCTTCTGGCCCGGAGGCCTGTTAACATTTTAAGACCCTTTCTTCAGAAAACTTATTTTTCTCTAAAGGTGATTGGTCAGGAGCCACCCTCCAAAAGCATTAGATAAAGTTGCATTCCTACAGAGCAAAGGTGTGGTGGGCTATAACAAGAAAAAGAATTAACTCAAGGGTCCCAGGTTACAAACATTAAAGCTACTACTTACACCAATTATATTAATCAATACACTGCCAGGGACACAGCAGGTAAGGGATATGGAAACTTAGCAGCAAACATTGGCCCAACAAGTGAAAATCCCTTCACCAATACAATTTCTAATCAATCTTTTAACTGCTCAAAGGAATCTGTATTTAGACAGTTTAGAACATCTCATGCTTCTCACAGTTGGGAGGCTCTGAGCAATCACATGTGGCCGGAAAAACCTATTCAGGCAGGCTAGAGGATTTCCAAAGGAGTTTGTAGGTTGAAACACTGTCACACCCAGGAATTATTAACTGGAGCTGTAAGCTAACTCTTTTTTCAGAGAGAGGTAGTGGGGGACAGCCCCCCGTAAAGTCAGAGGTGTAGGTGAAAGCACAAAGCAGAAAGTAGGCAGACTCTGGTTTTGGGGGTAGATGCTTGAGAATTTCCAGGGAGACTCCTGAGGCTTGATCCCGCCTTTGCATATGCCAAGCCTCCTTCCTCAAGACCTTTGCCAGGGGCAGAGCTCGCTCCCCGCATCTCCCCCTTTTTTATTTCTTAAAAGAGCCAGATGCAGCTCAGTCGCGAGCTTCTGAATGTTCTGCCGAAGAGTCCTGACAATACAAGGAAGAATGATTATGAGAAGCAAAATTAAAGGGCCAGCAGCGATGTATCCAAGGATATTAGACAGAATGTTTTTTCCTGAAATGAAGTTAGAGAAAGTGTGAAAAAAGTCATTAGCTGCTCCAGCGGCGGTAAAATCCAGTTGAGAGTGTTCCAGGGTCTGTATTTGATTATGAAGTTTCCCTAAGTCCAGGCCAATGTCAGAGCTGTTCCAAACACCTGAGATATGATTTTTGATTTTTTTCCCACTCATAATCTGTCTCGTTTACCTTTAAAGATGTCACGCATATCCACCGGTAATCAGCGTGGCAAGACAGAGCCATTTTCACTTTTAAAGCCTGTAACTCGGTCCCAATATGCATTATTGCCTCTTCTAAGGCATCTACTCTCATCTCCAATTTTCTATCTATAACTTCCTGTGTTGCTAGAGTTAAAGAGACATTTTTAGACATAGCATCAACATATTGGGCAGTATGCACTTGTTGAGTCAATGATATTGCTGCCACAGTAACAGAAGTAATTGCTGCTATTAAAGCTGATATTCCTAAAATAAGTACCCACAAATTGTCATGATCACATTTAATCTTGTAGTTGTTGTAACACAGCAAGACTATAGTTATATGAATAAGTGGTTACATCATAAGATAAGGTGGACGTTGTAACACTACAAAGGAGCAAACATTATATTGAGGGTTTAAACAAGATGAGAGCATGCATTGTTCACAAGTCACTACATTGGGTCCACCAGTGAAAGTCACATGTACATTAAGTTTTCCAGAATCATTGGTAAAGAGAAAAACATAAGGAGAGGGTAGATGAGCCAAAACAGAATAAGTAGAATTATTTTCTGGTTGGAGTTCGCGCTGCAGCAGCCCCGTCGGTCTCGCTGGGATCTCGATGTTTATCTTGCCTCCCCTTCCGGTGGGCTCCTCTTTTGTGATAGAAGCAATGGGGGAACTGGATGTCTGGGGGTCTGCAACATGGCGAATCAACCTGTCCTGGATCTAAATTGGAGAATCTGCATCCTTCGAATTAGCCTGTTCCGGGCACCACTTGCCGGGGTCCACCCCAGTGGATCCAGGGAATTCGAAGTGGGGACAGCGTCAGCGAGGATCAGGAAATAACTGCTTAATTAAACTTTAATTAAGGATATAAAGAGTAATAGAATAAGGATAGCTCAGTGAGGAAATTCAGTGGAGAAAAGAGGCTGAATAATTCAGACAGAAGGTAAGAGAAAGAACGACATGGTGAGACCAAGTTTCGGTGAACAAGGCCCCTGTATTAAGTACTTTTATATAAAAGTATGGTTTAAAATATTAGAAAGTTATATGGAAAATTTTTCAAAGGGTTATTGAAAGGTACAACGAAAGGTACATTGGAAAATCTATTTCCTGCTGTTTAGAAAAATGATTATTGCTTTACTTTTTCAACAGTTAATCTAGGCATTACCTTCAAAGATCCTTGCTTATTTCTTTTGCTCCCTTCCTTTCTTGTTTCCTTTCCTCTTTTTTGTTCCTAAAATTGTTCTGCTGTAAAAATTTGCCATTTTTCTACTCTTTCTAGGATGTCTATGTATAATGAACAGGATATTCACACATAACATAGTCAATAAAGCAGAAATAGATGTTTTTCTGAAACTCTCTTGGTTTCTCTATGATCCAACAGATGTTGGCAATTTGATTCTGGTTCCTATGCCTTTTCTAAATCCAGCTTGAAGATCTGGAAGTTCACGGTTCATGTGCTGTTGAAGCCTAGCTTGGAGAATTTTGAGAATTACTTTCCTAGCCTGTAAGATGAGTGCAATTGTGCAGTAGTTTGAGCATTCTTTGGCATTGCCTTTCTTTGGGGTTGGAATGAAAACTGACCTTTTCCAGTCCTGTGGCCACCGCTGAGTTTTCCAAATTTGCTGGCATATTGAGTGGCATATTGAGCACTTTCACAGCAGCATCTTTTAGGATTTGAAATAGCTCAACTGAAATTCCATCACCTCCACTAGTTTTGTTCATAGTGATGTTTTCTAAGGCCCACTTCACTTTGCATTCCAGGATGGCTGAGTGAGTGATCACACCATCTTGATTATCCGGATCATGAAGATCATTTTTGTACAGTTCTTCTGTGTAGACTATCCTTTCTGAAATGGACCTAAATTGGACAAACCTGTATCTTGATATTAACATCCCAATTTTAATTGAGATAAGTTGTTAATAATGTTTATTCCCAACAATAAAAAATATATTTTAAAATGCAAATTATTTATTTTTTTGAAAAGACGATAAATTCACATGGTCCAAGAATTTACAAATTAGTAAATGTTTTCCAGTAAACATTTCCCATCCACCCATACCCTCTATTGTCTGGTTCTCATGCTATCCTTGCGATACATACCCATTATTATAAATTTCTTCTTTTCTTCCCAGAGTTTCTTTATGTATAAACAGCAAACATAAATATATTATACCTTTAGTCTATTCCTCCATCCTTTTTTTACAATAGTATATATATATATTGTCCTATATTGAGTGCTGCACTCAATATGCCAGGAAATTTGGAAAACTCAGCAGTGGCCACAGGATTGGAAAACATCAGTTTTCATTTCAATCCCAAAGAAGGACAATGCCAAAGAATGTTCAAACTACTACACAATTGCACTCATCTCACATGCTAGGAAAGTAATGCTCAAAATTCTCCAAGCTAGGCTTCAACAGCATGTGAACTGAGAACTTCCAGATGTTCAAGCTGAATTTAGAAAAAGCAGAGGGACCAGAGATCAAATTGCCAACATACATTGGATCATAGAAAATGCAAGAGAGTTCCAGTAGAGCATCTACTTCTGCTTTATTGACTATGCCAAAGTCATTGACTGTGTGGATCACAATAAACTGTGGAAAATTCTTTGAGATGGGAATACCAACCACCTTACCCGCCACCTGAGAAACCTGTATGCAGGTCAAGAAACAACAGTTAGAACCAGACATGGAACAATGGACTGGTTCAAAATCTGGAAAGGAGTACGTCAAGGCTGTATTTGTTAAATATAAGTATTTATTTAATATATATATAAATATAAGTATTTATTTAACTTATATGCAGACACATCATGTGAAATGTTGGGCTGGATGAAGCACAAGCTAGAGTCAAGATTGCCAGGAGAAATGTCAATAACCTCAAATATGCAGATGACACCACCCTTATGGCAGACAGCAAAGAGGAACTAAAGAGCCTCTTGATAAAAGTGAAAAAGGAGAGTGGAAAAGTTGCCTTAAAAGTCAACGTTCAAAAGATGAAGATCATGGCATCTGGTCCCATCACTTCATGGCAAATAGATGGGGAAACAGTGGAAACAGTGACAGAGTTTATTTTCTTGAGCTCCAAAATCACTGCAGATGGTGATTGCAGCCATGAAATTAAAAGACACTTGCTCCTTGGAAGAAAAGCTATGACCAACCTAGACAGCATATTAAAAAGCAGAGACATTACTTTGCCTACAAAGTTCCTTCTTGTCAAAGCTATGGTTTTTCCAGTAGTCATGTATGGATGTGAAAGTTGGACTGTAAAGAAGGCTGAGCACCAAAGAATTGATGCTTTTAAACTGTGGTGCTGGATAAGACTCTTGAGAGTCCCTTGGACTGTGAGGAGATCTAACCAGTCCATCCTAAAGGAAATCAACCTGAATATTAGTTGGAAGGACTGATACTGAGGCTGAAGTCTAATACTTCGGCCACCTGATGCAAGGAGCTGACTCATTGGAAAAGACCCTGTTGCTGGGGAAGACTGAAGGCAGGAGGAGAAGGGGATGATAGAGGATGCGATGGTTGGTGGTATCACTGACACAATGGGCATGAGTTTGTGCAAGCTCTGGAAGATGGTTAAGGACAGGGAAGCCTGGCGTGCTGCAGTCCATTCGTTGCAAAGAGTTGGACATGACTGAGGGACTGAACAACAACACATTGTCCTATATTTAGCATTTTCCCCGTACCAGTATAAAGCAGTATACTTTATGTATAAGAATATAAGCACATGGAGAGAGTTTCTTCTTTTGTTACAGTTACATAATGGACTGTGGTGGGAACATAACACAAGTTGTTTAGTTTCCAGCTAATGGGCATTTAAATTATCCTTATATGCTTATGATAAGTCACTTCAGTTGTGTCCAACTCAATGCAACCCTTTCGTCTATAGCCCACCAGGCTCCTCTGTCTGTAGAATTCTCGAGGCAACAGTACTAGAGTGGGTTGCCATACCCTCCTCAGGGCATCTTCCCGATCCACTCAGAGACTGAACTCATATCTCCTATGACTCCTGCATTGGCAGGCGAGTTCTTTACCACTAGCATTATCTGGGAAGCTCAAATTGTTCTTAACCCTTTGCTATTATAAACAGAACTACAATGAATAAATTTATATGTGTCTAAACTTGCTTTTTAAATTTATTTAGATATTTTAATTGTAAAATATATTCAATATAAGATGTACATCTTAACCATTTTGATTTTCTTATTTTATTAAAAAAAATTATTTAGCTATTTATTGGCCTCTCTGTGCAGCATGTCAGATCTTAGTTCCCTGAACAGGGATCGAACCTACACTCCCTGCATTGGTAGCATGGAATCTTAATCACCAGACCACCAGGGAAGTCCCCATTCACCATTTTTAAATGTCCAGTTCTGTAGTGTTAAGAATATTCACTTTGTTATATAGCCAACCTCCAGAACGTTTTCATCTTACAAAACTGAAACTCTATAAACTATAACATTCATTTCTTCCTCTCCTAGCCCCATTCTACCTCCTGTCTCTGAATTTGATGGCTCTGGGCACCTCATCTAGGTGGAATCATATGATATAGTCCCTTTTGTGACTGTGTACTCAAGGCTCAACCAAGTTGCAACATGTATCAGAATTTCCTTACTTTTTAGGGTCGACTCTGCCTCTTGAGAAATTTGTATGCAGGTCAGGAAGCAACAGTTAGAACTGGACATGGAACAACAGACTGGTTCCAAATAGGAAAAGGAGTACGTCAAGGCTGTATATTGTCACCTTGTTTATTTAACTTATATGCAGAGTACATCATGAGAAACGCTGGACTGGAAGAAACACAAGCTGGAATCAAGATTGTTGGGAGAAATATCAATAACCTCAGATATGCAGATGACACCACCCTTATGGCAGAAAGTGAAGAGGAACTAAAAAGCCTCTTGGTGAAAGTGAAAGAGGAGAGTGAAAAAGTTGGCTTAAAGCTCAACATTCAGAAAATGAAGATCATGGCATCCGGTCCCATCACTTCATGGGAAATCGATGAGGAAACAGTGGAAACA
The DNA here is from genome assembly GCF_003369695.1 of Bos indicus x Bos taurus. Lineage (NCBI taxonomy): Eukaryota > Metazoa > Chordata > Mammalia > Artiodactyla > Bovidae > Bos > Bos indicus x Bos taurus. The sequence goes on from NC_040085.1 coordinate 840,608, forward strand.
GTGTCAGACTTTATTTTTCTGGGCTCCAAAATCACTGCAGATGGTGACTGCAGCCATGAAATTAAAAGATGCTTCCTCCTTGGAAGGAAAGTTATGACCAACCTAGATAGCATATTCAAAACCAGAGACATTAGTTTGCCGACAAAGGTTTGTCTAGTCAAGGCTATGGTTCTTCCTGTGGTCATGTATGGATGTGAGAGTTGGACTGTGAAGAAAGCTGAGCACCGAAGAATTGATGCTTTAGAACTGTGGTGTTGGAGAAGACTCTTGAGAGTCCCTTGGACTGCAAGGAGATCCAACCAGTCCATTCTGAAGGAGATCAGCCCTGGGATTTCTTTGGAAGGACTGATGCTGAAGCTGAAACTCCAATACTTTGGCCACCTCATGCGAAGAGTTGACTCATTGGAAAAGACTCTGATGCTGGGAGGGATTGGGGGCAGGAGGAGAAGGGGACGACAGAGGATGAGATGGCTGGATGGCATCACTGACTCGATGGACATGAGTCTGGGTGAACTCTGGGAGTTGGTGATGGACAAGGAGGCCTGGCGTGCTGTGATTCATGGGGTCGCAAAGAGTTGGACATGACTGAGCGACTGATCTGATCTGATCTGAAGTTTCCCTTGTAAATATACCACCTTTTGCTCATCCGTGAGTGGACATTTGGGTTGCTTGCACCATTAAGCCGTGTTGTATATTTGTTTTTAAAGATGGCCAGCTTTATATCTTGCATGTGACGCAATTCTGCAGGCTCAACCATGGAGGGGCTCGGGTGACCACCTGTTAGGCCCCAGCTTTCCTGAAAAGATATAAAGAAGTCATTGTGCGGCAGCTCTGCTAGGTACTCACACTCACTCACAATCACATCTTTGTTCAATTCTTGCATCTCTTCTGTGAGGTGGATGGAATTATCCCAGTTTTTAAGAGAAGACTTGGGAGGTTTTTGATGACATCAGGGCCATTGTAAGAGGCACGGCTGAGCATCAAAGCCAAAGCTACTGGCTGCTTGGCTCCCCAGCACTTCTAGAAGTTGCAGTTTTTCCTTCCAGATCTGTACCCTCACTGGTCATGAGCTCAGGGCATCCCTAATTCCCATTGCAAGCCTGCATCCTCCCTAGTCCATTTCAGGACCACGTATTTCATGTTTGCGGATTCTGAAGTGGTGAAATGTTATTTTGCTTGTCTCTGTATGTCAGTTTTCTTTTTCTGAACATAAAAGTAATACAGTTTGGAAAACATGTTTGTTACAGTTTGTGGAGGAAAACAAAACCAGCCATATTTCCATCACTTAGGTGAAATTCCAGTGGTGGCTCATTAACTTCCATTAACATTTAGTGCTAGTATTGGTTTGGCCAAAGAGTTCAATTAGGTTCTTCTGTCACGATATCTTACAGAAAACCCAAAGGAACTTTCGTCCAGCCCGATATTAACATTTAGCGTTAGTAGCTTCTCGTGCTTTCTTTTTGTGCTTTGTTCTGCTTTTTCGTTAACAACACCTCCAGGGCAGTCTGGTGAGTAGAGAATCCATAGCATTGGGCAGGGAACTTACGTTGGGCCCCTAACGCAAGTGGATTGAATATTGCAGTGAACATGTCTCTGCTACAGCTCGATTCTCTTTTCAAAACAAAAGCCACAGTTTCCTGGGCCTCATGATCTGTTTTCCAGGTTTCCTTTCTCCTCCCCCCTCTTTTCTCATCAGGTCTGGTGCCTAGTTGGCATCCAGGATGTATATAATTAATGATAAAAACTCTCTTTTCTCCCTGTTCCCATGATTTTTACCAAAGATAAGTGACTGTTTCTAAGACTGAATGAAGGTCTGGACTGGCCCTAGAGCTCAAATGGTAAAGAATCTGCCTGCAATGCAGGTGACCTGGGTTCGATCCCTGGGTCGGGAAGATAATGGCTATCCATTCCAGTGTTCTTGCCTGGTCTATCCTGTGGAGCCTGGTAGGCTATAGTCCATGGGGTCACAAAGAGTCAGACACGACTGAGTGACTAACACATGCACACACTGGATGGAAAAGAAGGAGCCAAGTTTTGGGGTAAAGTTGACTTTCCCTGTCCTCTCAGCCTTTGGTGTCACAAAGCTCCCAAGAGGGCCACGCACCCTCAACAGCACAAGTATCTGCATTTCTACTCCAGCCATGCTCCCTGCAAAGGTTTTCCTATGAGCTTGAAACCTCTGGCTCTCAGAATGCTGCCTTTCCCAAATAGGCTAATTATGGTGATTCAGACGGCTTTACAAGCCAGAATTTAGAGAGCATACAATTAGATGCTTGCTAAATGCCTGCAGAATGAAGTTCTTCTTAATTTCATTACTATCTCTTTTGATTAGAAGCTGATTACTTTCAGCTCTAATTTTCAGGTTCACCTGGGTCTCAGTGTCTGGACTAGCAGACAAATCATTTGAATTGGTGGGAGTTGCATTTCACAAATACTCAGCCGTATGAGAGACTTATCAGGATAAGTTTTTGGATCTCTAAGCATAGAAACATGGGTTTCTGAGGTTGGAACTTCTTCCGAGGTTATTTCTTTTCTTTCTTTCTTCTTCTTTTTTTTAAGGAAAAATATTTATTTGTTTATTTGGCTGTTCTGGGTCTTTGTGTGGCATGTGGGATCCAGTTCCCTGACCAGGGATCAAACCTAGGCCTTTTGCATTGGGGACGGGGAGTCCTAGCCTCAGGACATCCAGGGAAGTGCCTTCTGAGATTCTTTCTGACCATTCATTTTAATCATCTTCAGGGTCTCTGAGCAGACTTTCCACGGGTCCTTTGGAAAGCAAATGAGAACCAGCATCTTTTGCTTGGGTAAACAGTATAGATGTGTGGCTTGTGCACTGCACAAAATCTAGGGGAACTTGAACTATACCCACCTTGACAAAGGTATGCCATTTGTAATTTGTATGAGGCGCCATATGGGCTCCAAGGATTTATGCCCCCAAATTATGTCTAAAACATCCTTTATTGCTCATTCCAAGGGCTTCTCAGGTGGCGCTGTAGTAACGAATCCACGTGCCAATGCAGGAGACACAGGAGATGGGGGTTTGATACCTACGTTGGGAAGATCCCCTGGAGGAGGGCATGGCAACCCACTCCAATATTCTTGCCTGGAAAACTCCATGGACAGAAGAGACTGGCAGGTTACAGTCCATAGGGTCTTTAAGGATCCAACATGACTGAGCAACTGAGCATGCATGAATGATTTGGTTAAGATTCCAAACCCTCATCTTTGTTTAAAGGTGATATGATAGAATAGAAAAATCTCTGGATAGGAGTCCAGGAAGTTGAATTCTACATTGTTTTAGTGTTACCATTATTGATATTTATTCTGAATAAAATTCATCCCTTTTCTGTTTTATTACTCCTTCAATAGATGGCCTCTTCAATAGATGGCCTTCACTTGCTGATCTACTGTGGCTCTTTGGGCTCCTGGCATCATGTCAGCATTCCACTTGGGGAGGAGGAGGGAAGGAAGGGGAATGACACCCCTCTTCTCTTTAAGGATACTTCCCAGAAGTTGCATGTGCTGCTTCATTTACATGACGCTGGCCAGTACTTAGTTCACATACGGAAATACTCGGGTGGCCAAATGCCCAGCTAAAATCAGGAGATCTGTTTTAGAAGAAAGGAGGAAAGGCAATTTGGTGGGGGAAGTAGGCATGGGATATTAGCTAAAGTCTGTGCCACAGGTGGAGTTAGCTTTTGGAGGAGAAATGTGTGTGATCACATTATTTATTTGCTGAGGACTTCCCAGTGCAGTGAGCCAGAGTGACCCCTGCCAATCTTAGAGAAATACATTGATGAACTATACTACTGAGGATACATGTATTCTAGTAAGAAACCAATAATGAAAATGATTGTGACCATTAGTAAAGGTCAGTCCTATCCACGTCTCAAATGTTTGACATTTTTATGTGCTGCACAGAAATGGTGAAGCTTTTGTTAGGTGGGGATAGAAGAGCTGAAATAGCAGCCAGTGATTATTCAGATACCTTAGGAATCCTAAGTTAAAAGTTGTTAAAATCAAATCTTTTGCTTTATATTTTTATTAGGTATTATTCCTACTTAGAGTTTTGCAGTTTGCAACATACCACTGTGCTGGCTGTTCAGTACTCAAGTATTCTGCAATGGTCATGCAAACCTTATTCATCTTGAGAATACAAAAACTGGTCTCCAGGACATTCCTCTGCCTTCTTGCATCAGTATTCCCTCCGATAGCTGCCACTCATGTAGCATCTCAATAGAATTCCCACCCCCACCCCCCCACCCCACCCACAACCACCCTCCACTGTCCTAGACTGAATCCCTGGTCCAATAGGCTGGAGCCAGAATTTAGGTCCTAGTCCCTCTTCCCCTGAAGAACCTCATGCCTGGATTGATGTCTAATTTGCCAATGCTGAGAAATGTCCCCTTAAGGCCTTTTAAGGCAGAATGCACTGATTTGCCTTTTTGCTCACAGTACTGTTTAATTGGCTCAATAATCCTGGTACATTGGGATTATTTCAGAGTCCACTCTGTCCTCCCCAGACTTTTCTTATTTGCCTTTAAGACAAAGCAAACTTGACAAAGTTGACAACGCTTGACAATTAGAATTCTGTTTAATCGCTCTTTTTCCTCTGATTTCTATTCCCTCTTCTTTTTCCTCTCCCTCTTTGTCTAGCCTCACTCTCACTTTCTTAGATCATCACTATGTTTAATTGAGGATGACTTTCCCAGGTTCCATCTTTTTGCTTGTTTTTTAAATGGTTGTTTTCACATTTTCTTCAAAAATAGTAATATTCACTGGTTCTATTTTTAATTCCTGTTAGCATTTTTAGATTCTTTCTCCTAGATGAGAATAAATCATTTTTCTACCAGAAGAATAAGGCCTCTTTCCTTGCCAATCTTTAAGATTGGAGAATTAGATGAACTTTGAAAATCATAAATAATGCACGCCTATAGCTGGTGATGTAGACCCACAGAAAATGCTAAGAGTTGTTAACCCCTGGTGACAACTGGGATCCTGAAGTCTGGAGTTGGAGGAAGACTTATTTTTTTTAATATATATCCTTAACATTTTTTAAACCAAAGTTATTTATTGTTATTTTATTATTTTAAACTTTTTGTTATTAAGTTTATATCCTGACCTAATATAAAATGGTTCCTAATGAGAAAATTAGAGAAACCATTGAAATTTCCTCTCTGTCTCATATCCATTTACTCATCTACCTAACCACCTAATCATCATCATTAAATTCAATGGTTCAAATGGGAGCTTCCTAACATCTGGCTTATGCTATTTTAATTTCCACCAGTTCTGGCTTATGTTATTCCCGCAAATAGTGCAGTGCTTTATGGATGAGCTATTAATGCTTTTACAGCCTGTTGAAAAAGACCTGGGCTTTCCAAATCCCTGGCCCTTTCTGTGGAAGCCTGAAGGACAGCCCAGTCCTGGAATGCACACAGCAGGCATGCTTCCAGAGAAATGAAAGTGCTGTAGTGCAGAGTTGAGAGCAGAGGCGTTTTGTAGCCTTCTCTTTAACTGGTGGTGTTTGGGGTTTTCATCTTCGATTTCCCATTTTCAGGAGATGGGATGACAAGAAAAGGAACAGGGCAGCCCCCACTCCTGTTTGTTGGAGTCCGCCACCCCCACCCTTACCTCTTTTAGGTAGAGAAAGGCTGGGGTGAAAAAGACCCTGCATTCTAAAACCTTAAACAATTATGGCACAGTCATTCCTCCCATTCTTATCCCAGCGTCTGTTCAGATGCCAGCGTCCAGATGCTAGAAAAAGGTCTTGCCGTGCCCCAGGTCAAGTTTCCCGCGAGTTTTGTGGACCTTCCAGAGGAGTTTACTGATGCTGTGAGGGTGCAGGCTGGTCCATGCTGGAGGCTGGGGCACAAGCCCCCCCACTTTCTTCTCGTAGGTTTTGAAAACCAGGTTCCCGCACCCCTTTAGTCCACTTCCTGCCCCAGCATTGACTTCCAGATTGCTGTTCAGAATATCTTTCACTAAGATTCACTTTTATTAAAAAGAAAGACAAAAATAGAAGTCACTGTACATAAAAGAGGGAAGGAGGCCTCTTGGTGGGCTGTGTGTCCTGGGAGTCCCGTATTCCCTCCCTCCGGAGGGAGGCTTGTCTGGAGCCCTGATGGCACATGCACGGCAGGTGCAGTCGTAGGGAACCATGACCTCTGCTTCCACTTTGTGATTTCCTCCAGTTGTTCTGGTTGGATTCTGTAGGACTCTGGTGGAATCTTCTTGTGTGTGTGTGTATTCTTAAAAGGGACAAAAGGAACTTTGACAAGTCAGAAAACAAGACTCAATCCAGGCATGGTACTGTTGGACAGCCTGGCTGCAGTGCTGTAATACATGTTGTATTACACACATGATTGTATTACATAGAGTGCAGTTGTATTACACATGTGATTGTATTACATACCGTGCAGCTGTATTACACACGTGATTGTATTACATACCGTGCAGTTGTATTACATACAATGTGATTGTATTACATACAATGTGATTGTATTACATACCGTGCAGTTGTATTACACACGTGATTGTATTACACACAGTGCAGTTGTATTACATACAATGTGATTGTATTACATAGAGTGCAGTTGTATTACACACAATGTGACTGTATTACATAGAGTGCAGTTGTATTACACACAATGTGGTTGTATTACGTACAGTGCAGTTGTATTACACACAACGTGATTGTACTACATAGAGTGCAGTTGTGTTGTATACGTGATTGTGTCATGTACTGTGCAGCTGTATTACATACAACGTGGAGGAGCCCTGTCTTCTGCAGCCCTGAGAGTCAGGGTGCCCGTTCACTCTCCCCACAGTCATCAGAGAGCAGGAGGGATAGAAGCATCGACTATGGGGTTTCATAAAGAATATATCCTATCTGGGCCTCATGGAAATGTTGACAGGAGAAAATTAAACACCCCAAAGAAGAAAAAGCAATACTGGCTGGAAGTAAGGCATTTAAAGGTGCATGTGCTGTGGTGACATTCCCATAGCCAAGGCATCCCCGTCTGTTTCCTTAGGAGTGGTAAGCAGGCTGGGGTAGAGGCATGGGACACAGCGTGGCAAAGTCCCTCACGCTTCCTGAGTCAGACAGACCCCAGCTTGTTTCAGACATTTGTCTCTATGTTGGATGACAAAAAACATCAATCCAGTTAATGTTGAAAGCATAGTCTTGGTTACCACCTTATGGATTCCATCTGAAAAAAATACATTCATATATACTCTGAAATGAGGCAATCAGCAGAAAACATCTGAAATCATCTGATATGGTTCCTTTTAATCTAGGAGCAGAGCGAGAACATGAAGGGATACATCAACCAGCTCTACCAGATCAAGCAGGCTCACAACCCGGAGACCAGGCACATTCGCAGTCTGCTCTGGCACCTGGTTACGTCAGCTGAAGGCCAACGAGCGGCAGAGGCTGCCCGTTTGCAGAACTTTACGGACGCCCAGATTAGAGCCATCGAGGAGCAGTGGTCAGGTCAGCATGGCCCAGGCCATGTGGGCAAGAGGCAGTCAGTTCACTTACACCACATACAAGTACATTATGGCACTTTTATTGCTAATTCTAAGGATACATTTTCATGTGAAAAAAAAGGAAGATAATGCATTGAAAATGTTGAATATTGATTACAGTTTCTAAAAAGATTTCTTTTGTATTGTTAAGATTTCTCCTTGTTGCTAATTAGTCATATAGTGTTCTGCAAAGTCTTCAGAAAAATGGAATTGCCTTCTGGAAATTTCTCTCGACCTAAAAAATTGATTTGGAAATGCATTATGCCTTCGGAGTACTTGCTGTCAGGATAAAGGTTTTGGTGTATTGCATTTACACATGACAGGGTGCCTAGAATGCGTCTAGTGCTGTGAGGGGATCCATACGTCAGCTCTGTCAGTTGCGGTGCGTGTTTGATGGAGTTGATAATCAGGTTGGCATGACAGTATCAATGGTAACAGTCACAATCCAGTTACACTGTAGCTGGCATGAAGGAAGTGGTGGTGGTGGCTTAGTTGTTCAGTCATGTCTGACTCTTGTGACCCCATGGACTGTAGCCTCTGTCCGTGGGATTTCCCAGGCAAGCATACTGGAGTGGGTTGCCATTTCTTTCTCCAGGAGAACTTCCTGACCCAGAAATTGAACCTCGACCTCCTGCACTGCAGGTGGATTCTTTACTAAGCTATTAGGGAAGCCCAGGAATCGGTGGGCGTTTGAGCAAAGGAATGACATGTTGATTATGGTATTTAAGAAAAATTAGTCTGGAGGCAGCAGGATAAGGAGGGGCACCGGATTCACCTAGGGGTACATTCTTTATGGGTACAGTTTGCTCCCCCTGAAATGCCTGTCCGTCTAACAGTCGACTTCCTCCCCAGAGCTTGGGCCCCCCATTCCTCAGCATCTGGCAGGGGTTTGTAACTGTGACCTGTAGGCAGAAGTGCCCATGGCTTCTCATCTCTACACCCAGCACTTCCCCCACACCTCTTAGGGGTAGAAAGTCTACTGAGACGTGCCCAGTGGAGTCCTGCCTGGCCAGGAGCTGCAGATTCCATCCGAGGAGCTTTCTGGAAGCTGGCCTGGCAGGTGGGTGCATGCTGGCTGCTCAGGTTGTGGTTAATGTGCTGCAGCAGCAGGACCTGGGAGCTTACTGACCTGCGGATCCTCACTCCAGACTGGCTGAACCAGAAGCGCCAGCCTATCCCAGGGCCATCTGAACGCTGAAGAAAAAGCTCCACGTTGCTTTAAGATTTTCCCTCCCTTCTCCTCAGCTTTGATCCGTGTTAAGCACAGTAGGTGTGTGACAAGAACTCCAAACTCTGGTGCCCCCTAGAAGAACCAGTGAAGGAAGGGCTTTCATGCACTGGGCTTCCTATCTCACAGCTGCCAGAGGGGGAATGAACTTGCAACCACAGCCATGTGGAAACTGAGTTAGAACTGAGTTCCCAGGAAGGAGGCGTCAGCATCTGCCCTTTGTGCTTGGCTCTGGAAAGGAGAGCTTCTGCAAACACGGCCACAGGGCTCTGCTTATTTGGCTGCATGGGGCCCTGGCGACACAGGCCACGCCGGTCAAACACCTAGACAAGGAGCTGGTGCGCACAGACTTTCCAGAACCAGCTGATGAGTTAGACTTTTCAACAAACAGGTGGAAACCGCTGCTCCCTTAAAATGGTCGAGGACAGTTGGCAGATGTGCTCCCCTGAGCCACGGCAGTGCCAGCTAGGTGTCTGAACACGCAGCTTCTCCTTTGGTGACTTAGTCACTCTGGTCCCACTGTCAGCCTGACGGTTCAGTGTCATTCCCCAGCTGAGCATTTGAAAAGTGTAGAACTTTTGTGAGGGGCACGGTGGGTGTGGGATGGGAGGTGGGCAAGAGAGCTGAACCGTCTCATGCAGTTACAGGACAGTGCCCCACAGCTACGAATGGTCTTACTCAGAATGCCTCTTCCTCTTGGGACCTCTACAGGTTCGCGTGTTTGAAGAAGTTCTCTCTGCGTTGAGAAAAGAGAGCTCATGGGCTATTATTTTGCCAGCTGGGATTAACAGCTAAAAAGCACTCTACCAGGGACCGTACTGTCAGGGAAGATGGTTTGAAACCTTATCAGCATGTTAGAGGTGTTATTTATAATTCATGTAATAATCATTTAAGCAGAATATAGGGACATCTGCCATTATTTTCGCTGGTGTAGTTTTACCTGAAACTGAGAACATAAAAGCACATCAGGTTACGAATCCAGTATTGTTTCAAGCAGTGGCAGGTACAAAGGAATAGTGCATGGATGATGTCTACCTTCCATGGTCTTATCCTCCTAGCTCCGGGTTGTTCCCTATGCTTTGAATTTGGTTTCTTTGAAAGAGTGTCTGCAAGAGCCCTCAGAGGCGGCCCACTGCAGTGGGTGAGGGCATGCACTCTAGGTGAGACTGTGTGAGCTTATAGCTCAACTCCGACAGATAATGGGCTGTGTGATTTTGAGCAAGTTCTCTAGAGAACTCACTCCACCAGTGTTCTCAACTGTTAACTAGAAAAGCGTCTGTGTCAAAGGGCCGTTGTGGGATTGAGTGATAGTGCCTGACTTGTAGCAAGTGCTTAATAAAGGTCAGCTATTAATCATGCTATCTGATTTTTTCCAGAAAAGATTCGTCAATTTAAAAGTGAAGCTGACTCAAGGCCCAAGAAATGTGCAGTTTCATAAATGCCTAAAGAAATGAAACTAAAATGATTTTCCATTCAGTATTCAATCCTCTTAAATTCAGTTCTTTAAATGTCATCAAGTTCTTCAGCAGAAGTATTCATTTTCCTTTCAACTATGAAGATGGCAGTGACAGGATTCTCTAACAGATGATGAAATGGTATTATTATACTTTCCAACCACTGAAGTCAAAAAAATTTTGGTTTTGCTTAAAGCAAGTTGTATACGATTTTCCCATTTCTGTCATTTGATGCAATACCTGATAGCTTATCTAGTGATAGAATAATCTACGATTTTGTATATCATGTTTTAAAAATTATGATGGTGGGAACATTATGGTATATGAAAAAAACCAAGGGTTTTAGAACAGACAGACATGGTTTTGCAATTTATTAGCTGTGAGCCTTTGGTCTAATATTCAAGTTCGCAGATCTTTCATTTCCTTCTCCATAGGTTGGGGGAAAGGGCTGTCTCTTCTGTAAAGCTGAGTGATGATGGAGGGTGCCATGCCTGTGAAATGCCTAACCTCGTATCTATAGTACTGAAATGAACTGTTGATTTCTAGTCCACAAGAGAAACTTGCTTTGGAAATTTTGTAGCTGTTGCCTTTAAATAACACCTATATGTAATATAATATTTTACTTAAAACCAGAGGTATATACACCAATGTTTTTTAATCTCTTGGTGATGTAGTTACAGGTGATTCAGTACTTTTCATTTTTTTTCATAATGACCATGCATTATTTCTGTAATCTGAGACAGTTCTGAAATATGAAATCAAGTATTGATTTCTATCAGCTTATGTGTACCTATTCATTATAACTTAAGGCTCTCCATTATCAAATTCTGACTCTAAGTCTGTAAGGCCAGAAATAAAATCGTGAGCAATTCCAGTTATTATATCATGAATTTATAGTTCTACATTTCATCTCATGCTGATTGTAAATGGTACATTTAACTTTTAAAACAGGTTTTAAACAGGTACGATGTTCACATGATGCTAAAAAGTTTAGAGCATTGTTGCCGCCTGAGACCACGGTTTCCACGGATCGTGCTTCAAAATCTGGGTCACCTCTTTATGCAATCATAAACAAAGATGAATACATATTTTTACTGTTTAAGTGTTTTAACTGTTGAATTTCAGTTGAATTGGGCTAATACTAATTACTTGGTGCTGCAGACAATATACAATTTCTAGAGTTTAAAGCTTTAAAAGATGTTTATAATATTCTTAATTACAGTATTCTTAATATTGACGTTAGTCTGTCTATGTGGTTGCGGCTCTGATACTGAAGACCATCCCTAGCTGTCATGTAAGTTCCTTAAAAAGCAGAGCCCAAGACCAAAGTAATGAGCAACTGCTTTTCTCAGGAGTGAAATCTGGGAAGCAGGAGTGAAGGAAAAAGGAAGTGAGATGGGGAAGGAGGGAGAGCTGAGACCAGCGTGATTTATCTAACTGGCCAACACCTGGTATCAAGTACAACTGACTGTTTGACCTCAAGGATGGACAATTTATACAGGGTTTGGAAAGTTAAGAACGGATGTTTGCCCCAGTGGGGTGCTGACTCCACGCTGCAGGTGAGCAGAGACTTCAGATGTCTCGACTCTCTGGTGGGCAGGGAAGGCCTGGGAGGAACAGGCCTGTGGTGCAGGCGGCGGGAGAGGAGGTGCTGTGGGTTTGTGCTCATTGGAGACCAAGAGCCGCCTGCCACAGCAGAAGCTGGCTGTCGTCAGCCAGAACCCACAGCAAGTATAGGGAGGATCGTATGCTATTGCGTGAGAAGGCTCTAATACTCTCCTGGGTTTCCCTGGTGAACACTCTTTAAGACACAGCCAGATGCTTTTATAGTTCAAAAAAGCCTTGGTGTGTCCTTTAGAAAATGGGATATTTACTGACCTCACATTTATTCTCTAGTCCTATTACTACACGAGGCAGTAAGAAAAACTGTATTTCCAGTGGTAAAATTAGAGCACAGGGCTAGGTCATGTTCAGACAGAAAGAGGCTGAAACCACCCACTTCTATGAAAGATACAGAAACCTAGGCTCTATACAAGTTCTTTGGAATCTGCTCATTTTTATGTAAGCCTAAGAACTTTGGGAAAGTGGTGGGGTAGGTAGATCTCATTACTTCACAGGTGAGGATCCTGCCATTAAGTATCTGGCTCAAGACAGCCCAGTCAGCCAGCAGTAAAACCATCAGAAGCCTGGTCTCTGTTCTCCCAAATCTGTTTGTCCAGATGGCTTCTTCCTTTAGTCCAGCCATGGACAAGTCTCTGCCAGGCGTGGAAGGACAAGTCTCGCCGAATTGTCCAGGGCTATACCACCACAGGACAATGTCTGCATGTTCAGAGCAAAAAAGGGTTCAAAGGTACAGAGTTTCAACAAGGTGAGAAAGAACATGAGAAATAGAATCCTTCTACTAGGAAACCGCTTTTTGATGTTTCGGTGACTCTGTTTTTGTGCTAGTAAAATGTTTTTCCTCTTTTAACATTAAAAATTTTACTCATAGGTATTGCTATTTCCCCTATTTTTAATTGTTAGAATCCTAGAAAAATGAGGACTAATATACTAAAGTCACAAAAAAACTCTGTGGTATTATTATTCTTGGCTTTTATCTTTTAAATTTTCAAATAATACCTTAGTCTCTATTAGTATAAATAATTTTTAAAAATCAAGTTCTCTTTCAAAGTTTACTTGGTAACACTGGAAATGATTTAGCCTTTTACAAAAACAGGATTTATGCACTTTGATATAATCAGTGACACGTTGACCCTATTAAAAAAATTAAGTCCAGTTTCTTTTTTAATTAAAAAAAACATTTTACTTAATTGCTTAAATAAAAAATAACATTAAAATAATTCTACATATAGTTACAAAGGATGGTACAGCTTGAAAAAGTCTCTTGTAACTTTGAAAAAATGAACATGATATATCCATAATGTTCTAAGAATATGAAATTTTAAAAACTAAAGACTTCTAATTCTTGGTAAAGCCAGAATTAAAAGTCCTCTACATGAACATATTCATTTTAGTCAACCACTTTTATGGACTGAATGCTTGTGAGAGACTGGGTGTGAGTTGATCTGGTTCCAAGAGACCTGGAAGCTGAGGTACTACCTTCAGGATGAATGGTCCGCGGATATTTTGCTGCAGTAGCTTGAGGAATGGTTTGCTGAAAAGCAAAAATATACTTTAAACAATTCTATAAAATTATACATAATAAATATTATTTCAATATTATTTCATTATCTACAGTTTAACCCAACAAACATTAGTACATGTAGATTCCTATTAGGGTCTTCCATTTAGAAAAGTCATCTTTAAAATACTTGACGTAAAATTATACATATCATATCAAAACATTCACTGTGCATTTCAAAAGCTCTATGATACAGCTTTTGCTTAGGAAATGGACAAAACCTCTTGAAACAAAGATCCTCATGTCAGATTCCATTTAATTAGAGTTCCTCTTTAAAGAAATAAAAAATAAGCTCCTTTCTTGAAGTATTTTATATAAATGTTTCTTTGTACATAAATAACTGGATAACCGCTACAAATGGAAGAGATTTTTGCAAATGGTATGAAATTTTAGTTGCTAACCACCTGATCTGACCATAAAAAAAGAGCTATTTCTCCTTAGGGATGATAGGCAAGAGAACTGCAGAAACAGACCATGGCACCACTGGCATCGTGTCTACAAAACATAGCACAGAACCAAGTAGCCTTGCTGCTGCTGCTGCTGCGTCGCTTCAGTCGTGTCCGACTCTGTGCGACCCCATTAGATGGCAGCCCATCAGGTCCCACCATCCCTGGGATTCTCCAGGCAAGAACACTGGAGTGGGTTGCCATTTCCTTCTCCAGTGCATAAAAGTGAAAAGTGAAAGTAAAGTTGCTCAGTTGTGTCCGACTCTTCGCGACCCCATGGACTGCAGCCCACCAGGCTCCTCCATCCATGGGATTTTCCAGGCAAGAGTACTAGAGTTGGGGTGCCATTGCCTTCTCTCCAAGTAGCCTTAGGGGTAAGCAATTATCCAGCAGACGGAGCTCCAGTGTCAGAAGTCTGGAGAATGGTTTATTAGTAAGTAACTGTTTCTAATAGTTCTAGTTCTTGGGATCCTGGAATAAAATGAAAAATAGTACAGAGGACTGCCACTGTGCCTGTTACACAATCCAAAGCAGGTAATAATGGAAGCAGTTTATGGCTATTTAATTCATGGCCAATTACTGAAGAGTCATTGGACATACTAAATAAACAAAAGGCAGTTAGATAAATATCAAACAGGGGTTTTAAGTCTTTATAGTTTCTTGGTTCTTTTTCTGTAAAGTATCACTCCAATCAGTACAAAACCACAGTTTGTCGGAATTAAAAATAAACACATGTGCTCTCTTTACATCTTATCTTACAAATGGACAGTCTCTCTCCCCCATTTCTATATAAATATCCTATGTGCTGATCAAAACAGAAATGAGTTCATTTCCTCTCATCTTTGATAACTAAGCTCACATTTTCAAAAATACGTAGAGAACTCATCTAAGGACTTTCAAAGTCTGTCCAACCTACAGAGGCTAAGATGATTCTCCACCCGCCACGTGTTCAGTCTGGACTCGGTACTTCCATCTCAGTCTGCAGCCTCACTGTCGAACTTTACCTGAGGCTAAATTTAAACAATCAATCCAGCTTCTTTTGACTTAATCATCTAGCAACAATCTAGTATCCACAAAAAAAAGCATTTACAATCATTCCTTGCATCTTTTTGACGTATTAAGTAGACAGGAATGTTTTTTAAGACTGCAAGTTTATATAGAGGGCATTCTCTGTTATAATAAAATCAATCTTTATTTCTCTTTAGGGATGTGTTCTCATAACTTTTAGAAATTAAACTTTTTGAGATAATTGTTGATTCATGTATGATTGTAAGAAATAACAGGAGATATCCCATGTGTCCTTCTCTAGTAATTTTTATTAAATTAAATTTGTTTATGGCTTTACAGTTTACAAAGTGCCTTTATGCATCTCATTTAATTTTCACAGTACCTCATTTAATCTTGCATCCTGACAGTTAACTCTAGGAGCTAAGTACTCTTATTGCTCCTGTTTTACACATCAAAAAAATGGAGGCTCTAATATTTTTTGATTTGTATATGATCACAAAGGAAGTAATTAGCTAAACTAAGGCATTAACTCAGGTTTTCTCATTTATTTTTGCTTAAATTCCATGTACTTTTCTTTATATCCCATGAATTTATTGCAACCTCATTTTTTCCCCAAGTTAGAAATATGTTGACAATTGTATTTGAAAAAGTAGGAAGAAGACTTCCAAAAAAAAAAAAAAGGAGCAAAAATTAAACACCATAAAAGTAGATAAGTTTTTCTTAGGGTAAAAAATATGCTATATGGATAGCAATTAATGAGTAAACAGTTTTTGTCTTTTTAAAAAAATTATTGAGAAATCATTTATGTATTTTACCCTTTTGGCCATCAACACACTGGATTACTTTTTGTATTTGATAATTTTTATACTATCCCGGATGAGCCCCTACCCTCATTCCCTAGTGGCTCAGATGGTAAACCATCTGCCCACAACGCCGGAGACCTGGGTTCGATTCCTGGGTCGGGAAGATCCTCTGGAGAAGGAATGGCAACCCACCCCAGTATCCTTGCCTGGAGAAAAGCATGGACAGAGGAATCTGGGGGGCTACAGTCCACGGGACCGCAAAGAGTCGGACACGACCGAGTGACACACACACAGCACACAACTGACAAGGAACAAGTCTCTGAAATTCATCTCTTAAAATAGGAAAGGTACACATATAAAGCAGATGTGACCATTTAAGTATATAAAGACTGTGGTCGTAAAGGCACAACAAGTACCAGTTATCATGGATTTTGATCTTCTCCTCAACATGGCATTTAAGTGCTTATTAGTCTATCATCTCTCAGGAAAAAGGTTTTGTGACCAAAAGTTATCAAAAGCAGACTCACCACTGTGACCGGATGATGTTTTTCCACAACAACGGAGCTCATGGGAGGAGAAACTCCCATTATAGCCAAACTGCTACTGATTCTGTTTTTTGAAGCAAAATCACACCTCCCTGTGACCCGGGCCGTGATTGTTCTCCCAGCTTTCTGTTGCGCTGATGTCACCACCCTGGGCCCATACTGTAAAAGAAATATCTGGTTGGCAGAAAATCTATGGCAAAATCTACGGTACTTTTGCTTCTGTAACTTGAAAATACACAGGCGCTTAAAATAATTGTACATTCAACCAACTCTAACATGGGGAAAATTTTTTAAACAAGACAAAAAACATAACATAAAACCAACCATTTCAAATACCCCTTTAACCTTGGTATTCCAGCTATTTTATAGGATTTTAGGAACTTCTAAAGCTTTATTTTGAAACAGCTACAGATTCATGGGAAGCGGCAAAGAGTGCACGAGAGGCCCCACGTGTGCAGCACCCAGCCTCCTCCAACGACTGCACCTTAGACAATTACTGCATACTTAGAGCAGCAAAGCCGGCAAGTCGGCCCTGGCACGGATGCCACTTTATCACATGTGGACTTCCGTAACTATCACTGCAATCAAGATACACAGCTGTTCCATCACCACAAGGCTCTCCCTCACACTGTCCTTTCTTTAGAGTCATATCCGTCTCCCTTCCCAAACAATCCCTATTCTTCAGAACCACTAATCTGTTTAATGAACGACCCTTATGGATAAATTACCAGTACACATATGCTTTTCTGTCTTCCCCTTTTCCTTATGGCATTGTTAATATAATTTTTCTTCACGAATAGGTTTTTCTTTTTTGGTGGGGGGCGGGGGATCGCACTATGTGGCTTGTGGGATCTTAGTTACCCGACCAACGATGGAACCCAGTCCCTCAGCAGTGAAAGCACGGAATCCTAACCACTGGACCTTCCTTTTCCTTTGAGAGCTATTTGCAGTGTATTGCAAAAAAATGGGATGATCATATCAAAAGGTAATGCCAGGTTTTACAGCTTTTGTTGCTTACAGTTGGACAATACTCCAGCTGGGCAAAAATTAAAAGGAGTAAGAAAAAAGGGAAATGGCATATTTAGACAACTCTAATATTTGTATTTAGTATCTGACATGGAAACAATGCAGATTATTGCTCAAGAGTACAGGGCTCTGAAGCCAGATTTTCAAACTCTGAATTCAAACTGCATTAGTAACTGTGTCCACTGGCAAGTTATTCTCCCTAGCCCTCAGCCTCCTCATTTATGAAACAGGGAGAGCAGCCCCAGCTGACTAATGCTAGCCTTTCACTTTCCGTTCAGATGAAGAGTGAAGAGAAACCTTACTGAACAGCTTAAAAATCTAATTCCAACTCTTCCAATTATTTCAACTGGAGTTATAAAAAGTCAAGTGCCATCTACTGTTCCACTTTGTGAACTACAATAGTACATTTGCTAAACAGCACACGTTCAGTACACGTGCTGTCAAAGCGAGCACATATATTTTTTGAAAATTATTTTCATCATGAAATTATGATATTTTAACACACTGATGATGTCTGCAGAAATGAAATAATTTTACAGATGAAAACGTTCTTTCACTAGAACAGTATACCTCCCTTCCTCAGTTATTTGTCTCCTGATACTCTGCAGTTTACTTTCTATACACACCTCCTTCAGGTCCTGGAAATATTGAGGAAGACTAGAAAACGTTTTGGAAGGAAAGGAAGTTTCTGTGATTCAAATGAAGAGAAAGACAGCCGGTCCTGAATCACAAATCTCTCTTCTTTTCCTGTGTCCAGCAACAATGGTTTCATGTAAGGAAAGTAACCCAAGTAGTGTATTTGTTCCTGCTTTTGTCATTATGGTTCTTTCCAAAAGCAAGAAGACATATTTGAGGTAAATCTGAGTATTTAATTTAGAGGATGAGATGGTTGGATGGCATCACTGACTTGATGGACATGAGTTTGAGTAAGCTCCAGGAGTTGGTGATGGACAGGGAGGCCTGGTGTGCTGCAGTCCATGGGGTCTCAGAGTCGGACATGACTGAGCGACTGAACTGAGTATTTAATTAAATAGAAAAGGAAGAAAACTAGCATGATACCTACAGATTAGTTTGTCATTCTCCTTTCTCTCTAAAGGCTGTACTTACGTCAATGAAATGGAATGTGTGACTGTTCTAAAGGAGAATGTAGTTGGAGGGATGGGGGAAGAAAAAGGCCTATCTAATATTGTGTTTTTTAGGTTTCAAAGACTTCAAAATTGTCTCAGGTAACCAAACTGTTTCAAAAAGTAATAAAAAAGGGTGGTAAACAGACTCATTCATTGGGTTCTTCCTACACACATTCAGATTCAGATACAAACCCAGATGTACAAATGTACGTGTAGTCATATTTTAGAAGGGAATTTTGAAAAATCGAGCTCTCTGTGTTATCTGGATATGCATATGAATGACAAACCACCATGTTTATTTAAATGAGATCATTAGTATAGGATCTCACTTCAAAATGTGTAATCATGAGAAATAAACACAGCTGAACACATGGCAGTAGAACTGTCGTATCTTTCTAAATCAAAACTCCCCGACACATTCAAATTTCTTTTAAGTCATATTTTTTTTAAGCCTCTTTGAATGAGGAGCAAAAATACGTTGAGATTTGCAAAAATAGATTTTAAAAATTTCCCCCTAAAGTTAGTAGCTTTCCAAAGGCAGAAATTCAAGTCAGCAGGAATACTTCAGATGACTAATCGTCCAGTTGACTCAATATGTTCCCTTAGCTACAGAGAGCTGCCGAGCACTATGAGAGCACATCTCCAATCTAACTCTTTTAAAACCTAAAACCTACTCGGCCATCTTTCTTCCTTTCATGTAAGTGGTTAGGGTCAGGGAGGAGAGGGAGACAAGCAAATAAGAATCATCCCAGTGCCTTTATAGAAGGCTTTGTGCCAGATCCAAGCCAGAGTAGGGAAGAAGGGCATATGGTTATTTTTAAAAAGCCCTGCAGAGTTGAATTTGATAAACTTTGCCAGTATCCTTATGCCCTTTGAGAGACACTGAAGAATACAGGTTTCACAACAGGAGGCCAGGAAGTCAGAACCATGATATGCAGATAAATAGTTTGACTAATTGAACTTCAGGTAAATTCTCCCACAAATACTCCATCCTCCTTCAGTACTCTTCCCCCTCTATGCTGCTAAGTCGCTTCAGTCGTGTCCGACTCTGTGCGACCCCATAGACGGCAGCCCACCAGGCTCCCCTGTCCCTGGGATTCTCTAGGCAAGAATACTGGAGTGGGTTGCTGTTTCCTTCTCCAATGCATGAAAGTGAAAAGTGAAAGTGAAGTCGCTCAGTCGTGTCTGACTTGTAGCAACCCCATGGACTGCAGCCCACCAGGCTCCTCTGTCCATGGGATTTTCCAGGCAAGAGCACTGGAGTAGGGTGCCATTGCCTTCTCCTCCCCCTCTATGGACCCCTCTATTAGCAGCTAGTGACTTTAGGAAAAACAATTGCTATCTTCATTCCAATTATAAATGAAAACTTAAAACCTAATCAAATTAAGATGGAGTCACTACAGAGTAGCATTAGTATCTGCCATCCATGAAGAGGGAAGGCCTCCCTGGTAGCTCAGGCAGTAAAAAATCTCCCTGCAACGTGGGAGACCCACGTTTGATCCCTGGGTCCGGAAGATTCCCTGGAGGAGGGCATGGCTACCCACTCCAGTATTCTTGCCTGGAGAATCCCATGGACATAGGAGTCTGGTGGGCTACAGTCCATGGGAATCACAGAGTCGAACACAACTGAGTGACTAACACAGACAGTTGAACAGAAAATGTACAGAAGAGCCATTAGCCTCCTAGACCCTTGAAACTTTCTTTCCTTTAAAATTAAAACGTTCTTCATTTTTAATTATCACTCCTGTAATAGAATTGTCAGGTATTATTTTCACTATAAATTAATGTTTCAGTTAATTTGTATATTAAATATTTTCTGTGGATTGGCCTAAAGACCATCTAGATTTTTTTTTCTCCATGGCAAAATAGGTTCTGAGTTCAAAATATCCACTATACAAAGAAGTTTGGAACCCTCTTCCCAGCACAAGCACCTACATTACTGTACTGACCATTTCCTCCTGTGCAGCAGAAGCTGTAGCTATCAGCCCAGCGCCATGGGGGGCAGAGACCGAGACGTGGGCTGAGGAAGAGGAAGTGGCGCCGGCAGAGGTGACGGAAGCCGCCGAGGGAAAGGCAGCCGCGCAGGTGGCTCCGAGGGCCGCTGCTGGTGGGGACGGCGGCACTGCGCCCGCTGAGGGCACCGGAGCGGCTGAAGCATCCAAATGAGCAGAAGGAGGCTCTTTCCCTTGAACACCAGGCCCATACTCTTCCCTTTTATTGGTTGTGAAATCTGTTCCTAGAAACCACACATTAATTCCATTAACACGTTTCCAAGTTAAGATTACTTTTCTCTTCCCAACAAGGAAAATCCATCCTAGCTAAAATTTGGTCCCACAGAAATACAGAAATGTGTTATCACTGGATATGTCAATAGGGTTCAGTGAATACACTATGTCAGTGTTGACTGGTTAATGTCAGCATTAACCATTAAAGACTTCAGACCACTTTGACACATGACAGTTAATGAGTGATTTGCTTTTATGTGAAAAGAAAAAAAAAGTTAGGTACTCACCTGGGACCTTACAACCACTACAATAATATGGTCACACTGTGCCTAAGGATTTATGTTCTTTCCATTATTTCATACAACTACCCTGATAAATGGCCTGGTATTTAGATCTTTAGAATAATTTTCTGATAATCACCCTACCCTCTTCATTTACCATCTATCACTGCTATTCTAACAAGACCAATGAATTTTTTTTAAAATAAACTTTTTAGAGACATTTTAGGTTCACAACTAAACTGAATCAAAGTATGGAGTTCCCATATACTCCCTGTTCCCACATACCCACAACCTCCCCTACAATGGATATTATGCACACAGTGATACATTTGTTACAGTCGATTAACCAACACTGACACATCACTGTCACTCACAACTTGTGGTTTAAAAACCAATGTATTTTTAATTCTTGATTTTTTCAGCAAACAGTAATAGATCAGTTTGTAACACTAAAATCTTTACTTTTGATACTGTAGAAGAAATGAATTCTTGCAGGTAGATTATATGTCATGAATTAAGAGCATATTTGTACACAACTGATTTAGTGACACATATATAGTAACCTTTTCTCAGAACTGAAACTTAGTCTTGGATTAAAGAAATATAAAATGTCAGCTTCCAGAAGCTAGGATGAAGGGTCCTATTCTAGATTTTCCCCTCTCAGTATGAGGATTTGGTTAAAATTTCCATTTGAGACTGTATATGCACGCGTGCTTAGTCGCTCAGTCAAATCTGACTCTTTGTGACCCCATGAACTGTAGGCTGCCAGGCTCCTCAGTGCATGGATTCTCTAGGCAAGGATACTGGAGTGGGTAGCCATTCTCTTCTCCAGGGGATCTTCCTGACTCAGGAAATGAACCCAGATCTTATTCTTTACCATCTGAGACACCAGGGAAATCCATATATACCTGATATCAAACATCAGGTGAGGATTTCAATATTCAGTCACTGAGATGTTTCAGAATATTTGAATAGAGGGCATTGTGTAACCCTATGTTTAAATGGTTTTCTATGTTGTCCTCTTTCCATCTAGAAGTTTGGGCTACTATGTAAGTTCTTGTCTTGAGAATATCTTTATATAAAATTGAGCAACAGTTACTTCATTAACAAAGTTTAATGAGGATTATAATGCCTAGGTCCTTTGAAATAATTTGGAGAGACTAATTCAATATAAAAAGTTAAGACATGGGCATTATGTCAGCAAACTTAAGGGCATTATGTCAGCAAGCTAAACATTTTTTTCTTGTGCTTTTAACGTATCTCTTTACATGATCTGAGAGACGATTCAAGCCTTTAGAGAGAAAAGCTTCTTGGGATGAAGCTTTTCCTTATGGCAATGGTTTAATTGCAGATTCAAAAATCAGAAGGAAATTTCAGTGGATTAAGTGTATAGCTTCCATAAACACATTTCAAGAAATTACCATTGTAACTTGATAAGATACGATTTATTTTATGTAAACATCATTGCAAAGCAAGGAGTAGAAGCTCAGCTAGATTTATTACTGTGCACGAGAGTAAGTACCTATCTCAATTATTCTTTTTCTTTTCCAATATAAAGTTTGCTGAATGTACAAGAAGAGTTTATCACTTAGGGTATAGAATTTTTTAGGGGGTAGGGGGGGGCTCTGTGAGGCAATTACCTAGAAACAAAGATTGTCTTGGTTTGATCTGAAATGTAAAACTTGAAGCTATTCTTGAACTAACATGGAAAAATAAAATGGCTATTGTTTCAAAAAAATGATAGAACTATATTGTTGACAAGATATGAATTAAGTTTATTTTCTACAAACTGTTATTGATGAAGACATGGATAATATGTTCATGTTTCTGAAAAGTAATCTGCACATGGCGGGAGGGAATAATAAATATTATTTCCAACCAAAAAAATAAAAATAAATAAAAAGACTGCTTTTGCTTTGAAAACACACATACACACTGAGTTTTAACATGTTTTTCATAACGTGACTCTGATTGTCTACTTTTAGGCGGGCGGCAGACTTATCAGGTATGGAACCAGTATCGTAATTATTCTAACTGGACACATTTTTCAGCTAGAAAGTATTTTTATACTGTTCCTAAAACTACTTTAAAAATTGGCAGGAATCCTTTTAAAGGCCATTTGTATTGTCACAATTTGTCTACCTCACAGAAACTTCTCGGAGACGGCAATGGCACCCCACCCCAGTACTCTTGCCTGGAAAATCCCATGGACGGAGTAGCCTGGTAGGCTGCAGTCCATGGGTTGCTACGAGTCAGACACGACTGAGCGACTTCACTTTCACGTGTTGGAGAAGGAAATGGCAACCCACTCCAGTGTTCTTGCCTGGAGAATCCCAGGGACGGCGGAGCCTGGTGGGCTGCTGTCTATGGGGTCCCAGAGTCGGACACGAATGAAGCGACTCAGCAGCAGCAGCAGCAGCAGAAACTTCTATCTGAACTATAAGATTTATTAGGACACTGTACAATATGATGCACTGAGGATTATGGCTAGCAAATTATTGGAAGAAATTAAAAAAATTATAAAAACAATTATCTTCAGGGGACCAGGAATAATTTTCTTTTCTCTTGAGAATTTTAAAAATTCTATTTTAATAGCTGTTATTAAAATGCCACAAGACTTAATTATCACAGAGCAAGCCCAGCATTAGATTACAATGAGCTTTTGCCTTTGGTAGCTTCATCAATACTAGAGTGTACTGCTGATGTGTGTCTTACTATTCCTGCCATCTTTTTCTTCCATTGTTATAATAAACAAAGCACACGGCCACGCAAAACCTCTCAGATTCCAGAACCTGGCATTAGCTACAGATGACAATAGACTTCAAGGCAACAGGAGCAAAATAAGTCACATTGTATAACGATCAAAATACACATCAGAAATCCTACTATGCATATTTGCCCGTAGGAGACACTGCTGTATTTGAATTTAAAAATTTAAGATGGCAAATATATTGAGGTGGTAAAACACTGTATCCTAAGTCAATTCACAACCTTAAGTAGGTTATGTTAAATAGACTTCTTGTAATCGAATGTAGCAAGTTCTAATGATTCTAAGTTCTCACTGCACTTGTGAAACCCAGTACATGTTTTTATAAGTAGATAGTTAACTTCTTCAATTTAATATATTCAACTTGCTAACAATTAAAACTGAAAGCAGATTCTTCAATCACTGGACATGGTACATTTGTTTCCAGCATTACTACTCAATTAAAAGACCACTTGTTGGAGAAATCAAGTACTCATTTGGGTATCAGCAAGATAAAGACTCAGTCTTGAGGGTCTATCTGAGTCTAAGGCTCTAACTTGCCAGGGGGCCACAGACCACGACTGCTTTAGAAAGAACACAACTTGCCTGAACTCACCACCATCCACAGCACACACATTTGAAATAAAAAATATTTGCTGGTGCTTTGAAATGAGGGCATAACAAGCACAGACAAGTTGTTCACAGGATTGAAATCATATTAACGATGTTACAAAATAAAATTGTGTCACTGATGAATAATCTGATTTTCAAGCAGGATTTAAAAATACTGCAAAAATGTTCACATATTTATATACATTAAGTTTATGAGGCCAACTTAAGACTGCAACAATTATATCATTACTAGCCTCTTACATGTTAAGTGTTTTTTGTCTTTTAAAGTGCTTGCAATTGTATTTCATTGCATTTTCACAAGAACCCGCTATAAAGCAGGTAATGAAGATTTATATTATCTTCTTTGTTCATAGAAGAAATTTTAGTTTTCTAAAACCCAGTGAGCAAAATAGGCCCCATTGTAAATTGGTGGCAAAGCTGTTCTATGTCATGAGGATGATAAGAATCATTCAGATCTGAGCCAATACATGGACTTTTCTTGACAAAGCATTATTTTAGTTGACTTCTACAGATAGGCCTATATTTGTATTTGTTGAAATGAGTTTTAGTTGAGGCCTCTCTTACACTGGAAGACAAGCAAAAACGGGGAACCATGAATAGACAAGAAATATTTAATCAACAAAACAGTTCAAGGCATTTGGCTACTTAGGGAAAAAACAGAAATTTTATACTTAAAGGCATTACCATTATAGTTAAAAGAGCTTTAAAATAATGTTATATATTCAAAGCATTATTACAGCACTGAGCCTAAATATTAACAGTTTACTGGATCAGATATAAGATACTGTAAGTAACCATGACAGAGAGAATTTTCATGGCAGATTTAAAACTGGATATAACATTATGATATTTAAAATAGTGTTTAGATAAGATACTGGATAAGAAAATTAGTGCTGCAGACCACACCAATCACTGAAATCTCCTCAAATCCTTTTTGAAAGTAGGCAGAGAATCTTAAATAAAACACTAACCTGTATCACCTCTGTTCTGAAATATCGTCATGGCCTCAAGATTTAACGCACACACACCCCTCATGAAAGCTTTCTTCATGGAATCTTCAAAGTGCTCTTTTTCATGCTGCATCCTTTGGATCTCAGCTTTTGCATTTTCCAAAGCTCCAGTTAACTAAAATCAGGAGAATTTTTAAAGAGAAGAAAAAAAACTGAGCTACAAGGAAGAATATCATTTATTGTTTTAAAAAAGAGACTTCTTATACTGTGAAGTTATTTTCGTATGAAATACTAAAATCACTTTAGCATACTTCTTCCACTGAGTCTCAAATTATTTTAAAAGATGCATTTTACCTCCAGTGTCTCCATCAACACAACATTTTCATTCCTAACTATAAGGTCAAGGTTTAAACAAAGGGAATTTCATACTGGCTTCAATCAGGACTGGTGTATTCTAATTATACAAAAGGCTGTTATTTCTTACCATATACTTTTATGTTGGATAGTAAAATATCCTGCCAGCAACAGTACCTGATTTCTTTTCTTTTTTTTTTAGCTAAGTGTTATCTACAGAATTTAAAGTGCAAAGTGGCATTAGGTACAACACCTACCCACAGACCAAATCTAAAGGGACTACGTTTTTTTGCATGTCACTGTCAATCACAGAATGTTATTTGCATAATAAAACTTTTAAGAATTTAGTATTATAATGATGAAAAAAATTTTCCTTTTAATATTTGATTTCAAGAGGCCTACTGCATTCTTCAATATGGTGCTTATTTTCATTTTGTGTCTCAAATGTTTTCACTTGGAAACAATGTTATATTATTGTTATAAGTCTAAATAACTTCAATTTATATATAACTGCTTTATCAAACTTATAAAAACACAGTTTATTTAAAATAACATAAGGATAAACTTTTTTTTTAACTAACTTATTTAATTGGAGGCTAATTACTTTACAATTGGAGAAGTAAATGGCAACCCACTCCGGTATTCTTGCCTGGAGAATCCCATGGATGCAGGAGCCTAGCAGGCTACAGTCCATGAGGTTGCAAAGAGTCAGACACGACTAAGCGACTTCACTTTCTACTTTACAATATTATGGCGGTTCCTGCCATACACTGACGTGGATCTGCCATGGGTGTAAACATTTTTGTTTTTAGTCTTCATTTTTAGCTAAATAAAGGCCAGAAGAAGCCTAATAAAGTACACTTTCTTAGAGAGGTAATGATCTGTGGGTGATTTACACTTCCAAGAGAAATGTACATACAAGAGATTTACACAGGTCTGGAGGTCAAAATTATAACTGGCTAAAAGAATAAAGTCTGTAAGTCTGACTCAGCGCTGCTCCTTCCCAACAGTCTATCTGAACCCACACCACAGTGAATGAAACTTGAGAAACAGGTTTCTTCGCCATTGAGTGATGGCTACTCAACTTTTTAATTTTTACTTAAAAAGGAGAAAATAAAGCAAAAAATGTCTACCAGAGCAACTTTGGCTTCATAGTCATTGGAAATCTGGACACAGACTTCTTCAGCTCTGGCTTGACAAGCTCGTTCCACCACCTCTTTCCACTGCTTCTGTACTACGGCCCGCCAGCCTCTCCAGACTTTCTTCAGTAAAGTTCGCTGAAAATACTGGTCAGCTAGTTTACTTTCATAAACCTGAGTGAAAGTAATATACAAACCCAAAACACAGTGGACTGGTAAATACACTGGCAGCAGCAATACAGAACATAGCCTGTGGGGTAAGCGGGGTGCCTGCGTTACCACTTCACAGCGCGTACTCACGCTCTTCTCATGTGCAGACGGGACGGGAGGTTAAGCGACATGCCCAGCCCACACAGGCAGAAAGTGCAGAGCCAGCCCTGCCTCATTCCAGAGTCTAAGCTCCTATCCATTACATCACGGCTTCATGCAACTCATCAAGGTAGGGGAGACACAAAACACCCGATGGAAGAAAATGAGTGACTTGCCCATGCTATCTTGGTTATGAATCTGATGACCTTCTGGCTGAGAACAGGACTAGGAGCTGGATGGCAGAAAGGGTGGCGGTGTGGCTCGAGACGGCCCTTTCTCTCCAGCTTGGCAGCCACCGTAAGCAGATGAGTTTACACACTCTGCCATCATATTTTACAGCAAACTTTTGCCATCATATTTTATAGCAAATTGATCCTAGCAGGAACACATGCTATTCTTCTATCA
Source organism: Bos indicus x Bos taurus (assembly GCF_003369695.1). Taxonomy (NCBI): domain Eukaryota; kingdom Metazoa; phylum Chordata; class Mammalia; order Artiodactyla; family Bovidae; genus Bos; species Bos indicus x Bos taurus. Next base: position 867,998 of record NC_040085.1, read on the forward strand.
AAGAATTTAAAGTCTCCTGAAGAAGCATTTCCAATTTTCAATTTTCTTAAAAAAAATTTTTATTCAAAAAGTGATGGCAACTTAAACTCTTTCAACTAACATTTGAATATAATATATTACCATTATGTCACCCAATAAATAACCTTCCAAATAGGACTCAATTTTAAATAGCCCTTTTAAATATGGTTAATGTAGATTTAATCTACTGGGAAATAAAGGAAAGCACTAAGAAGCACTCTTAAAGGAGAAATCGTACTCCATGACAGTAACAGCCTTTTCCTTAAATATTACTCTCTTGGAACTAAATGCATAAAGATTACTCCATGACTCACATGATTATCATAAATAAAATACATCTATACGTATGTATCTCCATCCCCTACATTCTTGAGTCTTTGTCTTCTTGTGGGATACATATATACTTTCATACTTTTCTACTTCTGATACAATAATCTACTATTTTCAATTTATATTTACACTGATATACTTAATTAAAATAAATTAATTAAAATTTAATAAATTAATTAAAATTTAACATATTCACGCAATTAAAACAAAACATATTCAAGTTTAAATTATACATAAACTCAGAACAATTTTAAAAAATCTTTATGGACATGGATTTTTAAAATTCTTATTGAGGCAAATTACACAACAAACATTTATGCAACTTTATAATGTATAAATATAGTACTGCCTCTTTAAAGATGATAATTCAGGCATTTTAGAAGTAGAAACAATATAGGAAGCTTATGATATGCTAAAGATGATAAATTCATGTAATTAAATCTGAGGTCGAATTAGTTAAAGGGGTTCCATAACCAGGACATATGTAATTTAGGTACACTCTGTATTTAACCTACCATGAGGCAGAAAATGTGTATCAACAAGTCAACAAAATATAAGGAAGTATTTTTTCCCCAAACTGTACCAACATCAAGTTTAAAATAAGAGTAACATTAAATTAATTAATTTTGACTTATTAAAAAACAAGTCTTTCTCTGACTTGAACAAGAGTTCTAATACGTGATTCTAAATGCTTCTGAGTTCAGAAGTCTAATAAATATCAATCAGCTTTTGTTTTTCACACTTACATCCTGCCTTGATTTGACATGGTTGATTCGCCAGTGGAAGAATGTTCTCATCAACTCTATCCTTTCCTTTTGCTTGCCTATTGCATGAGACAAGCTAGAAATCACCTGTAAACAGCAACGAGTAAAATGACTTTTTCATATATCAAAAAATGCTAGAAAGAATACTTACGGATCATTACTGTATTCATCTAGGTAACCTCATTATCTTTAAAAAGACCAAAAAACTTCCCCATGTGAATACACTACTTATCAATGAATGAAGGGGAACAAAAGAGGAAAGAAATCTTCATTATGTGTATCCTAGTAATAATCAATAAAATGTTTAGGTGTATGAAAATTAATATGATCACTGGCATTTAATTCAAGAAAAACCATCATACATTGGAGAGTTTTGCTACGTATACAAAATGTTTTTATTCACTAGACTTGAGGGCAGAGACCAGTTTTAAAATATATTTCTAGTCCCTAAGTACCTTTAATAGCTTGGATTAGAAGTTCCTCAATAACTGTTTAATGATTTTCTGGATTCAACAAACTCATAAAAGTAAATAATTAATAGTTACATTTTGGTGTACTTTTTCGGCGATAGTATTCCTGTTCTCTTAAAAAAAAAAATCTATGAAGGCTTTTAAATCCTGAGACAATATTCTCTCTTATAAAGAACTGAACAACTGGGCCCATTAAAAGAGATTTAGTAAATTAGGCATATTTGCTGAGAGATATTTATTCTGGTTCTTTAAATAATTTCCAAAAGTGGAAAAGGGCAGGCATTCTAAGATACTAGTAGTATTCTATTAAGCTGTGTAGTGGCACATAGCTGTTCACTTTGTTTTCAAAAACTAGATATGCATGTATACTCTTTTTGTGTGATACACTTTGAAACAAAAAAATTTAACAAAATATTTTAAAACTGTCAAGGACAGGGTTTTGAGGGTAATATAGAAAATGACTGACATTAGTATCATTGTTTCAAAAAAGCAAGCAAGTTATGTAAAATGACTGATTCTACACTGCATCCTATGACACTCTCAAAAAATGTATTTAAAAAATAACCACAGTCTTATCTAGTTCACTAGAACAGTGAGGGCTGCATCTGCAGACAAGTAGCTGAGCTGTCTGCTGTTCTCCAAAAGCCACCGTCCTCCTAGGGGAGCTGTAGGTTTGCTGCCCATCTGCTTTGTTCAAGGTGCTGTTGGGAAGCCCCAGATTAGCACAGACTTGAACCCTACTCAGTGTTCTTGCCTGGAGAATCCCAGGGACGGCGGAGCCTGGTGGGCTGCCATCTATGGGGTCGCACAGCGTCGGACACGACTGAAGCGACTTAGCAGCAGCAGCAGCAGAACCCTACTCTCAAGTTCTTTAAGAGGCTAACAGAAAGCAAAACACACAGCGCTCTTGTGCTTATCAACATAATGAAGAAAGGACTTCATGAATGAATAAAGAAATATCACAGATGGAACGTGGGATATCTATACCTCTCTAAAAGGATGGTGGGTAATGCTGGGTCCCTGACATTCTCTTTAGGGCAGTTAGGAAGAAAAGATGGGGAAGAAAAAAATAGTGTTCCCACACTCAATATAGCACTCTTTGAGCACACTGAATGTGGTGGCCAAGATAAAATGACATGATCCTAGCACATTTAATATGAAGAATAAATCTTATTTTTATGTATCTACTTTTCTACTAGTTTCTGAAGTGATCTTCCCTTTGTATCTTGTACAATCTAAACACTCAGTTCCTGGCATTTATTACCTAACAAGACATTTACTGACTCTCACTTAAAAAGCAGTATGAAAAAGAAGACCTCATCTTTTCTTCCAATGGAGACCTCATAGGTTTTCTGCAGCTCCTTCAAGCTGTTGATCTGGCTGTACAGTTGTTTTAAATCTGCTGCATGTTTCTCTCTCTCTTTTTTCATTTCCATTCGGTGCCAGTCAATAAAATTCAGTCTCCATTTACTTAGTTCAGATATGATGTTTGTCTGAAAAATAAATATGCTGACAATTAAGTAGTTTGCTCCTTAATGCTCCTCATAAAATGACACTGAAATTAGGAAAAAAGTTAAAAAACTCAAAACAAGCATTCAACATAAGAGCTATTAAAAAAAAATCCACTAATGAAAACGTTTGCATGTTCAACAAGCCACAGCTCTTCTTAGTTCACACACCATACTAAGTACATACTTTTTTCTCCCATTTTAAGTTACTTTTATGAAATCTTGGATGGCATCACTGACTCAATGGACATGAGTTTGGGTAAACTCCGGGAGTTGGTGATGGACAGGGAGGCCTGGCGTGCTGCGGCCCATGGGGTCGCAAAGAGTTGGACACGACTGAGCGACTGAACTCAACTGTCATTAAAATTTTTTAGGTCTCATTCATTAATAACTAGGACAAATAAAGTCAAGGACTTAAATATCCATATTTAGGTGAATGAGAGAAAAAGGAAATGCAGGACCATGGCTGAGGTCAAGCCACTGGACTGGGATGGTATTTAGACAGAGATGAACAGTGGAGACCATCAGAGTTGATGTTTTCTTCCTGCAAATCATTCATCACAATGGGCACCTTACAATGAATTGCTAAGACTGATCGCTTTTTACCCTACTGACTGGCATAAGTAAAAAGACCAAATAATCATGTTATCAAAAAACAGTAGGGATAACAGTAGGGTTAACTGAACATGTGACAGTCTTGAAATGGTTGGTGGTGTACTACCTCAGTGGACTTACACCATGGTTAGAAGCATGAAACCTGTTCCATGGAGAAAAATTATACCAAAATTTTACTTCTAGAATTTAAGGTTTCAAATATTGGAGAAAATATAGATGCCACAAAACTCTGATGATCATAATTTCTCCATGTATGTGAATACTCAGTTTAGTTTTCTCAAACTATGTTTCAGAAAAAACTGTCATTTTCTCCACTATATTTTAAGCTGCAGAAAAACTGCCATTTCTGGAATACTTTGTTTTACTTAGGGATTACTAACATCACCAAAATAAAAATAAGTTCTTATCAATTTATCAGTTATACCTTGTGGTTGCTGTAAGTGGCTATAAAATGAATATATGTTGCTAAGATTGGGTCTTGTGCTTCATATAAAACGAGACAATTCCATTAGTCATAGGTATGACGTGGGAAAGGTTCAACAAGTGTCTCTCTCAGTCACACATAGGCTGAGCCATTCAAAATATTGGAGAAGTTCAGGGGAATATGCAGAGCTGTTCCAGCAACTATTTAAAACTGTGCTATTCCAAGTATGGCTTCTGAACTGTCACCCGGGAGCTTGTTAGGCAGTGCTCCATCTTGAACCAGGACTGACTAAGAAGTTGCAGTTTATCAGAATCCCCAGGTGACTCATATGGACAGTAACGACTGAGAAGCACAGATTTACAACACTGGACTGACCTTTGGCAGCTACAGTTTGTTACGTTTTGAACTTTTTAATTCAAAGAAATGAAGAATAAACAGTGGTCTCGAGCAAAACTGCTACATTACATATTAAACAACTGTAATACCTTAAGACCTGAACTCCAGAGATCAAGCACATTTTCCATCTTTTGAAGGTTTTCATCAGAAATAAGAAAATCGGTCACAATTATTTCATGGGCATCGACAGGACTGGAATTAGACCCTGGTGAGGAAGAGTCAACTAAAAGATTTGAGCTGAAAAAATCCATGACCGGGTGAGGCGGCTTCCTTGGGGATGCTGCTGCTGGTGAAGAAAAGGAAAGTTGGAGTAATCTAATCTGCGTTCTAATCCAGCAGTTTTAAGAAAAAACGCCACACATTATAATGCATTAAATCTGTCTTAAGTGTACTGTGCATCTTATATAATTATTTTTAAAAGTACTGCTTAACAAATTATCCATAGTAGCATTTAAAAATCCTTGCAGTAAGTAATATGCTGAAATTATTCCCCTCACTACCTGGATAATATTCACCAAAGCACAAAATGTTGTATATTAACAAAAACAAGCTAAGGAAAAGTCATACCATCTGTCTTTGAATGACTTGAAGTATTTAAATCACATCCTTTTCCAACTTCCATCCTTGTTTCTCTCACTGCAGGGCTATTTCCTGATGAAAAGAAAGAGGTTTTTCTTTTAATTAAACCTAATCAGTCTTATATAAAATACCTAATCACACATACCTAATAGAAGAAGGTAGCTGTGCGTAAGTAAGATTTTAGAACAAGGAAAATACAGTAGGTTAGGGACAGGAACACTAAGACAAAGAATAAGAAGGAAGGAAAAACTGTGAGACTTAAAAAAGTCTTATTGCATCATTAATAAGTTTAATTCACCCAACAAATATGGATGAAAAAGAATTCAGTTTACTAGTGGCATTCAGTTCATACTGATATAGTGTAAGTGTCATGTCCTACAACACTGGACATTTCTAGGGTCTGCTGCTTTTCACTAGCTCTACTAAAACCTAAGTGACACTGGTTCCCTCCAAATAGGGACTTCTTCACTTCTACCTCAGAAACCTTTAGTCAATACATGGCAAAAAGGAAACTGGAAAAGAACCTCACAAGGATGGCTTTGTCAGACGCTTAGATACTTTGCCAGCTTCAACACAACCTTCTTTACACCAAGCAATGGCAATACCAAGAGTAAAGAGAATGGGGTGATAAATTTACAAAGTTCACTCTAACTAAGTCTATGTATGAATAAGAATGTCTAAATTCACTGAATTTATGCATTTTGATCTCAAATACTTTTTGGAAAGGGCAGAGCAAATACAAATACTATCATTGTTGCTCAGTCACTCAGTCCCATCCAACTCTTTGCAACCTCATGGACTGCAGCACACCAGGCTTCCCTGTCCTTCACCATCTCCCAGAGCGTGCTGAAACTCATGTTCATTGAGTCAGTGATGCCATCCAACCATCTCATCCTCTGTCATCCCCTTTCCTCCTGCCTTCAATCTTTCTCAGCATCAGGGTCTTTTCTAATGAGTCGGCTCTTCACATCAGGTGGCCAAAGTACTGGAGCTTCAGTTTTGGCATCAGTCCTTCTAATGAATATTCAGGATTGATTTCTTTTAGGATTGACTGGTTTGGTCTCCTTGGAAGTCCAAGGGACTCTCAAGAGTCTTCTCCAACACCACAGTAAAAAGCATCAATTCTTTGGCATTCAGCTTTCTTTACAGTCCAACTCTTACATCCATCATGACTACTGGAAAAACCATAGCTTTGACTATATTGTAGATGCTAGAAAAGACCAGCATTCTTAGGTCCCAAAGACTCTGTGTATGTGCATGTGGACTCAGTTATGTCTGACTCTTTGCAAGCCCATGCACTGCAGCCTGCAAGGGTCCTCTGTCCGTGGGATTTTTCAAGCAAGAATATGGGAGTGGGTTGTCATTCCCACCTCCAGGGGATTTCCCGACCCAGGGATTGAACTCATGTCTCCTGCATGGGCAGGCGAATTCTTTTGCCACTGAGCCACCTGGAAAGCCCCAAGTGATTGCTGTAGGAGAGTATTTGGGTTTGGGTTTGCTCAGTAGAAAATGCACGTAATTAAAACACGGTCAAGATCACTCATAGAGAATGAATAAATCCAAGGGTCATATCTCTTGAAGACCAACAAAATTTGGGCAGAAACTGTTCAGTGCTAGTATGTTTCAGTGTTAGAAGAAATACATGTTTTGAGGTTCTGGTCCTGTTCGTTGATCTTGTGCTGTAGGATGAGAAGCAATGAGACTCCACGACTACGGAGGGAGAGGAATGGCAGACAGCAGGGCTGTGGCCCCCGAGGCGCCCGAGAGCCTCTGGCTGAGCTGGCTGTGCTGTGCGCTTGGAGGAGGGTCTTTGGGGTTTACCTACTGCTAATAACTGATCATTATCAGGGCCGATTCAGGAGGGTAGTCTGTGCCCCTTGAAAAACACTCATTTTGAGTGAGCTGTTTGGGATCTTGTATTGAATAAGGAACAGACAGTAAAAGGAGCTTCATCCTCCTTTCTCCACCTTTCACTCACTCATCTATCAACACACATCCTGGTTTGTATTAGTTCTCAGTTCTTTCAGTAACACAGTTCCCAAGTGGGTTCGTCCTCGTGGTGACAATCCAGACAGTCCTCCAGGCCCAGATAAATGCTGCTGACAAAGTCCGATCACGTGGTCATGAACTTAAGGGGTTCTGCGGGCTATCTATGGACTATCTCCAGTTTGGGGGCTTGGGCATTTCATTTCCAGTGTTTCTCGGCATAAAACCATTGTATTGAAAGAGATGCAACACCCTACACTAAGAGACATGTAATTGCTACAGTGTTTGCTTTAATTTTATGATTTTTCATAAGACAGTCAAACGAAGTTCAAATAAAAATTCAACTGTCATGTAAGAGCCAAGAAAAACATATTAAAATGTAAACTCTCCCCCAGATGACAGACATATACTGTTGATTGAGAAGAAGCACTACAGAAGTATTTTCACTATCATAAATCAACAGAATTAAAAAGCTCAGTAAACATCTTAAATTAAGGGACATCTTGAAAAATATACATAACCTGAATTTTGAAGAATATCATCAATTATAGCAGGAATTTTAATATCTGGCACTGCTTCTGCCTTTGAATGAGACGGCTGTGAAACACCTGCTTCAATATTTGGAGTCACTATAGCGTAACGAAGCAGTTCTTCATACTCTTCCTATGAAAAGCCAGCAACAACAAAAATGCATTATACCCCTGTCACAATGGACATTCTGGTAAAGGAATGGTCACAAAGGTGTTTTCTACTCCAGTTTCCAAAACAGTATGCCCAAACAACAGAAAGAAATGTGTACTTGGGATTTATGTTTTTCATTCATCATTTACTTACTCTCTTGTAGTAAGTGAAATTTCTTAAAAACAAGCAAGAAATTCAACAAATAGACCTACCCCAATTTCTTCTGGTGATAATGCTTTAGCACCCATATGCTTTCAGCATGTCAATTTAAAGCAGTGACACAAAGATTACTGGGGCATTTTCCTGAAGCCTATCAGCAGCTACAACACACAAGAACCTTCTCTCAACTGGCAACTGCTTGCAGGGGAGAAAAAGACCCAGTCATGCCTGTTTGGAATTTAGTTCCATGATGCTGTTCCCAAAGACTCTACAGTGGGAGGGTCTAGGGATGAAAAGTAGTTTTGGCTCTTATCGCCTCCTGCCCCACCCAATTCTACAACCACCCTGAGTCTCTTTTCATATATAAGCATGGAAAGAGTCTAAGAGAAATACTGGTAGAGAAAGAATAATAAGGTGAAAAAGAGAACACGAATGCCAACCTGTTCAGTTCTACCTGCTGGCAACATCATGGCACATGAGAAAAGAGGATTAAAAAATGGCAGGTCACCAAGGGTAGGCACTACAGGAATATTCCTCAAGGTTAAAGCAAAAAGGAATTTCCTGATACAGATAGATAGATATTTGTTTAGCCAAGTCAAAAAAAATTCTCTCAGTACTGGAACTTAGTCTCTGTTCAAAAGGGGCTGGTCACTGAGGCCACATATATTCCTATTAAGGACTTCTAAGAGTCTTTTTTTTTAATTAATTTCTTTATTTTGGCTGCGTTGGGTCTTAGTTGTGGCATGCAGGATTTTTAGTTGCACATGCAGCTAGCTGAAGTCCCTCTAAGGGTCTTATGGCACGGACCTAGAGAACGTCTTTGCATTAGGAATTGGGGGAAGGTTTAAAAGCTATCAAGTGTCTTACTCTATTATTTAATATTAATTTTTCTCCATAAAAAGTTCAGATACAGAAAATTCCATTATCATCATTAGTCATAAGTGTCTTATTATTTGATTCACCATCAGGATGAAGAGTTAAGTGATGCTCCAAATTACCTCCTTGAAATGTCACAGTAACTACGTGCTGAATTGAATTAACAGAGATTGTCTACATCAAAGAAAGAGCCCCACCTTTAATAAGAACATTAGGATACAGTATGGGTGTTTGAAAATTAGTAACCCTTATTGTTTCCCTATGGGTTTCTGTGAGTAAGAATACTTAACTAAACACACCCAAGTATTTTGCTATCTTTAACTTTTTAGAATCTACTTCCTCTGGAGGCAGTAACAACTAGCCAGCCACATCAGCTCTGCTCAGTTAGCTTATTACCACAGGAATAAACTGTGCCTCAAGGAATGGAGGGGAAGGGACAGTCAATGACTTTAACTTGAGGCTTCCCTAGTTTGACCTCAGAAAAGGGAGAAAGATCCAAACACATATTTCTAAGTTCCCACAACAATCAGTATGAGTTAAAGGGAATGTAAATACGTATACATTAATAATGTTTAATATACATATATATTTTAACTGCCTTTAAGGGAAAAAATGGAAAAATTAGTCATTTAAACAATTATTTACATTTCATATATGCAGACACAGGCCAAATGGGTTATTTTTTAGTTTAGGATAAATATAAATAATATCATCTTCCTTTTTCGTACCTTTAAAAAAAATTGGAGTATAATTTATTTTTATGAATTTATTTATTTTTAATTGAAGGTTAATTGCTTTACAGTATTGTGTTGGTTTCTGCCAAACATCAACAGGAATGAGCCACAGGTATACCCATGTCCCCTCCCTCGTATACCTCCTTCCCACCTCCCTCCCCATCCCACCTCTCGAGGTTGTTACAGAGCCCCAGTCTGAGCTCCTGAGTCATACAGCAAACTCCCATTTGGCTATCTGCTTTACATGTGGTAACGTATATTTCCATGTTACTCTTTCATACAACCCACCCTCTCCTTCCCTCCCTGCCCCAACCCCATGTCCCTAAGTCTGTGTCTAAGATTGGAGTACAACTGCTTTACAATGCTGTGTTAGTTTCCGCTGTACAGAAACGTGGATCAGCCATAGGTATACATACATCCCTTCCCTCTGGAGCCTCCCTCCCACCCACCCCTCTGTTCCACACCTCTAGGTCATCACAGAGCACTGAGCTGAGCTTAATAATCTCTCCTTAACTGTCAAAGATAACCTGCCTTAAGGTCAAAAAGAACCCTAATGACCAAAAATTGTAATTCTGCCTCCCCCCTCAATCGCTGGACTGATGTGACCCTATAATAGAGCTAAACCCATGCCTACCAAGTGTGGTCAGGGCAACTGGCTGACACTTCAAAGTTGTGATTAGAGGAAATGATAAGTCAATAAGTACTACGGATGCTGCCCATCCTTCAGCATTTATCATCATCGGTCTTATGAAGCATTCACATGTTGGAAACAGTAATGAAAATGCCCTTACGGGGAATACTGATTTATGAGGGGCTTTTGTACTAAGTGTCTGGTGTTAAATATTTACTATATATGTCAAAGTATATAGTTACTTTATGTTATTTTAAACATTATTTTTGGCATTTATATTTTTAAATGTTTCCAGTAATGGAATATGGGAAGGCTTTCAATTGTTGTCAAGGACCAGTAGAGTCATAAGTTGAGGGTTACTAAAAACAGAATCTCAGTTAGGGTAGCATTCTAAGCACAGGTAACCAATAACACAAAATGATTTCTGGCATGTCTAGAAGATTCTTCCCCCTCCATCTCTTAAAATTCTACTCTAGAGATTTCTTTTGACATAAAGCTTTGTTTCTCGACAAAAATGACAACACGAGATCTTACAAGGTGTTCACATTATAAGGTCTTATAAGGGTTCTGGACCCAACAATTACAAAGTGTGGTTTGTAAGCAATTCTCCGACACCACTTGGGTGTCTCAATTCTGACACTTTCCAGCAGAGGCGGCATCAGATTCCACAGGTTGAGGGTTAGTCCCATGACTGCCCTCCCTGCCCCACACTTCAGATGCCAGTCCAAGGCCAGATTATCATCTGTGCTTCAGACCAACCAGCTATGGACCAGAGTGGGTTTGACTCATTTGCTAGAGGGTTCACAGAACACAGAGAAACATAATACTAGACCGCCAGTTTATTATAAAAGGCTGTACTCCAGGAACAGCCTGAGGGAAAGGATATATAGGGCAAGGTACGAGGAAGGGGTGTGGTGCTTCCATGCCCTCTCCTGACAGGCCAGTCACTCCGCACCTCCACGTGTTCTCCAATGTGAAGTTCCCCAAATCCAGTCCTTTTGGGTTTTTATGGGTCTTTATTAATAGGCACAACTGATTAAATCACTGACCACTGGCGACTGATTCAACTTCCAGGCCCTCTCCCCTCCCTCACGGTGGGGGAGTGTGTGTGATGGCAATTTCCAACCAGCTAATCATGTGGTTGGCCTTCTCCTGGCAACCAGTCTTCATCCTTGGCTGAAGTCCAAAAGTCATGTCATCAACGTAACAAAAAATACCTTCATTTCCTCACTAGTTAGGAAATGCCAATATTTTTAGGAGCTCTGTGCCAGAAATGTGAGGATGACCAAATATTTTTATTATAAATCACAGTATCACTGGTATGCCTAAGTTAAACCATTCTCTTTTGAAGAAGTTGGAATACAGAAAAGATGAAGGATGCAGTAAAGCACTGTCACCTAAAAAGAAAGCATGAAATGGGGGAGATACCATTCAAAGGGAAGGCAAGGATGAAACATCTATGTCACAATTTCAGACCACTTTTACCCTAGTAAAAACTCACGGATACTTTTCCAATAGCTTCCCAATTCCTCAACCTGTAATTTCAATTAAAGGAACACATTTGTTTCATAAAATATTTCCCTAAAGCTTCTGTCATCTTCCATGGTGTCAAATGCCACTTATTCTACTTAGGCATAAACATACCATCCAGCTTTTCCCCTCTTAAGAGGGAGAAAACCCAAGATAGACCATGTCAGTATTCTCCCATTTAAAATCTACTCTAGAAATCTTAATCCATATTTTTGATGGTAAAACGTTTAGAATTAACAGGAATTTAAAACATTTCGTATAAAAGCCACACCTTGCATAGTCGGTGTACCTGTCACTGCCCAGGTCCTGGGCACCAGCGGGTGCTCGATGGTGCGGCAACAGGGGCCAGAACCAAGAGTGGAACACTGGGGAGTCTAGGGCCCCAGAACTCTGGACAGTTTCCACATCAGGCTGATTCGCATTAAAGTGAAAGCAACACTCATGAGAGAGAGCTACAAAGAGAAAATTTCAACCAAAAAAGTGTTTCTTCAGATTTTCAGCTTCTCCTCTCATTTTATTTTTTGGAGCTTTGGTACAGAGAATGCTAAAAGAGTTCATGATTATTTTCTGAAAGGTTAATTAAAACAATGCAAGGTATTTTTCCAAGTGTGTAAAATAATTCCCAACTTTTGATATCATTATAATTTTACACACATTATAAACATATTATAGTTATGAATGTAAATGGCATGAACGAATGAGAAATGTATTCTTAGTTTTTCCTCATACTGTCATGTATTTGAAATAAGAAAGTCATAGTAAATTTAGACATGTCTTCCTACCTGAAGATCTGAGGAGACAGAACTGCCTCGGTCGGACTCTTTTTGCAAAACCGGAGGTGAGCACATCTCCCCGTCTGATGACATTCTGTATAAATACTATAAAACAGTAAAAGCTAACTTTAGTTTATTTTTTTGCAATATTTAAACTAAAATAAAATGCTTTCTAAATATGAGTGTGTGTGTGTGTGTGTGTGTATTGTGTGTAATAACATCCTATCCTGGAAACAATAATCATTCAACATGTTAAAATCATTCAACATACTGAACACCCACAGGCAAAAATCACTGGGTAAGAAAAAAATACTCAGCTCCCAAGTAGGGAGCTTATGATGTGGTCAAGGAGATGAGGTAAACACATGAAAAGACTAAAGGAAAATGGAAGCTCCTCAGAAACAGCCACAGCGGGGGCTGTGGATCATCATAGAGTATGACTGATGTTGAACAACGCATGAGCACCTAGATGCTGTGTCTTCTCCTACGAGACACTGAACCCAGAGAGAATGAACGATTTGTGTAAATTCTCTGCTTGGGGAACTGACCTTTGGGGAATACTCTTTTAAGAAAAGCAAGATTATACAGAACAACAAATTCTAATACCATGCAAAGAAACACTGTTTAAGATCTTAACCAAAAAATAAGTAATGATATAAGTACTATTAGTGACAAGTACATAAATTATTTAAAAGGCAAATAATGACTATTCAGAATGATCTGAATACCAGTTATATGTAAGACTTGGGGAGAAAGGTAAGATGAAGAAGTCCTTGTCCTCAAGGACTTTGCAATCTACAAGAAGGGCTAGACATGCATATACTGCTGCTGCTGCTAAGTCGCGTCAGTCATGTCCGACTCTGTGTGACCCCATAGACAGCAGCCCAACAGGCTCCTCTGTCCTTGGGAGTCTCCAGGTAAGAACACTGGAGTGGGCTGCCATTTCCTTCTCCAATGCATGAAAGTGAAAAGTGAAAGTGAAGTCGCTCAGTCGTGTCCGACTCTTAGTGACCCCATGGACTGCAGCCTACCAGGCTCCTCTGTCCATGGGATTTTCCAGGCAAGAGTACTGGAGTGGGGTGCCACTGCCTTCTCTGCTTTGAGCAGCAGTATGATTTTAAGGATGTTGTAAATTTAATTACTTTTGAAAAAAGTGCTGTTAAATACTAAAACAACAGAAGCACAAAGTAGAAAGGTTGGAGTAGCCTGTTTCATGGGGTAGGACAGTGAGGGTGTGAAGAAATGGGAAGAGCCGACTGGGGTGTTGAGACCTGAAAGACAGATAAAAGATTAAAGGATATGTGCGGCAACAGTGCAGCATAAGCAAAGACAAAGAGATGTAGACATATATGCCAGGAACTTCAAGTATTTTGTGAGGCTGGAGCAAAGGGCACAGATCAGGGTTTGGCTAAGGATGAAACAGGCAAGGTGAGGAGCTGCCAGATCATGGAAGATCACAATTACATCATGTTAAAAAGTTTCGCCTTTTTTCTAGGAGAAGTTATTAAACTCTTAATTAAACAAGTGATAACATGATCAGGCTTGTCTTTTAGAAAGATCACTCTGGCAGCTTTCAGGATGGATTTGAGAGGTGGGATACTAAAGAGAGAGCAACTGAGAGACAACTGCAGTAGTCCAAGACATGTATGTTCCTTCTGGCAGTAATCCGAGGAGATAAACGGGGTCAGAGGTATGACTCTAAGTTGCGTCGTGGCAGTGGAAATTCGAGACTGTGATCAATAATCGGTTAAGGGGTTAAAGGGAAGAATTGCTGGTCTGGCCCAGATTTCTGGCTGGCAACGATGGTTGGTAGTGATACTCTCCAAGGCAAGGAATACAGGAATGAGTAGGCTGGGGGAAGGGTAATATGGTCTCATTATCAGACTTACTGGGGTGAGGTGACTCTAAGGCACTGAAGTGAGGCTGCATGTATGCAGTATCTGGCCATGCCAGTTATTTGACGCACAACTCCAAGTACCGCCACTCACAATGGCTACAAGGTGAAAGGTGCTTCATGGAGTTAAGCAAAGTGGGAGCCTTACACTGGAGGTAAAGGTTTGGAAATTCATTTTGAGGAATCAGCATAATGGGAACTGCTGATAAAAGGTAGATGTTAAGATCACCTAGGAAAAGAAGCGTGAGTTCTTATTCCGAGGTCCCTAGACCCAAACCATGTGCAGTATTTTTTAGCGCATGCATATTTTTTCTAGAAAGAGGCTCCTCATCTTCCAGTATGTGTCCGGAGAGTACTAAAGCCTTAGTAAAGTTAAGGACCACTACTGTAGCTGGGATGGGCTTCCCTTGTGGTTCACTAAGTAAAGAATCCACCTGAAATGCAGAAGACACTGGTTCAATCTCTGGGTCGGGAAGATGCCTGGAGAAGGAAATGGCAACCCACTCCAATATTCTTGTCTGGAAAATTCCATGGACAGAGGAGCCTGGCAGGCTACAGTCCATGGGGTCGCAAGAGTGGGACATGACTTAGTGATTACACCACCACCACTGTAACAAGAGCAAAGTTAAAATCAGAACTGCTAATATTTAAAGGATAAGTGAAGAGGAACCAAAAATGATGGAAAAGGAAGTCAGAACAATAGAACATTGAGAACAGCATCACAAAAACTTCCAGGAGGGAATGGTCAGAGACAGATGCCAAAGGAAGATGAGAATCTGGCAGAATCCCTTGAGTTTGGTAATCAGAAGTCGCTGGGGCATTTGCCTGAACAATTTCAGTGGAAAGTAGAACAAATCTTAATCAAGTAGGCTGAAAATTACCAGATGAAGAAACTGAAGGAGAAAGGGCAGATCCAGGTAGAAGTGCAGTATTAGAATGGAAATACAGATTGAGGCTAGACTATGGAAAGGAAATATTAACTGTATTCAATGAGCATTACTGTGTAGACACAAGATAAGTAAACTAAATCTCAGCATGACTGACTTTAGTTAAGCCAATTAGGGAGGATAAAATAAGCACATGCATCTGCAGCAAGGAAGGCTGCTTTAAGGGACTCAAATCCACCACTGTGGTAACTTTGTCCTTTCTATTTCCATTCACGTCTTCCTTTAGGATGTGTCTGAAGACTGGTAATAAGGGGGCTGGGATTGGGGGTACACAAATAAGCTGAAAATCATGGTCACATCTCAAAAAGAGCTTCTTTATATATATATATATCCTGCAGATGCAAAACAGTATACTTTTAGAAAATATGCTATAAATCTTCCATCTGTCCTGCTTTGATGACATCAAAAGTATGACAATTTATCTAAAACCCTACAACAGTAGTATTTCCTTATTGTTTCTAGTTCTGAGACAAAAGAGAAAATCAAACTTGCTTTGATGGAAAGCAGATGGACATCAGACAATCAAATTTTCAGAATTCTCTAACCCAAGAGCTCAGAAATCACGAGATAAAAAGTTCTGAGCATTTGTCTAAGGCCAAAGAAATCAAATTAGATCTTGGTAATTACCTGGCTGTTACTGGAAGCGGGGTCCAGGAATTCAAATTAATCCCCAGGAGGCACTGGAAGAGTGAATTAACGTGCAAGCTGGCAGCTGAGTGAGGTTTCTGCGGCCTTGACCGGTCCTAAAAGCAGGCAAGGGGGTGCGCCAGCCCCTCCCCACGCCACGGACTACAGGCAGAGGAAAAGGCAGCTGCGAGCAAGCACAGGGCTACAAGTTCTCTTACCGCTGTGTCACATCAAATTGTTATTTAAATACAATGAAGTGTCACACACGGTCATTTTACCCCATACGTCTTAAATGACCCGAACCTACAGCTGCAATACCGTTATTACACTTCAGGCAACTTTCCTTCCTGCCCTCTCTTCCCCGACGCGGAGGGGAAATCTCTCGATCTTGCCCTCCCGCAGCAGCTCAAGGGCCCTACTTTGCGGAAGACGCCCCCAACCCCGTCGTGTCCGATCCCCAGGGGCTGCAACCCCGGCCGAGGCTATTTAAATCCCACTCCAGAGCCTCCGCCAGGGGCGCCGCTTACCCACCTCCGAGGCTCTCTGCAAACCCCAACTCCACGCTCCGTGTCTTCTCCCCTCGTCGCCGCTACAACAACAGCGAGTCCAACAGCTTCCCCAGCAGCAACCTGACAGTTTCAAACTGCAAAGAGGAAGTAAAGACGGCCCTGGGCATTGGCCGCGAGCTTCAGCAACCTGCCGTCTGATTGGTCCGGGCGTCGGGGGCGGGGCTCCGGACCGGGGGAGGGTGAAGCCGGAGTGAAGTTGCTTCCGGAGAGAAGCAGCCTGGCTATGGCTGGTTCGGAGAGGGCGCAGTCTTAGGTAGCTCCGCCCCGCTGTCAGAAGCCCGAAATCAGTGCGGTTCTGGCCTGAGGGTTACCGGGCAACCCTGAGAACCGATTTGGTTAGACTGCCAAGCAGGACTGAAGTCAGCTAGAGTGGAATACTGTTGTCTTTTCGAAAATGCCCGTAGTCTATGCGTGTGGTCCTCAGGCATATGAGTTGTCTCCCTCCGGTGCACCACGACAGAATCACTACCCCCGCCACCTGCTGATTACTTCAATCTTGGGCAAGACTGAATTTTTAACAAAGACCAACAGTGATTCACCTAGAGCCAGACATCCTGGAACGTAAAGTCAAGTGGGCCTTAGAAAGCATCACTACAAAAAAAAAAAAAAAAAGAAAGAAAGCATCACTACGAACAAAGCTATTGGAGGTGATGGAATTCCAGTTGAGCTATTTCAAATCCTGAAAGATGATGCTGTGAAAGTGCTGCACTCAATATGCCAGCAAATTTGGAAAACTCAGCAGTGGCCACAGGACTGGAAAAGGTCAGTTTTCATTCCAATCCCAAAGAAAGGCAATGCCAAAGAATGCTCAAACTACCGCATGATTGCACTCATCTCACATGCTAGTAAAGTAATGCTCAAAATTCTCCAAGCCAGGCTTCAGCAATACATGAACCATGAACTTCCAGATGTTCAAGCTGGTTTTAGAAAAGGCAGAGGAACCAGAGATCAAATTTCCAACATCCGCTGGATCATGGAAAAAGCAAGTTCCAGAAAAACATCTATTTCTGCTTTATTGACTATGCCAAAGCCTTTGACTGTGTGGATCACAATAAACTGTGGAAAATTCTGAAAGAGATGGGAATACCAGACCACCTCACCTGCCTCTTGAGAAATCTGTATGCAGGTTAGGAAGCAACAGTTAGAACTGGACATGGAACAACAGACTGGTTCCAAATAGGAAAAGGAGTACGTCAAGGCTGTTTATTGTCACCCTGCTTATTTAACTTATATGCAGAGTACATCATGAGAAACGCTGGGCTGGAAGAAGCACAAGCTGGAACCAAGATTGCTGGGAGAAATATCAATAATCTCAGATATGCAGATGATACCACCCTTATGGCAGAAAGTGAAGAGGAACTCAAAAGCCTCTTGATGAAAGTGAAAGTGGAGAGTGAAAAAGTTGGCTTAAAGCTCAACATTCAGAAAACGAAGATCATGGCATCTGGTCCCATCACTTCATGGCAAATAGATGGGGAAACAGTGGAAACAGTGTCAGACTTTATTTTTTTGGGCTCCAAAATCACTGCAGATGGTGACTGCAGCCATGAAATTAAAAGACGCTTACTCCTTGGAAGGAAAATTATGACCAACCTAGATAGCATATTGAAAAGCAGAGACATTACTTTGCCAACAAAGGTTCGTCTAGTCAAGACTATGGTTTTTCCAGTGGTCATGTATGGCTGTGAGAGTTGGACTATGAAGAAGGCTGAGTGCCAAAGAATTGATGCTTTTTTTAAATTTTATTTTTAAACTTTACAAATTGTATTAGTTTTGCCAAATATCAAAATGAATCCACCACAGGTATACATGTGTTCCCCATCCTGAACCCTCCTCCCTCCTCCCTCCCCATACCATCCCTCTGGGTCGTCCCAGTGCACTGGCCCCAAGCATCCAGTATTGTGCATCGAACCTGGACTGGCAACTCATTTCATACATGATATTATACATGTTTCAATGCCATTCTCCCAAATCTTCCCACCCTCTCCCTCTGCAACAGAGTCCATAAGACTGTTCTATACATCAGTGTCTCTTTTGCTGTCTTGTACACACGGTTATTGTTAGCATCTTTCTAAATTCCATATATATGCGTTAGTATACTGTATTGGTGTTTTTCTTTCTGGCTTACTTCACTCTGTATAATAGGCTCCAGTTTCATCCACCTCATTAGAACTGATTCAAATGTAGAATTGATGCTTTTGAAGTGTGGTGTTGGAGAAGACTCTTGAGAGTCCCTTGGACTGCAAGATCCAACCAGTCCATTCTGAAGGAGATCAGCCCTGGGATTTCTTTGGAAGGAATGATGCTAAGGCTGAAACTCCAGTACTTTGGCCACCTCATGTGAAGAGTGGACTCATTGGAAAAGACTCTGACGCTGGGAGGGATTGGGTGCAGGAGGAGAAAGGGACGGCAGAGGATGAGATGGCTGGATGGCATCACTGACTCGATGGACATGAGTCTGAGTGAACTCTGGGAGTTGGTGATGGACAGGGAGGCCTGGCGTCCTGCAATTCATGGGGTTGCAAAGAGTCGGACACGACTGAGCAACTGAACTGAACTGAACAGTGATTATGATTGCAGGGGTCTGCGGACCACACTTTACGAAACTGCTAGACTAGGTTATATTAATGACTTCAGACGTGTCAGATTGCAAGGCAAGCCCTTCTGGTGAAGCGAGTGATGCCCGTAGAGTCATTGTTAAGTACATCCTGGTTGTATCACCTACTTACTGTCACCTTGGATAATGCTATCCACATATAGGGTTGTAGGGGGATTAAATGACTTACTATATTTAAAAATACCTATCACACAAACATCAAAAAACTAGCCTTTCAGCTTGTATTGGCATAACTGCTAGAGGTACGTTAGGATCCACATTGCAAAGGGAATGTTCCAGGCTGAAGAGCAAGTAAAGAGATCCTGGTGAATTTTCAGGCTCCCTGTGGTACCTAGAGGATGAAGTATCCGTTTCTTTTTCTGTAGATAGAAGTGGCATAACCTGGATCTCACCTACTTACCTGTGAGTAGAGCCAGACTTCTATTTATGCAAGCAATGAAATAAGAAGAGCACCAGCAGTTTCTTTGGCACAAGCTATATTTGTTCCCCGCCCTCCATCTTTTCCATGCTTATTATAAGGACAAATTCCTATTGATAGATAAAAATTCACAACTGGTTCAAAAATCTGTTTTTAAATTGGATTGCCATATGGTGACCCCTTACAAGGTAATTGTTTCTGATTCATTATCCCTGTGCCTTCTTGTACTTGGCTCCATGTTTCTCTTCTCTATCTCTTTGAGGGGCAGATTTTCATAGAAAATTGATGGGTAAGCCATCACCACTCTTCCATGAAGCCACATTTAAAAGAGAACAAACCTGTCTCTATGTTATTAATTTAGAACAGACTCTTTTCCAAGGTTCCTACAGGGGGAGCCAAAGAGAGGAGACTAGTACTCCCACAAATCCATAAAAATTGAATTGCCAGCTTGAACCCTGTATGCTTATTCATTCAACAAATATTTATCTAACAGTCATCATGTACAAAGCATTCTGTTGGTACTAGGAATATAATGGTAAGCAAAATAGACATACTCTGCTGTCATGGAACTTAGTCTAACTGGAAAAAACAAAGTTAACAACGACAAACCTCCCTCACAAATGCATAAATAATTATGAATTATGTTTGAAGTGAGGAGAAATCAGGAAATGCCTGTGTGATAAAGTACATTTTAGCTGAGACCTGAAGGATGAGTATTTAAAGAATTGCTTTCTTTGAGTTGCAAATCTAGAGAGAGGGAGAAAGAGGCAAATAAAGAGAAGTCCAGGGAAAACGAATAGGGGGTGGAGATGGGAGAGGTTTCAGGGTTAGAACCTTTGCTAGGGTTATACTGGGTGAGAGTGCCATGGTGTGCCCCGAGATCTTGATGTATCACAGATAGCCCAATGGATGTTTTTTCCAACAAGACTGCTGGCTCACAGATTTTCCCTCCCTTCTTTTTCATCATCTACTCCTCCATTCAAATGAACCTGCTTTTGTCACAGCCTCTCAGGCTGGGCTTTGTTTCTTCAGGTTATAAGTGGCTGGCATAGCAAATTAACTTCCACAGATGTGAGAGGCCATCTGTGGCGTCTCCAGAGAGGTCCATTCCTTATGAACTATGAGTACTGGCCTTCTGGAAACAATGCTCTAAAACACCGTGACTTGGTGAAATCTGAGTTTCCTCAGGAAGGTTTGCAAAAAACATGGTAGACTATTTTTGGGCAGTTGGCTTACAGTGCGTGTCCCCACATAGAAGTTCTGTAGTTGGACTACACAATCTGTTTAGAATGCCTGTGCACACTGACAGCCGAAAAGATGGATTTATTGAACACATTTAACTGAGAGAGAGAAGAGGGAGAAAGACTGTCAATAAGCGAAGATGAAGGGAGGTGGTGGGCATCATGGGCGCCGACGAGGCATTGTGGCAGCGCTGTGCAAGGCAGGTATTTGTAGTGCAATAAGAGCTTATTCAGAATATCTTATTTCCTGGAATCCATAGTTGCATTTTGCAACACAGCATTCCATGGCCTTTTAATGGCCTTTTGTTTCTTAGCCCTCATTATCTGCCTTCTGTTTTTCCTAATTATGAAGACATGCCCTTGAACCTCTCAGTTAGCATTCTCTAGTCAAATAAAAACTTCTTTATCCTTAGCATTTCTTTCTTCTGATAAAACAATCTAGAACTAGCTGCGAGAGGTAGATTAATTAGTTTTTCAGAGCACAGTATTACTGAGTCCCACTGGTATTTTGAGTACTATACAGATGCTGTATTCTTGAGTCATTAGGGCTTCTGAGGGTAGGTTTGCAGATGAGAGTAATTCAGCTCAGTGATAGGAATCTGTGCAATTATTTTTTTCAATCCGTAATTTTTTTATTAGTGCATAATGCAGGAGACCCGGATTCGATCCCTGGGTTGGGAAGATCCCCTGGAGAAGGGAACGACTACCCACCACAGTATTCTGGCCTGGAGAATTCCATGGACTGTATAGTCCATGGGGTCTCAAAGGGTCAGACACAACTGAGCGACGTTCATTTTCACCTTCTGGTGATTCACAGTATTGTGTTAGTTTTAGGTATACAGCAAAATGATAAGGTTATACATATATGTTCTTATTTAAAATTCTTTTCCATCATAGGTTATTATAAGACATTGAATGTAGCTCCCTGTGCTATACAGTAGGTTCTTACTGTTTACCTATTTTATATATAGTCGTGTGTACCTGTTAATCCCATATTCTTAATTTCCACCCCCCAACACCTTTGGTAACCATGTTTGTTTTCTGTGTCTGTGAGTCTGTTTCTATTTTGTAAATAAGTTCATTTATACTATTTTTTAGATTCCATATATAAGTGTATATAGCATTTGTGTTTGACTACTTCACTTAGTGTGATAATCTCTAGGTTCATCCACATTGCTACAAATGGAATTATTTCATTCTTTTTTATGGTAAGTAATATTCCATTTTAATCTGTATCTATCACACCTTTTTTATCCATTCATCTGTCAATGGACACTTTGGCTGTTTCCACGTCTTGGCTATTGTAAATAGTGCCCCTATGTCTTTGCAAATTAAAGTTTTCATCTTTTGCTGATATATACCCAGGAGTGGGATTGCTGGATTATATGGTAGTTCTATTTTGGTAGTTAAGTAACCTCAATATTATTTTCCATAGTGACTGCACCAATTTACATTCATACCAACAATGTAGAAGGGTTCCCTTTGCTCCATGCCCTCTCCAGCATTTATTATCTGTAGACTTTTTGATAATGGCCATTTTGACTGGTGTGACACCTCGCAGTTTTGATTTGCATTTCTGTAATAATCAGTGATGTTGAGCATCTTTTCATGTTACTCTTGGCTATCTGTATGTCTTCTTTGGAGATATGTCTATTTAGATCTTATGAAAATCTATGCAATTCTAAATTATGACTCTCTCCTTCTGTCCCTCTCTCCTGCCTTCCTTCTTTCCTGTCCACTCCCCCTTTTTTTTATGAAGGGAAGGGGAGAGAAGCTAGAGCCAGCATTTCGAAGCAGATTTGAACACTGTTGTCATAGACTTTGTTTCATCTCCTTGATAGTACCATTTGAATAGATTTTTGTTGTTGTTCCAGTTTGTATGTGATGGGTCATGCCAATCAGTCCACCTCTATCTATGTACACGTTCTAAAGTTCAACTGCAAATTTATTGTTTGTAGTTGAAATGCATTTTTCTACCAAAAAAATGAAACTGTTTTTTAACTTCAAGGTCAGCTCCATTTTGAGTCCATAATAGGGCTGAAATGTTCAGAAGTCAAAAAAAAAAAGAGTAGAAAACAACATTTTTGCAACACTAGTAGATGTAATAAAGAGGAGAAATAATACTAAATGACAATTTTATTGTGTTCTTATATTGAATGCTGATGAGAAAGAAAAAGGGTGATATGGTGGATGTGAGGATGCACTTTTTTTGAAGACGGCCACAGGAAAATATTATTGAAGGCCTGGGGAATTGATGGGGGATGGCAGGAGAGGAGAAGACATGGTGAAATTAGCATGAAACAGATGTATGTTTTCTGCTCTAAGATAATACCGGAAGCTTCCCTGCTCCTAGCCCTTGTGAGCATCTGTGAGTGCTGGTCTCATACAAAATACTTCGTGAGTTGACCCCATAGATGGCAGCTCACCAGGCTCCCCCATCCCTGGGATTCTCCAGGCAAGAACACTGGAGTGGGTTGCCACTTCCTTCTCCAATGCATGAAAGTGAAAAGTGAAAGTGAAGTCACTCAGTCATGTCCAACTCCCAGCAACCCCAGGACTGTAGCCTGCTAGCCTCCTCCGTCCATGGGATTTTCCAGACAAGAGTACTGGAGTGGGGTGCCATTGCCTTCTCCTAGCCTGCATCAAAATCACTTGATGGTTTCCTTAAACACAGTTTGCTGGGCTTTAACTCTCAGATTTTCTGATTAAGTGGGCTAAGGGGCAGGGGGGCGGGGAGGCAAGAATTCACATTTCAAACACATTTGCAGGTGACGACGTGATGCTGAGGATCTGGGGGCCACACTTTGCCCTGGGTCAGACCTGTCCTGCCCCTCCCTGTGAGCCGCATGCTCTCTGGGTACAAGTTTCAGCCTTCCCAGCCTGTCACAGTCAGACATTTCTTTGGCTCTGCCCTGGACCTTCCAAGCTTTGTATCTGATCCTCTGCAGGTTGAAGGTCATTTTCTTCCCAAGTCCCAAAGATACCTTTCCAGACTAAAGACTGTGGAGCCCCAGTTCTGATAGCTGTTCACCTAGGAGATCTCTGGTGTCCTGAATCTTGGAAGTTTCACTCTCTCTTCACCCCAGTTTCCTCTGCTCTTTTCAGTTGTCTGTGGTACATCCAACCCCTAGCAAATCTGCTCTGCTGAAGTGCAGCTTTTTGCCACCTCTTCTAAGTAGCACCAGGTCTTAATTCATCCTGTCTGTGACAGATATGTGATCCTGAAAGCCAGCTTATGTCACCTCTTTTCCCTCCAATAGCTTTTAGCCAGACTTCTGTCCCTTGCCTCAGAGCTGCTGTAATAGAAGCTGTGAACTGGCTTCTGGGGAGACTAGTTCTACAGCTTTGGTTCCCTGATAAGTTCAAATACTTCCCACGTCTCATCACTCACTCGTTGACCTTTCTCTCAGAGAAGTGGTTTTTCAGAGCTGTAGTTTCAAGCCCACAGCAGCCTTGGAGTAAAGCCAAAATCTCAATAATATTACTTTTGTTTGGTCCCCACAAACCTGATGACAAAACCTTCCTCTTAGTTGCCTTCTGTGAGTCACAAACAGCCTCCCGTCAGGTCCTGTGAAGGGTTTTGCCATTTTCTTCCTTTCTCACTCAGAATTTCTCCCTGCGCCTCCACCATCCCTGTCCTCAAATGGCCTGCAGCTGAGACCTCCCATTTCCCGGAGACACTGCTGCAGCCCAGCATGCCATCACCCCCCACACCCATCTGTTCCCACGGTGGCTCTGCTCTCTCAGACCCCTGAGGCACTGCTGGCCATTCTGCTACAGCAGGGGCAAAACAGCGCTGGTCAAAACTGCCAACGTCTCTGCTGAATGCACTGGCCCTCTTGCGGCCAGAGTTGCTTTTTTGATGCGAAAGAAGATGGTGGCTTTCATGTGATAAAGACGATAGGTTCTCTGCTAAAGTGGAAAGGAGCCTTAATATTTATTATTTCTTAATTAGCTTATTCGGCTGCAGTCTTAGCTGCAACACTCAGGATTTTGCATCTTCACCGAGTCCTTTCGGATCCTTTTTAGTTGTGGCATGAGAACTCTGAGTTGCGGCAGGCCTGTAGGATCTAGTTTCCTGACAAAGGATCAAACCCAGTCCCCATGCATTGGGAGCTCAGAGTCTCAGCCACTGGACAACCAGGGAAGTCCCCATAAAGTGGGAAGGATCCTTTTGTATCTATCGCCCAGTGCCTTTTACCTGGGTTCCCAGGTAGTGCTTCCTGATGTTGCCCTGTGACAGGAGAGAATTCAGTGAAGGAGCCTTTGGAAGAGATGGCTGTCCGCCTCCCAGAATTCCACTGTGTAGAATTAGTGCCAAGAAGTCTCTGCATAGAAATTTAAAACTTTCCTGAACTCCCTGCTCCGCCTTTGTATTCAGTGGAGTTATGGAACTGGTTGCCCACAATGTGAACAGAGCGTGATGTACATCATTTTCAGGCCAAGGAGTTTAAGAAGTAGGCGTGCCTCCTTTCTCTTCTTTCTTTTCCCTCGGGCTGGCTCTAAGACCTCAGGGAATGTCACAGTGTAGGATGGAAGGAAACAGGACATCCGCCTCAGACTCTGCTGTAAGCAAGAAAAATAGTTTTCCATGAGATGTTACAGAAAAATCCAAACCAACTTTTTGGCCAGCCCAATATTTTCTGTACACATAAAAACATTTAAAATGGTAAACTGCATGTTATGCATAGTTTACCACAATTTAAAAAATACATTACTACTG
Organism: Bos indicus x Bos taurus; assembly: GCF_003369695.1. NCBI lineage: Eukaryota > Metazoa > Chordata > Mammalia > Artiodactyla > Bovidae > Bos > Bos indicus x Bos taurus. Next base: position 893,508 of record NC_040085.1, read on the forward strand.
TGATAAGTTATTGAAAATTTGATGTTTACTTGTACAGCAGCTACCATTACCCAAATTGACTCTCAACTCCCTAAAGTTGTTTTATTTGAGACTTCATTTCCTAGAACCGTGGTATAACTCTCGCACAGAATGTATCAGGGGCAACACTCCAAGTTTCACTTCTTTTTTCACATTGGCCTTTTGTCCTTGGCAAGTTTTTCTGTGCCTGGACTCCCTTAGCACATCTTCAAAGACCTTTCTAGAAACACTCCTGTTATTCTGGAATAGTGATTTGGCTCAAAGACTCCAGGACAAGGTGCCTGGATTTGAACCCAGCTCTTCCTCTTACTAGCTGTGTCACCTTGGGCAAGTTACTTAACCTTTGTGTGTCTTGGTTGTCTTAACCTCTAAATGGGGCAATAGCATTACTTACTTTCAAAGGTTCTTATGAGGGTTCTGTAGACCAAAAGAGACAGTACACACACCTGGCTAGAGCACACATCGCTGCTACCTAAGTTTTAACTCTGATACTACTGATAGTATACCTCATAGCACCTCCAGTCCTACCCACATATAGACGACTCTTGGGTAGATAATTTAAGTTTGAGATGAGCTTCTTACTACAAAATAGAAAATGTTACATTAATAACAGATGTAATTTCCACTCAAACAGTAAGGGCAGATTCTTATCTTTTGGAGTACTCAACCCCCAAAGTACTTGAGTAATTGTTATGTATCAAGCAATTTGCTGGACCATGTAATGTATATTTTGCTATTAGTTGTTATAAAATTCTGCATAATTAAGCCATGGGAGAAGAACCGAAAATTTAATTTGATTATATATGGGGAAATGTGATGCAATATTAACCACTATTACATTTTACAATATTGTATTGTATATTTATCTCTAAAGTATAGAATTATTTTTTAGAATGCTATTTGCATTTTAGAATTTTTATTAGTAAGAAAAAAAGCAAACGAATAAAACCAGGTCAATTAAAGATTGTTTATTTCCTAGAAGAGAAATGATATTGAAAACTGAGATTTTATAATATTCTTCAAGTGTCATTTTTACCCACTTGAGATATGTAAGATACGTAATCCTAATATTATATAAAGCATGCTCTATCATATACCTTAAAATATGTGTGTATACATATATATATATATATACACACACATATATATATAATTCTGCTAATATAAAAATGGAAAGTTCATTTTAAAAATTATGAGTTGAGGAATTTCCCTGATGGTACAGTGGATAAGAATCTGCCTGCCAGGGCAGGGGAAAGAGGTTTGATCCCTGGTCTGGGAAGATTCTACATGCTGCTGATCAACTAAGCTCATGAACCACAACTACTGAAGCCCATGTGCTGCAACTGCTGAAGCCCCTGTGTCTGGAGCCCATGCTCTGCAATGAGAAAAGCCACTGCAATGAGAAGCCCGCGTGGGGAAACAAAGAGTTGCCCCTGCTTGGGGCTGCAACTAGAGAAAGCCTGGTGGCAGCAATGAAGACCCAGTGCAGCCAAATAAATAATAAATAAAACAAATAATAAAATAAAACATTAAAAGTTATGGTTGATAGAATTTTATATTTAAAATCATTTTGCTTTAGTTATTATTCAACTTTATTCAATCATTTTTTTCAAGATTAGTGGACATGACTTTAGAGACTATTCTAGTAAAAATTCAAGTCATTTTTTACTTTTATGACACTGAACAGTTACAAAATTTCTGTAAACACCTCAGAATTCTAAAAGGAAAATGTTAAGAAAATGCTGTTCTATAAAATCAAAATTTAAATTCGAGATTGCTAAATATCATGATAGATCTGCCTAATTTATAATTGAAATTCAGCTGAAGCTGTGGAAAGAAATGTGTGAAGTATAAAAGTATTAATTTTACCATGTAAGTAAATGAGGGAATGAAATGGTTATGCTGAATTTTAAGTCAAGTAACATTGACTACTCAAACATCTTCTAGGCCTCCTGACCCCCACCCAATACAACCCCCCACAGCTGCTGGATTTGTGGGATCTTAACTCCCTGACCAGAGATTGAACCTGGACCCCACCAGTGAAAACACTGAATCCTAACCACTGGACCTCCAGGGAAGTCATTCCCCTAAGCACTGTTTTCTTAAAAAGCTTTAAAAGTAAATAACTATTAATTCATTTATGGTCAGTGAATATATAATATTATAAATATGATAAGTATATAATTTAAATTAAAAAAATTTTTTTTAATAACCTTGTCTTAAAATTATGGAACATTTGTATGGGAAGGGTTTTGTCTTTTTTTTTTTTTTGATGTAAAATAGATTTGAAGAAAACTTAATGGAAGTATTGTTATCCAACACTATCATTTAAGAATTACTTTTCAGGGAAAGCAAAATATTTCAGTATTTCTATTTAAATAACTCACTCTTCTAATAATAAAATTCTAATCACAAATGTCTGTGAAAACTATAAATTTTGTCTTCTATACTTTGCCTATGATAGAATGTCAAAATAAAAGTTAAGTGAGTCTTTTTTAAAAAATGAATACATAAAAAGGGCTTTTAATTTATCATTTTGTTACTTTGGATATGTGTTTTTCCTTTCTCCTCAGTTTCCTGTCGCAGCCCGTAAACACCCAAATTTCTTTCAATGCCTATGCCAAACACCACTTCTTTAAGAAGTCCATTTTTGTTTTTGTATTATTTCTTGTGATCTCTTCCCAACTTGTGCACTTTGTACGCTTAACTCATATTGTATTCTGTCATATGCTGCTAAATCCTCTGGAAGAGTGTTTGTGCCTTCCTCAATTTTGTGTCACCTGTGGGATTAAGCACAGACCTTACCTGCGTAAATACCTTATCTTACCTAAATAAACACTTGCTGAATCAAAAATGCTGAATATGTACAGTTTTCCCCTCCTCTATAAAAGGATTTGTGGTGTCTATTGATGTAAACCTCTCTCCTCATTTCATGTAGACCCACAAACTCCAGAGCGAAGTTCAGCCTGTGACATGACTCAGCAAAGCTGTTCCGGCTTGGTAGCTTGACATGACTCAGCAAAGCTGTCCCGGCTTGGTAGCTTCTACAAAGCGGAAGGAAGTTTGTCCCAGCCACGCCAGGTGGCAGTGTGGGCCACAGCTGCATGGCCATCAGGGTTCATGTACGAGGAAAAACAATGCAGTGATTTCACAAAGAAAACGTTTGAAAATAATATAACACAAAAGGGATAATTGAACTCAACTTTCTATATTTTTATCAGAGCTTCCAAGATGTGTGTGATTTATATGATAGCTGCTGACAGGGAAAAGTGAAAAAAGGAAGTTTGTTATTTGTGCTGCCAACAGGTACACAGAGAATTAATAAATATGTATCCTAGCAAACAAGAGTAAATATTTGTATTACATAAGGGAATAAAAGTGATCATATTGAAATTTATTGCTATTTTATGGTTTTTTAAATATGAGAGTAGCTGTTAAAGGCACAGTTATTCTTTGGGATTCAAGTTGTCAGGACTATGCTACCTATCAAAAATTAAGAGATTAATCTGATTGTCAAGAAGTCTTTTTTTTTTTAAGTTATAAAATGGTTGAGTTCTGGTGCAGGTTAATGATTTCTGCAAAATGTTTTCCATGCATGTATTATTGTCTTAAAGTTGGGATTATAACTGAAGTCCCTCTGAATGTGGGATATAGTGGGATAAGGGATAATTGGATTATTTTGGTATCTACCATATTCCTCCATGTAGTAGCAGAGTGTGCAACGCTTGGCAAGTTATTATCATGTCTACATTTCGGTTGGTTTTCTGAGTACTCTTTGCAACTATAAGATATAGGAAGCCACACCAACAGAGAGAAGTCTCTCCTTTAGATGTTATTGTGGACATTTGTTATTAGGTGTTATCGTGGACATTTGTTATGTAGGGCATTTCAGATTACCTATCTGGTGGCTCAGACGGTAAAGCGTCTGTCTACGATGCGGGAGACCTGTGTTCTATCCCTGGGTCGGGAAGATCCGCTGGAGAAGGAAATGGCGATCCACTCCAGTACTATTGCCTGGAAAATCCCATGGACAGAGGAGCCTGGTAGTCTACAGTCCATGGGGTTGCAAAGAGTCGGACACGACTGAGTGACTTCACTTTCACTTATGAGCATTCTTCTAATGTTAGGAAAACGTCCTGTCTTATGAGTTCCCCTTGCCCAGGTTGAAGTAGAAAACTAACTTTGCCAGGTTCCTTTGCTGTAACGGCACTGGTGCGTATGGCCTGGATTCCAACAATCGGATGCTCTCGCACATGACTTTGATCAGCAGCAAGCAATGGAGAAGGAGGCTTGTAGAACTTGTCATCTGGCAAGTATGGCAACAGTAGTATTGGGTTCTACAGGGGCATCGCTGCCATTTCTGGCATCTACTGAGCATCACCAGCATGAGTTGGACATCTGTGCAAGTCAAGGTGGAGGCACCAACCAGTGGTACCAGGGGTGTCTGAGCTGCAGGGGCCACTGCAGAGTAACTGGACATCGTTCCTGTCTGCTCAGCATCCAGACTTGGTTCTCAAACCCTCTTGACACTTCTGTGAGCTACCTGTGCTCACATGCATGAGTGCTGAGTTGTTTCAGTTGTGTTCGACTCTTTGCAACCCTATGGACTGTAGCCTGTCAGGCTCCTCTGTCCATGGACTTCTCCAGGCAAGAATACTGGAGTGGGTTGCCATGCCTTCTTCCAGGAGATTGTCCCAATCCAAGGACTGAACCCATGTCTCATTATGTCTCCTGTATTGCAGGCGTGTTCTTTACCACTAGCAGCACCTGCGAAGCCCGAGAGATTCATACAGCCTTTAATTAATTTTTTTCCACTTAAACCTTCCAAGGTGGACCCTGGAAGGGGCTTTTTTTTAAGGGTCCTTAAAAAAGGGTGACCTTTTTTAAGTTGTTTGTCACTTAAAAAATCCTGATAGAAACAAGGAATGATAGAACATACTCTTTTTTTCTTGGGGTTTGCCAGGTGGTACTAGTCTTAAAGAACCTGTCTGCTAATGCAGGAGATGTAAGAGACATGGGTTCAATCCCGAGTTAGGAAGATCCCCTGGAGGAGGGCATAGCAACCCACTCCTATATTTTTGCCTGGGAAATCCCATGGACAGAGAAGCCTGGTGGGCTACAGTTCATGGGGTTGCAAAAAGTCGGACATGGCTGAACGACAACACTTTCATTTTTTTCCTAGACATAAATTTTGGGAAAAGTTGTAAAAACTTTACTGTTTTGTAAGTCCAGGGAAAGTTTTATATGAAACCAAGAAAGGAAAACAGAAAGACTACAATATCATGATATAATACAATATAATATTATAATCTGGAACTGATAAAGATCTAACAAGTGAGATAGAGCAACCAAAACTGAGTTAACAAGAGGTCATTTTAATATTTATAATTATAAGTAAAATGCTTTTTATAAATAAGAAGGAAATAGAGGACCTAATGTTGCCAATTCCAGAATCTTTGTGGATTCTGCAAATCTATTCAGTTTCTTCCTGGCTTCCTCCACGACTGGTTTAGGATTGAGCTTTCTTTAGATTCTTTCCCATTTATCTAGCTTTCAAAATTATGCTGCAATTGTCCCTTTTTTTCTTTGTCCTTGTGGTTTTGCGTCCTTTAAAAACGTTCTTTTCTGATGTTTCAGTGTAGATTTGGGAGGAGTTGAACAAATAGAAATTTACCTGAAGAAAAGAAAATAAGGGGGAAATAACCCTAATGTTCAGAACTAAGAATTTTAATGTTCGTACTAGGAAACACTCTAACTTGATATCAAAGAGTAATTTAGCAAAGTACCAGTCTTTTAGCAGAGCAAAATAGAAGACTTGCTTTTGTTTGACCAGTACCCCGTTTTTCTTCTAGTTACAGAATCCCTCTTTATTATAGGAAAGGCTTGGCATGGGATTATTTATGAGAAGATAAGAAATAACTGTTGAAGAAAGTGAGGCAAAGGATTACCCAAGGCCATGAGGCAGTACCATGGGCCAGCACAGTGTCATGAATTTAAAATGAATTCAGTCCTTCTAGTTATGTGGTTTCTGTCCAATCATGCTCAGCTGATTAGGTGTGGGTGTGAAGCAGGTAGAATAATTTAGTGTGGGATACTGTTTAGCCAGTTGAAGTGCAGGGCAAATATAGTGAAGGATGCGAGAGAGGGATTCTAAAGACAGACAATGGACTCTTAGTGTGATAAGGGAGAAAAGCAGGACACGAGGTAGGTGAGGGAGAATGAAAAGCTGGAAAGCCCACTGGTGTCAGTGCACAGGTAGTATACAAAGTGAATGGGAGAAAGTGGTCGTCAGAGAATGGAATCACTGGCATTGAGATGAAAAAAAGGCTTTTTGGTAAAAAAAAGATATTATTCATCCATTTTCAATAATACTCTTTCTTTAAATAATATATATATATATATATATATATATATATATAACTTATAATAAAATTCACATATCTTAAGTATGTGGGTTGATGACTTGACCAATATATACACCTATGTAATTGCCAAGTGGCTCAGTGGTAAGGAATCCACCTGCCAATGCAGGAGATGCAGGAGACATGGGTTCTACCCCTGGGTTGGGAAGATCCCCTGGAGGAGGAAATGGCAACCTCCTCCAGTATTCTTGCCTGGAGAATCCCATGGACAGAAGATGGGCCATAGTCCACGGGGCTGCAAAAAGTTGGACATGACAGAGTGACTGAACACACAATGCTTACGTAATTACAATCAAAATTAAGATATAGAAGATTGCCATCTTTCCGAGTTAAGATTTATAATTAATTTACTGGAACCGCTCTTTCCTGTATACTTAAATACTCAGCTGTACTGAGTCAATCAGCAAATTTTTAAGAAAGCAATCAAGATTCCAAAATGTCTCATAACAAAATTAGAAATTACATAAAGATAATTGAAGTAAAAGACAAAGAACACATTGTTCTCTTGGCTCATTTCATTTCTCCCCAACAATGAATTTTCATGAGTTGCTTGGACAATTAAGGTAAATTGGTATTTTAAAGTCTGTGATTATTTGTGGCAGGGGTACAATATTTTTAGGCTTTTGTTTGTATATTTATACTGATTATCTATGAGCAACTGTGAGTAAAATACCTTCTGTTTTAGAACAGCTCATTTAGAATAGTACTTGCCAAACATCACTTAGATGTAACATTATATGTAAAACACAAGGGCTTTAATGACTTGCTTTAAAATATTTAATTGAGAAGAGGAAATAAAAAATGGAGGGAATATGATCTTAGAGCACAATATAAATATCTTCTATGACTTTGGGGGGAAGAATCTGTTAGAATAAGTTTTCTGAACACCTCAAGGTTATATCTTCAAGAGCTGCCTTTTTTCTTTTAACAAGTGATACAATACTCTTTTTAAACTTAAAACTTGGGGAGAGAGACCAGATCGGGGAGGGGATTAAGAGGTACAAATTACTATGTATAAAATTTAAAAAGCTAGAGGGAGGTACTGCACAGCACAAAGAATATAGCCAATATTTTATAATAACTTTAAATGGAGTATAATCTATGAAAGTATTGAATCACTATGTAGTACCCTTGATATACTTAGTTGCTTAGTCAAGTCTGACTCTTTGCAACCCCATGAACTGTAGCCCACCAGCCACCTCTGTCTGTAGGGATTCTCCAGGCAAGAATACTGGAGTGGGTTGCCATGCCCTCTTCCAGACGATCTTCCCAAGCCAAGGATCATACTCAGGTCTCCTGCATTGCAGGCGGATTCTTTATCGTCTGAGCCACCGGGCAGCCCAGTACACTTGAAACTAATATTATAAATCAATTATTCTTCAATCAAAAATGTAATATTAGATTTCCTGCCATCTTAGTAGAACATATAGAATATAATCTACATGTCCTACAAGTGATAATCATGCACATCAGTTCACCCAGAGATGTTGTCCTTGAAATTTGTTAAAATTCATGGAGACCAAGGTGATCAGAGGAGGGAGCAACATAGTAACTTAGGGCCCTACTCTCAATGGTGAATCTTCCTTTTTCCTCCTGTCCTCCGCCCTCCCACAGCCATTTGCTTCTAACCTATCCATTGAGGTTAGATTGAGGGTTGATTCAGGGAACCTGATAGACTTGGTGACCCCATTACTAGCTTCACTTTACGTTCTTTGACATTTTGGTTTTGAAGAGGGGCTCAAGGGAGACCCTAAATGCTTTCATGTAGGAGTCAAGTGATAATAATCACAGGTTTTCTCAATTTTGTTCCTATAGGTCTCCCAGTTAATTAAACATAGCAAAAGCCTAGCTGCTGGAGACAGGGTACATTACTGGATTAGATCTGTGTACTTTAAACTTTTGCAGTTATGAGATGAATAAATTCTGGGAACCTTGGAAGGAAAGTTATGACCAACCTAGATAGTATATTAAAAAGCAGAGACATTACTTTGCCAACAAAGGTTCGTCTAGTCAAGGCTATGGTTTTTCCTGTGGTCACATATGGATGTGAGAGTTGGACTGTGAAGAAGGCTGAGCGCCGAAGAATTGATGCTTTTGAAGTGTGGTGTTGGAGAAGACTCTTGAGAGTCCCTTGGACTGCAAGGAGATCCAACCAGTCCATTCTGAAGGACATCAGCCCTGGGATTTCTTTGGAAGGAATGATGCTGAAGCTGAAACTCCAGTATTTTGGCCACCTCATGCAAAGAGTTGACTCATTGGAAAAGACTCTGATGCTGGGAGGGATTGGGGGCAGGAGGAGAAGGGGATGACAGAGGATGAGATGGCTGGATGGCATCACTGACTCTATGGATGTGAGTCTCAGTGAACTCTGGGAGTTGGTGATGGACAGGGAGGCCTGGCGTGCTGTGATTCATGGGGTTGCAAAGAGTCGGACACGACTGAGCGACTGATCTGATCTGATCTGAATGTACAGTATGGTGACATGGTGACTATAGTTAATAATGTGTGTGTGCTCAGTTGCTCAGTTGTGTCCGACTCTTTGCACCCCCATGGATTGTAGCTGGCCAGGCTCTTCGGTCCGTGAAATTTTTCAGGGAAGAATACTGGAGTGGGTTGCCATTTCCTTCTCCAGGGGATCTTCCCAACTCAGGGATCAAACCTGCATCTCTTGTGTCTCCTGCATTGGCAGGTAGATTCTTTCCCATCATGCCAACTGGGAAGCCCCTAATAGTTAATAATACTGTATTATAAACTTGAAATTTGATGAACCTGTAGATCTTACATGGTCTCACCACACAGACACACATAAATGGTAACTGTGTGAGGTGATGGATGTGTTAAATAACTTGATTCTGGTAATTAACTCACAGTGTGTACAAATATTAAATCATCATGTTGCACGCCTTATATACTTGTTTCTCAACTATACCTCATAAAGATGTGGGGGCATGTTCTGTGTACTTAAAAGTGTAGGAAAAACCTAGTTGGCCAACTCAAAATTTGGCATTTTATTTCTTTTCTTTTTGTCTCTTGTATTTGAAGCCGATCCTGAGATTTAAGGACTCAATAAAAGTACAGTTGGTCCTCTGTATCCATGGATTCAGATAGAAAATATGTGAAAAAAATTTCAGATACTTCCCAAGAGCAAAACTTGAATCTGCTGCAGGTCACCAATGACGTACATACCATTCACACTGTATTGTGTGTCAGCCACTCAGTCGTGTCTGACTCTTTCTGACCCCGTGGACTGTAGCCCACCAGGTTCCTCTGTCCATGGGAATTTCCAGGCAAGGATACTGGAGTGGGTTGCCATTTCCTTCTCCAGGGATCTTCACCACCTAGGGATTGAACCTGGGTCTCCTGCATTGCAGGCAGATGCTTTACCATCTGAGCTACTAGGGAAGCCCCAAAAGTTTGTTTAGTTTAGTTTTTGTATGAAAGTTGCTCAGTTGTGTCTGACTCTTTGTGACCCCCATGGAATTCTCTAGGCCAGAATACTGGAGTGGGTAGCCATTTTCTTCTCCAGGGGATCTTCCCGACCCAGGGATCGAACCCAGGTCTCCCGCATTGCAGGCAGATTCTTTACCAGCTGAGCCACAAGGGAAGCCCCCACATTGTTTTAGATACTATAAGTGGTCTAAAGATGAATTAAAGTACTCAGGAGGGTGTGCATAGGTTATATGCAAATACTATGCCATTTTACATAAGGACTTGAGCATCTGTGGACTTTGGAATCTGCAAGGGTCCTAAAACCAATCCCCTCATATTGAAGGAGGACTTACTGCGGTTTAATTGGCAGGTGAAGGCAGGGCCACATGGGCTTGAGAGAAGGAGCTGAAGGTGATCAAAAGAGCGTGTGTTTATTGAGTTGGTTACCCTCCCCATCCCTGCCCTGGGCAGCTGAATTTCAGTCCACAGCTGACCCCATGCCAGCAAAGTCCCCGCAATCTCGAGCATTACTGATGAAGTTGATGAAATGCTAGCATCTCTGTACTTTCTACTTGCCCACGTGGGGCACTGTGTGCATAAGTGGCGGGAGAAGGCCCTTAGGGACAGAAATGGGGGTCCTGGTAAGGTGGAAGTAAGTCATGTTAAAAGAGAAACTGAGCCCTGTTAAAATTAAAGAGTTTGAGCGAAAAATTGATATGGCAATGACAATGCAAGTGGTTTTCTAACCACTCCAGCTGGAGCTGGAGGAGAGACCTTTATGGAGAAAGGCAGAAGCTAACTAAGGACATTATTGATTGGCTATGGCTTAAAGCATTTTCAGCTGTTTGTGATCTGCTGTCTGTAGGTTTCCACTTCGTAACCTTGAGATGGTTACAGGCTTAGATTTTGGTTTGCCTATGCCGGCTGCCATGGCATTAAAGCCTTAGTCTAATGGCCTCCTTGCTTAATCAATTTAACAGGTTGTATGCACTGAAGTGACGCTGGCAGGGGGATGTGGGTGGGCCACCAGCAGTGTCCACTGCAGCTGGAGACCATCACACGGGAATGCTATGATCTGTAGACTTGCATTTGAGAACAAATTGTCAACCTAAATAAAGAGGTAAACCAAGGCAAGTTTAAATGGCCAAAGAGTTTACTCTGGAATAGAAGAGGAATTGTAATTTAGGAAATGCAAATTGTAGCTAGCTTTAAGCATGTCTGTTGAGGATTTGGGACAGACTGTATTTATGGAAAAGGTATATAAAGAGCAGGTCATCCAGCCAAAGTCCAAGCAGTAAGTCCATTGGCTTAAGTATGAGGAGAGACTCGTGGCGCATGTTTATTGGTCAGAAAATAAGTTTCCATTCTTCTGTAAATCAGGCTTCTAGGGGAAATCATTATTCCTGTTATTAAGTTTCATTTTCCTGAGGGTCCATGCGTGAGATTTTCCGTTTCACATACTCTGGTTCCAGTTTGGATTGAAATCCTTTCACAAAATTAAGAGACAATTATGACTTTAACTATACTAACATCTGGAAACATTAGTCTACAATGTTTCTGGAGGAAAAAAACCTAATTGCTATTCCCATTCCACCTGTGTGTGTGCATGCTAAGTCGTTTCAGTTGTGTCCCACTCTTTGCAAACACATGGACTATAGCCTACCAGGTTCCTCTGTCCATAGGATTCTCCAGGCAAGAATACTGGAGTAGGTTTCCACGCCCTCCTCCAGAGGATTTTCCTAACCAGGGACCGAACCCTCATTTCTTACATTTCCTGCATTGGCAGGTGGGTTCTTTACCACTAGTGCCACCTGGGAAACCCTTACATTCTACTTACCTATGGTTTATTTCTCACATAAGTTATCCAGTGAATTGTCTAACTCAACCTTGTCTCCATTTTTGTAACAGTTTACTGCCAGTTTGAATTTCTTCTCTTTTGAATAGTCAGATAGGATAGGATAAGCAAGAGGAAATTTATTTTCTAGTGTGAGTTTACTCCAGTTCTTCAAATCAGACAACTTTTAAAATTATAGAGTAATAATTCTGAAAAATATTATAAGTCAAACACTCAGTTCAGTTCAGTTGCTTAATCGTGTCCGACTCCTGGAAACCCCATGGAGAGCAGGATGCCAGGCTTCCCTGTCCATCACCAACTCCCCAGAGCTTGCTCTAACTCATGTCCATTGAGTCGGTGATGCCATCCAACCATCTCATCCTCTGTCATCCCCTTCTCCTCCCGCCTTTAATCTTTCCCAGCATCAGGGTCTTTTCCAATGAGTCAGTTCTTCACATTAGATTTACAAAAACTTCATTATTGTCTTTATAAGATGATGTTCAACTGTGGGAACAGTGAGTACAGATAAGCAGGAATTCTGTCTCATGTTGAGGTGGGAAGCTTTTTGTCGGCGCATCTTTTTATAACAGATGCTTTCAATGGCTCTTGCATTACAACACCCCTGAGAGGAAAGGATAGTTAATATTTATGCTAACTAACTGGATGGCTCAGCAGGTAAAGAATCCACCTGCAATGCAGGAGACACAGAAGATGCGGGCTTGATCCCTGGGACAGAAAAATCCCGTGGAAAATGAAATGGCAACCCACACCAGTATTCTTGCCTGAAAAACCCCAGGTTCAGAAGAGCCTGGCTGGCTACAGTCCAATGAGTTGCAAGAGTCAGATAAGACTGAGCGACTAAGCACTCAGGAAAGAAAATTACTCCTGGATGTCACTGACTGTTTTGAGTCGAAGTCCAGCAAGAATCCTCCTGCCCATTGTCACTCACTCCAGTAAGATAAGATCGAGTCTGGTTCAGAAGCAAAGAAAAGTTCTAGTATTGGCGAGGCAGGAGCTTGGTACCTGAGCACAGCCTCTCCACACAAGCCCTCCGCAGGGCTGCTCTGCGGCGCTCTTGTGGTGGCGGGAGCGGAGAGGGCCGTGGCCTTTGCCCTTGCTGCGCAGGCGCTTTGCTCTCTGCACTTCCGACGGAGGTGCCGGGCGCAGCCATGTTGTATTGAGGTGCGGGCAGCAACTCTTCAGCACACTGTTCGTGGACTTGGGGTGTTGGTGTGGCAGTTCTGTACCGGAAACTCTTAAGGCCTCTGCATATGGCTCCCTAGAGGTATGTGGAACTAGTCTAAGCACAAAAGAAGAGGTTAAACTTTATCATCTAGATTTCATCTTGTTTTTCCAGGGAAACTCAGTGGGCTCAGTGGTGACAGATATTCAGATATTTTTGTCTCCTAGCCTCCAATTCGAAATTAGTTTGCGAATGTATATATACATGTGTGTGATATATATATATATATATATAAAATTTTATTGTTTTATTTTGTACATGCAACTTTACTTCCATGGGTTGGGGAATTAGGGTCTGAGGTGAACTTCAAGCTTGAAAAGCACTTGTTGATCTGCTATATTTACTCTGTACAGTAAATCAAGTGGTTCTTGGTATTCCCTTGGGAATTTGTCTGAAAATCATGAGGTATCAGATAATGTCTGGCCTTAGAAACCTCAGAAGTTCATTTGGGGTTGGTGAGTCTTAGAGCAAATCCCTGGTCTCTCCTGATCACCAGCCCCTCCCCCTCCCACTGAGCAATGATCTCAGTTATAGAGGCCCTACCTTAAAAACAACCCTTAGTTGTACAACAAAAATAAATGATTTAGAGTGCCAGTGGGTCCTAGTGTGAAAGTGCAAGGGTTAAGTGTATTCTCTTGTGTCACATACTCTTGGGAGTAGTTAAGGTTGTACAGCAGAAGAACGGTAACAAAATAATTGGGACAAATCATCCATTTTCAAACTTTTTGTTTTTAGGACCCCTTACCCTCTTAAAAATTATAGAACAGTCTTATGGACTCTATGGGAGAGGGAGAGGGTGGGAAGATTTGGGAGAATGGCATTGAAACATGTAAAATATCATGTATGAAACGAGATGCCAGTCCAGGTTGGATGCACGATACTGGATGCTTGGGGCTAGTACACTGGGACGACCCAGAGGGATGGTATGGGGAGGGAGGAGGGAGGAGGGTTCAGGATGGGGAACACATGTATACCTGTGGTGGATTCGTTTTGATATTTGGCAAAACTAATACAATTATGTAAAGTTTAAAAATAAAATAAAATTAAAAAAAAAACTAAAAAACTAAAACTAAAAAAAAAAAATTATCGAACAAACCAAAGAGCTTTTGCTTATGTGTGTTATATCTATTTATATTTACCATTTGAGAAGTAAAATAAGAAAAAAATCTAAGTATTGGGAAGCTGACAAGCTCATGGTAGAGAATATGAGTTTCCAATATTCTAATTTATTTTGAGATTGTTGTTGTTGTTCAGTTGCTCAGTCATGTCCGATTCTTTGCAAACCCATGGACTGCAGCATGCCAGGCTTTCCTGTCCTTCACCATCTCCCTTAGTTTTCTCAAACTCATGTCCATTGAGTCAGTGATGCCATCGAACCATCACATCTTCTGTCGTCCACTTCTCCTCCTGCCTTCAATCTTTCCCAGCATCAGGGTCTTCTCCAGTGAGTCAGTTCTTTGCATCATGTGGCCAGAATATTGGAGTTTCAGCTTCAACATCAGTCCTTCCAATAAATATTCAGAACTGATTTCCTTTAGGTTTGACTGGTTTGATCTCCTTGCACTCCAAGGGACTCTCAAGTGTCATCTCCAACAGCACATTTTGAAGGCATCAGTTCTTCATCATTTAGCCTTTTTTATTGTCCAGCTCTCACATCCATACATGACAGCTGGAAAACCATAGCTTTGACTATATGGACCTTTGTCAGCAAAGTGACGTCTCTACTTTTTAATATGCTGTCTAGGTTTATCATAGTTTTTCTTCCAGCGAGCAAGCATTTTTTAATTTCATGGCTCCAGTGACTATCTGCAGTGATTTTGGATCTGCAGTGATTTTGGAGCCCAAGAAAATAAAATCTGTCACTGTTTCCATTGTTTCCCCATCTATTTGCCGTGAAGTGATGGGACCACATGCTATGATCTTCGTTTTTTGAATATTGAGTTTTAAGCCAGTTTTTTCACTCTCCACTTTCACCTTTATCAAGAGGCTCTTTAATTCCTCTTCAGTTTCTGCCATAAGGGTAGTGTCATCTGCATATCTGAGGTTGTTGATATCTCTCTCCAGAATCTGGATTCCAGCTTGTTGCTTCATTCAGCCCAGCATTTTGCATGATGTACTTTGCATATAAGTTAAATAAGCAGGGTGACAATATATAGCCTTGACGTACTCCTTTTCCTATTTGGAACCAGTCTTTTGTTCCATGTCCGGTTCTAACTTTTGCTTCCTGACCTGCATATAGGTTTCTCAAGAGGCAGGTCAGGTGGTCTGGTTTTCCCGTCTCTTTCAGAATTTTCCACAGTTTATTGTGATCCACACAGTCAAAGGCTTTGCACGTAAGCAAATTTGCCGGCTCTTCCTGGTGAAGAACTTTCTGTGTTTCAATTAGAAATAATGTGTTTCAATTAGAAATAATACAATATTGTATTGTATTATATTATATTGTATTAATACAATACAATATTGTAAAGTAAAAAAAATAATAATACAAAAAATTAAAAAAAAGAAATAATGAAAAGGAAAGTAGGTGTAAAACCTGAGGAACTTACCCTTTCCAATATTTTGAAATGCAAATACACACACACACACACACATATATACAACACACACATGCATTTTGTATTTGAGTGTGTGTATATGTCTGTGTATACATAATAAACTTCTAGTACAAAGAGCAGAACATTGAGGCAATAAAAAATACAAATGTAAAGAACAGGTTTTTGACATGTATCTCTGCTCTTGATACAACATAGTTGGGGAGAACAGAGATAAATGATTGATTTTTCCAGAGTGTGTTTAAAACAACAGGAAGTTTTGATTTCCTCTGGAAGAGAAACCTGCTCTATGTTCGACCTGTTCTTTGAAGAATGTCGAAGCCTGGGCAACTAGCTCTTGGGTAACTGTGATCGGCAGTGCAGGCTTCTTTCTTAAGATCACAGGTTGCCCTTTATTTCTTAAGCTGCAGTTTTGTGCTGCTGTTTTTCCCTCCCCATCTGATTCATTCTGAGTCATGGGGAGCACACTCTCACTGTGATGGGGTACACTGCAGAGAGAGCTGCCTTGCTTGTTCTGCACCATTAAATGCTTGCTTGAGTCTTCCTATAAGAAATAGTTTGGAGAGTCACGACACAGGGGGAAAAATGGGAGTATGAGGATTCTGCCTGAAAAGGCTGGATTAGTAGAAATGAGATTAACTAAGAGAGTTTTTCATTGTTTTCCTAGGAAAAAAAATAATGAACTAATGTTTGTGAAATCTCTGTGTGTCAAAATTCTCAAACAACCAAATAGCTTTTAACAGTGGCATTCTCTCCTGATGGAAGATTCCGTTCGAGCATACCAGGTTCTTAGGCAGGCGATGTAGGCTGGGGGAAGGATCACCTTAGTGGCAGAACAGCATTACCAAATGTCACATCTCCTTGGTCAATAGTCTTCCCCATATACATATTCGTCTAATCCCTCAGTGGGGAGTTGAAGGATGTCATCCAGTCTCACTGAAAAGACATGATTTTCCAGGATGTGGGAGCCTTCTGTTCATTAAGCTGAAGCTGAGTGTACCTTGATGAGTTTAATCTGAACATAATGACCCTGAACTCAGTGGGAGTCACTTCCCAGGATATAGGACAAGGGCAGTATACCTTGAGGATATTGAAAGCTGGAATAGGATGGAAGTGTGGTACATTTCTCTTCTTTCCTCCTTCTTTCTGTGCTTAATACAGTTATTTCAAATGTAAGTATGATACATTTAGAAGATGGAGACAATGAATCAAAAATCACTCTTTGACCTCTCTTTTGCCTCAAAGCATTGAAATCTAATTTATTTGCTGTAACAGTAATAATTCCCTTCACAAGACTCAGGAACAATAGCACGTAAAATGCAATTTATTGCATTAATGGTGAGCAATTGGAACAAAACATTGATTTAGAAATCATTCTGTGAGTAATTATGTGTGTGCTTTGTGTTAAGGGAAAAATACATAAAATGGAAGGATGTGAGGGAATAAAACATGTTTTCGTTGGCATGATATGATCCTTTTGCTTGAGAATCTTTCTATAGTTATAAGTTATAAAAAAGCATATTTGAAAAAAAGCATATTTGCCCCCGAAACTGTGTAGCTTGCAGTAAAATCCATTTTGAGCACTTCAGAATTCAGCTCACATAGCCGTCTTGTAGGCTGTAAGGAGGTTCAAGCTGTTCTAAAACAGTCATCACGATCCATTACACTTTGTTCCCTGCAGCTTTTGTTCCCAGTTGCGTGTGACACTGTTGATTATGAAAGAAAATTTAAAATATATGCTGACTTTACATTTGGAAGGATTATAGTTTCACTTGTTCAAAGCATTCTTGACTATATTATACCTTCTAGAATATAGTATGAAAACCCAGGGCAAAGGTAACATTTCAAAAAAGGATATGGCAAATTAATATTCCTTCTTTGTTAACAGAATTATCTTAAGAGAAAAATACTTTGTGAGAGTGTGAGTTTGTTTAAATGTGGGAAACAGAGCCAATAATTTAAGCCCGAAAGGTTTACTGCAAATACCTATATTACTGAAGCAAAAGCATTTTGCCTCTATACACAATAAAGAAAATTTATCTTTAATTGGAGATTGTATTGATTTTTAATTAATAATAAAATGCATCATATCTAGTATATTAAAGTATGTTTAGAATATAAGTTTTCTCTTTTTGGATGTTGAATATTATAGAGAAAGACCTACTTTGAGATGTAACATATTTGAAGGGAAAACACATATTTTTATATTAGTTTATTCCTTCAAGCTCTAAGCAAAACTGAATGTTTTCTCCCAGGAACAGACTCCTGCTCCTTTTGATCATTATTACTTAATATATTCCGGTTATTGGATCTTCTTTGAGACCTTTTATACTTTCCTTCTCTATGTAATCAGTTACCATGTCCTACCAAGTCGTCGTCTTTTTATTTTTTTAAAAGTATAGTTGGTTTACAGTGTTGTGTTAGTTTCAGGTATACAGCAAAGTGATTCATATATTTATATGTACATGAATATATTTTTATATGCTCTTTTCAGATTCTTTTCCATTATAGTTTATTACAAGATATTGAATATAGTTCTACGTTTTCTCTTTTTTTTTAAATTTTTTTCTAAGTTTTTTCTTTTAAAAAGAAAAACCTTCAAAGAATCACAGATTTTTATGTCTTAGAAGGAAGTTTCTGTAGTCCAGTTTTTTCAAGACTTGTTTAAAGTAACAGAACCTTTTCTCTGAATGATACCTAGAAGCCCCCAATTTACTGTTACCACTGTTACTACTGCTGAGTCTGATTTGGTTGAAGTAAGGGTAGACAGGAAGGTCATAGACCTCTATCTGTTTGGTCCATTTTTCTTGGCTTGCTGTCACCTTCAAAGATACTTTATTAAACAAAGGTCCAGAGATTAAGTGTCTTGTCCAAGATCATTAAGACAGCTAGTGCAGAGCTGAGACTAGAAGTTGCTACAATTTAGAGCCCTTTGGATCCATCACCCATAACTATTGCTATCACCACCAGCTGCTGCTAAGTCACTTCAGTCGTGTCCGACTCTGTGCGACCCCATAGACGGCAGCCCACCAGGCTCCCCCGTCCCTGGGATTCTCCAGGCAAGAACACTGGGGTGGATTGCCATTTCCTTCTTCAGTGAATGAAAGTGAAAAGTGAAAGTGAAGTCGCTCAGTCGTACCCGACTCTTAGCCACCCATGGACTGCAGTCTACCAGCCTCCTCCATCCATGGGATTTTCCAGGCAAGAGTACTGGAGTGGGGTGCCATTGCCGCCAGAGATCTGGCTTATTGCAATACATTCTTAGCTGTCTTTGATTTCTCCCCTTGTACAGCCTCATCTACGGAACAGAAGGTATTTTGTGTTCCTTGGTACAGCAAGCTCCTATGGCTCTCCACTGCCTATACAAGCAAGCCCCAGTCTTTATGGGTTCACTTCAGGCTTCTCATAAGCCACTTACATTGTTTCCCAATCAAAAGCCACAATGCCAGCCTGTTTGCTTTCTTCACTGATCATTGAACTATCTCCAAGTCTTTTTTTTTTTTAATATATTCCCTTCTGCCTGGAATGCTGACTTTCCACTGAACATTCAAGGCACAGATCAAGATCCCTGAAGCCTGTCCTAACTATACAGGTTTATAGTTACTCCTTTTGTTTTTTTGGAGGATAGCATGTATTCTGTACCATTATTTTGGCTTTTAAAATTCAAATTGATAAGGATATGTATTGTCCAGTCAGTAAAAATGTAAGTTCTGCTAGGACATGGACCATAGCTTATTCTGTATGCAATACTGGTGCAGTGCTGGGTGAGAACCAACTATATTTTATGAGTGAATTAAATTGAACTGAGGTGATGAAAAATTCTCCCTGCTCTTGATCACCACACAGGAATCTACTGCAGCCTTTTTCATGTAGCAGATGATAAATATTTCATCCATTTCATCCTTTGTCCTTTCCCACTTTAAAAAATTGAATCTAAAAAGATTTTCTATTTGATCATACTCTGTAACTATGCCATCAACCTAATCATTAAGCATTCCTAGTTGAATATAACATGTCAGTAATAATGTAAATATTTTATTGCAAATGCCAATTTTAAAAGTTCTCAGTAAATGTCTTTATACTTACATAGTACAATAAATATGATACCTGTTCAAAAATTAAGATTCACATCAAAAGCCGTATTTGCTCCTAGAGCAGAGGCTGTCCACACCTCTCTCATATCCAGATGACAGACTCAGGCAGGACTCCAGGACTTGTTTACCTATACACCTACAATTAAAATTCAGAAGGCAGAGTTCTATGAAATGAAAAATAGAGTCAGATGCTTATTGATTATTGGCTTGACAATGACAAATAGTTTTGATAATTAGGTTATGTGATGAGTATTTTTGATATACTTTGTTAATACCTTTCTTAAAAATATGCAAGCTGAAGACTTAAGTCAGTTTATTGAAAGTTTAACAAAAGCAATATATATTAACAATACTGACAATATTGAATATAATTAACAATGTCTTAGTTTTCCCAGTTTGTTCTTAGGCTATAGGAAATGATGCTAAATGAAAGCTTAAGAGATATAGTTAATAGTTATTTGATCAGTCTTAGAAAAAACTTTTTGGTGTCTCTAATGATAGGTAACAAATCTCTTCACAATTCAGGATGATTTCTGTTTCTTTGCTTTCAACAAAACTGAGGAATGTCTAATTGAGTTGTTAACTCGTGGATCACAAAAGTAATATTTGAAGATGTGCCATTGTGTGGTTTTGGAATATAAAGTAAAAGATGTTCAGAGATGAATGACATTTCCATAACAAATTTTTCTCCAATTCCATTTATTTATACATGTGAACAAAGATTCTCAGAGCTCACAAAAAACACTTTATAATTGTTACTGAACCCAGTCTCATTGTAGCAATAAGTAATATTCACCCACTAAAACGTGTATTGAGATTAAAAAAAATCCTCATCTACTCCATTAATGAAAGAATTTCTAAATTCTTTTATGTTTAAAATCTATATTATATTGCTTTTGTTAAACTCTATATTAGTAATAATGATAATTATGATTCAATCTAGGAGGAAAGATTCTGGAAAGATGAAACCACATCAGGAAAAGATTTTCAAGAATGAAAATATTTTACATAAAGATACTCTGTAGGAAAGCTGGAATGGAAACACAAGTTCAAGGAGAATAAAAAATGATACAACATTTCTACAATATCAACAAGTGTTGATGATCAGATTGTTCATATAAATATATATATTTCAATGCATGGTATTTGGGTATTAATACAGCAGCTTTGGTATTTATATGTTTTTGATATATTAATTATTCAATTATTTTAAAATGTCAACTTTACAACATACCAAAAATCAAATCCTTTGCAACCATGTAAATTTTTTTTGTCCAGAAACTCTGTTTTATTACAGTCTTGACTGAAATTCTCAATTGAAGTTTATATTCACTTTAAGTGAACATGGTGAAATGTTTGATAATTTAAGATCCTGTAGAAATTCTGCATCATTATTCTAAATGATTAAATTATAAAGTTCATTACATACATTTTGTGGAGATATAGAAGATGAAGAAGTCTATATTTGATGTGTGATGGGGGTGGTTTAGTTGCTGTCATGCTTGACTCTTGTGACCTCCTCATGGACGTAGCCTGCCAGACTCCTCTGTCCATGGGATTTCCCAGGCAAGAATACTGGAGTGGGTTGCCATTTCATTCTCCAGTATTTGAAGTGTTCTGACCTCAATTTCTTGCTAAAATAATATTAAAAAAATCTATACCTGACTACCCTATTACAGCAACCATGCAAACTTAAAATGAAATAACTTAGGTGTGAATTAACACCTGGTGAATGGTACATAGTTTTTCATAATTATTTTGAAGGGAAATATAAGTAAATCTTGGAAACTCCTCTGGCTAAGAAGCACTGACTGTCATAGCATTTGCCTGTCTCCAGCCTTATCAGGTGCTTTCCTCTTGTTTACTTTCTTCTTCCAAAGCTCACTGATTCTTTTTTAGTTCTCTGGATGCTTCAAGTTGCTTCCTGCCTAAGGATTTTTCCTCCTTCCTTATCTACTTAATGGCACCACTCTGCCCCCAATACTAATTCAACTACCCTTAGCCAGATGATGTCCACTCATCCTTCTGAACCAAACTCCAGTGTAAGGTCTTACAGAAGCCTTCTCTAAGTCATTTCTCAAAAGTAGGTTCCCTAGACTTCTCTTTAATAGCTTAATACCTTAATCTTTTCCTGAGTATCTCTTATGCCAGTTAGAACTTTAAAATTTGAATATATATATATTTATTTATTTATTGTGAGTCCTTTAGGGCAAGTACCAGTTCCATCTTGCTCACTGCTGTATTGCCAAGAGAGTCCAGCACAGAGATGGTGTTAAAGACAGTGAAAAGAAATTATTTATGGCTTTTGTTAAAGATGATAAGGCAGATTTTATTTAGTTTTGTTGTGACAAATATAGGGACCACATTGATAGACTTTTTCAGTGGGAACAGAGATTGGGCTCAGCTCTGAATAGAGCATGGGCAAGTGGGAATTTAGGATGGGGGTCAGTGGATGAAAAATCCCTAAGGAAAATGCCAAGAGCAAGGTGGAATTCTGGCTACACCTGTATAACAGGGGTCTTATGGAAGATAGGCCAGGGTGATCAGTTACCACCTGGTGGTTGGCAGACGATGAGGAGCATCATCAAATATTGGGTGGGTGGGGTGTTCTTGTTTCAGTGACTTAGCAGAGTTCTTCTTAAAACTGAATTTTACAAGGAGTACACAGATGAGCCTTTGAGAAGTGTTTAGAAGCCTGACTAAAGTTTGGTCAAGCAAAGACTCTGTGTCAGTGGGTGCATAGAAGTGACTCAGTGTTTATTGAAGTGAATATTTGTTGAATAACAACAGCTTATTCTTAATATCTGCATGTTTCACAGATACTGGTAGAGTATTATTACTCATTTAAGGAAGAAGAAATTCTATATTCATGAAAGATCTCAAGAAAACTTCACAAATAGTTCCATGGATCCAATAAAGATTACATACATAAAGAGACTTGCAAGGTGTTAAAATAATTACTCAGATGTTGGCTAGTCCATGTAAATTCTCTGCAACACTTTGAATTCTCTGAGATGCAGTCACCAGAATGGGTTCAGATTTGCAGGAGATTTTTTTGAGGAAAATGTATATTAAATATAAAGGGGAGAAAGCTGGAGTAGGTGGGGAATTCTTCAGACTGTGAGGCAATTAGGACACTTTTGAAGGACAGCGAAAAGGAAGGAGAATTTGACAGAAAAGTCTCTGACTTCATTATGTGTCTAAGAATGTGCCAAGCAAATCAATGAAGAGTTCTCCAGCCTGCTACCCATTAGAGGAGTTTCATATCCTGCAAGATGGACCTACACTAGGACCACTGCCATGTGGAACCAAGACTGGGGAGGGCCCAGGGGAAAGAAAGCGAGACCTTGGTGCAAACATGGTGGTGGATCCCAAGGGATGCAGTTGAGGCTGTTGATCCATTGTGCTCATGCCAGCAGGAGAGCTGAGTGGTGCATTCACATGGCATTCACACCCAGAAATCTAGAAGTGTATCATCTGTCCAACATACTGTAGTTTATCTATACACAGTGCTGGGGGCAGGGCCCATATTTTTTTATTTTTATTGACTAGTTTGTAATTAATGACATATATGTTCCTCCATGAATTTGACTGAGTTCATTCAATAATGCTACCAAACTTCTTGGCCTAACTTGTGTTTGCCATCAGCTTACTGAATATTCCAGACAATATGGATCTCACTTCTTCATGAGCATTTACTGCTTGGAACTGACAGGTTGGTCTTTGGTTATTCCAATGTTGGATTAAAGAACAATTAAAAAAATGAGGAATAGAGATAGGACTTTAGTGAACCGTCCTCACTGTTGTTAAAGTTCTTAGGCACAGCCACTTCCAAAATATTGCAACATGTAAGAATTCAAAGGAACAGAAATTCAGAAATATTTAATCATAAAAGCACCTCCAGTTTCAGTGGCTAATCACTATTACTTGGCAGTGAGTTCTACTTTGGAGAAATGTAAAGACCTAGGGATAATAAGCACTTGTAAAGGCTGGAGAAGATCAATTCCTGTTTTCTCCTTGGAGTTTCATCTGTCCTCAGCAGTTACAATTAAATCATCAATTCCATTCTCCCCTAGAGGAGTTTTGTTAATGGCACTGTTGCTATCCTTGTCAAGACACCCTTGGAGGAACAGTTTCAAGCGTGGTCACCATGGTGATGCCACATGGGTAAATACTCACTCTCACTCTGAGGTGACCCAGACTTCACAGACCTTGATTTTAGGCCAGGCTTGTACTCTCTTTATATGTAATTATGAATCAATCACATAGAGCACTAATAGTCATAATACAGAGGTCTGATATTGAAATAGCATTGAGGGGTAAAAAGCTTTCAAATTTCCTCTCTCTCATTATCTGACCTTCCCTCCCCAGGGCAACTTGGTTTTGAGTGGCTGTATACTTTCATGGTGGTTTTTCTGGGTCGCTTTATTTTTTTTTCTTCTCTTCTGATTCTTTACATTAGATACTTGTAGAGTATTAGGATTAGGAAATACAAGGAATATACATTTTTCATGTATAGTGACCACCTGTTTTCATCATCAAAGTAATATAAGGACCGCTGGTCAAGATAGGATCAGAAACCTCTCTAATCTCTGTTTCATGAATTGCCATGGTGATAGGAAGGGAGTAGAATTGGGAAAGGACCAGAACTTATAAAATCCACGTGAAATTTATTTCTGACTTGGACATTGGCTGATTCCTATTGTAACTGTGAAGAATACCATCTTCTAAAAAAGTCCCTTTGCATCCTCTCAGGACTTTAGAGATTGTGGCTGATGGGGAATATGTTCTTGCATTTGTAATGCTGTTTTAGTTTTACTCATACATTTGCCACGAAGAAGGAAAACTGTAATGTCCTGTGGTTGTTTGAGGGTGTTAATGGTATCAAGCAAGAATTGCAATGGAGAATCTCAACTGGAGGACCCCTTTCCAACTACTCTTTCAGCAAGAATGCTGATACCTGAAGAAAGAATGTGCCCTCCAGTGAGAGAGAGACACACAGAGAAACAGGAACACACACACACACACACACACACACACACACACACACAGAAAGAGAGACAGAGATGGACAGATAGACACACACATACATGCAGTGAGCTCTAACCATCATGGCCACAGCAGTACTGCAGAGCTGACTAGAAGGAAGAGAGACTTTCATGCTTTCATGCTAATCAATGGTGTGGGTTTAATCCTCACCATGAAGTCCATGGAACAAGAATGAGGGCTGTCTGTGATCAGACACAAGGGGCTCTGGGGAAAGGAGACAGCACAACACTGAAGAGAAAGAGGGGAGAAGGGACAGGAACAACTGGGCTCATAGTAGAGGATCTAGACAGCTGCATCCCAGATACTATTTCCTGATCACTCTGGTTAAGGTAGTTTCCTGTGTTCTACAGAATACCAGTTCTGTTTAGATAGGACACACCAAAAAGAGGATTCCATGATCAAATAAATTAGGAGATACCTCCTATCATACCCTCCCAGGTGGAGGTGTATAATACACTGTAGAGTTGTGTGAAGTAAAAAAGCATTCTAACTTCATTTAAACCCAGTGTTTCTCAAACTTTTTGAATATAAAACCTTATTTAGATATTGACTGTTTATATCTAATGGAAAGTGTGTCCTGTTGAATACATTATGGAAATGCCACGGTAGTGGTTATCACCATATAATGTAGAGCCGTGAGAACTGGATATCAGAATCCAGAATTCCGATAAATGTACTCAACTCTAGTGCATCAGGGTCATCTGGAAATTTGTAAAAAATGCCCATTTCAGATCTCATCCTTAATCTAAGAAATCTGAATCCAGATGATCAGGTCTTATGATCTGTACTTTGAAAATGTTTCCCTGGTAGTAATTATGAGCCAGTCCAGAAGCATTCTATGGATCAGCCTTTAGACACCATGGGCTCAGGGTGTTCCAGTTAAGCTTTTGCTGGCTCTGTGAAGATCAACTCAGATAATCCATGTAGGTAGTGTTATATATGCTGCTGCTGTTCACTTACTGAACTGAATATAGTCTACCTGTACTTCAGAGCCCAAATTCTGGTGCCCAAGGCAAGCAAAACCCAGTAATTTTTCTTCTTCCAGATTTCTACTTTAACAAAGTTAGTTTTTCTGAATGTGTTACCTTTTATTTTTAAATAAAAACAATGCTATTTAAGGAATTTAATGAAAGGTAGATGACAGGATAGCATACAGAATAATTTTATGAATCTGCAATTCAAGTATAGAAGGATTTAATCTAGGGAAATAAACAGACTAAACTACCCTTTTAGTATTTTGGTAGAAATGACACTGATTGTACATGGAGTGACAGTTGAGTGGAGAGAAACCTGGCCACCTTTCTTGCAGAATCTACTCCAACAGTCTGCTCCTGAGGCTCTTCCGTAGACGTCTGCACCATCCTTAGGGCTTAGCTTGACTGTTTACTTGAAGGTGATGAAGCGTGAATGGTGATGGTTCTCATAAGGTTGTGGTTGTTGTTCAGTCACTGAGTCATGTCCAACTCTTTGCCACCCCATGGACTGCAGCATGCCTGGCTTCCCTGTCCTTCACTGTCTCCTGGGGTTTGCTCAGACTCATGTCCATTGAATCGGTGATGCCATCCAACTGTCTCATCCTGTCATCCCCTTTTCCTCCTGCCTTCAATCTTTCCCAGCATCAGAGTCTTTTCCAATGAGTTGGCTCTTTGCATCAGGTGGCCAAAGTACTGCAGCTTCAGCTTCAGCATCAGTCCTTCCAATGAATAGTCAGGGTTGATTTCCTTTAGAATTGATTGATTTGATCTCCTTGCCATCCAAGGGACTCTCAAGAGTCTTCTCCAACACCACAATTCCAAAGCATCAATTCTTTGGTGCTGACCATAGGTTCTTTAAACTTAGCTAAGAAATTATGATTCCATGGTCAGAAACAACTGTGTCTAGTAATGATTTGATGTTGCCAATGTCTGTTCAGAGTCTTGATGGTTACAGTAAAGTAGGTAGGATTGGAACTTTAAGAAAAACTCCAAAAGTCTAGATTGTTCCTGTGAAATAGATTTATTTTTTCATCAAGGCTTCTTGGTTCAGCTCAATGGAGAGGAACACACATTTGCTGGTCTATTCAGAGAAACCTTCCAGGTGATGTTTTCCTGGTTCCCTTCTACATTTAATGATCAATTCCAAGGCAGTATACCTAAATTAGAAGACCCCAAAGACTGTTAGGTGAGAAGTTTGCCTTTGAAGCAGAAATTGTCCAGCAGAAAAGGAATGTGATACTTTGAGGCAGTGCTTCTGAAATGTGAATGAACATATGAATCACCTGGGATCTTGTTGAAATGCAGATTCTGGTTGAGCATAGCAGGGGTAGGGCCTGAGATTCTGCATTTCTTGCATGCTCCTGGGTAATGCTGATGTGTCATGAGCCACACTGATGTTCTAAGCTATTTGGAAAGCTATCCTCTGGGAGCATATCTGGAAGCACAAGAGAACAGTGTATTTATTATACTTCACCCAGAAGCATTCTGAACAAACTGTGTGGAAGTGCAACTGGACGGTTACACAGAATTAAAAAGTGTTTCCTCTTTATTTTTCACCTTTGCAATACTTGTGGCTGCCAGTTGAACAAGGCTAGTGCAGCGTGAGTGGCTGCCAGCGGACAGTGATGAAAACAAGATTTACTGAAAAAGGTTTCTTATAAATAATTTGGAAATACTTTCGGAATCCATTTCTTGGCAATGGAAATAGAACATTGCAGATCCTTTTATCATCAAGTGATTGATTTATATGTGGGAAGTCCTCGGTGCTTCTGGAATTACTTAATGATGCTATGCCACTGTCTATAAATCTGAGAGGATATTGTACAGAACATGAAAATCCCAAAGGAAGGAAGCCACGTGAGATCATGCTCTCTTTGCACAGTCATCTAATACAAGGTTTTGCTGGAGAACTGGGTGACATAATCTGTTTCACATGAAATGGCCCCTTGGGGATAGATTAGAGCCAAAACAGGAATCCACAAAAGAAGTCCATTATGTTTGGACAAGCATCTAACCAACCTTTCTTGTGTTTTTCTGGGCATATGATCTCCTCTTTTTTTGTGACTCACTTGTCAAGTACATTTTGCCCACACACAGGACATATAATAGTCTGAAAGTCAATTACATTCGTCCCAGCTGTAAACTGACTGCAGAGATGACTAAGAACACCATGGAATTGAACCTAGAATAGTAATTTTGCTGTTTTTGTTCAATGCTGTATTAGGAGAAAAAAAGATTTTGAGGGCTATTGGATTGGTAAAACTTGGTATGAATTGGTGATAATATAGTGATAATTTATCATGTGTGGAGACAGGGTGGATGCAAGAATTATTTGTATTGTTATTTTACTGAGTTGGTTTTGTTATTGACTGTACAAAGGAAATTAGTCCCGTGTCATACATATTCACATTTTTTCCATAGTTTGCCTTTTTCTTTGGATTTTGTTTAGTGCCTTTATCCACACATACATTTTGAAATTTGTGTTGCCTTCATACTACCAAGTTCCCCCACTGAAGTGAAGTGAAGTGAAAGTCACTCAGTTGTCCGACTCTTTGCCACCCCATGGGCTATATAGTCCATGGAATCCTCCAGACCAGAATACTGGAGTGGGTAGCCATTTCTTTCTCCAGGGGATATCCCCAACCCAGTAATCGAACCCAGGTCTCCCACATTGCAGGCAGATTCTTTACCAGCTGAGCCACAAGGGAAGCCCGAAGTGTACAACTCAATAACATTTAGTGAATTCAGAGTTATGCAGTCATCTGCTGTGGTCTGATTTCAGAATATTTCCATTACCCCCAAAACAGTCCTTGTGCCATTTGCAATTATTATAATTTTTGATCTCTTTGACATTTATTTTGGTGGAAGGAGTGGGTTAGGAATCCAGCTATTTTTTCCAAATGGCTAGCCTGTTGCTCCAATATTTCTGCCTCACAGATTTGAAATACCACCTTTTATCATTAGCTAAATTTTTATTTATACTTGTGTTTAGCTCAGTATTCTAATCTGTTCCATTAGTTGATGTTTATTAGTCTTGGATGGTCATATATTTATAAGTGAAAGTAACTCAGTCATGTCCAACTCTTTGTGACTCCCAAGGACTGTAGCCCACCAGGCTCTTCTGGCCAGGGGATTTCCTAGACAAGAATACTGGAGTGGGCTGCCATTTCCTTCTTCAGGGGATCTTCCCGACCCTGGGATCTAACCCAAGTCTCCTGCCTCAGAGGCAGATTCTTTACAGTCTGGGCCAAGTTAATGGAAAATTATGATGTTTTAATGGAGAAGGAAATGGCAACCCACTCCAGTATTCTTGCCTGGAGAATCCCATGGACAGAGGAGCCTGGCAGGCTACAGTCCACTGGGTCACAAGAGTTGGACATGACTGAGCAACTAAACCACCGCCACCACATGATGTTTTAATTGTGGAGGTGCTAGATTTCAGTTAGTCCCTTCTTTTTCAGATTTCCCCCAATACCTCATATGTCTAGTTTTATATCATTTGGTCAAATGCTTCCTCCATGCCTTCATAGCTGCAGGTCATGCTGCTTTTAAGCTTAATTTTTGATGCCTCTGGTTGTAAGATGACTGCCTCTACTACAGTATATATATGTGTGTGTGTGCATGCTCAGTCATGTCTGACTCTTTTGACCCCATGGACTGTAGCCTTCCCGACTCCTCTGTCCATGGAATTTTCCAGGAAGAATACTGGAGTGGATTGCCATTTCCTTCTCCAGGGGATCTTCCCAACCCAGGGATAGAACCCCTGTCTCTCATGTCTCCTGCATTGGCAGGTGGGATCTTTACCACTGTGCCACCTGGGAAGCCCTCTACTACAGTATCATCTCTGAATTCCAGGTAAGGGAAGGGCAAAAGATGTTAGCTGATTGGTCTTCTTCTACAGAGCATTCTGGGAGCCTTGCCCAGTGGCCTGTGCTTTCATTTAGTTGACCCAAAGTCTATCTTATAGATACTTCTGGTTTCAAGAAAGCTGGGAGATGTAGTTTATCAGCTGCACAGTTGCCAGCCCATTAAAAATCAGAATACTGTTCATAAGGAAGGAGATTAGATATCAGTAGATAACCAACAGTGTATGCCACTGTCCTGTTCTTGCATAGTTTTGCAATGACGGGACCAGAAATGTCTTGTTTTCTTTTTGTTCAGTGTAACATCATTGTGCATTCACACTCTTCAATTCATATCACCATTTTGGTGGAGACCAGTTTGTATGCAAATACGTGAGCTGAATCGTATGACTGCTCCCAGTAAGAATGACGGTATCTGTTGTCTTTTGTGTGTACAGTCATTGGGGAACCCTAAACTTTTCTTTGGTTTTCACATTTTACCTGGTGATATTTGTGGCATACTTCTGTCATTTTATTTAACGCACAGGAGTTAGAGATTGTCAATTGGATAGAAATGGGGCAAAGGAAATGGGGATGATAAGGGAAGTTTCTCAAGTATGCACAGCAGCATTTAGCTGTTAAATAGCAATGGTTAGTACTTCGCTGCCCAATTATTGCCTATAAGATATGGTTGAAAAATAAAATGAGCATATAAATGATGTTCAGTAGAGATGTTAATAATCTCTTTAGTGAGCATTATTGTTGTCAGCATGAACTGCAGTGGTGTGCACTAATACTCAGGAAAGTGCTCTGTTAGTTTCCTCCACAACCATCCCCTGGGAACATATGATTTCTCACTACCAAAATTTCTGTTTTGAAAGGCACTCTGAGAGCCATTATAGAATTCTCATGTAGTAATAATGCTATTTTATATATTTTAAAAAGACATTTTCAAAGTATGGCTCTCATGGGTGGATCTAGGTTTTGCAGGACCTGAAACTTAGTTAAAAAAACAGGCCTTCTTTAAGAAGAGAATATAAAATGGATGTAAATGTGAAAACTTACTTATAATGAGAGAAGATAATAAAGACAATTGATAAATTTAAAAAGGTGGCAAATACACAGGTATCACAAAAATCCAGAAAAGTATATAACATTATGTTTAACATAACCTCTCTAGTACTTTTTACCCCTACATTTTTTTTTTTTGTCTACACAGTATTTGACCAGTATTTGCCTCTTCATATGGCAAAGACTTTGTAATGTTTTCTGTAGAAAAAATAGAAAGATAATTTAATCTTTCCTCTGTTGTTCAGTTCAGTTGCTCAGTCATGTCTGACTCTTTGAAACCTCATGGACTGCAGCATGCCAGGCCTCCCTGTCCATCACCAACCCCCGGAGTTTACTCAAACTGATGTCCACTGAGTCAGTAATGCTATCCAACCATCTCATCCTGTGTCGTCCCCTTCTCCTTCCTCCTTCAGTCTTTCCCAGCCTCAGGGTCTTTTCAAATGAGTCAGTTCTTCGCATCAGGGGGTCAATATTGGAGTTTCAGCTTCAGTATCAGTCCTTCCAGTGATTTTCAGGACTGATTTCCTTTAGGATGGACTGGTTGGATCTCCTTAAAGTCCAAGGGACTCTCAAGAATCTTCTCCAACACCACAGTTCAAAAGCATCAGTTCTTGGGCATTCAGCCTTCTTTATAGTCCAGCTCTCACATCCATACATGACTACTGGAAAAACCATAGCTTTGATTAGAGGGACCTT
This sequence comes from Bos indicus x Bos taurus, assembly GCF_003369695.1. NCBI lineage: Eukaryota > Metazoa > Chordata > Mammalia > Artiodactyla > Bovidae > Bos > Bos indicus x Bos taurus. The sequence goes on from NC_040085.1 coordinate 924,732, forward strand.
TGTTGGCAAAGTAAGTCTCTGCTTTTTAACATGCTGTATAGGTTGGTCATAGCTTTGCTTCCAAGAAGCAAGCGTCTTTTAATTTCATGGCTGCAGTCACCATCTCCAGTGATTTTGAAGTCCCCCAAAATAAAGTCTGTTACTATTTCCATTGTTTCCCCATCTATCTGCCATGAAGTGATGGTAAAGTGATGCCATGATCTTAGTTTTCTGAATGTTGAACTTTAAGCTAACCTTTTCACTCTTCTCCTTCACTTTCATCAAGAGGCTCTTTAGTTCTTTTCACTTGTAGTTGATTAGAATTTATTTTGTAATAGTTAAAAAATGTGTCTTTGACTACTCATTCTTGGTAATATCAGGTAGTATTTAGGGTTCTTGTTAAATTTTGGAAAATCTTTGTTAAACTTCTTTTACATATGAGCTATAAGATCTCATTTTAAGTTTTCTTCTGCAGTAATGAATCTTAAGTACTTTCTGAACTGACAGAAAGTAGTCATTAACACTCATTTACCAGGTCATCAAGTGTTGTCCTAATTTTCCTAGCATATTACAAGTTTTACATTATCTGACAGGAGAGAACTTCCCTTTTGTCTAGGCATTGATGAGAATATCTTTTACTTGTTATTGTATATGTCTGATGTTGAAAGGATTTCCACAGACTAGCAGCTGGATCCTCACCTATCATACTGTTTTCCTACCACTGCCTACAGAATTTCAGTGTCATGTGCCATAGGACACAGTCACATCTCAATACAATGACTGTACTTGCACCACTGTGTCCTGATGCTGAATTGGCACTTCAGTGGGTTGTGGTAGTATTCCTGGAAACCTTTCCCACAAGAGGATAGCTATCCATAACTTGCTTATACAGGAGTTGTCTGTGAACTGCATAAATGTATCCCATCAACTCAGATGAAATTTATCCCCAGATGAACTTATACTTAGGTGAGTCCCCAAGAGCCACAGCCCCTCCAGCACTATACAGCATGATGGGAAACATGAAAGAGCAGAAATTGAGATGGCGAGTCATAGTCTTAACCAATTACACCCAAGATCGCTTACTTTTGCAAATTTTACAAATTTTCTGAAAGAGTGAGTGTAAGATTCCTTCCCTGGAAATACACTCTGTGGAGGAGTTTTGCATGCAGTGTGTTTATTCGTGAGTGCCCTTAGGGTCAGTACCTATGGGGTAAAATGGAAGAAAGCAGGATTGGGCAGAAAGAGAAGTTGAGTTGCCTCTGCTGACTTCATGAAGAACTCTGGAGCCTTCGAAGAGTCCTTGGCCTTTCCAAGTTGTCTAGCTTTTCATTTTCATTATTTATTTAAAGAGGTAAAACAGTCATATGGTAGAAAGTTCAAAATATTCAAAAAGAGTACCCAGAGGAAATTCATTCTCCTACCCTTGACCTTCAGTTCCCAGGTACCTTCTCCAGAGTTAACCGGTGTAACTTCTGTATATGTACTTTCAGAGATATTTAAGCATGTAAAATCACATTTCAATTTTCTATTTCTTTTTTTCTCCCTTGTATACAAATGGCAGCATACTATACACTAGGTTCTTCATTTTTTTTAAAAACTTGTTTTGAGTTAATTTTAGACTTACAGAATAGTTGCAAAAATAGTACAGAGTTTCCATGTACCTTTATTCAGCTTCCCCTTGTGTTAACATCTTATATAACAGAACAGTCATCAAAAGACACACATTTTCTCTCTTCACTATCGTCGGTGGTTAATTTCTAGTTCTTTTGGGTCTCAGATGAAATGTTACTCCCTCACCAAAGCCCGTTGTAGTCAATCACCAACATCTAGCACAATGCCTGAGCTATAGTAGACATTTAATTAATTTATGTTATTCCTATTTTTGCTGATGAGTAATGCTGCAATTAACATCCCTGTGCAATATCTCCATCCACATTGTAGGTTATTTCCACAGGAAACTAACTGAGTTTAAAAGGTATGAATATTTTCAAGACTCTAAATACATTGTTGTCATTGTTTAGTTGCTCAGTTGTGTCTGACTTTTTGCGACCTCATGGACTGTAGCAAATTGATTGAAAATGTATTTGCATTCCCTTTTTATTTTCCTCAGTTGCTGCTTACTAAAAAAAATCTCATTTCAGTGAGTAGGCATGTTGCTGTCACACAAGTATTTATTCTTTTACAGTTTTCTTATTCAGTATCACATGATATCTATTCTGAAAGGCAGTTTTTTTTTTTTTGCCAAGACCACAAATGGTTCCCCTAAAGGTTTTTTTAATGCCTCAAATTGAGCTGTCATCTAGTTCACTGATCCAACAAAAGGATGATAATACATTTTATATAAATAATTTAGGAGGATTCCTCCTGTCAAAACAAAAAGTGCCTCTAAAAAGCAATTCAGAAAAAATACTCTAGCAAGTCCACAAATGATATTTCACACTTATCTTATGCTTTATGTGTGAAAGCCATATCACATATTACAAATAATAAACTATATTTTATTATCACATTCTTAACTCAGGATATTATGTAGCAATTGAGGGACATGAGTAAGAGAATAAATGTTCTCTTACAGAAAATATGTCAGAAACCAGTCATCAAGATTAAGAGTTTTCTCCAACTGGCTAGTATGTTAGCAACCAAATTGGAGTTTGGATATGCTGATGTTTTATATTGAGTCAGATTATTTGATAGCCTTTGTCATGGGTTGACAAACATTTCTGTAGGGCCAATAGTATATAGAAAAATGCATAGTGACAGAGAACAGAATAGTGGTCGTCTTGTGTTGGGGGCGTAAAAGTGAAAGTGTTAGTCGCGTCCCACTCTTTGTGACTTCATGGACTGTAGCCCTCCAGGCTCCTCCATCCATGGAATTCTCCAGGCAAGAATACTGGGGTGGTAGCCATTCCCTTCTCCAGGGAATCTTCCTGGTCTAGGGATCGAATCAAGGTGTCCTGCATTCCAGGCGGGTTCTTTAGTGTCTGAGCTACCAGGGAATTTGGATACAGGAGAGAGATCACACAGGGACACATGGAAACTTTGGGGTGATGAATATGTTCACTATCTTGATTGTGGTGATGGTTTAGGGTATATATATGTCAAAACTTGTCAAATTATACACTTTCAATATATGTAATTGTTATATGTCAATTATACACCAATAAAGCTATTTTGTTAAAATAGTAACACCTAAATAAATAGTAAATTAATGTAGAATTAAATCCATGTATCATCACCAAAGTCATGATAATGCTCAACATTATAATTTGTTGAGTGTTTACGACCCTCCCGGGAATTCTAAGCACTTTGTATGTTTATGGACATTCAGTTATTGCACTAACCATGTGAAGCAGTACTGTGATGATCACACTTTACAGATAAAGAGACTGAAGCATCCAGAGATTAAGAAATGTAACCGAGGTCATAGAAGTAAAAAGTGGCCAAGTCTAGATCTGGGTCCAGTGATTTGGCTGTAGCAATTGTGCTTGTAGGATTAGTCATTATAAATGAAAACTGAGAGAGACTGTGTAACTATGGGGCAGAGGAAAGATCCAGACATGGGGACAGCCTAGAGTGAGACATGTCAGTATCCTAGGCAACCTGACACCTTTGGCCCCCTTAAAGCCAATAGATATTTCTTTAAAAAAAAAATTTTTTTTTCATGGGGTTATGAAGAAGATGATTTTCTGTTAATAATAATGTTATACTTTTTCATGTTCTAAATATGTATTGACTATTCATAAAAATTCATACTTGTTTTAAGTTATCTTTCATTTACCAGTTCTTCCTATTGTGTCTTGTAACCAGTTCTCTAATGATAGTGGTAACAGGATTTGGTGGGAGTCTTACTCATGTTTTAAAGCTATTTTTTCCCACTTGTCTGTGCATCTTGTCTTCCCTTCTGTTCTCTTAGGCAAGCAAGAAACGAAACAAGTCTTTGAGAGGTATATTACAGAACTTAAAATTTCTTTCTTTTCTCAATAAATAAACTATGCTGTACATCATTTTAGCTCAGTTGTTTCATTAGCTTGTAAGCTCCTGTGAATGACTAGTCTCAGTGTCGCTGCTATTAAGTGTTGGGCCAAACAACTTGTACGTCACAAAAATACTCAAGGAACATGGGTTGGCTCTGGCAAAGAGCATTTTTTCCATCACTCACGGTTACTCCTCCTTTAGAGGAAGGGGGGCCAAATTACATTTTGCCACTTATGTAAAGAATTGATTCTGGAGGCTTGAGTTAGTGGCACTGTATTTCTGCTTTACTTCAGATCTGTTTTAATGCCCATTATAGCTGACTGCTGCTTGGTAGCCCATGTCTGAATCCACTTCTGGGAATATTTAAATCCTAGCAGTCTGATCAGAATTATACTGAACAAAATAGGATGGAATAAAACAGAAACATACTGCAATCTATCTGTGAGGATTTCAGGAAGTGAGGAGTCACTGAAGGAAAATTTGCTTAGTGTTTATCCAGCAGCGCTGGAGACCTGGAAGGTACTGCACTCAGAGAGTGTGCAGACGTGGGCCCTCTACGTTTTTGGTGCCTCCGGCTTTCTCCATAACAGGAGCAAGCAGGTTAATATGAGGTGAAGGAGAATGTGGTGATCTGTTCAGTTCAAATGAATGGCTTCATTTTCAAGCTCATTAAGCACTCTTCCCTCTGTTGTGAGTCTCCTTTGGTCAATAAAGGAAAAAACTCACCCTGAAGAGTAACAGCACTGTGGTGATTGATTTGTTGTCTAATAGCTAAGGCTGATTCTACTTATTTGTGGGTGAGATTCAAATTGACTAGCGGAGAAGGAAAACACCTGTTTGTTTTCTCACCATTAAAAGCACGCTCGACAACAGTAAAATAATTGCTTTATGTTTATTCTTGCTCTTCTCTTAGAGATTTGACAGGCTAAATAATCTATCAGTTTGTGTCCCAATTTATGATTTAGAATAGCAGTGGAGCTTCTGACTGGAAAAAGGAGGATATTGATTTATGACTTGGGAAAAAATGGTTAAACTGTTGATGGGCTATCAACATGTATAAACAAATGAACCACTGAGATCCTGACTAGGGGTTGACGCATGTTTAATTGTGTGTGGGACACAGGAAGGTTTTGATGACAACTGGAAGACAGTAGTGAGAAGGAAGAGGCTGAAGCCTCACTGTTTAGAATTGATTCTATTGAATGATTCTAGATGACGCACTTCACTTTTTTGTTATCTTGGTGTTTCCATCCCAAAACTACATATTTAAAGATTGTCTTTGACTTTCTGAATAAGAATTTCTTGACAGGACTGAACTTGAAATGATCCAAGGACTGACTTAGTTCAAGTATGGTGGGTGCAGATGGCTTGAAATATACAGAATGATTAATGGTAGAGGTGTCATAGGTGATTTTTATTTTCTGTAGTTTCCAAAATGATATTATCATTAGGAAAAATTAATAAATGTAATTTAACTAAGAAAAATGGACTTAAACCTCATTGGTTGTATTCCCAATTAAACTTAATGGAGTCCTCAAGAGCCATAGCCCCTCCAGCACTCCACAGCATGATGGGAAACATGAAGGAGCAGAAGCTGAGATGGAGAGTCAATTCAGTTCAGTTCAGTTCAGTCGCTCAGTCGTCTCCGACTCTTTGCGACCCCATGAATCGCAGCACACCAGGCCTCCCTGTCCATCACCAACTCCCGGAGTTCACTCAGACTCACATCCTTCGAGTCGGTGATGCCATCCAGCCATCTCATCCTCTGTCATCCCCTTCTCCTCCTGCCCCCAATCCCTTCCAGCATCAGAGTCTTTTCCAGTGAGTCAACTCTTCGCATGAGGTGGCCAAAGTATTGGAGTTTCAGCTTCAGCATCAGTCCTTCCAAAGAACACCCAGGACTGATCTCCTTTAGAATGGACTGGTTGGATCTCCTTACAGGCCAAGGGACTCTCAAGAGTCTTCTCCAACACCACAGTTCAAAAGCTTCAATTCTTCGGCGCTCAGCTTTCTTAACAGTCCAACTCTCACATTGATACATGACCACTGGAAAAACCATAGCTTTGACTAGACGGACCTTTGTTGGCAAAGTAATGTCTCTGCTTTTCAATATGCTATCTAGGTTGGTTATAACTTTCCTTCCAAGGAGGAAGTGTCTTTTAATTTTTGGCTGCAATCACCATCTGCAGTGATTTTGGAGCCCAGAAAAATAAAGTCTGACACTGTTTCCACTGTTTCCCCATCTATTTCTCATGAAGTGATGGGACTGGATGCCATGATCTTCGTTTTCTGAATGTTGAGCTTTAAGCCAACTTTTTCACTCTCCACTTTCACTTTCATCAAGAGGCTTTAATTAGTTCCTCTTTACTTTCTGCCATAAGGGTGGTGTCATCTGTATATCTGAGGTTATTGATATTTCACCCAGCAATCTTGATTCCAGCTTGTGCTTCTTCCAGCCCAGCATTTCTTATGATTTACTCTGCATATAAGTTAAATAAGCAGGGTGACAATATATAGCCTTGACGTACTCCTTTTCCTATTTGGAACCAGTGTGTTGTTCCATGTCCAGTTCTAACTGTTAGTAACCTTAATCAATTACAGCTAAGATATCTGACTTTTGAAAATTTTACAAATTTGCTGAAAAAATGAATATAAGATTCCTTCCCTGGACACACTCGGAGAAGGAGTTTAGTGTGCATTTGTTCATTATTGAGTGCCCTTGGGGTCAACACCTGTGGATGAAATGGAAGAAGGCAAGATTGGGCAGAAAGAGAAGTTGAATTGTTACCCTGAGTTTATGAAGAACTCGAACTAGAATGGCCTTTCCAGGATGTCCAAGTTTTAATTTTTGTTAATTTTTTAAACACATAAAGCATGATTGGTCAGCATATGGTAGAAAATTCAAAATATTCAAAAAGAGTATCCTGAGGAAATTCATTCACCTACCCTTGACCCTCTGCTCCCCAGTACCTTCTCCAGGATTAATCTGTGTTACCAGTTTTGTTTGTATACTTTCAGAGATATTTTAACTGTATAAAATCACATTCATATTTCTATTTCTTTTTTCTCCCTTTTATATAAATGGCAGCCTGCTATCTATACACAAGAGCAAGTGGGTTCACTCCATAACAATATGGAGTCCAGAGGTGGGAATTTGAGGCCCTAAAATCGCTGTCTCAGATGACAGTCCCCCTGTGCTGGGGCCCTTCATTTCCCTTTCCTATCCTCTTCCTTTCCCCACATGCCTAGCTTTATTTTACTAGTGTGGTGAACGCGGGGGAGTCGTGATTCCTAGCTGTGGTAGGCTGAATGATGATCCCTAAAGGTATGTAGAGCTTAATCCCTGGAACCTTACAAGGCAGAAAGATTTTGCAGATGTGACTAAGTTAAGGATGTTGTGATAGGGGAGATCATCCTGGATTATCTGCTGGGCCCTAAATGTAATCATCAGTATTCTTATAAGAGGGGGGCAAGGAGATTTGAGTCCAGAAGAAGACAATGTGAAGACAAGCAAGACAACACTCTGTTGGCTTTGGAGATGAAGGAAGAGGCCATGAGCCAAGGGATGCAAAGACTCAGTTCTAGAGGCTGGAAAAGAAAGGAGATGAGTTCTTCCTTAGAGACTCTAAAGAGAGAGCAGCCCTGAGACACCTTCATATCAGTCTAATGAAACTGATTTAAGACTTTTAATTTTATTTAAATCAGTTTAAATTAATAAATTTAAATCAGTTTAAATTAAACTGATTTAAGCCTCCAAAACTGTAAGTGCTGAGAAAGCATGTGTGCTACTTTGAGTACCAATTTGTGCTGATACATACAGCCACAGGGAGTGAATCCAGTGGTCATATCCTGAACAGATAGCAGTAGGCTTTTGGAGTCCAGAGAAGGGAAAGGCTTCCCACTCCAGTATTCTGGTCTAGAGAATTCCCTGAACTGTACCATGGGGTTGCAAAGAGTCGGACAGGACTAAGCGACTTTCACTTTGGAGTCAGCAGCTTCCTCAAGTCCTTCGTCACAACAGGAGCATCCAAATCATAAGCAAATGTTTCTCTTGTTAATAAGGATTGATTTTCATGGTGTAATAGCTTTACTGAAAGCTTTCCAACTTCCTGGGAAGGAATGTGATGGAGGGATTTTAAAACTCCACCCTGCCCCAAGGTGAGGCACCTGGACACCCATCATTCCATACCTTTTCTTTACGTTAGTGTTGGTCCTGGCCCAGTTTCTGTGAAGCTAGGTAAGGGTAATGTGCCCTTACCATCTAGTTGCTCTCATTGGCAGCATGGTAACATGGAGAAGTTGTCAGTTCTGAAACTCATCTTCTCTAGCAGAGCCTCTTTGGGCAAGTGAAAGTTGCTCAGTCGTGTCTGAGTCTTTGCAACGCTATGGCCTATACAGTTCATGTAATTCTCCAGGCCAGAATACTGGAGTGGGTAGCCGTTTCCTTCTCCAGGGGATCTTCCCAACCCAGGGGTTGAACCCAGGCCTCCCACATTGCAGGTGGATTCTTTACCAGCTGAGCTACTAGGGAAGATCTTAGGGCAAGTTCAGTCAGTTCAGTCGTGCCCGACTCTTTGCAACCCCATGGACTGCAGTACACCAGGCCTCCCTGTCCATCACCAACTCCCAGAGCTTACTCAGACTCATGTCTGTCATGTCGGTGATGCCATCCAACCATCTCATCCTCTGTCGTCCTCTTCTCCTCCCACCTTCAATCTTTCCCAGCATCAGGGTCTTTTCTAATGAGTCAATTCCTTGCATCAGGTGGCCAAAGTATTGGAGTTTCAGCTTCAGCATCAGTCCTTCCAATGAATATTCAGGACTGATTTCCTTTAGGGTGGAATGGTTGGATCTCCTTGCAGTCCAAGGGACTCTCAAGAGTCTTCTCCAACACCACAGTTCAAAAGCATCAATTCTTGGGCGCTCAGCTTTCTTCATAGTCCAACTGTCACATCTATACATGACTACTGGAAAAACCATAGCTTTGACTAGATGGACCTTTGTTGGCAAAGTAATTCTCTGCTTTTTAATATGCTGTCTAGGTTGGTCATAGCGTTTCTTCCAAGGAGCAAGCATCTTTTAATTTCATGGCTGCAGTCACCATTTGCAGTGATTCTGGAGCCCCCAGAAATAAAGTCTGTTACTGTTTCCATTGTTTTCCCATCTACTTGCCATGAAGTGATGGGACTGGATGCCATGATCTTAGTTTTCTGAATGTTGAGTTTTCAGCTAACTTTTTCACTCTCTTCTTTCACTTTCATCAAGAGTCTCTTTAGTTCTTCTTCACTTCCTGCCATAAGGGTGGTGTCATCTGCATGTCTAAGGTTATTGATATTTGTCCTGACAATCTTGATTCCAGCTTGCACTTCATCCAGCCCAGCATTTCTCATGATGTACTCTGCACATAAGTTAAATAAGCAGGCATACTCCTTTCCTGATTTGGAACCAGTCTGTTGTTCCATGTCTGGTTCTACCTGTTGCTTCTTGACCTGCATACAGATTTCTCAGGAGGCAGGTCAGGTGGTCTGCTATTCCCGTCTCTTGAAGAATTTTCCACAGTTTGTTGTGATCCACACAGTCAAAGGCTTTGGCATAGTCAATAAAACAGAAATAGATGTTTTTCTGGAACTCTTTTTGCTTTTTTGATGATCCAATGGATGTTGGCAATTTGATCTCTGGTTCCTCTGCCTTTTCTAAATCTAGCTTGAACATCTGGAAGTTCATGGTTCATGTATTGTTGACGCATTTCTTGGAGTATTTTGAGCATTACTTAGCTAGTGTGTGAGATGAGTGCAATTGTGTGGTAGTTTGAATATGCTTTGGCATTGTCTTTCTTTGGGACTGAATTGAAAACTGACCTTTTCCAGTCAAGCTTGCTCTCAGATATTTTTTTTTGCTTCTCTGTTCACATGAGATAGAAACTTACCATATCATCCTTCCCCACTAAGCTGTGATTGGATATCTTGGTGCCTCTCTATTCAGAGCTCCCAGTACTGCCAAATGAGGGACATCACACAAGAGGTTTTCAAACCCAGTACCAAGGGTGTGCTGGGCCTAACAACACTCAGGAGAACTCCAGACTGACCATTATTTCTGCCACCAGACAGAGGACAGAAGTGACCTGATTAGGTTTATAAACGTGTCTTTGCTTTTAAAAAGCATTCCTTCAGAATCTCTTCTGGGAATAGTGGATAGAATCCCTGGAAAATCTTCTCAATTATGAAGAAACTCAAACTGTGAAGACTTATTAGGTGTGTTAATTGTTCTGACTTCATCAGAGGAAGATGTATCATAGGGAAAAAAATGATTTCCAGCTATTTTTCTTTTAAAGTTACAAACAAGTTCTTTACTATTTATTCTCTCCATTGGTTGATGTTTGCATGGTGTATAGCAAATACTCTTGTGTGTCACTCTGTCTTCAGCGCCTTTCCTTTCGACTGTTGAGTTGCATCAGATTCTAGTCTGGTTTTCACCTCAGGGCCCAGTGAGCTGTCTGAGCGTGGCCTCAGTCTCAGCATGTGTCTGCTCGTCCAGTTGTCTCGGTGTCCCCAGTGGTGTTCAGGGTCATGGGGCATTCATTACCTCTGCTGGCTCCCCGGGAGCCCAGAGCACACACCCTTCAGATCTCTGATTGCCCTTAGTCGTGGTCCTCCTTTTGGTCTCTATAGAGAGAGTTGAACTTGGCAAATGTGCATTTGGTTCATCAGTAGACACAACCTGATTGATGAGCTAGGCCTTTAGCACACTGGCTAACTGAGAAAGGGTAATTTTCATGTCTGGGTGAATTCAAGGGTAGCAGAGCTGCCTTAATTGAATCTCTTATCTGTCCCTACATTTTCTTGCAATTCTTTTTTTTTTTCATAAGTAGTTTAAACATAAGTATCTTTTGCAATGAGATTTGAGATGAAAATGTGAAATGAGGGACAGCATGTTTTATACATTTGGAATGGGTTCACTGCAAGTGGTACACTCCTCGAGGTCTCCAAATATGTTTGTTTTGTTGGACAGCTTTGCCCAGGGCCCACTGTTTGTGCCCTCATAGCCACTATTCCTGAAAGCCATTTAGAGTAAATCTGCAAACTGTAGTCATCAGATAATTAAAGCTTTCTGCAGAAAGGAGAAGCCAACATCCCAAGTTTAATAAGAAAGATTTCTTGACAGTTTGACTGCTAGTGTTGAGGCCCCTTTTATTACTGTCTTAAAAGTGAAAGTCGCTTAGTCGTGTCTGACTCTTTGCAACCCCATGGCCTATACAGTCCATGGAATTCTCCAGGGCAAAATACTGGAGTGGGTAGCCTTTCCCTTCTCCAGGGGATCTTCCCAACCCAGGTATAGAACCCAGGTCTCCTGCATTGTAAGCAGATTCTTTACCAGCTGAGCCACAAGGGAAGCCTTATTGTTTTAAAGACCATAGTTTTAAGAGTGAATATATACTTTTTAGGGAAATACACTAATAAACAGGATGGCCAAAGGTAAGTTTACTATAAATATCTCTGAATTTTTTTAAAGGAAACATATCTGCATGTTCATATAGACAATATATGTATATTCTATAAATTGCTGGATGGGAGGAAAAGGAATCACTGAACTCTGACATTTAATAATACGATTTTCTCTTTGTATGGTCCAGTTGGACCCCAGTACCATTAGGAATCATTTAATTTCCCACTTAAGGTTGCTGCCATTCCAAGGCATGGGTTCAGTTCTCGGGGACTTTTCCCTGGGCCTTTGGCTGTGTGCACATTAACAGAGCTCTGGAAATGCTACCTCCTGGAGCTTATTATTAATCTCTCTTTGTATAACTCACTTCCGGACAGCTCAGCTTTCCTGGTAAGGGACTTGTTTCTGATAAATTGCCTCTTGCCATTAAACTTCCTTGAAATCTCATATTTTATCCTCTTCTATTGATTTAGTCTCTTTCCTGCTCTCTTTGCTCATCCTTGCCCATCATCCTCCACCATTACTAGCTATGGTAGGGAGATGACTAACGCTTAAGAGTAGGTTGAACAATTCAGGTGCAGCATCATTTTGGGGTATATGAGGACCACTCTGTCCTCAAGGAAGAGGTGGGTCTTCAAATGAAGAACCGAAGCTTGTACATTTACCCCCGTAGACCCAGGGCCTTGGAATAGACAACAATAGTGGGTGTGATGCTAGCTGCTTAGGCCACATTTTCTTAGCTGGAGATTTGTATGCAGGAAGTTCATTAGGAAGAGCTCTCAGGAATAACACTTGTCAGGGATTGAAGGAGGCAAGATTGGGCAGAGGGAAATGTGAAAATAAGATACAGTTGCAACAGAAGAGTCTGCTGATTTTACAGAGCTGGGATGACCCTTCAGAGCTGTCCTGAATTGAGCAAGAAAGCGGGGAAGTGATAGTCATTATATATTGGTTGATTATTATTACCCAATGAGAAGGGTATTACTACTGTTATTCCTATTTAACAATTAAGAAATCATGGCTTAGTGAGACTAAGAAACTTGCCTACAGGCACATGGTTAGTATATAGGAAAAGAAGAGTTTAAACCCAGGGAATATCCTTTTCTGCTTGTCTTGCTTTTAGTTTCCTGGTGACAATCAGTCTTTTAATTGTTGGAATTTCTTAAACTTAAAACGGTGATGTTAACAGTACATCATTTCCCTTCTTGATAAAATACCAGTGTGCTTGGGATTAGATTTATTTGCTCAGTTCTCCCAGCAGCCCCTCACAGTAAGAAGCTAGCCAGTGTATGCTGCTATGGCAGTTCTGGGGAAAACTGTGAATGTGGATGTGTGTAGAATGTGTTTTCTGTGCAGGAGAGGAAAAGAATTATACCTTTGTGTTCCGTCAAATATAAATCCTGTCTACACACAATTATAGCAAGAAGTGCAGGTTTACCCCCAAGAAGGCGTGACTGTGGAAACTGAATGTCTACCTAATTCCCAGACCTGTCTTATGGCAATGAGAGTCTATGTAATTGAAGGTTTGCTAGTACTTGCAGTTTCTATAAGAACTGTCATTGCAACTCTCATTTATTACTGGTAAGAATGTAAAGTGGTTGCTGTAGCCACTTGGGAGACAGTTTGGCAGTTTCGTACAAAGCTAAATGTAGTCTTACTATATGACCCAGAAATCACCTGCTTAGATATTTGCCCAAATGAATTGAGCATTTCTGTCCACACAAAGACCTGTACATGAATATTTGTAGCACTGTATTCATAATCTCTAAGAGTTCTGTGCAACTAAGATGTCCCTCAGTAGATAAATAGATAAACAAACTGGTACATTCATACAATGGAATACTATTCAGGGATGAAAAGAAATGAGCCATTAAGACACAAGATGACATGGAGGAAACTGAAATGCATGTTGCCAAGTGAAAGAAGCCAGTCTGAAAAGGCTACATCCTGCATTATTCCAATTATATGACATTTTGGAAAGGCAAAACTATACAGATAGTGGAAATATTAGTGGTTAGTGAGGGATTAGTAGGGGAAATGCAGATTTTAGGGTGGGGTAAAGCTGTTCTGTATGATACTATAGTAGTGGATTCATGATATTATACATTTGTCAAAACCCATAAAATTTTGCAGCACAAATTCTTAATGTATAAAAATTAAGAAAGAATCATTTATAATAGGAGGTCAGGTGATCTCAGCATAGAATGCAGACTGGGACAAGAGAATCTGAATGTATTTCAAATATTTTATACAATCTCACCCAAGTGAGTAAAGGGAGATGAACAGACCTCAATCACGTTGGAAATGAGAGGAGTTTGTAAGATGAATGAAAAAAGAATTGTCTATGAGTGCTTACTCTAGTGGATGAAATTGTTTTTCATGGGGGTGCAGGTTAGCAATTCTATTACTACTCTGCATGTATACTGGAATTGGATAATTAAGGATCATCCATGCAGAAGAGTCCCAAATAATTTATGTAAGTACCTTGCCCTAAAAATGGGAGAGCGTAACACCCCACTCCTTATGTGTGGGCTGCACATAGTGACTTCCTCCAAAGAGGACAGTGTGGAAAGTGATGGGAGAAAAGGGTGACTTCAGTGGACAAAGCTGTCAGACACTGCTTCAGCCAGGTGATCAAGGTCAGTGTCAGTGGCCACGAATCATACTGACAAAATGTACCCTTAATATGATATGATGAGAGTGATCCTTCACCTCTATGATCTTTCTCCCCAAAAGTCTATCTGTGAGAAGCATATTAGACAAATGAAGTGACTTCCTACAGTATATCTGATCAGTACACCTCAAACCTGTCAAGATCATCAAAAACAAGGAAAGTCTGAGAAACTGTCTCAGCCAAGAGGGCCTAAAGAGACGTGCCGGCTAAAGTCATGTGGTATTCTGGATGGGCTTCTAGACCAGAAAAAGGACATTAAGTAAAAAGTAAGGGAATCTGAATTAACGATGAAAGTGAAAGTGTTAGTCCCTCAGTGATGTCTGACTCTCTGCCATCCTCTTGGACTGTGGTCCACCAGGCTCCTCTGTCCATGGAATTGTACAGGCAAGAATACGAGAGTGGGTTGCCATTCCCTACTCCAAGGGATCTTCACAACTCAGGGATCAAACCTGGGTCTCTTGCATTGCAGGCAGATTTTTTTTTTTTTTTTTTTTTTACCATCTGAGCAACTCTGGACGTTAGTTAATAATACATCAATCACTGGCTGGGGTGCAGGTTTTAGGGGAATTATGACTGACAGGAACAAAAAGTGTGTTTAACAAGTAATAGGCTAGGAATCCTGGGTAGATAAGAACAAATACCACTTTTAGGCTCATTTCCCTTCCCTCCACATCTCACATGGATTTTCAGGGAGAATTTTTAATGCCTTATCCTAATATTAAAAATATCTTATGAAAGACCAAGAACACATTAGTTATTGTAAGCTAATAACCTAAGCTTCAAGTTTAGGCTCTCTGGATGGAGTTCATCCCTCTTCTCATTCCACTATGATTCTGCCTTGACATTCTAAAACCTCAAACTTGATTCTTTAATTTAATTTGTATGGAAGAATCTTCTATATTGACATGTGGCTCTAAATCATTCCTTTTCACTATGAATATACTGTGATTTGCCCATTTTGCTGAGGGACATTTGAATTGTTCTGTTTTTGGCAATTGTAAATAATACAGTACTAAATATTCTTGTGTGTGTCTCTTGATTCACTTTTACAAGAGTTTTTCTAGGCTACGTCCTAGGAGAGGAATAACTGAGTCAGAGTATGGTGCATTTCTAAATTCTTCTATTGTTAAATTGCTTTCCACTTTATAGTCCCATCAACCGTATGAGAATCTTATTTCCTGATCTCCTCAGTAACACTTGTTATTATTGGATATTAACAATTTGCTTATCTGATGGGTATGACTGAATATAGTTCTTATATTCCTCACATGATGTCAAACTTAGGTGGCAGGTATTATTATCAACTCCATTTTATAGATGGAGAATGTAAGACTTAGAAAATAATTTGTCCAAGGCCTCACACTTAGTAGAGGACAAGAAGTCAGGAATGATCCTGGAGAAACTCAATTCCAAGCTATAACATTTTAGCTAACACTTGACTCAGGCCTGGATGTGTTATTAAAATGCATAAACTCCCATAGTCTGCCCTCTCTTCAGACTTCTTTCCATTTATTCTTTTTATCCTTTGCTGCCTTCGTCTTTTCTCTTCCTTCTCTCCCTTAGTCCCTTTCTCCCTCCCTTTCTTCTTCTCTCTATCCCTGTATTTTAAAAAGTGATTTTAGTTGGGTTATCCTACACAGTTATTCATAGATTTGAGAAAATAAAGTGAATAGGTATAATAAAATCTTGAGAGATTAACCAATTTTCTTACATTGTATGTGATGAAATGAAAAATTCAAACATTTCAATCAAGATTGAAATGGAAAGAAGCAAAGCTGAATCATTGGCATGTGTGCAATTTGAAAATGACTATTAGCAAAACCTCTCTGGAGCAGCTGCTTCTGATACACACCACTTGTCTCTTGTAATTAGAACAGAATTTAAGCTTCCTTAGGAACTGAAATTATGCCGCAAATTTATAATTAACAATAAAGTTTTGAATGGAGAGTTGTCCCTTCATTCCCCCCCACCTTACTCTCTCTCTTTAATTTCTTTGGCAAGTTCTTTTCTTAGCTAAAAAAAAAAAAAAAAAAAATTATCACCTAAACAGGTAATGTGAGGAATATGATTGCAAAACAAAAGACAAGCTCAGGATGTTGTAAACGTTGGAGTTGGAAGAGCAGTGAAGTAAATTGGATTCAGTCACCAAAGCACCAGGTTCAGCAAAATTCTGGACTTAGAGTTTGTTAGGAAGAAGATACAAGAAGCTGAATCAGTATTTTCACACAGAATGTTATAGTTCATCGTGTTGCTTCTTTATTACATAAAGAGGAAGTCTCTTCTCTGTGCCCACACAGCCTCTCTGCATCTTTAGGAGGTTTCTGCCTTCCATGAAGCTTTTTGGTTCATGTGGTTGCTACCATCATATTGCAGAAGATCCTTGACAGCAGAGCCCATGGCTAGTTCATCTGTGACACTCACAGATACTAGCGACTTGTCTGGCACAAATAGGTGGATGACATATGATCACTGAATTACGTTAAACTGAATTTAATAAAATAACAAACATCCTGCTTTCTAATTCTGATCATGTCTGTGAAGAACTGGTTCAGAGCCCATGAAGAACTGTTAAGATGACAGCAAATCTCTTCATCTCCATAGCCCCAAACTCTTTAAAACAGCTCTGTTAATAAAAAAATTAAAGTATCCTAGATAGGATATTAGGAGTGAGGTGTGTTATAGCTTAGCAGGTAACCAGTAAAGGCAGTTCTGTTTCTTGAGATGCACCTGAAAAAATAATCTATACCTTGGGTAGGTAGATTTAACCTTGTCTGAAACTTTTTCCCCTTAAATCAAGACTTGAGTTTGGGTAGGTGTGAAGGGTGAGTTGAAAAGAGTGTCTTAATGTTAATTTGAAAGGAAAACATATAGGGATTCACACACACATAGTTGAAAGAGTAGTAAGCAGTGGAGAGTTCCCAGACAAGGTATGAAAATACATTACAATCTATAGTTATTTTTTAAATAATTTACTTATTTGTATTCGGTTGCCCTGGATCTTTGTGGCTGTGTGCGGGCTTTCTCTAGTTGCGGTGAGTGGGACTACACTTTGCTGGGGTGCTCGGGCTTCTCACGGCGGTGGCTTGTCTTGTTGTGGAGCACAGGCTCTAGGCACATTCAGTAACTTCAGTGCAGGGGCCCAGTTGCTCCTGGACAAGTGGAAGTCTTCCTGTACCAGGGATAGAATCCATGTCCCCTGCATTGGCAGAGGAACTCTTAACCACTGTACCACCAGGAAAGTCCCACGATCTATAGTTATTAAAGCACGATGGCACTAGGGCAGGAACAAATCAACTTGTTTATCTGTTCACCCGTTGATGGAGATTTGGATTTCTCCCAATTTTTGCTATTATGAATGGAACTTCTAACAACATTCTTGTACAATTCTTTTAATTCACTCTGATAATCCCTTTTAATTAGAATGTACAGATTATCTATATTTAGTGTGATTATTGATATGGTTGGATTTAAAACTACTATTTTGTAATCTTTTTTTTAATCTCCTGTGTTCTTTGTTCCTCTTGTTGGGGGTTAAGTGAGTATTTTATATGGTTTCCCTTGTGGCTCAGTTGGTAAAGAGTCTGCCTGCAATGTGGGAGACCTGGGTTCGATCCCTGGGTCAGGAAGATCCCCTGGAGAAGGAAATGGCAACCCATTCCAGTACTCTTGCCTGGAGAATTCCGTGGACAGAGTATTTTCTAATATTTCATTTATTTCCACAATTGACTTATTAGCTATCCTTGATTTGTTTGTTTTTAGAGGTTATTTTCTAGTTTAGAATGCACACCTTTACTTGTCACCCTCCATTGACAGGTGGCAGAATTTGTTAGGGGCTTCCCAGGTGGCTCAGCGGTAAAGGATCCACCTGCAATGCAGGAATTGCAGGAGACACGGGTTTAATTCCTGGGTTGGGAAGATCCCCTGGAGGAGGGCATGGAAACCCACTCCAGTATTCTTGCCTGAAGAATCACATGGATAGAGGGGCCTGGTGGGCTGTTGTCCATGGGGTTGCCAAGAGTCAGCCACGACTGAAACGACTGAGCACGCATGCACACGGTTGGTTGCTCTTTCCCCAGTGACTTCAACAGAAAATGAGGTTCAGATGGGCTTTGTGCCTTTCCCACTCGACCGAGGGAAGCCCTCTCCTGCCTCTCCCCCTGCTTAGTCTTTCTCAGGAGCACCCTTTGGAGGTCTGCATGGAAGAATCGCAAGTGAATATGAACTCTGCCTGTGTCTGAAGCTCCCACGAAGTCTGTGATATCACACTAGTCCCTACTGGGCCTTTAAGCAAGTTGTTAAGAATTTTAGCTGAATTCTTCTTGCCCACTTGTATTGCGTTTAGCGTCTCTCTCTCCCATACTCAGCCACAAGTAAGCCAACGTTTTCTACCTCCTTGGAGGCTCCTGTCTTTCCTTGGCTTTCAAACTGCTTCACTGGCCTTTGATCTCAGCTCTCTGATGAGTTTTTAAAAAGTTGTAAACTAGCAATTCATCCTTTGGTGGTGGTGGTGGTTGTTGTTCTTGGGATGAGAATGATACCTTTCCAGCTACTTGCTAGGCAGAAACAAAATTCTCACAATAGAGGAATTTTAATACAGGAATCTATAATGGAAAAGCTGAGAAGCCGATTAATAGGGGTTGGTGAGCAAATCAAAGATTTGCAATGTCAGGAAGCCTAGTCTGGGACATGAAGGGAGGAGGTGCTGTTCCAGTAGCTAGGGTAACCAAGCAGAATCTGAAACCATTGGGGTGGGGGGAGCTTGTCTGGTGGGAGCTGGAGCCATAGGGATAACACAAACACTGCTTGAAATGGTTTTTATGACATTGGAGAAGAAAAAAAAAAAACTATCTTCTCTTCCTCTTCCATTCAGTTTTCTGACAATGCCACCCATTGGCCAAACCAGCTGTTTTCAACTGACATGACAGCATGGAGAATGTAACCTGCTGAGATCAAATTACCTCCCTTATTAGATAGAACATAGTAGCTGAAGGATGAAATATAGAATGATGGAATATTTCCTTCTCCATACTAAGCTTCCTATATCTTATAAATGTAGTTATATCACAGTTTTTGTCTAAATAAATGAGTGCTACAATATTATGAATATGTATGTACCTGTCTGTAGCTGAGCCATCAGGGAAGCCCAGTGGTTAAATACGTGTGTGCATGCTGAGTCACTTCAGTCGTGTTTGACTCTTTGCAACCCCATGGACTGTAGCCTGCCAGGCTCCTCTGTCCATGGGATTCTCCAGGCAAGGAAACTGGAGTGGGTTGCCATGCCCTCCTCCAGGGGATCTTCCCAACCCAAGGATTGAACCTATGTCTCTTATGTCTCCTGCATTGGCATGGTTAAATACACATAGCATAAAATTCACCATCTTGGCTACTTTAAAGTGTACACTTAAGTTCTGTTGTGTGCTCTGCTGTGCTTAGTCACTCTGTCATGTCTGACTCTGGCTCCTTTGTCCATGGGGATTCTCCAGGCAAGAATACTGGAGTGGGTTGCCAAGCCCTCCTCTAGGAGATCTTCCCAATGCAGGGATCAAACCCAGGTCTCCCGCATTTGCAGGCAGATTCTTTACCATCTGAGCCACCAGGGAAGCCCAAGAATACTGGAATGGGTAGCCTATCCCTTCTCCAGCAGATCTTCCCAACCCAGGAATCGAACCAGGGTCTCCTGCATTGCAGGCAGATTCTTTACTGGCTGAGCTACCAGGGAAGCCCTCAGTAGTGTAAAGTGTATCAAATTGTTGTGTAACCAATCTTCAGAACTTTTTCATACTCAGAAACTCCCCCTTTGCCCCTCCCCACAACCCCTGATATCCATCATTCTACTTTCTGTTTCTATGAATTTGACTACTCTAGATACCTCATGTAAATGGAATTATACAGTATTTGTTTCAGTATAATGTCCTCAAGGTTCACCCATGTTGTGTCAAAATTTCCTTCCTTTTAAAGACTGGGTAATGTTGGATTGTATGTATGTACCGTATTTGTTTGTCCATCCATTCATCATTGTTTATTTGGGTTGCTCCACTTTTGACTATAGTGAATAATGCCACTATGAGCATGCATGTACAACTGTCTCTTTGAGTTCTGCTTTCAGTTCTTTTGGATATAATACCCAGAAGTGAAATTGTGGGTTCATATGGTATTTCTATCTTTAGTTTTTTTTTGAGGAACCATACTGTTTTCTATAGTGGTTGCGCTACTTTACATTCTCATCAACAGTGCGCAGGGGCTCTAATTTCTCTACAACCTTGTCACCACTTGTTACTTTCTTTTTCTTTTGGCTGTGCCATGTGGTTTGAGGGATCTTTGTTTCTTAGTTCAGTTCAGTTCAGTCGCTCAGTTGTGTCTGACTCTTTGTGACCCCATGAATCGCAGCACGCCAGGCCTCCCTGTCCATCACCAACTCCCGGAGTTCACTCAAACTCACGTCCATCAAGTCGGTGATGCCATCCAGCCATCTCATCCTCTGTCGTCCCCTTCTCCTCCTGCCCCCCAGGGATCAAACCTTGGCCATGACAGTGAAAGCACACAGTCCTAATCTCTAGGGAATTCCCAGCACTTGTTACTTTCTGTTGTCTTTTTTATAACAGCCATCCTAATGGATGTGAAGTGATATCTTCATTCTGGTTTTGGTTTGCATTTCCCTAATGATTAGTTATGTTGAGCATCTTGTTATAAGCTTCTTGGGTATTTTTAAAACCTCTTTGGAGAAGTGTCTATTCAAGTCCTTTGCCCATTTTTAAATTAGGTTTTTTGTTTTTTGTTGTTGGATGGTAGGTATTCTTTACATATTCTCCATATTAATCCCTTATATCAGATATGTGATTTGCAGATATTTTATCCTCTTTAATAGGTTGCTTTTTCATTTCACTGATTGACATAAAGAAGTTTTCTGTTTTGATGTAGCCTAGTGATTTATTTTTACTTTTATTGTTTATGCTTTTGGTATGATTCCCCCAAAATCCTTACCAAGTCCAATGTTATGAAACTTTTCACTCTATATTTCCTTCTAAGAGTTTTGTAGATTTAAGTCTTACATTTAGGTCTTTGATCCATTTTGAGTATACTTTTGCATATGGTTTAAGAGTGCAAAACCATTCTTTGTGCATGTTGGTATCCAGTCTTCCAAATACCATTTGTTGAAAAGACTGTTCTTTCTCCATTGAATGGTCTTGGTACCCTTGTCAGAAGTTGCTTGCTCATATATGTGAGGGTTTGTTTCTTGGATCTCTATTCTGTTTCACTGATATGTATGTCTCTCTTTATGCCTGTACCACAGTGTTTGATTACTGTGGCTTTGTAATGAGTTTTGAAGTCTACAAGTGTGAGACTTTCAACTTTATTCTTCTTTTTCAAGATAGTTTTGGCTATTCAGGATCCCTTGAGATTTCATATAAATTTTAGGACAGATTTCTTTCTTTTTTTTTTTTAATTTCTAAAAAATCTCCTTTGGGATTTTGATTTAGATTACATTAAGTCTGTAGATTGTTTGTGTAGTACTGACATTTTAACAGTGTTATATTTTTACTAACTCACCCCATCCATGCCCTCAATTGTGATTGATCTTGCCCAGGCTAGAGAGATCTTCTGATCTCTTGTCTTTTTGCTCTTCTTCACACCTTGTCTGAATGGGCTGGTGAAGTACTCTGGGCATTGGGGTCCTATCTACTTAGAAAGACTTTCAATCAATCCTCTTGTTGTTAGCCCAACCTAAACTGTTGGACTCAGTGATATCTGGCTTATCCAGTTCTTGAAAATTCCCAAGGTTCAGTAATTAATCAAGTTTTTGACACATAATTAGCTTACTTATTGGAGTTTTCATTACAGATTCCAGTGTATTTTTTCTCTGGTCTATTAGGCTATTTTTCACTTATTGTTTTTCAGTATTCAGATTTTGTTGACATCTCTTATATGCTGTCTAGTCAGTCAGTAGAGTTGCTCAGTCATGTCCGACTCTTTGCGACCCCATGAATCGCAGCACACCAGGCCTCCCTGTCCATCACCAACTCCCGGAGTTCACTCAAACTCATGTCCATCGAGTCAGTGATGCCATCCAGCCATCTCATCCTTTGTCGTCCCCATCTCCTCCTGCCCCCAATCCCTCTCAGTATCAGGGTCTTTTCCAATGAGTCAACTCTTCGCATGAAATGGCCACAATATTGGAGTTTCAGCTTCAGCATCAGTCCTTCCAATGAACACCCAGGACTGATCTCCTTTAGGGTGGACTGGTTGGACCTCCTTGCAGTCCAAGGGACTCTCAAGAGTCTTCTCCAACACCACAGTTCAAAAGCATCAATTCTTTGGTGCTCAGCTTTCTTCACAGTTTAACTCTCACATCCATACATGACCAATGGAAAAATCATAGCCTTGACTAGATGGACCTTCGTTGGCAAAGTAATGTCTCTGCTTTTGAATATGCTATCTAGGTTGGTCATAACTTTCCTTCTAAGGAGTAAGCATCTTTTAATTTCATGGCTGCAATCACCATCTCCAGTGATTTTGGAGCCCAGAAAAATAAAGTCTGACACTGTTTCCACTGTTTCCCCATATATTTCCCATGAAGTGATGGGACCGGATGCCATGATCTTCGTTTTCTGAATGTTGAGCTTTAAGCCAACTTTTTCACTCTCCTCTTTCATTTTCATCAAGAGGCTTTTGAGTTCCTCTTCACTTTCTGCCATAAGGGTGGTGTCGTCTGCATATCTGAGGTTATTGATATTTCTCCTGGCAATCTTGATTCCAGCTTGTGCCTCCTCCAGCCCAACATTTCTCATGATGTACTCTGCATAGAAGTTAAATAAGCAGGGTGACAATATACAGCCTTGACGTACTCCTTTTCCTATTTGGAACCAATCTGTTGTTCCATGTCCAGTTCTAACTGTTGCTTCCTGACCTGCATACAAATTTCTCAAGAGGCAGGTCAGGTGGTCTGGTATTCCCATCTCTTACAGAATTTCCCACAGTTTATTGTGATCCATACAGTCAAAGGCTTTGGCATAGTCAATAAAGCAGAAATAGATGTTTTTTCTGGAACTCTCTTGCTTTTTTCAATGATCCAGTGGATGTTGGCAATTTGATCTCTGGTTTCTCTGCCTTTTATAAAACCAGCTTGAACATCTGGAAGTTCACGGTTCATGTATTGCTGAAGCCTGGCTTGGAGAACTTTGAGCATTACTTTACTAGCATGTGAGATGAGTGCAATTGTGCGGTAGTTTGAGCATTCTTTGGCATTGTCTTTCTTTGGGATACTCGTATGCTATAATTATCCTTTATTTTTTTCCCTGTGGATGTATAGTTTTAAATTCCCTTTCCTCTCATTTTAGTAGGATTTCAGAGGAAACAAGGAAAAAATAATTATATTCAACTCACCAAGTTTACTCACATATTTATGTA
This sequence comes from Bos indicus x Bos taurus, assembly GCF_003369695.1. Lineage (NCBI taxonomy): Eukaryota > Metazoa > Chordata > Mammalia > Artiodactyla > Bovidae > Bos > Bos indicus x Bos taurus. Next base: position 948,205 of record NC_040085.1, read on the forward strand.
TTATCACAATGTCACATTATTACATTTTAAATAATGAAAAGAACTTATAAGAAGAAATGATTTTATTGATAGTTATAGTTAGGCAAATTAATTTTATGCCTAATTCAACTTAAAAATAAAATGCTTTGCTCTTAATAGTAAGATGATGAGGAAAAATGGAAACAGTTGCTTACATTATTAGATATTTAATTTTCTCTTCATTTGACTAATTTATTTAAAGAAAATGAATGGATAAGAAAGCTATGGTACATATACACAATGGAGTATTACTCAGCCATTAAAAAGAATACATTTGAATCAGTCCTAATGAGGTGGATGAAACTGAAGCCTATTATACAGAGTGAAGTAAGCCAGAAAGAAAAACACCAATACAGTATACTAACTCATATATATGGAATTTAGAAAGATGGTAACAATAACCCTGTGTACGAGACAGCAAAAGAGACACTGATGTATAGAACAGTCTTGTGGACTCTGTGGGAGAGGGAGAGGGTGGGAAGATTTGGGAGAATGGCATTGAAACATGTATAATATCATGTATGAAATGAGTTGCCAGTCCAGGTTCGATGCACGATACTGGATGCTTGGGGCTGGTGCACTGGGACGACCCAGAGGGATGGTATGGGGAGGGAGGAGGGAGGAGAGTTCAGGGTGGGGAGCACATGTATACCTGTGGCGGATTCATTTTGATATTTGGCAAAACTAATACAATTATGTAAAGTTTAAAAATAAAATTAAAAAAAAAAATAAGGAGAAGATGGCAAGAGATTATAATAATAAAAAACTTAAAATACTCAGAAAATGCAGAGTACAAATTTGTAGATATTGCTCAATCCCAGATATGTAAGTCTAGAATGTCAAGATTAAAAGATGATTCTTTATTTTCTCTCCATACTCAAATAAAAATTGTTATTGTAAATATTATTTACTTTTTCTTCATTGTATTCACAGTGCTTTGATGTTTACGAATAGTCAGATTGAGTCTATAAAGGGGTAAGAAATAACATCAGGGTGGAAGCAGAGCCAAAGGAGAATAGACTAGAGCTACATACCTTTGCAGACACGTAACTCTGACAGGCAAGCAGCTTTGAAAGCAGTCCTTGATAGTTTTTTTCTGGCTGCTATAACTGGCTATGACTTTGGATTGCTTTCCTCTGTTATCGAAGTTCAGCCTATTTATGATTGTAAACATGTCAGTCAGACCATGCTGGGATGTACAATGAGGTATTTCCTCTCAGTCTTCTGTGTTCTCCAAATTTTGTGTAAAGACTGTCTTATAAATGCCAGTGAAAAGAAGTTCAAGAGAATTCCAACAGATGGCATCAATAGGATGTAGAGGGCAGAGGGCATACAGAAGAGGAAGAAGGATCCGAGGTACCAGGTGGGAAAGGGGTGTCATGCTCTGAACAGGCCAACAGAGCTCCTTCTAAGGGAGACCTCCTTGCCCCTAGCCCACAACAAGAGCACTGGTAGGTATGCTGTGATCCCACCCTGGGCATAGCTCATTAGAAGAGGAATTCACTTTGACCTAGAACTAAACTGTGGTGGTTTAATAGACATTAGCAAATTCTTTGAAACTTCTGTTTTTGAAAGATGGGGTCTGTGTCCCCTCTTTTTGAGTCTAAGCTGAACTTAGTGATCAGTTAACCTATAGAGTATGGTAGAAATGCAGTCCATGGGGTCGCAAAGAGTCAGACATGACTGAGTGAGTTCACTTTCTTTCTTTCTATAGTTTCTTTTGGAGAAGGAAATGGCAATCCACTCCAGTGTTCTTGCTTGGAGTATCCCACGGACGGAGGGGCCCGGTGGGCTGTGGTCTATGGGGTTGCAAAGAGTTGGACACGACTAAGCAGCTAACACACACACACACATGGTAGAAATGATATTATATGATTAGGAAGCTAGGTCAGAGAAGGTCATGTATCTTTCACCTGGTTCACTGGAATGGTCACACTAGGCTGTTGCATACCATGTAAAAATTTTATCATCCTGAGGCTGCCATTCTGCAATGAACCCCAAACAATCCATATAGAGAGACCACACAGAGAGCCCCTGAAACCTCAGGACAAAGAGAGGTGCCTGGCTAGCTACCAGCTGCTTCACGCCTGGTGGTCTTCTAGTTCCACCTTCATCTTATTACAACTGCATGGACACCCTGGCCCACAGCTCTCCAGCTGAGTGCTTCTTAAATTCTTGACCCCCAGAAACAGGAAAGAAAAGAAAATTATGGTTGGTGTTTTAAGCCACTAAAGTATATTGTTAACTGACACAGTTATAGACAGTTTACTTACAGTACCAAAATATTTTCCAAAAATTTATTGGTAGATAACAAACTACTCCAAAGCTTAGTGGTATAAAGCACTCTTTTATGTTAATATGCTGTGCTTGGCTTAGTCGCTCAGTTGTGTCCTGACTCTTTGAGACCCATGAGAATAGACAGATCCTCTGTCCATGGGGATTCTCCAGGCAGAATACTGGAGTGAGTTGCCATGCCCTCCTCCAGGGGATCTTCCCAACCCAGGAATTGAACTGGGGTCTTCTGCATTGCAGGTGGGTTCTTTACCAGCTGAGCTACCCAGGAAGCCCTAGATACTGTCAATCAAGAATTAGACAGATGCAGTAAGGATGGTTTGTCACTGCTCCATGATATCTGATGCATACGCTGGAAAGACTCGGAGGCTGGGGATGATTGAATGGCTGGGGTCTTGCATCGTGTGGAAGCAGCTCCCCCACACATGTGCGGTGATTGACTCTGGTTCTTGGCTGGGACCTCAGCTGGGGCACCTATCTGGCTCCTCTGCCTGGCCTGGGGCTTCCTTATAGCATGGTGGCTGGATTCCAAGAGCAGGCTAATAGTTTCTTAAGGCCTGGAAAACTGCACAGTGTCACTTCTGTTGTGTCACACATCCTAAATTCAAGGGGAAAAGACATACAGTCTCATCTTTGGATGGGAGGGGTGTTCAGGAATTTTGGATGCACTTAAATTACCATCTATCACACAACCCGTAGTCTAGGTATTGATCTGTAACATGGCCTGGTTCAAAGAGATGAACTGGATTAATTATTTTCTCTTTTTTGAAAATTTAAACTGAGTAATATAAGGGAATTATATAGTTAGAATTGGGAGGTAGAGATGAAAAGAATAACTTGACAAATAGACAAGGCCAAGGGTAAACCAAGGTTATGAAGAAGCAGAAACCATGAGACAGCAGAACGTCTGTTGAGTAGAGATACAATGAAGAGAGAAGGAGAAATGAAGTAAAATTCATGTGCCCTGGGGAAGGGCCATAATAAGACAGGGGTTGTCTAGAATGGCCTCCTGTCTGGCAATTCCTGTTCAGTTCCAATTCATGCGTTGCTTTTAACAATGGGATTATCTTTCTTACCCGGTTTTCTAGGTCACAGTTAATAACAGTGTGCTACATGGCAAGACGTGCTGAAATGAATGAGGTTGGGAAACAAGTTTCCTCTTTTCTCAGAGTTGTTACTGACATGATGATTGAGAAGCACCATTAGAGAGAAATTACTGTGTGAAGTGGTACTGCTGAGTGGTGAGAAAGAGCCACTCTGCTCATTATGTCCACCTAAAGTTGATCATTAGAGGCTAGGAAGAGGAGTAGGAAGTGGGCACAAGAAAATAATGTGTTATTTCTAAAGATGGATCGTTTTCAAATGCATTTTGAAATGGCAGTGAATAACCAGTAGAAATCTGGTTTTATGTAACCACAGGGATTATATTTGTAAATAAGAAATGAAAAAACTTCAAAATATATTTATTCAATAGGCTTTTCCTGAAATTCGAGAACATTTGCATTATCTGGTATGATGGTTTCATGACTATTTAATTCAGTGACATATGCTTTAAAATTATTTTATTCAAATATAGTTGATTTAAAATGTTACATTTCTGCTGTACAGTAAAGTGATTCAGTTATACACATTCTTTTCCATAGTGGTTTATGAGTATAGTTCCCTGTGCTGTATACAGTAGGGCCTTGTCTATCCATTCTACATAGAAGCGTTTGTACCTGCTAACTCCAAACTCCCAATCCATCCCTGCCTGCCTGCTTCCCTCTTGGCATCAACAAGTCTGTTCTCTATGTCTATGAGTCTATTCATAAATAAGGTCATTTGTGTCATATTTTAGATTCCACATACAAGTGACATCATATGATATTTGTTTTTCTCTTTCTGACTTGCTTTACTTAGTATGAGAATCTCTAGGTCCATCCATGTTGCTGCAAAGGCGTGATTTCACTTTTTTATGGCCGAGTAGTATTCCATTATATATATATATATATATATATATATATATATATATATATCTTCTTTATCCATTTATCTGTTGATGGACATTTAGGTTTCCATATCTTGATTATTGTGAATAGTGCTTCTGTGAACATAGGTGTGCATGTATCTTTTTGAACTACAAGTTTTGTCTGGATGTGTGGGTGATACACAATTTTCAAAGAAATATTTTGCTACCCAAGAAACTAGATGTTCCCAGGGTAGTCTTAAATGGGGTGTTTGGAATTCAGCTACTGGTATATATTGACCCTCTTATCTAAAGGGATAGTTAAGCACAATGATTATTTTAAATAATTAAAATAAGTATTAAATATTAGTGAGTCATGTGAAAGTATGTAAAAAGCCCAGGAGCTTTTCAAAGAATGATCTTTGCTAGCAGGTACAACCTTCCCCTGACCCGATTTCAGATTATTTCTTTACTCTCACAGCAAGAGCAGCTCAAAAAGTGCAACTTTATTGGCAGAATTCTGAGTCTGTGGTCAAAGAGATCTGTAAGAAAAAGGCATGTATTAGTATTTTTCCCTTAAATAATTAAGCAATCATTAAGGTACCACTTGGAGAAGGCAGTGGCACCCCACTCCAGCACTCTTGCCTGGAAAATTCCATGGACGGAGGAGCCTGGTAGGCTTCAGTCCATGGGATCGCTAAGAGTCGGACACGAGTGAGCGACTTCACTTTCACTTTTCACTTTCATGCATTGGAGAAGGAAATGGCAACCCACTCCAATGTTCTTGCCTGGAGAATCCCAGGGACCGGGGAGCCTGGTGGGCTGCCGTCTATGGGGTCACACAGAGTCGGACACGACTGAAGCGACTTAGCAGCAGTAGCAGCAGCAAGGTACCACTACTGAAACAGCATTGACACCAAGAATATCATCTTCTTATTAGAAAGAGTAAAGAATTCTGAGTTGTGAATAATGCTAATAGATGTTGTATGATATGAAGTCAGATAAGGGGAGGGTTGTACCTGCTAACAAGGGTCATTCTTTGAAAAACTCCTGCGCCTTTTACACATGTTCACCATGACACACTAACATTTAATACTTATTGTAGCTATTTAACCTAACCATTGTGCCAAAGATATAATTGATCTTTCTCCTGTAGGGGAACATAGAGTAACAGTGCTCTAATTTTGTATGTCTCTGTTCTATAATGACAGGCTGTCATTTTCTGTAATTTACCAGAGATGATGAACAATGTGGGTAGGCTGAATGTCGTTGCTTAGTAACCACCTTTTAAAAGTTTCTTAAGTGTAATTGCCTCTCTTCCAGGGAAACATTGATCCAGCTAATCTGCATTGAACCACTCTCTAAGCAACTCAACATATTAAACACCCTTGTTTTTTTAATTTCAAATTATTTGCCTTTTTAAATTCTGTTAAGGTAAGCCACTTTTGTTGTGACCACTATTTGCCTTTGAACAAAATGAGACTTCCAAATGATTGTACATTGTCATTTCCTTCATTGTTTTTCTGTATATCTTTTCATATTGCCTTTTTTAAACAGCTGAGGGTAGAAACTTGTGAAGAATCATGAAAATCTTCGGTTCCATTCCAAATAATTCTAAATGCTTTCACACACCACCAGTCTTTAACCATGTTTTAAAATGTGCACCATATGAATGTTCTCTTTGCTTCTGTCCCTCATTCCACCTCTTGTTATTAATCAAATGTCTATATTGCTATTTAAAAAAATGTGGCGTCTAAGCGGACACCTGGCATGTAACTTCAGTTTTTACAGTTGTGTCTGCATATGCACCCTGACTTGAAGGAGGAAAGCGCCAAAGCTAGAGTTCTGTTAAACACTTATTGCTAGTGTTTGAGGATAATATTTCTGTGAAGAAGGCTGAGGGCCGAAGAATTGATGCTTTTGAACTGTGGTGTTGGAGAAGACTCTTGAGAGTCCCTTGGACTGCAAGGAGATCCAACCAGTCCATTCTGAAGGACATCAGCCCTGGGATTTCTTTGGAAGGAATGATGCTGAAGCTGAAACTCCAGTATTTTGGCCACCTCATGTGAAGAGTTGACTCATTGGAAAAGACTCTGATGCTCGGAGGGATTGGGGGCAAGAGGAGAAGGAGGCGACAGAAGATGAGATGGCTGGATGGCATCACTGACTCGATGGACGTGAGTCTCAGTGAACTCCGGGAGTTGGTGATGGACAGGGAGCCCTGGCGTGCTGCGATTCATGGTGTCACAAAGAGTCGGACACGACTGAGCGACTGATCTGATCTGATCTGATTTCAAGTCCACCTTGTATAGCTGCCCACTTTTTATCATGTGGCAGGAAGAACTATTGATGTAGGAATAATTCACAGCTGAGGTCAAAGGCGACTTATTCTTTGATTCTGAGTTTGAGGTGATTGTGAGATAGAAGAGACCAGAAATGGATTTGAGGAGCTGAAACAATATGTTTATATTTCTGCCTGTTAATCCCCAAACTCAATAATTGACATCCAAGCTAGAGGTAAGGAGAGAGTTAGAGAGGGGACAATGGAAATTAGAATCAACGTAGTGACTTCACACCCAAGCGTATGTCTCCACCCTCTCAAATCTTCCTTACATTTCAAGATCACAGGGAGGAGAGTCTCAGGAAAGTTTGAAACAGCTGCAAGCCTGCCAGAGAAATACCTTGGTCCATGCTGTCTCAAAAAAATGGCAGAACACTCACATTTCCCATGGTTCCTGGGATCCAGTTATTCCTGGGTCCCCAGCATGAGGACACGGAAGTTAGTGCTGAGTGAGAGCTGATGAACCATCTGCCAGAAGGCCACTTTACAGGACTGAGAAATAGGAAGGAAGGAAGAAAGGGTTAGTCACTCAGTTGTGTCTGATTCTTTGCGACCCCTTGGACTGCAGCCTGCCAGGCTTCTCTGTCCATGGAATTCTCCAGGCAAAAATACTGGAGTGGGCTGCTTTTCCCTTCTCCAGGGAATCTTCCTGACCTAGATATTGAACTGGGGTCTCTTTCATTGCAGGCAGATTCTTGACTGCCTGAGCTAGCAGGGAAGCCCATAGGGTTGAGAAGGTCTTCACAGTAAGAATGCTGTTTGCAGTTTCAGCCAAGAACAAGGCAGATTGCAGAACTGAACCTGAGCTCTGTCTGAGGAAGCACTGAACACTTCAAGAGGACAGACAAGTTACATCCCCAGGAGACATCAGCAGAGATGCAAACTCAGAGAGGTGACATCCAGTCTACCGATGTTGCAATGCTTCTGCATGGACTCGGATAGTACCCCAGAGACAAGGATGGAGGAAGACTGAACATTCAGTTTGCCAAAGTTTAACTTGGTAAATGATTTGATTACAAGTTGGAATTGATTGAGTGAAAAATCACTGCTGGACCAAGAAAATCCAGGAACTTCTTGTTTTAAGTTCCCTCCCTTTGTACAGACAGGGGAAACAGATTTAATTGTTATACAAATAGAGCAAACATGTTTGTACCCTGTTAACCTGTATCTGTGTGCTCAGCCTGCTATTGTGTCAAGATGGCAGAGGCTGAGGGGATGACGGTGAAGTTTCTGTCCTAGATGGAATAGTTTGGTGCTATGATTAAGAGTAAACAATTTGAAACAGAAAACTAGTTTTCTGTTTAGGGGCAGATTATTTGATTCTACTCAGTTTGGCCTTTCTCATCAGCAGAAATATGAAGTGTTCAACTTCATAGGGCTGTTGGGAGGTTATGAGATGAAATATACCACACTTTTGGTGCACAGTGTCTAGAATAAAATCACAGTAACATATTCTCTTTTAAAATTTTTATTAAAGTTGATTTACAATGTTGTAGTAGTTTCAGGTGTACAGCAAAGTGAACCTGTTATACATATATCTGCTTTTTTAAAAAAGGATTCTTTTCCAAAATAGGACATTGCACAATATTGAGTAGAGCTCCCTGTGCTGTACAGCAGGTTCTTATTAGTTATCTATTTTATATATAGTAGTGTGTATATGTCAATCTCAGTCTTCCAGTTTATCACCCCCCCCACATCCCCTGGTAACCATACTTATACATCTGTGATTCTACTTCTGTTTTGTAAATAAGTTCATTTGTACCCCTCCATTTTTTTAGATTCCACATATAGGCAATATCATATTTGCCTTTCTTTGTCTGACTTACTTCACTCAAACAAGTATGACAATACCTAGGTCCATTCATGTTGCTACAAATGGTATTATTTTGTTCTTTACCACATCTTCTTTATCTGACAAGGGATTAATCTCTAAAATATACAAACGGCTCATGCAGTTAAATATAATAAAACAAATAAGCCACTCGAAAAATGGGTGGAAGACCTAAATAGATACCTCTCCAAAGAAGACATACAGATGACCAAACAGCACATGAGAAGATGCTCAGCATCACGAATTATTAGAGGAATGCAAATCAAAACTACAGTGAGGTGCTACCTCACACTGGTCAGAATGGCCATCATCAGAACACCTACAGACAATGAATGCTGGAGAGGGTGTGAAGAAAAGGGAATCCTTCTGTACTATTGGTGGGAATGTAAATTGGTCCAGCCACTCTGCAGAACAGTATGGAGGTTCCTTAAACAAGTAAAAATAGAATTAGCACATGACCCAGAGATTGCACTCCTGGGCATATACCCAGAGAAAACCACAATTTGAAAAGATACAGGCACTCCAGTGTTCATTGCAGCACTATTTACAATGGCCAGGACATGTAAGCAACGTCAGTGTCCATCAACAGAGAAACAGTATCATATTCTTGACCTCCAGTTTGCTCCTTCATCCTCATGCCACCCCCAAGCCCTCCCACCCCTCAGCATAAAAGAAGGTGCCACACAGGTAGAACTTCTTCCCTATTCACGTCTGTATCCACAGTGTCTGGCACAAAGTAGATGCCCAATAAATAACTGTTGAATGAATAATTTAGAAAGGAGTCTGGAGAGATAGCTGAATGTATTAAAGTGGGTTCTCCCTATTGAAAGTGAAAGTCGCTCAGTCGTGTCTGACTCTTTGTGACCCCATGGACTATACAGTCCAGGGAATTCTCTAGGCCAGAATACTGGAGTGGGTAGCCTTTCCCTTCTTCAGGGGATCTTCCCAACCAAGGGATCAAACCCAGGTCTCCTGCATTGCAGGTGAATTCTTTACCAACTGAGCCACAAGAGAAGCCCAAGAATACTGGAGTGGTAGCCTATGCCTTCTCTAGTGGATCTTCCCAACCCAGGGATCAAACCAGGGTATCCTGCATTGCAGGCAGATTCGTTACCAACTGAGCTATCAGGGAAGCCCTTGGATAAGTCCCAAATGACTTCAGTGAGGTAAATGAAAGAGCAGATGGTTGTGAATGAGTCTCAGGAGAGCAGGTTGTAATCAAAGGGAAGGACACAGAAAATAAGCATGGTCATATGCTCACATATGTATTCAATAGAAAGGGAACATTTATCCATGGTGTGCATGGACAAAAAATTCCTGAGCAATTAAATGATACCTTTATAGACCACTGTTGTATTTTTCATCACTTCCCAGTGGCTCAGTGGTAAAGAATCCTCCTGCTGATGCAGGACAGGTGGGTTCTATCCCTGGCTTGGGAAGATCTCCTGGAGAAGGGAATGGCACCCCACTCCAATATCCTTGCCTGGAGAATTCCATGGACAGAGGAGCCTGGAGGTCCCACAGTCCATGGGGTCGCAAAGAGTTGGACACGACTGAGCGCACACGCATGGTTGTATTTTCCAACAAGTTTTCCTCTTTATGGGGACGTGCATCTGTGTCTGTTTCTACTGTGTGTTTCTGAGTGTCTGTAAAAGACTTAGACTAGATTTTTCAGTCTGACTTGCTTGTTTTAGATCTCTATATCTATTTAATTTATCCATCTGTCCTAGGAAAAATGGGTTTTTCTACATGAAAAATGTAAACAATAGAATTTAACCATATCACAAGATCAGTACTAACACTTTAAGAATCTGTTTTTAAAAAAACTTCTATTGCTTTAAGAGGAGAAGGCAATGGCACCCCACTCCAGTACTCTTGCCTGGAAAATCCCATGGGCGGAGGAGCCTGGTAGGCTGCAGTCCAGGGGATCGCTAAGAGTCAGACACGACTGAGCGACTTCACTTTCACTTTTCACTTTCATGCATTGGAGAAGGAACTGGCAACCCACTCCAGTGTTCTTGCCTGGAGAATCCCAGGGACGGGGGAGCCTGGTGGGCTGCCGTCTGTGGGGTCGCACAGAGTCGGACACAACTGAAATGACTTAGCAGCAACAGCAGCATGGCTTTAAGAAGCTTTAAGAGCTTGTAAAGATGAAGAAGATTTGAAAAGATTTTCATTTGACACTTCAAGACCACTGTAAATTTTTAGAATATAATTAGCCCTTAGACCTGGTTCATTTATAAAATGGGTAACAGGATTGACCTTGGAATAAGAGCAAAATTGTAAAGGCTAATGGGATTAGGACATAGTGTACCTTCTTTCTTTCTTCTCCTTTTGTAAAAATATAAAACCCTTAGAAACTAGAGTTTTTATTATTTTATCATAATTGCCAGAAATTATGGGTAATAGTTTTCAAAAGGAATAAAATTTTATGTTTCTAATATTTAAAGAGGTTTAATACCCTTGACGTAGTGATGCTGTTTAACACTGTTTTTCTTGAAAATCCTCCTCATTTGATTTCCATATTCTTTGCCACATAAGGAATGCCCTATGTACAAGTGGTCTGCCCTAATATTATGACAATTCCATCAAGCTATACATAAGTGCTCTTTTATTTGTGAGAAAAGATTCTTTTTTTCTTTGAAAATAACTATTTGAATATGTCATCATTGAATAAGGTAGAACAAACGTTTCATGCTTCTGTAAAGATCTTTTTCTGAGATCAATAGCAGGAAAGAGTTATTTAGGGGAAGCTAATAGAATCCAACTGAGTGGGAAGGATTTGGTCCAGTGATTCTCGAACTTTAGTGTTATGAGAAACACCTGAAGAATTTGTTAAACTGCAAATCTCTAAGCCCTGTACCCAGAGATCTTCATTTACTGGATAGTGTAGTTGACTGAATAGTGGTCTCCAAAATGATATTTCACATTCTGTCCCACAGAATCTGTGAATATGACCTTATTTAGTCATCCTGGATTATGAGGGTGGGCCCTAAATCTGTAGAGATAAGGGTCTTTGTAAGAGATACACAGAAGAGGAAAAGGCACAGAGGGGAGACAGCCATTTTGAAGGCAGAGGTTAGAGTTTTGTGGCCACAAGCCAGGGAACACCTGGAGCCACTAGAAGCTGGAAGAGGCAAAGTGATTCTTCCCTAGAACTTGGAAGGACTCACAGGCTTGCTGACAACTCTGTTTCCAACTTCTGACCCTTAGAACTGTAAGAGAATAAATTTTTGTTGCTTTACTGTAAACTGCTTCAGCAGCCCTAGGCTACTAAAACAGGTGTAGATCAAGAACATGCATTTCCTACAAGCAGATGCTCAGGTAAGTGGACTGTGATTTGAATAGAACTGATTTAGTAGATGCGGCAAATTTAAATGAAAAAATCCAATTCAGGGATATTCCATGAAAAGATGAATGCAATAAATTTAGATCATCAAACTATTTAGGATAGCTGAAGATGAGCAAGAATGGAACCAAGAAGTTAGCTTGAATTGCTTTTTCTCCTTTTTGACTGTTTCTGCTGCCTTGAGTGTTCTATGCTCACAGGAGTCTGTTAACCTCAGGGTATCCTCAGGCCTTGGTTGAACTTCATTTCCTGGACGGGAGCTTCCAGATTAGGTTAGCCTTTGTTGTAATACTATTGCAGTTCTCTGTATGTCTTTGTGGCATTTGTCACCATAGTAATGTCTGTCTTTCTGGAACGTTGTATATTTTTAAAGGACAGAGGCCACAAAATTCTTACGCATGGCTGTACCCCCAGTTCTAACACAGAGTCTGACACACAGAAGGTATTCAAAAAACTTACCAGTGAATGGAAGTTGAGCCCTGTCCTAACTAAGGTGGAATTAGAACTTCAGAGATCACTACTGTGAGTAGAACATTTGCTGTTTCCCTATTGACTGCAGATTTTTATTAAGCAGATTTAATAGATAAAATCATATGTTAGGAGGAGGCCAAAATGATTATTAAGTACTTCTTTCTGTTGCAGAATTATTTACTGAGTTATATGCTCTGAATCAAAAGATGGGTTTTATAAATATATTTAAGCTCTGTCCACTCTGATGATTGATGTGATCATGCTTTTCACCTTTGAGGCAAGTTGATTTTCTGTTGCTTTGTGATATACATATGCAAAAAAAGAAGACACTTTCTGGAATGTATTCGTTTTAACAAACACAAAAGACATGTTTTTATTAGGCTTTTAAAGATAGGCTTTGAAACTGCAGCTTCTTATTTTTTTAATCGATAATATGAAATCAACTTTTGGAGTGGACCATTACTTTTCATTTCTGAGATCAAAATGACTGATTTGTTACCATGGCTACCTAACACTAGTCAGAATTTAATTGTTAAATCCCAGGCTGTCACACAGATTAGTATTCAGTTTTGGTTGAGTCACTAGTTTCAATTCTAGCTATGCAAAGTGACCCAGGAAATTTCAGCAGAAATTGTTTTCTCACAGGAGTTCATTCTTCTTCTGTGCAATATCTTTTTTCTTAATCTTTCAAAGTTGACTTTTTTCAGCTTTATTGAGGTGTAACTGATGACTAAAATTGGAATATATTTAAAGCATACAATGTGACCGTTTGATATAAAGGATGCTTCAGTGAGATATCTTAAATGGTTTTTACCAACTAGATAATATTTTATATATTAGCTGCTAACTATTCTGCTAGTAAGTATAGTTTTGAATTACTATAAAAACTTTGAGCCCAAGTTTTAAATTTGTATCTGTCTGAATCAAAAAGCCCATACTATTCGCATAAGACTATATTTAAAAATAAAATAACTGGTGTAGGCACTTCCACTTCAGGCTAGGTTGTAAAAGTGTGATGTTGTGGTTTATAAGAAATATAAATTTGGCCTTAGCCCATGATTTCTGGCTCATGGGTCCCCAAAATGCTCAGAATTTTCTGAAAAATAAGAGCAATAGGAGCATCTTTTGTCATAACATTTGGTCTCTTGTCCTCGCTTTCTGAAATCACTCAGAGCCATAAAGGTGAGATGGGGTCTTGCTAGTCACGATAAGCCCCTTTCCACAAAAACTGTGTTTACGTTAATGAGGTGACTTTTGGACCCACACCTAAGGATGGGAGCTCACGGGCAGGGGAATCAGTCATGGGATTAGAGGGTTGGAACTTTCAGTTGTCCCCCTGCCCTATCTCCTGGGAGGGGATAGAGGCTGGCAATTGAGTTCAATCACCAGTGACCAATGATTTAATCAATCATGCCTATCTAGTGAGTCCTCCATAAAGCCCCTGAAGGATGGGTTTGGAGAACTTCTAGGAGAAGGCAATGGCACCCCACTCCAGTACTCTTACCTGGAAAATCCCATGGGCGGAGGAGCCTGGTGGGCTGCAGTCCAGGGGGTTGCAGGGAGTTGGACACGACTGAGCGACTTCACTTTCACTTTTCACTTTCATGCATTGGAGAAGGAAATGGCAACCCACTCCAGTGTTCTTGCTTGGAGAATCCCAGGGACGGGGGAGCCTGGTGGGCTGCCGTCTGTGGGGTTGCACAGAGTCGGACATGACTGAAGTGACTTAGCAGTTTAGCAGCAGGGTGTCAAACATGGAGATGAGGGGAGATTGGTGAAGAATGTTGCCAGGGTGTGATGGTAAGTGTTTACCAACCAGGTCTCTGAAGAAAGAACAAACTCCAACAGCATTATACTATTACCAATTTCTGTGATGTAGATACTCCCAACATGGCTGATTTCAAGCTACCAATGTAATATTAATGAACTTGAAGTTGGGTAGAGATGCATGGTGGAACAACATGAAGTAGCATTTCCACAACAGAGACAAAACAGACATAAACTTTTAAAAAATCTTTATTGATGTATAGTTGATTTACAGTGTTGTGTTAATATCTACTATACAGCAAAGTGATTTAATTGTACATGTATACATTCTTTTTCATATTATTTTCCACTATGGTTTACCACAGAATAGTGAATATAATCCTGTGCTATACAGAATAACCTTATTTATCCATAAATAGTTAGGGAAACAGTGGAAACAGTGTCAGACTATTTTTTTGGGCTCCAAAATCACTGCAGATGGTGACTGCAGCCATGAAATTAAAAGACGCTTACTCCTTGGAAGAAAAGTTATGTCCAACCTAGATAGCATATTCCAAAGCAGAGACATTACTTTGCCAATAAAGGTTCGTCTAGTCAAGGCTATGGTTTTTCCTGTGGTCATGTACGGTCAAGTCTGGGTGGAGTTTGTGATGGACAGGGAGGCCTGGCGTGCTGCGATTCATGGGGTCGCAAAGAGTCGTACACGACTGAGCGACTAAACTGACTGAACTGATGTATCCATTCTAATGTATTTTTTATCTGCTGACCTCAAACTCCCAATCCATCCCTCCCCTGCCCACCATCTCCCTTGACGATCACAAGTCTGTTATCTATGTCTGTGAATCTGTTTCTGTTTTGTGGGAAAGTTCTATAAAAGTCATATTTTAGATTCCACATATAACTAATATCAGAGTACATCATGAGAAACGCTGGACTGGAAGAAACACAAACTGAAATCAAGATTGCCGGGAGAATATCAATAACCTCAGATACGCAGATGACACCACCCTTAGGGCAGAAAGTGAAGAGGAACTAAAAAGCCTCTTGATGAAAGTGAAAGTGGAGAGTGAAAAAGTTGGCTTAAAGCTCAACATTCAGAAAACTAAGATCATGGCATCTGGTCCCACCACTTCCTGGGAAATAGATGGGGAAACAGTGGAAACAGTGTCAGACTTTATTTTTCTGGGCTCCAAAATCACTACAGATGGTGATTGCAGCCATGAAATTAAAAGACACTTATTCCTTGGAAGAAAAGGTGTGACCAACCTATATAGCATATTCAAAAGCAGAGACATTACTTTGCCAACAAAGGTTTGTCTAGTCAAGGCTATGATTTTTCCAGTGGTCATGTATGGATGTGAGAGTTGGACTGTGAAGAAGGCTGAGCACCGAAGAATTGATGCTTTTGAACTGTGGTGTTGGAGAAGACTCTTGAGAGTCCCTTGGACTGCAAGGAGATCCAACCAGTCCATTCTGAAGGAGATCAGCCCTGGGATTTCTTTGGAAGGACTGATGCTAAGCTGAAACTCCAGTACTTTAGCCACCTCATGCGAAGAGCTGACTCATTGGAAAAGACTCTGATGCTGGGAGGGATTGGGGGCAGGAGGAGAAGGGGAGGACAGAGGATGAGATGGCTGGATGGCATCACTGACTCGATGAACGTGAGTCTCCGTGAACTCCGGGAGTTGGTGATGGACAGGGAGGCCTGGCGTGCTGGGATTAATGGGGTCACAAAGAGTCAGACACGACTGAGCGACTGATCTGATCTGATAACTAATATCTTATGGCATTTGATTTTCTGACTGACTTCACTCAGTACGACAATCTCTAGGTTCATCCATGTTGCTATAAATGGCATTATTTCATTCTTTCTTATGGCTGAGTAATATTCTGTTGTACATACATATCTACCACATCTTTGTCTGTTGATGGACACTTAAGTTGGTTCTGTGTCTTGGCTATTATAAACAGTGTGGCAGTGAGAACCGGGATGCATGTATCTCTTTGATTTATAGTTTTGTCTAGACATATGCCCAGGAGTGTGACTGCAGAATCGTATGGAAACTGTATGTTTAATTTTTTGAGAAACCTCCATACTGCTTTCTATAGTGGTTGCACCAATTTACATTCCTACCAACAGTGTAGGAGGGTTCGCTTTTCTTCACACCCTCTCTAGCATTTTTTATTTGTAAGTTTTGATGATGGCCATTCTGACCAGTGTGAGGTGGTACCTCATTATAGTTTTGATTTGCATTTCTCTAATAATTAGCAATGCTGAACATCTTTTCTTGCATTTGTTGGCTTTCTGTATGTTTTCTTTGAGGAAAGATCTATTTAGGTCTTCTGCCCAGTTTTTGATTAGGTTGGCTGTTTTTGTTACTGAGTTGTATGAACTGTTTGTATAGTTTGGCAATTAAGCCCTTTTCAGTTGCATCATTCAAATATTTTTTCCCTTTGCATAGGTTGTCTTTTTTTTTTTTTAATGGCTTGCTTTACTGTACAAGAGCTTGTAAGTTTAATTAGACCCCGTTTCTATATTTTTCCTCCCATGTTTACTGCCTTGAGAGAGACTGACCTAAGAAAACATAGGTACAATTTATGTTAAAGAATATTTTGCCTGCGTTCTCTTCTAGGAGTTTTATGATGTCATGTCTATATTTAACTCTTTAAGCCATTTTGAACAACAGATATCTTAAGGGCATAGAGAACAAAAAGCTGTAAAACTGGAAAGTTATGATTTTTGAGTATTGATTGCCTTTGCTTTTAATACTGGAAATGTAGAGGTAAATGTCTTTTTATTTGCAAATAATCTGATTATTTATGTAGAACATTTTTGAGGTTCTGGGACCATTTTCCCTTACTTGTGGCTTTTCTAACTTGTCCTTTACCTTCAGCTGCTCTGGTTCGGAAGGGTTTTTATGCCATATCATGGCTTCACATTTCAACTATTTGGTTCTGACTCACTTGGTGACATTAGTGTCTGAGATATTTTAGAAGACTCATATTCTGATAGTGAAATAGCTCATTTACCAAACAAGATTTTGTGCCCAGATATCTTTCTGAGCTGAGTGTCACTTTTTCCTATTGTTTTCCAGAACCCCTAATTACATTTCCTCTGTTGATTTATTCTGCCGATTCAATTTGCTTACTAGAGAAACTTTAAAATATATTAATTTTCAATACATGGCTTTCAATTTTCAATACATGGCTAATATAAATTTGGACATACTCAACTTTCTGCCCATTACATAGAGAAAGAAGTTTACAATTAGTCCTAAATAATATAAGTTTGAATTCACAATAATTTGAATTATTCTAAAACAATTTTAATGTAATATTCTAAACATCCTATTTACAGTTTCTCATTTTGCCAAAGAGATGAGAAGCAATATAAAAAACACATTCTGGTTAATAATTTGTGGTTATGTTTATCATATAATAAGAGAAAATAAAGGACAAGAGGACTTTCTAGAAAAATTGATTCTGATATTCTCTGCTTTGTTTAGAAATAATACAAAACTGAGTTTTGTAATGACATCTCTGGTTTTCCAAACTACTTCTTGTTGAGTGCCATTCACTTATTTATTTACCAAACAGAACCTACTGTGTAGCTGCTCTGAGCTCCTTCAGTGAAAGCTGACACAGGTGAGGGTTGGATTCCAGGCTGGATAGTTAGAATCAAGTTTCCCAAAAAGATGGAAATTGACAGCCAAGACAGATCCGTTACATCGACCTTGCTTGGCTGGAAAACTGGGACCTTGAAATAAGGCTGAGGGCCATGTGGGTGCATGTCCCTGGGGAATTTGGCTCTGTGGTCTCCCCTGTAGTCTCAGTCCACACTGTTGGAGTCCCACCGAGCCTAGTGGCATGCACTAGAGTTCAAAGTTATATTATTTACAGCTAATTATAAACTATTAAAAAAAAAAAAAACTATTTCCTCAAGAACCCAACCACCTCCTCTACAGGCTGCCAGGGATTCAATCCTGGCATAACCAGCTGTTAAGGGGGGTAAGAAATCACACTCTGAAGGACCAGCGAGAATTAACTAGCATGTACCAGCAGGGCCTGGAAAGTTCCCCTAGGAGTGATGTGGTGGGAATCAATTCATAAAACACTTGAATATGAAACTCATCAGGGACTGATTTTTTTTTCTCTGCCATTTGTGACAGTATTTAAAAACAAAACCAGGAGTGTTCATATTAGAACACATTTGTTCTCTGAAGGGAGTAGTTTGTCTGCTGTATGTGAAGTGGGTCAGAGAGGGGCGAAGACTGGAGGGAGGGAATCTCTGTGTTAAACAGTCAGACCAGGAAATACTTGTTCCTGGAATAGAACTACTGAAGCAGTTTGCTTAGCAAGACTCACTTAAAAACCTTCTCTTCACCGAGCCCATCAATAAAAAGCTGTTGTGCTGTGAGTTGAGAGTCATGCTGCTGAGGGCTGAGAAGGGAACTGGAGGTGAAGACACAGAGCCCAGGGCTGGGTGGTGCCAGCATCAAAAGGAAGGCAGACTGGAAACCAGCACCCTTCTGCTCCTGGGACCTGCTCACCAGACTGGTTTGCCAACACTACTGCACGGCCACAGCTGTCAACAGCATTCCCCTGACAAGCCTTCTCTGGTTCATGGCATGAATTGCAAGGTACAGGTTTTGCTTGAGAGATTTCTCTCAGAATTCTGAGTTTTCCTTCTTTATTTATCTGAGACAATATTTTATTAAGACAAACCTAAAAAGGAGCAGCCAAGCAAGCATTTGTTTTCTTACAAGTTTTAATTAGAAAGAAATGCCAAACACGTTTGGGTATGTTCCTCCTTAATCCTTCACACCTCTTAACAATTTTGTTCTTGGACTACTTTAATAATGTTTCATTTTAACTCACCATGAATTCTATAAAAAACCAGATTTGTGTAGTTTCAGCAGTGGTTACTTGTTGTCTCAGCCAAAGGAAATATTTTTTACTGGCTTAGGCTGAAGAAATGAATTAAATTTTAATCTTTAGCAAGTTTAGCAAATTAGAAAAGTCTGTGCAGTTCACATGACACTCTTTTATCTTAGTTTTTCTGTGTTGCTTCGTTCAATCAAGAAAAGAAAGAAGAAAAAAACAGCTTGTGAAGATCACCATACTAAGAGTATGGCTAGTTTCCTTAAGTAAAGAAGGTAATTTCCCCTTTGTCTGTAAATAAAATTGTCATGGCTTTCTCCCCATTCCCCGTTAGCAGTGTACAATAGCACTTTCCTCAGTGCTGGTTAGAAAAGAAATAAGGAAAAAAAAAAAGAAAAGAAATAAGGGATCCCTGGGTAAGAAACAAGTGGAGCACAGACAAGAAGACCACAGGTTCTGTAGATTTCCACTTACACACCTACAAAACAGTCCAATAGAAATACTAAAAACTGATCATGGAAGATATGAAAGGGTGGCCCAGTTTGCCAGGAAGTCAGTCTGTTGTTGGGCAGATGAGACTGAAATGAAGGCTGGACTAAGGTGAATCAAGGCTGTCCAACTTGGAGCCCGGGGAGTCGAGGCACACAGTTCTCAGCAGAACTTCCTCTCCTCTTATTTAGGAGGATGCCTGGCATCGTGGTCTGGCAGCGGGTGACAAGTGGGGCCTGTGCCCCTGGGACACGCCACACTGAGTGGGGCCAGGAGCGATTTTGTTCCCGGTGTGTACTGAACACAGACATCTGTCCCCAACAAAGGCCTCATCTGGCTCCTCGTGAGGAGAAACATGCCAAACAAGGACTCAGGGTATTGCTGCAGCTAATTCCTGGCTGCTCAGTAAACTCAGAGCTTAGCGCCAGCCTAAGCACTGTTCTTCGTGCTGTGACTGCCTTTGGCTTAGACTCTGGCTTAGTGACCCAGGCAGTTCAGTATTTACACTCTGAATGGAAAATTATATTAAATCCCAACCTTACGCTTCACTTTTTATCTGGGCCTGAGAGATCTGGACGAAGATCCAAGTAATCTTTGACAGACTCCTTCTCGCCTCCACAACCGAACAAGTACAGATACCTCTTTAAGGATGAGCAAACAGGAAAGATCCATCTGACATGTAAAAAGATATTGCTGTTTTAAAAGAGGGAGCTATGCTGTAGAGCCAAAGCAAGTGCCTTCTTATGAACTGCAGTTACTGTTCAGAATATAGGGGGGAAGTTCAAGTTTTAAATTTATGATCTTCACATAATAGAGAAGAGGTTACTGAGTCTACAAAAGTAAAGAAAGTGGTCACAAAGAACAATCTGAGGTTGGAAAAAAGAGAACAGAAGAAAAACGACTGATTGTCGTGGTTAAAGCCTAAATGAAGATCAGGTTTGGGGTTGCAGAAAATTCAATTAGTGAAGTAAATGATAACCCCTGGAATTCATCCAGGATTCAGAGGAATAAAGAGATGAAATAATGTGAAAAAATTTTAAAGATAAGTAATGAAAGACTGAACAAGAATCTCAGAAAAAGAGAACAGTACAGTAGGTGTAGGAAGAGAAATAACCAGGAAATAGATTAAAAAACTTCCTGGAGCTGAACAAATATTAAACATTAATTGTTTTCAGATTAAGAGGTCAACAAGTTCTGGTAAAATTAAATAAGATCAACCCCTAGACAGAGCCTGGAAAATATTTTGACTTTCAAAGATTAGAGAAAAATCTATGCTGCTGCTGCTGCTAAGTCGCTTCAGTCGTGTCCGACTCTGTGCGACCCCATAGACGGCAGCCCACCAAGCTCCCCCGTCCCTGGGATTCTCCAGGCAAGAACGCTGGAGTGGGTTGTCATTTCCTTCTCCAGTGCATGAAAGTGAAAAGTGAAAGGGAAGTCGCTCAGTCATGTCCGACTCTTCGAGACCCCATGGACTGCAGCCCACCAGGCTCCTCCATCCATGGGATTTTCCAGGCAAGAGTACTGGAGTGGGGTGTCATTGCCTTCTCTGAGAGAAAAATCTGCACCTATTCATAAAAAGTTATCTACTAGGAAGGAAATGGAGAAGGCAATGGCACCCCACTCCAGTACTCTTGCCTGGAAAATCCCATGGGTGGAGGAGCCTAGTAGGCTGCAGTCCATGGGGTCGCTACGAGTCAGACACGACTGAGCGACTTCACTTTCACTTTTCACTTTCATGCATTGGAGAAGGAACTGGCAACCCACTCCAGTGTTCTTGCCTGGAGAATCCCAGGGACGGAGGAGCCTGGTGGGCTACCGTTATGGGGTCGCACAGAGTCTGACACGACTGAAGTGACTTAGCAGCAGCAGGAAGGAAAAGCCCCAGGGTTTCTCTACTACCAAATGTCTGAAGAGAAAGGAGTAACTGTTACAGACTTCTGAGGGAGAAAGATGTGACACAAAGATTTTACTACATAGACATTGAGAGAGGAATTTAAAAATAAAATGCTACATTTTAAGAAAATGGAAGGTCACATGTGCATAAATATTGTTATCAAGTTCTATTAAACATCTAGAGGACAGTTACTTTTCTTCTCTTTTTCTTATGGTAGAGCATAGAAAAGATGGAAATCTTTTCCATTTATTTAAACATGTTTAGCATAAGCCTAATGTCAAAATCTGGTGGATATAGCAGAAAAAAATGACAGGATAGCTTCATATAAATATAGATTTTAAAATGTGGGGGAGGAAATAAGTAAATTGATTCAGTAGCATAATGTGAAAATAATATGCCAAGTTTAGGTGGGTTTATTTCAGAATTGAAAGGACTGTTTAATATTAGGAAATCTATTCATGCAGTGTGTCATCAGAGGCCAAAGGGGGGGAAAAAAAAAAGGTTTCAGATAGAGAAAACAAGGCATTTAATACAATTCAACTCCAACTTCTGGCTTTAAAATGTTTATAATGAATAATAAATAGAAGCTTTTTTTTTTTTTAATCCAAATCTACTATCATGCCTGATACTGAAGCAGTGAAGGGATTGCTATTAATAAGAACAAGACAAGAATTCCTGATACTACCATTGTTTTTTTCTGGGAAGTTCTTATTACAATTATGTGAGAAAAAGAGTTAAGAAATATAGATACTGGAAGAGAAAAATACAAATTATTTTTATTTGAAAATAACAAGACTATTTACCTAGAAAACCTCCCCAAATAAGGGAAACACTACTTATTGTTACTAGTTTAAAAATAAATATAAAAATAAGATTGTTTTGTTATATGCTGCAAACAACCAGTTAGAAATTACAAAGGGAAAATTTCATTCATGATAGGACAAAAACACCAAATAAATAACTTGTAAAAATCATAATAAGAAATGTGTAGGACCAATATAAGAGCATTTATTAAATTTATTAGTAGTAAGAAAAAGATCTGAATAAATAAAGAGACATCATGGTTAGTGTTGGGAAGAATAAAAATTATACATTCTTCCCAAAAAGATACACATTCTTCCCAAATTAATTTATACCTCATGAAGTCAATTCCAATTAAGACCCAAATTTGATTATTTTTATATTCAAACAAAATTATTCTTAAGTTTCTCTGGAAGAGTAGTTTCTAGGAAAAACAATATAATGGGGGGAAAACCAGATATCAAAATATAATTTAAAAAATACAATAATTAAAACATCTATAAATATCTGCTCATTCTCTCTGGAATGAGAAGGTATAGGTGGATTCAAAGAAGAGAACTTCAAACCAGAAAAATATCATATTTGATGTAAGTATTTTAGAGAAATAAAGCTCATAGGTTTCAAACAACAGCTAATTTAGAAATAAAAATGATTATGTTAGATTCCTACTTCATTACCTTGAAATAAATTCCAGGTAGTTAAAATATAGAAATATGAAAAATAAAGTCATTAAGAAAATTAGAAAGATGTAGATGAATATATAATTTAGTACCAAAGTCAGAAACCAGAGGAGAACATTAGTATATTCTAGCTACCTCAAAATTAAAATTATCTGTTAAAATCATTATGTACAAAACATGAAAGTAATGAAAGCAAAATATGTCATAATCTGTGAGAGAGGTTATAAAACTGGCTTACAGTAGGTGCCAATAATAAATACTTGTTGAATATATGAATCAATAAGTGGAAATGAAAAGCACTTTTAGGAAACAATGAGAAAGACAGTAAAGTCCCAGTGGAAATGAGGGCAAAGGGCATGAAAAGCAATTTCACAAAAGAAATACAAGTGCTTAGCATACATATAAAAAATTCAATTGCATTAGTATAAGATAAATCCAGTTAAAATGAGTCACCATTTCTTAACTAAATTGGCAAATATTAGAAATAATCCTAGTACTTTAATCCCACAGAGTCCTGTGTTCTCATACCCAAGATAATATTGTTGTGACATACTCGTTCTAGACATCAGTTTATGCATTATGGGAATATGCATTAAAAGTCTCAAAACATTTGTGTTTATGTTGGAAACAGCCATTTCACTTTTGGAATCTTATCCTAAGGAAAAAGAATCAGACAATCACAAAGGAGTTATTTATGAGGATGTTCATTGCAGCATATTTAAAATGTAAAAAAAAAAAAAAAAAAAAAAGGAAGGACCAATTAAATCTCTAATGAACATTTTAAAATATTTTTGAAGAATATTCAATAAAGTGAGAAAACACAATCCAGATTTGGGTGGAAGGCAAACTGACAGTGTTATGTATTGCTGATACTAATAACTGTCTATAACATCTGTTGAGGGCTTGCTAAATGCCAAGCATCATACTTATATTGTACCTGAAACATCTGCCTGTCCTTCACTGCGTGTAGGTTCAAGTCTTATACCCATTTTGCAGAGGAGAAAAGGTCTGTCTCTTTTTGAGAATCTACTTCCTTTAATTTCTTTAAATACATCTATGTAATACATAGAAAGACTGATAAAATATCCTTTAAAATACTATAATGGCAGGAAAATGGGTAATTCTTTTTTTTTATATTTTTATTATTTTCCCCAATCAATATGGATTGGTATTATTTCAGAGAGAAAGCTTCAACAATTTTTAAATCCCCAGATTAACTTAGTTCAAGCCCTAAACCACTTCCTCTCCTTCCCTAGCACATAGGTTCTCAGTGAGAATTCTTTCACCACCAGAATTAAAAAATTAAAAAGCAGAGATATTAACTTTGCTGATAAAGGTCCGTATAGTCAAAGCTATGGTTTTTCCATTAGTCATGCATGGAGGTGAGAGTTGGACCATAAAGAAGGCTGAGCACTGAAGAATTGATGCTTTTGAACTGTGGTATAGGTGAAGACTCTTGAGTCCCTCGGACTGCAAGGAGATCCAACCAGTACATCCTAAAGGAAATCAGTCCTGAATATTCATTGGAAGGACTGATGCTGAAGCTAAAATTCCAATACTTTGGCCACCTGATGTGAAGAACCGACTCATTGGAAAAGACCCTGATGTTGGGAAAGATTGAAGGCAGGAGGAGAAGGGGACCACAGAGGATGATAATGGTTGGATGGCATCACCGACTCGATGGACATGAGCTTGAGCAAGTTCCAGGAGATGGTGAAGGACAGGGAAGCCTGGCGTGCTGCAGTCCATGGGATTGCAAAGAGTTGGACACATCTGAGCAATTGAACCACAACAGCAGTGAGAATTCATGTCCATAATTAGTGGTCTTGACATAATATAAGATAATAAATCATTTAGAGCTATTAAACATAAACATAAACCCTACACTGGCCATACCATATACTGTAATGCCTAAATGAGTGGAGCCAGAGTGCTGGGTCCAAATCCTCCCTTAGACTTACCATTCATTTCACCTTGGGTAAGTCAACTGATCTGAGGAAATTAGTCATTTTCTCTGTAAAATGAAGAGGAAAGTAGTAGCTTCCTCCTTGTTTACTTTGAACAGTAAATGAGTTAATATGTGTAAAGCATAGTGACTGGCCCATGGTAAGTACTACATAGTGTGAGGTATTATTTTTATTAGTAAATGTATTAAATCTTGAAAGTACATAATATTATTTTAGAAAAATTTTCAACAGACTGAATTGTTTCAGGTATATTTCTGGTTTGTTAACTGGGAAATAGCATTCACTAGAGCTGAGCTTTGTCTGAAATTCTATTCAAGGCATTTTCACGATGCTATTGTTTACCAGCCACTCCAATAATTGAAGATGCAAGAAAATAAAAATTCTGATTAATAAAGAAATTAATAAAATCTGGGGCTCAACAAAAGTGCGTTTGGGTTCTGCTAAACTTGGAAAGATTAACTCCAATCTTGGGGCATTTTCTTGGGGAGGGCAAACAGAAAAATAACACTCTGACTTAATCATGCTCCACAGGTGTGAGCACAACTTTAGAAACACCAAAGGGGCCATGCGAATGGACTGTCTGATTGGCTTTCAGTAGCCTCATAAATGCTTGACTTTTGTTAATGTGGTAATTTTGGAATGATAAGTGGAACCTGCCAACAATGCCATTTTGCTTGATTGCACTGTAATTGCTTTTAGGTTATTGATCTCAAACTGTGCATAATAAGAGACTATTTTAACTCTAATAATAAATAATACACTTTGTTTTTATATGGCTAAATAATATCCTACAGAAGCCACATCCTTACGTTCTAGAATAATGGTTTAATATAACCATTCAAGGAAGCCCTGCTTTTTCTGACTGTTCATAGGGTTGATGGACTTGCTTATTCTTATTTCACAATATAAAACTGGGTTGAGGTGTGCTTGTTGAGTATGTTGCTGCTGCTGCTGCTGCTAAGTCACTTCAGTCGTGTCTGACTCTGTGCGACCCCATAGACGGCGGCCCACCAGGCTTCCCTGTCCCTGGGATTCTCCAGGCAAGAACACTGGAGTGGGTTGCCATTTCCTTCTCCAGTGCAGGAAAGTGAAAAGTGAAAGTGAAGTCGCTCAGTCGTGTCTGACTCTTCACGACCCCATGGACTGTAGCCTGCCAGGCTCCTCCGTCCATGGGATTTTCCAGGCAAGAGTACTGGAGTGGAGTGCCACTGCCTTCTCCGGAGTATGTTGCAGACTTACCTAAATAATGAATTTAAAACACATTGTAAAAAAAAACTCTATAGAACTCAATAACAACATACTTCATTCTAGTGTGCAAACAGTATTAGATCTTCACAGCACAATTAGTGATAATAATAAAAACCTTTGTGACATTTAAGATGCTAAATAATACTTGAAATTCAAGGCAACAAAAACAAGGAAACAATAGAAGAGAGGCTATTTTGAGTGCCCGTAATGCATTTGTGACTCAACATGTGAAGGTTTTACAGGGCTTGTTTATCCTAGAGATGTGACACATACAAGAAATTTAGTGCTCATTGTTCCAAAGCGTGGCTCTTTGTGACAAAGAAAATTATAGGGATTTACCAAGTAAATATTCCCCTCATCATCCTATCACCCCTGCACCCCCAACCCTAATTAGAGTCTGTCTTTGTTGTTGTTTAGTCCCTGAGTCATGTCCTACTCTTTTGCGACCCCATGGACTATAACCCTCCAGGCTCCTCTGTCCATGGGATTTTCCAGGCAAGAATACTGGAGTGGGTTGCCTTTTCCTTCTACAGGGGATCTTCCTGACCCAGGGATGGAACACAGATCTCCTGCTTGGCAGGCGGATTCTTTACCACTAACCCACCCGGGAAGCCCTAATTAGAGTCTAGGGATGTCTAATGTTTTGCACTGATGGGACATTCTGCAATTTCTCTGTGTCGACTTAGCTATTAAAATAATATTCACCTCAACTAGTATAGCATTTGTTATGTGCCAGACACTATTTGGATGCTTTACATTCCTTAACTCATTGAATCCTCAATAAGAACACTACAAGATAGGTAAATTATTGTCCCCATTTTAAATATGAAGAAACAGGCAGAAAGTGGGTACATGACTTGCTGAAGTCAAATGACTAATAAGTAGCAAAGCCAGGAAGACTGGCTCTCTAAAGATGGGGCTAAGAATACTTGGATCACAGAACTATTCAGAGAATTAATAAGATATCTTATAGAAAGTTCCCAGGACTCCAGAGGGTTTGTTGTAATGTATATGTACACAAATGTACACAAATGCACTTGTGTGTATGTCTGTGATTTTTCTGTACTTCTTGTGTGGCTCAGTGCCTGATTATTCCCTTTGAGTTCTCTTTCCCTGTGTTCCACCACTGACCATGGAGGGCTTTGATGTAAAGCATCAATCCTCGGGAGCCATTTCTCTCCAAACATGGCACCCAGGTATGTTTCTTCGGGTATCAAACATTGTAGTAGTCAGCGTGGTAATTACAAGCACAAAGCAAAATAATAATGCTAGGTGGTAGTGCCTAGAGCGATTTGTCTCCCTGCTAAACCATTCCAAATAAATATGCATTGTTAATTTTTTTCTGGAGAAGGAGATGGCAACCCACTCCAGTATTCTTGCCTGGAGAATCCCATGGACGGAGGAGCCTGGTGGGCTACAATCCATGGGATTGCAAAAAGTTGGACACGACTGAGTGACTAACACACACACACAGACACACACACACATATTAATTTTCTTATTACACAAGTACAGCTTAAGATCCCATCCTACCAAACTCCCTTTGTTTCTAATTAAATTGCCCCTTCTAAGTCTTACAATAATATAGAAATCTTTTAATATACAGATTCTAAAGCTGCTAGTGATACTGGTGCTATTGCTGCTGCTAATGCTAATAGCGTTTGACATTTTTTTTTTTTTTGGAGGGGTTTGCAGGCATTCTTCTTAGTATCTTACACATTTCTTCATTTTACCCTTACAATAGACCTAGGAGGCACGTAACGTTATTTCTTACTTATTACCTTCTTCTCTGTCTTCCCACTTCCTCTGGAATCACAAAGCTCTAAGTTGCAGAGTCAGAGTTCAAGCCAGGGCCCGCCAGACTCGACGCGGGGCTCTCGGGCAGTTTACTCTGGAGCCCTAGCACACCTCCTTGGAGCAGTGCCCTGTGGGTATCTACTCGTAGTGCGTGTTCCCTGCTCCACGACCAAACCAAGTGTGAGTGTGGCTGCAGGGGTGGCTGGTGGACAAACAGTCCAGTGTCTCCCAGTCTTGCTTTTGGTTGCAATTAGATAGTACAGCATACAAGCTCTGACTCAGTGCCCTGGGCTGCAGATTTCTTTTGTTTATTGCAAGGCACTCTCAAATAAAGGCTTTTAAACAAGCTGTATTTATAATAGTGTTTGCTCACATTGGTAAAGAAAGCAGAATTTCACATTTAGATAGCTGCCAATCTGTTGTGACTTGACCTTTTTTTCCCTCCCTGGGAGTTTGACTACCAGAATATCTGAAGCAAAGAGCCAGGTTAAACAACCTTGTTGAGTCCTTTTTGGCCTATGGCTGTGGGCATTAGTGACCACGTTTTTGGAGACTTCGGTAAATCCTTAGAGAAAGTAATACTCATTTTCTGTGTGTGCTTTTCTTCCCTGCCTTGACCTCTGTCATCACTGTTCTTACACTCATGCTTTGTTTAAGCGATAAGTCAGGCAGGCAGCACCACCGGTCTGTTTTCACTGAGATGTCAGGGTGTGCTGTGTTCTCTGCCCAACACTCCAGAGCCTTCTTTAGGTGACACTTCTGTGAACACCTCTGCCTGGCCTTCTGCCACAACAATCTCTCAAATTGGTGTTTGGCTCAAGTTCTGTCAGGTTCTTTAAACATTGTATTTTTATTTTTATGAAAATTTAAAACTTAAAAATGGATAAAAATCAAAACCTCTTTTTGTGCAAAAATAATTCATGATTAAGAGACATTTTCATAAGACTTGATGTTCATAAATCAGTGTTCCTCACTTAATTCCTGGAACGCTTGAAATCCACAGACTTTCTCAGAAGACGGATGGAGCTTGGAACATTTGCATTTCCTGTCTAACAACTGCTCTGAGGTCTTCCTTTTGCAGGGGAATCTCCCATTGTGCTAGCTCCTCACCCTGTTCTGTGTCTCTGCTTATTCCATCCCTTTGTTTCCCCTTTTTTCTTGCAACTCCCACCTTCTCCACTTATATCAATCATCTCCTCTGAGTCCTTTTTTATTCCCTGTGTCCTTGTCACTTTCTGAGCCTACCTTTCTCTTCTGCTTGACCTTTGCCCTCTGCCCCTGGTAATTCCACTTCTGTTTCTGGCTTTAAAGTTATTAACGGGCAGGAAATGGAAGAGCAGAGAAAATCAGCCTGTGCTAACAAGTGATCTGAATAATACAACATATTTAAAGAAATATGGAGTCCCTGGTGGCTCAGATGGTAGAGTCTGCCTGCAGTGCGGGAGACCCAGGTTTGATTCCCTGGGTTGGGAAGATCCCCGGAAAGGAAATGGCAACCCACTCCATTATTCTTGCTAGGAGAATCCAATGGACGGAGGAGCCTGACAGGCTACAGTCCATGGGGTCACAAAGAGTCAGACATGACGGAGTGACTTCACTTTCACTTAAAGAAATATGATTTTCTTTGATAACATTGTGCTCAAGAGGGAGGGAATAGAGCGCTAGAAGTTAGCAAGTCTTAATAAGAGAAAAGAAAGATTAAAAGTGAGTGGGTCATTGCTCAAAGATGAAAATTATTGTTAGCTGCCTTCTTTCTGCAGCTGTACTATTTACTCAGGTGTTGGTTATTGTTTTGTCACTCAGTCACGTCCGACTCTTTGAGACCTCATGGACTGCAGCCCGCCAGGCTCCTGGGTCTATGGGATTCTCCAGGCAATAATACTGAAATGCGCTGTCATTTCCTTCTCCAGGGAATCTTCCCGACCAGGGGGTCAAACTTGCATCTCCTGCTTGGCAGGTGGACTCTTTACCACTGAGCCACCAGGGAAGCCTCTTTACTCAGTAAATTCTTTTTAAAACACTTGCATATGTGGGCTATCTTATCATAGGCTTCTGCTTCTAAGATTTCTGAGGTTTTAATTCTTCAAAATTTATTTTATTTCCTACACATCTCCCAGGAGATAGAGCTTCCAAGTATTCTCTGAGAGTCTTCAGGACCGGTCCCCTGTCTTCTCCTGCAAACTCACACCAAGTACCACACAGATCTTCTCCAAGACGTGTGGAATGAGGGAGGCCCTTGGTCTTGTCTTTATTTGTATCATCCAGTTGGAGTATGTTGTTATTATTTCCTAGCTTATATAATCTTTAGTTATTTCCTCCTTATAAGACATGAATATGTATGTGTTCCGAACCAGACCAACTTATTTTGAACCTTTGGGGAGGCTGTAAGTGATTAATGAGTAGTTTTTGCTTTGACAAAATCTCCTCAAGGCTAGTTCACAAATCTTGGAGATCATAAGATACGAAAAGATGATGGCATCCCTAGCCTTCCTCTTAAACATGATAGCGTGAGCACATTAGTTCTTCTCGACTCCCTCTCCTACTAACATGGCAATCAAAGGATAAACAAAGGTGAAGAACCACAGAGATGCTGAGAATGGAAGAAATTATGGCAGCAGATGAGAGAGAATGACTGCCATTTTGGACTAAGGAAAACAAATGGATAAATGTAAAAACAGTTAGCCTGCCAAAGAAAGCTGAAACTTGTGACACTGTAGGGGAGAAATCAATACGGAGAAAGTAATTTTTGCATCACTGAACCCTAGAAAATTTCAGGAATTAGAGAAACCAGATATTCCTAAAGGTGAGACTACAGGGCAGAACCCCAAACAGAAAACTAGTTGAAAGCCTTTTGAAGAGTCAGCTAGATTTCCAGGTTCCTTCTTCCAACCCCCTCAGCTAATCAGTAAGCACGCTCAGCCAATTCTCCCCATAGCAGAAGGCTGGATGTTCACTGTCTTAGAGATATTGAGCCATATGAAGTCAGGTGTCAAGGAGACCAGACATAGATGGGTACAGTGGCATGGCACTGTACTGAAAATAAGGCAAGGGAATTAAATGAAAATCCATAAGCTGAGGGATGAGCCCCATCCTCAGTCTCTTCTTCTTGGCTCTGAGAATGCTATACCTCTTAGACAGAAGATTGGAGTAGTTCCATTTGGGGTTATCCAGAAAAACCCAAGAATATTAATTCGAAAAGATACATGCATCCCAATGTTCATAGCAGCATTATGTACAATTGCCAAGATATTGAAGTAACCTAAATGCCCATCAGCAGATGAATGGATAAAGAAGATGTGATATTTACATATAATGTGCTGTGCTTAGTTGCTCAGTCATGGCCAGCTCTTTGAGACCCCATAGAGTGTCGCCTGCCAGGCTTTTCTGTCCATGGGGATTCTCTAGGCAAGAATACTGGGGTGGGTTGCCATGCCCTCCTCCAGGGGATCTACCCAGCCCAGGGATTGAATCCAGGTCTCCTGCATTGCAGGCAGATTCTTTATACTCTGAGCCAGCAGGGAAGCCCATGAATACTGGAGTGGGTAGCCTATGCCTTCTCCATGGGATCTTCCCGACCCAGGAATTGAACTGGGGTCTCCTACATTGCAGATGGATTCTTTACCAGCTGAGCTACCAGGGAAGCCCATTTATATACAATGGAATAGTACATATCCAAAGGTTGTATAAACATTTTTTAAAAATTTAAAGGATGTTTATATGGCAAGCCGACTCAGAAGCTAGAGAGAGATTCTGCCTCCAGGACAGAAGGCAGTGGATTTGTTTCCTGACCAGTAGAATAAATATAATGTCTCCTTGCAGGGCAAAGTGTAAGCTGATTTTCTAGTTTAGTTCAGTTCAGTTCAGTCGCTTAGTTGTGTTTGACTGTTTGCGACCCCATGAACTGTAGCACGCCAGGCCTCCCTGTCCATCACCAACTCCCAGAGCTTACTCAAACTCATGTCCATTGAGTCGGTGATGCCATCCAACCATCTCATTCTCTGTCGTCCTCTTCTCCTCCTGCCCTCAATCTTTCGCAGCATCAGGGTCTTTTCAAATGAGTCAGCTCTCTGCATCAGGTAGCCAAAGTATTGGAGTTTCAGCTTCAACATCAGTCCTTCCAGTGAACACCCAGGACTGATCTCCTTCAGAATGGACTGGTTGGATCTCCTTGCAGGCCAAGGGACTCTCAAGAGTCTTCTCCAACACCACAGTTCAAAAGCATCAATGCTTCGGCGTTGAGATTTCTTTATAGTCCAACTCTCACATCCATACATGACCACTGGAAAAACCATAGCCTTGACCAGACGGACCTTTGTTGACAAAGTAGTATCTCTGCTTTTTAATATGCTGTCTAGGTTGGTCATAACTTTCCTTCCAAGGAGTAAGCGTCTTTTAATTTGATGGCTGCAATCACCATCTGCAGTGATTCTGGAGCCCAGGAAAATAAAGTCTGACACTGTTTCCACTGTTTCCCCATCTATTTGTCATGAAGTAATGGGACTGGACTCCATGATCTTAGTTTTCTGAATGTTGAGCTTTAAGATTTTCTAGTTACTCCTTTTAAAAGATAGAGTTTCTTTTTTTTCCCCCCACAACTTGTGGCAACACAACATTGTTAATCAACTATGCTCCAGTATAAAATAAAAATATAAAAAATCTAGCAACTTCATTCAAGACTTTAAAAATAAACATGACAACCTTTGATTATATTCATAAATAATAAAATAAAAGATAGGGTTTCCTAAACTCAGGGTTCTTTGGCTGTGATGCAAACCTACCCTGTGTTCTGTATCACCCTGTAGGATTTGGAGAGCAAGGACCCTGTGAACGTGAAGTTCATGCTGCCCACTGGGCCATAAGTAACAACAGTCTTTGTCTTTGACCCTGGTGTCTTATGTCTTCTTCTAGAATCTATGAGCCTGTGGCAGATTAACTTGCTAGCTTTCAGGTAAAGATTTCAGACCCTTCAGTTTTTGACACTGAGAAGCAGACTGGGAGGAGATTGGCAAGCACAAAGTCAGTGGGAGGTGATCTTGGAAAGAAGGCGATCAAGGAAAGAAGGCTGGGCTGATGGAAAAGTTAAGCTGTTGGATTGCAGTGCAGCCACAAGCCTCAGTCAATTCCATGGCCTGTTCTGAAGCCAGGATGGCCTTTCACTGTTGTCCCAGCTCGAGAGAAGGGTTTGGCCTGTATGCTGTTTGCACGGACAAGTCTGTATTTGAGTGGCCCTCAGGAAGGGGACTTGACCTTGAGTAAGTCCCCTCTAGTTAGCTGAGGGCAAGTCCAGGAGATGGACCCAGCTGAGAGCTCTCAGCTGCCACGAGCTAATGGAGCGGGTATAGGCAAGACAGTTTGGAATTTCCTTTCATTCATCTGTTTCCATTCTAAGGAAGTTTCCAGACATCAGACTCTGCCTCTTTTTACCAAGGGATGTCTCGGGGGGTTATTTCCACTCCCACCTCGCCCTTGCACAGACTCCTAAGTGACACACTGCCTCCCCTCTGAGTCACGAGAGGAGGCTAGAGACCTCTTCAGCTTTTCTTTTCTTAACCCTGTCTGGGGAAGCTCCTTCTTTGTCCATTTGAGCAGAAAGATTCTTCCAGCACTTGAGTTTTCACTTAATTCTTTTCTCATCTTCAGCCTTCATCCAGACTTCTTTTGCTTGCAAAGATCCTGAAGCCATTCTGACTTTAAGTAGATATTTACCAAACACTTTTTCTGGTCTAGCGGTTGTGCCAGACACTTAGGATCTAATCGATGGAGGTGTTCTTCTCACTTGCTTAGTAATGGTTCAACTCTGAGCTCATTTCATTCAGCAGACACTTAACAGAGTTCCTACTTTGTGCCCAGGTCTCTTTGAGACTCTGGAGTAGTATTAAGTTAAAATGTTTATAGCTGCAGGGAACAAAGACTTGACTCCGGAAGCTTTTAAAATATAAGAGGACTACTAGGCTGACTACCCATCCAAGTTTGCCTGGGACTGTTCAGTTTTAGCACTGGAAGTCTGTGCCCCGGAAAATGGCCCAGAACTGGACAAACTGAGATGGTTGGTCAGCCTACACCTACCGGGCATGGTGCTTCCTCCTTAGTGGTGGAAAGTGCAAGATGTAGCAATTTGTCCTTCATTTTAGAGGGGGTATCCCGGCATGTCACAGAGCGCTGGACCCTAAAATCTTCACAGATGGGGCAGGACCTTGCATTTTGTCAGTTTATCTCTCATTCTCTGGAATTCAGTACTATAAGAAGGCTTCCAATATACTTGTTGCTTCTCGCTCATCTGGTCAAAGTGAAATTAACATCGTGGACTAATGTGGTGGTCTGGGCAATCAACGATGGAATTTAGGGCATTCCTACAGCTCTCTCCAGAAATCCTTTAAAAAACCCTCTTCTTTAATCTCTAGATCCTAATCATTTTATACTCAAAATGTATACAAAATATTGGTTTCATCTAACCAGTTTTTTAGACACCTATTTTGAACTCTCAGCATGGATCTGACTTCAAAATATGGTGTCTCTTTTCTTGATGCTGCAGCCTAATCTGAGGTAGCAAGAACCTCATCTTACTTCTCATTTCTTAAATGTTAGTTCTCTGCTCAAAAGCATTCAATTGTGGGGTTTTTAAAAAATAAGAATAAACTTTTATTTGACTGTAATTGAAAAAAAGAATCTCAGAAATTGTGTTTGGCTATAATGATGCTAAAGCTGAAACTCCAGTACTTTGGCCACCTCATGCGAAGAGTTGACTCATTGGAAAAGACTCTGACGCTGGGAGGGATTGGGGGCAGGAGGAAGAGGGGACGACAGAGGATGAGATGGCTGGATGGCATCACCTGCTCGATGGATGTGAGTTTGAGTGAACTCCGGGAGATGGTGATGGACGGGGAGGCCTGGTGTGCTGTGATTCATGGGGTCGCAAAGAGTCGGACACGACTGAGTGACTGAACTGAACTGATAGCAAATTTTAAAAGTTACATTTCTTTATACTTTTAACATTTCATCTCAGTCCATCATGGAAATTTTGAACCTGTCAAAGGAGGATTATTACCACTAATAATAATAATTACCATTATTATTACCACTAAAAGAACTAAAGGGGCACTTTAGTACATTGCAACCAGCAGGGAGGGACACTTTGATCACAAACTTGTGACTCCAAAAAAAAAATTATGCTGGGGCTTGGTTTATTTGAGGCTGAACTCAAAACTACTTTGCATTGAAAAAATAAAATTTAAATCATCTGCTTTTTGTTTTCTGGGTTTTATTTTTTGGGTACTTGGAAATAAAATTTAAGCTCTTTACTGTGGATTTTAAAGGTACCGCTTCCCCCTGCCCACTTACCCAACTCCATTTCATGTCATGTCCTTCATCACAAATTGACCGCTAGGCCATTTCATTTCCCCAGATAAGCACATTTCCTTCTCCCCTTTGGGTATTTATATCTGGTCCTTCCTTAGAGTGGAAGCCTCTTCTTTTAGCTGTTTTTTGTTTTTTTTTTTTCCTGTGAGTTTATATTATTATTATTATTTTTTTTGTTGCCATTTTTCTTTCTTTCTTTCTTTCTTTTTTCAACTTTATTTTATTTTTAAACTTTACAATATTGTATTAGTTTTGCCAAATATCGAAATGAATCCACCACAGGTATACCTGTGTTCCCCATCCTGAACCCTCCTCCCTCCTCCCTCCCCATACCCTCCCTCTGGGTTGTCCCAGTGCACCAGCCCCAAGCATCCAGTATCGTGCATCAAACCTGGACTGGCGACTCATTTCATATATGATATTATACGTATTTCAATGCCATTCTCCCAAATCATCCCACCCTCTCCCTCTCCCACAGAGTCCAAAAGAGTGTTCTATACATCAGTGTCTCTTTTGCTGTCTCATATACAGGGTTATCATTACCATCTTTCTAAATTCCACATATATGCGTTAGTATACTGTATTGGTGTTTTTCCTTCTGGCTTACTTCACTCTGTATAATAGGCAGTTTCATCCACCTCATCAGAACTGATTCAAATGTATTCTTTTTAATGGCTGAGTAATACTCCATTGTGTATATGTACTGCAGCTTTCTTATCCATCATCTGTTGGTGGACATCTAGGTTGCTTCCATGTCCTGGCTATTATAAACAGTGCTGCGATGAACACTGGGGTACATGTGTCTCTTTCAATTCTGGTTTCCTCAGTGTGTATGCCCAGCCATGGGATGGCTGGGTCATAAGGCAGTTCTATTTCCAGTTTTTTAAGGAGTCTCCACACTGTTCTCCATAGTGGTTGTACTAGTTTGCATTCCCACCAACAGTGTAAGAGGGTTCCCTTTTCTCCACACCCTCTCCAGCATTTATTGCTTGTAGACTTTTGGATCGCAGCCATTCTGACTGCCGTGAAATGGTACCTCATAGTGGTTTGTCATTAAGACAGTATGGTACTGGCACAAAGACAGAAATATAGATCAATGGAACAAAATATAAAGCCCAGAGATAAATCCACACACATATGGACACCTTATCTTTGACAAAGGAGGCAAGAATATACAATGGATTAAAGACAATCTCTTTAACAAGTGGTGCTGGGAAAACTGGTCAACCACTTGTAAAAGAATGAAACTAGAGCACTTTCTAACACCATACACAAAAATAAACTCAAAATGGATTAAAGATCTCAACCTAAGACCAGAAACTATAAAACTCCTAGAGGAGCACATAGGCAAAACACTCTCTGACATATATCACAGCAGGATCCTCTATGACCCACCTCCCAGAATATTGGAAATAAAAGAAAAATAAACAAATGGGACCTAATTAAACTTAAAAGCTTCTGCACAACAAAGGAAACTATAAGCAAGGTAAAAAGACAGCCTTCAGAATGGGAGAAAATAATAGCAAATGAAGCAATTGACAAACAGCTAATCTCAAAAATATACCAGCAACTCCTACAGCTCGATTCCTTTAGCTTTCAAGTGGCTGCCTCATTCTCTTCCTGCAGGTGTCGGCTTGATGGCTCCAGGGTCAGTGCCTCGGGGAGTTCTTCTGTCGACTTCATCTAAAGTAGGTCAGCTCCCACCTGTCTTTATTGATTCCAGCAACCAATATGTGAGCTTCCTAGGACCTACGACAACATAGGATTTCTTCTCTGATCCTCCACTGGACCAAAAACTCCATGGGACTGGGGCCATTTCTGTGTTTTTCCCTGTGCAGCACCCAGAGTTTTGCATATTACTCTGTTATTATTCATTTGCTAGAGCTGCCACAGCAAAGCACCACAGACTGGGTGGCTTAAACAGCATTCATTTCCTTACAGTTCTGGAGGGTAGAGGTCTGGGATCAAGGCGTCCTCAGGGTTGGTTTCTTCTGACACCCTGCTCCTTGGCTTGCAGAGGACTATGTCCTCCTCATGTCTTCACCGGGTCTTCCCTCTTTGTATATCTGTGTCTTCTTGTAAGGACACCAGTCAAATTAAGGCACACCCTAATGACGTAATTTTAACTTGCTGCTGCTGCTGCTAAGTCGCTTCAGTCATGCCCGACTCTATGCGACCCCATAGATGGCAGCCTGCCAGGCTCCCCCGTCCCTGAGATTCTCCAGGCAAGAACACTGGAGTGGGTTGCCATTTCCTACTCCAATGCGTGAAAGTGAAAAGTGAAAGTGAAGTTGCTCAGTCGTGTCCGACTCTTAGCGACCTCATGGACTGCAGCCTCCCAGGCTTCTCCGTCCATGGGATTTTCCAGGCAAGAGTTCTGGAGTGGGGTGCCATCGCCTTCTCTGAATTTTAACTTAATTACCTCTTTAAGATCTAATCTGCAAAATATAGTCACATCCTGAGTTTTAGGGCATAGGACTGAAACATATGACTTGTGGGGACATAATTCAGCCTGTTTAAAACCCTGACAAATAGTAGACACTGAATAAGTATATACAGAATGAATAAATGATTTCACAATTATCATGGCATTCAAGGACTGTAAAATAGAAGGAAGCTTAATGCCTGTCTGAGGGTCGTGTTGTAGAGATGCTAGTTTAAGGGCTTGGACTGGCCAATGGCATCTCTGTTTCTATAGGCTCCATAGGTTCTTCTAATGCATAGTCTTTAAGTATTACTAATCCATTCTAGTCCCCCTAATTTTGAAGAAAGGAAGGCCTCAAAAGTTTAGGCACTTGCCCAAGATCATATAAGATCATAGTCTGCTGGCAAAGGCCCACATAGTCAAGACTATGGTTTTCCCAGTGGTCAGGTACAGTTGTGAGAGCTGGACCATAAAGAAGGCAGAGCACCCAAGAATTGATGCCTTCGAACTGTGGTGCTGAAGAAGGCTCCTGAGAGTCCCTTGGAAAAGCAAACAGATTAAACCAGTCAATCTTAAGGGAAATCAACCCTAAATACTCATTGGAAGGACTAGTACTGAAGCTGCAACTCCTGTATTTTGGTTATCTGATGTGAACAACTGACTCATTGCAAAAGTCCCTGATGCTGAGAAAGATTGAGGGCACGAAGGAGAAGAGAATGTCAGAGGATGAGATGGCTGGATGGCATCACCAATGCAATGGATGTGAACTTGGGCAAACTTCCGGAGATGGTGAGGGACAGGGAGGCCTGGCGTGCTGCTGTCCATGGGGTCATGAAGTCGGACACAACTGGGTGACTGAACAACAATAAAACTAATATATAAACTGAGATGCCTGGCCTCCTCTGTGCTTTCTAATACATTGCACACCTTCCTTCTAATGAAAATCATACACTCGTTAGACTTTAAGTTATATATGAAAATGAAGTCAACATTCAAGGGGTGCCACTGTTCCTTTGTTTGCCTAAGTCAGTGTTTTGCAAAGCAGGTACACTTGTTCAAGGAGCCGTGAGTGTTAGCAAACCTCCCATTGTGGCAAATCTATTTTATATATAGAACTCAGTGAAGGCTTATAGAATAGTGCACAGCCACCTTTGTTCTCACCCTGGGTTGGGCAGAGCGGGGAAGACGGCTAGCCGTTGCTTTTGAGAGTATGTGGCAATAGCCTCGCTGCCTTCAAAGCTGATGCTTCCCTGCATACTATCCCAAATGCTCACCCTATTTCTATAAACCTCCATTATTCCACCACTGATTAAAGAAAGGGAAAAAAAACAAGATGGTAGCATGATGATAACACTTATATGCCACCAGGTCGATCCCCTGCTTGGAGGAAGGTATGAATGTTGTCTTCTGAACTGGGGGTCTACAGAGTGTATACCTCTTTGCCTAGGCTCCCCTGTTGAGGCTCCTGTGAGGTTCATTGAAACAAGAATAAGAACTGGCCTAAGTGAGAATACCACGGGTACCCTTTGCCCTGGACTTTAGGGCCTGCTGACTACTGCATGGGGAGAGGCCTGTTGCTGATGGGGGCCAGGGCCTCTGCATCAGTGTTAGCAGAGTGCAGGACTCCCAGTGATGCTCCTCTCATGTTAAGAAAGCCTTCCCTCATTTTGTTTCTAGCTGGGCATGTGTAGATATCAGAGTCAGGATGGCACTGAAGGGCTCTTTGCTTCTCTGAACAGCACTGCTGTGTGGATGAGGGGGTAGCTGATGGTGGGGTCTCACACAATTGTTGTTGTTCCTTATTCTTTAGCATGCTGTGTGGTAGACTGACTGTTGCCTTTTTAATTCTGAGGTACTGTCCCAGCCCTAATTTTGTTGTTGTTGTTCAGTCTCTTAGTCGTGTCCGACTCTCTGTGACCTGATGGACTGCAGCACGCTAGGCTCCCTGTCCTTCACTGTCTCCTGGAGTTTGCTCACATTCATGTCCATTGAGTTGGTGATGCTATCTAACCATCTCATCTGACACCAATCAGTAACTGATATTGATTGCACTAAAAACTAGGGTCTTTGAGACTTTGGTTATTGATCAGACTCAAACACTGGGTTTACCTGTGCCTGCGGTGGAGAAACAAGATATGTTTAGAACTCGTAATCCTTGACCAGGTGCCTTTATCTACTGTTGCAGATTTCAGGGACTCTGCAGAGTAGGACACTCATAAGGCACATGCCCATACTTTATATTAGTGCTGGGAGATCTGTAAAATAGATATGATGTGCAGGCTTGTTCTGGGTTTAATATATCATCATTTTGGTCCATCCAAGAACACTGATGCATAATCAGTAATCTCTAAGTACATTTTTAAGTTAAAAAATTTATTCAGTACTTTAAAAATTATCTATTTATCATCATTTTAAAATCTCTTTCCTGTAACATAATTTTGATCTCCATTTTTTTTTTCATCATTTCTGGTGAATAATCTATTTGCTGGAAACTTGAGTTATAACAGATGGCATGAAATAGAAATGTTATCTCTGCAATTTAAAATCCATTTTCTTTTATTCCAGAAGTTTATTTTTGAGGTATCTGCCTTGCAATCTCAGACTATGTAAATGTGTTTGTGACTTGGGAAAGAAACGTGCCACTGACTGGCATAATTGAATTGTAGAATAAATTTCCTTCTCCCTTTTCATCTTTATTAGGCTGTGTCTAGACTAGGAGCTGGCACTGCCTATTTTGTGTTGCAGAGATCTGAGTGGGGCTAGGAGGGATCTATGAAAAGACACAGACCCAGAATGTCTTGAGCATGCTGGTCCATTAAAAACAGTTTAGGGCCTGATAACCCCTGACCTGCATAACAAAATTTGATCGCCTGTTTCTTACTGCTCTATGTGCTTTTCAGAATCTTAAATTTCAGCCTCCATCTCCAAGTTAAAACTCTTTTACCTGCCTTTGAAATGTTTGACCTCTTTTGTTCTTTAGATTTGATTTTGGCCTTGCCTAAAATGCCAGTCCTTACTTCAGGACCACCTTGGAAATGAACTGAGATCATTCTGTCATTTTTGAGATTGCACCCAAGTACTGCATTTTGGACTCTTTTGTTGACTATGAGGGCTACTCCATTTCTTCTAAGGGATTCTTGCCCACAGTAGTAGATAAAATGGTCATCTGAATTAAATTCACCCATTGCTGTCCATTTTAGTTCACTGATTCCTAAGATGTCAGTGTTCAATCTTGCCATCTCCTGCTTGACCATATCCAATTTACCTTGATTCGAGGACCTAATATTCCAAATTCCCTAGCAATATTGCTCTTTATAGCATCGGACTTTACTTGCATCACCAGAAACAGCCCCAGCCCCAGTTGTCATTTCCATTTTGGCCAGCCACTTCATTCTTTCTGGAGCTATTAGTAACTGGCCTCCAGTCTTCCCCAGTAGCATATTGGACACCTTCTGAGCTGGGGAGGGCAGGGCTCACCTTTTGGTGTCATATCTTTTTGCCTTTTCATACTATCCATGGGGTTCTCTGGGCAAGAACACTGGAGTGGGCTGCCATTTCCTCCTCCAGGGTACCGTGTTTTGTCAGAACTCTTCACTGTGACCTGCTCCTCTAGGGTAGCCCTCATGGTATGGCTCACGGCTTCACTGAGTTACACAAGCCCCTTCGCCACAACAAGGCTGTGGTCCATGAGGTCAATAAAATTTTCTGTGGGTTTGACTAACTTCTAACACTGGAATTTGAGTCAACAAAATTACTTCACAACTGCCATGCGAAAGGCATAGAGGAAATATGCTGAAAGGAAATAAGATAGAGGAAGAGAAACATTCTTGTTTGAGAGCCCAGAGACGTTGCCAAGGATAAAAAGGACTTTGGATCTCTGGCAACTAGTACAATTGACTGGATGTTAGGGGAACTGTGTGGGTTGAAGCCACCAAGACAAGTAGAATTATCAACTTCAGCTTTAGAATTCTGTTTTGAGATTTAAGTTTTTGTTTACAGCTCAGGTTGCTACTTGCATTATTCTTTTATTCAAAGGATAAAAAGCCATCAATTAATATTATGGAAGGCACACTCATAGGATACAATTATCTGGGGAGAATGGTTAAAGAGGTTTGCATAAGCACACGTGGGATATTGAAAGCCTGAATTACACATTACAGGTCAAGACCAAATATGTGTTCTTCACTTCTTATGGGTGGGATTTTTTATATAGTTTGGTGTAGCTTCAGAAGGTTAGGGAGAGATGAGGTGTTTTTTTGTTTTTTTGTTTTTTCTCTTCTGATTTGGGTGATTCAATTATTGCCTATTATGTCTTTTGGCTAGGATACTTTGTTTGCTTAAAACAGGTCTTTGGAACATAAGCTGAGATGGTTCTTGAAACAATATAACCAGCATTTAGATCCTTATGCTGAGGCTTCAGATAAAATTTGAGGCAGAGCAGGAAAGAAAAGCATAATGGTCTGTGGACAGGCAATCCAGCTTGTCTCCAGTCTCCCAGCTGATGCTGTAAGGTGATTTTCTAACTTACTCTGTGGAACTTAAGAGTTCTCTTCAGAGCATCCTTGAAAAAACAAACAAAAAACTTGCATGCCAGTCTGCTCTATTTCTTTTCTTGAAAATGCTGAAAAAGCTGTACAGCTTTCTAATATATTGTTATGCCATCTGTAGTGGATTGAATAGTGTCCCCCACAAATTCATATCCACCTGGGACCTCAGAATGTGACTTGATTTGGAATTAGGGTCTTTGCAGATGTAATTAGGTAAGATAGTCATAGTGAATTAGAGTGGGCCCCAAATCCAATGACCAGTGTTGTAAGAGGTGACTTTGTATACACGGACACACAGGGGAGAAGGCCGTGTGCAGCGGAGCCTGGAGTGATGCGGTGACTGGTGCAGGAATGCCAAGGTTGCTGGCATCCACCAGGAGCTAGGAGAGGGGCATGGAGCAGAGTCTTCCTAAGAGTTTCTGGAAGGAAACAATCCTGCTGACACCTTAATTTCAGACTTCTGGACTCTAGAACTGTGAAAGAAGAAATTTCCCCCACTATCCTTCAACCACTTCTAGGCATAGCTGCTTTGTGTCCCACCCTGTACTGAAAAAGATACAAAGAATGCAACAGTTGTAAAAGATGCCCCCTTTTTGTGTCTTTGCTTTTTGTGTCTGTTTTTGGCTGATTATTAACCTTTTAAAACCAGGTCACCTGTGGTTGGAATCGGCAACTATGACTCTGCAAGAGATACTGTGGTCACACCTGGCTTCACAGAAGATAGTTAATTATCGACACGTGTCAGGAATCTGCTTTAGTTGAAGATAACCTTAGAATCACTAAGAATCACACCCAAATGAGATTTAGCTGTCATTAGGCTTCTCTCCACCTCTCAGCTTGCAGACTCTTGTTGGCCTCTCCTCCTGCACATGGCTTCTGCACAGAAGCTTCTTTCCAGGAAGCCCCAGGGAACACGGATGCAGGCAAACCCAGTTTATTTTGTTTTCACCGGCACAACGTACAGCAGCAGTTCTTAACGGGTTAATCTTGCACTTCCCAAGGGATTTTTGGCAATCTCTGAAAAGGATTTTTCTGCTGTCACAGCTGGGGCTTCTTACTGGAATGTATTAGGAATGCTAATAAATATCTTCCATGGTGGCTCAGTGGTAAAGAATCCACCTGCCAATGCAGGAGACACAGGTTCGATCCCTGGGTCGGGAAGATCCCTGGAAAAGGAAATGGCAACCCACTCAGATATCCTTGCCTGCGAAATCTCAGGGACAGTGAAGCCTGGGGGGCTACAGCCTGTGGGGTC
Organism: Bos indicus x Bos taurus; assembly: GCF_003369695.1. Taxonomy (NCBI): domain Eukaryota; kingdom Metazoa; phylum Chordata; class Mammalia; order Artiodactyla; family Bovidae; genus Bos; species Bos indicus x Bos taurus. The sequence continues at coordinate 991,559 of NC_040085.1, forward strand.
ACCAAGAGTCAGACACGCCTGAGCATGCAATGTACAATATACATCATAGAATGCACAGGGCAGATAATCATCTTGACTAAAATGTAAATAGGGCTGATGTTGGAAAAATCTGCCTTAGAGCATCTTTTTTTGAAGATGCTGGTGGAGAAGTTTCTGGGGGATTCTGATTGGCCCAGTTTGGGTCATGTACCAACTAGGGCTTCCCTAGCGGCTCAGACAGTAAAGAATCCACCTGCAATGAGGGAGACCTGGGTTCAGTCCCTGGGTTGGGAAGATCCCATGGAGGAGGGCATGACAACCTATTCCAGTTTTCTTGCCTGGAGAATCCCCATTGACAGAGGAGCCTGGCAGGCTACAGCCCAGGGGGTCGCAAAGGGTCGGACATGACTGAGGGACTAAGCACAGCACACACCCAACTTTGAACCAATCAAATTGGCCATAATAGTAACCGCTAGGGCCTCATGGTTAACCCCATCTATACCACATTAAATAGGGGCAGTCCCCAAAGGGTAGAATGCTTGGGGGGAAATGCATGCTCATAAAGGAGAAAGTAGAGGTGCTCTGACTCTCTTGACTGAAGTATTACTGAAAAGAAACAAGGCGATCTTGATCACGGCACATCTCCAAAGGAGCGTACCAGGGCTTGATGATTCCTTCAGCAAATGCCCACAGAAATTCTTGTCTGTGCCTGGCTCTGTGCCAGGTGCAGGATGCAGGAGCCAAGGTGGTGAACTTTACTGTCAGGTTGCTACACTGTGGTGATACTTACAAGGCTAATGGAGGAGATAGATAGGAGCAAACACCCATGTAAAACTGAGATAAGTGCTAAGAAGGAAAATGGCCCTTGGAGAGAGCTTAATAGGAATGACTGATCTTGGGTAGGTGGGACACTTGTCATCTGGCATATGTGAGAGCAAAAGTGAAAAGTGAGTGTTAGTTGTTTCGTCATGTCTGACTCTTTGCGACCCCAGGAACTGTAGCCTGCCAGGCTCTTCTGTCCATGGACTTCTCCAGGCAGGAACACTGGAGCCGGTTGCCCTGCCTTCCTCCAGGGGATCTTCCCAACCCAGGGATCCAATTCAGGCCTCCTGCATTACAGGCAGATTCTTTACTGTATGAGCCACCAAAGTGACGAAGTGAAGTCGCTCAGTCATGTCCAACTCTTTGCGACCCCATGGACTGTAGCCTACCCTCTGTCCATGGAATTCAAAGGCAGACGTAAATATGGGTTTGTGCAGAAATGTGGTCGCTGGTGCAGACCAAGGTTGGCCCTAACCGAGACAGATCTTTAAACTATCATAAATTTGGAAAGGCAGGTAGATGGTTAATTTTCTTTTCTTTATTCTGATTCTGAGTAACCAGGTAAGAAAACAGGTGAAGCAGAATATCTAAATTGTTCTAATGTAATAGAGGTTTGAAGGAAGACCGAATATTAAACATGCCTTGAAGAAGCCAGACCCTAGAACCACCACCATGGACCTCTGATGAGGTCTCTGAGCCCTGTCCCTACATGGACAGCCTTGTCTCTGCTCCTCACCTCCTGGCAGGCACATTCCCGGGAAAGGGGGATTTAACTGGGTGGTGCTCTTGGCCTTGACCAGAGAATGCCAGTGTCAGCTGGGAATGAGTTGGAAAGGGAGTATGACTTTTCTTCCATGACAACTTTATGGAGCTTTTTGGAATACGTCATACAATTCACCCATGTAAAGCATACAATTCAATAGTGCTTAGTGTACTCACAGATTATATGTGAATTGATTTGAGAGAATTTTCATCACCTCCAGAAGACTACCCATTTACATTCACTTCCCATTCCCCTCTCCCTCCAGCAGTAGGCAGCCTCTAATCTTTCTGTCTCTATGGATTTGCCTGTTCTGGACTTTTCATACAGGTGGGATCATACACCATGTGGTCTTTTGGTTTGGCTTCTTTCACTTAGTGTAATGTTTTCAAACTTCATTCATGTTGTAGCAAGTAACAGTACTTCATTCCTTTTTATAGTGGAATAATATTCCATTGAATGGATGTTCCACTTCTGTTTGCTCATTTATCAGTTGGTAGATGTTTGGATTCTTTCCAGCAGTAAGTTGTATTAATTATTTTTGGATGACAGATGAGCAAAGGAAATGATGAGTTCCAATCTGCTTCTTGGTTTGGGTACCAGTGAACCCACTCTCAGAGAAGGCAATGGCACCCCACTCCAGTACTCTTGCCTGGAAAATCCCATGGATGGAGGAGCCTGGTAGGCTGGAGTCCATGGGGTTGCAAAGAGTCGGACACGACTGAGCGACTTCACTTTCACTTTTCACTTTCATGCATTGGAGAAGGAAATGGCAGCCCACTCCAGTGTTCTTGCCTGGAGAATCCTAGGGACGGGGGAGCCTGGTGGGCTGCCGTCTATGGGGTCGCACAGAGTCGGACACGACTCAAGTGACTTAGCAGCAGCAGCAGCAGCAGAACCCACTCTGTCTATGGAGTTATGAAGAAAACTCTTACATACCCAGTGACCCAGGGCCTGTTAGTGTATTCCAGTCCCAGCAATTCCCCGTTCTCTCCATCCATGGACATCTGGGTTTGGTTATGCCAGTCACTCAGCCTTTTCCACAATTCCATCCATTCCTGTTTTTTCTGTTCCTCCAATTCGGTGGATTTATCCTTGCCAGTGGTTTTGATCCCACCAGTCTCTGCCAGTCCTTCTTCAAGTGCTATTTAACCTCTCCAGCAGTTCAGTATCATCTTGTATAATAACCTCTTACGAAGTTGCCTCATTTTGTACTTGAATCCCCCTTTGACATTCAGCAATGTCATTCAGTGGTTGTGGTTCTGATAGGCATCATGCCTTTTGACTGTGGGAAGGTGGATGTCACTGTCCTCACTTGGCAGAGATACTGACACTCAGAAGCCAGAGGCGGTAGCATTGGCTCCAGAATCAGTGGTTTGCTGACCAGCTCTCTATTCCTCCCTCCTAAGGGTGCATGCTGATGTCCACAGTGCACTGCTAACCACAGCAAGATGTGGCTGAATCGGTCTGCAAATGACAGCCCATCCTCATGTGTCAGAGTCCTGAATGATCTCCCTGCTAGCTACCTTCAGTTAGTTCAGTTCAATTCAGTCGCTCAGTCGTGTCTGACTCTTTGCAACCCCATGGACTTCAGCACACCAGGCCTCCCTGTCCATCACCAACTCCCGGAGTTTACTCAAATTCATGCCATTGAGTCAGTGATGCTATCCAACCATCTCATCTTCTGTTGTCCCCTTCTCCTCCTAACTTCAACCTTTCCCAGCATCAGGGTCTTTTCCAATAAGTCAGTTCTTCACACCAGGTGGCCAAAGTATTGGATTTTCAGCTTCAACATCAGTCCTTCCAATGAATATTCAGGACTGATTTCCTTTAGGATGGACTGGTTGGATCTCCTTGCAGTCCAAGGGACTCTCAAGAGTCTTCTCCAACACCACAGTTCAAAAGCATCAATTCTTCTGTGCTCAGCTTGCTTTATAGTCCAACTCTTACATCCCTACATGACTACTGGAAAAACCATAGCCTTAACTAGACAGACTTTTGTTGGCTAAGTAAAGTCTCTGCTTGTTAATATGCTGTCTAGGTTGGTCATAACATTGCATCCAAGGAGTAAGCATCTTTTAATTTCATGGCTGCAGTCACCATCTGCAGTGATTTTGGAGCCCCCCCCAAAATAAAGTCTGTCACTGTTTCTCCATCTATTTGCCATGAAGTGATGGGACCGGATGCCATGATCTTAGTTTTCTGAATGTTGAGCTTTAAGCCACCTTATTCACTCTCCTCTTTCTCTTTCATCAAGAGGCTTGCTACCTTGATAAGACACTAAGAATCGCCCTTTTTATCTGGAGGTGGCAGAGGCATCTGTGATTCTGCTTGCCTTTTCTCTGGTACCACAGATGCTGCTCTAATGTCACTTAGTTTAAACGGGGGAGGTGAATGGATTTGCACTGTCTCAGTGACTGGCTAATTGCAGTTGCTGAGTACACGCTCTCATTTCTGTTGACGTACTGTGGGAGTGTGAGGACTAGAAAATGGTATGTCTGTGGGAGAGAGGCAAGAATGAGACAACAAGTGGGCTAAAGGTAGAGGAGGCGGCTTTGTTCTTAGAGGCTGTTGTTTTTTTAATATCCCTGTTGAGTGGTAAAATTGTTTCTGCTCTCAGTTTCTTTCCATAAAGTCCCTGTTGGGACTCTAGGAGAACATAGGTAGCAATAAATACATGTGTTGGCCTTTAGTTTTAGCCTATTTTTCTCTCGAAGCCCAAGCTACTGCCAAGTTTGTTCTAGGATTTTTTTCTCAATGTTATCTTGTGAATAGTTGCACATTGTTCTTATGAGAGAAAGCTGAGTTGGTAATGACCAATACTACCATCTTGGTGATGTCACTCTCCTAAATCCATAAACTAATTAATGTTTTTCATTTATCCTTCTCAACTTCCCAAAATAACAGGTGGTAAAATTATACTCATTTCCCCCCATCCCCCTCACAAAAGACGTAAAATCACAAAGATTCATACTACCACCACCTTCCCGGGGGAACTCCAGAGCTATAGGATTATGCCTTGCTGTTTGTTGCTGCCGCCCTGATGATGCCTGTTGTAGAGCACTCCAGAAATAGCTGTGGAATGAGCGAACCAATGTACGTACTAGGCTCAACAGATATTTGATTGATTCCATCTTATTGCATGCTTAAAATAGCTTCATCTTCTTTTTAAATAGAAAAAAGAACACATCCTTGGCTACAAAAAATGTCAAAAATCATGATACAGTTGGAGCAAGTATAAACAGTGTGTGGGATATGATCAACTGGGACCTTGTTTTTGTTTGCATTACCTTACATCACTTTAGACTTTAATTCAATGGAGGGCCCTGGATTAAAAACTCTGCAAGGCACCATTACTTTTCTTCTCACCCTTAAGTAATAGTGAGCCAATTAGAAGAGAGGAAACCAACAGAAACAGAGGAATGTATAAAAGTTTTCCACAGAAAATATTTGCAGAATTATTTCAGAATAAAGCCAAAGTAATGTACTTTAGCTTAATTGGTTTTGGACTATTTGCTGAGATTACATCGCTCAAGAGGAAGATCAAGCCAGGTGGGCTGGAGTAACTCTCAGTTGGCCAAATTCTCTTTTTCCCATATGGTGGAAGAGTACATTTGATTTAGGATACAGTGGAAGCCATAAAGGTGAAAATCCAAGAATGGCCCTGATCCATTTTAGGTCAGTCCAAACCAGGCCCCGATTCATTCCTGGCAAATGCAAACCAGGTTTTCTATGAGGCATACTGGGCCATAGGAATGGGCCAGTGGGAGAGAGAGAGATCAGGTGCTTGGGCCCAACCTAGTAATTTAGGGTTTCCCAAATGATGGTGTCTTAAGGAGTGGAGTGAAAGTATTGGAAGTCCCCAATATCTAATCTAGTGAGTTATTTATGAATCAAGAGTCTCCAGAAATTGACCATACTTGCAGTCAGGTAGGTAACAGTATCATGCTTCTGGATAATCCATTGTATTTGGAGGAAAAGATCCAACCTACACTGGGTGGTATAAATTAGAGCAAGATACATCTCAGGGTCCCAGAAAATAAGCTTGTAATGGGCTTAAGTCTAAGTACTGGAAAATAGGGAGATAGTTAGAAAGTCTTGGGAAAATTGGGGGTTAAGCAGACATGGGAGTAGTTTTGGGGTCAGAGGGGGGGCTGTCATTCTGAAAGCTTTTGAGTTCACTACATGTACAGTGTATGTAGTTGTATATAGGATGGCAAGACTGATTCCAGCCCCATCATCTGATGGGAAACGATCCCACTGCACTTCCAGGGACTTCCTAGGTTCCAGGATTGTAGGTTGGATGTGTCAGAAGTAGTTGGAGGACACCAAGACTGGTGAACCATTCTCACCCCGTGTTTCAGGAACAGAGCTCTCAGAACCATTGCTAACCCAAACATTTGCCAAAAGAGAGAGAGAGAGAGATTCTGGATTCTTCTGAAAAAGCTAGAGAATTAGAACAGGCCTTGCAGGGTATCTACCACTAAAATATGCAACACAGTAGAAATCTTCATACTGTTGTGATAAGGCATAGTTAAATTGAAAAAAAAATTTATTTAATAAATGAACAGATGGCATTTTAAGTGGTTAATGCAAGGCCACAGAGCCAATTATTTGTAGAGCTGGGATTATACAGTGTCACACTACTCAAGGAACAGTAACCTTCTATCAGTTGCCCTAAACATCACTCCAGTACTTTGGTAAATACAGTGAACCAAACAAAATTCTTCTCCATGTCCCTGGAATAAATAAAAGCTGGAGTTTAGACTTTTTTTTTTTTTTTCTTTGTGCTATGTAGCTTGCTGCTGAGTCACTTCAGTTGTGTCTGACTCTCTGCAACCCCATAGACGGCAGCCCACCAGGATGCTCCATCCCTGGGATTCTCCAGGCAAGAACACTGGAGTGGGTTGCCACTTCCTTCTCCAGTGCATGAAAGTGAAAAGTGAAAGTGAAGTTGCTCAGTTGTGTACGACCCTCAGCGACCCCATGGACTACAGCCTTCCAGGCTCCTCCATCCATGGGATTTTCCAGACAAGAGTACTGGAGTAGGGTGCCATGCTCATAGGCAAGCAAACAGAATGATAGGGGCGTATGTATTGTCATTTCAATGATAAACAATTTTCTGTAACTTTTAAATTAAGCAAATGTTATATATTGGTGAAAGATGGAGGCTCTAAGGAAAAAAAGGTGAGTTGGAGAAGTAAGAGGAAGAACTTAATCGTCACAGAGATGTCTGGTGTGCGACAGCCCTTGGTACCATTTTGTGTGTGAGGAGCTATAAGCCCCTCCACTCATGAAAAGAACCAGAGTTTAGAATCTCATTCAATATCCTGACTGTCATTTAAGGTGTTACCAAGGTAGTATTCTCTCCCAGTAGGTAAAGAACACGCTCAGCTTTGTCTCATCAGCAGGTTGTTTTGGTGATACGTTGGGGAGCCAGTATTTAGCAGTGGCCCTTATGCCCTGTATTCTCTGGGTCTTTCTGCTTCAGCTTCCCTTACTCCATTCCAAATTCTGTATTGTAAACTCCAAATTCCAGAAGTCTAAGAATTTGTTGTCTGCCTAACTTCTGTCATCCTTGTTGGACAAAACTGAACTGTCAGGCCTCTTACGGGATGATTGTCAGTTCAGGGATCTATTGTCTGTGAGTCAGGTCCCTCTCCTGGTCCAAAACATAGAGTCAGGTGGTGGAGGTACATGGCACCAGACATAGCCGTAGAAGTTTAATGCGTTAGCTACATCCACTTTGAATTCTTCTTTTCTTTTCCAGGCAGAGGATCTCTTCTGCTGTTTTCTTTTTTTTTTTAATTAATTAATTATTTTTATTGAAGGATAATTGCTTAACAGAATTTTGTTGTTTTCTGTCAAACCTCAACATGAATCAGCCATAGGTATACATATACCCCCTCCCTTTTGAGCCTCCTTCCCACCTCCCACCCTATCCACCCCTCTAGGTTGATACAGAGCCCTTGTGTGAGTTTCCTGAGCCATACAGCAAATTCCCATTGGCTGTCTATTTTACATATGGTAATGTAAGTTTCCATGTTACTCTCTGCATACACCTCACCCTCTCCTCCCCTCTCCCCATGTCCATAAGTCTGTTCTCTATGTCTGTTTCTCTATTGCTGCTCTGTGAATAAATTCTTCAGTACCATGTTTTTAGATTCCATATATATGCATTAGAATATTATATTTATCTTTCTCTTTCTGACTCACTTCACTCTGTATAATAGGTTCTAGGTTCATCCACCTCATTAGAGCTGACTCAAATGTGTTCCTTTTTATGGCTGAGTAATATTCCATTGTGTACATGTACTACAACTTCTTTATCCATTCATCTTTCGATAGACATCTAGGTTGCTTCCATGTTCTAGGTATTGTAAATACTGCTGCAGTCAACACTGGGATACATGTGTCTTTTTCAATTCTGATTTCCTCAGGGTATATGCCTAGGAGTGGGATTGCTGCGTCATATGGTGGTTTTATTCCTACATTTTTAAGGAGTCTCCATACTGTCTTCCATAGTGGCTGTATCAATTTACATTCCCACCAACAGTGCAAAAGCATTCCCTTTTCTTCACACCCTCTCCATCATTTATTGTTTTTAGATTTTTTGATGATGGCCATTCTGATCGGTGTGAGGTGATATCTTTTTGTAGTTTTGATTTGCATTTCTCTACTAATGAGTGATGTTGAGCATCTTTTCATGTGTGTGTTAGCCATCTGTATGTCTTCTTTGCAGAAATGTCTGTTTAGGTCTTCTGCCCATTTCTGATTGGATCATTTATTTTTCTGCTATTGAGCTGCTTGTATATTTTGGAAATTAATCCTTTGTCAATTCTTTCATTTGCTATTATTTTCTCCTATTCTGAGGGTTGTCTTTCTACCTTTCTTATAGTTCCTTTGCTGTGCAAAAGCTTTTAAGCTTAATCAGGTCCCACTTATTTACTTTTACTTTTATTTCCATTACTCTAGGAGGTGGGTCATAGAAGATCTTGCTTTGATTTATGTCATTGAGTGTTCTGCCTATGTTTACCTCTGAGAGTTTTATAGTTTCTGGTCTTACATTTAGGTCTATAATCCATTTTGAGTTTATCTTTGTGTGTGGTGTTAGGAAGTGTTCTAATTTCATTCTTTTACATGTAGCTGTCCAGTTTCCCCAGCACCACTTATTGAAGAGGCTGTCTTTGCCCCATTGTATATTCTCGCCTCCTTTGTCAAAAATAAGGTACCCAGAGGTGCATGGGTTTATTTCTGGGCTTTCTATCTTGTTCCATTGGTCTATATTTCTGTTTTGTGCCAGTACCATACTGTCTTGACTGTAGCTTTGTAGTATAATCTGAAGTCAAGAAGGCTGATTCCTCCAGATCCATTCTTCTTTCTCAAGACTGCTTTGGCTATTCAGGGTCTTTTGCCTTTCCATATGAATTGTGAAATATTTTGCTCTAGTTCTGTGAAAAATGTCATTGGTAATTTGATAGGGATTGCATTGAATCTGTAGTTTTTGTTTGGTAGTATAATCATTTTCACAATATTGATTCTTCTTATCCAGGAACATGGAATATCTCTCCATCTGTTTATGTCATCTTTGATTTTCATTAGTGTCTTATAATTTTCTGTGTTCAGTTCTTTTGTCTCCTTAGGTATACTTATTCCTAGATATTTAATTTTTTTTTGTTGTAATGGTGAGTAGGATTTATTCCTTAATTTCTGTTTCTGATTTTTCATTGTTAGTATATAGAAATGCAAGTGATTTCTGTGTATTGATTTTGTGTCCTATAACTTTGCTAAATTCACTAATTAGCTCCAGGAATTTTCTGATACTATTTTTAGGGTTTTCTACGTATAGTGTCACATCATCTGCAAACAGTGAGAGCTTTACTTCTTCTTTTCTGATCTGGATTCCTTTTATTTCTTTTTCTTCTCTGATTGCTGTTGCTGGGACTTCCAGAAATGTTGAATAATAATGGTGAAAGTGGACACCCTTGTCTTGTTCCTGATCTTAGGGGGAATGCTTTTAGTTTTTCACCATTGAAAATAATGTTTGCTGTAGGCTTATCATATATGGCCTTTACTGTGTGAGATAGGTTCCTTCTATGCCCATTTTTGGAAGAGTTTTAATCATAAATGGGTGCTGAATTTTGTCAAAGGCTATTTCTGCATCTATTGAGATTATCATATGATTTTTATCTTTAAATTTGTTAGTATGGTGTATCCCATTTATTGATTTGTGTATATTGAAGAATCCTTGCATCCTGGAATAAACCCAACTTGATCATGGTATATGAGCTTTTTGATGTGTTGCTGAATTCTGTTTGCTAAAATTTTGTTGAGAATTTTTACATCTGTGTGCATCAGTGATATTGGCGTGTAGTTTTCTTTTTTGGTGTTGTCTTTGTCTGGTTTTGTTGTCAGGGTGATGGTGGCCTCATAGAATGAGTTTGGACATGTTCCTCCCTCTGCAGTTTTTTGAAAGAGTTTTAGAAAGATAGGCATTAGCTCTTCTCTAAATGTTTCACAGAGTTCTCCTGTGAAGCCATCTGGTCCTGGGCTTTTGTTTTTTGGGAGATTTCTGATTACAGCTTCAATTTCAGTGCCTGTAATTGGGTTGTTCATAATTTCTATTTCTTCCTGGTTCAGTCTTGTCAGATTGAACTTTTCTAAGAAACTTTCCATTTCTTCGAGGTTGTCCATTTTATTGCCATATAGTTGTTCATAATAGTCTCTTATAATCCTTTGTATTTCTGCACTGTCTGTTGTAACCACTCCTTTTTCATTTCTAATTTTGTTGATTTGATTCTTTTCTCTTTTTTCCTTGATGAATCTGGCTAAAGGTTTATCAATTTTGTTTATCTTCTCGAAGAAACAGCTGTTAGTTTTATTAATCTTTACTATTGTTTCATTTCTTTTTCATTTATTTCTGCTCAGATCTTTATGATTTCTTTCCTTCTACTAATTTTTGGGCTTTTTTGTTCTTCTTTCTCCAGCTACTTTAGGTGTAAAGTTAGGTTGTCTATTCGATGTTTTTCTTGTTTCTTGAGGTAGGATTGTATTGTATTCCCTCTTAGAACTGCTTTTGCTGTATCCCATAGGTTTTGGGTTGTCGTGTTTTCATTGTCATTTGTTTATAGAAATTTTTTTCTTTCCCTTTTGATTTCTTCAGTAACCTGTTATTTAGAAATGTGTTGTTTAATCTCCATGTGTTTGTGTTTCTTACAGTTTTTTCCTTGTAATTGATATCTAGTCTCATAGCCTTTTGGTTGGAAAAGATGCTTGATATGATTTAAATTTTATTAAATTTACTGAGGTTTGATTTGTGACCCAAGATGTAGTCTATCCTGGAGAATGTTCCATGTGCACTTGAGAAGAAGGTGTATTCTTCTGCATTTGGATGGAATGTCCTGAAGATATCAATGAGATCCATCTCATCTAATGTATCATTTAATACTTGGGTTTCCTTATTAATTTTCTGTTTTGATAATCTTTCCATTGATGTGAGTGGGGTGTTAAAGTCTCCTACTGTTCTTGTGTTACTGTCAATTTCTCCTTTTTGTCTGTTAGTATTTGTCTTATGTATTGAGGTGCTCCTATGTTGGGTGCATGCTGCTGCTAAGTCGCTTCAGTCGTGTCCGACTCTGTGTGACCCCATGGACTGCAGCCCACTAGGCTACTCCATCCATGGGATTCTCCAGGCAAGAACACTGGAGTGGGTTGCCATTTCCTTCTCCAATGCATGAAAGTGGAAAGTGAAAGTGAAGTCACTAAGTCATGTCTGACTCTTAGCGACCCCATGGACTGCAGCCTACCACGCTCCTCCATCCATGGGATTTTCCAGGCAACAGTACTGGAGTGGGGTGCCAGTGCATAGATATTTACAATTGTTATGTCTTTCTCTTGCATTGATCCCTTGGTCATTATGTAGAGTCCTTCCTTATCTCTTGCAATATTCTTTAAGGTCTGTTTTGTCTGATATGAGGATTGCTACTCCAGCTTTCTTTTGCTTCCCATTTGCATGGAATATATTTTTTCATCCTCTCACTTTCAGTCTAAATGTGTCTTTAGGTCTAAAGTGGGTTTCTTGTAGACAGCATATATATGGGTCATGTTTTTGTATCCATTCAGTCAGTCTGTGTCTTTTGGTAGGAGCATTTAATCCATTTACATTTAAAGTAATTATCAAGATTGCTTTGGCTATTCAAGGTTTTTTGTATTTCCATACAAATTGTGAAATTATTTGTTCTGGCTCTGTGAAGAATAGCCAAAGCAATCTTGAGAAAGAAGAATGGAACTGGAGGAATCAACCTGCCTGACTTCAGGCTCTACTACAAAGCCACAGTCATCAAGACAATATGGTACTGGCACAAAGACAGAAATATAGATCAATGGAACAAAATAGAAAGCTCAGAGATAAATCCACACACCTATGGACACCTTATCTTTGACAAAGGAAGCAAGAATATACAATGGATTAAAGACAATCTCTTTAACAAGTGGTGCTGGGAAAACTGGTCAACCACTTGTAAAAGAATGAAACTAGAACACTTTCTACACCATACACAAAAATAAACTCAAAATGGATTAAAGATCTCAACCTAAGACCAGAAACTATAAAACTCCTAGAGGAGAACATAGGCAAAACACTCTCCGACATACATCACAGCAGGATCCTCTATGACCCACCTCCCAGAATATTGGAAATAAAAGCAAAAATAAACAATGGGACCTAATTAAACTTAAAAGCTTCTGCACAACAAAGGAAACTATAAGCAAGGTGAAAAGACAGCCTTCAGAATGGGAGAAAATAATAGCAAATGAAGCAACTGACAAACAACTAATCTCAAAAATATACAAGCAACTCCTACAGCTCAATTCCAGAAAAATAAATGACCCAATCAAAAAATGGGTCAAAGAACTAAACAGACATTTCTCCAAAGAAGACATGCAGATGGCTAACAAACACATGAAAAGATGCTCAACATCACTCATTATCAGAGAAATGCAAATCAAAACCACTATGAGGTACCATTTCACACCAGTCAGAATGGCTGTGATCCAAAAGTCTACAAGCAATAAATGCTGGAGAGGGTATGGAGAAAAGGGAACCCTCTTACACTGTTGGTGGGAATGCAAACTAGTACAGCCACTATGGAGAACAGTCTGGAGATTCCTTAAAAAACTGGAAATAGAAGTGCCTTATGACCCAGCAATCCCACTGCTGGGCATACACACTGAGGAAACCAGAATTGAAAGAGACACATGTACCCCAATGTTCATCGCAGCACTGTTTATAATAGCCAGGACATGGAAGCAACCTAGATGTCCGTCAGCAGCTGAATGGATAATAAAGCTGTGGTACATATACACAATGGAGTATTACTCAGCCACTAAAAAGAATACATTTGAATCAGTTCTAATGAGGTGGATGAAACTGCCTATTATACAGAGTGAAGTAAGCCAGAAAGAAAAACACCAGTACAGTATACTAGCACATATATATGGAATTTAGAAAGATGGTAATAATTACCCTGTATACGAGACAGCAAAAGAGACACTAATGTACAGAACACTCTTTTGGACTCTGTGGGAGAGGGAGAGGGTGGGATGATTTGGGAGAATGGCATTGAAACATGTATAATATCATATATGAAATGAGTCGCCAGTCCAGGTTCGATGCACGATACTGGGTGCTTGGGGCTGGTGCACTGGGACAACCCAGGGGGATGGTACAGGGAGGGAGGAGGGAGGTGGGTTAATGATGGGGAACACGTGTATACCTGTGGCGGATTCATGTTGATATATGGCAAAACCAATACAATATTGTAAAGTTAAAAAACAAAAACAAAAACTTAACCCCAGGAAAAAAAATTAAAAAAAAATAAAGTAATTATCAATATATATGTTCCTATTGACATTTTCTTAATTGTCTGGGGTTGATTTTGTAGATCTTTTTTCTTGTATTTCTTGACTATATAAGTCCCTTTAAAATTTGTTGTAATGGTGGTTTGGTGGTACTGAATTCTCTTAACTTTTGTTTGTCTGAAAAGTGTTTTTTATTTCTCCATCAATTTTGAATGAGATCCTTGCCAGGTACAGTAATCTTGGTTGTAGATTTTTCCCTTTCAGTACTTTAAATATATCCTGCCATTCCCTTCTGGCCTGCAGAGTTTCTGCTGAAAGATCAGCTGTTAAGTGTACGGGGTTTCCCTTGAATGTTACTTGTTGCTTTTCCCTTGCTGCTTTTGTGTTCCTTTCTGTTTAGTCTTTGTTAGTTTGATTAGCATGTGTCTTGGTGTGTTTCTCCTTGGGTTTATCGTGTATGGGACTTTGTGTGTCTTGGACTTAATTGACTATTTCCTTTCCCATGTTGGGGAAATTTTCGATTATAATCTCTTCAAAAATTTTCTCATACCCTTTCTTTTTCTCTTCTTCTTCTGGGACCCCTATAATTTGAATGTTTGTGCATTTGATATTGTCCCAGAGGTCTCTGGGACTATCCTCAGTTCTTTTCATTCTTTTTACTTTATTCTGCTCTTCAGAAGTTATTTCCACCACTTTATCTTCCAGCTCACTGATTTGCTTTTCTGCTTCAGATATTCTGCTATTGATTCCTTGTAAGTATTTTTAATTTCAGTAATTGTGTTATTTCTCTCTGTATGTTCATTTCTTAATTCTTCTAGGTCTTTGTTAATTGATTCTTGCATTTTCTCCATTCTGTTTTTGAGGTTTTTGATTATCTTTATTATTATTCTGAATTCTTTTTCAGGTAGTTTGCCTATTTCCTTTTCATTTGTTTGGACTTCTGTGTTTCTAGTTTGTTCTTTCATTTGTGTAGTATTTCTCTGCCTTTACATTATTATTATTTTTTAACTTGTTTTGTGTGAGGTCTGCTTTTCCCAGACTTCAAGGCTGAATTCTTTCTTCCTTTTGGTTTCTGCCCTCCTAATCTAGATAGCATATTAAAAAGCAGAGACATTACTTTGCCAACAATGGTCCGTCTAGTCAAGGCTATGGTTTTTCCAGTGGTCATGTATGGATGTGAGAGTTGGACTATAAAGAAAGCTGAGCACTGAAGAATTGATGCTTTTGAACTGTGGTGTTGGAGAAGACTCTTGAGAGTCCCTTGGACTGCAAGGAGATCCAACCAGTCCATCCTAAAGAAGATCAGTCCTAGGTGTTCATTGGAAGGACTGATGCTGAAGCTGAAACTCCAATACTTTGGCCACCTCATGCGAAGAGTTGACTCATTGGAAAAGACCCTGATGCTGCGAGGGATTGGGGGCAGGGGGAGAAGGGGACGACAGAGGATGAGATGGCTGGATGGCATCACCGACTCAATCGACGTGAGTTTGAGTAAACTCCGGGAGTCCGTGATGGACAGGGAGGCCTGGCGTGCTGCGATTCATGGGGTAGCAAAGAGGTGGACACGACTGAGTGACTGAACTGAACTGGACTGAACCGAATGTTGGTCCAGTGGTTTGTGTAAGCTTCATATGGGGTGAGATTTGTGCTGAGTTTTTTGTTTGTTTGTTTTTCCTCTGACAGGCAAGGCTGAGTGAGGTAATCCTGTCTGCTGATGGCTGGGTTTGTATTTTTGTTTTGTTTGTTGTTTAGATGAGGCGTCCTGCACAGGGTGCTACTGGTGATTGGGTGATGCCGGGTCTTGTATCCAAGTGACTTCCTTTGTGTGAGTTCTCACTATTTGATACTCCCTAGGTTAGTTCTCTGGTAGTCTAGGGTCTTGGAGTCACTGCTCCCACTCTAAAGACTCAGGGCTTGATCTCTGGTCAGGAACAAAGATTCCACAAGTGGTTTGTTATGGCTTTAAGTGAAATTAAAGCAAATACCAGAGGAACCCCAGACCAATGGCAGTTGTAAAATCAGGCAAATAATAATTAAAATAATGGAATATACACATATACATGTATACCCATAAGCAAAGTCAAAATAGTCCAACAAAAATAAAGTACAGTAAATTGACCTGGAGAACAAAGGAAATAAAAAATTATATTTACCAGTTAAGAACAAAACTAACTAAAGCACAAGCTGGAAAACAAAGCTAAAGCA
Organism: Bos indicus x Bos taurus; assembly: GCF_003369695.1. NCBI lineage: Eukaryota > Metazoa > Chordata > Mammalia > Artiodactyla > Bovidae > Bos > Bos indicus x Bos taurus. The sequence goes on from NC_040085.1 coordinate 1,007,184, forward strand.
AGGTGCCATGTGGGGAATAAAGCCATGAAAGCAAATCTAATAAATAATGTTGAGAGGAAAGGAAAGAAAGAAAAAGAATAGATATGCAAAGTTAAATTGGGTAGATGAAGAAGATTTATATATATTAAAGATTAACTGCAAAGGGGAAAGAACAGTAGGAAAGGCAAACAGAGATATAAATGTAGAAAAATACAACAGGTTTAAAAAAATTAAAAATTTAAATTATGAAAAAGAGAAAAGAAAAAAATAATGAAAAAAAGCAAGAAGAAAGAAAAAAATAACACAACTGCAAAAGCCCAACGTAGAGGCAGAGGTTTATACCATCAATAAAAAATGTGACTGAGGAAAAAAGCTTAAAAACTTAATTAGATTTCATAGTGCCAATAAAATTGACAACTACAACAGAGGGGGGAAAGAAAAAAGGAAAAAAAAAAAGAGGAAGAATCCAAAAGAATCTACAGAACAAGTCAAAACATAAGAATAAAAAATATTTTTCTTGAGTCACTGCTGTCAGAGTCCTGTCCATCGCTGGGAGTCACAGTCCACCTCACCTCCCTAGGATGCCCTCCAACACTGTGCTGATTTCTGGACCTGCTGTGGGGGCAGCTCAGATTCTAATCTGGTCCTTCTCCTCTGCGTACTTGCCTTCAGTGTCCACAGCTATGAGAACTAGTGCGTTTTCTTTTGTGGGAGCTCTCAATGACCTTTTATATATTCCATAGACATAGAGTCTGGCTAGTTGATCGTGTGGATTTAATCTGCAGCTTTTACAGCTAGTGGAAAGGTTTTTAGCCACACTGCCCCTGGGTTAAACCTATGGTGTTATTTCCACCTCTGCACTGGAGTTTGCTCCTGAGGCTGCCTGGGAGGACTTGGGTTTGCCCTTGTGAGGGCCAGGTGTGGAGGTGGTCTGCTGCTTGGGTCGCAGGGGTTCTGGCAGCACCAGGTACTCAGGGAAGTTGACGGCTAGGGTAGCAGGAAATACAGTGCTCTAGAAGGGTATGGCAACCAGTATGGGCCAATACACGCTAGCCTGGAGAAGCCGCCTGTCAGAGAAGCCTGGCAGGCCACAGTCTACTGGGTCGCAAAGAGTTGGACAGGACCGAAGTGATCCTGTGGGCATAGATGCAAGACTTTTTTTGCCTGTGGCAGCTCTGCCCCAGTGAGGGTTGAGCAAGACAGTGATGCAGCTACTTGGCTTGTGGGGACCCTGGTGGCACCAAGTGTGCAGGGACATGGACTGCCTCCGCTGCAGGAGTTATGGCCCTATCGGAGTCTTTTTTCAAGCCTCTTGTAGTTGGCAATCAGAAGGCCTCTTTGGCCAGTCTTTCTCTGTAGCTCCACCCATTCAGGCACTTAAGGGCTCCATTGCCTGGGGTCTGTCTCTGTTGTTTGGCACATCAGGCACATAGAGGGGTCCCCCTGGCTGGGGTCCTACTCTGTAGTTCAGTGAGTCAGACATTTGATGGGCCAGCCTCTCTATTCTTCAGCTGCCGATGCTGGTGTGTGGGGAGAGAGAGAGGCTATGGTGATGGCTCCATCCCCCGTACGTGACTCAGCAGTATTGCCTTGCTTCCATGGCTGCCTGGCTTTCCTCCACAGGTATTTCCCACCACAGTCTCCTCCCCCATTTCCCCTCGATCCGTCTCTCCACAGTCAACAGCAGCCCTCGCCTTGGGATTGCTCCAAAATCCCTAAACTCCAGCTCCCAGCCGCTGCGCCTTCCAGGGGACCTGCTTCCCTGTCCAGGGTATGTATGACTGTGGCAAGGACTGTCTGATTCTCATTCCATTTAGGCTGCCACAGATCAGCTGTTTCACTCTCAGCCTTAAATGCTTCTCCTCTGACTCAGACAATTGCCCGGATGTGGGGATTGGACCCCTGCCTCAGTTCCCCCACCCACCGAGGGCAGGTCCAGGCCTACTAACACTCCTGTTTTTCCCCCAGTTCCTTCCTTCTACCAGGTTTTGCATGGTTCTATATATTCTTTTCTGCTGGTCAGGCTCTCCTGTCCACTCTCCGCTGGTGTTCTTCATGCAGTTCTGTGTCTGAAGGTGTATTCCCGATGTATCCTTGGAGAGAGATGTACTCCACATCCACCTCCTCCTCTGCCATCTTGTTCTCTTCTACACCAACTTTCTTAAGGAAAAAATCTGTGGATATCACTTCTTTACAAGGGGGCTGACGGTATAGGAGGTATCCAGAGAGTAGACTCTGGTAATGCTATAAAGGAGAGTGTTGTCTAGGAGATGAGAACAAGAATGTGGTAATAACATTATAGCTTAAAGATTGAGTCCACTTTTATCTGTTGACAGCAAAGGACACAATCAGCAAAGAACAGAGGGTGACAGATGTTTGGGGCTCCCCCAGCATTTTGTTTCAGAGGTTCATGTATCTAACAAGCCTATGCCAAAGATTGCTGTTAGCATTCAATAAAATAATACCCAGGAAGCTATTTTTTAAGCCTGTAAAAAACAGAATCAGGGACATTGTACACGTAAGAGAATTTCATACGTGCTCACCACAGTGAGGCCGCTCCCAGACCTCTGTTCCACCAGGCTCATCGTACATGCACTCACGCCGTCTTAGGGCCCCAAGAAGGATGCCTCCATCTCCTTTGCCATAGTCTGTAAATGGATCTCAAGGCTGTGTTGGCTGGGCCCCTGTATGGCAGTGTGCAGAGGAACTGTTTTCACAATTTTTATTTACAAATCCCCCCATCCCCTCACAGGGCTGAAATGGCAAGTCCAGTACTCTGTATACAACACACAGAACCACTCTTTCTCTCCAAACAAAGGGCTTGACCAGCAGATTGGTCTCATCATGGGCACTTCTCCAGGAGAGTTATCTCCCAAAGTTTTCTCAAACTTCAACCAAAAGGGTGCTGGAGGGCAGCCCCGGAAGTTGAGCAGATAAACCCCAGGTACACTTGAGTGTACCTTGGACTCAAGGGCTCAAACTCTGCTTGTGCTTCAGTGATTAGCACTGGGTGTCTGTATCATGAGGATGGAGACATTATATAATGAGGACATTACTTGCACTATTATGTACAGTTTAAAAATATATTAATTTTATAAACAGGGAAGATTTTTCAAAAAGCACAAGAACATAGACTTCAGAATAATCTATTTGAGGAGGCTATAGTTTTTCAGAATAGGATGATTTATCATCCCCTAGGGTGGTGAAATGTAATCCTTTAAATGAACAGGATGACCTCCTAATCATAGAGCTCTATGAACCACTTGGGTTTCTTTTACTCTTCTTTCTTTGGCTCATTTCTAAGCCAGAGATAGCAAGACTCTGTATAAGTTACTGAATATTGGAATTATTGAAACACTGACATCGGAGTGTCTTTGAGTTTCAGGTTGAAACTTCATATAGGTCCCATTTAACAGTGGTTGATAGAAAATAGCAGTCTTCACTTTAATCAAAGTTTTATGTAATTTAGGAAAAGAGTTACAAGCTAGGGTAGTTTGACATAGATATAAATTATCCTCATTGAGCTTATCCAAATTTATATCTGCTCCAAGGCTTGAAGCTGTATAATAGAAGTTTCTTTCAGAGTTATTTTAGTTCATTTCAATAAAAAAATGAACCACATATAACAAAACATTTTTGGAAAGACAGAAGGGATTCTTGGCATTTCAGTTGACATTGAAAGAACTAATGAGCTTTGCTACTGATAATTTTTGCAATCATATTTGCTTCAAAGAGTGATAATTAATGATTCTTAGACACGTATATCTTTCTTGTTTTTGTTTTTTCTGTTGAGCACCAGAGTTTTCCTGGCTTGTACTGCAATATGCTAAATAGGCTGTCTCTACTTTTTATCTGCATATTCTGTGGATCTGATGGCTCTGAATCCAAGTCATTTGAATAATTTTGGAGACCAAAATTTCCTGTTGAACATATATTGTATATAGCCAGATGTTGCCAACAAGTAAGGGGGAAAAGGCTGATATGGGAGAGCAGTAGGTATAAGCTGCAGTCCTGCCAGGCTGAGTGTTCACTGGCTACCAAGAGCCAAAGTCCTCTGGTATGCAGTCCTCACAGCTGAGGATCAGGGCAATCTTAGTATGTTAACCATTAACCATTTTGCATCCTGCAACTTTACTGAATTTATTTATCCTGAAAGTTTTTTGGTGCAGTCTTCAGAGTTTTCTATATACTATATGATATTGTTTACAATCAGAGACAATTTTATTTCTTCCTTTCTGATTTGGATGCCTTTTCTTGCCTAATTGATCTGGCTAAGACCTCTAGTATTGTGTTGAACATTGGCCATCCACCACCAAGGAGGCCTGCTCTTGCCACTCTCATTGTCTTTTCATTTTGAGATGGTTTCCTTTGCTGTTGAAGTGCATACCATCTATACCCAATTTACTTGAGAGTTTTTATCCTGAAAAGATGTTGAACTTTGTCAAATGCTGTTTCTGCATCTATTGAAACGATCATATGATTTTTGTCCTTTATTCTATTAATGTAGTGTATCACATTGATTGACTTGTGTATGTTAAGCCATCCTAGCATCCCAGGAATAACTCCCACTTGATCATGATATATGTTCCTTTTGAATGTGTTTTTGAATTCAGTTTGCTAATATTTTGCTGAGGATTTTTACATCTATGTTCATCAGTAATTTTCTTTTGTCTCAAGATATTTTTGATTTCACCTTTGATTGATTTGGTTTTTCAGGAGCATTTGTTTAATCTCTGTAGATTTGTGAATTTTCCAGTTTTCCTTCTGTTATTATAGTTTTATAACATTGTTATTATGGTTTCAGTCTTCTGCAATTTGTTGAGACTTGTTTTTGTAGTCTAATGTACGAGCCATCCTGGAGAATGTTCCGTGAATGCTTGAAAAGAACGTATTCTGTTGCTGTTGGATGAAATGTTCTGTATATATTTGTTAGGTTATCTGTTCTAATGTGTATTTAAAGTCCAATATTTTGTTACTGATTTTCCGTCTGGATGATGCATCCATTTTGAGAGTGGGATATTGAAGTCCCCTACTACTACTAAACTGTGGTCTGATTCTTCTTTCAAATTGAATATATTTAGGTGCTCCAATGTTGGATGCATAAATATTTGCAGTTATTAAATCCTATTAAAGAATTGAACCCTTTATCTTTATATAATTATCTTCGTCTTTTATTATGCTTTTTGATGTAAATTCTATTTTATCTGAGATAACTATAGCTACTCCTATTCTCTTTCGGTTTCCATTTGCATGAAATATATTTTTTCCATTCCTTAACTTTCACCCTGTATGTTTACTTAAAGCTGAAATGAGTGTCTTGTAGATAGCATATACTTTTTTTTACCCATCCAGTCACTCTGTATCTTTTAATTGGTGAACTTAATTTATTTACATTTAAAGTAAGTATTGATAGCAAAAAAATTTATTAATATCTTATTAATTGTTTTCTGGCTGTCTTGTACTTCCTTTGTCCTTTTCTTACAGTCTTCCTTTGTGAATTAATGGTTCTCTGTAACAGGATGCTTTAACTTACTTATCTTTATCTTTTGTGTCTACTATAGGCTTTTTCTTTATGGTGACCATGAGGCAGCCTTCCATAAGAGATCCAATAGTTTTTTTTTTTAATACCTTTATTATTTATTTATTGGCTGTGCTGTGTGTTTTGCTAGATCTTAGTTCCCTGACCAAAGTTTGAGCCTGGGCTCTGGTAGTAAAAGCACTGAGTCCCAACTACTGGACCACCAGGGTATTCCCAAACATCCTGTGGGTATAGCAGTCTGTTTTAATCTGATGACAACCTAACTTCGATTTTATATAAACATTCTATCCATTTACTCCCCTCCATTTCATGCTTTTGATGTCATAATTTACATCTTTTTATACTGTGTCCATCAACAACTTGGGGCTTCCCTGACGGCTCAGCAGTGAAGTATCTGCCTGCAATGCAGGAGACTTGAGTTCAGTTCCTGGGTTGGGAAGATCCCCTGGAAAAGTAAATGGCAACCCAGTCTAGTTTTCTTGCTGGAAAATCCCATGGACAGAGGAGCCTGGCAGGCTACAGTACATAGGATCACAAAGAGTCGGACATGACTGAGCGAACAAACCACCACCACATTAACAAATTATTGTAGCTATAGCTATTTTTAATGTTTTTGTTCATTAATCTTTATAGTAAAGTTAAGTGATTAACATACCACCAGTATGTATATGACAGAATATTACGCCAGTATATAATATTACTTTATTAGAATATTCTCAATTTAACTATATACTTACCTTAACCAGTGTGCTTTGTATTTTCATGTGTTTTCATACTACTAGTTAGTATTATTTCATTTCATCTTGAAGAACTTTCAGCATTTCTTGTAAGAAGGGTCTGGTGACGGTGAACTCCCTCAGTTTTTGTTTGTCTGGGAAATCTTTATCTCACGTTCATTTCTGAGGCACAGCCTTGCTGGTTAAAGTATTCTTGGCTTGAGTTTTCTTTGGGAACTTTGACCGTATCATCCCACTCTCTCCTAGCCTCTAAGATTTCTGCAGAGAAATGAAATGGATCACTGACATCCTTTGTCTTGACTGAGCATTCCTGCCCCGAGACACCCGTCCTTTCTCAGGGGGCTGGTGCTGTCATGCTCTGTGCTGCACACGCTCCACACTCTACAGTCAGCAAGCCTGCTCCATAGAACCAGGGAATTTTTGCATAAGACCAAGTGTGGGGAATCAGGGGCACCTTCTTATACTGTTTGGCCTCTATGACTTTCAGGAACATGATTATCAGGAATGGAGAAAGAGGATTAATTTGCAGTTAGGGAAAAATATAAATCACAGTATAACACCTCAAAGCTCTCAAACAGAAGGGAGAAAAACTATATCTGGTTCTGTAAAGGTAATATTTATTAATTATAAGAATATATGAGAACTTATTTGTGGCTAATTACCACATGCACTAATGTTTATGTATGCAGGTAATTGTGTCCAATTAATTTCGTTGTAAGTTTTACTGGATTGTACTGGTACACAATAGTAATAATAACGTTAATTTTACTGAGCGCCTTCTCAGTGCATGTATCAAGCTAATGACTTTATGTAAAGCACTTTATTTAGCCTCATACTCTGCTGTCAGTCTTCGGTTGCTTATTGAGCATGGTCCATCTTTTATATTTTAAGAGAAGCAAACTACCTTTTTAAATAAAAGAAACTTATTTTATTTTTTGTTTGTTTACATTTTATAAAATAATTGGCTGGATCCTAAAACTCTGAAAGTCCTGAGTACAGACTCATTGTATATGTTTCATATTTATCAGAACTTTTACTGTCAAAATTCTGTCATACCAACAAAAATAGATTTTTATGGGATTGTCTCCAAATTGTTCTTGGCCTCCAACAGTAAGCAATTAAAGAAAATGTTTGATGAGAGCTGGTTCATAAGCATTCCCTCTTCCTTTCTTTCTCCCTCCCTCCTTCCCCTCTTGTCTTCTCCCCTCTCTTCCACATCCTTTTGTTCTCCCCTTCCACTCTCCTCCCTTCTCCTCTGCTTCCACTCCTTTATCCTCTCCTCCTCTCCACTCTCTGTCCTCTCTCCCTGCTAAGTCTGGCAACACCCGTTAAATTGTCTCAGGTGCAATGTGGAGACATTTGGGAAGGGAAACATTTGTAAGTGAAAGCAGAAAGTTTCATGCTTCCTCACATTATTCTGGAAAAGAACAAAAGTTACCAACTTTAAGTTTTACAATATCCTGGAAAGGCACATATTCCTCTGCAGAGAGGATGTCCAGCTGTGGTGTATTGGAAATTTAAGATTGAATTTAGTTGAGGCTCACTGATTCTGTTAACAAAAGGAATTGTACAAAAAGGTCTCTATGACATACTGTTTCCTTCATGGGTCAGCAATTGGTTCCACAGTGTGTGTGATGACTTGGACACAAAACAGAATTCTCTAGAAGGTTTGTAACCAAGGAGATTGCATTTCAGAATGCAGTTTCTGTTCTCTGAACTTTATGAAAAAGAAAGACACTGTGAACTGATGGTATGAAGTTGGAAATTCATCAGTGTGAGCTTTCTTCTAATGACACATTTAAAGCTTGAGAGAGTTTTCAGGAAATTTTTTTGTGAGTAGAATCTACATTTGAAAGAAAGACACATTTGAGAATGTGTTATGAGAATATGTTAAATATTTTATGGACTGTTTATATTGATTTGACAATCAGTTTCTTTTGGTTAAGAGTCACAGTAAGCAAACGCTCTTTGTCATGTCCTAAGAGACAGAATCCTCATTTTAGGAATAACTGGCTAAGAGGGCTCCACCCTGCAGCATTTCCTTCATCTCTAATCATTTGATGGGCCATGGCACAGTGGGAAATGCACAGATAAGAAAGCTGGATGTTAGTTTATGTCTGTCTCAAATCTCCTGCTGCTGCTGCTGCTAAGTCGCGTCAGTCGTGTTCGACTGTGTGACCCCATAGACAGAAGCCCACCAGGCTCCTCTGTCCCTGGGAATCTCCAGGCAAGAACACTGGAGTGGGTTCAAATCTCCTATGTGGTCATAAATCCATCAGCTGCTCTGAGTCTCAAACTCCCAGTCTGTAAAATGGAATAGTTGAATCATATGTTCTTTACCAGTCCCTTCTACCTATAACATGCTGTGGTTCAAAATGGTGATGATTGGAAGTGCCCTGATAATACTGTGTGATGTTGGTCTCTTTTTTTGGAAACTGTAGTGCACGGACAAATCTTTGTTCCAAAAGCAATGCTGCCTTTTTCACAGATACTGCTTTGCTCTCTTGTTTGAGCACTAGCTCATTGTGCATTATATTAATGTCAAATGGAGGCTGAGGCCACATTCAACTTAATTTGCTATTGAAAGGAAGCAAGCTTAAAGCGATTTCCCCCAAACAGTCAAATTCTCTTTGAAATACCCTGCAAAAACTGCCTAGATAAATCAAATTCATGTTTTGAAGAATATTATTTTTTGTATAACCTTTGATTTTGCATATCTACTCCCATAATGTGTCAGTGGAGTTCATATTGAATAGAAGAATTTAATTCTATCATCTTTATCATCTTTTCTAAGTTTGAACTGAACATGGCTTTCCAGTTTTTTGGTTTGTTTTTTTTTTTTTTTTTTTTTTTTTTACTTTTTCCAAGGCAAATTGAAGCAAATCTTCAAGTGCTAACTTTTCTTTTTCATTTAACACATCATTACCACTGATCACCTCCTTTCTGCGGGGCAGTGCTTATATCAGTCCCTCACCAGATGACCTCTTGAAAGAACCCCCAGCTCCAGGGCTACTGAGATAGTTCCCAGACCTCTGAGGAATCAGGCTCCACTCAAGCATTCTTGGTACTTGCCTTCTCCACTTCTCTTACCTTATTCCCAGCCTTCATCATCTCTCGCCTGGACAACAGCCTCCTGGCTAGTCTCTCTGCTTCCAAACTTACCACCAATCCATTCTCTACATAGCAGTCATACTGGTTGTGTGTTGAGTCATGTCATTCACTTCCCTCCCCTCCTCCAGTGGCTTCCCATTGCATAAACATAAAATCCCAACTTCTAAGACTATGGCTATGGGAAACCTCATACCATCTTGCCCAGATCCCTCTAAAAAAGGACCCGTTGCTCTGGCTACTGGGAATGCTGTTGATGGATACCTTCAGCTGTCAATCCCTTCTGCGGCAGGGAGCTGCCTTGCCCTAAATCCCACTCTTCTCAGGGTGGCTCACATCCAATCACAGGTCAATGCAGTGGGTAAAGACTTGGCTATCTTGGCCTGAAGGACTATTCTAGCTCCAGATGGGATTGGCTCCGCCTGTCATTTGGGCTTGAACCTCAACTCACTTCTTGCTCTGCCCATCTTGCTTACTTCCTTCCTTCTTTCCATACGTGTTGATCCAGAGGGAATTCTTTAATACACATCCTGCAAACTAAACTCCATCTCAGAACTCAGCATGTATCAGTGGCCTGCAAAGCCCTATATTATCTGGTTCTTGCCTACTTCTCCAACTTTATCTCGTGCCTTTGGTGCCCTGAGACACTGTTCTCCAGTCTACTTGCAGTTCTTGGCTTGTTCCTTCCTACCTTAGGATCTTTGTACCTGATGTTTCCTCTTCATGAAAGCTCTTCTTCCTACTCTCGTTCTTGCTTATCTGTTCTCAACCTAAATATTACTTTCTCAGAGAAGCGTACCCTAGGCCTGCCCTCACCATCATCTTTAACCTAACAATACAAATTAGATTTTTCCTCATATTCTTTTTCATATTCTGCCCTTTTCTTCCATTAAACTGTTCACAATTTGTGATTATATATTTATCATAAATATATAATCTGTTCAACACTTTATAGCCACTGTATCTTTGACATTTTTCCCAGTGCTTGGCCCCTAGTAGATGTTCAGCAAATATAATGGCTGAATGAATGAATGGCCTGGAGAATGCTTAAGGGAAGGCCTCAATATCGCTAGCCCGTGGCCACTTTTATCCTTAGATCACTGTTCAGGAAGCTAGACTGGGGCGGGCTGCCCTGGGGTGGGACCAGCACCACCACAGCCAGCGGTCAGCTGGAGGTTTTGATGTGGGGAAGTACCGTCTTCCTCTAGTGGGGAACCATCTGGGATCCGGGCCCGCTGCTACCATGCCTGCCTTCTCTCCCTCTCCTGCCTCCCTCACCTCCTTTCCCCTATAGATGTCATCTCTAGTTTTCTATGCTCCCTTATGCTATCTGTTCTCACCTTGCCTACCTGGCTTTGTACATACCGCTGTATCCACTTCAGTAAAGTCACCTCATTCCCCTGTGTGTTCATAGCCTTTGAGGAGGTCCTCTCATCTTAGGCTACACATAGCCTTCCTAGAAAACATGGAATCACTATTCAACTCCATTGAAACTTAGACTATTACTTAGTATTTAGGTGTTGTACCCAACAGAGGCTGAGAAGGTTATAAGGTTGATTGCTTTCAATTCTCACTCAATCCCAACCATTCTGTTGAGTCCTTACTGTTAATATCTCCATTTTATGAAGCTTAGATGATGCAAGTGATTTTTCTCAGGATAAGAGAGGACATTGGGATTCAAACTCAACTGATCTGATTGAAGGGCCAACCTATAGTCTTAATACTCCATCTCATTAGACTATGATTATATAATTCACTCCATAGAGACAAAGGACATTGCTTTATTTCCTAGGAAGCAGATTTTGTTTTAAAATCTGCTTTGGTTTCTTTCTTTCTTTGTTTTAAAACATAAAGATTTTGAAAAAGAAGATCAGAATGACTCAGACCTTAGAGAAATCCATCTCATTGTGTCATTGTTTTATTAATTTTGCTTTTGAGTTGTAATCTGTTTATGGGGGGGGAGTGTCCATGATCACAGTAAAGCCATTCCCACTTAAGTCCTCTCCTCCTCAAGGGTGGAGAGGATCAGGAAAGAAGCAGTGAGCACCCGTTGGTGCTGGTTTGATGGACAAGAGCAGACTGAGGAAAACGATTTTTTTTTTTTTTTTTCATTTTCAGCCATCTCGTGCTCTCCATCTTGTGTAGTAGCTTTGGTTACTTTGTGGAAAAATGCCATCTGCTTAAAAAAACATATAACACTGACATATAGAAGTGTTACCGATGTATTTAAACATGTAGCAAGTTTTCTTATAAAAACTGCTCAGGGTTCCTTGTTTTTTTTTTTTTTTTAAATATATCTTACCTATAATTTAATAGTTTATATACTAATTTTTCTCAGACATGGTTGAAATTTGATATCTGATTTTCCAATATAAAACTGTGTATTCTAAATTAGATACTCCAGTGTGAATTAGATAAAATTTTAAAAATTCATTTTGTCCTTGATCTTTGAATTATAAGAACTGAAACAACAAAAAATGAAGTTTTTCACCTACCATACTGGTAAAAACTTTACCCAGCTTTTTCATCAAAAATTGATAATGTTTAGTGTCTGGTACTTACATAAGAATGTAAGAGAAGCATGTTCTTTTATGTGGTGGGATAGGAGGGAAGTATCTCTGAAAGTTGACTGGATAATTCCATTTCTTGGAATCTACCCTCTGGAAATACTCATGTGCAGAGCAACTGATGTATAAATCATTACAACATAATTTTAAATACTGCAAAACTAGAAACAACCATCAATAAAGGAAAGGGTAATAATTATGGGTTAATTAAGGATATAATTATCAATACTGTAGATAGCATCAGTTCAGTTCAGTCGCTCAGTCGTATCCAACTCTTTGCGACCCCATGAGCTGCAGCACGCCAGGCCTCCCTGTCCATCACCAACTCCCGGAGTTCACTCAGACTCACGGCCGTCAAGTCAGTGATGCCATCCAGCCATCTCATCCTCTCTTGTCCCCTTCTCCTCCTGCCCCCAATCCCTCCCAGCATCAGAGTCTTTTCCAGTGAGTCAATTCTTCGCATGAAGTGGCCAAAGTACTGGAGTTTCAGCTTAGCATCAGTCCTTCCAATGAACACCCATGACTGATCTCCTTTAGAATGGACTGGTTGGATCTCCTTGCAGTCCAAGGGACTCTCAAGAGTCTTCTCCAACACCACAGTTCAAAAGCATCAATTCTTCGGCCCTCAGTTTTCTTCATAGTCCAACTCTCACATCCATACACGACCACTGAAAAACCATAGCCTTGACTAGACGGACCTTTGTTGGAAAAGTAATGTCTCTGCTTTTGAATATGCTATCTAGGTTGGTCATAACTTTCCTTCCAAGGAGTAAGCATCTTTTAATTTCATGGCTGCAATCACCATCTGCAGTGATTTTGGAGCTCCCCAAAATAAAGTCTGACACTGTTTCCACCATTTCCCCATCTATTTGCCATGAAGTGATGGGATCAGATGCCATGATCTTCGTTTTCTGAATGTTGAGCTTTAAGCCAACTTTTTCACTCTCCTCTTTCACTTTCATCAAGAGGCTTTTGAGTTCCTCTTCACTTTCTGCCATAAGGGTGGTGTCATCTGTATATCTGAGGTTATTGATATTTCTCCCGGCAATCTTGATTCCAGCTTGTGCTTCTTCCAAGCCCAGCATTTCTCATGATGTACTCTGCATATAAGTTAAATAAGCAGGATGACAATATACAGCCTTGACGTACTCCTTTTCCTATTTGGAACCAGTCTGTTGTTCCATGTCCAGTTCTAACTGTTGCTTCCTGACCTGCATATAGATTTCTCAAGAGGCAGGTGAGGTGGTCTGGTATTCCCATCTCTTTCAGAATTTTCCACAGTTTATTGTGATCCACGCAGTCAAAGGGTTTGGTATAGTCAATAAAGCAGAAATAGATGTTTTTCTGGAACTCTTGCTTTTTCCATGATCCCGTGGATGTTGGCAATTTGATCTCTGGTTCCTCTGCCTTTTCTAAAACCAGCTTGAACATCTGGAAGTTCACAGTTCATGTATTGCTGAAGCCTGGCTCGGAGAATTTTGAGCATTACTTTACTAGCATGTGAGATGAGTGCAATTGTGCAGTAGTTAGAGCATTCTTTGGCATTGCTTTTCTTTGGGACTGGAATGAAAACTGACCTTTTCCAGTCCTGTGGCCACTGCTGAGTTTTCCAAATTTGCTGGCATCTTGAGTACAGCACTTTCACAGCATCATCTTTCAGGATTTGAAAGAGCTCAACTGGAATTCCATCACCTCCACTCGCTTTGTTTGTAGTGATGCTTTCTAAGGCCCACTTGACTTCACATTCCAGGATGTCTGGCTCTAGGTGAGTGATCACACCATAGTGATTATCTGGGTCATGAAGCTCTTTTTGTACAGTTCTGTGTATTCTTGCCACCTCTTCTTAATATCTTCTGCTTCTGTTAGGTCCATACCATTTCTGTCCTTTATTTCTGTCCAACCATCTTTGCATGAAATGTTCCCTTGGCATCTCTAATTTTCTTGAAGAGATCTCTAGTCTTTCCCAGTCTGTTGTTTTCCTTTATTTCTTTGCATTGATCACTGAGGAAGGCTTTCTTATCTCTCCTCGCTATTCTTTGGAACTCTGCATTCAAATGTGTATATCTTTCCTTTTCTCCTTTGCTTTTCGCTTCTCTTCTTTTCACAGCTATTTGTAAGGCCTCCCAGACAGCCATTTTGCTTTTTTGCATTTCTTTTCCATGCGGATGGTCTTGCTTCCTGTATCCTGTACAATGTCATGAACCTCCATCCATAGTTCATCAGGCACTCTATCTATCAGATCTAGTCCCTTAAATCTATTTCTCACTCCACTTATAAGGGATTTGATTTAGCTCATACCTGAATGGTCTAGTGGTTTTTCCCTACTTTCTTCAATTTAAGTCTGAATTTGGCAATAAGGAGTTCATGATCTGAGCCACAGTCAGCTCCTGGTCTTGTTTTTGCTGACTATTTTTTTGGGCTCCAAAATCACTGCAGATGGTGACTGCAGCCATGAAATTAAAAGATGCTTACTCCTTGGAAGAAAAGTTAAGACCAACCTAGATAGCATATTCAAAAGCAGAGACATTACTTTGCCAACAAAGGTCCATCTAGTCAAGGCTATGGTTTTTCCAGTGGTCATTTATGGATGTGAGAGTTGGACTGTGAAGAAAGTTTAGTGCCGAAGAATTGATGCTTTTAAACTGTGGTGTTTGAGAACACTCTTGAGAGTCCCTTGGACTGTGAGGAGATCCAACCAGTCCATTCTGAAGGAAATCAGCCCTGAGATTTCTTTGGAAGAAATGATGCTAAAGCTGAAACTTCAGTACTTTGGCCACCTCATGTGAAGAGTTGAATCATTGGAAAAGACCCTGATGCTGGGAGGGATTGGGGGCAGGAGGAGAAGGGGATGACAGAGGATGAGATGGCTGGATGGCATCACTGACTTGACGGCCGTGAGTCTGAGTGAACTCTGGGAGTTGGTGATGGACAGGGAGGCCTGGCGTGCTGTGATTCATGGGGTCGCAAAGAGTTGGACACGACTGAGTGACCGAACTGAACTGAACTAAACTGATAGAGCTTCTCCATCTTTGGCTGCAAAGAATATAATCAATCTGATTTCCATGTTGACCATCTGGTGATCCATATGTAGAGTCTTCTCTTGTGTTGTTGGAAGAGGGTGTTTGCTGTGACCAGTGCGTTCTCTTGGCAAAACTCTATTAGTCTTTGCCCTGCTTCATTCCGTATTCCACGGCCAAATTTTCCTGTTACCCCAGGTGTTTCTTGATTTCCTACTTTTTCATTCTAGTCTCCTATAATGAAAAGGACATATTTTTTGTGTGTTAGTTCTAAAAGGTCTTGTAGGTCTTCATAGAATCATTCAACTTCAGCTTTTTCAGCGGTACTGGTTGGGGCATAGACTTGGATTACTGTGATATTGAATGCCTTGCCTTGGAAATAAACAAAGATCATTCTGTCTTTTTTGAGATTGCATCAAAGTACTGCATTTCAGACTCTTTTTTTTCCATGATGGCTATTCCATCTCTTCTAAGGGATTCCTGCCCACAGTAGTAGATATAATGGGCATCTGAGTTAAATTCACCCATTCCAGTCCATTTTAGAACTGTTAAAAACCATCAGGCAGATATTAATTGACTGACAAATGCATCTAAGATATATTGCACGCATGCCTGCTAAGTTGCATCATTTGTGTCTGAATCTTTGTGACCCCATGGACTGTAGCCTGCCAGGCTCCTCTGTCCATGGGATTTTCCAGGCAAGAACACTGGAGTGTGTTGCCACTTCCTTCTCCACGAATCTTCTTGACCCAAGGATCGAACCTGCATCTTCTGTGTCTCTTGTATTGCAGGTGGATTCTTTCTCCCTGAGTCATCAGGGAAGCCTGCAAAAGCAAGTTATAAAAGAGTAACTGTAGTATTATCTTGCTTATGTTAAGGGATAGGTGACATTCATATACATAAATCTGCCTGCAATGCAAGAGACCTGGGTTTGATCCCTGGGTTGGGGAGATACTCTGGAGGAGGAAATGGCAACCCACTCCAGTACTCTTGCCTGGAGAATCCCATGGACACAGTAGCCTGGCAGGCTATAGTCCATGGGGTCTCAGAGTCAGACACGACTGAGCACATACACACGTACAAAGGATCAGAAAGGTTGTTAATAGTTTTTATCTAGAGAACACATGGGGAGGGAGTCTTTGGGAGGAAGTATAGGACTTTTCCAACTCACGGTTTATGTGTGCATTTCTGTATCATTTAGTTCTTTTACACTGACTATCCAAACACAAAATACCTTTGTAATTTTATAAGAGAAATGAAGTTATTAGTGCGAATCTACAAATTTGTAGTTAGGTTAAAATGATAGATTTCTATTAAAAACTGAGCTCTCTGCATGCTACACATAGTATTTGAATTATGCTACCTTAATGGGATATTATTCCTGTCACATTGTTATAGGGAAATAAAAAAGATAGTAAAGCTAATCTGTATCTAGTATACTATAAATGACTACATTAGACACATTGAGAATTAAAGCATTCTGTTTCTTTGTAAAAAAATTTATCAAAGGTAGTTTGAAGAATGATTGCCTTCTTGTCACGTTACATACATTATGAAGCAAGTATCTTTCCTATGCCTTGCGTGCGTGCATGCTAAGTCACTTCAGTCATGTCCAACTCTGTGACCCCATGGACTACAGCTCTCCAGGCTCCTCTGTCCATGAGATTCTCCATTCAAGAAGAAGAGGTTGTCATGCCCTCCTCCAGGGGATCTTCCCAACCCAGAGATTGAACCCATGTTCCTTACATCTATCTGCATTGGCAGGTGGGTTCTTAACCATCTGTGCCACCTACTTTTGGATTGTTTCCCAACATTTAATTCTTTGTTCTTTCAATGTTGTTAAGTACTTCTGAGAATTCATTTAATGTAAAATTTTTTGCTGATGTCACTTCCTCTGGGACATCTTCATCCTTTTTACTGTAATTCTTTTTCTTCGTATATGCGGATGAGTTCATCTTTGCTGAGTCCCTCTGGTCGCATATCTAGTGTCTCAAGTGATGGCAGTGTCAACATTGCCATGATCGACTAGTTCTTCTATAACTCTATGTTTGATTCAAATTTCACCTCTAGCATTACCATTTTTGTCACTTTTTTGCACCTTCTTTTTAATTGGCCAATTCCCTCTTTCAGGTATCCATTTTAATAAAATGTCATGTGGGTTTTTCACTGGGAAACAAATAGGCAACATAGCGATAGGCTTTGCTGTGAGTGGGCTTCATCTCTGATCGTGATGTCCACCTTACTTTTTACATAGTGATTTGTGAACTGAGGGGCTGGTAATGAAGTCTATATATTCTGCAATTGCTCACAGTTAATGTAGAGTTTAACTGAAATTCAAATAGTGTACTTTGGGGACTGGCGTTATTGAACGAAACTGTGGCATCTAAAATGTGTGCATATGAGTACTGTGCAAATCGAGAGCTACCTGTGTATGCTTAACAAGAATGCACACATGTGTTCATCAAAGGATATGCATACGAATGTTTATTGAGGAGAAAAGTGGTCAAGATGGAGGAGGAATGAAACTCTGAGCTCACTTCCTGCCATGGGTGTATCAAAATTACTGCCATTTACAGAGCAACTCTTAAGGAGAAAGACCAAAAAGATCTTCTACAGATAAAGGTATTAGGAAGGAACCACAACGAGAAGGGTAGGAAGGGTGGAGATAGAGTCAAGATCCATACCCTAGGTAGGTGACCCCCAAAAGGAGGATAATTACAATGGAAGTGGTTTTCACCAAAGGCCGAGGGCTCTGAGGCCCGCCTTGGATTCCCTAGCCTGGGAGTCCTGGAGCAGGAAGTTGATGCCCTTGGATATTTGGCTTTGAAAGCAGTTGACTCCCAAATCTATCCCTCCCAAACCTGACCTCTGTCCTGCTCCAGCAATTGCACACAGCCTGTATGTACCATGTCTGTTCAGGTCTCCATGTCTTCACTCAACTGTCCCCCCACCTAGGTCTTTCCTCCTCTGCTTCACCTGTCTTCCTTTGTCTTTTACTTCAAGTCTGAATTCAGGTTCGTCTCTTCCAACAATCCTTCCCTTGCTCCTGCCTTATTTCCACCTAAGGTCACTTCCCTGGGAACTGAAATTTAGTCCTATAATTATCATCCCATGTTGAAACTACATGTGCAAAAATGTTTCCACCTCAAGACTGTAAGCTCCCCAAAGAGCAAAACCTTGCTTGTTCACCTGTATGATTCCAAATACCAGTACTAGCATATAATAAATAGGTATTAGCATATAAAAGGTATTAGCATATGATAGGCATTCTATATATGTTTATTTAACAAGCATATTGAAATAATGCTTGGCACTTTCATTCACCTGTGTCTTCAGGTTTTGCTTTTGTTAGTATCTGATATCCTTTGCTTTGACGGGACTAAAATTGTTTCCTACCAGTTAATGGTCTTCTTGGTTCACAACGAAATTTGCAGGCCATGCACAGTCCACAGAGACTCTAATATCTCATAGACAAGAGCTTCTGCCACACTTGATTTACTGCTTAATGGGTGTGTTTCTTATTTCAAAGTGTGACTGCTCTTCTGCCTATTAGAGTTGCCTTGTACCAAACCTTTAAAAGAGAGTTAAAGGAAAGGGCAAATAATCCTATAGTAGTTACAGCACTACTTCATGATGAGAAAACAAGATTGGAAGGTTTAGTGACTAAATGGATTTAAATTGCAAGAGATTCTTAATCTTTTGTTACTTATAAATGAAGTGGGTAACCCTTAGGTCACCAGAGTATTTTTCAAATGTAATTTTGTGTTTGTTTTTTATTACTTTCTAAGACCTGCAGCTGTTTTATCTTTTCTTTTTGTTTTGTGGTTGATTGTACTCTTTGCCTTTCTTCCTCTTCTCCATCCCTCCTTTCTTTCCTACCTTCCATTCCTCTCTCTCTGCTTCCCTTCCTTCTGTACTTCATTCACTGATAGACTTTTACTTTTTGGAGAGGTTTTAGGTTCACAGAAAAATTGAGGGAAAGATACAGGGATTTCCCACATACATACCTCTTGCCTCCCACATACACAGCCTCCCCCACTATCAACATCCCCCACCAGAGTGTTATATTTGGTACAGCTTATGAACCTACATGCATTCTGGGGTTGTTCATTTAAAAAGAGAGGTATGTGGTCTCCCCTTCTTCTTTCCTCTACCCACAAGGTAGAATTTAGATGCGATGGGCAGCGCTGGAGCAGCCACGCTGGATCATGAGATAAAAGCTGTGTGCTGAGAATGGCCAAGCCATGAGACAGAAAGGACTGGAATCTCCAGCACCATGGAGCAACTCTAATGGCTTCAGTTGCCTACCTCAGTCAGTTTTGTGACTGAGAAAAAAAAGTCTAACTTGTTTAAGCTCTTGTTTCTTTGCCCTTTTCTACAATTGGACCTACAACTGTATCCTAACTGATGCATAAATTCCCATCATTCATAATTTGTTTCTGGGGACTAAAGCATAATATTGGCACAGGCCTAGGATTGGAGGACATTTGTGGAGACAGGGAGCCTGTTGTTGTCACTCAGTCGGGTCCAGCTCTTTGTGACCCCATGGACTCTAGCCTGCCAGGCTCCTCTGTCCATGGAGATTCTCCAGGCAAGAATACTGGAGTGAGTTGCCATGCCCTTCTCTAGGGGACCTTCCCAACACAGGGATCGAAGCCAGGTCTCCTGCTTTGCAGACAGATTCTTTACCAGCTGAGCCACCAGGGAAGCCCGAATGATTCCTCTATCCTTTTCTTTATCCTCCTCACCCTTCTCTATCTGCTTTAGCAAGAGAACTTTTTATTGCTACCAAAGAGGTCTGTGAAGATGGAAGAATTAACTTATTTGAGCAGAAGTGTATCAATGTTTTTATTTCTTGAAAACAAGGTGCATGACATGAATTGTTGCAACAAAACAAAACCCAAAACCAGAGAACTAATTCATATGGTTGACTAAGGACTTGGAAACTGCTTACCCACTTACTGTAATGGTTTGTCCGCATCCACTTTTATGGCTTTATGAGTGTAGTATAGCTTAATTCATGTATCCTGGGATGTTAGTATTCAATAATCAAGTTGTTACTAATGTTTTCATCGATAATATGTGTGTCAGCAGGCCAACTAAATTGTTCTCTGTTGATTGGATAAACAGATGTTTGTTACTGAAATTCTCACGCTGGTCGAGATGGGGTATGTAGACTATTGTGGCCCGTCTCACTGGCCACAACTAAAACTTAGGACAGCATAGAAAAGGTAATTACTGGAGGACTCTGAGAAGTAAACAATAATACAAAAATAGAGACTGAAGTCAAAATTGATTAATAACCTGTAGCAAGAATTTCATGGTTTGGGGTTTTATTTATTGTTGTTGTTGTTTTTCTTTCTCTTTCTTTTGACTGTTGGCTTTGGACTGAGGGCAGGATGACATGAGCAACTATGCAGCAAGCGTTGACAGAAAAACTGGAAGAAGTCATCTCTTTCTATCCAGAGGACCACGAAAAGGGACCCCTGTGTTCCGCAAAGTAGGAGGAAAATTCTCGTTGCCCATTTCTTGTAGTTTTTCTTTTCTAGTTCTGACTCAGGACCTGCCTCATTCATGGCATTGCACTGCCACCTCTATGATAAAGTCACATTTACCCCAAGAGAATACTGAGTTCTGGGCAAGAGGAACTAGGAAAAGGGAGCCCCTGTTGTCCAAAGAGTGTGAGGAAATCCCCTTATTTTCTGTTTCCCTATTTCCTTTATTCTGAGGGCAGCATCGGTTTCACAGAACTGTAGAAAAAGCACAAGAGGCAAGCACTCCATCCTTCTGAGAGAGAAACTGGGAAAAAACAGGCCACTGTGAAGCAAAGTGTGACTGAGACACCAGAGAGAAAAGACTGGAAGTGAGGATCCCTTGGGGCTTATCTGCATGAACCAACATTAGGTCCAGGCTTACCTTCAAGGTGGGCACATGGAGACAAGACCCAAAGAAAGAGAGAAAGGGCTCCCAGAAATAAACTGCCCTGTGAGATATTGACCAGGTCTAACTTCTGGGTCCTTGCCAGCCAGACCCAAACAGCATACTGAAGGCTTCAAAAATGAACTGATGTTGGAACCCGCAGAAGACAAGATAGACTTTACAGTTTAAAACAAACCAGGCTGATTGTCTGTTAAACAAATTACTTTCTCCAGAGGATTTTTTTCTTCCAGTTTCATTGAAATATAATTGACGTGGTGTGGTGAGTGTGCGCATGTGCTCAATTGTGTCCCACTCTTGGCAACTCCATGGACTGTAGGCAGCCAGGCTCCTCTGTCCATGGAATTTTTCAGGCAAGAATACCGGAGTGGGTTGCCATTTCGTACTCCAGCAGATCTTCCTGACCCAGGGACCGAACCTGTGTCTCTGGCGTCTCCTGGCATTGGCAGGCAGATGCTGTACCGCTGCTCCACCTGGGAAGCCCACCTGATGGACAGCACGGTATAGGTTGGCTTCCCAGATGGCTTTAGTGGTAAAGAGCCTGCCTGCTAACACACAAGATGTAAGAGACACAGGTTTAATCCCTGGGTCGGGAAGATCCTCTGGAGGAGGGCAGGGCAATCCACTCCAGTACTCTTGCCTGGATAATCCATGGACAGAGGTGCCTGGTAGGCTACAGTCTATAGGGTCTCAAAGAGTTGGGCATAAATGAAGTGACTTGAGTATGCGCTGTTTACGTTTAAGGTGCAAGGCATAATGATTTGACTTACCTCATGAAATGATTAACACTGTATAAGTTTAGTGAATATCCATCATCTCATATAGATACAATATTAAAGAAATTTTATATTGTGATTTACATTGTATCCCTGGTACTTACCTATCCTATAACTAGGAATTTGTACCTTTTGACTGTCTTTATCCAATTCCCCCTGCTCAAACCCCACACCCCACTTTTGGTAACCACAAATCTGATCTCTTTTTCTATGGATTTGTTTGTTTGTCAAAGTATAATTGACCTAAAATACTATGTTAGTTTCTGGAGTATGGTGTCATGAGTCAATATATCTGTATATTTCAAAATAATCACCATGGTAAGTCTAGTTACCACCTGTCACCATACAAAGATATTACATAATTATTGACTATATTCCCCACACTGTACATTTCATACCCGTGACTCATTTATTTTGGAGCTGAAAGTTTGTGTTTTCCTCATCTATTTCCCTCATCCCTTTATTTTTCTCCCCTCTGATAACCACTTCTTTGTTCTCTGTATTTGTAGGTCTTTCTGCTTTATTGTTTTGTTCATTAATTTGACTTTTAGATTCCAAATATAAGTTAAATCATATAGTATCTGTCTTTCTCTGAGTGACTTATTTCATTTAGTGTAATTCCCTCTAAGTTCACCTGTGCTGTCACAAGTGGAAAGATTTCATTCTTTTTTTTATGGCTGAGTAATATTCTTTGTGTGTGTGTGTGTGTGTGTGTGTATTGTTGTTTTGTCACTAAGCTGTGTTTGACTCTTTATGACCCTGTGGGCTGCAGCACACTAGGCTCCTCTGTATGGACATATGTATGTGTGTGTGTGTATACATATATATACACATATACATATATATATATACAGCTATATATACACGCATGCACACACACATTTTCTCCATCCATTTATCTACTGATGGGTACTTAGGCTGCTCCCATATATTGCCTATTGTAGATAATTCTGCAGTGAACATAGGGGTGCACATATCTTTTCTAACTAGTGTTTTCATTTTCTTTGGATAAATATCCAGGAGTGAAATTGCAGGTCATACAGTAGCTCTAGTTTCAGTTTTTTTGAAGAACCGCCATATTGTTTTCCACCATCAGTTCAGTTCAGTCGCTTAGACGTGTCCAACTCTTTGTGACCCCATGGACTGCAACAAGCCAGGCCTCCCTGTCCATCACCAACTCTTGGAGCTTGCTCACACTCATGTCCATTGAGTCGGTGATGCCATCCAACCATCTCATCCTCTGTTGTCCCCTTCTCCTCCTGCCTTCAATCTTTCCCAGCATCAGGGTCTTTTTCAATGAGTCAGTTCTTCACATCAGGTGGCCAAAGTATTGGAACTTCAGCTTCAGCATAAGTCCTTCCAGTGAATATTCAGGACTGATTTCCTTTAGGATGAACTGGTTGGATCTCCTTGCAGTCCAAGAGACTCTCAGGAGTCTTCAACACCAAAGTTCAAAAGCATCAATTCTTCGGTGCTCAGCTTTCTTTATAATCTAAGTCTCACATCCATACCGGAGAAGGCAATGGCACTCCACTCCAGTACTCTCGCCTGGAAAATCCCATGGTCAGAGGAGCCTGCTAGGCTGCAGTCCATGGGGTCGCTAAGAGTCAGACATGACTGAGTGACTTCACTTTCACTTTTCCCTTTCATGCATTGGAGGAGGAAATGGCAACCCACTCCAGTGTTCTTGCCTGGAGAATCCCAGGGACGGGGGAGTCTGGTGGGCTGCCATCTATGGGATCACAAAGAGTTTGACAGGACTCAAGCGACTTAGCAGCAGCAGCAGCAGCAGCAGCAGCACATCCATACATGATTACTGGAAAAACCTTTGCTTTGACTATATGGACCTTGTTGGCAAAGTACTATCTCTGCTTTTTAATATGCAGTCTAGGTTGGTCATAGCTTTTCTTCCAAGGAGGAAGTGTCTTTTAATTTCATGGCTGCAGTCAGCATCAGTTTATTTTATTTTATTACTAATCTTTTATTTTTTCATATCTCACTCAAGGTGTCTTGAAAGATCCAAGTATGAGATTTGTTGAGTCTGGTTAGGGACCGTGCCTTCATTTCCATGGGTGGGGAGAAGTGGCCTTGGGTTTCTCTTGGTTCCTTTTGGACACCCACAAAGTTTCATACAATTGGGAACTTCCCGAAATAGGAAGAATTTGGAAGTGTCAGTGGGAATAAATGTCCTTTGGGACATCTTAATCAGTGCAAACATGAGAGTCAGGAGTTGTGTCTTGATCCAACTTAGTCCCTCTGGGAGTGATGTGGGAGTGGTGAAAGTCCTCTGGGAGGAGAGAAGGCCCCAAGTTTTGTCTTTGGCCTGATCACTCACTCCATATTCCTCTTTATCTCTCCTTGGCTTTCTCTCTCTGCAGTCTCAATTCAGAACCCACAACCTATAATCTATTTTCTCCATCCTCGCCCTTGGAAAGTCCCAACACCCAGCCCCCCCCCCTCCCACTACCCCTTTCCACACTAGGGAGGTCATCATAGTCCTAGGACTCTGCTCATATCTTAAAAAGTCTGGTGCCTCAAACTCTGGATGCTGAGAGATTTCTTCTCCATAGGCTTTGCTGGATACAAGGGTGGGAGGGCCAGATGAGGACGTGTGCTTCAGTCTGTAGAGTAAAAGGAAGATAATGAGTGTCCTGATGTTACCAGTGGCAGCTAGAGCTCATTTTTCCCTGAGTCACCCAAGGGCACATTGTACCTGACTATCGGGCACATAGAAACATCCTATCTCAAATAAGAAAGGTACAACCTCTTACTAACATTTCTTTTAAACTTTTTCTTAAAAAATAATCACCCTGAGCATGATTGGGCTAAGAAACATTTGTCTCCTCCTTGATCTTACTTTTACTAAAAGGGGCCACAAATTATGTTCGTTATGTTTTCCAAGTTCTTATCAAGAGTGGAAGGTCTTTTCCCACCCCATTAAATATTAGCTATAACTGAGCTTTGAGGCACCTTCAATGTGTTTACATGCATTGAGAATATCTAAGAGGGAATACCTCAAGTTACATCGCTTACATTTATTCCATTATAGAACTTGTGCTTTATCTTATGAGTCTAGTGTTTCGTGATACCTACTTAAGAACTAAACACAATTGAACTGAAATGAGAAATAGGCCTTTACCAATGAGTTTAATAATTTACCACACTCACATGTGTTATGGTTTTCAAAAAGACTGCACATGGAGGAGGAGACTTAGAAAGTTATTTCCTATTTTGATAAATTATAAAATGATAAGTATTATTAATTTTATCTAGTTTTACTAACATTACTAATATTATAAATATTATTAAACATTAAATTACTAAGTACTAGTAAAGTAATATGACTATTTTTTAAGCAAACATGAGAATTTTCTACATTCAAAAGAATACTCCCTCTTTTGAAGTAGTCTGTTTAAATAGCTAAATTCTTAGTTTAATGATACTACAGTTGGTCAAGATGTATTTGGAATTGATCCTTGGGCTATCCTTCGTAGGCATATTGCTTTGAGAATACTTAGAGATGGCAGGATGTCTTTTGAGGGTGAATTTTAATTTCTAAAACTGCCAAAGATCACTCAGAGTCAAGCCAGATATAAATGGATGAATAAACTGGGAAACATTTGACTCTTAAATGTGACTTGGGTATATCAGATTGAATTTTCTGATGGCCTTGAGAGACAGTCCAAAGAAGGAATTCAAAAATATTTTTTGAACAATGACAATAACCCTTTGATAATAATGTTTCTTCCATGGTGTCTGCCTTCATTTAGATATTTAAGCTTTGCTGTTGAAGACTCTATGTTATACCCACATGCTCAAAGTCAAATTAATAATTCTAATTATCTTAAAGATTAGGTAAAATGTAAAAATGTGAAATTAAATTCCCCTAAGTTAACTCTCAGCACCTATCTTCTCTGTCCATTTTTATTCTTGGTCTATAAATTTATACAAAAAGTGCTATAGGATATTAAAACTGTCTTTACTGCAGGCTTGGCTGGAGCTAGTTCTGTTCAGATAGTCTAGATGGTAGAAAGAAAGGGATAAGTATTCCTTTGTATGAGAGTAGAAAAACATTTGCCTCAAAGATCTATTTTAGACTAAGAAATTAATACACCAAATGGACCTGGCCTGGTGCCTGCTGTTTACTGTTTTCTGATTGGGTGCAAACACGTCTGTGAATTTTTGGAGGTGAGCCAGCCGCTCTGTACTCATTCTCGTTGATTAAAATGCTCTCAGTAGAGATTCTATTCAGAATTGATCGCTCTGTTTTAGCCTGCTGGGAAATGGGAACTGCGAGGGCTTCTTAAGCTGAATGAAAAAGTTATTCCATTTCAGCAAGCCTCTCTCAGGTCCAAGGCTAACAAATTTCTTAAGGTTGGGGAACCTTTCTAAATTGTATTCCAGGCCAAGGAACCCTTGTGCTTCATGGGGTATGGTTTGGCCAAACAAGGAAGTAACAAAGGAGATTCCAATTTAATATAACTGTCTCAGGGACAGGGATTTACCTGATCATATAGAGATGCTCCACACAGAGGGAATATATATATTTACACACACATCCATCAAGGAGAGGGCAGTGATTTGTTTTCACTGAAAAAGACACTCGTTATGGGTATAGATATGGATATATCTTCCCTATCACCATATTTCTCCCAACAGCACTATCTGTAGACTTACAGAAAGCTTCGTACACTGTTATAGTATCTGACATAAAATTTCTTTTCACCAAGGAGCTCATTTTATAGCAAAGGAAGTAAGGTAATATAAAAAAACTTAATTGTTATCTCTCCTGCTTATCCCATAAGCAAGGAAATCTTTTGAAGTGATTGGTGAGCAGTAGTAAAAATAATAAGGAATCATACTCATGTGACCCAAAGAACTCACAAGTCTTTATTATAACCTAAATGGTTCAGTAAGTATACCAGTGAAAGTGAAATAAAGATTGATATTCCTCTCAGTAAGTATACCAGTAAAAGTGGAATAAAGATTGATATTCCAACTTGCTTTTAGTGAAACTGAAGGACAGAAAGTTGAAATAACCCTGATTAAGATAAGTCATCTGCATTGTTGGATTTGAAGCTCTTCAGTTTCTCTGATTTCCAATACACTCTTCTTCCATGTTTGTTTTCCTTTCCCATCAGATCTCATATCAATACCAACTGGAGGCCATCCACTACAGAAGAGACACCAATGAGATAGAGTGGACAGCTTGTCCAGTGAAAGTCAGCTAGCTACGCAGTCTAGTCAGTCCACTCCAGTGTCTGTACAACAGGCCAATGAATTTAGAAGCCATGGTAGCAATGGTGGTGGTGGTTTGGTCTCTAAGTCGTGTCCGACTCTTGTGACCCCATGTACTGTAGCCCGCCAGGCTTCTCTGTCCATGGGATTCTCCAGGCAAGAAAACTGGAGTCGGTTGCCATTTCCTTCTCCAGGGGATCTTTCCTACCCAGTAATCGAACCTGGGTCTCCTGCAATGCAGGCAGATTCTTTACCAACTGAGCTACAGGGAAGCCCTGTAGTAGGGATGAAGGCTACTCATGAGCCCACGTCATGGGATCCCCAAAGATGCTCTGGCAGTTGCCTTTGCTGAATGTCTGACATGTAAACAACAGAGACTGATGCTGATATGGGACCACACTGAGGAGAATGTGGTGTCAGGTTTATTACATCTGATTCCCTGGATGGGACAGCGAATTACTCTTCCTAGGATCCGGACACGTTCTGAAGGTGTGCTTGCCTTCCTTGCCCTGCAGCTTCTCAGCCAGTCCAGGCACATGGAATGTTTGATTTCTTATGGAAGCCTGTTAACCATGTTGTGACCCAGGGGCCAGGTAAGGATAAAAGGTGTCCAACAGTGGACTTACAGTCACAGCAGCCTCTTATCCTACCTTATATTGCCCAGAAGGCTTCTGCATAAGTGTATGGTGCTGTGTTTTTAGTAGGTGGAACACAAGAGGTTAAAGTAGGAGTGGACCCACTCGCCATTACTCTCAGTGGCCCACTTGGGAAATTGCTGCTTTCCATACCTGCAACTCTAGGCTCTATGTGATCAGAAGTCCTGACTCTCAGGAGAGGGACACATCTCCTAAGAGACACAGAAAATGTTTCATGAAAGCTCGAGATACAGGAGACTCACAGGGCACCTCTTGGTGCTTCTATGTCCATAGATGGGCAATTACAGCAACTGTGGCCTGGGTTGGGCACCAGGGCTGGGACCTTTCATGGGTGAAGGTGTGTGTCATCCCCACGAGCAAGAAACCTAGACCAGCAGAAGGGCTGCTTGAGAATGAGGTGAATCTAGAAGGGAGGGAGGGAAGAAGATGATGAATGTCCCTTGCCGCCTTAGGTCTGCAGCAGTATGGATTGTATCTGGTCTTACTGCCCCTCTGGTCATTGGAAGTCTTTCTTTCAAGAACCTGTGACCAGCTACCACCTTGAAGAATCAGCGATATGACAGAGGGAACCAGGGAACTGAGTGATGAGAGAGACATGCTATACCAGATGCTGGCCAGTGCCTCAGATTCACTACCCCTGGGGTTACCACAGCGGCCACTTCCAGTCTGCATCTCTGTGTCTGGAGACTTTCTCTAAAACACCCAAACCAGTCTGCCCTCATGCACACCAGGTCTTAAATGAAGGGGAGTTGACATCCCCAGGAGCAACCCTCACTAGACACTGACAGTAATTGGTGCAAAGAACCCCAGGTCCCTCACCCCTCAAGGGTATCATTAGGCATGGGTGTTTTATACCACTTCCCAGCTGCCTACTGTGGTAACACACCCTCTTTGGCTGCCTTCCCT
Organism: Bos indicus x Bos taurus; assembly: GCF_003369695.1. Lineage (NCBI taxonomy): Eukaryota > Metazoa > Chordata > Mammalia > Artiodactyla > Bovidae > Bos > Bos indicus x Bos taurus. The sequence goes on from NC_040085.1 coordinate 1,035,644, forward strand.
GCCTCACTTCCCTACTCCCCTATGAAACTAAGGTGCCACCTAATGAATCACCAATGGCAAAACAAGAGAGTGGTTGCCGAGCCAGTGGGGAAGCATTGTCTCACCCCCTAGACTCTGAGTCCAGAACCAGCATTCTCAAACATGGCATTGCCTGCCTATTCACTCTCAACCATTAATGGAAAGATGTCGAAGTATAGTCTGCATGACTTGGAAACCACTCATGGATACCCTTGGAAATGGCTTGAGAAGCACAGAGCATATCTAGATAGCATACATACTTAAAATTTAGAAAACCTTCTCTTTCTTTTAAACCTCCAGTGGCTTTCTGAGTTCAGACTGCAACCAGTGTAGCTATTACACAGAACAGAAGTCATTTGATAGAGCGTAATTGTAAAGCAATTTTATTTGCCTGATCAGACTCACTTGGTGGGCTAATTCCTTCTCTCCCTTGGACACAATCTCTGGTAGACCTACAGTTTTTTACACTTGTTCATAGATAATAAGAGTCTTCCAGGTACCCTTGATCACACACATATGCATACATACACAAAAACCAATTTCACTGCAGAAATTAAAAAATCCATTCTTGTGTAATAATGAGAACTCTAAACTTGAAGTTAAAGTGTCTTTTCTCCCATAGCTTGGGCCTGCAATTAGAAAGGTAAATCCGCCCCCAGTTCCCACACGGGAGGTTTTTTTAAGGGAAGGTGGGGGCCAGGAAAGGACTTCTTCAGCAGAACTGTCGTGACCTGAGATGGCACCCTCTGGGTTTTGGGGGTGTTGAAACTGACTCTCAGTGGGCCTGGGGGATCTTCAAAACTCTCAATGGGCCTGGGAGACCTTCAAAACTCTCTCACAATGCATTTGTGGATTCTTTGGAGACACTGTGTAGCTGGTAAGTTTTCATCTGAAGTTCTGTAAATGTGAGGAAACATTTCTCTCCAAACTGGCAAGCTCCTACCCCTCACCCCTAGACACCTATATCTGTTGATATCTTCCTGTTCCTTCTATTCAGGCAAACTTGCTCCTGGCAGGAAGTCCTCCTGGGCATGTACTCTTGGGAAGTCCTCTTAAGGCAGCTTTCAGCTGGGCCACATTTGGTTCCCAGAAGACATTCTTGCATCCACTGCCCTGACAAACTCTTGAGTGCAGACCCATTCCAACTTGGCCATTCATCCTCACTCTTCAGATGGGCAGGTTCCAGTCACTGCCTCTGGCCTTGGAGATTTCTCAGGTATAGATTTCCACTGGCGTCCTAGGCTCAGGAGGTATATATCGGGCTCCCATGGTTCTCTCTGAAGCATCTCTCATTACTCTTAAAGTGGGTGGGAGTGTTTCCATAGTAAGGTGGGGTGTTCACAGCATATCCACACTTCTCTCCAAGGAAATCCTCTCCCTGGTCTCTTCACCCTTAACCCTTTGATACTCTTGAAGTATATATCAGGATAAGAGTTTCAAAACACTTCTTTTATAGGTCATTTGGCAGTTCCCTTTGGCAGACGTGGGCCAGTTTCTATCTACTTCTTTGATACCTTCCCTTTTCAGATCTCACACCAAAACTGTGAGTCTTTTATTAACATCAGTTTTCATTTATTCATGTGTATATTCTTTTACCATTTATTAAATACCTGCTCTTTGCACCATGGTGGCTGCTAGTGATTCAAGGGTTAAGACAGGGTTTCTGACTTAAGAAGCCTAGATTTTAACAAATTATACCTTGAAGGCAGGCAGATAAAGGGCCTCTTTCCTAATTTTCTGCTATTTGGCTGAGTGCAGGCTCCCCTTAGAGGACAGCTGCTCTCCTTGCCTGCCACCTAAATAGAACAGCCCTTTTTTGGAACTTCTGTCCTTTGTTTGAAACTTCTTCAAAGGAAATTCCAGTTACAATCTGGAGGCAATCGATTGCCTCCACACTTACCCTGTTTAACATTTCAGTGTGTTAAGTAGTTAGAACTGATCAGTCCTGTCTACTTAACGCAGTAGTTTTTGACTCTCTTCGTATTTGGTGGTGGGGACTGTGCTAATAGTAATTTTAAAATGCTCCCCAAGTGATTCTAAAATGCAGCTAGGGTTGAAGCTTATCAATAAAACATACACACACACACAACATTCTTAAAATCATACTGCTGCTCAAAGTGGAGAAGGCAATGGCACCCCACTCCAGTACTCTTGCCTGGAAAATCCCATGAATGGAGGAGCCTGGTAGGCTGCAGTCCATGGGGTCACGAAGAGTCGGACATGACTGAGCGACTTCACTTTCACTTTTCACTTTCATGCATTGGAGAAGGAAATGGCAACCCACTCCAGTGTTCTTGCCTAGAGAATCCCAGGGACAGGGGAGCCTGGTGGGCTGCCGTCTATGGGGTCTCACAGAGTTGGACACGACTGAAGCGACTTAGCAGCAGCAGCAGCTGCTCAAAGATTTAGTCTAGCTTCTATCATTATTGGGAGAAATATCAATTATATAAAATCACAGAGATGACATAATATACACTTCAGACAACACTGTTTCATTGTTACTTTGTGGGGTCCATTGCTCACATCCTCACTCTTTGTCTTCTGTCAGTCCAAAGACAGAAATACCTGATTTTGTAAATGTCATTCTTTCTTGTAGAGGGAAAAAGAAATGTAAGACCAGTTCTCTTCACAGAGAAATGAGAAATTGCACTAAAAATCAATACTCGTTTAAAATCTCAGAGCATCATTACTGCTTCCTCAGACAAAATTAGCGGCAATGCTCCTACATCACATTTTTATTGCAGAATGAATTTGCAAAAAAAGATGTTATAGTGAAAAATGATATCCAAGCTTAAGAGTGGCTTCATGGGATTATAAAATCTTGCTAGCATGACCCCTCACCCCAATTCTAATTCTTCCTGATGCTATTTTTATATGATCTTTAAGGTCAATCATATATCAACGAACTCAGACTCATGAGTGTCTTATATAATAACCATGTTAAGTCAAGCGCCAAACACTGTCTATTGCTCTGCTGTTTTTATGACTTTTTACAACCTGTTTCTAATATTTATAGCTCTGTTATTTATTGTATTTATAAGTTCCTCATGCATGCCTGCATGCACTCATTTATCCATCCCCAAACATTCCCTGAGTGTTCATTTCAGACACACAAAGATAAAAGGACAGGGCCCTGCCCCTCGTGCTGTGACACTTCTCTGTGCTCACACAACCACAAGCGCCCCCTCTAGGCTGCTCAACCGATGGATCTGACTCCTAGGGACTGTGTCTTGTGCCTCTTTGAAGGCCCTCTCTTAATATTTGTAGGAATGGGCAAGAATGCAAGTGGAATCCCATGTACCACACACCCTGTATCACATATAAATAGTTTAAAGTTAAATATTAAGCTATCACACCTCTAAATAAAATATAGTCTCTCATCTTACCTTGTAAATATACTTTCATAACTGTAAAACTGAAAAAATACATATATTTTCTACATGACTAAAAGACAGCAGATATCAAGATGACTTGATTAGTTATTTTTAGTATATGCCTTTAGGTGGTTTAATTATTTTTAAATTATTTTAATTATATTTTAATTATTTTTGTATGTCAGTGGGCTGGCACTATTTGGGTGAATAATAAAGATGTATATATAATTCATAAATTATTATGTATTTTCCATTAAATTGATTTTTTCTTGCCTTCATTTTAGCAAATTCACTGATGGCCTTGCTATAATCAAGATTTTTAGATTATTTATATTCTCTTGAAAGAAATGATGTAAAGGGATAAAAATCAAAAGTATGTGTATATAAATGAAAACATAATTAGAATGTTTTTAAAATGTAAATCAAAGGAAATATAAGATTGAAACAAGTTACTAATGTGTTTCTAAAGTGTCTTTTCCCTTAAAATGACAAAATAAAATTAATAAATATCAAATTATTATATAAAATTATTTTTAAAACCTGAAATTTAATCTCTGTTTTGATATTTTAGTTACATAACATTAGATTATTTTAAATAAACGATTTTCATTTTTAGTTTTCAACAGCCATCTTGTTGCCAATGTAAAGAATTAGTATAGATTTGCAAACGTATTACATTTAGTTCTATATAAGTGCAAATTTGAAAGCATTGTAAATTATATAATATTATGAGGTGCTTCTTGACTATTATATGCAACTGTTGTAACTGTTGTGCGAGATAAGGAAGCCATTGGCTTTGTTGCTTTGTCATCAGCCTCTCAGTCAAGTTCTCCCATCCTGTTTTCAGCCCCCTTCTCATTCTTAACCTTTATAAGAGCTTCTCTGGTCATCTCTTCCATCAAAGCTCTTTGCAGAATGTTCTTAGGTAAGACTCTCTCCAGCATGTTCTACCAATCAACATGTTTCCTCTACTTCCTTTCAGAAATCTGTTGGAATCTCTAATCCATTCATGGCTCCACTCTTAGTGTCTTTACTGTTATGCATTTATTCTGCTTTTATCCTTTTCCTCACATTTTAATGGGGTTCTGAAGAGGGGAAAGAAGGTTAGTAAATATGTGTATTCAGTTGTCATCAGGAAATTTATGTTTCTTTTGCATGAACAAAAGCAATTTTTATAACTAGTTAAAAGAAAAAAGACGATAAGAGGATTTAAAAATCTTCAGCTTCCCAGTGAAACCCATAATTACAATAGTATATTCACTAGTGCAGCCCAATATGAAATATAAATAAAAACTCTTCCTTTTAATATTTAAGATGCCAGTATTTGAGGGACAGGTGCACAGGGTTGTCTTTATGTAGAGATTGTGAGTCTGTAGATACATTCACTTATTCTTGCTTATGATCAAGGGCACACTCATCGTGAGAGCAGGAGGTAAGAAGAAGGGCACCATTGGTGACCATGAGAGATGGGGGCTCACCATCCACCTGGAGATTAAACCAGCCACCTCGGCCTCAGAGACACTAGATCTCACAAAGTGAACTTGTTATTTGTTGTGCTTGTAGAGCGTTATGGAGTAAGAAAGTAGAACAGGTTGGTTTCTCTCCTCCTGGGAGAATTTTTTTTTTTTATACTTCAGTGGTATTAAGTACATTCATATTGTTTTGCATCCATCACCACCATCCATATCTGGAATTCTTTTCATGTTGCAAAAACTGAAATTCTATACCAAATAAACAATAACTCCATTTCTCTGCTCCTCAGGCCCTGGCAAGCACCATTCAACTTTTTGTCTTTATGATGTTTAATCTAAGTACCTCATATAAATGGAATCATATAGTATTTGTCCTTTTGGGGTTGGCTTATTTTACTTATTTAATGTAATGTCCTCAACTTTCACCCACGCTGTACTATATGTCAGAATTTCCTTCCCTTTTAAGGCTAGATAATATTCCATTGTATGAATATACCACACTGTTCATCCACTCCTCCATTGATAGGCACTTGTGTTGCTTCAGTGTTTTAGCTATTGTGAATGATGCTGCTTTGAACGTGGTATAGACATATAAAATTGAGGTCTTGCTTTCAATTCTTCTGAGTACATACCTAGAAGTATAATTGCTGGATCGTAGGGTGAACCTGTTTTTAATTTTTCAAGGAACCACTGTACTGTTTTCACAGCAGCTGTACCAGTTTACATTCCCAGCAACAGTGCACAGCATTCTGATTTCTCCACATCCTTACCAACACATAGTTTTCCATGTTTGAGTTTTTTTTTGATAGTAGCTGTCCTAATATGGATGAGAGTTGGTCTTCATCATGTAATTTTACACATTTATTCTAGACTGAGTCTTTGAATTCTACCTACTACTCTATTGTTAAAGATACAGGAAGAGAAAATACTAGAGCTTCTTCAAATGCTGGAAGATTATCTTCAATTTTCCAAAGAAATAATAAAAATCAATTACCAAGCATAGCTGTATTTGACTGTCAAAAATGTTCACACATAAAGGCAAGAGATTAAAGCCCATATTAAATCTTTCCAGATCATCAGCTTCATGGAGCAGTTTTTTAAAAAAAAGCTACAGTTGTCACTGTGTTGAGCTTCTGAACACAATGTGCAACAGCTATGGAAGCAAAGACCCTGTTATAATTGCACTCTATATGACTTCTGGAAGCCAAGTATTTTCCACTTTGTTAATTACCTGCCTTCAATACAAATTGGGAAGGAAAAGTATAGCAAAGAAGGAAAAACTCAGATTGAGACTTGAACACATGGTCTTTTAGTTGAGATCACACACCTGGTGTCAGGATGGAAGCTTAGATTTTTGATGTCTCTTCACAGAAAGAATTCAGGGAGAGACAAAGTGATAGATAAGAAGTAGACTTACTTAAAGACAAGCACACTACACACACACACACACACACACACACACACACACACACAGAGTGTGGGCCATCTCAGATGGTGAGAGGCCCTAAATATGGCCATGTTTAGTTTTTATGGGCTGAGTAATTTCATAGGCTAATGAGAGGGAGGATTATTTCAACTATTTGGGGGAAGGGGTAGAGATTTACAGGAATTGGGCCACCGCCCACTTTTTGGTCTTTGACGATTGGCCTCAGAACTGTCATGGCACTGATGTGTGCGTCACTTAGCATATGCTAATGTATTACAATGAGCATATAATGAGGCTTAGGGTCCACTGGAAGTGAGGTCTTCCACCATCTGGGACCGAGTTAGTTCTAATCAGTTTTCATCATGTCCTATGGCTATGTCGTTCTTTTAAAGGTTGTGCCCTTCCACCTTCCCTCCTGTTTCACTCCTACAGCACTACAGGTTGGTGATTTTCAAATACAAATCAGGGGGCTTGCTAGAACATAAATTCAGAAAACATCACAGGAGTACACCTGATGAAACAGTATTTGTGTGCACTTTGATGGTTTGGAATTTTGTTAAATGATGGTAGCATCTGTCTCTCTTCAAGTCAATTTGATGTCTGTCTAAAATTGAAAAGGTGGACTTATGAATTCATCCACTGAAGTTGGATATTAATGATCACATCTAATAGTACCTCATGAGAAACACTTGGCTGGATGAAGCACAAGCTGGAATCAAGATTGCTGGGAGAAATATCAGTAACCTCAGATACACAGATGACACCACCCTTCTGGCAGAAAGTGAAGAAGAACTAAAGAGCCTCTTGATGAAAGCGAAAGAGGAGAGTGAAAAAGTTGGCTTAAAACTCAACATTCAGAAAACTAAGATCATGGCATCCGGCCCCATCACCTCATGGCAGATAGATGGGGAAACCATGAAAACAGTTGGCAGACTATTTTTTTTAGGCTCCCAAATCACTGCAGATGGTGACTGCAGACATGAAATTAAAAGATGCTTACTCCCTAGTAGGAAAGTTATGACCAACCTAGACAGCATATTAAAAAGCAGAGACATTACTTTTCCAACAAAGGTCCATCTAGTCAAGGCTATGGTTTTTCCACTGGTCATGTATGGATGTGAGAGTTGGACTATAAAGAAAGCTGAGAGCTGAAGAATTGATGCTTTTGAACTGTGCTGTTTGAGAAGACTCTTGAGAGTCCCTTGGACTGCAAGGAGATCCAACCAGTCCATCCTAAAGGAGACCAGTCCTGAGTGTTCATTGGAAGGACTGATGCTGAAGCTGAAACTCCAATACTTTGGCCACCTAATGCAAAGAACTGACTCATTTGAAAAGACCCTGATGCTGGGAATGATAGAAGGGAGCAGGAGAAGAAGGGGACAACAGAGGAGGATGAGATAGTTGGATGGCATCACCAACTCGATGGACATGGGTTTGGGTAAACTCCAGGAGTTGGTGATGGACAGGGAGGCCTGGAGTGCTGCAGTTCATGGGGTGTCAAAGAGTCAGGTATGACTGAGCGACTGAACTGAACTGAACTGAACTGAATATGTCAAAATCCTGACTACATGTCTAAAGGCAAGTTTTATTTCCAATTCATGTGGGAATTTATTTAAAACTTACAGGATGCCTGAAACCTATTTCCAGTGTCTTGTATTGAAGATGGTAATGATGTGCACTGGAGGTGATCTCTTAAGCATTCTCAGGCTTCATTATGGCAAGATGGACCCTTCAGAAGGGGATTAGCATCCTGAGACCTCACCCTCTGGTCTTAAGGACTGGCAATAGAAAGGACATTCTGGCTTCCAGGAGGAAAGCCTGTTTTAATTATGCTCTATATGCAGAGTCTTGGTATGCATGCATCACAAGCTCTGTAAAATAGAGAGGGGGTGGATTGGTGCGGCTCTAGGAAAAGCATCAGAACACAGATGTCTTTTCATGGTGACACAGTAAACTCAGGAGAGCAGTGAGGCTCAGGGAGCGTCAATGTCTCTATCCCTTAAAACTCTGCATTAAACTGTCCTGTGAAATAGACAAAGAGGGGAGATGCTTATACTGTGCTTTTCTGTCCCCACAGAGAAGGGTTTTATGTCAGTAACTGTAATCTCAAGTCATTAATTTTAAATCAACACTGCAGAAGAGCTAGGATGCAAATGTATTTACTGAAACAGTGCAGAAATTATAGTGAAATGGCTCATTTGAAGAACACATTGGAAAGGCAGGTATAGATTAATTGAAAATTGTATACAAAGAGAAAAATAGAGTAAAAATTGATGTGTTTGTTTAATATTGACTTGTTTAAAAACAGTAGATTCGTTGCCAAGTTGCTCTTTACTTCCTCTCTCTCATACCATTTTTTCCTTTAAATAGACACTTGCAGATTTTTTCTCCTTCTCTTGAATGAGTGGGGATAATCACAAAATAAGAAATATGAAGACCATTTATTGAGTACAGAAAAAGACCTCTCCAGTCACCTTTCTTATCTGTGGGTTCTGCATCCATGGATTCAACCAACAGTGAATGAAAGATATTCTGAAAAAAATTTTTTTTCCAGAAAATTCCAAAAAGCAAAGCTTGAATTGCCACTTGCTGGCAGCTATTCACATAGCATTTATTGGGTATTTTTAAGTAATCTAGAGATGATTTAAAGTAAATGGGAGGATGTGTGTAGGTCATATGCAAATTCTTTGCTGTTTTATGCAAGGGACTTGAACGTCCATGGATTTTGGTATCCCTGGGAGGTCCTGGAACCAATCCCTGTGGATACAGAGGGACAGCTGTAGTTGTTTCTTGCCTGAGAGCCTGCAAGAGAAGAAAATGGAATTTAAACTCTTCATTAACTGCTGTTAATTCATCATTTTCTCTACAATTAGCTTGAAATGAACTGTGCAGAGAGGATGTAGCCTGTGTAACAGTAACAGGATTTCTGCCAGATTTCAATCTTGGTGGTTGCATTTCTTCTTCCTCATGTCTGTCTGAGAGGTTACAACAAAAGCATCATGACCAATTGGACAACACCATGTTTTTTTTTTTCTTTTTTCCAACTTACATTCCATTCCCAGATTCCATTCCATGGGCATTTCTTAATATTTGAGATCAAGTCCAGAAACTTACCTAAGGGAAAAAAAAATCTGTTAGTAGAGTATAGCAGGAACTTAAGAAAAAAATTATATGATCAATAGATACCCAGAAAGTATTTAGTAAGAATCCCTTGTCTCCAATTAATTTGAAATGGTGGCTGTCTTCTAAAACAGCAGCTATCTTGCAGTCCATGGAGGAAACACTAGAAACATTTCTGTTAATTTCTAAGCAATTCTTGGATGCTTGCTAGAAGTCATCATTGCTTAACCTTATCATAGGAGTTCTGGGCAAAGCAATAAAAATGAAACAGCAATGATAGAAATGGGCATTGGCATGGACAAGAAAATTATTATTTATAGTCTAATGATATTCCACATAAATAACAAATATAGATTATTTACCAAACCCAAGAAAATCTACCAAAAATTATTGGAGGCTTGGTATTCTGTTTCTATCACAGAACAGCCCCCCATATTACCCTTGGCAGACTGAAGGAGAGCTTGCCTCAGAAAACAGAGCCATTGGAAGTGACACTCTCTCTAGCACATCTACCAACCCGCACACATCACCTCCATGCCTATTATGATGGATGTGGGGTCCTGGCTTTTACCCGTGACCAACCCCTTCACTTAGGGACTTCTCTGTAGCTCAGATGGTGAAGAATCTGCCTGCTATGCAGGAGACGTAGGAGACCTGGGTTGGATCCCTGGGTTGGGAAGATCCCCTGGAGAAGGGAATGGCAACCCACTCCAGTATTCTTGCCTGGAGAATTCCGTGGACTGAGGAGGCTGACGGGCTACAGTCTGTGGGGTTGCAAAGAGCCCGACACGACTAGCGACTAACACTACTACTACTAACCCCTTCACTTATGCTCTGGCTCTTATCCTTCTTCCTTAGTTAAGGACATCACTCTTGCACTTACCCTCCTCTCTCAAATATCAGATTCACCCTCTACACTGGATCATTCCTACTAGCATCCAAACATTCTTAAGAATCTTCCATCTGAAAAGGCTATACCTTGGCCTGGCTTCACCTTCCTGCTGCCCACTGCTTAGCTCCCTTTCCCCTGCAAAACTACTTTTAAAAGTTCTCCTTACTCACCTTACTCCTTTACCTCCCATTCTTTCTTAACTCATGCCTACCAAGCTTTCGCCTCTACCACTTCACTGAAACAGCTCTTGCTGAGGTCATCGCTAATGACCCCCGTGTTACTGTAAGCCAAGAGTCAGCTCTCAGTTCTAGTCTTACTGTCTACAGCATCAGACTCAGCTGAGTCAGCACCTGATTCCCTCCTCTTGAAATTATTTCTCCACTTCGCTGTGTGACATTATTTCTCTTGGTTCTTCTCCTACTCCATTACTTGTACGTTGTAGCTCTTCTTAGCCGAATATTCCTTGCCTTCCTACTATTTAATTATGGGCATGTCTCAGGGCTCAATTCTACAGCCTTTTTTCTTTGCACACTCACTACCTGCTGCTGCTGCTGCTAAGTCGCGTCAGTCGTGTCCGACTCTGTGCGACCCCATAGACGGCAGCCCACCAGGCTCCCCCGTCCCTGGGATTCTCCAGGCAAGAACACTGGAGTGGGTTGCCATTTCCTTCTCCAATGCATGAAAGTGAAAAGTGGAAGTGAAGTCGTTCAGCTGTGTCCGACTCTTCTCGACCCCATGGACTGCAGCCGACCAGGCTCCTCCGTCCATGGGATTTTCCAGGCAAGAGTACTGGAGTGGGGTGCCATTGCCTTCTCCACACTCACTACCTAGGCAATGTCAAATAGTCCCATGGCTTCAACATGCTGTTTGCAGTTCTACGAGGCTGATTGCTCTCAAACTTACCATATTCTATCAATTCTAAGACACTCTTTCCCCTCACATTTTACTTTATCTGAAATTGGGCTGTGTCTTACAGTTCATGCTATCTTATAATTTTTGTCATCCAGGCAAGGGTTGTGAAGTAATTGCTCTTGCCAGAGAGCTTGGCCACATTTATTTATATTATCAATAATCCAGTTGCTCATAAGTCTCAAGATAAAGAAGAGACATATCTAATCTGATACAGATCACAAAATCATGGGCTTTGAGCCAGATGCCATGCTTGGATAAGATTTTGAGAGGCCTTTACAGGTGATGGATGTATTTAGCATGTAGGAGGGATTGCGAACAATGTTGGCTAAAGAGCAGACGGTGGTAGATTAGTTGTATTAATGGCCTCATTAAATGACTTCCCCATATCCATGCCTGGTGTTTATAACTGTATAGTCCCCCACCCGCCTCTAAGCTTGGCCTCACATTTTGCTTTGGTCAATAGAATGTTAGCAAATGTGATCCAAGAGGAAGGTTGCAAAGCACTTGTGCTTCCTGCTTCCCTTCTTGCATGATTGACCTGTTTACTCTGATTCTCTCCCCAGGCCATAAAAACACTCCTGAGTTAGTCTGAAGGAGCCATAGAGAAGACAGCAGAGGAGAGCTCAAATGCCTAGTTGTCCCAGCCAGCTCAGCCAGCAGTGCTAGACCAGCTGAGGTTGTTTTCAATCAGCCAACAGTCAAGTGGGAGAAACAAGCCCAGAGGAGAAGCGTATCTGGCTGAGCCCCTCCTAAATTGCCCACCTACCTAGAGCTAAATAAATGTGAAATAGGTGGGTTCAGATATTCGAAGGGGAACTGTGTGAGCAAAGGAAGAGACACACTGCTTTCAGTTGCAGAGGCAGAATTAGAATTTGTGGATTAGGAAAGCAGAGGGGATCTATGGGATCACCATTTCTTAAGGGCCTGCTATATGCCAGTCATGTTAGGTGCTTTACCTCACTTACCAAGTTATCAAATAAAAATCTTGCAGCAAACCCGTGAGGTTATTACTGTGCCCATTTTACAGATGAAGAAATTAAAAATCAGAGAGGTGGTAATTTACTCAGTATATTAGCCAGGATTCCATCAGAATTAGAGAGAAAGTGATAAGGAACAGAGGGGAAGAGAGAGAGAGAAATCTAGGGAAAAATCCGTTTATGTGATTGTGAGAGCTGGCAGACTACTAGAGCTATCAGAAAGGGGAGATTGGAACTTTTGGGCTTTAAGTTGCAATACACAGATGGAATTTTTTCTTCAGGAGAGCTTTAGTTCCACTTCAGGCTTTTCAAATGATTGAAGCACGTCCACCCAAATTACCTAGGATACTCTTCCTTTCTTAAAGTAAACATATTGTAGATTTTAATCACGTGTACAAAATACCTTCACAGTAACACCTACCATTCCCGTGTTGATGAGCAATTAGATTTTTTTTTTTTTTAAAGCTTCCCCCTATTCTAAATACAGCTGTGTTGAACATCTTCACACAGCACTTTGCACATTTGTTTTAGTATTTCTTTGGGGTGTAAGTTCCCAGGAGCTTAGCTGATTTGGAGAGACAGTTGAGCTGTCTGTTAAGTGTTAGAGTCAATTAAAACAACGAGTCAAAATCTAAGTTACAGTTAAGGCTTTACTTATTTTCTACAATAATTCAAGTAAAAGACTGCTGCTGCTGCTGCTGCTAAGTCACTTCAGTTGTGTCCGACTCTGTGCAACCCCAGAGACGACAGTCCACCAGGCTCCCCCGTCCCTAGAGCTGGAGAAAGCATTGACTCTGCCTCTTTAATTTTCTCTGTGGCGCTGTGCCCTGGTGAAGAAGCAGCTCAGTCAGTGCAAACCTGGGGATCATCTCACTGTTCAGGGGGCCCTGAACAAATGACTCCGGCAGTTTTATAGACTCTGAGATTGTGGGGGGCATGAGAGGGAAGGGAGTGGAAGAGTACTGGGTACCAAACCAGAGTAGGGAAAGTGTCCTCCTGGCTTCCGCTTCTTCCTTCATAAGGGGGCCTCTGCAGGGGCATCTGAGGACCTCACCCCAAGCCTCAGGACCTGGGAGTGAAGGTGTTAGGCTTGGGATGGAAATATGTGAAGGATGTGAGCAGCAAAGAGGACCTGGGTCCTTGAGTGCATCCTCCTTCAGACTGCGATGCACAGCTGTGACCCCATTCTGGCGTTAGGAGGGCAGCGTTCTGGTGAGGCCTGCCAGGTAAAGCCTTTGTAATTGCCTGTGGCCAGGCCTGAAAAACCACACAAAGGGTTTTATCTAGGAGCCCCCAACTTCTCATAAATGCTGGGTCAGAGGGATATGCACTTTTTAAAGGCTTTTGCACATAATACTGTTCAGAAGGGTGACAGTTTGCCCATTACCGCAGCTCATCAATGTTGGGAATTGTTCTCGTCAAATATTTGACAGTCTGGCAGCTAATCATGATTTCTCATCGCTTCAGTTTCTGTTTACTGGTTACCGGGGAAATGGACCAGCTTTCCATGATTTGTTTAAATGAGGCAATTGTTGCATGGTCTGCCTCTCTTGTTTTAATTGGAAATGCCAACTCTATCAGATAATTTACTTATTTTGGTGCTGGTTCCTCATAATTTTAATTATTATAGCTTTATGCTTTATTTTAATATCTGATAGGACTGGACCTTTTCCCATTATCCTTTTTTTGCATTTTTTTTCTTGCCTTTTATGCATTTACCTTTAGCTATATGTCTAATTAGTTTGGGCTGGTTTTCAATGAGACAGGGGTGTAAATACCTTGCTTAATTGAGGAAGAGCAAGAAGATTGTTGACATCATTTTTCCATTTTGCCCAAGCAAAACAAGCCCTTATGTATTTACCAGGACTGTGAAAACTGTATAAAATATGACATGTACTTACACTTAAGTTACATGCATAGTCTTCACCTTACATCATGGTTTTCATACTAACATGGTTTAGTTAATAGCATGTCTCTAACAATACAGTTCAAATTTTAGTTACTGTTGTATACTATGATGAGTGCGTAAAGTACATATCTTACTGCTAGGTCTTCAGTCTACAGATCACTGCACGCATAACAGATCAACACATTGATCAGTGACCTATCACATCATTTCCTTTAATGTCCGTCAGTACTCGGTCATTGCATATTATTCAGTTCAACCACAGGTAGCAAAGGGTAGTTGTGTTAACTTATCTCTCAGTGATACACCTGTATGATGTTTTATAAAAATGGATAATCAAAAGAAGGAATTAGGTAACGATGAAGCTGCAGCAAAAAATACTAAATAAGTGATAATGCTGAAATTTGAATTGAATGTACATAGAATTATAGAAGCAGTAGTGACTGGGAACCTTGACTCTGCTGCTCTTCAAAAGACTACATCTGTAGTCAGAGGAACAAATAACAACTGACATAAATTTTACAAGTGGTGGTGACAAAAAGGATTTGTGTGTCTCTGGAAGGGACGGGGGCAAAAAACTTCAAGTTAAAGGAAACCTTGGAGACATCTCACAGCATTGAAAATGCAAAGGATAAAACATTGGAAGCTGATCTGAACTTTAAAAGGAGTATGACAGTTTGCCAAAGTAAATGAAAGATGCTTGTTCCTATCATAAATTATACAAGAAGAAGGAGATTACTGTTCAAATTACGATTGAGAAAGTATTTTTGAGGTATAAAGAGAAATGAAATAAAGCATTTTCATTCTCAGTGTTTCTAATATTCCAAATTACAGTGTACTAAATTCTACTTCTTTATACATTTATTACCAACAGCAAGAGTTTTTAATGCTTGGACAATGGTAAATTTAAAAACTCCAACTTTTCCCTTCTGTGTAGAGTGCCTACACAGAAGGGAAAATGGGTTTTTCCCTACTATGAGTTTCCTTCCTTAGTCTCTTTAACTATTCACACAAACATTACACTTCTGACATTTCTGATCACCATTATGTGTGGAGGCTTTTGCCCCACACCAGGCAATTCTCTAGGGCTTCCCCAGTGGCTGAGCAGTAAAGAATCCACCTGCAATGTAAGGGCCTCAGGAGATCTGGGCTCTATCCCTGGGTTGGGAAGATCCCCTGAAGAGGGGCATGGCAACCCACTCCAGTATTATTGCTTGGAGAATCCATGGTCAGAGGAACCCTGCAGGCTACAGTCCATGGGGTCACAAAGAGTTGGCACAACTGAGTGACTTAACATGTATGTACATGGGTAATTCTCTGGGACACCAGCTGGGTGTCCTGCAATTCAATGGAATTCTGACACCATCTGCTTGGAGATAGTGTCAGACTCCACAGATCAAGGGCTCAGCCCCACAAGACTGCTTCCCCCACCTCCTCAGCTCCACACACACACACACACACACACACACACACGTGCGTGTGTGCTTTAGTGGCCAATCACAATCCCATGTTATCACCTGTCCTTCTGACCAACTGGCTATAAATTCCAATGACCTCCTCCTTGGGTTCAATTACTTTGCTAAAACAGCTCACAGAACTGAGGGAAACACTTGTTTGCCAGTTTATTGAAGAATAAAGATGAACAGTTTGATTAAGACATACATAGGGTGAGGCCTGGAAGGGTCCGCAGCACGGGAGCTTCTGTCCCTGTGGAGTTGGGGTGTGTCCCCCTCCCAGTGTGGATGTGTTCATTAACCTTGAATCCATCCAAACCATGTATTGTATGGTGGCTTCATCAGGCAGGCGCAATCAATTATCAACTCTCTTTCTAGCTTCTCTCTCGTTTCTGGAGGATAGAGACAGGTGAAAATTCCAAGCTTCTAATCATGGCTTGGTCTTTCTGGTGACCAGTCCCCATCCAGGGTCACTGCAACAGAACAGAAAATGTTCCCAGTGCTCTTATTGCTTAGGAAATTAGAAAGGTTTCAGGAGTTCTGTATCAGGAACCAGGAACAGAGACAGATATATATGTTTTATTATCTGTCAGACAACAATTTGTAAAGCTCACAAAACAACTGTAATTTTTTTCCATTGATAAAGATCATTTTGCATGATTTCTGCTTGTACAGTCACTTTCTACATTGATGCACTATCACACAAAGTGAGCACAGTTTGTACTACGGAAAACAAGAAGGCAGGGTGAGAAAGAATGATAAGCAAGTGGAAATCCCATAGCTCAGAGCAGATGGCAGGAAAAGAAAAAGCTGCATCTCGGTAAGAAAAAGCCCATGAGACCACCACTGGCCTAGAGGATAAATGTGCTACAACTGAGTTATGTGGGCACACTGACACTCCAAAAGGTTCTTCCCAAAACAAAATCACTATGTCAGATAGATAGTTGAATCCCTATAGTTACTGCAGAATTATTTACAATAGCTAAGAGACAGAAACAACCGAAGTGTTCATCAGTAAATGAATGGGTAAAGAAAATGTGGTGCGTGTGCGTGCTTAGTCACTCAGTCGTGTCCGACTCTTTGCGACCCCGTGGACTGTAGCCTACCAGGCTCCTCTGTCCATGGAATTCTCCAGACAAGAATACTGGAATGGGTTGCCATTCCCTTCTTCAGGGAATATTCCTGACCCAGGGACTGAACCTATGCCTCCTTCACTGCAGGCGGATTCTTTACCATCTGAACCACCAGGGAAACCTTAAGAAAATGCGATGCATGCATGTATATGTTGGAGAAGGCAGTGGCACCCCACTCTAGTGCTCTTGCCTGGAAAATCCCATGGATGGAGGAGCTTGGTGGGCTGCAGTCCATGGGGTCGCTAAGAGTCGGACACGACTGAGAAACTTCACTTTCATTTTTCACTTTCATGCATTGGAGAAGGAAATGGCAACCCACTCTAGTGTTCTTGCCTGGAGAATCCCAGGGACAGGGGAGCCTGGTGGCTGCCATCTATGGGATCACACAGAGTTGGACACGACTGAAGTGACTTAGCAGCAGCAGCAGCAGCATGTATATGTATGTGTATACACAATATAATATGATTCAGCCATAAAAAAGCAGGCAATCTTGCCATTTGTGACAACATGGTGGACTTTGAGGGCATTATGCTGAATGAAATAAGTCAGACACAGAAAGACAAATACTGTATGATCTCACTTATAAGTGAAACCAAAAAAACAAAACCCTGAACTCCTAAATACAGAAAACAGAATGTACTGACTAGAGCAGGGGTTAGTGAGTAGGAGAATTGGATGGAGGTGGTCAAAAGGTACACACTTCCAGTTAGAAGATAAGTAAGTATTGAGGACAGAATATAGAACATGAAGACCATACTTAATATTACTGGATGGTATGTCTGAAAGTTGCTAAGAGAGTAAATCCTAAAAGTTCTCATCACAAAGAAAACATTTTTGCCTTCTGTAACCATAGGAGATGATGTTAACTAAACTTACCCTGGTAATCATTTCACAATATCTGTAAGTCAAGTCATGCTGGACACCTCAGAGTTATACTCTGTGTCAATTAGATCTCAACAAAACTGCAAGATAGTAAGGTTCTTCCCGATAATCGGTTTATTTCAACGTCATGAGTATCTCCGAAGCTTCTGCTTATACTCTGGTCCTGGTTGCCCGAGTGCTCCTTGCTCCTTTTCTTCAGGAGACGAGACTGTTGAGGTCAAGGATGTCTGCTGTCTTCGTGCTGTGTCAGGGAGCGGGTAGAGTTCTCACTCCAGTTCTTTGTGTGACGTCATCCTGGCCACTTAATCTTCCAGGACAGTGACACAGTGAAGCCCTTTCAGCCTAATGGATTCAGGCACATCTTTCCTGGGCTGATAGCCAGAAATGGATTGATGTCCTGGTTTGGAAGGAGAAGGAAAGCACAAAGACTTTTTCCAGTCAAGGAAGAAACAAGAGAAAAAAAAGAAATACAGTTTCTGTCAATGGCTCTAAGTGAGGATTTTTCCTTAAAATCTCAATGATGCTGTACAATGTTGTGAAAGTGTTTTATAAAGCCAGGAAGGGCTAGCTGTGCTTAACAAGGTCATTCGATTCTAATGCCTCACTTGGGACTGTTGCTATTTTGGGCCCAATAAAGGAGTCTGCGGTGGTACACATGAGAAAATTTAAAAAGGTAAATCATGTCTATAATGTGATCAGTTTAGAGAGCGAGTTTTAAGAAGAAAGCCAGCCAGCCAGTGAGATGGAATCTTGATAGAATGGTTAACATTTTCCAGGGGAGAAAGGTACAGGAAAGACAGAGCCAGCCGTATTTATAGATGTTCTGCCTATAGCTCTGAGGTGTAATTTGAGAAACCCAAAGATCTGTCTCATTGGATATATGTCTTTGGCAAGTTCATGTACTTCCTGCCTTTATCTGGACTTCTTAAGAGTCTTTCTCAGTCTGCCTTGGATGAGCAGTATGACCTTGCACTAGTTCCTTATCTTTTTCCAGCCTTTGCTTCTTCACCTGCAAAATGAGAAGATTGAAGGCTATTTCTAAGATGTGCAACTGCTTTGTGACTCTTTACAGTTCATGAGCAATGCTTTTAATTGAATGGACATCTGGTGTCAATAATGAATTTCAAAAATGAAATGAAAAACCCAGACTTGTTCCAGAAAGGATTTAAGGTGTCTTGCCATCTCTTTATTTCTTGGACTTGCATACATGAGGACATTTTTGACCCAGCCCTGCACCATGGCTGCCACCTTCAACTACAGTGTGACACAGTCTGGGATTTCAGAGGTTCTCAAGAGTATTTTAGATTGCTTCACAGATTGATTGGCAGCACAGATTAGTGCATGAATATTCCCTGATAGCTCGGTTGGTAAAGAATCTGCCTGCAATGAAGGAGACCCCAGTTCGATTCCTGGATTGGGAAGACCTCCTGGAGAAGGGATAGGCTACCCACTCTAGTATTCTAGCCTAGAGAATTCCATGGACTGTATAGTCCATGGGGTTTCAAAGAGTTGGACATGACTGAGCGGCTTTCACTTTCACAGGTGATTAAGATTTTTCTACAGAAATAGACTATATTAAATACAAAACATCATTCACATAATAGAAATAGCTATTAAATAATTTAAAAGAAAACATGAAAAAATAAAAACACAAATAACTACCTTCATACTCATTTTAAGATCTATCAATCACTGCCTATCTACCCTTTATTTTCATCTCAACTGTAGGTAAAAAACAAACTTTGACTCACTATAAACATTTTCACAGAAGCAAAGTTAATTGGTTATAGTTTATGTTTGGCTCAAACTCATAGAGGTTTTAAGAAAATTTGACCCTAAAAGGTCATTCAGGACTTCCAATTTCTTACAGAAAAATGATAGGACCTCTAATTTTCCACACTCTTTCAAAAAGCATGTATATCAGGTCACTCAGATGGGAAAGAATCTGCCTGCAATGCAGGAGACCTGGGTTCAATACCTAGGTTGGAAATGTCCGCTGAAGAAGAGAATGGCTACCCACTCCAGTATTCTTGCTTGAAGAATCCCATGGACAGAGGAACCTGGTGGGTTACAGTCCATGGGGTCGCAAAGAGTCAGACACGACTGAGTGACTAACACAATAAGGAAAATAAATAAAATCTATAGTTCAAGCCTGCAGTATAACTAGGAGACAGGAAATAGTGCCATTCAAATGTAGTAGAAAATTGAAAGCAGCAGGGCCACCCTGTGAGCTCTGTCGCACTGGAGAGGTAGGCAGATACTAATGGTGGAGGAATGATGGTAAAGTCTCCCCCCATGAAAAGATGGTCCCCTGCCGCCCTCCCCATGAGTGGAGAAATACTGAGAACGCTATACCCATGCTGTCACCTTTCATATGATGACTTTTCATCACATGTCCCCTCAAGTCATGAAATGGAAGCTCCTTAGCCTCAGCTGTGTGGAATCCTTGCCATAAATGTCTGACTGCGATTGAATTTCAGGAAGGAGAAGAATCTAGAATATGGATATTCGGTAGGACAGCTGACCTGGACTCTAAAGAGGATTCAACATCATGAAGAACCAAGGGAAGTGCAGATCTGGTTTCAGGTTGGAGGCAATAGTGAGACATAGTAATCAAATATTAATATGATATATGAGTTTTGACAGAAGCCTGGATGAGTGCAAAGCTACACTGACCACTTGGCACAAGGGGAGGGAAATTTCAGTACAACAGCAATGTTATTGAATTATTGTTGGTCTTTTTTTAGAAGTGGCAATGGTGACATGGTTGTGTATGAGAGCACCCACATTCATGAGAGATGCATGGAATGAATGGAGAAGTTAGAGGTGAACTGACATGAAGTCTGGAGTGTGTTTTCAGGTGATTTGGCCAAAGGTAAGTAAGTCTCTAAACAGGGAGAGATGGCGTGGACATGATAAGATTAACAGCTGTTGAGTCTAGTGTGGGGTATACACTTATATCAACCATTTTGCAGGCTTAAATTTTTTCCAAAGGGAATTTCAGGCATCTTTCCTTACGCCTTTGAGACATTTAGTGGCCTCCTGAAAAGTCTCTGGTAACATTTGCCAGGTACCCAGCCCTCCGTAGACGTTCTCTCCGTGGCAAGCACAGAGGAGAAGATAACAGGGAAGCTTGTGTCACCTGCAAATTCCTAGTTTGCATCGTGCAACTGTTATGCCAGTCTGGAGCTTCTTTGGCATGGTGTTTCTTAAAGTGTGACCTAGGAACGCCTTGTGAGCCTGATTAATACTGGGTCTGCCCCATACCTGCTGGAACTCTGGAGGTGGGACCTAAGAATTGGGATCTTAGCAAGCTATCTGGGATTCTTTTGCACACTCAGCCTTGCTCTAGCACTTACTCCACGGTTATCACCAACAAATTCATCCCTAATAGGCATTTAGTATGAACATTACTTAGCACTTAGCAGGCTACATTAGAATTTACACAACACATCCAGGGAGAAAATGCTCCCTGGCGAGGAAGCTGTTTCATCCACTGCTATTCCACCAAACTTGTAGTTTGGCCTCTGACACAGACCTCTGACTCAAATGCATTTAATTCCTAAAAGAATCACAGCTTCCTTCTCTCCCTTTCTCTACCCACTCTCGTTCTCCCACACGATTATTCAGAACGTTGTTTTTCGTGTTTAAATAGAACAGCAGCTTTCAGAGTGACTTCTTTACACGGGGTTAAGATTTTACATTAACTAGGATGAAGGCGTATTCACCTAACACTATCCACTGCAATGAAAAAAACTAGTGCCTAGCGGAAATAAGGAGGAATTCAGCTCTGATGAGTGTTGAGGAATGGACAGACAGAAAGCATATATAAGAAGTGTGGAACTACGTCTGAGCCTGGTGGGGACCTTGTCAGCTGGGGTCATGAGAGGGCCCAGAGTTTTGAGAGCGCTAAGAGAGGAAGGTGCCAAGGGTGGGCTAGAGGGCCATAGGAAAATAACTGCATGCAGACTTTTGGCAGGTAGTTGTAAAAACTTGTCCAGTTCAGGAATTGTTCCTGGGAAAAAAAAAAAAGGAAAAAAAATGTAATACTCTATTTGTAAATAACTGAGTCCATATGGACAAACGCTTGATTATGGCTACGAGAATATCACCCTTAGTCATTTGCACTGGAGTTTCTCATAATGCAATGTCCCGTGGGCCTCCGGGAAAATAATACCACTCCCCCAGCTCAATCAGGGACACTGGGGGTTGAGATCTCAGTGAAGAGATCATCAATAATGTAATACCATTTCTGTAATCTTTGGTACTCATCTGTGACAAGTGAAGAACCCCTGGGGGAAGGAGAGGATGGAGTGACAGCTAGTGGACATGGAGTTATTTTGGGGTTTAATGGAGATGTTCAACTAATTGTGGTGATGGCTGTATAACTCTGTGAATATACTAAAAACCATCCAGCTGCACCCTTTAAATGGGTGAATTGTATGGTCTGTGAATTGTATCTCCATAAAGCTTGTAATACTGCATGTATTTTTTAAATCACTGGAAACATCTAGAGGAACAAATATCAGAGGAGAGTGAGGCCTGCTTGTGAATTATAATCTGACTCTGGCCAGGGATCAAAGGCTAAGCATCTGAAAGGCTAAGGACAAATTGCAAGAAACATTGTTATACAAGTTGGGAGGAGAGTAATCATGAAACTTTTCAAGAAGCATAGATAAAAATGATAAAAAAAAAAGAAGACCTATTTCTCTGGCATCACCTACTCATTACTTCTGTATTTTTTAAATTGGCAAAGTAACCAGAGGGAACATAAAGAGGAGGTGAGAGTGTGAGTTGCATTTCCATAAAAATTTCATATATTATTATTTTTTAAATATGCTGCATTTCATAGGAGCTGGCACTGAGATGATGTGGGTGGATTGAGATGAGTGAGATTGTTCATGTACTGTTATTATAATAATTGAATTTTCAGAAACAGCAATTCATAAATAGGCAGCTGTGACTGTTAGCTTGTATCCCTGCTGCCTCTTAATATTTCAGGGACTTCAAAGCCCTCTGCTTCAGTTTGTTTGTGCTTATAGGGCTTGGAGACAGTACTGCCTTTAAACAGTGTCACCCCAAACCCCTGAGAGCTTGGGGATGGGAGAAGGGGTGGACAAACAACAAGAGGTGACTATTAAATAGACAACCTTGAGAGCCTCAAAAAATAGAACCAAACTGTCTGACTCCTCGGGACAAAGCAGGGGCCAGCTGGGATATGAAGTCTGGGCATCTGGGTCAAGACATCGCATTTCCTGGGGCTGTGGGGGTGGAGCTGAGAGAACTCTGGGGTGCCTCGGGGAGAACCCAAAGCAGAAGTTGGGCAAATTGTTCAAGTCAGTGGCTGATGAGAAGAGGCCGGGCCGTGAGGGAGAACGGAACGCACAGGCTCGGGGAAAAACCCTGAGACAGGAGGTTTGAAGCAGAGGGTGGAGTTGGGGTTAAGCAGAGGCAGCTTCGGGGGACTTCAGAGAGCTGTGAGTGCTTTCAAGCTGGATGAAGAGAGGCTAGGATGGGGAAGGAAGTGTTCGTGGCTCAAACTCCCTATTCCTTGTTCCTTCTTAACTCTTGCTTGGACCAAATCAGAGAATCATGGAATCTAGTGGTTTCACCAGCCAGGCAGTCAGCGAAATCTCCAAGGAGAATGATGTTTCATAACCCCTGGGATGGTAGCCAGAGCACTGCTAAACCACCCTCACCACCAAAAAATTCTTCCTTCAAAGTGCATGGTTGCTGCCTGTGAAACCTGTTTCTGACCTTGGCCATGGACTGGCTGGGTTATATCAGCACAGGAGGTGAATGTGCAGGAAGACAAGCTAAGTGTCAGCCTGCTCCTTTTGTTGTTTTTTGTAAAGTGAGAACTGCCTCATCGGGCTACTGTGAGGACTAAGATGAGATGCCCAAAGCATGCAGGTGAGTCCTTGGCACAAGATGTGCGTTGCTTTCAGCATCAGAAATGGTATTTGCGTTAGTATTTGTGTTGCTCTTAGTTATCCTGAGGCCTGTGTCCCAAGGTTTGTGCTAATCACCAGAGGCTTCTATCTGGCAGTTAATGGTGTCCTTAGATTTCTTGATACGCTTCCCTGGTAGCTTCATAGTAAAGAATTTGCCTGCAATGCAGGAGACTCAGGTTCCATTCCTGGGTTGGGAAGATCTCCTGGAGAAGGAAATGGCAACCCACTCCAATATTCCTGCCTGGGAAATCCCATGGACAGAGAGGGCTGGTGGGCTAGAGTCCATGAGGCTGCAAAAGAGTCAGACATGACTCTTAGTGACTAAACAACAACAGATTTCTTGGTAACACTGGTGACCAAGAAGATGTGGTTATTGGCCTGTTGAGTACTTTTTGTGTGATCAGCCCTCTGGTATGGTGTCCTGAAGGTGAGGTCCTGGAAGCTGAACAGGCCTTTTTCTATCCAAAGTGGTCCTTTTAAAATTTAATTCAGATCATGTCACTCCTCTAATCGAGTCTTTGCAATGACTCCCCATCTGAGTCAGGGTGAAGGCCAACATGGTTAGGAAGGTCTGCCGTCCCCAGAGGATCTGGCTCCCATGACCTGCCTAGTCTCACCTTCACAACCCCCTCGCGCGCCCCTTTGGCCACACCGGACTACGCATCATGCTCCAAAGAGGCCTTTCCATGGCAGCTACCCTCTGCTCAGAGCGTTCTCCCCTCAGAGATCTCCCTGAGGCACTTCCTCAGCTCCTTCCAGTCTTTATTCAGCTCACCCACACAGTGTCCACCCTCCTCAAACTGCCTCCCTTTCCCTTCCACTCCCAACACCCTTTCCTGCTTTTTCTATTAGGATTTCAGTTCAGTTCAGTTCAGTCTCTCAGTTGTGTCCGACTCTTTGCGACCCCATGAATCACAGCACGCCAGGCCTCCCTATCCATCACCAACTCCCGGAGTTCACTCAGACTCACGTCCATCAAGTCAGTGATGCCATCCAGCCATCTCATCCTCTGTCATCCCCTTCTCTTCCTGCCCCCAATCCCTCCCAGCATCAGAGTCTTTTCCAATGAGTCAACTCTTTGCATGAGGTGGCCAAAGTATTGGAGTTTCAGCTTCAACATCAGTCCTTCCAAAGAAATCCCAGGGCTAATCTCCTTCAGAATGGACTGGTTGGATCTCCTTGCAGTCCAAGGGACTCTCAAGAGTCTTCTCCAACACCACAGTTCAAAAGCATCAATTCTTTGGCGCTCAGCTTTCTTCACAGTCCAACTCTCACATCCATATATGACCACAGGAAAAACCATAGCCTTGAGTAGACGGACCTTTGTTGGCAAAGTAATGTCTCTGCTTTTGAATATGCTATCTAGGTTGGTCTATTAGGATTTATCACCTTCTAATACAATATACAAAACCATACAATACAATCTAATACAATATCAAATTTATATAGTTGGCTTATTGTTTGTCTTCTCTCTCTAGACTATAAACTATACGCAGGCAAAGATTTTAGTTTGGTTTGGGTTTCACTGCTGTATGCTGAGTACCTAGAATGGCACCTGTTACGGAATAGGAGGAGCTCAGGACATAAGTGCTGAATGAATAGTTGTTTTTTCAGAAGGGATTCAGTTCCAGTATGCAAATCAAGCCAGCCTCAGACCTGCTCTTTCCAAGTTCCTTTCAGGGTGCCTGTGTGCTAAGTCACTTCAGTCATGTCCGACTCTTTGTGACACTATGGACTGTAGCCTGCCAGGCTCCTCTGTCCATGGGATTCTCGAGGCAAGAATACTGGAGTGGGTTGCCATACCCTTCTCTAGGGGATCTTCCTGACGCAGGGATCGAACCTGCATCTTGTATGTTTCCTGCACTGGCAGAAGGGTTCTCTACCACTAGCACCGCCTGGGAAGCCAGAGAAGTTCATAACTGCTGGGAGCCCAGCTGTGGGCTCAACCAGGGCATCATACTTGCTTCTCGAAGTAGGTGATCACTGACTGTAACTATTCAGGGAAAAGATGGTTGAACTATGATATTGCTTGTAAAACACAGCAGTTTTCTCAGAACTAGTTAATGTGAGTGTCCAACAAAATGAATCTTACATAATTTCAGACTTCAGTCTTACGGGAGCTTATAGAACAGCTTTCAGGTAGAAAGAAAAATGACCTTCAAAATTCTCTTGTAAGAAATCCTCCTACTCCTCCCACTTTTGATTTTTTAACCCTATAATGTCCAGTTAACTTTTGAGAAAAAAGTAAAAATTTAAGAGATTGATTTTAGCTATTTTGGTGACATTAAAACTCTTTTAGAGTCTAATACTAAAATTGGGTAAAAACTGAAAAACTTCATCTTCAGTGTATTTTCTATGACTTCATATAGTTTTTTAGGTAACCAGAGCAGAAAAAAGGGTCCAGGTATGTCTCAAGTCAGACAGAAGTTGAAAATGTCTCTTTTTTGTGCAGTTAGTAGCCACACTATGAAACTAAATTTAGGAAGAAGAGGGAGATTCTAAAGAGAATTTCCCAATTTAGTCTAGACTGCTAATCTCATGAAGCATATTTTACTGACACTATCATTAAAACCGTGTATTATGTGTGAGCTTAAAGCAAAGTAGGAACACATTTCCAGCCTGAAGAGAAGAGATGCCTAGTTTCAAAGAATCAGCTCTTAAAGATGGGCAACAATAGAACCATCCTTTCACACCCACCAAAACGACAGCCTGTGTGGGCGGACAGTGCATTGTACTGTTAGATGGTAGCTTGTGCTTAGATAAAATAACTGTTTCTTAAGAGGAAAAAAGAAAGCAGAAAAATACTGACAGAGAAACCCAGAGATTCTATCTCAGTTCAGTCGCTCAGTCGTGTCCAACTTTTTGTGACCCCATGAACCGCAGCACACCAGGCCTCTCTGTCCATCACCAACTCCCAGAGTCTACCCAAACCCATGTCCATTGAGTCAGTGATGCCATCCAAGCATCTCATCCTCTGTTGTTCCCTTCTCCTGCCTTCAATCTTTCCCAGCATCAGGGTCTTTTCCAATGAGTCAGCTCATCGCATCAGATGGCCAAAGTATTGGAGTTTCAGCTTCAGCATCAGTCCTTCCTATTAATATTCAGGGTTGATTTCCTTTAGGATTGACTGGTTTGATCTCCTTGCTGTCCAAGGGACTCTCAAGAATCTTCTCCAACACCACAGTTCAAAAGCATCAATTCTTGGGCGTTAGCCTTCTTTATGGTTCAACTCTCACATCCATACATGACTACTGGAAAAACCATAGCTTTGATTAGAGGGACCTTTGTTGGCAAAGTAATGTCTCTGCTTTTTAATATGCTGTCTAGGTTGGTCATAGCTTTTCTTCCAAGGAGCAAACGTTTTTTAATTTTATGACTGCAGTCACCATCTGCAGTGATTTTGGAACCCAAGAAAATAAAGTTTCTCACTGATTCCATTGTTTCCCCATCTACTTGCCATGAAGTGATGGGACTGGATGCCATGATCTTCATTTTTTGAATTTTGGGATTTAAGCCAGGTTTTTCACTCTCGTCTTTCACCTTCATAAGGGAGCTCTTTAATTCCTCCTTGCTTTCTGCCATAAGGGTGGTGTCATCTGCATACCTGAGGTTAGTTAATATATCTGAGGTTAGTATAAATGTTAGTAATGATAACTAGAAATAATAGCCATAATCTACCTATTGCTTTCTAAGAGCTAGGCACCAAGATAGGCATCTAACTCTTTGATTTAGTTCTCAAAATAACTAATGTAATAGATAGTGCTCCCATTCTGGAAATGAGAGAACTAAAGTTTAGTCAAGTTAAAACTTTTGCCTGAGGTTATATAGAACTAGGCTTAAGCTGAGATCTATTTAACTCTAACACCACGCTTTTGAACATCATGCTATACGGCCTGCCACATTGCTTCTCAACCTTTCCAGATTCAGCCCCTTCACAGCACACATTTCACATGTTCCTTTATTATTCTAAAATGAAATTCATGGATATTTCTGTTGACTAACCCTATAATTTTGAGAAACACCCAGTATTCCAAATATAACAAAAAGGTGAGGGAAGTATTTTATAATAATATCTTTCAAATATCTAAATAAGGAGGTGTGAGTGCATAAGTATGAAAAGTATGAAAAGGTGAAGAGATAGGACACTGAAAGATAAACTCCCCAGGTCGGTAGGCACCCAATATGCTATTGGAGATCAGTGGAGAAATAACTCCAGAAAGAATGAAGGGATGGAACCAAAGCAAAAACAATACCCAGTTGTTTTGGTGATAGAAGCAAGGTCCAATGCTGTAAAGAGCAATATTGGTTAGGAACCGGGAATGTTAGGTCCATGAATCAAGACAAATTGGAAGTGGTCAAACAGGAGATGGCAAGAGTGAACATCAACATTCTAGGAATCAGCGAACTAAGATGGACTGGAATTGGGGAATTTAACTCAGATGACCATTATATCTATTACTGTGGACAGGAATCCCTTAGAAGAAATGGAGTAGCCATCATGGTCAACAAAAGAGTCTGAAATGCAGTACTTGGATGCAATCTCAAAAACGACAGAATGATCTCTGTTCACTTCCAAAGTAAACCATTCAATATCACGATAATCCAAGCCTGTGCCCCAACCAGTAAAGCTGAAGAACCTGAAGTTGAACGGTTCTATGAAGACCTATAAGACATTCTAGAACTAACACCCAAAAAAGATGTCCTTTTCATGATAGGGTACTGGAATGCAAAAGTAGGAAGTCAAGAAACACCTGGAGTAACAAGCAAATCTGGCCTTGGAGTACAGAATGAAGCAGGGCAAAGGCTAATAGAGTTTTGCCAAGAGAACGCACTGGTCACAGCAAACACCCTCTTCCAACAACACAAGAGAAGACTTCTACACATGGACATCAGCAGATGGCCAACACCGAAATCAGATTGATTATATTCTTTGCAGTCAAAGATAGAGAAGCTCTCTACAGTCAGCAAAAACAAGACTGGGAGCTGACTGTGGCTCACATCGTGAACTCCTTATTGCCAAATTCAGCCTTAAATTGAAGAAAGTAGGGAAAACCACTAGACCATTCAGGTATGACCTAAATCAAATCCCTTATGATTATACAGTGGAAGTGAGAAATAGATTTAAGGGACTAGACCTGATAGAGTGCCTGATGAACTATGGATGGAGGTTCCTGACATTGTACAGGAGACAGGGATCAAGACTATTCCCAAGAAAAAGAAATGCAAAAACGCAAATGGCTGTCTGGGGAGGCCTTACAAATAGCTGTGAAAAGAAGAGAAGTGAAAAGCAAAGGAGAAAAGGAAAGATATACACATTTGAATGCAGGATTCCAAAGAATAGCAAGGAGAGATAAGAAATCCTTCCTCAGTGATCAATGCGAAGAAATAGAGGAAAACAATAGAATGGAAAAGACTAGAGATCTCTTCAAGAAAACTAGAGATACCAAGGGAACTTGTCATACAAAGATGGACTCAATAAAGGACAGAAATGGTATGGACCTAACAGAAGCAGAAGATATAAAGAAGAGGTGGCAGAATACACAGAAGAACTGTGCAAAAAAGATCTTCACAACCCAGATAATCACGATGGTGTGATCACTCACCTAGAGCCAGACATCCTGGAATGTGAAGTCAAGTGGGCCTTAGAAAGCATCACTACAAACAAAGCGAGTGGAGGTGATGGAATTCCAGTGGAGCTCTTTCAAATCCTGAAAGATGATGCTGTGAAAGTGCTGCACTCAATATGCCAGCACATTTGGAAAACTCAGCAGTGGCCACAGGACTGGAAAAGGTCAGTTTTCATTCCAATCCCAAAGAAAGGCAATGCCAAAGAATGCTCAAACTATCACACGATTACACTTATCTCACACACTAGCAAAGGTATACTCAAAATTCTCCAAGCCAGGCTTCAGCAATACATGATCTGTGAACTTCCAGATGTTCAAGTTGGTTTTAGAAAAGGCAGAGGAACCAGAGATCAAATTGCCAATATCCACTGGATCATCGAAAAATGAAGAGAGTTCCAGAAAAACATCTATTTCTGCTTTATTGACTATGCCAAAGCCTTTGACTGTGTGGATCACAATAAACTGTGGAAAATTCCTCAAGAGATGGGATTACCAGACCACCTGACCTGCCTCTTGAGAAACCTATATTCCGGTCAGGAAGCAACAGTTAGAACTGGACATGGAACAACAGACTGGTTCTAAATAGGAAAAGGAGTACGTTAAGGCTGTATATTGTCACCCTGCTTATTTAACTTATATGCAGAGTAGATCATGAGAAACGCTGGGCTGGAAGAAGCACAGGCTGGAATCAAGATGGGTGGGAGAAATATCAATAACCTCAGATACGCAGATGACACCACCCTTACGGCAAAAAAGTGAAATGGAACTAAAGAGTCTCCTGATGAAAGTGAAAATGGAGAGTGAAAAAGTTGGCTTAAAGCTCAACATTCAGAAAACTAAGGTCATGGCATACAGTCCCATCACTTCACAGCAAATAGATGGGGAAACAGTGGAAACAGTGGCTGACTTTATTTTTTGGGGTTCCAAAATGACTGCAGATGGTGACGGCAGCCATGAAATTAAAAGACGCTTACTCCTTGGAAGGAAAGTTATGACCAATCTACATAGCATATTGAAAAGCAGAGACATTACGTTGCCTACAAAGGTCTGTCTAGTCAAGGCTATGGTTTTTCCAGTGGTCATATATAGAAGTGAGAGTTGGACTGTGAAGAAAGCTGAGTGCCGAAGAACTGATGCTTTTGAACTGTGGTGTTGGAGAAGACTCTTGAGAGTCCCTTGGACTGAAAGGACATCCAACCAGTCCATCCTAAAGGAGGTCAGTCCTGGGTGTTCATTGGAAGGACTGATGCTGAAACTGAAACTCCAATACTTTGGCCACCTCATGTGAAGAGCTGACTCACCCTGATGCTGGGAAGGATTGAGGGTGGGAGGAAAAGGGGACAACAGAGGATCAGATGGTTGGATGGCATCACCTACTCAATGGACATGAGTCTGGGTACACTCCGGGAGTTGGTGATGGACAAGGAGGCCTGGTGTGCTGCGGTTCATGGGGTTGCAAAGAGTTGGACACAACTGAGGGACTGAACTGAACTGAACTGACTGTATAAGAAAATATAATAATGCTCTCAGGTGTCTGCGTGTATGTGAAGAATCATTATGAATGCAAATATTATTAGCAGTGTTGCCAGGGGAGACATGAATTTCTGAAATAGAAAACAATTTTTGATAAGACTCAGCATAACAAAATGCAGCTGCCCCTCCATTTATACAACAATTGCATTCTTGTTAATAAAAGTGAAAATCCACATCCCAAGTATTTTCTTCTGTTTATAGATAAAGTATATTTTAACTATCTAGGCCTGGATGATGATAAACATGAATGCTAGATGATACTTCTGAATGTTTAGAGATGCAGAACTTCTGTCTACTAAACACCAGCCAGTGCGACCTCCCAAATATTTTAATAGACAAAAGCAAAACTAAAACCAACGGAAAAAATTTACTTCGCAAAGCATACCACCACAAATTTTAGAAACACTCCGTAAATGGTGGCACCATCTTTATGACCTATTGACAAAATTCAATCCAGTTTGAAGAGTTCAGACTATGTAACAAAGATTTCTGTCTCCCAGAGCTCTGTAAAACATATCATAGGGTTTCGTGAATCACTCTAAATGTTCCATCTTTCCTCCCATCCGTGAAGATGAGGCAGACCAGGTAGGCATACCCACATTCTCCTAAGACTGAGGTGGACACCCACTAAACACTGGCTGCCTCCCCAGAACACATATGTAATTGCCCTTTATCAGCTCAGTGCTTCTAGCTACTTGATTACCTAACTCAGGTATATTCACCCCAATGCAAGCTATCAGATGTAACTGCATAGACTCCAGAATCCTTGATTCTGTTCATGTTTATGCTTCCTGCAGACCACCTGATTCGTGTGGAAATTCACTACCTTGTTTTCCACTCCATCCTTCACTCTCAGACACCATAGAAGACAGTGCTGCTCTCCAAGCCTTCCATGTGTTTACCTGTCATTTTTCAGCTTTTTTTGTTGAAGTTTGGGGCAACATGACCAGTTTTGCCTAAGATTGGAAGAAGTGATGTGTGTTTCTTCCAGCAGAGTACTTAACAAATATGAAGTCCTCATCCTCTCTTGCTCTGCCACAGCAGACAAAGAAGCTAAATTTTCTATGTGGTTCAGCTACAAGTTGGGGGAGCCTCCAACCCCGAGTGACTCTATAGAGCAGAGTCTTGAGCCATGTTGCACATATAACAGGAGCAAAATATGAAGCTGAGCGAAAAAAAAGCCCAGAAATTTGAGACTTTTTATTTAACTTACTGACCTAATCTGGCCTAGATTACCTGATGCATGTACTTTGTTAATAATTAGAATGAGTAAGGAGGAGACCTTCTCTTCCCTACTGCACCTTGGGGCCACTCTGCCTTGCCTATCCTTAATCTACGGTTTTGAGACACATTCTATGGAGAAATACTACAATTGCCAGTTAAGTCCAATTCTTAGAAATAATCTTAAAGATGTGTGGTTTCTATTTATGGACTAATTATTTTCTTAGTTTTATAAAGACCTTTCATTTATATCATTTATTGTTGGCTTGTGATGAAGAAAGCATGTAGAAAACAATTTTTAGGAGGTAAGCTATTATTAGTGTATAATAGACTCTCTCAGGAAATTCCCCAATAAGATTTTATGACACGTTAAAGTAATTTGAAAGTGAAAGTGCCAGTCACTCAGTCATGTCCCACTCTTTGCGACCCCATGGACTGTAGCCCAGGCTCCTCCGTCCATGGGATTTTCCAGGGAAAAATACTGGAGTGGGTTGCCATTTCCTTCTTTAGAGGATCTTCCTGACCCAGGGATCAAGCCCAGGTCTCCTGCATTGCAGGCAGACTCTTTACCATCTGAGCCACCAGGGAACTGTAATTTACCTTGTGGCAAAATTATTGAAATCTTTTTTACTCAAAATCTTTTCAGTGGTTTTAATAATTACTTTTACAGATAAACTAGAGAATATATCCTAAAATTATGTGTATAATTAGTGAAAAAGTGAAAGGGTTAGTTGCTCAGTAATGTCCGACTCTTTGCAACCCCATTGACTGTAGCCCACCAGGCTTCTCTGTCCATGGGAATTCTCCAGGCAAGAACACTGGAGTGGGTAGCCATTGCCTTCTCAAGGGGATCTTCCTGACTCAGGGATTGAATCTGCATCTCCTGCATTGCAGGCAGATTCTTTACTGTCTGATACTATATTAAATCTTATTTTTATTTCCTTTAGGATGTTGTTTCTTCTCTGATATTTAAAATAGTGTGACCCAATGGAAAGAGTATGAGCTTCAGAGTCTGGCTTAAATAGATTTTAGAGTAAAGTAATTGATTGCCTTAGATACCGGAGAAGTCCATGGATTCTCTGAGTTCAGGGATGACTGGATTTAGACACTTATAACGATTATCATTAAGGCTAGTATCTCTGTATCTCTCTTCTCTTCTTTCCCCCGTGTTGGCCCATTCTTGGCAGGCTTTCTCCTTCTGGTAGCAAGAGGTTGCCGGCTATTATAGGTGCAGGCCTTCAAAATCCTAGTGCAGCAAGAAAGGGGAAAAGGCCTCTTTTCCTTTCTCCAGAAAAAGCCATGCATTCTCTCTGATAGGCTTTGGTCATGTCACATGACACTTCTGTCCACTGTGCCCTGAAGGACACAATGCCCTGATGAACCATGCCTGGATCCCACACCAATTGAAGGTTGGTAGAGTTAATCCAACCAAACCACAAGAATGGGGAAGATTGCTGGGTAAACAAAACCAACACATTTCTGCTATGGATTCAGACATGTTTGGGTTTGAAATCGCTCAGTATCTTATGATTTCCCTGACCTTGTATAAATTATTTATCCTTTCTGAACCTGAGGTTTTTCATCTGTGAAATAGTGTACATGGTAAATAATGCCACCCAGCCAGGATTCTTGTGATGATGTAATGAGTAAAACAATGTTGAGTAAGACACCTTATTCAATGTGGACTGAAGAAGGTACTCAATATATGGCATCCTGAATCCCGTTCACTTGGTATTGAATAACTATATGAAACACCACACAGCTCCAATGGCCATTACGTAGGAAACCTTAAGGGTATGGCTTGCTTTCTTTGCCACACTATTCGCAGAGGGAACCTCCTTGCCTGGTTCAGTAAGCCAAGTCGGTGAGTGTCATTAGAGTTACTAAGACACACACCTGCGTTAGCTGCATCAAAGCAGCTGTGTTTATTATCGTAATTCACCAACACTTCCACAGTAATTTCTCACTCATTATTGAGAGGTGGAGAGTTACAGTTCATTTTGTTGTAAATATATCCCCTATAATTTCATCAGGAAAAAATGAACTTGACATTAGCCATATGCAGCACTCATTGCTGTTATTTCCTTGACTTTCCATTGGCCTCTGACTTTACCTTCAGTATTTCTTTGTTTAAAATAAAATAAAATTTTTGTTTTTTACTATTGTTTTGCTTTTCCACTGAATATGTCATCTGAGACCTAATCACAACTTGCCATTCTACTGGGCCTGATACTTTACTAACTGGTTAATGTTTGTAAAGTACTTTCTGTCATTGAGATTTTAGAAACAGGACTTTAGCATTTCCTGATTAATCTTCATAATGTATTTTAGTGTTTCAGAACTTCATATTTAGCTGGTACAAAAACCATTTAACATCCAACTACAGCTCCTCACTTTACAAATTTATTTCTATCTTATTCTGCTGGAGTGGATAAGAGGATAAGGGGAAGGCTAACATCTACCTCCCTCACATTTCCTTGCATCTAAGCTTCTGAATGTGACTTAGGTGCCAGTCAGATGCACTTATGCAAGATTACCCTGCTTATTTAACTTCTATGCAGAGTACATTATGCGAAATGCCAGGCTGGATGAAGCACAAACTGGAATCAAGATTGCCAGCAGAAATATCAATAACCTCAGATATGCAGATGACACCACCCTTATGGCAGAAAGTGAAGAAAACTGAAGAGTCTCTTGATGAAAGTGAAAGAGGAGAGTGAAAAAGTTGGCTTAAAACTCAACATTCAGAAAACTAAGACCATGGCCTGCGGTCCCATCACTTCATGGCAAATAGATGGGGAAACAATGGAAACAGTGAGAGACTTTATTTTGTGGGGCTCCAAAGTCACTGCAGATGGTGACTGCAGTCATGAAATTAAAAGACGCTTCCTCCTTGGAAAAAAGCTTTGAGCAACCTAGACAGTATATTAAAAAGCAGAGACATTACTTTGTCAACAAAGGTCAGTCTCGTCAAAGCAATGGTTTTCCAGTAATCATGTATGGATGTGAGAGTTGGACTATAAAGAAAGCTGAGTGCCAAGGAATTGATGTTTTTGAACTGTGGTGTTGGAGAAGACTCTTGAGAGTCCCTTGGACTGCAAGGAGATCCAACCAGTCCATCCTAAAGGAAATCAGTCCTGAATATTCATAGGAAGGACTGATGCTGAAGCTGAAATTCCAATGCTTTGGCCACCTGATAGGAAGAACTGACTCATTTGAAAAGACCCTGGGAAAGATTGAAGGCGGGAGGAGAAGGGGACGACAGAGGATGAGCCAGTTGGATGGCATCACCAACTCAATGGACATCAGTTTGAGTAAGCTCTGGGAGTTGATGATGGACAAGGAAGCTGGACGTGCTGCAGTCCATGGGGCCGCAAAGAGTCAGACACGATTGAATGACTGAACTGAACTGATCTGCCTCATATTCCTACCACTGTAATATATATGGGCTTCATTATGTATGTTGGGCTGATTGAGTAAGAAAATCCAAGAACCTGGATGAGGGATTTATGTTTTTTTACATGAGTGAGAGAAAAAGAAGCAGAAGAGAAGAAAAGAATGCCATGCAAATGAGGAAAATGAAGAGACTGTTGGTAAAGAGGGTTTCTCCGGTGGCTTAGATGGTAAAGAATCTGCCTGCAATGCAAGAGACCTGCGTTTGAACCCTGGGTTGGGAAGATCCCCTGGAGGAGAGCATGGCAATCCACTCCAGTATTCTTGCCTGGAGAATCCCCATGGACAGAGGAGCTTGGCAGGCTACAGTCCTTGGGGTTGCAAAGAGTTGGACACAAGTGAGCGACTAAGCACACACAGCACATTGGTAAAGAGAAGAGGGTAAGGAAGAAAATTTAAAACACAGTATAGTAGGAAGGAAAGGGGAAGAGATTTGAAGAAATGTTGCCATTGATAATGAATTAGATGTCCTTGCAAACTCTTTGCATACTGTGGAATGATGCAAAATTTTTAGTGATAGAATATAAGGTTGTATGAACCATGTCATTGAACTAACCATGTCATTGAACTAAGTGTCTGATCAGTTCAGTTCAGTTGCTCAGTTGTGTCCAACTCTTTGCAACCCCATGGACTGCAGCATGCCAGGCTTCCCTGACCATCACCAACTCCCGGAGCTTACTCAAACTAATGCCCATTGAGTTGGTGATGCCATCCAAACATCTCATCCTCTGTCATTCCCTCTCTTCCTGCCTTCAATCTTTCCCACCATCAGGGTCTTTTCCCATCAGTCAATTCTTCACATCAGGTAGCCAAAGTATTGGAGTTTCAGCTTAAGCATCAGTCCTGCCAATGAATATTCAGGACTGATCTCCTTCAGAATGGACTGGTTGGATCTCCTTGCAGTCCAAGGGACTCTCAAGAGTCTTCTCCAACACCACACTTCAAAAGCATCAATTCTTTGGCACTCAGCTTTCTTTATAGTCCAACTCACATCCATACAAGACTAGTGGAAAAACCATAGCTTTGATGAGATGGACATTTGTTGGTAAAGTAATGTCTCTGCTTTTTAATATACTGTCTAGGTTGCTCAAAGCTTTTCTTCCAAGGAGGAGGCATCTTTTAATTTCATGGCTGCAGTCACTGTCTGCAGTGACTTTGGAAACCCCCTAAATAAAGTCTCTCACTGTTTCCACTGTTTCCCCATCTATTTGCCATGAAATGATAGGACCACATGCCATGAACTTAGTGTTCTGAATGTTGAGTTTTAAGCCAACTTTTTCACTCTCCTCTTTCACTTTCATCAAGAGGCTCTTTAGTTCTTCTTCACTTTCTGCTATAAGGGTGGTATCATCTGTATATCTGAGGTTATTGATATTTCTCCTGGCAGCCTTGATTCCAGCTTGTGCTTCATCCAGCCTGGCATTTCACATGATATATTCTGCATAGAAGTTAAATAAGCAGGGTGACAATATACAACCTTGACTTACTCCTTTCTCTATTTGGAACCCATCTGTTGTTCCATGACCAGTTCTAACTGTTGCTTCTTAACCTGCATACAGATATCTCAGGAGGCAGGTAAGGTGGTCTGGTATTCCCATCTCTTTAAGAGTTTTCCACAGTTTGTTGTGATCCACACAGTCAAAGGCTTTGGCATAGTCAGTAAAGCAGAAGTAGATGTTCTGAATCTCTCTTATTTTTTCAATGATCCAATGGATGTTGGCAAATTTATCTCTGGTTTCTCTGCCTTTTCTAAATCCAACTTGAACATCTGGAAATTCTCGATTCACATATTGTTGAAGCCTGGCTTGGAGAATTTTGAGCATTACTTTGCTAGAGTGTGATATGAGTACAATTATGCAGTAGTTTGAACATTTTTTGGCATTGCCTCTCTTTGGGATTGGAGTGAAAAGTGACATTTTCCAGTCCTATGGCCACTGCTGAGTTTTCCAAATTTGCTGGCATATTGAGTGCAGCACTTTCACAGCATCATCTTTTAGGATTTGAAATAGCTCAACTGGAATTCCATCACCTCCACTAGCTTTGTCTGTAGTCTTGCTTCCTAAGGCCCACTTGACTTCACATTCCAGGATGTCTGACTTTAGGTGAGTAATCTCACCATCATGATTATCTGGATCATGAAGATCTTTTTTGTACAGTTCTTTTGTGTAGTCTTGCCACCTCTTCTTAATATCTTCTGCTTCTATTAGGTCCATACCATTTCTGTCCTTTATTGTGCCCATCTTTAGTAAGTCTCTGATAGTGTTCCAGTTAACCAGGCAATGTAACAACCCAGAACTTAGTGGTATAAAGTAAATAATCAAATGCCTACTGAGGTTTTGTGGAAATTGTATTGCCAAAAAAACCTCTGAGCTCAGAATAGAAACCTTTTGGCTGTTACAGTTTTAAAGCAAGCTTTGGGTCTCTAAGCTTGCCCTGGCTTCAGTTGGGCTGGATGGATTTCTAGGGGGCATAGTGCTCAGTGCCTGTCTCAGATGTGGCTATGGAGGATGATAGAAAAGGAAGAACTTCCTGGAGGGAAGATTCAGGGGCCAGGAAGAATAGTGGGAAGGGAGTTCCTTCCAGAATGTGGAATCTGCATCAAATCAAGGGAATCCCCGTTACACAAGTCACAAAAAACCTCAAAATGTCTGAAGAATGTCATCGTTGCTGTGGACCAGAGGCTGTTGTGTGTTTCCCATGCTTAATTTTTCTGTATAGGAGTTTTTCCTCCTGTCCCTGCTCAGTCATTGTGTATTGGGAGTGGGAGCGTGGAGTGGCAGACAATGTCTTTTTAGTCAGAAAGATCACTGGGTGGCACATACAGGTCTGATGGTGAGGGTACTTTGTCACTTGAAGACTCTGAACTTAGCCCTGGGATCAGTGACTGTGAATGTGACTTTGTCTCCCTTGTGGAAGGACTGAAGGTGTTCTCTTTGCAGGAGGACCCAAAGGATGGAGTGTGCATAACTGTGAACCAGGCCCATTCTTTCCTCCCCCTCCTGGGCTCTGGGTTAGACTGTATTTCCCAACGTGCTTTGCAGTTAGGTATGGCCAACTGAGAGCTTTCCAGTGGAATGTGAGAAGTCGCTTCTCAGCCAAAAGGGCTAACAAAGCACATGTGCCTTTTCCAGCCTCTCTCTTTTCACATTGCCTGCTAAATGTGGGAGAGTCCAAGATGACAGAGGAGGGCAAGCCACAGAATGAAAAGAACCTGGTTCTCTGAATGACCATACTGAAGGCAACCACTAACCAGGAACACTAACGTTGGACTGGAAAGTGAGCGAGAAATGAAATTGTACTGTGTCAGGCTACTAAAATTTTAGGATTTATTTCTTCAGCAGCTAAATGATAATATAATTAATACAATGAGTATGGGTGGATGCATGAAGAAATCATTAGTCTACTCCAATGATTGGCTTGGTTTTTTACCTAATGGCCTGAGGTCATTGGTTAGGTATCTGGCCAAAAAGGGAATAAGGTAGCAGTATTTCTTAATAAGATTAATATAAATATTAATTAGATTTCTTTGTTTGCAAGCTTTATTTACCCCAATAAACAGCAATACAACTTATGTTGAATTGTTAAATTTTGAATTCTTACATTTACCATGAATACTCAATGACTTGATTTGTTCTATTTTATGAAACATGAATATTGAAGTATATGAGTTTGAAGCAACATTTTCAAGCACAGAGAAAAGGAAATATTTGGTTTTGACAAACAAATGTTCATTTTAGAAACAAATTGCATTTTATTGTTAGTACATCATATTTCTATTCAGTTACCATGATACAGATTGATTTTTATCAATCCTGTTAGCTGCCTTCATGGCAGCTCTCATGTTCCATCTTTGTCCATTTCACATTTATCTCACTATCTCTAGCACCTAGCAAGATCCCTTATACATAGTAAGAGCCTAATTAATATTCAGGAAATTGAACTTAATTGAAAAATATGAAATTACAAGTGATGCAGGACAAGTCTAAAGATCTTTTATTTATTTGTCCTAGTAATAAAAATTTTGTCGTGTTCCTGGAAAAGTCATTTTATAACAGAAAGGACATTTTTGCCAATGAATCATTTGAAACGTCTCTGTCTTTCATTTCATTCCATTAATGCCTTGGAAGTTTTTCATTTCATAATTTAATATTCAAAAGTGCATGGGTATTGAATCACAGTGAAAGCTTTTAACTGGCCTTTTATTGCATTGAGATCTTGTAGGTGAATAAACATTATTTGGCCTTGCTCTCAAAAATAAGCATCATTAAAATCACTGAAATTATTAAAGCCACGTTATGTCTTCTTAAACCTTTCTTGGATCATTTCTTGTCTTCATTCTTTACAACAGGTATTAACAATCCCACTGAACACAACCCAGAGCCAAGGTTACAGGGATTCACTCCAGACCATTTTGTAGCTGTTTGTAGCTGCTCACTAAGACAACTCTCCTCTGCGTCCTGCTCTCTCCCTGGTACCGAATGCCTAACAGCTGCATTAGCTCACCCGTGTTACTGAGTGCGCTGAAAGATGATGCGCTTTTCTCAGTATGCCTGGTGCATTGACAGATGCCCTCACGGCCTTAAAATATCAAAGTACCTTCCCAAGTGTGTGACCTTTCCTGAGTGGCAGGTGCTAGATCAGAACAGTACATACTCTGGCATCACAAGGCCCAGCCTCTGATCCACACTACTCAATATATTTTGTTTCACCCATGCAGTCTCACACAGTACAACAAATTGAGTCAGCCTTGCAGAGTGCTTTCACTGTATCACCTGCTAGATCTATCACTTGTCAGTTCCTCTCTCTCTCCTTTACACCTGCTAAAATATAATCCTCTGCTGAGAAACTTCATCTTCTCTCTGAAGGCAAAGGCATGAAGTAATTCATCATTGCAGGGCCATTGTTGGGGCTTCCCAGGTGGTGCCAGGATTAAAGAACCTGCCTGCCAATGCGGAAGACCTGATAGATGCAGGTTGGATCCATGGGTTGGGAAGATCCCCTGGAAGAGGGCGTGGCGACCCACTCCAGTGTTCTTGCCTGGAGAATCGCATGGACAGAGGAGCCTGGTGGGCTACCGTCCATAGTGTCACAAAGAGTTGGACACGGCTGAAGTGACTTAGCACGCACACACAGGGCCATTGTTATGGACTGAACATTTGTGTCCCTCCCCAGTTCATATGCTGAAGCCCTGGTCTCCGATTTGATGGGATTTGGGTGTGGGACCCTTGAGTGTTGATTGGGTTTGGAGCAAGTCATGGGAGTGGGGGCCCTATGATGGGTTGGGTGCTCTCCTGAGGGTATGCTCTGTCTGCCACTTGAGGAGATAACAGGATTCTGTCAGATGATCCCCATAAACACTCTTCTTGGTTTTCAGACTACTATATTTTCTACCAAACGTTACTTTGCTGCCAAAATAAAGTAATTGAGAGAGCCCCCATGACAAGAGGTACTTTGTAAGAATTTAAATAAGAATCAGCCCCTTCTTTTCTGAAGGAAAAATTTGGGGTGGGGTGTAAATTCAAAAGCTTTTAAATGTTCAGATCCATGGTGCTGGATCCAAGAAATCTGGACTATGGTCAAGAAATAAAAATTGAAAAAAAATTTTAATTATATCAATGTTGAAGCTATTAATTTATACATAATATATAGTGTGACAAAATTGTTGTTAATCATAACTGCAACTCTTTTTTATCAGAGTATAGTTGCTTTACAATGTTGTGTTAATTTCTGTTCTGTAGCCAAGTGAATCAGTTATACGTATACGTAGTGAAAGTGAAAGTGGCTGTCTTGTCCGACTCTTTGTGACCCCATGGACTATATAGTCCATAGAATTTTCCAGGCCAGAATACTGGAGTGGGTAGCTTTTTGCTTCTCCAAGAGATCTTCCCAATGCAGGGATCAAACCCAGGCCTCCCACACTGCAGGCAAATTCTTTACCAGCTGAGCCACCAGGGAAGCCCAAGAATACTGGAGTGGGAGCCTATCCCTTCTCCAGCAGATTTTTCCAACCCAGGAATTGAACAGGGTTCTCCTGATACATATACATATATCCCCTCTTTCTTAGATTTCCTTCCCATTTGGGTCACTGCAGATCATTAAGTAGAGTTCCCTGCGCTACACAGTACGTTCTTACTAGTTATCTATTTTATACATAGTAATGTATATATTAATAATGTAATGTATATATCAGCAAACTGTGGAAAATTCTTAAAGAGATGGGAATACCAGACCACCTGACCTGCCTCTTGAGAAACCTGTATGCCGGTCAGGAAGAAACAGTTAGAACTGGACATGGAACAACAGACTGGTTCCAAATAGAGAAAGGAGTACATCAAGGATGTATATTGTCACCCTGCTTATTTAACTTCTATGCAGAGTACAGCACGTGAAATGCCAGGCTGGATGAAGCACAAGCTGGAATCAAGATTGCCGGGAGAAATATCAATAACCTCAGATATGCAGATGACACCACCCTTATGGCAGAAAGTGAAGAACTAAAGAGCTTTTTGATGAAAGTGAAAGAGAAGAGTGAAAAAGTTGGCTTAAAGCTCAACATTCAGAAAACTAAGATCACGGCATGCAATCCCATCACTTCATGGCAAATAGATGGGGAAACAGTGGAAACAGTGGCAGACTTTATTTTATTGGGCTCCAAAATCACTGCAGATGGTGACTGCAGCCATGAAATTAAAAGTTTCTTCCTCCTTGGAAGAAAGCTTTGACCAACCTAGACAGCGTATTAAAAAGCAGAGACATAACCTTGCCAACAAATGTCTGTCTCGTCAAAGCTATGGTTTTTCCACTAGTCTTGTACGGATGTGAATTGGACTATAAAGAAAGCTGAGTGCCAAAGAATTCATGCTTTTGAAGTGTGGTGTTGGAGAAGACTCTTGAGAGTCCCTTGGACTGCAAGGAGATCCAACCAGTCCATCCTAAAGAAAATCAGTCCTGAGTATTCATTGGCAGGACTGATGCTGAAGCTGAAACTCCAATACTTTGGCCACCTCATGCAAAGAACTGACTGATTGGAAAAGACCCTGATGGTGGGAAAGATTGAAGGCAGGAGGAGAAGGGGACGACAGAGAATGAGATGGCTGGATGGCATCACCGACTCGATGGACATGAGTTTGAGTAAGATCTGGGAGTTGGTGATGGACAGGAAAGCCTGGTGTGCTGCAGTCCATGGGGTTGTAACGAGTCGGACACAACTGAGCAACTGAACTGAATGTATATATGTCAGTTCCAATCACCTAATTTGTCTCCCTCCCCCACCTCTTGGTAACCATAAATTTGTTCTCTACATCTGAAACTGTATTAGATATTGCCATGTAGAAGTAAGTCAGAAAGAGAATAACAAATATTGAATAATATTGCTTATATGTGGGCTCTAAAAAAGTGGTACAAATGAATTTATTTGCAAAGGAAATATATACATTTTAAAGCAATCCCACATGGTAGCCAGTCAGCTGTCTCAGAACCAGAATACAGGAGCCATGTGTGTTTGGGTGTGTGTGTTGTTGTTGCTCAGTTGCTAAGTCACGTGGGGATATATTTCTTCCCATGCAACTACTCCTGGTGCTTCCCAAGGTAAGCTGTGTTACCAGTATGGTAAAAAACTTCCATATTTTATACCATGCTCATGCAAATAAATGTGTGTTTGTGTGTGTGTGTGGCATTATTTTCTAATATTTAAAAAAATAAAATATTATAAGTTACTCTGTAACTTTTTAACTTAAGGACTCACTTCCAGCTTTTATATATACACACAATAAAAATTTCTTAATCTTGGAATTATTGATATTTTGGATGAGGTAATTCTTTGTTTGGGGTCACTGTCCCATGCATTAAAAGATGTTTAGTGATACCTGTGGGCCTCCAGTCCTTAAATGTCAGTAGCACTTAGCCCTGAGTTGTGACAATCAAATGTCCCCTGAGGAGCAAAATCCCTCCCAGTTGAGAACCATTGACATAGAGTAATTTATTCAATCATTTCTCCGCTGATGAAGTCAGGTTATCTTCTGTTTCCCCTCCCTGCCATCTGCAATGAAAGTGTCCATACACGTGTCTTTATACAACATTGCTTCTGTTTCCGTAAGGTAGACTGCCGCAAACGCGATTGCTGGGGAAGTTGGTAAGCACTGTTGAATCCCTTTCCTAAGAGTTTGTATGAATATACAC
The DNA here is from genome assembly GCF_003369695.1 of Bos indicus x Bos taurus. Taxonomy (NCBI): domain Eukaryota; kingdom Metazoa; phylum Chordata; class Mammalia; order Artiodactyla; family Bovidae; genus Bos; species Bos indicus x Bos taurus. Next base: position 1,079,176 of record NC_040085.1, read on the forward strand.
CCCACTGCAGCATGGGAAAGTGTCCCTCCATGCGCACCAGCACCAGGCATTAAGTATTCTTTTTTTTTTTAATTTTTATTTATTCATTTATTTTTACTTTACAATATTGTCATGGTTTTGCCATACATTGACATGAATCAGCCATGGGTGTACATGTGTTCCCTATCCTGAACCCCCCTCCCACCTCCCTCCCCATCCCATCCCTCTGGGTCATCCCAGTGCACCAGCCCCAAGCACCCTGTATCATGCATTGAACCTGGAGTGGCGATTCGTTTCACATATAATAATTTACATGTTTCAATGCCATTCTCCCAAATCATCCCACCCTCTCCCTCTCCCACAGAGTCCAAAAGACTGTTCTATACATCTGTGTCTCTTTTGCTGTCTCTCATACAGGGTTATCGTTACCATCTTTCTAAATTCCATATATATGCGTTAGTATACTATATTGGTGTTTTTCTTTTTTATTTCTTTCCTATTTGCTAGTCAGATGCATAAAAACATGGTGTCCCAATGTTGCTTTTATTTTTTAATTTTTTGACCATCTGAGAGCATGTTGTCATTTATTGGTCGTTCACTTTTCATGTTCTCTGAAACTTATCATGTCCTTTGACTATTTTTATAGGTTATCTGTGTTTTTTCTTTCCATCAATCTGTAGGAGTTCTTTGTTGGGGATGTTAGCCTTTTTCTGTAACTATTGCAAATGGTTTGGTAGGTGAGGGTTTTGACTCATTTGAATCATGAGTCAATCATGTATCATTTGGATTTTTTAAAGCTTTGTTTATTTATTTTGATTTTTTGGCTGAAGTGGGTCTTCGGTGCTGCACACAGGCTTTCCCTAGGTTGTGGCGAGTGGGTGCTCCTCTTGGGGTGCAAGGGCGTCTCGTTGAGGTGGCTCCTCTTGTTGCAGAGCATTGGTTCTAGGGCTTCAGCAGTTGCGGTGCATGGGCTTAGTTGCTCTGCGGCATGTGGGATCTTCCTGGACCGGGGATTGAACTGGTGTCCCCTGCATTGCAAGGCAGATTCTCAGCCACTGGACCACCAGGGAAGCTGTGGATTTGTTTTTCATGCTCTAATTTTTTTTTTTTTTGTTTTACCAGTGTTATAAGTTCAAGCTTGTAGGAAGCCTTTCCTTTTTAATATGAAAAGTAGAAGTGACTTGCTCAAGGTTGCACCTTCAGTTAAAGGTAGAACAGAGACAAGACACAGCCATCTCCTTACCCAGGGCTTTCCCTTACCCATCATTGCCTTCAGGCACCTCTTCTTCCTTCATCCCTCCACCCTGCATCTCTGCATGTTTATAGCTAGTAGAATTAATTTGACAATGCAGGAAAGCAAAGAGTAATAAAATATCATAACACAGAAACAGCCCACATGTGTTGAGCACATAATTTTTCTACATTCCTTTTTTTTTAACAGTAGTCCAAACACCTAAGTAGTACTTAGGGGAAGATTTCTATCCCCCTGGCACATAGGCAGGGTACCAGAGATAGAGCAGATGGCTGTGAGGCTTTCCTGGCTGGGAATTATGCCAGTGAATACTCAGCAAGGAAGTGCATGCATAGTCTGATAAAGACAGCCAGGAGACTAATATGTTCAGATGGCATAAGGCCTTTTTACAAACTGCTGGGCTGTTTATTCATGGCAGAAGGAAACAGGGCTTTTAGAAGCTCTGCCTAACACTTTAAGCATCATAGCACATTGGAAATGCCTTCCCTGTAAGAGAATGGTTGTATTAGGAAAACACTCCCTGAAATATCATGTCTGGTAAAATTCTGTGTTTTGGGGGAAAAAAATCCAAGCCTTTATTCTCTGTATCAAGACCCTGGCCCTATTAATTTCTACACGCATGATTTGCAACACAGTTTAGTACATACTTGCAGCTGGATACCCAGATAAATGCAGTATGGTAACCGAAAGTTTGCATGCTTAATAGCACATTGAGAAAAATGGAAGTCAAGTGGCCCATATGTGCTGTATCACTCCATTAGGCTTCTGTATGGTTTTGGGGAAGCCAGTTAAAGCATTAATGGTTGTTCATGCCTGACCATTCCAAACGTGTGTTGATGGAAAATGAATAATGAACTTTGGGAAATTTTAGTTTAGTTGAGAAGTGCTTTTCAGAAGTTTGTCTGAATGACTAAGGCAGTGATTTGCAACCAGGATGGTGGGAGGTGGGTGGAGAAGGAATTTTAAAACCATACACCTGGCCCAGGATTCTGATATAAGGCATCTTATCTGCCCCCACCCAAAGTGACAGTTAGGTAAGCTGAATACAATTGGAAATAATAATGTACCTCAGGTGAGTTGGGATGAAAAAAATTGAAAACTGTTAATTTAGGATTCAGTTCAGTTCAGTTCAGTCGCTCAGTTGTGTCTGACTCTTTGCCACCTCATGAATCGCAGCACTCCAGGCCTCCCTGTCCATCACCAACTCCTGGAGTTTACCCAAACTCATGTCCATCGAGTCGGTGATGCCATCCAGCCATCTCATCCTCTGTCATCCCCTTGTCCTCCTGCCCCCAATCCCTCCCAGCATCAGGGTCTTTTCCAATGAGTCAACTCTTCTCATGAGGTGGCCAAAGTATTGGAGTTTCAGCTTCAGCATCAGTCCTTCCAATGAACACCCAGGGCTGATCTCCTTCAGAATGGACTGGGTTGGATCTCCTTGCAGTCCAAGGGACTCTCAAGAGTCTTCTCCAACACCACAGTTCAAAAGCATCAATTCTTCAGCGCTCAGCTTTCTTCACAGTCCAACTGTCACATAAATACATGACCTCAGGAAAAACCATAGCCTTGACTAGACGGACCTTTGTTGGCAAAGTAATGTCTCTGCTTTTGAATATGCTATCTAGGTTGGTTATAACTTTCCTTCCAAGGAGTAAGCGTCTTTTAATTTCATGGCTGCAATCACCATCTGCAGTGATTTTGGATCCCAAAAAATAAAGTCTGACACTGTTTTCACTGTTTCCCCATCTATTTGCCATGAAGTGATGGGACCAGATGCCATGATCTTCGTTTTCTGAATGTTGAGCTTTAAGCCAACTTTTTCACTCTCCTCTTTCACTTTCATCAAGAAGCATTTTAGTCCCTCTTCACTTTAAAATATTTTAAGTGCTATGAAAAAGAGGCTGTAGGTGGTACTGTGCTAGGTGCAGTGAAGTGTACAAAATAAGATTTTTTTCCATTTACTTTCATTCAACCTTCAGCCAGTGAACATTTGTGAGCCTAACACAGCACTATTCACCATAAAATAGTTATTGAAGATATGTTAGGTGGGAGATTGAATGGTAAAAGTTCTACCCTACCCTCTGATGGCCTTATAATCTCCTTGAGGAACTTGGACAAATACACAGAGTAACGAGACAAAAGAAACGCCCTGCCACTGTTAACCTTCCCACTGGGAACACATAGAAATACTGGCTCAAATATAACAAAGGAAATATTTTAAAGACAGATAATGCAAAAGAGACAGAAATCTCTGGTTGAAAAGTAAAGAAAGACCTTAAATCTATAGCTGTGACCAGTTGCTTTGGGGACCTGGAGTTGGATGTGGACAGCTGCCCTGACCGCTGGGGCTGTGGTTGAGGACAGGACTTTTACAAGTACATGGGTAGCTAAAAATTGACTTGGAGCTGCTCAGGATAGGAAGCTGGACCCAAGACCATCTGAGGAAAGCTGGGCATCTGGGCAGTGTTCCCTCAGCAACAGGAGTAATTCATATTCCCATCAATGCAGATAAAAGATAAAGAAATACACCTTTTGTAGGGCTTTTAGTGGGAAAAAAGTATCCTGTGAGAAATCGAAACATCAGTTCTGTACCCCTAACAAACAAATGAAACCTAGTTTTACCAGGCAGAATGCTGTAACCCTTAGCAGAATCAAATCAAAGCAAAAATTAAGTGGAAATACTTTCACAACTGGAAGTTAAATTAGGCTTATGAAGGAGACGTGGCTCAGAAGTAAAGAATCTTCCTGCAGTGAGGAGACTACCTACAAAGCCAAAGATGTGGGTTCAGTCCCTGGATTGGGAAGATCCTCCGAGAAGGAAATGGCTACCCATTCCAGTATTCTTGGCTGGAAAACTCCATGGACAGAGGAGCCTGGCGGGCTACAGGCCACGGGGTCACTAAGAGCCAGACACGACTGCGTGACTAACACAGAGTAACCTAACTTGTAAAGGAAACAAAAGCAAACCCAGAAGGTGAACTCAAAGCAAAATCAATGAATCATACTTTTGATGTTATTGATCTATTTAAGAAATCTTGTCTGACCCAAGGTTAGAAAGGATTTCTCTTGTTTTCTTCAAGAATATTTACAATTTTAGGTTTTACATTTAGGTGTATGATCCATTTTGTGTTAATTGTTCCATAAGATATTAGTTATGCTTTCAAGTTTATTTTTTGCTATAGGTATCTGATTTTTCCAGTACCAGACTGTCATATTGTTCCAGGCTATCTTTTCTCTACTGATTTGCCTCTATGCTTTTGTCAAAATATTTTCCACATGTGGATAAGTCTGTTTCTAGACTATTCCATTTATATATTTGTCTAACTTGACACCAATACCACACTCTCTTGAACAGAGTAGCTTTAAAGTAAGTCTTATAATTAGATAATGTTTAGTTTGCAAACTTTGGAGAGTCTCCATAGTTTATTACGTCAGTAGTCTACATGATTGTGTCCTCAGTGAGAAGGACAATTGCACTTGTTTTCTAATCTGGGTGCATCTTATTACTTTCTCCTTCCTTTTCCCAGTGGCTAGAACTTTCAGTACAATGCTGAACAGAAGTGGTGAGAATGACTTGTTTCTGACCTTGGGAAGAAGACATTTATTATTAGATATGATGTTAGCTGTAGGATTTTGTAGATGCCATTTACATGGAGTTTAGGAAGTTCCCTTCTAATCCTAATTTGCTGAAAGTTATTAACCTGAATGAATGTTGGACTTTGTTAAATGCCTTTGTTTGCATGAACTGAGATGCAAACCAGTATTCTTGCCTGAAAAAATCCCGTGGACAGAGGAGCCTGGCAGAGAGTCGGGCACGACTGAGCACTGAGCGCACACACACACGGGGAATTACACTGACTGGTTTTTAAATGATAAACCTACCTTGTATTCCCAAGATAAATTCCACTTTAATGTAGTGAAAGTGAAGGTGGCTCAGTCCTGTCCGACTCTTTGCGACCCCATGGATGATACAGTCCATGGGATTCTCCAGGCCAGAATATTGGAGCCTTTCCCTTCTCCAGGGGATCTTCCCAACCGAGGGATCGCACCACGGTCTCCTACATTGCAGGTGGATTTTTTACCAGCTGATCTACCAGGGAAGCCCTTTAATGTATTATTGTATAATTTTATTTATATCATCCAGAGCTCTATTTAACTTCTTGAACATACAGAACACAGTTATAGTAAGTCTCTTAGTTTTCTTGTCTACTAATTACCATATCTGTGTTAGTAAGTATTCTTGTTTAGGGATGCAGTTAAGTTACTTAGGAACAGTTTGATCCTTTTGTATTTTGTTTTAAAAATGTGGTAACTGGGAATGGTCCAGTGTTCTTCTAGGGTTAATTATTCTTTGCTGTTGAGACAAGCACCTCTGTATGCTCTCCCCAGTGTCCCATGAATCATGGGGGTTTCTACTCTGGCCTGTCGGAACCAGCATTGTTCTACGTGCTTTGTGAGCTTCAGGTACTGTTGCCTCTAATCCTCTCAGGTGGCTCCTTGCCCAGCCTCCATGTTGTGACCAGTACTCAGCTGAATCCTTGAGGGGACTCCTGAGTAGATGTCTACAGTTCTCTCTCTGAGCAGCAGTCTCCTCTCTGGGACTCTATCCTGCAAAGTGTAGCCTCTTGGGTCTTCTTGAACTCTAAGCAATGTCTCCTCAATTCAAGACATCTGCTAGGTATCACCTGCATTTTCCCTCCCTACATCACAGCTTAGAAACTCTCCAGGCAGCAAGGTAGGAGCAGTCACAGGACTCATCACATGTGATTTTTTTTACCACCAGGATCTCTGTCCTTTGTTGCCTAGTATTCAGTGTCTTCAAAACAGCTTTTTCATATATTTGGTCTGGGTTTTTTTGTTGTTGTCATTATTTCAGATGGGAAGATAAATCCAAATCCCTGTTGTAAATGCCATCTTGGCTGGAAGGTCACAGGATTTTTTTAAGGATGGCAAGTTGTCTATTAAACAGTATATCTGGACTGTTGGTTAAGTGGGAATGTAGAGATAAACCAAATCAGTTTGACAGCATGTCTTTATTTATAAAATCATGTTGGTAGAGTAACTGTATCGTATTAATGGGGCATTTATATGGCACAGATGAAAATGCCTTCTGTTGTCCACATCGTCAAGCAAGGTTTATTTAACTCTAGCATCTAAGGATCACAGCCCACAGATTCATGTTCCAGCTCCACTTTTACATACAGATGTACATTTGTTAGACAATAATTGGAGGATGTGGGTATTTGCAAAGCTTCTAGGTAACTCTGATGCTTGGCTTGGGAGAATGAAACAGGACAGTGAAAATTGTGGTTTTTCAGCCTCAGCACTACTCACACTTTGGGATGGAACATTCCTGCTTCAACCAGGGAGGGGACTATGCACTCTAGGATTTATGGCAGCTTCCTGGCCTCTACTCACTGGATGCCACCCCTTACCCTGACTCATGACAAGGAAAAATGTTTCCAGAAATTGCCAAATGTCTCCTGAGGGATGATATTGCTTTCAGCTGAGAAACACTGGTGCAAATTAAATCTGGATCTTAAGCTACTTAAAAACGTAAAATGTATTCTATTTATTTCTATATGCTCAATACTCAGGAGAATGCATTCAATAAATGGTTGAACAAGTGAACAAATGAATAGATGAATGAATGAATGTCATCAGTCCCTGTCTCAAGAACAGATGTTCTCAAATCTCACTATTCTTAATAGTTAGTCTATTCTTTTCAATATGCATATTCTCCAAACTCCATTCTCAGAGGATCATTCAGTATATGGGAGGTGGGGCACAGGAGTTTTCATTTTAACAGGCATCACAGTGATCCCTCAACCAGAATCTGAGAAAGTTCGAAGTCTGACCAGAGTGTTAAAAAGCCTTATTAGAGGGGGAAAAAACCCCACTATTCCCCTTATACCGATTACAAAGTCTCTAGCCATTTTTCTCTGCTATACTCAGTTCAGTTCAGTTCAGTTACTCAGTCAGTCCGACTCTGCGACCCCATGAATTGCAGCATGCCAGGCCTCCCTCTCCATCACCAACTCCTGGAGTTTACCCAAACTCATGTCCATCGAGTTGGTGATGCCATCCAGTCATCTCATCCTCTGTCGTCCCCTGTCCTCCTGCCCCCAATCCCTCCCAGCATCAGGGTCTTTTCCAATGAGTCAACTCTTCGCATGAGGTGGCCAAAGTATTGGAGTTTCAGCTTCAGCATCAGTCCTTCCAATGAACACCCAGGACTGATCTCCTTTAAGATGGACTGGTTGGATCTCCTTGCAGTCCAAGGGACTCTCAAGAGTCCTCTCCAACACCACACTTCAAAAGCATCAATTCTTCAGTGCTCAGCTTTCTTCGCAGTCCAACTCTCACATCCATACATGACCACTGGAAAAACCATAGCCTTGACTAGATGGACCTTTGTTGGCAAAGTAATGTCTCTGCTTTTGAATATGCTATCTATATTAAATATAGATAGATTGGTCATAACTTTCCTTCCAAGGAGGAAGCGTCTTTTAATTTCATGGCTGCAGTCACCATCTGCAGTGATTTTGGAGCCCAGAAAAATAAAGTCTGACACTGTTTCCACTGTTTCCCCATCTATTTCCATGAAGTGATGGGACCGGATGCCATGATCTTCGTTTTCTGAATGTTGAGCTTTAAGCCAACTTTTTCACTCTCCACTTTCACTTTCATCAAGAGGCTTTTTAGTTCCTCTTCACTTTCTGCCATAAGGGTGGTTTCATCTGAGGTTGATTGATATCATATCTGAGGTTATTGATATTTCTCCTGGCAATCTTGATTCCAGCTTGAGCTTCTTCCAGTCCAGCGTTTCTCATGATGTACTCTGCATATAAGTTAAATAAGCAGGGTGACAATATACAGCCTTGACATACTCCTTTTCCTATTTGGAACCAGTCTGTTGTTCCATGTCCAATTCAAACTGTTGCTTCCTGACCTGCATACAGGTTTCTCAAGAGGCAGGTCAGGTGGTCTGGTATTCCCATTTCTTTCAGAGTTTTCCACAGTTTATTGTGATCCACACAGTCAAAGGCTTTGGCATAGTCAATAAAGCAGAAATAGATGTTTTTCTGGAACTCTCTTGCTTTTCAATGATCCAGCAGATGAGGCAATTTGATCCTCTGCCTTTTCTAAAACCAGTTTGAACATGTGGAAGTTCACGATTCACGTATTGCTGAAGCCTGGCTTGGAGAATTTTGAGCATTACTTTACTAGCATGTGAGATGAGTGCAATTGTGCGGTAGTTTGAGGATTCTTTGGCATTGCCTTTCTTTGGGATTGGAATGAAAACTGACCTTTTCCAGTTTTGTGGCCACTGCTCAGTTTTCCAAATTTGCTGGCATATTGAGTGCAGCACTTTCACAGCAGCATCTTTCAGGATTGGAATAGCTCAACTGGAATTCCATCACCTCCACTAGCTTTGTTTGTAGTGATGCTTTCTAAGGCCCACTTGACTTAACGTTCCAGGATGTCTGGCTCTAGGTGAGTGACCACACCATCATGATTATCTGGGTCGTGAAGATCTTTTTTGTACAGTTCTTCTGTATATTCTTGCCACCTCTTCTTAATATCTTCTGCTTCTGTTAGGAAGTCAAGAAACACCTGGAGTAACAAGCAAATTTGGCCTTGGAGTACAGAATGAAGCAGGGCAAAGGCTAATAGAGTTTTGCTAAGAGAACGCACTGGTTATAGCAAACACCCTCTTCCAATAATGCAAGAGAAGACTCTACACATGGACATCACCAGATGGTCAACACCGAAATCAGATTGATTATATTCTTTGCAGCCAAAGATGGAGAAGCTCTATACAGTCAGCAAAAACAAGACCAGGAGCTGACTTTGGCTCAGATCATGAATTCCTTATTGCCAAATTCAGACTTAAATTGAAGAAAGTAGGGAAAACCACTAGGCCATTCAGGTATGACCTAAATCACATCCCTTATGATTATACAGTGGAAGTGAGAAATAGATTTAAGGTACTAGATCTGATAGAGTTCCTGATGAACTATGTACAGAGGTTCATGACATTGTACGGGAGACAGGGATCAAGACCATCCCCATGGAAAAGAAATGCAAAAACGCAAAATGGCTGTCTGGGGAGGCCTTACAAATAGCTGTGAAAAGAAGAGAAGCAAAAAGCAAAGAAGAAAGAAAGATATAAGCATCTGAATGCAGAGTTCCAAAGAATAGCAAGAGGAGATAAGAAAGCCTTCCTCAGCGATCAATGCAAAGAAATAGAGGAAAACAACAGAATGGGAAAGACTAGAGATCTCTTCAAGGAAATTAGAGCTACAAAGGGAACATTTCATGCAAAGATGGGCTCGATAAAGGATAGAAATGGTATGGACCTAAAAGAAGCTGTACTCAATAAGTATACGTAATTTTAAGAGCAGATAATCAAATATTTGACTCCTCTATGGGTCCAAGAAGAATTTGCTTTAAAAATATTCAGCTTAACCTGCAACTGTCCATTATAATGCCTTTTACCATGTGATGTTTCTCTGGGATAAAAATTAGAATTTTAGCTAATAATTCAATTCTGCATATTTTAACAAGAGCTATGGATAGAACCATCAACCAGAGTCTGTAATCAGAGCAAGTCCTTGAAGTGGTTCAGTCTCTGCATCAGTCACTTCTTTCAGAACTTGACTGAATAGAGTCTTTCAGTTCCAGAGTCAGATTTCCATTCAGGCGACCTCAATTCCCATCTCTAAGGTGATTACTTCATAGGGTCAACAAAAATCACTTTAAGGGTAAAGATTTTTATGATTACCTATTTCTTTTTAGAATTCCAGTAAATTCTGTGTAACCAAAAAATATTATTTCCTAACTGTCAAGGGACCCTATATAGGAAAGAATGTCTATATATTTTGGTTTGGTTTAATAATTTTTCAGCAAGACAGATTGCTTTGCTCGGAGATTTGGTTTTCTTTATCCTTGTAGAATTCTCTTTAAAAAACTTTCTACCTTATGTCTAAGGAGTAGGAATCACTTAGGGCTTCCCTGGTGGCTCAGATGGTAAAGAATCTGACTGCAATGTGGGAGACGGAGGTTCGATCCCTGGGTTGGGAAGATCCCCTGGAGAAGCAAATGGCTATCCACTCCAGTATTCTTGCCTGGAGAATTCCACGGACTGAGGGGCCTGGGGGGCTACAGTCCATGTGGTCACAAAGAGTCGGACACGACTGAGCAACTAACACACACACACACACACACACACACACACACACACACACACAGGAATCACTTGCTCACACACCCAAGAGCTTTTGGAGAAGAAAAGAGCCTTGAAGCAGGTCACAGACTCACTGGCCACAGAGCATTCTAAAAGTAATGGCTCAAGGATTCAAAGAGCTAGTTGCCATCTGCGAATTACTACCTTAGCAATGAAAGGAATGCGTTTGCTCTAACAATGATGTAATAAGCATTAGGAAAGGATACAATCTGGATACATGCATGGCTCAGAGCCATGACTTTGCATAATTCTGGGAAGCATGTCTGGCTGGCAGTCCTCTTCTGACTGGCTCTCTCAGGGCAGTCTTGCTTAGAAAGGTGCCCCCTTCTGGAGTGCAGACAGCCACGGGGCCTTTTGCTGGTCCCACTGTGGGGCCTTCCCATGAGTGATATTCAAATATAAATGAGTATATAAATCCAACATTTATAAAATTGTTTTATATTCTCTAAATCAATGGAATGATGTAGTATACAATTCTTCACCAAGCCAAATAAGTGGTGTAAGTGAAAGTAAAAGTTTTAGTTGCTCAGTTGTGTCTGATTCTTTATGATCCCATGGGCTATAGACTGCCAGGCTCCTTTGCCCATGGAATTCATCAGGCAAGAATACTGGAGTGGGTGGCCATTCCCTTCTCCAGGGGATCTTCCTGACCCAGGGATTGAACAAGGAATCCTGGTATGCTACAGTCCATGGGGTCGCAAAGAGTTGGACACGACTGAGCGACTGAAATGAACTGAACTCCTGCATTGTAGGCAGATTCTTTGCTATCTGAGCCACCAGGGAACTGCTCACCAAGCAAAATAAATTGTGCAAATGATTCATCAAATTGTTGTAATATTTTTGAAATGACTTGCTTAATTTTAAAAATTGCAGATGTGGCCTTTTGATCTGGCTGTTACTGGCTAAATGGTGGCCTGTCTGAAGCACCATTTGGTGATGGGATTGCATTAAGCTCTTCCAATAACTCCCCCATTAAATTGGCCATCTCACAGTCCTGCCTTCTGGGGCTCTGTTGCCATCACTGGGCACCCTGCCTGCACATCTCATCTAGGTACACATTTGATGCCAGTGCTTTCCACACAGGCTGGACTCAGAGAAACGCCATCTCTGACTCTGCCAATAATGGCACCCACTTCCCATGTCCCCAACCCTTGTGTCTGGGCTGCCGCCCCAGCAATGCTGCCTAGCTCTGAAACAGCAGGCCAGCCCTGCCTTCGCCCTGACTGACTGTCACCTTGATGTCTCCCCTGCCTGCTGAGGGATACTCCCAGGCCCAGTTGTTGTTCGGTCGCTCAGTTGTGTCTGACTCATTACACCCCATGGACTGCAGCACGCCAGGCTTCCCTGTCCATTACCAACTCCCAGAGTTTGCTCAAACTCATGTCCATTGAGCCAGTGATACCATCCAACCATCTCATCCTCTTTTGCCCCCTTCTCCACCTACCCTCAACCTTTCCCAGCATCAGGGTCTTTTCCAATGAGTTGGCTCTTCACATCAGGTAGTCAAAGTATTGGAGCTTCAGCTTCAGCATCAGCCCCTCCAACGAGTATTCAAGGTCGATCTGCTTTACCTGACTGCAGTTGGACAGTATCATCAGGCGAAGTGCAGTTTCAGTAGGTGTAAAATGGCACTTGTCTTTCAAGGTTTGAATCCTATCCAGCAATATGACTATCCTATCTAGTCAAACAGCAATTATGCTTCAAAATTGCCTCACTCACCAAAGACTACCTGAGGTGTTAATATATTCAATATCTCTATTATTACCTAGGTCACACTGCAACATGAGGCCCATTTGTTTAATGGTTCAAGTAACATTCTGTGACAGTCAGCTTGAATTAATGAGTTGACATTTGAAAATTATATTATTAATTACATCTACTACTTGATTCAGCTACTGTAATGTTCTTTACAGTGGGGGTAGAAATACTTCTCTTACCTTGGGCGTGGGATATCTCTTCACGGCTGCTCCAGCAAAGCATAGCCGCTGCTCCTTACCTTGGACGAGGGTTATCTCCTCACAGCCGCCCCTCCTGACCTTGAACGGTGAGTAGCTCCACTCGGCCTTCCTGCACCCATGCAGCCGCTGCTCCTTGGATGTAGGGTAGGTCCTCCCAGCCGCCACCCCTGACCTCGGATGTGGGGTAGCTCCTCTCAGCCTACCGTCTTACTTGGGTTTCTCTTGCCTTAGACGTCCAAGGTAAGAGAAACCCAAGTAAGCCGGTAGGTGCTGAGAGAGGGCATCAGAGGGCAGACACACTGAAACCATAATCACAGAAAACTACCCAATCTGATCACACTACCATAGCCTTGTCTAACTCAATGAAACTAAGCCATGCCGTGTGGGGCCAACCCAAGACAGGCAGGTCATGGTGGAGAGGTCTGACAGAACGTGGTCCACTGGAGAAGGGACTGGCAAACCACTTCAGTATTCTTGCCTTGAGAACCCCATGAACAGTATGAAAAGGCAAAATGATAGGATACTGAAAGAGGAACTCCCCGGGACGGTAGGTGCCCAATATGCTACTGAAGGTCAGTGGACAAATAACTCCAGAAAGAATGAAGGGATGGAGCCAAAGCAAAAATAACACCCAGCTGTGGATGTGACTGGTGATAGAAGCAAGGTCCGATGCTGTAAAGAGCAATATTGCATAGGAACCTGGAATGTCAGGTCCATGAATCAAGGCAAACTGGAAGTGGTCAAACAGGAGATGGCAAGAGTGAACATGGACATTCTAGGAATCAGCGAACTGAAATGGACTGGAATGGGTGAATTTAACTCAGATGACCATTATATCTACTACTGCAGGCAGGAATCCCTCAGAAGAAATGAAGTAGCCATCATGGTCAACAAAAGAGTCCAAAAAGCAGTACTTGGATGCAATCTCAAAAATGACAGAATGATCTCTGTTTGTTTCCAAGGCAAACCATTCAATATCAGCGTAATCCAAGCCCATGCCCCAACCAGTAATGCTGAAGACGCTGAAGTTGAACGATTCTATGAAGACCTACAAGGCATTCTAGAACGAACACCCAAAAAAGATGTCCTTTTCATTATAGGGGACTGGAATGCCAAAGTAGGAAGTCAAGAAACACCTGGAGTAACAAGCAAATTTGGCCTTGGAGTACAGAATGAAGCAGGGCAAAGGCTAACAGAGTTTTGTCAAGAGAATGCACTAGTCATAGCAAACACCCTCTTCCAACAACACAAGAGAACACTCTACACATGGACATCACCAGATGGTCAACACTGAAATCAGATTGATTATATTCTTTGCAGCCAAAGATAGAGAAGCTCTATACAGTCAGCAAAAACAAGACCAGAAGCTGACTGTGGCTCAGATCATGAACTCTTTGTTGCCAAATTCAGACTTAAAGAAAGTAGGGAAAGCCACTAGACCATTCAGGTATGACCTAATCAAATCCCTTATGATTATACAGTGCAATTATGTGGAAGTGAGAAATAGATTTAAGGTACTAGATCTGATAGAGTTCCTGATGAACTATGTACAGAGGTTCATGACATTGTACGGGAGACAGGGACCAAGACCATCCCCATGGAAAATCAATGCAAAAAAGCAAAATGGCCGTCTGAGGAGGCCTTACAAAAAGCTGTGAAAAGAAGAGAAGCGAAAAGCAAAGGAGGAAAGGAAAGATATAAGCATCTGAATGCAAAGTTCCAAAGAATAGCAAGGAGAGATAAGAAAGCCTTCCTCAGCAATCAATGCAAAGAAATAGAGGAAAACAACAGAATGGGAAAGACTAGAGATCTCTTCAAGAAAATTAGAGATACCAAGGAAACATTTCATGCAAAGATGGGCTCGATAAAGGACAGAAATGGTATGGACCTAACAGAAGCAGAAGCTATTAAGAAGAGGTGGCAAGAATACACAGAAGAACTATACAAAAAAGATCCTCATGACCCGGATAACCACGGTGGTTTGATCACTGACCTAGAGCCGGACATCCTGGAATGTGAAGTCAAGTGGGCCTTAGGAAGCATCACTACGAATGGAATGATGGAATTCCAGTTGAGCTATTCCAGATCCTGAAAGATGATGCTGTGAAAGTGCTGCACTCAATATGCCAGCAAATTTGGAAAACTCAGCAGGGGCCACAGGACTGGAAAAGGTCAGTTTTCATTCCAATCCCAAAGAAAGGCAAGGCCAAAGAATGCTCAGACTATCACACAATTGCATTCATCTCACATGATAGCAAAGGAATACTCAAAATTCTCCAGGCCAGGCTTTAGCAATACATGATCCGTGAATTTCCAGATGTTCAAGCTCATTTTAGAAAAGGCAGAGGAACCAGAGATCAAATTGCCAACATCTGCTGGATCATCAAAAAAGCAAGAGAGTTCCAGAAAAACATCTATTTCTGCTTTATTGACTATGCCAAAGCCTTTGACTGTGTGGATCACAATAAACTGTGGAAAACTCTGAAAGAGATGGGAATACCAGACCACCTGACCTGCCTCTTGAGAAATTTGTATGCAGGTCAGGAAGCAACAGTTAGAACTGGACATGGAACAACAGACTAATTCCAAATAGGAAAAGGAGTATGTCAAGGCTGTATATTGTCACTCTGCTTATTTAACTTATATGCAGAGTACATGATGAGAAACGCTGGGCTGGAAGAAGCACAGGCTGGAATCAAGATTGCCAGGAGAAATATCAATAACCTCAGATATGCAGACGACACCACCCTTATGGCAGAAAGTGAAGAGGAACTAAAAAGCCTCTTGATGAAAGTGAAAGAGGAGAATGAAAAAGTTGGCTTAAAGCTCAACATTCAGAAAACGAAGATCATGGCATCTGGTCCCATCACTTCATGGGAAATAGATAGGGAAATGGTGGAAACAGTGTCAGACTTTATTTTGGGGGGCTCCAAAATCACTGCACATGGTGATTGCAGCCGTGAAATTAAAAGATGCTTACTCCTTGGTAGAAAGTTATGACCAACCTAGAGAGCATATTCAAAAGCAGAGACATTACTTTGCCAACAAAGGTCCATCTAGTCAAGGCTATGGTTTTTTCCAGGGTTATGTATGGATGTGAGAGTTGGACTGTGAAGAAAGCTCAGTGCCGAAGAATTGATGCTTTTGAAGTATGGTGTTGGAGAGGACTCTTGAGAGTCCCTTGGACTGCAAGGAGATCCAACCAGATCTCCTTTAGGATCTCCATTCTAAAGGAGATCAGTCCTGGGTGTTCATTGGAAGGACTGATGCTGAAGCTGAAACTCCAGTACTTTGGCCACCTCATGTGAAGAGTTGACTCATTGGAAAGGAACCTGATCCTGGGAGAGATTGGGGGCAGGAGGAGAAGGGGACGACAGAGGATGAGATGGCTGGATGGCATCACTGACTCGATGGACGTGAGTCTGAGTGAACTCTGGGAGTTGGTGATGGACAGGGAGGCCTGGCATGCGGAGATTCATGGGGTCGCAAAGAGTCAGACATGACTCAGCGACTGAACTGAACTGAGAAATACTTCATTAGTTAAGAAACTTACCCAGAACCTTTTCCAAGTATTTAGTTTTTAGCCTCCCAAAAGCTGACTTGTTGCCCTGAATTTCCTGAGATGTTATGTGGACTGTACCCTTCTATCCCAGTCTGAGCAAGACAAAAGTTAGCTTATTCATCAGTTCATAAGACCCAAAGCAAATCTCGTGAAATGGGAAGTCTTTCCCTATATATCTAAATATTTGCTTCTGTTTTTGAAATGAGCCTCCTAAAATCTTTCTTTAGGGATGAGATGGAATATAAAAACATATTAAGTGATATAATTAATTTTAAATATTCAAAGAGCACAGTTATTTCATTATTAATGATTAACTGTTGCATGAAAGAAAATAGAGGGGTTTCTCTAGGGGCAGGGACTGTATCTTCTTCTTGCATTGTATAGAAGACTTGGTACACTGGTTGTGCAAAGCAGATATTTGAATGAATGAGTGAATGAGTGAAAGGTTCTTTCTTAGTCTGGAAATAGCAGACTAAGGGTTGGGAGAAAGTGCTCCATAGTGGAAATAGCATGCATTTTGGAGCTAGGCAGATCTTGGCCAGAATCCCAGCTGTAGCACTTACCTGTCATGTGGCTTTCAGCTTGCCACTTAACTTTTATAGGCCCCAGTTTCAAAATTTGTGCAATGAGGGTTATGTGATGGTAATAATGTTTAAATTGCAGAGTTGTCATATAAATGATAAATAAGGCACATAAAGCTCCAGGCACATAGTAAGTGATAACAGTGTGGAAACTGGATCACATTACTGGTCAGTCACATCCTTCACTGAAAATATGAGTCGTAAAGAGCAGCCCAACCCCTCTCAGGATACGAGGGGAAATATTCTCAATATACCCTGAACTGATGGCATAACTTTCGTGTTTTGCGTAATTCTCAAATAGCTTTGAAATATCACTGAGAAGATAAAAGTTTTCTGGAAGGAAGCTTAGGCTATATCTCTCACCTCCCTTTTGTGTTGATGAAGAACTCTAACAGCTCAGAAGAATCACATGATTGAGTCCATACGCAGCTTGCTTTGTAAATGCTCAGATAACACCTCGGAAACTTCAATTAGGTTGCCTCTTTTCCAAGCAGCACAAGATACTATACACAGATTCATTTCTCAAAGGCTCTCGTTTTAGTGTTTCTATCGTGATGTTGGCTATTTTTTTAAGCGGTTGCTTTAGACAGGGGTAGGCGTTCAGGTCAGCAGAAGATATGGGCACACCCTGGAGAAGGCAATAAGACTGATAAGGCCCCGAGTTTACCACCCCAGCTTGATCAGCACAGGCTCCTGTGCTAACCATAGCTTCTGGAGTAGCCCTCAACAGTGACGACCGGTTGCTGTCTGTGACATGACTCAGCTGAACTCTTGCTGTCCCAGTTCTGGAAACACTGCTCATGTCTCCTCCCTGGGAAAGCTGACCATCCAGGAGCATATCAAATGACCAAACAGGAAAGCCAGAGGTCATCTCATTCGTATGCTGTCCGCTACCTCTAGTCCGTTAAGTTTTAGGGCATGGAATGGAAGACATTGAATCTAGAAGGGATCTTAACTGGTCCAACACCCTCCCTGTATTGACAAGAAACTAAAGGGCAACTGCTTCTGGGAGGGTCAGTACCTCTGCTAGGTCATGCAGATGTATGTCCGCTTTTCTACAGACTTTTATAACTTAAAGGAAACAGAAAGAGAAAATGGGTATCACTATTCAACTCATGGCTACCAAAATTCAAGCTGCATGTTCTCGTTAGAGTTGGTTATAATAATAGCATTTTTATACAATGGATAACCTAATAAAGTAAGAATGCATAAACTTATGTTTTTTATTTATCATAACATGTGTACATCTACCTGCTTCTAAAAAGGATTACTCAGGGAGTTTCAGGGAGAATGGATACATGTATTTGTATGGCTGAGTCCCTTTGCTGCCCATTTGAAACTATCTCAACATTGTTAATCAGCTATGTGTGCATGGGTGCTAAGTCACTTCAGTTGTGTCTGACTCTTTGCAACCCTATGGATTGAAGCCCACCAGACTCCCCTGTCCATGGGGTTCTCCAGGCAAGGATCCTGGAGTGGGTTGCCGTGCCCTCCTCCAGGGGATCTTCCTGACCCAGGGATTGAACTCGAATCTCTTATGTCTCCTGCATTGGCAGGTGGGTTCTTTACCACTGGCGCCACCTGGGAAGCCTGTTAATTGAGAAAAAGTTTAATAAAAAAAACTTTTAACAGTAAAACACATAGAATGGTTAAAAACTGAAGGGGAAATAAGTGAGACCAGTATATCAACTAAGGAACAAGGGAGATAAGTGATTCAGGAAACTAGAATCAGATAGTTACAATGAGTATTAAAATTTAACTTTGAGATTCTTAGCAGCCAATGAAAAAAAGGAAAAATAATGGTTTAAAAGTCAATTGTTCAAATGTATTCTTTTTAATGGCTGAGTAATACATTTGAATCAGTTCTAATGAGGTGGATGAAACTGGAGCCTATTATACAGAGTGAAGTAAGCCAGAAGGAAAAACATAAATACAGTATACTAACGCATATATATAGAATTTAGAGAGATGGTAACAATAACCCTGTGTACGAGACAGCAAAAGAGACACTGATGTATAGAAAAGTCTTATGGACTCTGTTGCAGAGGGAGAGGGTGGGAAGATTTAGGAGAATGGCATTGAAACATGTAAAATATCATGTATGAAATGAGATGCCAGTCCAGGTTCAATGCACGATACTGGATGCTTGGGGCTAGTGCACTGGGACGACCCAGAGGGATGGTATGGGGAGGGAGGAGGGAGGAGGGTTCAGGATGGGGAACACATGTATACCTGTGGTGGATTCATTTTGATATTTGGCGAAACTAATACAATTATGTAAAGTTTAAAAATAAAATAAAATTAAAGTAAAAAAAAAAGTCAATTGTTATCTCTCTAAATGAATCATTTCAGCTCTTCCAGTAAAATTCCAATTCTTCCTGGCACTGAATTGTAAGAGGAATTTATTGCATGGGTTTTTCTGCAAAGGGTACTGAATAATGTAACAGAAAGCGCCTTTGATATCATCAGGTAGAAGATGCAGAAGTGGTACCAAATTAAAACATTCAATTGAATATTTTACAAAATTTAATTTTAATTAATGTAGTTATTTAATTGTATTTTTTTGGTTGCTACTGCTAAGTTGCTTCAGTCATGTCCAACTTTGTGCGACCCCATAGCGACAGCCCACCAGGCTCCCCCGTCCCTGGGATTCTCCAAGCAAGAACTCTGGAGTGGGTTGCCATTTCCTTCTTCAATGCATGAAAGGGAAAAGTGAAAGTGAAGTTGCTCAGTCATGTCTGACTCTTCGCGACCCCATGGACTGCAGCCCACCAGGCTCCTCTGCCCATGGGATTTTCCAGGTAAGAGTACTGGAGTGGGGTGTCATTGCTTTCTCCATGAACTCTATGCTGCTGCTGCTGCTGCTGCTGCTAAGTCGTTTCAGTCGTGTCTGACTCTGTGGGCCCCCATAGACGGCAGCCTACCATGTTCCTCTGTCCCTGGGATTCCAAGCAAGAATACTGGAGTGGGTTGCCATTTCCTTCTCCAATGCATGAAAGGGAAAAGTGAAAGTGAAGTCACTCAGTCGTGTCTGACTCTTCGCGACCTCACGGACTGCAGCCCATCAGGCTCCTCCATCCATGGGAGTTTCCAAGCAAGAGTACTGGAGTAGGTTGCCATTGCCTTCTCTGGAATTTCTTGGTAAATGTTTTTTAAAATTTAACTGTAAATATTTACAGTATGGAATCCCATGAAGACTTTTTGGAATTACATTTGTAGGCTGGCATAAGGAAGTTGGCACAAACAAAGCAAGTCTGGGGAGGAAGAATGATGTGATGGAGAAGTAACATTTTAAATCCCAGATGTGTCTTTCAGAGCATGTGGGCTAACTCGGAACATTTGCAGCACTGAGTGTGGGAGCCGGGTTTCCCTTGGCCTCTGGAAAGTGGCTGCAGTAGGAGTGCTGAGGTGGCAACGGCAGAGCCCTGGTCCACAGCTCTGTGATCTCACAACGCTGCCTACCTGGAAAGGCTGCAGACTTCTGAATGCTGCTCTTTTGGTCGGATTTTCAAACTGAGAAACGAGGGAGGTAGCGCAGTTAAAAATCATCTGCTTCAGGAAGCGGGGAAATTGTGATAGTATAACTTTCCAAAATAGGCAACTTTCTACTTGTCTTGAAGCTTATGGTCAAGAATTGCCATCATCACGCCTGGGGAACTGGAGTGATGCTGGGGAACTGGAGGGGTGCTGTCAGGCAGAGTGACCAGCAAGAGGAGCTGGCTGGGAGAGGGAGACGGGAGAGAGCAGGTCTCATAAATAGCTCCTTCAAGCTTGGGCCAGGATTCCCAGGTCCATTCCTCTGGGGCTTGGGCAAGAAGACAGAGTCCTATGCTCGTACATCCAAAAAGTTAAAGTTATAGATAAGCTAACCAAAGATAGGTAAAATATACCCCATCCTTCTATCTTCATAAATAGACCTTCAGAATATCAGAGCAGATTCTAGAAGATCAGGTTCAAATTTAGAACCTCAAGTTCTGGGAGCTTTGCCCCAGTCCCTAGTCAGAGCCCCTTGCCTTCCTACCTCTGGCTTTATGCTTCCTTGAAAAGGGTTCAGGCACATGTGTGTGGACATCCTAGTCTGCATGTTCAAGTTCTTTTCACACCTCCTTAGCCAGCTAAACCAGAGCCTCTTGGGTCACCCTTCCGTTGGAAGGGTGCACAGACCACTGGTAGAATTCACCACAGGGAAGAAAAGAAGGACCTAGATACGAGGATTGTGGAAACCCTAAAGGCCAGCTAAAGGCATCTGCACAGCTGATCTGGATCTCTGGTGGGGATCTTGTCCTTTCTCGTTGCTCTGTATAAGGTCTTCCTAAAGCTGTGTATGTGCCAAGTCACTTCAGTCATGTCTTACTCTTTGCGACCCTATGGGCTGTAGCCTGGCAGTGCTCCTCTGTCCATGGGATTCTCCAGGTAGGAACACTGGAGTGGCTATTGCTAAGACCTCCTGCAGGGGATCTTCCTGACAGGGAATGAACCCTTGTCTCCTGTGTCTCCTGCTTTGGCAGTTGGGTTCTGTACTGCTAGAGCCTCTGGGAAGCCCTCCTAAAGCTGCACCATTAAACAAATGAGACCACACAGATAGAGGAGGCTCTAGGCTCCTCCCCTATGGGAACTCCTCCCAAATCTAGAAGAATGCCCCTGCTCTGCCTTTGCACCCAGGGCAGCTCCTCTGGTTACTTCTACTGGCTCCCTCAGCCCATTTCACACACACAGGCACCTGTGTCCCACCTTGCGACCATGGAGAGCTGAGCCGTGCCCTGGGTGATACACCAGGTTATCTGTCCATATTGCATATCTATAAGGGCTTCCCTGATAGCTCAGTTGGTAAAGAATCTGCCTGCAATGTGGGAGACCCCAGTTCAATTCCTGGGTCAGGAAGATCCCCTGTAGAAGGGATAGGTTACCCACTCCAGTATTCTGGCCTGGAGAATTCCATGGACTGTACAGTCCATGGGGTCACAGAGTCGGACACGGCTGAGCGATTTTCACTTCACTTCACTTCACTTACCCATAGCTGCACCCACTTCTGTCCATGGTGCTGAGTGGTCGTTGGTTACTCTGGATGTCATGGCCATCTTAACTGCAAGTTAGTCCCTTGGGTTTGCCTCATTCAGGTGCCTCTCCTTAATGACACCTGAAAGCTTTCTTTCTCTTGGGACTTTCTAATGACAACAAATAAGTCAATTGAGGGGATGGAGTTTCAAACAGACTTGGGTTGGAAGCGCAGATCTGCCACTCACTAGCTTTGTGAACTTTGGCAGGTTACTCAAATTCCCTAAACTTCAGTTTCCTCATCTGAAAAATGAGGGAGATATACTCACCATGTAGGCTCAGTATAAGAATTAGACGAGCTAACGTATGTAAAAGTGCATGGCTCTTGGCAAATGTTTGGCAAATGTCTAAGTTCTTACTTCAAAAGTATTTCTCATGGCATAATTTCCTCCAAAATCTATAGAGTTTCCTTCTAAGTCTGGGTTCTCAATGCCTTTGGAAATTGTCTTTGTTCCTCTCTTGTCTGTCCCTGATGTGACTTTCCTGTTTCTGCCAAGTAAATTTCCATGCATACTCACAAGTGACTCACACTTTCCAGCCTCCACGGCTCTGCTCCCGTCATTACAGCTACAGTGTGTTCAGTCCCCGAGCAGCTTTTGGCATTGGACCTCCTTTCTCCAATTCCAGGTTTCAATTTGTGTCCAAACTTAGTTTGGTATTAACCTCTTCCAAAGAACCAATGCCACTCTCCTCTTCCAATGTGGAAGATTGTTTCCAACAATAACTGCAATTGACCTCTCTGATCCAATATCCTTTCTTGCAAAAGGATTTTCCTACCCTTGAAACTGGGAAGACTCTGTGAGTGCTTTGAGCAGTAAGATGAAGTCAGATATAATTTCCAGTATTTCTGAGCCCATGCCTTAGGAACGCAGGAAGCTTCCATGTTTTGCCATAGAATGCTCACTCTGAGTGAGGCAAATTCCCCTGTTAGAAGCCTGATCATCTTGAGATTGCCATTCCATAAGGAAGCCCAAGTCAGTTACACAGAAATCCCATTTGGAGAGACAAAGATTCCTGCCAACCCGCAGCTGTTTCAGCCATCTGTGTGCCAGCCTCCAGGGTGGTCCCCTGCGATCCCCAGCTGGGGTATTTACACTCCTGTGTAGTCTTCTTGAACTAGGATTTGTCTGTGTGACCAATGACTTTTTGGTATGTCACTTCTGAGAATCAGATATCAAAGACTGTGGCTTTCATCTTTCTCTCCCATCACTTTAGAGAAATTCATGGAGCTTAAGTAAGTGGACAAAAGTCATTCACGGGGAGGAAGCAGTGAAACCTAAATTCAAGTTCAGGCTACAGAATTTCAAAGCCCAAATGATTAACCACTACTACACCTTCTTCACCTAGAATTTACAAGAGCCCAAAGAATTGATGCTTTTGAACTGTGGTGTTGGAAAAGACTCTTGAGAGTCACTTGGACTGCAAGGAGATCCAACCAGTCCATTGTGAAGGAGATCAGCTCTGGGATTTCTTTGGAAGGAATGATGCTAAAGCTGAAACTCCAGTACTTTGGCCACCTCATGCGAAGAGTTGACTCATTGGAAAAGTCTCTGATGCTGGGAGGGATTGGGGGCAGGAGGAGAAGGGAACGACAGAGGATGAGATGGCTGGATGGCATCACTGAGTCGATGGACGTGAGTCTGAGTGAACTCCGGGAGTTGGTGATGGACAGGGAGGCCTGGCGTGCTGCCATTCATGGGGTCGCAAAGAGTCGGACATGACTAAGCAACTGATCTGATCTGAAAATACATGTCTTATTGCTTAGTGAAAGTGAAAGTGAAATTGCTCAGTCGTATCCGACTCTTTGCGACCCCATGGACTGTAGCCTACCAGGTTCCACCATCCATGGGATTTTCCAGGCAAGAACACTGGAATGGGTTGCCATTTCCTTCTCCCGGAGATCTTCCTGACCCAGGGATTGAACCCGGGTCTCCCGCATTGTAGGCAGACGCTTTACCATCTGAGCCACCAGGGAAGTCAACTCCCAAACCCCCACCCTACTCCTATGAATGAGCCAATGCATATTTCATTTTCTAAGTGAAACTGCATGAGATTTATTATACCACAAATGTTCATTAGGTGTAAGCCAAAAAAAAAAAAAAAAAGCCAGTATGGTCACTTTAATTATTTATTTTTATTGTTCCCCATGCTTTGCCCAAATATTTTGTTTCATTTCTTTATGCATACATGCAGGCTACTCCTTCTTCTGTAGTATAAAACAAAGTAGAAAAAAGTTTTATTTAATAACGCCAGGCAATTCTCTCCTTTGTCTCTGATTTCCTTCCTCTCCTCTCATATTTCTTTACTGATATGCATTGAGAGGCTTAGCTGCAATCTTAAACCAAATAACACACCCATTCATCCACTGTGCCCCAGGATGCTGCCTTTGGGCTAAGATATTAATTCTCTTTTATGCTGCTAATGCCAAGGTTTTTTCTCTAAATTTCATCTATTAAATCTATTTTATGTTGCTTTTACGATTGAGTATTAAGGTAACTTTCTGCTGACTTCTCAGTAGCCTCCTATGTACAAGGCTAGGTCATGATCTATGGGGGCTAAAAGAAGCTGCATTGAGGAGGCTTCCTGCCCTCAAAAAGCTTAAAACGAGTGTATACACTGGAAGGACTGATGCTGAAGCTGAAGTTCCAGTACTTTGGCCACCTGATGCAAAGAGCTGACTCACTGGAAGAGACCCTGATACTGGGAAAGATTAAAGGCAAACGATGAAAGAAGGGGGCAGCAGAGGATGAAATGGTTAGATAGCATCACCGACTAGATGGACATGAATTTGAGCAAAACTCCAGGAGATATTGGAGGACAGAGGAGCCTGATGCCAAGAGCCAACTCATTGGAAAATACCCTGATGCTGGGAAAGATTGAAGGCAGGAGGAGAAGTGGATGACAGTTGGATGGCATCACCGACTCAATGAACATGAGTTTGAGCAAACTCTGGGAGATGGTGAAGGACAGGAAAGCCTGGTGTGCTGTCGTCCATGGGGTTGCAAAGAGTCGGACACGACTGAGTGACTGAACAAGTGATGCTAATAAATCTCTCAGGTTCTCTTGGGACAGCAGGAGGGGTGAGAAGGGATTCATTCATTCATTCCCCAAATATTTTTGGAGCATCTGCATCATTGTAGGCACTGTTTTATGCACTTGGAACTCATCTGTGAACGAAACACTTGGGACTTGTAGAGCTTATGTGGGGACAGATACTAAAGAATAAGCTTAATAAATGAAAGCTAAAGATGATGGCTGTTAGCTGAAAATAATAAAACAGGGTGAGGGAGAATATATATATATATATATTTTTTTTTTTTTTTAATCAGTTCTGTTTTCAGGTGTGTTATAGATGCTCCTGATCATCAAAATAATCCAGTCCTATAACTTGAAAAATAAGAAAATCTGGGCTCAGAGGAATTAAGTAACTTTGATCTTTACAATTTGAAGGCCTCCATACCACTGTACCATGTTATCTTGCTTTAGAAAAACTAAAAAAAAAAAAAAGATGCAAACAAAGTTCAATGGAAGGAAGTGAGAAAGCAGTGAATTCTGAAGGGGCTTTGTGGAAGGCTCCAGAGGGGGCACCTGATTTGGGTCTTAAAAAGTAAGCAGCGTGTCCTTAAAAAAAAGTCAGCTTACCCTCTGTAGCACTACAACCTTTAAATGAAATGCAAAGAATACAAAGCAGTTCTCTCATAATAAGGAATGGCGCTGCCTAGTCAGCGTTTTTAAAATAAAAAAGCCCATGGCTCTGAGCCAGAGAGACCTTCCCTGAAGAGGGGATGGCCTGGACCCAAGCCTCGGGCCCCAAGCCTGCCCAAGGTGCTTGCAGATGGCCTCTGGGAGTATAACTCCTCAGAGCTCATGGAAGGTCTGAATGTGACCGCCCTTGTTCATTCTTTATGTGTGGCAGAGCTCTGCCGGTGACTTTTCCCATTACAGAAATTGGGGCTATATTTTTCCCAAGACTGTATTTATTAATGGTAATGCCTTGGCTCTCTTCCAATCCATCTTCTGAATGGAGAGCTTATACGCATACCACTGAAAAATGTAAATTGAATTTTTTCCATTTTCTGACCTATGTTCTTACGCTTGATGGACTGTTATCCAATGTTTCTAGTAATGGTTTTCCTTTTGTGTACTTTTGATTAGAGTGTAATGTACATACAGAGAACTATGAAAGTCTTGAGTGTTCAGCTTGTCACATTTTCACAAAATGAACATATGCGAGTAACCAGTACCCAGATTAAGAAACAGAACCTCAGGGGAGTTCCCTGGTGGTCCAGTGGTTAAGACTCCATGCTCCCAATACAGAGGGCCTGGGTTTGGTCCCTGGTGAGGGAACCAGATCCCACATGCCGCAACTAAGAATTCGCATGCTGCAACTAAGACCCAGCATGGCCAAATAAATACAATAAATATTTTAAAAAAACCAGAACCTTACCAAACCCTCCAAACCCACTCATGTCTCTCTCGGTTACTGTCCCCAAAGGGACAGTGGTTATCCCAAGGATAACTACAGTCTGACTTCTAATAATTATGGCGTGTTTTACCAGACTTGAACATTGTATAATGATAAATGGAATCACATAGAATATACTCTTTCTCCTTGGGCTGCTTCTGCTCAACGTTACGTCTGTGTGATAAACCCACGTGGTGCCCGTGGCTGTAACAGCTTGTGCATTCTTGGGTTGTGCACTATTCCATAGAGTATCCACACAGTGGTTAGACCACCTTGTTCCTATTCATTCTACTGTTGATGGCATTTGGGTTATTCCAATATGGGGTGAAAGCATTTAGCTGATTGCTTTAAACACAGTTGGTGAAACTTACGTTTATGAAACTTCTCTGTGCTTGATAAGAACAATTATTATGCTGTTAATGGGTATCATTGCAAGCAAAAGTATAAGCTTAAAGGATATTGTACTAGAGAGTAAGCACCTTGAGAACAATGTGTATATTTTAGTCCCCAGTAGATTCCCAGAGCCTTTTTTTTTTGCTGAGGGCTGACATACAGAGGGATTCAACAGACATTTGATGAAAGTATAAATGAACATTACAAATAGTCACATTTTATCTTTAATTAAGAAAACTACCCACCAAAGAGGCCATCTTACTATTGATGAACTTATGTCAATGTGGGTGTGTCATTAAGGTTGAACGTTTGTTGGGCAGGGCTACTGCCAAAGGAATATCTGCAGTGGGTTGGGAGCAAGTAATGCTGCTGCTGCTGCTGCTGTTGCTGCTAAGTCGCTTCAGTCGTATCTGACTCTCAGCGACCGCATGGACTGCAGCCCACCAGGCTCCTCCATCCATGGGATTGTCCAGGCAAGAGTACTGGAGTGGGGTGCCATTGCCTTCTCCGCAAGTAGAAGACCCAATTCTAAGATGCTAGGATTCTATTTAATGTGTTGTAATTGTTGTTGTTGTTCAGCCACTAAGTCGTGTCCAACTCTTTGTGACCCCATGGACTACAGCACGCCAGGATGTTCTGTCCTCTGCTATCTCCCAGCATTTGCTCAAACTCATGTCCATTGAGTCGGTGATACCATCCAACCATCTCATCCTTTATCATCACCTTTTCCTCCTGCCCTCAATCTTTACTATCATCAGGGTCTTTTCCAATGAGTCAGTTCTTTGCATCAGGTGCCCAAAGTATTGGAGCTTCAGCATCAGCATCAGTCCTTTCAATGAATATTTAGAGTTGATCTCCTTTAGGATTGACTGGTTTGGTCCCCTTGCTGTCAAAGGGACTCTCAAGAGTCTTCTCTAGCACCAGAGTTCAAAAGCGTCAATTCTTTGACGCTCAGCCTTCTTTATGGTCCAACTCTCACATCCATACAAGACTTTTGGAAAAAACACAGCTTTGACTATATGGACTTTTATTGGCAAAGTGATGTCTCTGCTTTTTAATACACTGTCTAGGTTTGTCATAGCTTTTCTTCCAAGGAACAAGCATCTTTTCATTTCACGGCTACAGTCACCATCTGCAGTGATTTTGGAGACCAAGAAAATAAAATCTGCCACTTTAATTACATAAATAATTTTGTTTGGGGTTGAAATTTAATAGAAGAGGAGGAAACACATTTTTTTGTTTTATTTTTTGCTTTGGGGTTACTGGTTTTTACGGAGTTTTTGTTTTCTGTTTTGGATATTTTTGCTGCATTAAATAATTTCCCAGGAGCAGCAGAGGAGGCTGGTGTTTCAGTAAGTAGCAACTTTCACTATGCATTTATTTTGCTTAATTTTCATGTTTATTTTGTAACAAAGGCTTCAATCCTTATGTCAAATGGCTTTAATGATATTATTCTTTCTACTCAAGGTAGAACAGAATTCTCCAACAAATAGTACAGCATAACCCTACAGAACGGAAATTCAGGAGCCAGATAGCCCAGGACGAATCCTGCCTGGTTCTGTCAGTTATTACTGCATGATTTGGGGCCACTTATCCAGCCTTTCTGTGCTTTGGGTTCCTCATCAGTAAAATGTGGCCAGAAACAGTACCTACCTCATTGAGTCATCGTAGGAATTGGTATATATATAAAGCACTTGAAATGATGCTTGATGTATAGCAAGCACTTGATCAGTATTCGCTCTTGTTATGGGTACCATCACTCACATTGTAGATGTTGGTTAAATGCTGCACATCTTATTCAATTAGTATTTATTAAAATGTTTAGGTTTGGAGAGATGCTGTAAGTAGTAGTATCTATTTAGTCTCAGTGCAGGGCAGGGACCATGATGTTTCTTTTCTTCCACGATAAAACATGTGGCCCTTTGGAGGTAGGAAGGTTGGAGAGGAATAGTCCATAGAATCAGCAGAAAGATACCACAGGCAAGTACTGAGAAAGAAGGTGAAAAAGTCCTGGGGATTGTCTCCAGGGGATCCCCATTGTCAGAGCCTTGGGGATCCCGAACCAGAGGAGATGAGTCCCAGGTGAAAATGCAGTTCACCCAGGTCTGAAGAATGATAAAATCTGCATAGATAAGGCAGTGTTCCTCTCCTCATTTGTTCACTAACCAGGCCCCATTCCTTTATTCCTTTTTTTTTTTTTTTTCTGTTAAGGACTTACCTCTTAGTATTCCTCCCCCAGTATTCCTGATCAAAATCCTCCAGAGCATTTAAAACTTTGGCATTTAAATCTGTTTATAAGTCCCTATTTTCACTGATGACTTTTTGTCTGTATGCACTGGAATTAAAGGATCAAAAGAAAGTGATCTGTAACAATTCAGAACAATTCATAGATTAAACTCGATAAACCGTAAACTTGGAAATATGTGATTTTCCTCCCCACTCATCAAACTTAGATAATTTACTTCTTTAAGGGAAAGCAATAGGGAGTAAACGATCTAAACTTCCTTACTACTTGTCTGGATTAAAAAATAACAATATGAAAGCTGTGTCTCAAAGTATAAACACATATGACTACATGCAAATTTAAAATGTTTTTACTTTTAAAATAAAAAGCACAATCAACACAAAGATAAATTAAACAATAGAAATTTATAATAAATGTAACAAAAAGTTATCATTATAATTTCTCATTAAGAAATTAATAATTAAGAAATTCACAGAAAATGCTATATAACTGCTTAGTTAACATACCAAAAATGTTCAGCTGCACTACTAATGGAAATACCAATAAAAACAACAAATAAATCTCTCTTTATCAAAACAGCAAGTGTTTAAATGATAATACCCAGAGCTGTAATGGCACCCCACTCCAGTACTCTTGCCTGGAAAATCTCATGGATGGAGGAGCCTGGTAGGCTACAGTCCATGGGGTCGCTAAGAGTCGGGCACGACTGAGCGACTTCACTTTCCCTTTTCACTTTCATGCACTGGAGAAGGAAATGGCAACCCACTCCTGTGTTCTTGCCTGGAGAATCCCAGGAATGGGGGAGCTTGGTAGGCTGCCGTCCATGGGGTCGCACAGAGTCGGACACGACTGAAGTGACTTAGCAGCAGCAGCAGAGCTGTTGAAAATGGAAGGGTATAAAGGTGTCACTCAGAAACTAAATTGGTAAAATCCATTAGGATTTAATTCAGCAATGAGTGTCATATAGGTGATTATACCTTTGGATCCAATAAACCCACTGCTGGAAATTCATTTTAAGTGTTCAAAAATCTAGTAAAGTTTAGTCAACAAAGATATCCTTTATAACACTACTTGGATAGTGAAACATATGAAATCACCCAAAATTAGCAGGTTGATTTTGCATTTTGTTCAACACAGCAATGAAAAACAATGTTTACATAATTTGTAATATAATGGAAATGAATTCTGTAGCAATGTTAAGTGAGGGAAACAGGTTATAAAGTACACCATGATTTCAGTTAGGTACATACGTTACAAGCAAAGTTCAAAAAAAAATCTAGGCATGACACAAAAAGACAAATGAAATATATCAAAAGAGAATCTAACCAGTTGTTTCTGGGTGGTAGGACTAGCTCTAAGGTTTTCCTACTTTCAGTTTATCCAAGTTTGTATACATTATCCAAATGAGCTATAGCTCATTTGTAAGAGGATGCTTACCTCTTACATTGAAAAAAATTTTTTGGTCATTGAGAAAGTAAATGTGTGAGGAAACAAAAATGTAGGAGCTTTCTTTTTTTCCCCTTGTTTCTTCCCAGCCCAAGTTTCCCTCTGTGATTGCTTCATGGCCTGCAAGTTCAAGTAGTCAAGCCACTGGAGGCTACATTAAAGACTAAGAGTAAACCCCAAATGTTTTAGTACTTGATTTTCATGGAAAACTTATTTTCCTCCAGTCAAGTCTGAGAAAATTTTAAAATTCATTTTTCCAAAACATTAAATCATATTAGTTATGTAACTGATTACGTACCTTTTGATTTTTGAAATCACTATGCTTGAGAAAGGTTTAAGCATATTCATATTAAGGATTGTGAGCAAGAGGTAAGATTCTCCTGTCTAATTTTTTTGTGAGTTGCCTTCACCAAGGGCAGGCTATTACTGGGAGGTGAATGAAGAAGGTACTGCAGTTTTAAAACTTATAAAAGGCTGGTGACTGGATTGTAAAAGGGTCTAGGCTGACTTCCATGGAATGCTGGGCTCTGTATGTCATCCAAATCTCCTAAGATCCTGAAGCCCCAGTGCCATGGCTACCGGCAGCCTGGGGCCTGGGACCAAGAAGAGCGCGTGTCTATTGTGTTTCATCTTTGTCAGCTCATCTCAAGACCAGGGCACTGGTTCATCATGCTGCTGTCTTCTCAGGCTCTCAAAATAAGGTCCCAACCAGAGGTTCTTATTAAAACTCAATCCCTGCAATTTCTCCCTTGGAAATCCTCTTTCTTCCAACAGAGTCTAATTCTAGAGTAGCTACTACTTCAAAATAAAATACAGGAAATAAATTCTGATTTATTATTTATTCTCCTGTCTTGGAGAGTTTATATTATTGTAAATTAAAGCATATGTTATGCATAACATACTATACTATTATAGGTGAATATATTAATACCACACAGAACTACTATAACCATATGCATTAATAATATTCTAATTTTAAAATATTAGTCCTAGAAAATAAAACATTTGAATGGAGTTTCAGGCACTGTTGTTACTCAGTAGTGGAGAGACTTTAGGACTTCCTGTTATTCTGTAGGGCTTCCCGGGTGGTTCAGCAGTAAAGAATCCACCTGCCATTGGAGGAGATGTGGGTTCGATTCCTGGGTTGGAAAGATGCCCTGGAGAAGGAAATGGCAACCTACTCCAGTATTCTTCCCTGGGAAATCCCATGGACAGGGGAACCTGGTGTGCTACACTCCATGGGGTCACAAAAGTCAAACATGACTTAGCAACCAAACAACAGCAATGTTCTCTCTCTCACACTCCATTGATGTATAAGGCTGACTTAGGGTGTAGACCATATGAGATATTTTAATTCCTAATTTTTCAATATGGATCAAAAAAGTGGAACACTCAAGAATTTCAGATGACTATTGTGGATTCTAAAATTTATGGCAAGCATCTGTGCCTGAAGAAACGTGACCTTTTTTTTGGTTTCAGATGTCATTTTTCTTTTCAGTTCAACACTTGAGGTCATGCATCTATGTCACATTGCTCAACGAAACTCCCTGATTGACACAAGCTCTGTGATA
Source organism: Bos indicus x Bos taurus (assembly GCF_003369695.1). Taxonomy (NCBI): domain Eukaryota; kingdom Metazoa; phylum Chordata; class Mammalia; order Artiodactyla; family Bovidae; genus Bos; species Bos indicus x Bos taurus. The sequence continues at coordinate 1,110,933 of NC_040085.1, forward strand.
CAATGCTAGTCTCTGGAATGGAAATGAGAGAAATATATATTTTAGTCTGGAATATACCAGCCATTGGGTCACATAGCAGACCTTTGATTCTATGGTTCAGAGGTCACATATCATTCAGTCTTCAGTCATGGACCGGCAGAAGGTTGATTGATTGGTGTGTGATGCTGTGAAGTTGATCTGTTCACATCTATGCTAAACAAGTCAAAAATCAAGTGTGACATTTTCACTGTCCAAAATAATTTTGCAGGAAATAATTTTTACCATGTATTTGTCTTTTATAATAAAACAGTAGATTTCCATCACTAGTTCTGGTCGAGAACTATCATTTTATCAAATACCCACAGTGTTTTTTATTTGGTTTCATTGTTTAGTTTTTGGGTAATTCAGTTTTGCCTCATTAATACCAATTCTGTCTGTTCATGTTGAGATGTGCTTATGGGAGGCCATGTGTGTTATGAAAAGATCACTGGATTCTGAGTCTGTGCCAGCTTTGTGATCTAGCAAGTCCAGACTTCTGAACTTTACTTTTCCTTGTCCACGGATAAAAGATCCTACTTTCTGCCCTACAAACCTCATAGGGTGTGGTGAGGATCAAACGCAGTATTACCAGTTAAGACACCATAGAGATGGAAACTATTAATCATTATTAATGAGAGAAAAAGCTGAAGGAATTTCTACATAAAATTAGCTTCACTGTATAAGCAGAACTGTAGTCCTTCACTTATGTGTTAACATAATAGGTTTTAAGTTTGCTTCTGTAGCTAACTAGACATGTGACCTTGAACAAGTTATTTAATCTCTGAGACTCACCTGTACACATCAGTGCCTATCACTAGGGTTTTTGTGAGTGTCAAGGACTATAAATGAATGTAGAATTATAGATCTATGTGAAGGCTGAAATTACCTTTACCATTCTTTTGAGTTAAGTTAAAGTCTCACTAATTGGTCTAATCACTTTGATCAAGGTTTATCATCATTCTGGAAAATTATGGCAAACAAAAAATATTTTTTCCCTGAAGCAAGGTTAATATTTAGGAGTGATTTGAATTATTTATTGTTTTTTTTTTTCCTGTATCCTTTAGAGAAGTACTTTATAAAGACTATTTAGTGATTACATCTTTAGAGAGAATATTTATTTTAGTTATGGTTGAAGTTTGTTCCACACAGAAGTACTGTTATGCATATTTGATTTCTCCTCTTCTTGGCATTTATTTATTGTATAAATCTGCCATGAGCCAGGCATTATGTCTAGATTACTGCCAGGAGTGCAAATGCAGACAGGAAATTGGGGGTGGTGAGGAGAAAGGTACTAAGGAGATCCTTGAGACTGTCCCTTCCCTTAAGCTACTTCCACCAACGTGACCATGAATAAATCTGGTGCATTCTGGATCTCAGGTTCCAAGGGGAGCCCATTGCAGATCTTCAGTCTGTCTTGGGGTACACCAGATCCCCTCCATCAGCCCTGAGCTCATTGTAGCACTTGGGTGATCTACCTCCAGGACAACACCACCCTAACCGTCTCCTGTCCAACCCCATTACACACCTGAAGCCAGCCTGGAACCTAGGCAGGTTTGTTTGTTCCAACTGTCATAGCCATTTAAATGCTCATGTCTGTGGAGAAACAGCTTAGAGTGAAGAGAGATAAGTATTGGGAAAGACATACTTCTTAGTGCCTATTAGAATATAGATACAGACTAGAAACTTCCTAAGAGTTGAAGGAGAATAAATATTCCAACAAGTACTGAGCATTTTATTTTTTTCTATTACAAAAGCAAATTTAAACAATAAATTGGAAGGTTATGTATTTGCCTTATGAGTGTGACTAGAAGTTGAAATTTGATATTAGTATTACAAAGCAAATCTAATCACAGTTTATAAATAAAAATGCTTCAAGACACTTCAAAATACTAAGATAAGTATATGTAGATTTTATAAAAGTTTTGTAAAACTGGAATATCCCTTTATAATACTCTCTCATGATCTTATGCATCTATTCAAGTTTGGAATGCCTTAGTATAAATGTATTAAATCATTCTCAATATTCTGTAAGCAATCACAAATATTCTGACTTATGATAAAGAATGGAATGTTGGGTTAGTGAAGTGTTTTTTTTTAATTATTTTTATTACCATAAATAGCTAAAATTATTTCCCATATTATTTTCTACTAATTTCTCAAAGACTAGATTTGTCATCTTTATTTCAACAAGGAACTTAGCTTGGTTCTAAGGATAACTGTGTCAGAAAGGGATGAAATACTACCCTCCCTCTACCCTGAACAGTACTCTGGGTAAGAGTTATATCTAAATGTGTGTAATAATTGACCATACCTTCTCCCTTTATACTCTTCTCTTTGAGACAGAGACTCAATCATCATTATTTTCATTAGTTAGTATGTATAGAGGCCCTGCCACATGCGTGATTATACAGAGTGCAAAGAAGCATGGGAATCTGCCCTTAAATTGTATGCTACTGGATTCATTCACTTGCGACTTTCTAAAATGGACACTGAAATAAACATACATCAGGAGAACTGCAAAACAGGGCTCTAGTAATCTACAGAATGCTCTCCATGTCAAATGCAGAACAAAAACAATGTTTTCTTTACTAAGGAGATGTATATATTTTGGTTCTTTTTTTTTTTTTTTTACTCTCTTAGTGAATGAATCCAGGAAGGAATGTTGAACTGAAATAGTTCAAATGTTCCTGAGTTTTCTTTGTCCCTGAGGCAAGTACCTTAATGGCCTCTGAAATATTTATAAAATCTGCTGCCATCTTTGTCTAACAAGAACTGGGCAAGCTCTTTATTTGATGTAATTTTTAGAGGCTCAAAGAGGCAGTGGGAGGGAGGGGTCTGATTGGTGGTTATGTGAGCTTGGGTATCAGGGATTTATGTACCTAAACAAACAAACCACACACACACAATTTTCCTGTGTTCAATTTCTATTACTACTTTGCTCTTTACTCTAGTGACTTGGCAAAAAATCCTGAGAAATATGAAAGTCTCTTTATTGAGGACCATGTCACGTGCTTGTCAATTTGAAGATGAAAGTATCAAAAGTAATATTACATTTCCTACCACAGCAGCCAGCCAAGTTACTGGAGTTGCTTTTAATTGAGCCTAAACAAGCTGTTGCAGAGGCACAGAGAACAAAGCAGTTTTTCCTTTGAATTGCATGGGCTTCTCTGACCAGGAAGCAGGCATTCAGATTTACACACCAGGGGAAAGACAAGAGTCATCGCACCTCTCCGCCATGTTTCCTTGCCTTCCAACAAGGGGACTGATTCTTTCACACTCTGTAGTTCATGTAGCTCTCTGAACACTTCTCCCAAACCATCAGACTGATCTGCTTTCTGCTGGATGATAAAATCAGTCCCTGCATCATCAAACGCGATTGCCTATATCTAATCAGAAAGTGACCATCCCTCTGCAGAACTCCGCCCCTTCCTGGAGCTGATGAACTGCTTACCCCTATTGAATTGTCTTGCTCTACTGTCCATGTTTTTGTAAGAGTCCTTATATTCTGTGTTCCCCCACTCCATTCCCCAGGGAAATTCTTTCCCAGCTTCCCTTCTGCCAGTCCCAGGATGTCCTTATGGAAGCCTTCTATTGGGAAGAAAAGGAAATGAGACAGCAGACGCTAGGATAGCCATTTCTGGGCAAAAGCAGTGGTGAAGGTTCTAACCTTCCATCCATGGTGGTATCATCCATAGTATCAGTCCCCACGTTGGCCGCCGTGAAGTCTCCACTGGAGCATCTTGTAGTGTGGTCAGGACATGAACTTGCACTGTAGACTGTCTACCTGATCCTAGACATACTGTGAGCTACCTAATCTCCTTTCAGTTCAGTCGCTCAGTCATGTCTGACTGTTTGCAACCTCAGGGACGGCAGCAGGCCAGGCTTCCCAGTCCATCACCAACTTCTGGAGCTTGCTTAAACTCATGTCCATTATGTTGGTGATGCCATCCAACCATCTCATCCTCTGTCAACCCCGTCTCCTCCTGCCTTCAATCTTTCCCAGCGTCAGGATCTTTTCCAGTGAGTCAGTTCTTCACGTTAGGTGGCCAAAGTACTGAAGTTTCAGCTTCAGCATCAGTCCTTTCAATAAATATTCAGGACTGATTTCCTTTAGGATAGACTGGTTGAATCTCCCTGCAGTCCAAGGGACTCTCAAGAGTCTCCTTTAAAAGATTCCTTTTCTCATTGAATTGCCTCATGCTCTTTGTTTACAGCTAAGAACTATAGGAGATTTGGAATGGACAATTTTCATTTGTAATGATTTTATTCAATAGTATGATTTTTTTTAGTATTTTTTAAATTTTAATTGGAGGCTAATTACTTTACAATATTGTGGTGGTTTTTGCCATACATTCACATGAATCAGCCATGAGTGTACATAATTTACAATTAAAAGCAAATGCCAGAGATTTGCATTTAATTCTTAAAGGATGTATTTATTTTTTTACTCTGTTTCTAAAACACATTTGAAGAGATATAAACAATTTTTAAACGGTTATCTGTGATATCCTGGGAGTGATTCAGAAAGGCAGATGTAACCCTGGATACTTCTGAGTGTTCTTTTTTTAAGATTTATTTATTGTTTTGGTTACGGTGGGTCTCCGTTGCTGCACGAGGGCTTTCTCTGGTTGCAGAGAGCGGGGCTACTCTGGAGTTGTGGTGCACGGGCCTTTCATTGTGGTGGCTTCTCTTGTTGCAGAACATGGGCTCTGGCATGCAGGCTTCCTTAGTTGAATCCCCGGGCTCTAGAGCACAGGCTCAGTAGTTGTGGTGCACAGGCTTAGTTGCTCCACAGCATGTGGGATCCTCCCAGACCAGGGCTCAAACCAGTGTCCCAGGCATGGCAAGGCAGACTCTTAACCGTTGGACCACCAGGGAAGCCCCTGAATGTTCTTAATCAAAACATACATAGACAATTAAAAAAAGAATAAGGTGAATAATGATAATTAAAAAGTGAGATGATAAGAGAGGGTAGTATGAAATAGCATGAATAGTGTTACAGCATAAACATGACTACACGTGCTGTTACTCTACACTTCTATTTTGCATAGTGCGTGATAAGCCCTAACCACTGCACAATGGGGAGGGGAGATAAAAGGTAGCACTAGACTTCGGGACAGGTGAGGAGAGCATGGAATAGAAATATGTAGACCATCAATCTCAAGGTAAGAGCCTTCTTCAGAGAAACCATGGAGCTCGGGTCTTGGATGGAAGAGGAGGAGGGGTCCTGCCTTCAATAGGGCCCCTCTAAGGCTGCAGGAGCCGTCCATTTGAAATGTGACTTTAGCAAAAACAAAACCATACAGAGTCAACAATATGTGCCTTACGCCTGTAATGTAAGTAGCTGGTTCTCCTGGAAGTGAGTCCTTGGGCTTGGAGCTCTGTTTTACTTTGGGATGTGGATGTCACTTTTTCCATCATCATTCCCCCAAAGCATCTATTACACGCTGCTCTTTTGGAGGTATTTCACTAGTTCCTACTCAGAGCAAATCAGGAAGAAATTGTTCCTGCCTACCGGGAGTTTACAGTACAGATCTCAAGGAGGGCCTCAGCCTTCCCCACCTTCCCTGAACCCCTCATAGTGGAAACCCATTTTATTTCTTGGCAAGAACTAAGCTGAGATGGTTAGAAGATTGAGATCACCTTTGCCAAACCTTTTATCCTTTAAATATGTCAGCTTTCTGAAAACATCAAAATGCTCTATTTACTGTTAGTGTTTTGTTAAAGTTATTTTTAAGATCAAACATAACAAACTTCTAAGAATAATGGACTTAATGAATGATCAAAGGAACAATATGGAAAGCTATTTTCACCTCTACTTTGTCTCATAAGTATGATATCTAAAAGGAACTTTAAAAGGAAAACAAAATCTTGTAATTTATTACTGTCTTTGAAAGGTTGGTTTTGATGTTGTTAATAGATCTTATTTAATATCAAATTTTAAATCTCACTAAAAAAATTCTCTGAATGTTTTGGTCCCCCAGAATTATTGTTTATAATATAAAAACAAGATTTTAAGGAGGAACAAAATACTGTTCTGAAACTTCAGTATATGTAGCCTCAGCAAATGGATACATTTATAGTTTTTGAAGTTTAATAGTCTGTCTTGGTGGTTGTTTAGTCACTCAGTCTTGTCTGACTCTTTGTGACCCCCATGGACTGTAGCCCACCAGGCTCCTCTGTCCATGGGATTCTCCAGGCAAAAACACTGGAGTGGTTCAGTATAATGCCTACAACAGAAATACATTATATATTAACAACAACAACAAAAAAAAAAAGGATACTGGAGTGGGTAGCCATTTCCTTCTCCAGGGGATTTTTCCTGACCCAGGAATCGAACCCAGGTCTCCTGCATTGCAGGCAGATTCTTTACTATGGCATTACCTTTATTTTCTACACCTGTAACTCTTATCTCTGTTTTGTTACCTGTGAACTTTTGGACTTTTATCTACATTCTGCCATTTTGCTTAATTTTTTTTTTTTTTTGATATTTATATACACACAGTCTTAGCAATTGCATATAATGATAGTTCTTTCTACTTTTTTCATGTGGTTATGTCTCAAATTTTTGGTTCATATTTTCATTCCATGGCTAGTGTTTATAAAGGGCTTCCCTGGTGGCTCAGATGGTAAGAATCCGCCTGCAATGCAGGAGACCTGGGTCAGTCCCTGGGTTGGGAAGATCCTCTGGAGAACACTCCAGTATCCTGGCCTAGAGAATTCCATGGACTGTATGGAGTCTCAAAGAGTCGGACACAACTGAGCAACTTTCACTTTCAGTGTTTATAAAACCAACATAAATGATGATTATGATAATGGGCTTTTTAAATTTCATTCGTGAGTTTAATAGGATTTGTCGAATAATAATATGACTGTCAGTTTAATATAAATATATCTTCAAGAATGTATTTCTCTATACTTAGGTTTCTAATAAGTCAAGAATGAGTGTGAAACTTTAAGGATTAACATTTCAATACATACTGAGATAAAATAATAGGATTTTTCTTATGTGACCATATGATTATTATTAACATATTTCTTAATATTGGACCATAATTTCATTTTGGTAAAACCTATGAGTTCACGGTTTACCCTTTTTTTCCACTGGCTAAATTGCCAAATTCCTCAATTTGCTTGCATTTTAGGAATTTTATATCTATATTTATGATTAAGATTGGTCTGTAGTTTTTTTTCCTTTTGGTATTATTGCTGTGAAGTTTTTATGTCATGGTTTTCTAGTTTCATAATTGGATAGCTTCTGCTTTTTTTTTTTAACCCTTCAAAATAGTTAACATAATAACAATTATCTGGCCAAAAAGGTTGAAAAAATGATTATGTTTATATTCTTATTTATTTAAATCCTGAAACACTCTAAGAACTGTAGACTTTTCCCAAAATCTCTAGAAGAGGATAAAGTATAACTAGGAAAAAAATAAGCAATTTGTAAAGAAGAATCACAATTTTTACAGATACTTAAAATTGAAACTTTCCTTGGGATTACTTATAGGCTATGCTGACTGACCTAGTGACCAAAGCCCTCACCATCGTCCCTTTCCCCGCCAACACTAATGAGACTGTTTCCTATAATATCCTGATATGTAGGCTGATGGCATATTATCAAAGTACAATTAGGAAAATTAGCAAAGTACAGCAAAAGGTAAAGTGCAAAAAAAAAAAAAAAAGAAAAGAAACCATCTCAGGTATATATTAATAGCTTTCCCAGATGGTCTGACATAATACAAGTATACCATTCAAAGTATCAAATGGATGATACATTCAAAGTATCAAATGGATGCACTGCTGGTCTTTAGGCCCTTCCTAAAATATCTATATTTTAGTTACAATTGAACTTTTGATAAGAAATGAGCAGTTATAATCACTCTCTGCCAAGAATCTGGGGTGCAGATTTTCTGTATCAACACCATATGACTTGAGGCTCAACCAACTGTCTTCTTCCAGGCCATCTGTCTGACTTGATAGCATTCATGTGTCGGGACAGCACCCCCTCCTTGCACCTGGCTGGGCCTGTAGAACCAGCCTTGCCCCCAGGCTCTCCACCTTGCACTCTACCTTCCAGTCGAGCCCCACACCCCTGAGTGCCACCCGGCTGCCGGGACATGGAGATCTCTTGTTTGTCATGCACAGAACCTCTTCCTCTCTGTTCCTCTGGGAGCTGCGCCCTACTTTCGTTTTTCCAAATGGCCCTGTGAATCTCAGAGAGTGTGTACCTGAGGCACCTATTCAGACTCTCCTGAGAATGCCAGGTTAGTCACAAAGAGCAAAAGACAGAGGCAGCTGAAACATTCCAAAGACAAAACTCTAAAGGATGCTTCTCAAAGTTCAGCCATCTCTGGGCTCTGTCTTTTCCATACCCAGCTCTTCGGTTCTTCCTTGGATTCTGACTGATTCATTTTTCTCCCAATCTGGTACTTTTATTTATTTATTTGTTTTTTGGCCTAAGTTAGCTTCCTTTTCTGTGGTATGCAGACCCCACACTGTCCCAGGCCTCATAGCTGGATTCTACATCTGTACACCCCATTTGGAGCACAGTCTCAGTTGTACTGACTGCAGGGCCTTAGGGCCCCAGCCCAGACCTAGGGTCCTAGGCTTCTCTCATCCTGGCAGAGAAGACCAGGCATAGAGCCCTGAGTTCCTAGGAGACGTCACCAACCTGAACTCCCATCAGATCTCTGCTGCCCACCTGCCCATGTTCTGAGCAGAGTTCTGCCAAATTACTACCCTTGCCCTGAGGATCCTCAGCAAGTGCTCTGTTTGTGCATAGGGGCTTCCTAGGTGGTGCTAGTGGTAAAGAACCTGCCTGCCAAGGCAGGAGATATAAGAGACGTGGGTTCAGTTTCTGGGTTGGGAAGATACCCTGGAGCAGGGCAAGGCAACCCACTGCAGTATTCTTGCCCGAATACAGTGTTCTTGCCAGAATCCCACAGAGAGAGGAACCTGGCAGGCTACAGGCCATAGAGTCACAGAGTCAGACATGACTGAAGTGACTTAGCACACACACATGTTTCCAGACAAGACGAAGAGGAGGCTCCCTCACTTCCCACCATAGAGACAACTGTGTTGTGATCTCATGCCCAAGCCTAGCTCTACCAGGCCAGGATCTACCGTGCCCATGGCCAAGGCCATCTGTACAGATAGCAGCTTGTGATGGTAGCACTTCAGGCTCTTCTAATGATGATGTCCTTTGCAAGTAAGAATACAAACACCAGGCTTCTCCAGGATCCTGCAGTCTCAACATAATAACCTCTAAGACCACTGACCATTCCCCCTGGTCACTAAGCTCTTTGTTCCAGAGTGTCTGGGTCTTGTCTACTTTTGGAAAGGTGACTCATGGAAGGTGACATTGGAAATTGTATTTTACCAAGATGAGATCTGGCCCATGTGTTCAGTTGCAGCCGTCTTCTGGTGCCTTATGAAAACTGTGTTTTATGACCTCTTGGTCTTAACCTGCCTGAATGACATGCCAAGTCAGCTTCTTTACTGAGCATTCTGAGAATCAGTGTTCTGGAACACCTCTACCCACTGTACATGTCTGCTTTGCCTGTGGTAACCTAAAGAAATGTATTCTTGAGGTCTCTTCAGTGGAAATCCTGGGCCAACATCTGTTCTTCCAAACAGTGCCTGAGCCTACATCCCCAGAAAGCTTCAGTCATAAGCTTCCTCTTTTGGAGACAGGAACTTCACAGCAGTAAGGTGACATCTCAGATAGTGAGTCAAAGGGACAAGATGAAGCCACCGTACTTTTAGGGCACGCACTAGTAACCTGACTTTGCCTCCCACAGACTGAAAGGGAGTGGAAAGAAGGAAAGGAGCCTCGTTCCGAGCACTTCAGAGAGCAAGCAAGTGCCTCATAGCTGCAAATGTTGAGTATTTGGTAAACTGTCACTTGGTCCTAATGCCAAAATGAGACTTCCTGCTCCCTCCCTTGAAATTGACAATAGCCTGGGATGAGTTCTATTTGACTTTGCATCAGTCAGAAGGTGGGAAGCTATGTTCTTGGGATTTGCAGACAACTTCTGGCAAGTGAGGGGAAACTTCACCTGATCTCTCAGATCCCATTACTAAAGAACTTCTACTTCCAGGTTGCCATCGAATACAGAAATGAGCTCAAGTTGTATCATGGGAGAGCTACTGTTCACATAGGGTGCATTTTTATGCAGGAAATGGTTAATATGGTGCCCAGAAAACTCTTCTTGGTAGCAGGCATGGAGCAAAAGGATAGGTCATTTTTAAAATGGTTTTTATCAGCAGGAATGGATTTAGTCTAAGTGTAGAGAAAGCTAAAACATGAATTAATACCAAAATTTTCCATCATTAACATTCATGGTGTTGCTGCCTCTTAAAATAAAAAGCCATGTGGCCCAGAGTTGGTCAGCATCAATACCTATGGGTCATGCTAAAAATAGAAGTGAATCTAACTTCCTGAAAGCATACCACATGCATTTTTAATAGCTAGATCATATGGGGGAAATCAGCATGTCTATTATTAAAAAAGGAAAAGCTGAGCCTTAGAACACTAATCTGGAACATGAAGATTATGCGAGACAAATTCTGGACATGGAAATGATAATTCTCCCTGCAATGGGAAAATAGTTTAATAGAGTTCAATGTATTAACAAACCTGTGGTCAAATGTTAAAAAAGAAAATGTAATCAGTGATAAACAGAAGACCCAAAGAGAATATTCATATTTGAGCTATAAAGCATTCAGATATAGATGATCTAGAGCACCTGCCATAGAGCTTACGGAAGTAACAGAAGTCACTGAAAGAAAGAGAAGGAAAATATTCAGAGATTCCCCTTGCCACAAAGTGGGCATCTGGGTTTGTTTTTTTATTCTAAATTAAAACACACATATTAAAATCGTAGGACTGCTAGAGGTTTCCCAGTCTGTGGTAGTGGTGCTATGCCTCTGCAGAAGGCACTGCAGGATTTGAGTCTGGCATTGTGGCATATGGAAAGACCCTTGACAAGTCTCATTTTGGACAGAGATGCTCAAGAAAGGATATAGAAGGCTAACTAAATGTTTGAACAATTATTCGAAATAGCATCTCTCATACAGAAGACATTGTGTTGGGGGAATTGGTGGGCTTTCAAGAGGCTGTGGGGCTACAGGAAATGAGGTGGATTTCCTGAGAACCAAGCTGGTGAGAATGTGGGCCTGATTACGGCCGGTTTTGCCCAGAGGTTTGTCTTATTGTGGGGTTAGTGTGGAGTGGGCCTCCCTGGTGGCTCAGATGGTAAAGAATCTGCCTGCAATGTAGGAGACCTGGGTTTGATCCCTGGCTTGGGAAGATCCCCTGGAGAAGGGACTGACAACCCATTCCAGTATTCTTGCCTGGAATGTTCCATGGACAGAAGAGCCTGGCAGGCTACAGTCCATGGGGTTGCAAAGAGTCAGACATGGCTGAGCAACTAACACTTTGGCTTCACTTCAGGGTATGAGTACCTGTAGGTAACGAAGAGATGATCCTGTGAAGTACGCTGAGCAGGCGGGGAAGTCAGACAAGGAAGGGGGAAGTCAGCCAACTGTTGGTAAATAAGCTGCTCACCACTGCGGGCACCTGGGTGCTATCCCAGCATATGCAACAGTCCTCAGAACTGTCCCTCCATGGGACAGAATATGCGCCACCCACTCCCTCTCCTCGGAGGTTGAGGATTCACAGGCCCGGTGTATGAGCACCAGGGTGCTAAGTCAGAGACGTGCTGAGTCACCCTGGCCACTTCGTCACTCAGCGCTTGCTCTGTGCCCCCCAGTGGGAATGGACATGGGACACACGGCTAGGCTGAGGCATGCACTGTGCAGTCACTGAGGGCAGTTTGGACCAGGCGAGTTGCCTATTCACAGGAGTGATTCTCCCAGGTATCTGCTAACTATGACTGGAGGTGGGGGGGCACCCATGATGTTGTGTGAGGTGGCTTCTGTTTTCTTGGCCTCTGTTCAGATATGGGGGCTCCTCTTCCTGGGACTGAGACCTCAGGAACGCAGACTGCACACTGTGTCTTATCAGTAGTCACGTCCACTGAAGCTGGACGTTTTCTGAGTGACAAAGATAGTTTATTCTAGACACGTGGACACATACGGGAGCAAACCTACATAGAGGGGACGTTTCTGGACCCGTGGAGTATACCCAGGGATCAGCCCTGAATAGCTTACAGCTCTTCGCTTCTTAACAAGCAGGGTTTCCAGACATCAAATTCTGCCTCTTTTTACCAAGGGATGTGTCCTGTGGGTATTTCCACTCCCTTCCACATCTCCGCCCTCACACACTCTCCTGGGGGACACACTGCTTTCCCCTTGGAGCCAAAAGAGGAGGCTGGCGATGTCTTAAACTTCCCTTTTTCTGACCCTGCCTGGAGCAGCTCCTTCCCTGGCAATTTGAGCAGAAGATTCTTCCAGAACTTGAGTTTTCACTGAGGTAATTTTCTTTTTTTATGTTCAGCCTTCCATCTGGACTTCCATTTTGCCTGTTAAGATCCTGAAGCCATTCTGGCTTTAAGCAAATGTTTACCAAACACAATCTATGATCTAGGGACTGACAGATGGAGACGTCCTTCTTGTTTTCTCAAGTAGAAATGAACTTGACACACAGCTCAATTTAAGTCAGCAGACATTTGCGGAGAATCTTCCATGTGCCAGCTACTCTTCTAGAGCTGGGAATAGTGTCAGCATAAGAACACTTTAAGCTGCGAGGAAAAGACTCTAAGTGGCTTTTTTTAAAAATAAGGAAATTCATTACCAGACAGCAGAGGTGGGGCTAGTCAAGGTGTGGCACAAGGCTCTGGCTCCACTTCTCTCAAATTCACTTGGCTCTTACGTCCTTCATGCATTTTGTCACTAGACTGCCTCCCCTGCTTGATTACAGGACGTTTGGAAAAGTTCCATAGGTCACATTTAGGCATGATAATGTCTGCAAACAGCGATGAGACTTCTGTTCTTCATTCATAGTTTCAGAAGTGAAGAAGTCATTCCCAAAACCTCTCTAGAGGTGTGTTCCCTTCACATATCACTGGTCAGAATTGTGCAACAGGTCTGTGCCCAAAAACCAACCACTGGACAGGGGAATGGAATTTCATGACTGGTTTGGAGAGTCCCTTGGACTGCAAGGAGGTCCAACCAGTACATTCTAAAGGAGATCAGTCCTGGGTGTTATTTGGAAAGAATGATGCTAAAGCTGAAACGCCAGTACTTTGGCCACCTGATGCAAAGAGTTGACTCATTGGAAAAGACTCTGATGCTGGGAGGGATTGAGGGCAGGAGGAGAAGGGGACAACAGAGGATGAGATGGCTGGATGGCATCACTGACTTGATGGACGTGAGTCTGAGTGAAGTCCGGGAGTTGGTGATGGACAGGGAGGCCTGGCGTGCTGCGATTCATGGGGTTGCAAAGAGTCAGACATGACTGAGTGACTGAACTGAACTGAACTTGGACCAATCAAGATATACTGAGATCAACCCCGAAAGCATGTGTCCATGTGAAAAATGGTGGCTGCTGGCTGTTTGCAGGGATCAGAGGTCAGAGTGAGCATCTCTCTTGCCGGCAGCAGGAAGAAGAGAGCAGTGGATTCCCTGGGAGAAAACGTGTGGGCTGCCACCACCATGGAACTTCAGTACCAATAACAGCAGAATGGCCTGGACTCATTCTCCCAAGGCCCACCCAGCTGCAGATTTACACTTGAACGGATGCAACCTTGACAGAACTGATCAGCAGAAGAAATCTACCCAGAACCTAGAAAGAGGGGCTTACACCTCAATTTTGAAATTGTTCTTACAGATCTTAAAAGACCTGGCCATCAAATAAAAATAATTGGTAGCATAATGTCTAGCAGAAAGGAGACTTATGGCTCATGAAGCTGAAGTCACGGAAGTTCAAAATAGGAGATTACCTGGACATAGGAGAAACTGCTCCAAATCAGGCACCACCTCCTTCAGGGCACATAAGACCACGTAAAATTTTATTTGCTCTTTCTTGAATTTATTTTTCAATCAATAATTATTAATATAGTCATCATATTATTATCATTTTATATAATTATCATATTATTAATACAATTATTAATATAATAGTCATAATAATGATTATTGCCATTAAGGCTTTAAAACCTAAACAAATTGTAATTCATCTATTTAGGAGTTAGATTTGGTAGTGTGATGGTATGAATTTTAATAGAATTCCAAGCCCATATGTAAAATACAAAGAAAAGTGCTTAGTTAGTATTCTGTGTAAAACTGTGTTGTTCAACATATGAGTGCAGTTAAAAAAAAAAAAAGATGGATCCCTAAATCAAATCAGGATTCTAACAGGAGGGAGTAAGATGTGTGTGTACGCAAAGTTGGATAGAAGGTTGATTGGTACCTTTTCAAATAGGACTGGTCATTCCTTGTAGTTTCTTATTGCTTACAAATATTTTTAAGCTTGCATTTTATTCAAGTAAAAAACAATTTTGACCAATAACTGCAACATTTGGAGTCTTTTTTCAAAGGAAGGACTGAAGTTTCTTCTGTTAATTCCAGCTCTCCCTCATGGTGCCATCCTTCCTTGTGTGTTCATTATGTGCCTCTGATTTTCATTAGAAACTTACTTAAGAGAGGTTTTTTTTTTTTTTTTTAAGTCTAGAAGGAAGAAGAGCTCCTCCAAAAACTATGTTCATTTCCTTCTGCCAGTGCCCTGGGAAATTACCAGTCTAATACTAAATTGAATTTAGTTTTTTCCTTTCAAGTAAAGCATTCTAAAGCACAGAGGCCCCTCACCAAAGCTTGCTCAGGACTAAGAGTACTACTGATTGGAATGAACATCTTTGTGTATATTAAACTGGCAAAGATAAGGCAGGTTTAGAGGGCTTCCCTGCTGGCTCAGTAAGTAAAGAATCTGCCTGCAATGCAGGAGACCCGCGTTTGATCTTTGGGTTGGGAAGATCCCCTGGAGAAGAGAATGGCTATCCACTCCAGTGTTCTTGCCTGGAGAATTCCATGGACAGAGAAGCCTTGTGGGCCATTATCCATGGGGTCACAAAGGTTGCAAAGAGTCAGATGACAGAGCAACTAACACTTTCACTTTCAAGGTAGGATTAGCGTTTATGGAGTTGCATCAGGCTAGGAGCTAAAATTATCAGGAAAGGTGCAAAGTGACCTGGAGGTTTGAACATGAAAGTAACATTTAAAACTAATGGGTGATATAGCACAGGGAACTATATTCAATATTTTTAATAACCTATGATGGAGAAGAATATGAAAAAAATATGTATATATACATATATGTAACTGAATCACTTTCTGTACACCTGAAACTTAGCACTACATTGTAAATTAACTGTACTTCAATTTTAAAAAGTAATGGGTGAAATAACCTGATAAGGTAAGATTCAAAGTTGCAGGTTTTAGAGAGAAGGGATGAAGAATGTTTTGGAAGCAGTAATAAAGAACAAGAAGGATATCACTTCCCTACTTCCTGACAGTGATACAAGAACTGGAGAAGGAAAAAAAAAAAAAAACCAGCCGTCACTTGAGAGGGCTGTGGAGGGGCAGCCTCCTTGAGGGGGATGCAGGCTTCCATGAGAGCAGGAAGTGAAGGGAACATTCAGAGAAGAGGGTGAGGATAAAGAACATCTGGCTAATGGTGGATTGTGCATTCCATAAGCCCTGAGGGAGGAAAGGAAAAAATACAGCATGTGCTGAGCCTTGTGAGCTTTAGAGTGTAGGGGAGAGAAACACACTTGGAATTCTGGGACTGCTTGTGATAACTGATGTAAGTAGGCATTAAAGGCTTAATCAATCCTGAATGTTCATTGGAAGGACTGATGCTGAAGCTGAAACTCCAGTACTTTGGCCACCTGATATGAAGAACTGACTCATTGGAAAAGACCCTGATGCCAGAGGAGAAGGGGACAACAGAGGATGAGATGGTTGGATGGCATCACTGCCTCAATGGACATGAGTTTGAGTAAGCTCTGGGAGTTGGTGACGGACAGGGAAGCCTGGTGTGCTGCAGTCCATGGGGTCGCAAAGAGTCAGACACGACTGAGCGACTGAACTGAAAGGCTTAATGAGATTAATATTAGGTTCAAAATATACAGTGTTGGGGAAACTCTGAGTTTTGGAGGTATGAAGGGTAAGTGTCTATGCCTTGCTTTTGACCCTGATGAGGAAAGTAAGGAGAACTGCAGAGGTGTGGCCTTGGACCGAGTGTGTGAGGCTGTCTCTAGACTCCAATTCTGGAAGCTAGAGCTTGCAGGAGCACCATCATATAGAGCTAGTGCTCCAGGGCAGAGCCTGTGGAAAGCCTCACTCTGGTTGCTAAAAGGAGAAAGGGGACTATTCTGTGCCCATCATGTGCTATGCACTGTGCTTCTTGACTATGCTATCAATTTTAATCAATATGGCATCTGTGCTGAGTAAGAATTATTTTTATTGAGCCCATTTTGTAGACGTGAGGATGGATCTTTGATCTCCTTAGGTGTCTTTAACAGCTTGCTTTGTAGCATCACAAGCAGCCACTACACGAAGGAACACAATTCCTGATTTGTAAGTGTGTAGTAACTTTAGACGGAGAAGGCAACGGCACCCCACTCCAGTACTCTTGCCTGGAAAATCCCATGGACGGAGGAGCCTGGTAGGCTGCAGTCCATGGGGTCGCTCAGGGTCAGACACGACTGAAGCGACTTAGCAGTAACTTTAGAACACTGGGGACAAGGAAGGTGTTCACTTTACCTTCCATCAGTTCCTACAGGACAAGTGCTTTAAGGAGAGAAACATGTCTTTGATAATGAAGGTGTGAAGATGACAGTTCTGAGTGCCTGATCCAACAGGCCTGGGGCCAAGTGGTGCACTAGGTGCGACCCCAAAATGAGGATAAGCCAAAGAGCCTCTGCAGACCATCATGTGAGTGCTCCAAACAGACAAGCTGTGCTCCAGAGAGACAACATGAAAAAATCCTCCAGCACGACCTGGTCTTAAATTGGCTATTTCCTGCAAACATACATTCAGGAATTTTCCTGTAGGAGCTGTAATCTTCAAGTGCATCAAGACATGAAAATTCAGCAGCAAGAAAAATTTATACACTCCTTTAAATATCTTCCATAGACAGCACAGAGGAATGATTTAAGGGAGAGAGAATAACAGAGCACATTGATCATTTTAAAGGTTTGTTTCACAGTTTTCTGAACTTCTGTCACTGGGGACATAACCCAATATACCATAACATTTGGGGGGAAGTCCTCAACAGGGTATCCACTTGGAAACCCAATGAATTACCAGTACATTTTGCAAATGGGAGCTCAAAATTATACATGTGCACACACACACACATATGTAATACATAGGCAATCTGGGTAAGACGTGATTTTTTAAATTTTTACAATTTTATTTCCAATACTGGATTTATAGGCACTCTCATGAGATATATTTTCCTTCTGAAGGTAACAACAATAATTTTAGCCTATATGTCATGCTAAGTTGCTTCAGTCATGTCTGACTCTGTGCAGCCCCATGGACTGTAGCCCACCAGGCTCCTCTGTCCATGGGGTTCTCCAGGCAAGAAGAATGGAGTAGATTGCCATTCCCTTCTCCAGGGATCTTACTGACCCAGGGATCCAACGGCATCTCTTAACCTGCATTGGCAGGCAGGTTCTTTACCACTAGTGCCACCTGGAAAGCCCCTTAGCCTATATGAAGTGAAGTAAAGTGAAAGTCACTCAGTCCTGTCTGACTCTTTGCAACCCATGGACTATACAGTCTGTGTAATTCTCCAGGCTGAATACTGGAGTGGGTAGCCTTTCCCTTCTCCAGGGGATCTTCCCAACCCAAGGATCGAACCCAGGTCTCCCACATAGTGGGTTGGAGGACGGGATTCTTTACCAGCTGAGCCACAAGGGAAGCCCTTAGCCTACATAATTAACTTAAATAATTATTTAATGCAGAAGGATCCATGAAATGAAATGAAATGAGTATGCTCCCCGACTTTCATGTTGCCTGACTACTTTTCAGGAGCACGTATGGTTGCAAATTGCAAAATCTTTAACGGAAACAAGACCCAGGGAGGTTTTCAGGACCAGTGCGGCAGGTGAGGTTCTATGGTACACGGGAATCGTGTCCTAAATTCTAGAGTACCCAAAATGGAGAGAAAGGCAAGCGACAGGCCAAGGATTGATTGCATTTTCTTCCCTCCATAGTTATCAGGCGTAGTGGCACAGACCAGCAAAACGCTCACATTACCGCACTGCTGAGGGTGAACAGCCTCCTGTGCCCATCACCCTCTCTGGGCCGCAGGCTGCCTTAGGTACCAGAGACCTTTTTTCCCCTCATGAAGTATTTATATTTATATCCACACATTCGTCCATTCAATCATCCAGGCACATTTACACGAATAGAACACACTGGCAGATAGACTCTGTGTGTGTGTGTGTGTGTGTGTGTGTGTGTGTGTGTGTGTGTGTGTGTGACTTCTACTCACAGAAGCCTACACAAGCACTGTGCTTTGTCTCCTTTCAGGTCACCCTTCCCCCGAGGAGTGATCACCGGGAAGGCACCTGCCTCTGCAGCCGATTCCCACCCTGCTTTAGTTCAGTATGAGCCCAGAGCTGGTTGGGTCGGGAATAGGTGAAGCCCCCCTTCCCGCAGCGTCTAGCGGGCAGCATCGGAGATGGGGGGGAAGAAGGGGCAGAGGCTGGAGGTCCAAGGGAAGCAACGCCCTCCTTTGCGCTGCATTGGTGGCCGCTCCAGCCCTGGGTGTGGCCTTGTCGGGGCAGGTTTCTCCGGAGCTGCTGAACCCCGCCACTTTGAAATGAGGGGGGACTCTTGCTGGCGTTCCCAGCATGTCAAGGGGCGAAATGTTACTGAAAATACTAACAAAATTCCCTTGGCTGTTAAAACAATTAAAAAAAAAAATATTAGGTAGCTTCCCCCCCAAAGGCCATTTCAGATGTCTGCCTGTGAGTCCGGCTGTCTGGCCCTACCTGGCATTGGGGTGACCCTAGGCAACTGGCAAAGTTTCCCCCCTCCCCGTCTGCTCCTGCTGCGCCCAAGATTCGCCTCCACTTGTATGTCAGCGTGGGGGATGGGGAGGTGGGGGCACCTATCCCGGCCTGGTGGCTCCCGGGGAAGCCGAGTCAAAGTTAAACAGGTCAGCCCCCAGGCCCCAGAAACAGGAGGTGCGCCTTTCCCCGCTAGGCACCCGCGGGCTCCCGCACTCGGGATTCCCTGTGGTCCCACCGGACAGACTCCGGGCGCCGCCCCCAGGTGCGCAACGCACCGTCACACGCAGTGACTAATTAAAGAATGGGTCCCTTTTCACCCTCCTACTGCGAACTCGGAGCCCTGACTTCTCCAAAAGTACCTGCGACTTGGGGGTGACCCTACCCGCCCCATCCCGCGCCGCCGCCACAGCGCCCAAGACGCCGACTTCCCGGAGCGCGCTGGCCCGCCCCGCAGCTAGTCGTGCGCGGCTGCCGCCTCCCCCGCGCGCCGTGACTCCCTCCTCGCGCGCCGCTCGTACTCTCGCCACGCCGCCGCCCGGCACTGCAGCACCGGGGGGCGGAGGCGAGGCGGCGGAGGAGGAGGAGGAGGATCGCAGCTTGCGAGCCCCGAGCCGCTCACCCGCCCCGCCTCTCGTGGCTGACCCACTCCGAGGAGTCGCCGCTCCGAGGAGTCGCCACTCCGCGCGCTGCGGGAGAGCGCGGCAGACGGAGACGCCCCGGAGGAGCGAGGCTGAAGGCTGAAGGCTTGACTCTGTCCTAGGAAGTGGGTGTCCGGCGGCTGGCGCGGTGAGTAGGGGACCCTGGCAGCGGGGGCGGATTTTCCCGCCGCTACTTCTTGTCCCTCCGGGACCAGCAGGCCGGGCGCTGCAGCCTGGGGAACTTTTCGTGGCCTTTTAGAAAAAGCAACTTTGCCCCACCCGCCCACGGGGAGGTGGTTGCAGGTGCGAGGTGCTGCCCGGCCGGCCGGATACCTTTGTAGGAGCAGGACCGAGGAAGTAGGGGTAAAGCAGATAGAGTGACCCCCGGTTGCCTGGGCTTGGTCTGGGGGAAGCGGGCGCGCTTTATCCCGGATTCTCGACGGAGGTAGGTGGGCAGCTGCGGCGGTTGCGGGGGCCGCGCCCTCGTTCTGCAGGGACCTCTACTATCCTTTGCTTTTGTGATTCGATGGGCAGGAGGAGGCGGATTTAAAATGAGCAGCTACGAAACCCTGGCCGGGTGTCCGACTGCGCCTCGCCGGTACCCCTGTGCCGCAACCCAGCCTTGGGCTCAACTTTTTAGCCGGGAATCCCTTTGCAGACGGGCGGGCGGCGGGAGATCAGAGGCAGCCGCAGTGGGCGCTGCGGAAGCCTAAAAGAAACACCTGAGATGTAAGGACTGTTCCCCGCTCCCCAGATCTTCGAAGCCCCCGTCTAGTCTAGTGTCCGCACGAGAACTAGCGAGGGCTGGAGAGCCCGGAACCCCGCGGGGCTGTGTGTGTCTGCGCTTAACCACACTGTGCCTTCATTTAGTAAAAACCTACTGAGCGCCTACTGTGTGCCAGGCGCGGCGAGAGAGCTCCACTGGTGTGAAGCTCCGCGGGGAGAGGGGCCGTCACCTTTAAATAAACTACCGAAATGATTTCAGGTGCTGAGAAGGGCGGTGGAGGCGATTCCTCCACCTCAGTGACCCTTTCTCTTGGCGGGCTCTTCCCCCCCCCCGCCCCCCCCCGCTTCTGGGTTCTAGAACTGGGAAGACTTTCCTCCAGCGTGCCGAAGGGACAGCCTGGGGCTGGGCCCACCAGGACTACGAAATACGGTGATGAACTTGGCTGGGGGCAGCGGGCACCCAGCCTCAGATGCTCAACCCAGAGCCTTCGTGTGGGCGTGCGGGGACCCGCGGCGCCCGGCGCGCGGGGACGGAGAGGGAGGGGCTGAGTCACACGGGCTGGAGGTGCCGCCGGACGGCCCGAGCCGGGGTGGGGGAGTCGGGGCGGCGGAGCGGGGGAGGTGGAGGGGGATGGAGGGCGCTCGCGTCACTGGCTGCGTGCGTTAGTGATGCAAATGCGGGCCCGCGAGCGGGGGCGAGGGCTGGGGATGCGGGAGGCGGCGGAGTCTCCGTCTGGGAGCGCGCGTGTGTGCGTCAAAGGCTCTCGGAGGATGGATGTCCTGCGGCGGCCCCGGCGCGGGGCGCGGCGACTAGGGGAGGCGCGGGCGGAGGCGAGGACAGGCGGACTGCGGCGGGGGCGGGCGGCGAGGGAAGCCCCGCAGGGCCCCGGCCGCGGGCCGGCCGGCGGCTCCGCAGTGCACCGCAGTGCAGCCGAGGCGCCGCAGAGGCCGGAAGCTCCCCGGGGACCGAGAAGATGGAGCGTCTTTTAAGGCGCTGCGACAGGGATTCCCTGACGGTCTCCTCCTACTCTGGGCCTCCTCCCTTCATTCTTAACCGACTGACAGGGCGAGAAGGAAAGTTGCTTCAGTTCCGTTGCTATCCTTAACCCTGGGGGAGAATTGGGTATTAATCCGGCATCCGCTCATTTTCAGTGGTCAGTTCCGAAAGGCCTCGTGCTCACGGCCAGTTTTCCTGTGAAAGCTTTGATGTTGAGGTTCTTCGGATTCTGTAGCGCTGATCCATTCCTTCACCGTTCTTCAGGAGTTTTGTTAGGAGGCCCGGCCTCTAAGTGGAGCTTGAGAAAGGCTTGCAAAACAATGTGCCCACATTCTTCCTAAAAATGTGTTGAAAACCGTATTCCAAGTGCATTCCAAGTGCATTCTCTGGTAGAGAATAAAAAGGCCAATCCACATTTCATTCTACGTATTAACAACAGCAACAAAAAAAGGACCCCACTTTCTGGAAACCTAATGGCAAAGATTTTTCTACCGGCTTTCCTGGATGAGCCCACATTGGCAGGATGTGTGGCAAAATGAATGAAGGGAGTGATGGATTTGGGTTAACGGGAGAAAGGAGGGAACGTAGTTATTAAAGAGAAGAGAGTTAAAGGTCCTAGTCTCATTTCCCCCAAGTATTGTGTTATGTCACCACCTTATGTTATGGGCAGGTGACTTACCCTTTTGGGTTCATCCTCCGTGTTTGAGAAATGTGAAAAATAGCTGAGACTAGCTCTTATTAAAAAGTTGTTTTGAGGACAAAAGAGAGCGTCTCAGAGTTCTGGACGTACGTATTCTGTATGCATGGCAAATATTATAAAACAAAATCCCTTTAAGGAAAGAGAAAACATATTTTTAAAAAAAGTCTGGCGACTTCCTCCGGCACTGTTCCTTTAATGAAATTTGGCCTTCAGTGTCAGCAAATGCAGACAATAGACTTGTCCTAGCAGTCTAATATAAAATCAAATGCCATTAGCTGCTGGCTGTCTGGAGGAGGGGGGCAGGGGAGGGAAAGCTCTGGATTGCATCTGAGTGTTTTGATGATGTAGTGGAGAAATTAAATTTATTTTTCATGACCCAATGACATTTGAAAGTAGCATTGGGTCTGAGCAGCACACTAGCCTAGGAGCTTTTAGGTAAAAATCCTAGTCATTATTGATACTGTCATATTCTGTAAGTGTGGAAGGTCCCTCAGAAAACAGAATGTAGTTTCCACAGGCAATTACTGCAGAAGACATCAAAATGTGCAGTATATTACCTGACCACAAGTACCAGAAAATCCATTTCCTGTAATTAGGGGTGTTAGCTCTTATTCTGAGGTAGACTTCTTGATGACATGTTTCATGAATAAAAGTATCTGATGTGTCAGAATGCCTTCCGAATCAGGTCACTATGTTGCTATTCATGTTACTCATGCATGATGGTAGATTCCCGTGAAGAGTAAAAGTTAAAATGTCCTTTTAATTCTATGCAGCTGTATCAGGAGAAAATCTATGATCATCACTGCTTCTTGGTTCCATGTTGCTGAGGTTTCTGTCTGAGCCATGGCTTATGACATGGATACCATTATTCATTTAACACAAACTCATCATTTCGATAAAGTCTGTAAACCTAGGAGAGGCAGCCCCCCTCCATCAACTCCATGCAGCTTTGGTACAACGTTGCGAAATTAATTAGAGTTTTACTTTTTAAATTCCATCTCTGTTGAGTAGCTAGTGTAAAATGTTGCAGTGGATAAAATTGGAAGCTTCTTTTTTTTTTGACATAGCTGAAATAACGAGGGGGGATGAAGTTACTGTTTTAATTCTTGCTGGAATGAGGATATAAAGACACTATATAGTTTATCTGAAACACCCCTTGTAATTAGGAAAGGTTGGTAGCCATTATATATCAAGTGGTTTCCCTGGAAAGAAGTAAACAAAATGAGATGAACTAAGAGGGCTGGATTGGATGGTTTGGTCCTTTCTGATTCTAATGTTCTTTCCCTCCATAAAATATAAGAAATATATAATACATAATATTTTAAATTTGAACTTTTCTTATAAATAGAATATAAGAGATTTTTTTTAATTAACTCATTGCAATTTTACATGGGACCATGGCTGTGTATTTGTAATTAGTCTGTTAGATTTTGTATTATGCCATGAGGGGTATGAGTTAAAACATTTTAAAAAGACCAGAGTTGAAAAATAATAATCTCAGTTTAATGTAAAGTGAATATTGAGTTCGCTTTAATATGACACTTTAAATGTTTTCTCTTGACCACCTAAAGCGCACCGTGCCTGCTGTATCTTTTCCTGTGGACAGTAGGTGATACAAATGATTTAGACCAGACACTGTAAACTGTATTGATGGGTTTTAGTCTTTGTATAGCACTCAGGCCCTCTTATAATTTAAGAGCACAATGAGATTTATGACAAGTTAGAGTGCTTTCTCCTGTCATTTACTATTCTTTGAAAACCCTGTGAACTAGAAATCCTAGAAGAGTCTAATAGATCAGAATTCTTGAATAGTCATGTGCTCCCCCAGGTTGCTTGTCCAGGTGGAGATTTCTGAACCCCATCCCAGGCGTCCCAAATGCGTGGTTTCCTGTGTGGCCCAGAGTGTGCAGTTTCTCAGGTTCTGTCCCATGGGTTGGATGCTGTCGTCTGGGGACCACAGTTGCAGGAACACTTGAAATAGTACTTGGCCATGCAGCAGGGACCCAGAACACGTGGGCTCTCTAAGCTGTGTTTTTCTGTTTGGTACTGATGGAATGTCTGCTTGAAACTCTCAGAGGGATCACATTCTAGCTTGGCAAGGCAGGTTTCAAGATGGCTGGCTTCTTTGGTAAGAGGCAGAGGCAGAGTGAAGTCTGTGTTTGGGAAGGACTCTGTGGAGACAGACGGGCGTAGGCAGAGGGAGCGTGACATAGACAGGTCTGTCTACTGGCATAAAGACTGAAAACCTTGGCCTTCAAAGTCTGTAAGGCTCTGGGTGGTCTGGCCCCAGCTCACTTCCGTAACCTCGGGTTACCTAACCCCCGAACCTCTCCCATCCTAGCAGCCTTCAAACATCAGTCTTCTCCTGCCACGGCAAGCTCATCACTTGCTCCAGCCTGCCTTCCTCACATTAATGCCTGGTGTTATTTAGGTTTCAGTCCAATCTTCCCTTTCTGGAGAAGCCTCCTGAACCTCTTTTGTGAGGTTAAAATGCCCTCCCCAATCACAGTGTACTTTTCCTTCTCCATAAGATTGTCAGAGAAAAAGAGCATGCTCAGTTAAATTTCAATTAATTTTTAACATAAATGTCTCAAATATTGCATGAGACATATTAAAGCATTATTTATTATTTATATGAAATTTCAATTTATCTAGGCATTCTGTATTTTTATTTGCTAAATCTGGCAACTCTGTTTATAAAGTTCATTAATTTTACATTTCCTTTTAAAAAAAAAAATGAGATTCTTTCATGAATAGCTCTCTCTCCTGACTAAGTTGTTAAACTCCAAGAATCCATGGACAGGACTGGGGCGAGGTGGTTGTTTTGTCTTCCTGTTTTCTCCCTAGAAGGAGCTCAGTAAACATTATCAGATGAATTAATGAGCTGTTTGAGAAAAATGGTGTAATCATAGACAAGTTTCTTAACCTCTCAGAGCCTTAATTTCTTGAGCTGTGAAAAGATGATTTTTATATCTACTTTTTAAGGTTGTGTGTGGAGGTTAAATAGGAAAAATATACATAAAGCTCCTACCTTGTAGGCAGTATACAATAAAAGGTACCTTTTCTCTTCTCCCAATGTTTGTCTTATAAAATGAAAGGGTCCTTTTAAATATATGAAATCCTACTTACTTTTATTGCAATGCAATCCTGAATGTTTCTGGACTATTGACCAAATGCAGGGTACTCTGGAGACTCACCTATGCAGTTACAGCAGGGCACCCATCTGGTGAGCAGTGACTCCTGAGGCTGGTTCATGGGCCTGTGGTGTATGTAGTCACAACAGGGTCTCACACTTGTGCGTGTGTGTGTATGTGTGTGTGTGCTTAAGCATGTCCAACTCTTTTGTGACCCCATCTACTGTAGCCTGCCAGGCTCCTCCATCCATGGGATTTTCCAGGCAAGAATACTGGAGGGGGTTACCACTTCCTTCTCCAGGGGATCTTCCCAACCCAGGGATTGAACCCACGTCTCCTGTGTCTCCTGCATTGGCAAGCGTATTCTTTACCACTAGAGCCACCTGGTGGGCTGCCGTCCATTGGGTCACACAGAGTCAGACACGACTGAAGTGACTTAGCAGTAGTAGCAGCAGAGCCACCTGGGAAGTCCTAGGAAGGGTCTTTTGTTTGATTTATGCTCTGCCCTCACCTTTTAAAATTCCTTGAACAAAGCATGCCCCGTTTTCCCTTCACATTGGACCTTGCCATTACGTTGTGTGTCCTGGTAACCCACGCACGTTTGTATATAACATGGACATCGGGAGTATTATATTTTGTCTTCATAATGACCCTAGGACCTTGCATTACTCAGAGAATTTGTGATTTACCTATAGCTTATAACTGACTGAACCAAATTCAGTGTTCTTTGCACTATTCCCTGACTGTCTTCACCTGGTTATGACCAGAAGGTGTAACCATATCTTTGACTAAGCACCGGGAGCTTTGGAAGAAACTAGTCTTAGGTCTCCTATCCTTCAGTCACCTTCTCTTCCCCATCGCTGCTCTTGCAGTTGCTGAACCAGGGTCTCAAAATTCCACGTCTGCCTTTCGGGAAAACCAGGACCACCAGCAGCTGTTTTAGGTGGGTATCTCCTCCACTATTCAGGTTTTAAAATCTGCAGGTTCACCCAAGATAAATAGTCATCTTGGAGGGTTGCAGTTTTTCTAAGAGAAGTATCTGAGATGTTGTTCTTTGCTCTCAATTACCCAGATGAGTCACACAGCACTGGGGCCTCTGCAGCAAGGAACAGCCGCGCATTTTGGCAGTAGGTAGAGAAGGTGACCCACTTTGTCACATCAGGCTCTGACTAGCGGATCTGCCGGAGAAGGGATAGGCTACCCACTCCAGTATTCTTGGGCTTCCCTTGTGGCTCACCTGGTAAGGAATCTGCCTGCAAGGTGGGAGAGCCTGGTCTGATCCCTGGGTTGGGAAGGTACCCTGGAGAAGGGGAAGGCTACCCACTCCAATATTCTGGCCTGGAGAATTCCATGGACTGTATAGTCCATGGGGTCACAAAGAGTCAGACACCGACTGAGTGACTTTCAGTTTCACAGCCTGATTTAAGATGTACTCATCTTAATATTACTTTTTTTTTTTAGTAGTTCTAAGCATACCATTTTTTTCTTCATGCCACTTTTTCTGCTTATGTGTGTTTGTGTTTAAGAAGTGACTGTCCAGTGATTCCTTGGAGCCATTCTCAAATTTGCCCTCATATTCTTATTTTCAACATGTGACAGCATTGCCCCAGTTTACACCCATTAAATACAGTATGAGCTGCATTGAACACACAAGTAATTTAAGTATAAATATTATTATTTTTTGAAGTATCCAATTGAATCTGCGGCCTGGGTTTCCTGTGGGCCACGTCAGTGTGAGGGTAGAATTATAGACCCACAATAACATCTACAGCCATTTCTCTGGTCCTGTTCCTCCCCCCTGTTGTGGATTCCCAGCCTCCTTTAAAGATTTCTCACTGTTTCTTTGCATCCTTGGGGACACTCCTTCGGTCCTCATCCCTAGTGCCCTGCAGCAACATCACTGCAGCATTGCCAGAGCCGCCTCCCTGTGCCCAGGATGCCCTGGCTCCAGCATCCCAGCATCCGCTGGTTCCGCCAGGTACTCTCGCTGTCCCTGGGGAGTTTAGAGAGTATGTGAAAGCACATGGCTGGCAAGCGGACACTCCCAGTGACACCGTGTCCTGTGCTCACATTCTCTCGTCCCCCGCTGATGACAGCCCATTGTCCTAGATTATAAACAGTGGATCTGAAATTGCCTTTTGCTTGGGATGAGTCCTTTCCTGGGAGACATTTTAGTCCTTCCCTTTCAGACATACTTCATGGTATCAGAATGTTCAGATAAATCTTCTCATTTTTGTAACGCTGTTTATGGCATCATTACTTACAAGAGTGAAAAGCTGTAAACAACTTAAATGCGCATCAGAGGATGATCACGTCAATTATGGTGCATTTAAATAGTGAAACACTACACTGCCAGTGCAACAACTGAGGTGAACCGATGTTATTGGAACTATTTTTGAAATTATGTTTTAGTTAAAAATATAGAATTTATTAATATTAGCCAGAATATGCAGCATGTCACTATTAAAAAATTAAGGTATGTTAAAAAGTCTGGAAGGATAAAGAGATCAAACTGTTATCTTTGGGGAAAAAGATGGAGAGGATCTGACACTTTTACTTGATATATTTCTCAATCATTTTGAGTTTTCAGCAATAGACACATATTACCTTTTGTAATTAAGGCATCAGTAAAGGTGGTAAAGGTTAATTTCAAGATGTCCCTGTGATGCTATTTCTCATCTAAATAAATATAAATATGTCCCGATGTTTAAGTGGTAGGAAGCCATGCTGGTTTTTCCTGTGAATGTCTTTCCAGTTCATAATACCAGTAAGATAATCAAAGTTTTGAGAACATAAGTTAGTTTGGTACTGTATAAAGCAGTTTTCATTTTGAGAGAACAAAGGCACAAACCTATCAATGTTCGATACAGTAGCCTGTGAGAAGGACTCCGGGTTGCTGACCTAGGTTGTTAAAGCTGAGTCCCTCCCACCTCCCTCCACCCTTGTTATCAGTAACTCTTATGTGTCCAGTAGCTGTCATAAGCTAGATTAACTGGCTGCACATTTTACTTTGAGGAACATTATTCTTTCTACTGTTGTTGTTCAGTCGCTCAGTCATGTCTGACTCTTTGCGACCCCACAGACAGCAGCACGCCAGGCTTCTCTGCCCTTCACCATCTCCCAGGGTTTGTTGAAACTCATTTCCATGGAATTGGTGATGCCATCCAACCACCTTATCCTCTGTCATCCCCTTCTCCTCCTGCCCTCAGTCTTTCCCAGCATCAGGGTCTTTTCCAATGAGTCAGCTCTTTGCATCAGGTGGCCAAATTATCAGAGCTTCAGCATCAGTCCTTCCAATGAATGTTCAGGGTTGATTTCCTTAAGGATTGACTGGCTTGATCTTCATTCTCTACTGTGACTGTGTATTTGATGGGCCTGAAGGTCAGCACTTTTTTTATCTTCTCTTCTTGTGGACCTGGCATGCCCTCCCTCCCACCATCTTGCCTCCCCCAACTCTGAACATCCGCACATTGGTTCATGGCAAAGGCTCCTACCTGTCCTCCAAGCCTCAGCCTAAAAATCACGTGTCATGACCCTCCACAGCAGAGTTAGGGCCCCTTTCTCTGCCTCTCCCAGTCCCCTTGCAGCCATACAACATGAGTGCTTCTCATCCTGTGTCACCGTGGCCCCTCCACTGGAGCTGAGTCCCTTAACTCAGGAGTTCCTAGACTCTGAGTCCCTTGAACTTCAAGGCAAGAGCCCAAAACTTTGGGATCTTTGTAACTCCTGGCCCTGTACACATAGGGGCTAAAAATATTTTTAATTATTAAAAAATCTTTTTTAAATTGAAGTATAATACACAGAAAAGTGTGCTTTTTAGAAGGGTATGGCTGAATTGATTTTTATAAACTGAGCACATGTTTTTAAACAAAACCCAGATCATGGAGGAGATTGTGCCCCAGAAGCTCCTTGGATGTCCATTTTAGTCATAACCCACTTCTGCTGTTCTGATTTCAGTCCTTTGGAGGTGCTTAACATAGCTCTCCCTTAAGTGTTAGTTGCTCAGTCATATCCGACTCTTTGTGACCCCATGGACTATAGCCTACCAGGCTCCTCTGTCCATGGGATTCTTCAGGAAGAATACTGGAGTGGGTTGCCATTCCCTTCCCCAGGGATCAAACCCAGGTCTCCCTCATTGCAGGCAGATTCTTTACTGCCTGAGTCACCAGGGAAGCCCCAACTCTCCCTAACCTGCCCAGATGCCTTGTTTTTTCATGCCCACCATCAGAGACAGTGCTTGACAGAGCCTTACAACTGCCGAAGTACCTTAGAATGTCACGGCTGTGCCAGAATGCTGACTCTAGACTCCCAGACGTCCAGTCTACAGTGTGCTGGAGTCAGAGAAGGCTTGCTCCACACTGCTGGCCGCAGGGCAGCTCTGCCCGAGGTCTACATCCCCCAAGTAGATGATAGAGAGGTTCTGCCATTTGACAGCTACTCATACCGGATTCTGTAAGCTTCCTTCTGTTTCTAACTTGCTGAAATTGAACGTGTATGGAACTTCATCTTCTGCTCTTAAGCCTCTGATTAATTACAAAATCATTTATTTTCAATAGATAAAGGCTCTAGAATTTTAGAATTTCTATTTCTTCTTGTGTCAGTTTTGGTAAGCAGCCTTAAAAAAAAATTGTCAATTTTAGCCAGGTTGTCAAATTTATTGCATAGTTACGTACAATTTTACAATCACTGCTTTGTTTTTATTTTGTGAACCCTGTGATTCTTGTATCTAATTGTATTTTCTTCACTCCCTTGGCTAGTATAGGCTTAGTCAGTTTTTTTGTAAAGATTCTAGAAACTTTACAGAGTCATGCAGTGTTATCTGAAGATCTTAAAAAATATATATGAATTATTTAAAATGAGTCTTTAGCCCATTTGAACCTGTAATCATTGCCTGTGATTATATACAGTTTTTAAAGCTCACTATTTCTTTTATTTATCATTGAATAACAGCCCTAAAAATTCAGAAGGTTAGTAAGTAGATAGAATGATAGATACATTTAATTAATTTTTAAAATGTGTAAATGATAGAGAGGTTTATAGAAGATATCAAGTTCTCTGAAGGCAAAAATGTTGGCAAAAATGAAATACTTATGGGCTTTCTGTGGGCCTACTGATTATTTAATGATATCTGTGTTTGTAATCTGAAAGGATAAAGGAACCCCTTAACTTGAGTTTTGAGGACAGGGATTTTATTTGTGACAGCCATGGGCCTTATTCGGTCCTCATCATGTCTCTGCCTGCTTTACGTGAATTTGTCAGATTATGGCAGACTTGCCTATTCTGTCCTTCAGGGTGGTTGCAGGGGAGAGAGCTCATGAGACTGGCATCGGCGTGGTTTATTGCAGGGCTCTCCCCATACCCAGTGGCCCCTACAGCCAGTGAGCAGCACTGTGTTTATATAGCACCAGTTAGCTTCCGCCGGTTCCCTGGGTTCCACCCAGTCTTCCTTCCACATTCTGTCCAACATCACAAGTTTCTTATTGACGTTTCTATTTCTGTTTTAACCCTCTTTGCCTCCCCTGTGCTAGGTGGACAAGTATGTGCCAGACATTTATTACTAAGTCACGCTGCCTTACCAGCCACTCTAAAAGTTAGTAACTGAAAGTAATAATCATTTTTCACCCATGCATCTGTAGATTGACTGAGCGCTGGCTGATCTAGGTTGACCTTTGTTGGGTTTTCTCCAAGTTGCAGGTTAGGTTCAGGCTTTTAATCCTCCTTGGAATAATTGGCTGTCAGTTCGTATTTCTGCATGGAGACAGCTGAAATACAAGAAAGGTAAGTGGGAACACGTGATGCCTCTTAAGGCTCGGCTCAGAACTGGTAGCTTGTCCCTTCAGTCCGCATTCTGCTGACCAAAGACAGGATGACAGGAGAGTTCCATGTAACAAAGCATTGCCTCACACACTGTACAACTTTCCGGTACTGTCATTGATGCCTACGTAGGTGAAAATTTTGTTTCTTGTAATTTAAGCCTGCTGTGTGTGCTTAGTTGCTCAGTCGTGTCCGACTCTTGCGACCCCGTAGGTTGTAACCCGCCAGGCTCCTCTGTCCGTGGGATTACTCCAGGCAACAATACTGGAGTGGACTGCCATTTCCTTCTCCAGGGCATCTTCCCCACCCAGGAATCAAACCCAGGTCTTCTGCATTGCAGGTGGATTCTTTACCGACTGATCTACAAGTATTTTATATGGTTTTTACATAGAGTATATTTTCCAGGAGTGAAATTACTTGTAAATCAAGGGAAGATTCTATGTTGTTTTATTTAAAATTTTACCAAGAGTTGTTCATCATTTTCAAAGGTCCCATCACCAGTACTAACAAAACACTAGTTGTGATATTTACGTTGCTAATGGATGGTGGTTTAGTCCCTGAGTCGTGTCCAACTCTTGCAACCCCATGGACTGTAGCCCTCCAGGCTCTGCTGTCCATGGGATTTCCCAGGCAAAAATACTGGAGTAAGTTGCCATTTCCTTCTCCAGGGGATCTTTCCGACCCAGGGATCAAACCCGCAACTTCCTGTGTCTCCTGCATTGCAGGCAGATTCTTTACCACTGAGCCACCAGGGAAGCCCAAGTTGCTAATAAGCTCACCTCTATTTGTCTACATTGGTATTGTTTGCATTCGTGATGACCACATTTAGAAGCAAGCATCCCTTGTCTTCATTTTGTATTCTAGAGCCACTACACTGGGACATTTACATATTTTAAAGCATAATTTATTATTTCTTTGAATTTTACTTATTACTGTTAGGATATTATATAGATATTTAAATTTATGTGTGCAGGCAGGTTATTTCATCTGTGAAAAATATTTAATAAGGCATTGCAAAATATGTAATTAGTAGGCACTGTTGGACTGCTCTAGATTCTCTGTGTTTTAGCACTGTGTGTACTAAGATTTATATTCGGGGGTGGGGAGGGGCAAGCTGTAACACAGGGCGGCCTCTTCCATCTTAGCATTGTACCTGAGGGGAGTGTGCTCGCTCTGTGACAGCTGTCACATTGCTCTCTCTCTAACAGTGGTTGTGAAGGAGGTGGGGTGTGAGCTGGACCTCCCTAGAAAAATGGTGTGTTTGTAGAGCACATACAAGCCTGTATCATAGTTCTATTTCTGAGGCTTACCCTAAATTCAAGCAGTCCAGGACTTTAGCTGTGAAGGCACTGGGTTTCTGCTGTGCCGCTCTAATCTTGATTAGTGCTAGGTAAGACCAGGGGAGGCATGGAGGAGACAAGGAGATGTGTTCCAAGATGGTTGTTCCAACAATCATGAGAGATTCCCAGCAGGAATCTGGTGGTTTCTTTCTAAACCTGTTTTTAAAACGTATTATTTTCTGAGGCCGCTGCCAGACACTGTGAGTGCCCTGCCAGAGTCTTCTGTGTATGAGAGGGGGAGCCCTCTGAATTGCTTCCAGAAGAGACTGACAAAAGAGGGAGTGAAAGCTTGGTGACCTATTTTGGTCCAGATTTCAAAGATAAGAATATTTTCCTACCAACTGAAATTGGTGTAAGAGTAATTCAGAAGGAAGAAATCAGAGGACATTGTAAAAGTGACCTGGGACTAGATGCTACATGCTTCTCTGTGTGCTTTTTAATCTAGAGTTTGCATATTGATAAGGGCATCACACTCTTTATCTGTGGTGAGCATGGGACTTGTTGGGGCAGAGCTCCCCTCATTTATTGATGAATACATTACAGCTAATTGTTGTCCCAAACATTCATTACTGTGAACCTGAGTATGTAATGATCATGTCTGCCTTTTGGGATACAGATGTGTGTGCACAAGAAGGTTTGATTACATTCAAAGGCAGTAAATAAATTTAAAAAAATCCAACTCTGTAAAGATTAACATCCACTTCCTAGCAAATCTAAGGAGAAAACCAATAATTAACATAATTGAATGTGAGACTCAGGAACACAGGTCATCTTATGCCTGAAGCTTTATTTAACATCAGGAGGGTGATGTGATTCTTCTTAAGGGCTGATACTGATGAATCAATCCTACTGGCCATGGAAAATTTGGAGGCCTTTGAGCCCCACCCAGATTGCTCACTGATGGGGCCTGAGCCAAGACTAAAAGGTTTTGTGATGAATCAGTTTTGTGGTGCATAGCTGATTCACTTACTCCCACTTCTTGGCATTATACATTCCCTTCTTATTGCTGTGTTACAGATTGCTCTGTTGATGACTGCATCAGGCGTTTGGTATCGCATCGTATTCCATTGCGTGAAGCTCCTAAATAAGATGGAAAAGAATGGTTCACGTTAGATAGCGTTGCTGCTGCTGCTGCTAAGTCACTTCAGTCATGTCCGACTCTGTGCGACCCCATAGACGGCAGCCCACCAGGCTCCCCCGTGCCTGGGATTCTCCAGGCAAGAACACTGGAGTGGGTTGCCATTTCCTTCTCCAATGCATGAAAGTGAAAAGTGAAAGTGAAGTCGCTCAGTTGTGTCTGACCCTCAGCGACCCCACGGACTGCAGCCCACCAGGTTCCTCCGTCCATGGGATTTTCCAGGCAAGAGTACTGGAGTGGCGTGCCATTTTTTTTCCACTTAGTAGATGGTTTTGAAACTGGGTACTGTGAAATTTTAAAAGTCAGATGATGACCTGTCTTTGTCTCAGATTAGAGTGTAATAAAGTGTGGGTCTGAGATCTTGGGGCTCCCAGAGGTGCTTTTGAAGTTACTTCTGCACCTCCTGCTGGCCACATTAGCAGGCATGTGTATGTCTCATGGAGTGTGTGTGTGTGTGTGTGTGTGTCTCATTTCCTCTTTCCCATGGTAATGGTTGTGACATCTTCACTCAGACCATGGCAGTGTTAATTACGTGCCTTCTCAGGGTCCTCTGATCACATTCTGCTTTTCTGCCTGGAGGGGAAGAAAAGGCTAACTAGCCGCTGGTTTTCAGTCTGGCTGACATATGACAGCAAAATAAATGCTCTTTCATGATGGTTTTCACCATCTCCTGGTGACTGACAGCATTGAGAATCAGGATGTCCAGCTTCTCAGCGTGACAGCTGTCACACCAGCCACTGTGCTCGTCCGTAGCCTGGAGGCCATTTGGGTGTATATTCAAGACAGTTCAGCTTTTGTAAAAGTGAGAAGGATTTATGATGATCTTTCTGATTGTATGAGATTTTCCCTCTTTTCAGTGAAAGCTGAGTCTTTGATTCAAAATTTCAAACTTAATTCTAAGAACCAGGGTATATTTGTATGTTCTCCTTAGCTCAATAGATTTCTCATATCTCAGAAGAGGTAAAATTTGGACTTGGTGATCAGATGTGAATCCTGCCTCAGTCAAGCTTTTAAAATGTGCTGAAAGTCTCAAGATGTGTAGCTCTTTCAGCAGACTGACCATAATATTTTATTGGAAACTGCTTACTGGATATTTATAAGGTCAGTCAACTATAAAGTCAGCAAATGGTTTTAACTTTGTTAAATATTAGGATAATAAGAAAAAAAGATGCTTTAGATAAATCATGGCATTTATTATTTAGTCCTGATTGTAGAAAAGCTGCCTCAACTGGATGTCAAGCTTGGATATTTATTTATTTGTCCATTGGCTAAAAACTATAGATGTGCTAAATGAAATAAATGCAGATTCACAGTATGTAATGAGACTAGCATCAAAACTAATTTAATCCAATTTAGACCCAGTTATTGCCCTTCATGTGTACTCTTCCTGATGAGATTATAGAAGGCCTTGGAGTTTTTTCTGGAGGTAAGAAAACAGATAAGTTATTTAATAACAGTCTTCATGTATTTCAAAGGTTAAATGCACAAAACACGGTGCCTACGTTTTCTTTTATTAACAGGAAACAGGAGAAAATAGACTTAAGTAGAAAACTGAATGAAATGGAAATTTCAGTTCAATTCCAGTCAACAAATCGATGTCTCCCTTGAGCAAGGGTTATGCTGTGCTCATTGGGAAAAATGAGATGTGCATCAAACATACAGACCTGGGAGGGTGGCTCTGACAAGTTACACGGACATCCTGCACAATGCAGAATGGGAGTGCAGTGAGAGCAGTTCCAAACCCCACGATGCTTGAAAGGCAGCAGAAAGACGTTTGCTTAAGGCAGCATTTCTCAGTCTCAGCACTATTGATATTTGGACTAAATGGTTCTTCTCTTTAGAGAGCTGCGCTGTGCACTGCAAGGTGGTCAACAGCATCCCTGGCTTCTACCCGCTAGAAGCCAGCGGTGTGTTTTCCCCTCCAGTTGTCACAAGCAGAAACACATCCAAACTTTGTGAGACATTTCAGGGTAGGAGTGGTGGGCATTCAGAGTCATCCTAGCTGAGAACTGGGGACTTCAGGAATAAAGGAAAACTTCAGAAGCAACGGTTTTTGAGATGAAATTGAAGGGCAGGCAGGATTGTATCAGGCGAGGAGAGAGGGAGGCATGGTATTGGAGGCAGAGGTGACGCATACTGGGGGCAGGTGATAAAGTCCTGATCTTGTGGAACTTACATTCTAGTGGGGGAGAAGACAAACAGTAAATAAAAATGAAACTATTAAAATAATCTTTAAAAAAAAGTGAAAGTCACTTAGTCATGTCCGATTCTTTGTGACCCCATGGACTATATAGTCCATGGAATTCTCTAGGCAAGAATACTGGAGTGGGTAACCTTTCTCTTCTCCAGGGGAATCTTCCCAACTCAGTATCGAACCCAGGTCTCCTGTATTGCAGGCTGAGTCTTAAGTTGTTTAAACTCTATGAAGACATTAAACAGTTTAATGTGATCATCAGTGATCGGAGAGTCTGCTAATATTAGTGATTAAAAACTCATTATTACAGTGAACTAAGATATGCTAATAATTTGGTTGCAAAGAAATTGCATTTACGTCAACATTTATTGGAAATCTCATCCCTTAAAAATAGAGGTAAAATATAATGTATTTCTTCCCTGTTGACATCTGAAAATATCTGTTAAGAAGAATATTTGTTTGTAAATTTACTCCTTGGAAGAGGATTTTACTTGCATGGCCACTGGAACAACGGATAGATTACAAGGGAAGAAGGGGAAAAAAAAAGGTAACAAACCTTTGCTGGGTTCCCAGCACATGCCAGCCATGCTGCTAGGCATTCGTTATTTAGTTTTCATCATGCCTAAGTCCTGGGCACCAGCATCTCTCACTTGGAATAATACAGCAGCTTGCTAATAGGCCCTTACCATTTGCCGAGTTCCCAGCTCACGGAAGCCGGACATTTGTTATTTTGTCTTTTACCAAAATCTGAATCCTGGCCTCCATCATCTCTCACTTAGAATAGTGTAATAGCTTCCTAACAGGCCCCTTGGTCTTGTCCCTTTTCAGTTCTTTATTCTACCAGATTTTGTTGTCAAGTACAAAAAGACCGTGTTCATTTCATATTAAAAGTCTCCAGTGGCTCCTCAAGGCCTTGAGTTCTATCAGCAATTCCTTCTTAGGGCCGCAGTGAACTGCCTGAGGTCTTGGTGGCCCCACGCCCTCCCCCTGCCTCCTCTGAGCCTTTTGCAATGACTGTCACCCTTTACTTCACCACTCACCTAGCTAACTCCCATGAATCCTTCAGGACTCCCTGGAGGTGTTAATAGATTTCTTAGGGAGGTCTTAACCTGATCTTCCGAGGTCCAATTTGGACACCCTTCCAACATACCACGGAACCACCTTCTCCTTATCCAGTGACAGCATTTGCTATGGTTTTGTGAGTGCTCATTTCCTTGTCTTACATCTTGAAGGTTCATCCTTGTGGACCTAGAGATGACCCAGGGCCTAGCATGATCAAGGAATATTTGTGGATGACAGTAGAGGGTAATGCATTTTACAAATGAAAAGGCTGAAGCTCAGAGACCATATGCTACTTGCTTAAGGTCATGGAACTGTAAATAGTGAATTTATACCTGTGGGGCTTCAGAATCCAGGTTCTCTCCATACACCAAGGAGTCTGTGTATTCTGTGGAGTTCTGTAAGAGCATTATAGAGACTCTTTGGCTTAGATGGTTCGCTTGTAGCTTTCCTGAGAGGTGTTCAATAAATGTTTATTATTAATCAATGGGAAACAAGATCTTGACTTTAGCAGTCTATTTCATCAGTGTACTTCTATTGGATCAGGAAGATCCCCTGGAAGAGGCAGATCACTCCAGTATTCTTGCCTGGAAAATTCCATGGAAAGAGGAGCCTGGCAGGCTGCAGTCCACAGGGTTGCCAAGAGTTGGACACGACTGAGCGACTGAGCACATGCTTATCACCAACCCAGGAAGGCCAAGGCTTGAGTCATCTGTGTCCACAGCTAATGAAGGCTTAGCATTTGGAAGAGGTGGATTTTGCTTTTCATCTGTTTGACTCGTTAATATTTGCACAAGTAGTTTTTGTCATATCACCTGGTATGCGTCACTCCCCACCCCCTCCAATTCTGTTATAACGTCAGTCTGCCAAACTGTGTGGAGAAACTATGGAGTGTGTAGTAATGTATAATTGAGAACACTGAAATATGTTGTTTAATGGATTTCTAAAATTACATTGCCTTTGATTCAGTATTGACCGTTTTTTTAGCCCTCATGCCTATTTGTAGTCATGGAAATGCAGAGTAGAGAGGAATTTTGTTTTATCATTTATCTGTGTCTAAGCTCATTCAAGATGAATCTCAAACGCAGGTGGAAGCAGTCAGAAACAAAGGTACCATACAGTATGATTATATTTATGTGACATTCTGGAAATGGCAAAAAATGGCTGTCAGGGGCTGAAATTAGGAGAAAGGTTGACTACAGATGGTCTTGGAAATTCGGAGGGTGGTAGAACCTGTTCCAGGTCTTGATTGTGATGTGTGGTATATTTGTGAAAACTTGCAGAACTATACCTCTACAAGGGTGATCAGCTGGGCAGAACTGACGTTCCCAGAGCTGCTTCCTAGCAAGCCCGTGTTTTGACCTCGTTACACTCTGCCCCACAGCCAGCGGATGGCGCGGTCTTCCTCTGTACCTGTGTCTCCCACCTTTCTCCTTGGCCTTTGTTTCCTTCCACAGGCTCACCCACAACACTGAATGATGATGGTATTGGTTTTCTTGTTCTTTATCTAGGTTTTTAGTGTGCCTGTTGTCCATTTAGCACATAGAGGTGGGGCATTTGTTGAACGGTGTTTTCATTCATGGCAGACTAAAACTGAGATTCCCCTAACAGTTCTGATAGTTCCAGATCATGGTGCCCTTTCTGCAACACTGTAAACATATATTAAACTTAAAGCAAGTAAATGTTATTTATTCTTTTTCAAATGATTTTCCCATTTAGGTTGTTACGTAGTGTTGAGCAGAGTTCCCAGCGCTATACAGTAGGTCCTTGTTACATGTATGTGTGCAACTGAACCGCTTTGCTCTCCACCCGAAATTGATGCAACATTGTCAATCAACTATCCTCCAATATAAAGTACGTTTAAAAAATTGAAAACAGATGAAGATCACATACAAATGGAGTTGACTGTGTTAAAAGTAGTAGATGTATAGAGAAAAAACTTAATTTAGGTCTAGGTGACTATAAAATGCATGCTTCTATTGCTATACTGCTAAATAAAAAGATTTGAGATTAAAAAATAATAATAAAATAAATAAATGTAGATTTGTCCTCAACCTTATGCTAGATTCTAGTAAAGATAAGTCACAAATCTAACACTAGTGACTTAAGAAAAAATTGCTGAACAGTTAAAAGGAGAAGATTACTACCACCACTTTCTTGTTTGTCCACGCAAAGGAAAATGGTTGCCTTGCTGTCTTTGCAGTGGAATGTCTCTTTCCCTGCTTATTACTGTTAAACAGGAGCGGAATTTGGTGACTCAGTTCAGTCGCTCAGTCGTGTCCGACTCTTTGCAACCCCATGAATCGCAGCACGCCAGGTCTCCATGTCCATCACGGACTCCCGGAGTTCACTCAAACTCACGTCCTTCGAGTCAGTGATGCCATCCAGCCATCTCGTCCTCTGTCGTCCCCTTCTCCTCTTGCCCCCAATCCCTCCCAGCATCAGAGACTTTTCCAATGAGTCAACTCTTCGCCTGAGGTGGCCAAAGTACTGGAGTTTCAGCTTTAGCATCATTCCTTCCAAAGAAATCCCAGGGCTGATCTCCTTCAGAATGGACTGGTTGGATCTCCTTGCAGTCCAAGGGACTCTCAAGAGGCTTCTCCAACACCACAGTTCAAAAGCATCAATTCTTTGGCTCTCAGCCTTCTTCACAGTCCAACTCTCACATCCATACATGACCACAGGAAAAACCATAGCCT
The DNA here is from genome assembly GCF_003369695.1 of Bos indicus x Bos taurus. Lineage (NCBI taxonomy): Eukaryota > Metazoa > Chordata > Mammalia > Artiodactyla > Bovidae > Bos > Bos indicus x Bos taurus. The sequence continues at coordinate 1,150,379 of NC_040085.1, forward strand.
TGACTAGATGAACCTTTGTTGGCAAAGTAATGACTCTGCTTTTGAATACGCTATCTAGGTTGGTCATAACTTTCCTTCCAAGGAGTAAACGTCTTTTAATTTCATGGCTGCAGTCACCATCTGCACTGATTTTGGAGCCCAAAAAAATAAACTCTGACACTGTTTCCACTGTTTCCCCATCTATTTCCCATGAAGTGATGGGACCAGATGCCATGATCTTTGTTTTCTGAATGTTGAGCTTTAAGCCAACTTTTTCACTCTCCTCTCTCACCTTCATCAAGAGGCTTTTTAGTTCTTCTTCACTTTCTGCCATAAGGGTGGTGTCATCTGCATATCTGAGGTGATTGATATTTCTCCCAGCAATCTTGATTCCAGCTTGTGTTTCTTCCAGTCCAGCATTTCTCATGATGTACTCTGCATATAAGTTAAATAAGCAGAGTGACAATATACAGCCTTGACGTACTCCTTTTCCTATTTGGAACTAGTCTGTTGTTCCATGTCCAGTTCTAACTGTTGCTTCCTGACCTGCATACAAATTTCTCAAGAGGCAGGTCAGGTGGTCTGGTATTCCCATCTCTTTCAGAATTTTCCACAGTTTATTGTGATCCACACAGTCAAAGGCTTTGGCATAGTCAATAAAGCAAAAATAGATGTTTTTCTGGAATTCTCTTGCTTTTTCGATGATCCAGCGGATGTTGGCAATTTGGTCTCTGGTTCCTCTGCCTTTTCTAAAACCAGCTTGAACATCTGGAAGTTCACAGTTCACATATTGCTGAAGCCTGGCTTGCAGAATTTTGAGCATTACTTTACTAGCGTGTGAGATGAGTGCAATCATGTGGTAGTTTGAGCATTCTTTGGCATTACCTTTCTTTGGGATTGGAATGAAAACTGACCTTTTCCAGTCCTGTGGCCACTGCTGAGTTTTCCAAATTTGCTGACATATTGAGTGCAGCACTTTCACAGCATCATCTTTCAGGATTTGAAATAGCTCAACTGGAATTCCATCACCTCCACTAGCTTTGTTCGTAGTGATGCTTTCTAAGGCCCACTTGTCTTCACGTTCCAGGATATCTGGCTCTAGGTCAGTGATCACACCATTGTGATTATCTTGGTCATGAAGATCTTTTTTGTACAGTTCTTCTGTGTATTCCTGCCACCTCTTCTTAATATCTTCTGCTTCTGTTAGGTCCATACCATTTCTGTACTTTATCTAGCCCATCTTTGCATGAAAAGTTCCCTTGGTATCTCTAATTTTCTTGAAGAGATCTCTAGTCTTTCCCATTCTGTTGTTTTCCTCTATTTCTTTGCATTGATCGCTGAGGAAGGCTTTCTTATCTCCTCTTGCTATTCTTTGGAACTCTGCATTCAGATGCTTATATCTTTCCTTTTCTTCTTTGCTTTTTGCTTCTCTTCTTTTCACAGCTTTTTGTAAGGCCTCCCCAGACAGCCATTTTGCGTTTTTGCATTTCTTTTCCACGGGGATGGTCTTGATCCGTGTCTCCTGTACAATGTCACAAACCTCATTCCATAGTTCATCAGGCACTCTATCTATCAGATCTAGGCCCTTAAATCTGTTTCGCACTTCCACTGTATAATCATAACGGATTTGATTTAGGTCATACCTGAATGGTCTAGTGGTTTTCCCCACTTTCTTCAATTTAAGTCTGAATTTGCCAATAAGGAGTTCATGATCTGAGCCACAGTCAGGTCCTGGTCTTGTTTTTGTTGACTGTATAGAGCTTCTCCATCTTTGGCTGCAAAGAATATAATCAGTCTGATTTCGGTGTTGACCATCTGGTGATGTCCATGTGTAGAGTCTTCTCTTGTGTTGTTGGAAGAGGGTGTTTGCTATGACCAGTGCATTTTCTTGGCAAAACTCTAGTAGTCTTTGCCCTGCTTCATTCCGTATTCCAAGGCCAAATTTGCCTGTTACTCCAGGTGTTTCTTGACTTCCTACTTTTGCATTCCAGTCACCTGTAATGAAAAGGATATCTTTTTTTGGTGTTAGTTCTAAAAGGTCTTGTAGGTCTTCATAGAACCTTTCAACTTCAGCTTCTTCAGCATTTGGTGACTAGTGAGGCCCAAATGTCATGTATTTTATAATTAAATCTTTTGGGGAGGTTGTAATGATGCATTTTTTAGCACATTTTAAGTAGGGTGACCATATAATTTATTGTTCAGATGAGGGCTTTTTAGTTTAAAAGGTGGTGGGGTGCTGTCAGTAATTCATTCCAGGATAAGAGATGTAAAGTAGGACTGTCCCAGGAATCTGGGGTGACCCTAACTACATGGCACACCTATTCTATACAGATATTCAATAGTTGTTCATATTCACTCTTAAGATGGTTAAGTTAAAAGTGTTTGTATAAAGCAGTTCATCTGTTTTTGTTATGGATTGTGTGGTACACTGCTTTGGGCGTACACAGCTAATATTCCTCATCAGTACCTGTAATTTTTTTTTTTTTTTTTTTTTGTATTCAAAAAGCTGTATCAGGATACAAACAAATGTGAGTATTGATATGTTAGGGCAGTGCTTCTCAGAGTTTACTGTGTATCCAACTGATCTGAAGATCTTATTAAAATGCAGATTCTGGTTGACTAGGTCTGCGTGGGACCTGAGCTTCTGCATTTCTAACAAGTCCCAGGTAGCACCAACACTGCTGGTGCACAGACTCGTCTTTGAGAAAACCTTAACAACCCTTGGCCAGCTTGGGAACTTGGATTGTTGGTGACACAAAGCACCTGATTGCTAGACACTCAAGTTTTGAGTCACTGAAATGGAGATCTGTAAATTCATAGTAATTAATAAATGTTTTGGCCCAATAAAAATAGTGGGAAAGGGACTTCCCTGGCGGTCCGCTGGCTAAGACTCTGAGCTCCCAATGTAGGGGGTCAGGGTTCGATCTCTGGTCAGGAAACTAGATCCTGCCTGCCATAACTAAGACCTGAGCAGCCAACTAAATACATATTTTAAAAATAGTGGAAAAAATGCACTCTGTACTTTTTGACTCTGATATCTCTGCAGCCACAGACAGATAAGACCATTCATTGCCTTTCTTTAGTGTAAGAAAGCTTGAGAAATACAGCTATATTCTGCACAAGAAACAAAACGGATTGTTGCAAGAAATCTCTCTCAATTTTAAGGAAAATGTTTTCCTGCTTCAAATATTAAATGAGAATATAACCTCTATTACAACCTTACGTTGACAGTTGATAAATATCACCAAATGGAATGGTTGCTTAACACACACACACACACACACACACACACCCCCCAAAGAGAATCTAGCAGAAGTCCTGTTTTCCCTTCTTTTAGATGATTTTTAGATTTTACCAAATTTAGTGATCTTCTTTTGTAATATTAATCAGCAACAACATACTATTGCAAATTAAGGTATTTAAGTAATACCCATGGTTACTGTTTCTCTATCGGTTTTGTTTGACCAGATATGTGTTCTAATGCAATTCTAGTTAATTGAATTTCCCCGTATTTTCTGCATTTAGCAGAAGCTCTTCTGGATGGTTTTGGACTCTGAGATGTATCACAAATGTAAAACCTGAAATTGCTGGACACACAGAAATAATACCAAGAAGTCAGCATTCCGTATTTCCTCATAGAGCTAACTTAGCTTGATAGCCCGTCCCACGTTTATTATGATGTGCGCTCTTCGTAGTGTTGCCACCTTTCATCAGCTTTAGACACAAGCAGATATACGTGAAGTGCTTTCTGGGTCTGTTTTATAATCTATTTTAGATAACGGGTTAATGTCAAAGAAGAGAAAATCATCAATGTTAAATAAGAAATAACAGTGTCAGACAACTGAGGCGTTTTCTTTCAAATTTGATTTTCAATGTTTTAGTTTCCTGTTAGCTTATACGTTTGTTGAGTACTGTCATTTTCTATGAAAGATGCAAAAAAGTAGCAATTCAGATACTGAAGTAAAATTCTCAAGTAATTTCCACCATCAAAACTCATTGTAATCAGATCATAATACTGATAACCATACATGCTAGTTTTAGTAGTTAGGCAATACGGGTCAAAAGCTGAGAATTTTTTGAGATTCTTTATAAATATCATTAATATATGAAGAAAACCAACCAAAGCCACTAAAACAGTTTCCCAAAGCTATATAGCCAGTTAATTACAAAGATGGCCTTAGAATGCAGACTTCTTCATTTACAGTTCAATGCTACTTTTATGTTGTTTTTTCTTTGTTTTTATTTTGTATTATGTGCTTTTAAATAATCAGGAAATTAGAATGTTTTATGAATTTTACTTTAAAGAAAAGCAGAAAAGATATTCCCCCCAAATCAATGAGATATCAAGGATGCAGCTAAAGCCCTAAAGTGTGCACTGAATTCGCTCTGTATTTACCAAAACAATTTCTCTCTACTACTTTTACTGGCTTCTGTCACCCTCCAAAGAGACAGACTAAGAAAACATTAGCAGTTGCTTTCAATCATCCATGGACTTCCTACTGAAATTAGAGAAGTGGAAGAAAGAGGAAGAGAACTGAATTTTCGTTTTATTCTAGGTCTGTTGCCTAATTTTCCTTGGTAACCTCTCTAGTGGTCTATGGTTGGCCTTATGAATATGTTCATTTCCAAGGTGACTTTAACTCTTTTGCAAACATCAAAATAAAATTCAGCAGAAGGAGTGATAGGATTTGTGGCGGCTGTGGGTAGCACTGTGAGCATTTGGCAGATAAACACGTTTGTATGGTGGCTATTAACTGTTCTGTTGTCAGAATCAGCTGAGCCCTTTTGGAAAGGAGCTGGCCACAGTGCTGAAAAGCCTGGCCAGTCCAACAGAGTCCTCAAACTGCGATTGCTGAACTTATATGATCATGGAACAATTGAAGCTAACTCCAGTGGGCAAAGATCAATTCTCATTTTTCTTTACCTATCAGCAACTTTTTGACACAATTGATCATTCCCTCCTTGTGCCAATTGTTGAAATACTATCTCTTGGCACCAAACCTACCTTTCCATAATTATGTTTGAGATACTGAAGATGAGACTGCAAACTAGTTTTCTGGGATGGCTACTTGTTAGGCTCTGCAATAGAGGATACTGGAGGAAGCCTGGGAGGCTAGAGGAGGAAGAAAGGTTTTCTTCTTCTCATTTGCATCCCACTGGCTTCTTGTCTATATGTGGTTCTTGTGAGTGTCATGGCTTAGAAAAGCCTCTTCACCCCAGAAGTGGCAGTGACTTTCTGTGGTTGCATATGATGCAGTTTACAGGTTTTCTAGCACATGAAGAACCTGCCTGCACTGGATTGACTATTATCCTTTTAAAATTCATGTCTCCCAAGAGCCTCAGCATGTGACCTGTTGGGAAACAGAGTTCTTGCTGATGTGATTAGTTAAGATGAGATTATTCTGAACTAGTAGATATAATGGTCATCTGAGTTAAATTCACCCATTCCTGTCCATCTTAGTTTGCTGGTTCCTAGAATATCAACCTTCACTCTTGCCATCTCCTGTTTGACCACTTCCAATTTGCCTTGATTCATGGACCTGACATTCCAGGTTCCTATGCAATATTGCTCTTTACAGCATCGGACCTTGCTTCTATCACCAGTCACATCCACAACTGGGTATTGTTTTTGCTTTGGTTCCATCCCTTCATTCTTTCTGGAGTTATTTCTCCACTGATCTCCAGTAGCATATTGGGCACCTACTGACCTGGGGAGTTCATCTTTCAGTGTCCTATCTTTTTGCCTTTTCGTACTGTTCATGGGTTCTCAAGACAAGAATACTAAAGTGGTTTGCCATTCCCTTCTCCAGTGGATCACAGAAATAGAGGAAAACAATAGAATGGGAAAGACTAGAGATCTCTTCAAGAAAATTAGAGATACCAAGGGAACCTAACAGAAGCAGAAGTTATTAAGAAGAGGTGGCAAGAATACACAGAAGAACTGTACAAAAAAGATCTTCATGACCCAGATAGTCATGATGGTGTGATCACTCAACTAGAGCCAGACATTCTGGAATGTGATGTCAAGTGGGCCTTAGGAAGCATCACTACAAACAAAGCTAGTGTAGGTGATGGAATTCCAGTTGAACTATTTCAAATCCTAAAAGATGATGCTGTGAAAGTGCTGCACTCAATATGTCAGCAAATTTGGAAAACTCATCAGAGGCCACAGGACTGGAAAAGATCAGTTTTCATTCCAATCCCAAAGAAAGGCAATGCCAAAGAATGCTCAAAGTACTGCACAATTGCACTCATCTCACACACTAGTAAAGTAATGCTCAAAATTCTGCAAGTCAGGCTTCAGCAATCCATGAACCATGAACTTCCAGATTTTCAAGCTGGTTTTAGAAAAGGCAGAGGAACCAAAGTTCAAATTGCCAGCATCCTCTGGATCATCGAAAAAGCAAGAGAGTTCCAAAAAAAACATCTATTTCTGCTTTATTGACTATGCCAAAGCCTTTGACTGTGTGGATCACAATAAACTGTGGAAAATTCTGTAAGAGATGGGAATACCAGACCACCTGATCTGCCTCTTGAGAAACCTGTATGCAGGTCAGGAAGCACAGTTAGAACAGGACATGGAACAACATATTGGTTCCAAATAGGAAAAGGAGTACGTCAAGGCTGTATATTGTCACCCTGTTTATTTAACTTATATGCAGAGTACATCATGAGATACACTGGGCTGGAAGAAGCACAAGCTGGAATCAAGATTGCTGGGAGAAATATCAATCACCTCAGATATGCAGATGACACCACCCTTATGGCAGAAAGCGAAGAAGAAATAAAGAGCCTCTTGATGAAAGTGAAAGAGGAGAGTGAAAAAGTTGGCTTAAAGCTCAACATTCAGAAAACTAAGATCATGGCATCTGGTCCCGACACTTCATGGCAAATAGATGGGGAAACAGAGGCTGACTTTATTTTTTTGGGCTCCAAAATCACTGCAGATGGTGATTGCAGCCGTGAAATTAAAAGACACTCCTTGGAAGGAAAGTTATGACCAACCTAGATGGCGTATTAAAAAGCAGAGACATTACTTTGCCAACAAAGGTCCATCTAGTCAAGGCTATGGTTTTTCCAGTGGTCATGTATGGATGTGAGAGTTGGATTGTGAAGAAGGCTCAGCGCCAAAGAATTGATGTCTTTGAAGTGTGGTGTTGGAGAAGACTCTTGAGAGTCCCCTGGACTGCAAAGAGATCCAACCAGTCCATTCTGGAGATCAGCCCTGGGATTTCTTTGGAAGGAATGATGCTAAAGCTGAAACTCCAGTACTTTGGCCACCTCATGCGAAGAGTTGACTCATTGGAAAAGACCCTGATGCTGGGAGGGATTGGGGTCAGGAGGAGAAGGGGACAACAGAGGATAAGATGGTTGGATGGCATCACTGACTCGATGGACGTGAGTCTGAGTGAACTCCAGGAGTTGGTGATGGACAGGGAGGCCTGGCGTGCTGCGATTCATGGGGTCGCAAAGAGTCGGACATGACTGAGCGACTGAACTTATTCTGGATTAGAGTGGAGCCTGAACCTGATGACTAGCGTACTTATAAGAAGGCTGTGTGAAGACGAGGCAGAGATTGGAGTCATGTGTTGAGCCAAGGAACAGCAAGGCTTGCTGTCAACCCCCAGGATTTAGGAGGGCCACTATCAGATTTCCCCCTCAGAGCCTTCAGAGGGAGCACGGGCCTGCTGATGCCTTGAATTAAGGTTTCAATCCTCCAGACTGCAAGAGGGTAAATTTCTGTTGTTTCAAACCACCGGGTTTGTGTATACATTAACGTACACAGGTAATGCCTGTGCACAGGTAATACTGTACACAGGTAATGTGTACGGCAGCCCTGGAAAACTAATATACCACCTCACGTAGCCCTCTTCAAGACGTAAGCACCAGATGGCTGACAGCTCTTTAAAAAAGGGTTCCTAGACCCATGGAGCCCCTCTTTTGAGCTCAGAAACACCTACACCAGCTGAGCAGCACCTGCTTCTCAGGGGACTGAGCTCAGCTCTGTGGGGCCCTTCCTTTAAGCTTATTAAAAAATTCAAATGTCATTCTTTGTTCTGTCAACCTTAGAGGTGGTAGTTTTTTCTTGTGATTTCCACCTCATGATACCTTAGAGTTCTCCTTTCATCCTCTTTGTTACCTGGTTAGCAATTTCATGCTTACCAATTATTTACATTGATTTTTCAGTTCAGTCTCCTGACTGGATCCTGGCTGATTTCATACCTCCCTAGTTTTAACTTCCATTGAAATTGCATCGTCTTGAGCTTCCTTTTGCTACATAGATTACTTCTCAATATACTCTGCTAATGGATCCTCTTCTTTCCAAGCTTATCAGCTTCCAGTGATTCATGGTATGGTCCTTCCCTCTCTTCTCCTCTCTTCTCTACCTACACTCACATCACTCTCTTGGTGATGATGTCATCCATGCTTGCTGCTGCTGCTAAGTCACTTCAGTCGTGTCCGACTCTGTGCAACCCCAGAGACGGCAGCCCACCAGGCTCTGCCATCCCTGGGATTCTCCAGGCAAGAACACTGGAGTGGGTTGCCATTTCCTTCTCCAGTGCATGAAAGTGAAAAGTGAAAGTGAAGTTGCTCAGTTGTGTCCGACTCTTCACGACCCCATGGACTGCAGCCCACCAGGCTCCTCTGTCCATGGGATTTTCCAGGCAAGAGTACTGGAGTGGGGTGCCGTTGCCTTCTCCGTCATCCATGCTTACAGCTGTAAAACCCACCTGGATGCTGTTGACTCCCCCAGTGTGTATAGACTCTGTCCCTGAACTTCAACTACATACTCAGCATCCCCACTGGATGCTTAATCAATGTATTAAGTGGATTTTGTCCAAAAACTGAATTCTTGACCCCATCTCCCCACCCCCAAGCAAAACCTGCTGCTCCTGCAGTCTGCTTCATGTCAGTATGTGGAAAATCCATCCTTCCCTTTGCTCTGTTTCCTCCTACACTCCGCATTAGGAAGTCCTTGTGTCTGCCTCTGCTCTCAAACCACATCCAGAATCTGACCATTTCTTAGTATCTCTGCTGTTGCCACCCCAACCCCTGTCTGAACCATCTGAATTACTGCAATAGCTTCCCACCTGGTCTCTGCTTCTACTTGTCCTGTAGAACCCATTCTCAGCATAGGAACCAGAGGAATCTTTTAAAAGGAAGTCAGATCATTTTCCTTCTCTACTCCAATCCCTGCAATGGTCCTCATCATACTCAGAATAAAAGCCAAAGTCTTTGCAAGTGTCCACAAGGCTTTACATTAGCTGACCCCCTGTTATCTTTCTGAGTCTGTCTGCCACTCTCCTAACACTCTGTTCCAAACACAGCGGCCTCCTTGCTATTCCTCTAATACACCAAGCACGTTTGTGACTTAGAGATTTTGTTCTGTCTTCTCTCCCCTGAAATTCTTTCTCTGTGTGTCCTCTCGGATGACACTCATCTCCCTTAATTCATTCCTAAATCTCGTATCAGTGAAGCCCACCCCAGTTATTACTAGGACACACCCCTCCCCGCTCACAATCCCCCTCACCTTGCTCTTTATCTTTCATGTGATAGGTTATCTTCTAATAAGCCATGTGGTTTACTGTAGTGTACTTATTGTGTTTCTCCCCCTGCGAGCATGAACACTCCCCACAGTAAGGACCTCGCCTGTCATTGTTCCATCCCAAGTGCCTGGAACAGTGCTTGACACACAGCAGAAAGGCAGTGAATATCTGCTGAATGTTGAAAGAATAAATGTATGTCCAGATCACCAGCAGAAGCTCAAGAAGTGTGCCACACACTGGTTTAAAGTAGACCACAAAAATAAGAACACACAGAATTAAATGCTGCCAGAAATGACCGAATAATCCAATGGGAAAATACACACCTCCAATATGGGACTTCTTAGGAAAATCCGTAAGTGATCCAAAAGTGACGTCAGTAACAAATTGAAGTATTCTAATTTGAGAGCAACGGAACGTTGCAGAAGGTGAGGATTTGAAACGTTTTGATTAATGAGACCTTGTGTTGCTTTTGTGAATCCTAAATGTTTAATATACAATAACACCTATTAATATTTCTCTAACTTACTGAACCCATTCAGAAAATGCTGTGGTAGAATAATGAACTGATATAAGAGTCAGATTTTTACATATACATTTATATATAATTGCAAATGGTACCTTGGAATATTCAGATTATTTTTAACTGTACTTCCATTTGGCACTATGGCATTTAAGAATTGATACATAAGATATATGAGGAGTATTTGAAGACCCATAAAGGAGCAATTTTCTCAAAAGAATTAATTTTTGCAGTATTTTGTTAAGATCAGCTGTTTTAAAATAATGCTTAGTTCTTGAAATCAGTAAAATATCTACAGATCCTTTTATTTATTTATTTATTTTTAATTTCTTAATTTTATTTTTAAACTTTACAATATTGTATTAGTTTTGCCAAATATCGAAATGAATCTGCCACAGGTATACCCGTGTTCCCCATCCTGAACCCTCCTCCCTCTTCCCTCCCCTACCCTCCCTCTGGGTCGTCCCAGTGCACCAGCCCCAAGCATCCAGATCCTTTTAAACTTTACTTTATACCTAAGTATGCAAAAAAACACATTTCAAGAAAAGATCACTCACATTTAGTCTATACAACACTGCAGGCAAATGTTGAATATATTTGTTTTACAGGATTCTTTTTTTGGAAGTTATTTGTCTACACTGAGCGTAGGGAACTTTTTTAAAGAGTCACTAATCCATGACTGACAAAGAGAGGGTGAGGACTCAACAACAAATCGTGTGATGTGAAAGCACCTTAAGAATTTTTTAAAGTATTTAGAAGGCATTTAAAAAAATACTTTTTTTTAACAAGTCATAACAAAGATGTATGATTAAACAATAATATGAAAATAGTAAAATAACTTCTGTAATGTAGTCCATTATAAGGGAGTGATGTCTCCTATGAAGGGATAAAGGAGGACATGAAGAGGACTGAGAAAAAATTTGGAAGAACCACAGTGAGAGGCAAAGATAGGAATAAGGGAGCAGAGAGTTTCCAGTTCAGACATGAGGCTTATCAGAAATGAGAGACGTGGGAAACATTAGCAGAACTTACTCTAAAGAAATGTTTTAATATATATCTATATTTTTAAGCACAGATGTTGTTGAAATTTTATTCTTCACCATATTCAAGGGGGAAAATAGCTTTCTATTCTAGAAAAATTATGTGTATATACACTGTGTTTTCAGGCTGAAGCCTTAATTATCTTCTGCACCTTGACCTAGGGATCAAATGGAAATAAAATGTGAGTTCAGTATTCCCATCCTCAAGCAAATGGAGACAACTTGTTAATTTGGTTGATTGTGCTGAAAAAAAGAAAGCTATGGTGTCTGGCATTGTGTAGATGAAGAAGAGGTTGCTCAGCTAATGTGCTGTGTGCCTGTGCTGTTTTCCTGGGGTTTTCACCTTTGTCCTGCTGACTTTAGCCCAGGATCCCCCAGCCAGTAACTGGCAAACTAAATGTACGAGTGCAGGCTGCCTGACTTTCTTTTCCTTGTGATGGTCTTTGTGAATTTATGTCAGCCCCTTGGAGGGGGAAACTCCAAAGAAGAATTTGTGTTCAGGAACGAATTTTCAAGTCTTAATTACTTGCTGTCTCATTACATATGACTTGAAGTTACATGACGGCTTCAGTGAAGGAGGAATGAAAGGAGAAAAGGAAAGGGATAGGAGTGTTTCATATATGTCCATAAATATTCTATTTTTCTTCTTTCTGTGCTATTATCAGGAGATATAAAGGGCTAAACCTCTGAGGTTACAAAAATTGTGCCACTTACTATGTCTGGTCAGTATCTCTCTGAGGCTTGAAATATGTGCCAACCTCATTTTGGAAATCGGAGAGGGAATGATGATAGGAAAACACTAATGAGATATGTTGTAGTTCTTAAGTATGGTCAAATACAGGTTCGTTTTAATTACAATCAGTTTTCTAATAGAATGAATCTTATGGGTTGAATTGCACACACACGCACCACCCCAAAAAATGTGTTAAAGCCCAAAGTCCCAGGACCTGTGTATGTGACATTATTTGGAAATTGAGTCTTGATTGATTACGGATGTAATCAAGTTAGGATAAGGAAATCAGGGTGGACCCTAGTGGGACTAGTGTCCTTATGAGAAGAGGGAAGTTTGGACACGGACACATGGAGAACGCCACATGCAGGACAGAGATCAGAGCGATGTAGCTGCAAGCCGAGGATTACTGGCCAGCATTAGAAACTAGGCGGACGCATGGAGCAATTCTCTCCTACAGAGTTTAGAGGAGGCACAGCCCCTACAAACATTTGATTTCCGATGTTCAGTTAGATAGGAGCGAGATCAAAGCCCTCAGTTAGAGTAACGACCTTCTGCTTTCCCTTCTGTTATCTCATTTTAAACTGCTGGGGCTCAGTACTGCTTTTGCTTCTGAGATCTTGCTTGCTCTTTCATCCACGGGAACGAGGGCTACCTGGGGAGGGGACAGATCTGAGCTGTTTGAGTGGGAAGTTTACCGTGTATAAGAGATACCCAAAACAAAGCTGGGGTGCTCAGCCTTCAGAGGTGACTATGCTGGGCCCGCACTGGTGCTGCATAAACCCTGATGTTCTGCGTCTCTTTCCGACACCACGGTTTCTGTAAGTCTCCAGAACTATTCATCCATTTCTGTTGTTTTATGCCACATGGCAACCCTGTGGGTGTGTGGGTGTGTGGGTGTGTGGGTGTGTGGGTGTGTGGGATGTGTGTGTGTGTGTGTGTACTCGCACACAAACTCAGTTGTGTCCAACTCTTTGTGACCCCATGGACTGTAACCCACCAGTCTCCTCTATCCGTGGGATTTCTCCAGTCAAGAATACTGTAGGGAGTTGCCGTTTCCTTCTGCAACTGATCTTCCTGACCTAGGAATCGAACCTCGGGCTGCTTCTCCTGCACTGGCAGGTGGATTCTTTACCACCTCACCACCTGGGAAGCCCTCTAGCAGCCCTAGGAAACTATAATATATTTCTGCACTTCATTAGTTTACTCTTTTTTTTTTTTTTTTGAGTGGAGTCCCTAGAATTTTCTCTGTCTAAGATGTATTAAGAAACCGACATGATGATTTGTGCCCAGAAGAGATATTTCAAGACACGATGACTTAAGTTCTGATTTTCCATAGAAATAGGATAACAGTTAGGGGTTCCATGTTGTTACCATCTATTCTTCAGAAGAATGACTGCCCACAGTATTTTTCATCAACTCACAAATGTACTTGGTGTCTCCTTACTAAATATCAAAGTGTTTTCTAGAGGGCTTGTCGCAGAGGTGCCCTTTGATTGGAACCGAGGACACGGAGTATCACTCGTGGGTGTACTCTGAAACTGCAGGGCGTGGGGCATGAGCATTCCAGCAGGGCAGCATCACTTGGTGGAATTACTCTACTTCCCTGGGAAGTCAGAAGGCTGGGCACTCTCTCAAGCAAAGGCACGTTCCTGCTTGAACTATCAATCTGACTTAGCAGACCTCAAGATTTGTGGAGTTAACGTTTGGAATTGGACAGTCAAGAGCCGTGCAAGGGCCCCTGAGTTGCGGTCACTTGTGCTCTGATGGGTCACAGGGCTTGAGGCAGGTGTGCCTGAATGAGCTATGGGGCACAAGCCATCCTATCAGCCCGCCAATCCTGGCAAAGCCCTGAAGCTCAGTTGAATCTCAGTTTTACCTCCTTTTGTGCATTTTATGAAGAAATTGAATTGGGCAAGCCAGACTGGGAAGAAACATATCACAAAGCAGGCAAAGTGTGCCTGGTTGGTGAAGAGGTGCTAAGATCTTGTATTTGAGGTTCAGTGTGACTTTGCAGATGAAAGAGAACAGGATTTAGAGCAAGACGCTGAGCCTTGGCTTCATGGAAACCAGCTAGTCCCAGTACAGCCCTCACCTCAACCTCAACTTTTATCTATAGAACTGCTCTAAGTATGGGCCTCCCTATTGACTCAGATGGTAAACGGGGAGCCAGTGAGAAATTACTTTATAAATGTTGATGTGCTATACAGCTGCTACTGCTGCCAAGTCGCTTCAGTCGTGTCCGACTCTGTGTGACCCCAGAGACAGCAGCCCACCAGGCTCCCCCGTCCCTGGGATTCTCCAGGCAACAACACTGGAGTGGGTTGCCATTTCCTTCTCCAGTGCATGAAAGTGAAAAGTGAAAGTGAAGTCACTCAGTCATGTCCGACTCCTAGCGACCCCGTGGACTGCAGCCCACCAGGCTCCTCCGTCCATGGGATTTTCCAGGCAAGAGTACTGGAGTGGGGTGCCATTGCCTTCTCCATGTGCTGTACAGGGGACACACCAAAACGCATCTTCTGAAGGCAAGGGCTGGGAGCTGAATAAGCCTGTATTGCAGATTCCTTATCATGTGCTGTGAGGAAACTTGCAAGAGACAGGTGAAGGGAGCAGATGAGCCTGATTGATTCTGCTTGTGTTTAGAGCGCTTTTTAGGATCTTTTAAATCATTAGGACCCAAAGCTCTCACTTAAGCAAAAACTTCAATTTAGAACAGATGGACCCATTTCCAGCCGGGGGAAAATAATCTACTTCCTGCATTTGTTTATTTCTTTTCAGACAAATTGGGCAGATCCTCAGAGCCCAGACATCCCAGATATTCTGTTAAAGCCCAAGTCACTTGTCCTTTTCATCACAGATCTTTCAAAATCTGGTTCATGCACCTACTGGTATTGATTTAAAATCCACTGGAAGGTGAAGTCCACGCTAGCCTTAGCCCTTCGTGCCTTCAAACAGGCGAGTGGAATGACCCATCCCTCCTCCTGTCCCAGCCCTTTGTGGGTACAGTGTGCCCTGGATTCCAGCTAGTTGTGTGGGTTGGAGCCCCAGCAGGAGGTGAATCCAGAGGGAAGAGGCTGCAAGCCCTTCTCCTGGGTCCCCACTTCACCCCTCTCTTGCGCCCTTCTCCCACCCATCCGCTTCTGCATGCCACAGGCAGTCACAAATCTCCTAATGTTACCATGGCCTGGGAGTTCTTTCCTTACTGGCCCTTTAAATGATACGTTCTTTCAACTGACTCTGTCTGTTTTTTTTTTTTTTTATCTAGACCTGTTCTTAAGAATTTAGACCTCTCTTTCTTAAAAGAATCACATGTGATTTCCTTATGACTAGAGCAGAGGTGACAATTGAATGTTGAGGCCTTGGACTTTCCTGCTGGTCTGGTTAAGACTCCAAGCTTCCAATACAGGGGTGTGTGTTCCATCCCTGGTGGGGAACTAAGATCCCACATGCTGTGCAGCACAGCCAAAAATTTTTGGTTTTAATTTAAAATTAAAAAAAAAAAAGTTGAAGACTTAAAATTATTAACTGTGAATTACATGAGTGAGGGGTGATAGAGGGTAAAGTGAGGCACTTTTCTGGAAAGGAAATGTATTTTGCCCATCTCCCTTCACCTTGAATATTTCCAGCAGTGTAGCTCCATTTGAAGTGTGGGACTGTTATAATTAGATTCCATCGCTGCTGATGGAGACTAGAAGACCAAGGCAAGCATCTTTCCACTGACCACATAGGCCATGTGAACAGCAGAACACAGCCCAGCAAGAACATCAGACTAATTTGCCTTCCCAAGATTAGACCAAGAGACATGGAAATTAATTTTCTTTCTTGGAATCGTGCTGAGAAGCCATTGTGTTCATCTTGCTTCTGTGCTGTGGAAATTGCATTTGAGAGCAAGAAAAGACCTCTCTCTTTTTCTCGAGGGAAACTTCTCCTTTTGGAAGCACCAGAAAAAAATATTTTCTTTCCAGATGCGTCTCACCCCTGAAGAGGGTTCCCCAAGACTAGTCTTGAGTATGCTTCTTCTGTAGCATTTGGGGCAGCAGGGTCAGACAAGTTGAGGTGAAAATGCTCTTTCCCCTTATTGGAGGGAGAATGCACACCATGTGCCAGCCAAGCAAAGGCTCTGAGAAGGTCTGTAAAAACAACAACAATGAAATTCAGTTCTGCTTCATTTAGTGTTCCATTCGTTGATTTGTTTAACAAATAATTTTGGAACGTGCCAGACACTCTTCTATGTGCTGGGAATTGAGCCAGAACAAAACAGAAAAAGACCCTTTTCTTATGGAGAGTATAGTTTTGGAGGAGAGCCAGACAATAAGCAAATAAAAAATATATAGTCTGTTGTTAGATGGTGATAGATGATAAAAACAGCATAAAGGTCAGAACATGGTAATGTGGGGGCACTGTCTTAGTACGTGTGGAGCTCTGCATGGAGGTGACATCTATGATGAGATAGGATGGATGGGGCGGTTGTAGTGATCCAAGCAGAGAGACTAGCAAGTGCAAAGGCCCTAAGGCAGAAGAGTGCCTGGCTTGTTGGAGTGGTTTGGGTGGAGGGAAGGAAGTACATGGAAGATGAGGCCAGAGAGGAGGCAGGCCTGGCTGTGTAGAAATAAAGGAAGTAAGGAGGAAGCCCCTGGGGGTTCTTGGTGTGGAAGTGCTATTCCTGCCCTGCTTTTGGAAAGGATTTCTCTGGCTGCTCTGTGCAGATGAGCCTCTAAAGGGCAAAGGTAGAACCAGGAATACTGGCGAGGAAGCCATTGCAGTGTCCTGGTGTGATGGGATTTTGGCTGGAATCAGGTAACAGGCAGTGGAGGGAAGTGACTAACCTCCTCTTACTCGTCCATAAAATCTCTTTTTGAGGAACACTTTTTAATAGCTCTTGGAATGCATTTTGGGAAACGTGTATAAACAGGTGTTGATCATATATTTCTGTCAATCATGAAAGTACTCTTATACCTCCCTCCCCGTGATACTTTGTAGTGGGTACCAATGTCGAAGAGGTGAGGCATCCAAAGGCTAGTGGAGGAAACTAAGCATTTTAATTTGAGCGAGTACGGTCAAGGTTGAATTTGACTGTTGGCCTTAAAGGCGCGACAGGAGGTACTGGAAATCCATTTTTGCTTTTACTTTTATTTGTTGTTTTTGTTTGCACACCTGCACCTGTATTCTGCACACAGATGCAGGTGTATGAAAGGCCCTCACTACATCTTTCTGTGTGGTTTTTTAAAAAAAATTACATGTATACTAATTAAATAATTTTCTATTAAAGAAAAAAAAAGAAAAAAAGAGAAAAAAAAACTTATACTATCAATAAAGTGACAAAACAGTAAAAAAATAAATAAATAAATAAATAAAATTTTCAGCGTATAATGAGTTCATAGTATGGCCTTTGATCAGGTGAGTCCTTGGTCTGTGAATGCTGTACTTGTCCATCTTTCGCCTGGTTAACTCAGTTTAGACCCTGCTCTATCCCATAATATCATAATGCTGAGAGAGTCATTTCCTAGGCAAGTTGATAAAAAGTCTAGGAGTCCCCAAGGAGAGAGGGGTCTGGAATTCTCAAGGAGAAAGAAAGGACAAACATTTTTTTCCCTCTACATTCCTTAGGATTATATAACAATAATGTATCCTGCTTGAGGACAGTTTCTGGAAAAAACCTTCTGGATAATCCTGTTATCTTAAAATGTGAATTATGGGAGTAGGTCTAGTGAGGTCTTTACAACCTCCAGACATTCTTTTGATTCACTATAATAACTAATTCAGTTCAGTTCAGTTCAGTCGCTCAGTCATGTCCAACTCTTTGAGACCCCATGAATCGCAGCACACCAGGCCTCCCTGTCCATCACCAACTCCCAGAGTTCACTCAGACTCACGTCCATCGAGTCAGTGATGCCATCCAGCCATCTCATCCTCTGTCGTCCCCTTGTCCTCCTGCCCCCAATCCCTCCCAGCATCAGAGTCTTTTCCAATGAGTCAACTCTTCGCATGAGGTGGCCAAAGTACTGGAATTTCAGCTTTAGCATCATTCCCTCCAAAGAAATCCCAGGGCTGATCTCCTTCAGAATGGACTGGTTGGATCTCCTTGCAGTCCAAGGGACTCTCAAGAGTCTTCTCCAACACCACAGTTCAAAAGCATCAATTCTTTGGCGCTCAGCCTTCTTCACAGTCCAACTCTCACATCCATACATGACCACTGGAAAAACCATAGCCTTGACTAGACGAACCTTTGTTGGCAAAGTAATGTCTCTGCTTTTCAATATGCTATCTAGGTTGGTCATAACTTTCCTTCCAAGAAGTAAGCGTCTTTTAATTTCATGGCTGCAGTCACCATCTGCAGTGATTTTGGAGCCCCCCAAAAATAACTAATTAGAGAGTATATAACTCCATTGCTAACACTAGCAAGGGGGTACTCTTTCTGCCCCCTTCTGATGCCTATGTCAGAAGCTTTCTCTATCTCCTTTATACTTTAATAAAATTTTATTACACAAAAGCTCTGAGCGATCAAGCCTCGTCTCTGGTCCCAGATTGAATTCTTCTCCTCCGGAGGCCAAGAATCCCAGGATCTTTTCGTGGTTCAGCAACAACCTTTCAATATATCATAATACCATGTGGCAACACATAGCTTTTATCACATTGTAAGCCAATTATATGTTTGATTGTTGGCCATATTCCTTGCTGGTGAGGAGCTGTGCCTTTTGTTTCTATATGCAGAGTCTAGGGAGAGTCTGGACCCTTCTGTTGAGCACATGAGAAATAGGTGTTGGTTGTAGTGAACAAGTGAGTGTCCAGGATTGCTTTGGGCACCAAGATTAAGAGAGGAACCAAACCACAGATTCTTTGTTTACAGACCTATTGGTCTGATGGGTGGATGGATGAATTCTGACTTTCCAGTATCTAACTTATCCACCCAAATTCCACAATTTACATATTTCCTTTTGAACCAAGGAATTCAAAGAGGAACTCCATAGCCACTTATTTACAATGTTGTGTGTGAATTAATTGAGCAACTCTTTCCCCCAGTGACCACATAAGAGGGTGCTTTTTGGACAACAGAAAAGGGTGCCCATCCTGCAGGGGCTGCCTTGAGCACTTGGCAGTACCTTGTACCAAGAGGCAAATGTGGAACCCTGAGTCGGTGAATAGACCAGTCCTCTTGCCTCATGAATCATGCTGTGGAGACTTGTGTACCAAGACACCTGGTTGATAAGGTTTCGTTTTTGTAAAAAAAAACTGTTAAAAAGACACCTGGTTGGTTGCAAAAGTGTGCCTGCCTTGTGCCACAGAGCATGGGTGGAGGCAGTGAGGATGTCTCCGGACCACGAGCCCCGGAAACAGTGAGTACAGCGTCCCTCGGGGTAACGCCCTGGGAGTTTCATCCTGTGCTCGGAGGGAGGTGCTGAAGTAAACAAAGGCTGCCACTGTTGTAACCATGTCCAAGGGACGTTGCAAAATGAAGCATTTATGAAGCAAAACATGGGCAAGGCAGAAAGAGCAAACAGGTCATCTCCAGGCGTTAAGGCGCGCGTTGTGTGAGTCTGGGTGGGACGGCGTCTGTCCTCTGTGCCTGCTGACATCCAAGGGAGCTAACTGAGGTCCAGGAGAGGTGTTTTGCTGTTATCAGTGTAATGTGAATGAGGCCGTCTTGCTTTTAAATTGTATTAAGACTGCAAATATGTTAATCACATTGCCTGACTCACTCAGAAAGCGCAAGAAGAGACAGGAAGACAGTCATTCTTTTTGGAGCTTGTCTTGCAGAGAAACCTTAGCGTGTGTCTTAGCAACAGCCACAAACACCCAGGGTGAGTCTTTTCTGAAAGAGTTGCTGGCCCTGATGACTCCCCAGCCGATGCTCCTGGCTGGAGAAGAGAGCAGCCAACCTTCATTTAATGGTCATTTTTCCTTTCAAAACAGGAAATTGCCAGCGTTCTTCCTGCTGGACAGTGACTTATATTATAAATGACATTTTTTTATTCTTCTTTAATTCAAAGTAAAGCAGCAGTGACCGAGAAGGTACCATGTGCCAAGTGTTGGCTTTTGATGTTATTTTGTTTAATCCCCCTCCAACAGCATTTTTATTCCCCATCTTACAGGTAATGCAGTTGAGGAGTTAAGAACACAGATAACATGCTTAGTGTCACAAAAAGTGGTAAGTGGCAAAAGCAGGATTAGAACCCAGTGTGCAAGTGTGAAAGTGAAAGTGTAAGTTGCTCAGTTGTGTCCGACTCTTTGAGACCCATGGAATTCTCTAGGCCAGAATACTGGAGTGAGTAGCCTTTCCCTTCTCCAGAGGATCTTCCCAACCCAGGGATCAAACCCAGGTCTCCTGCATTGCGGGCAGATTCTTTACCAGCTGAGCCACAGGGAAGCCCCAGAATACTGGAATGGGTAGCCTTTCCCTTCTCCATAGGATCTTCCCAACCCCGGAATCGAACTCGGGTCTCCTGCATTGCAGGTGGATTCTTTACCAACTGAGCAATCAGGGAACCCAGGTGTGTGTTTAACTCACAAAAAAGGTGACTGTTTATATCTAATCATTTAGGTCATTCTAATTTGCCTAGGATTCCCGTTTGCTCAAGAGATGTTGTGGAGTTCTGTATAATTTTAGGAATGACCCGGTGTTTGTTCCACTGAGATGATGTATGTGATTCTCTTATGTGATTCATCTTTTTGTCTAAGTAATTGCCTGATACTAGTATTTGACTGGCTCTATAGCCAATTTTTAAACATGCAATTTTAAACTTATTTATAAATTGCTTGGGTCTATTTTTTTCTTTTCTTTCTTCCTTCTAATTCTGGTGATGGACAAGCAGAGGAAACTGAAACTAGTCTCATTTTGTAATATGTGATGAGAGATTGAGTGAATGTGGAGGAGAAGGGTAAATGATCACAGGTTGTTATTAAGCCCAGGTGGTGGTAGTGCTTAAGAGCCTGCCTGCTAATGCAGGAGACACAAGAGACACAGGTTCGAACCCTGGGTTGGGAAGATTCCCTGGCGAAGGTCATGGCAACCCACTCCAGTATTACTGCCTAGAGAACCCCATGGACAGAGGAGCCCAGTGGGCTACAGTCCACAGAGTTGCAAAGAGTCAGACATGACTGAAGCAACTTAAAATGCACATAGAACATCTACGACTTGAATTTTTCTCTTTGATGACTCTGTACTGAGGAACTTGTCTTCCAGCTGTCCTCCTCCTTCCTCAAACCTGTCTTCAATGACATCTAATAAATGCTGCATTTATTTTGAAGTTGTCATATCCATGATCAAATGGCTGTAGTCAGAATAAAGATCACAACAGATGTGAAAGAGTGGGGCTGAAGAGATACAGTGAAAGAAAAGAGGTATTTCCAGTGTTTAATAAAACCAACAGGGTGTTATTAAGATATATTCACCTAGATCTCATACTTTGAACCCATCCCATTTGGAGTAAAACTTCAGGTCCCTGCTGTGGTCTCAAAGCCTTGGCGATTTGTACCCAGCCTCTTCTCTCGTCACCCCTCCCGGAGTCCACTCCCTGCCAGTCCCCACCTGTGGCTGCTGCTCCTGCTGCTCTGTCTGGGAGGCTCGGAGCTCCTGGTGAGCAGCAGTGGCTTGTGATCCACACAGTCAGAGGCTTTAGCGCAGTCAGGGAAGCAAAGTAGATGTTTTTCTGAAATTCGCTTGCTTTTTCTATGATCCAGTGGATGTTGGCAATTTCATCTCTGGTTTCCCTGCCTTTTCTAAACCCAGCTTGTACATCTGAAAGGTCTTGGTTCACGTACTATTGAAGCCTAGCTTGCAGGATTTTGAGCATTACCTTGTAAGCATGTGAGATGAGCGCATTGTGTAGTAACCTGAACATTCTTTGGCATTGCTTTTATTTGGGATTGGAGTGGAAACTGACCTTTTCCAGTCTTGTGGCCACTGCTGAGTTTTCCAAATTTGTTGACATATTGAGTGCAGCACTTTAACAGCATCATCTTTTAGGATTTGAAATAGCTCAGCTGAAATTCCATCACCTCCACTAGCTTTGCTTGTAGTAATGCTTCCTAAGGCCCATCTGACCTCACACCCCAGAATGTTTGACTCTAGGTAAGTGACCACACCATTGTGGTTATGTTGGTCATTAATATCTTTTTTGTACAGTTCTTCTTAGTATCTTTCTGGGAGCCACCATTGAATTCACTATAAACTTTAATACAAAAATGGGCAAAGGATAAAGATTTCACAAAGAAAGAGATGTTTAATTTCACTAGTAATCAAATGCAACTTAAAATGACAAAGCACAGTTTTCTTAATTTGGCAAAAATCATAGAAATAGCTTTCCTACATGCGTTTAGAAGTTATACATGGCCACAACCTCTCCGAAGGACAGTGTGATATATATAAAAACTAGGCCCTCTCTTTAACCTCAGGAGTTCCCAGTAAGATCTACCACAGTGATGCACATTACCACATTATTCCATATCTCTGCAAATATGGAAATTTAGAGCTGAGCTAATGATGGAAAAATTAGTTCAGATCGTTGAGAGCCTGATGGGGCTGTAGCAGAGGCAAGCTCAAAGTGAAAAGTGAAAGTGTTAGTTCCTCAGTTGTATCTGACTCTTTGTGACCACATGGATTGTAGCCCACTAGACTCCTCTGTCCATGGAATTCACCAGGCAAGAATATTGGAGTAGGTAGCCATTCCCTTTTCCAGGGGGTCTTCCCACCCCAGGGATCGCACCCTGGTCTCCCACATTGCAGGCACAATTCTTTACCATCTGAGCCACAGCCTGTAGGAAAAAACCAGACAAGCAAACTCTCAAGGGAAGCCTCCACAACTCCAGGTCCAAGCAGGAGAGGATCCCTATAGAACCAGAGTTCTGAATTGTTGGTCTGGCCTCAGGACCCTTTTTTCACTCTTAAAAATTATTAAAGACAAGAACTTTAATTTTTATAGATTGTATCTATTGATATTTACCATATTAAGAAACTAAAACTGTGACACTTTTAAAACGCAGGAAACTACAAGTACACAGTCTTGTTAACCATCAGGGAAATGATGTCATCGCACAGCTTGTTGCCTCTGGAAAATCACACTATACACTCATGAAAAACTGAGAGTGAAAAAGTTCAATAACATCTTCTATTCTTATGAAAATTATTTTGACCTCACAGTTTCCTTGAATGTTCTTGGGGGGTCCCTGGTGATTCCAGATTGAAATTTGAGAACTACTTCTCAAATTTGAGAAGATAGGCTCCCAGCCAAGAACTACTAAACATGTAATGGAGTCCTATTAGTATTTAAGATATTCTAACCCTGTGAATGCAGAAAAGTCATAGCTGAAGAGTCAGAGTTAATAGAGTAGTCTGAGAAGGGCTTCAAGTCTGTGTGTACCGTAAGATTTAAGTTAATCACAAGCTCAGGTATCTTCATGGCCTAAAGATTGAAATTAGGAATCTCTGGGTTGTAAAAATATATACTGTTTTATTCTTTGTCATTTTTCTGAATTTTCCAATTATTTCTTGTGTGTTTTAGTTTTGAGATCAGAAAGAATATTGTTGCATTAAATTGAATAAAGTACTTCCTCAAGAGGGTACTGCTCACTTTGACTCAAGAATATTCTTTCTAACAAGAGGTCTAGGACCTTCA
Organism: Bos indicus x Bos taurus; assembly: GCF_003369695.1. Lineage (NCBI taxonomy): Eukaryota > Metazoa > Chordata > Mammalia > Artiodactyla > Bovidae > Bos > Bos indicus x Bos taurus. The sequence continues at coordinate 1,173,808 of NC_040085.1, forward strand.
GAAAAGTTCATGTATATAAGCAGGTTTGTTATTTGGTTAAAGTCTTTAGATTTCACTGCTGTGAAATTTGTAGAGATTTAGACAACTGTTGAGTTTATCCTGGCTTAGAGAGGCTGTTCCTCATAGAGCAAGTTTATTGTGTCAAAACTGCATAAAAGGAATATTAAACATAATTAAAATTTTCTGGCTCTTTGAATGACATTAAACCAGTCCATTCTAAAGGAGATCAGCCCTGGGATTTCTTTGGAAGGAATGATGCTAAAGCTGAAACTCCAGTACTTTGGCCACCTCATGCGAAGAGTTGACTCATTGGAAAAGACTCTGATGCTGGGAGGGATTGGGGGCAGGAGGACAAGGGGATGACAGAGGATGAGATGGCTGGATGGCATCACTGACTCGATGGACGTGAGTCTGAGTGAACTCAGGGATTTGGTGATGGACAGGGAGGCCTGGTGTGCTGCGATTCATGGGATCACAAAGAGTCAGACCCGACTGAGCGACTGATCTGATCTGATGCTAAATACTCTATTTTCGTAGATAGTCTATTTAAAAAAAAATAAAATAAAAATCATAAGGATTACTTTTTGAAAACTTCGTTTCGGTTTTTTATGAACTTAAAGGAAACACTGTTTCATTTTTAAAATGTTATTTTAGTGTAGACTTTATGGTTTTATCCTGTTTCCCTCAATTAACTCTAATTACTGAGTTTTATGATATTTCATAATAGAGACATTAGAATTTTAAAGGATCTTGGTGTTTATCTTAACACAGTATTCCTCATGGTGTATAATTAAGGCTGCTTTTTGGTGTCATTTTGAGGGTAGGGGCATTCTGTTATTAGGAAGATTTGGGAAATGGTTGGATAACACATTTACACAAGGTTCTTTATAATAAGCTTTGCACTGTGGCGCTCCTGGAAAAGAATATATGAAGTCAGAAATAGAAATTTCCCAACTGATTTGCTGTAGAACTTTTTCTTCTTACAGCACCTAGGAGAACACGTGATCCACTTGCACTCTGGGGAGAGTTGTCTGCTAATACAGACAACTCCCTCGTGAAGTGGGAAATTAGAGAGCTGGCCCGCTTATGGTGCTTATGTCCTCATTTATTAATTTAATAATAAATGATGCTGCTTTATAGTGTTTTAGTTTACTGGGTTCCTGTTTTCAAGGAGCTGACACTCCAATAGGGAAGACCATGGCATTCATTCTGATTCTTTGTGACCCCATGGACTGCAGCACACTAGGCTTCCCTATCCTTCGCCATCTCCTGAAACTTGTTCAAACTCATATTCTTTGAGTCAGTGTTGCCGTCCAACCATCTCATCCTCTGTTGTCCCTATTTCCTTCTGCCCTCAATCCTTCCCAGCATCACGGCCTTTTCTAATGACTCAGCCCTTCTCATCAGGTGGCCAAAGTATTGGAGCTTCAGCATTCATGGGTAAAACCATAAAGGAAGACATGATTGCGTGTCAGGAGGAAACCGACCATGCTGAACTGGGAATCTGTGATAGTTTAAGCAAAAAATAAAAGAAAAAACTTCACGAGAGAGGTGGCCTTGACCTGCCCCTGGAAGAGTGGGAATATACACATAAGTTCAGAAGTTTGGAGAGGAAGAGGCATCCTTAAGTAACTAGAGTCTGCCGTCAAAAATTTGGACAGGCTGGGATGATGAGTCTGTTCCTTCAGTTCAAAATGTGTTCTTCTCTTTCCCAAAATCTTCTTTTCAGAATGCTGTCTCAGTGCAGATAGGGGGTTGTGCATTTTAATGCTGGTTACCTTCAAATATCATTACACTTCACAAGGCTAGGCTATAGAAAGTAGCAATGTGGATGTTTTTACACAGCAAGTAGAGCTTCTACAAGGTCATGTCCATCTTCTAATCTTTCTGCTGTCTCCAGAGCCTGGCTCCAGGCCACTGAAATCTGGAGCTCAGTATGCTGATCTTTTTTTTTTTTTTGTAGATTGTTAATATAAAGGACAGAAGTTTCAAACCCGTGCTGAATAAGCCTTTCAACAACCATTTCTTGCCAGAATAAACATAAAGTACATGGTGTACAGCATCAGATCTCTTGGACTATATTCTTTTAATATGCATAAAAATAGAGCATGTTATTGAATGTAAATTATATCTCAATAAAAATGATTTTAAGATTTTTTGAGAATCACCATTTTCAGACATATGAAACAGAAAGATGTATCTAGTTGTTTACAATCAACTCTGCATGTAGTGTGGGTGGTTATGAATATGAAATATTTCCTTTCTTTCTGACATTAATCATTAAAATGTGTATTAGTTTGGAGTAATGCATTATTGTTGTTATTGCTCAGTTGCTCAGTCATGTCCATCTCTGTGACCGCATGGACCAGAGCATTCCAGTCTCCTCTGTCCTTCACTGTCTCTTGAAGTTTGCGCAAATTCATGTACATCGAGTCAGTGATGCTGTCTAAGCATCTCATCCTCTGCCACCCCCTTCTTTTGCCTTCAATCTTTGGTGACCTGCCGGAGTCCAACTCCAGCAAGCAGGGATTCAACCTGAAAAGATGAACGATGTCAGCGAGAGAAATGAGGCAGCCTCTCAGTTTTCTTTTGGACTGCCTATTTATTTCAAGTTTAAGATTCTCTTTTATACTTTTACAAAAACATTAGGCCAGAGGTTTGACATTTTCAGTTCCCCTTCTCCCAGATTTATTATCTCCATAAATCATTGTTGCTCTTAAAACAGAGTTTCTGCTTCAGTGATTCTCTGGGAATCAGCCTTATCATCTATTATCTACCTCCTCTAATGTGTCCTATAGTTAACTTGTGATTACATTGTAACTCATGCTACATTCCTCAGTTTACTACTTATCTTCCGAAATCCTGTTTTCCCCAACATCCTGAGCTCACTATCTCTTAAAAAGGCTTCTAGCTACAGTGTCTCTAAAAATTCTTAACTTCTATAAGCTATAGTAAAATATACTAACGTTACAACATTCCTTAAATCTTTAACTTCTAAATATTTTAATTATTTCTAAGCCCTAAATTCTGGAGAAGGAAATGGCAACCCACTCCAGTACTCTTGCCTGGAAAATCCCATGAACAGAGGAGCGTGGTAGGCTGCAGTCCATGGGGTCACAAAGAGTCGGACACGACTGAGCGACTTCGCTTTTGAATATTTTTATGACTAGACCCCGGAGAAGGCAATGGCAACCCACTCCAGTACTCTTGCCTGGAAAATCCCATGGACGGAGGAGCCTGGTAGGCTGCAGTCCATGGAGTCGCTGAGTCGGGGCACAACTGAGTGACTTCACTTTCACTTTTCACTTTCATGCATTGGAGAAGGAAATGGCAACCCACTCCAGTATTCTTGCCTGGAGAATCCCAGGGACAGAGGAGCCTAGTGGGCTGCCGTCTATGGGGTCGCACAGGGTTGGACACGACTGAAGCAACTTAGCAGTAGCAGCAGCAAGCCCTAAATTCAGTAAACTCCTTTGCCATAAACATTCTCCTCACAAATAGGCTTCAGATATCAATCCCTCCCATGGCCTCAAGCTACAGCCTATGTGCTCATCCTGGAACACTCTTGTGTAAAAGTCCTTGAACAAATGTCAATGATTAACCTTATGAATAATTTTCTGAGCACAGCTGCAGAAGGCTTTGTGCCTTCTCATGCTCCTCTCAAGAACAATAAGCACCTTAGTATTCCTTTTCAGTCAACTCAGCCGAGGACAGGAAAAGACAAGTCAGAATTACAAGGCCTAACTCCTTCATCCCAGGATCTGTGCCTGTGGAATGAGGAGAGGGGGCTGGGGGTCGTGCCTCCATTTTGTCAGTAATGCCTAACATGGCTCCTGACAGTGACCAGAATATTGGAGCTTCAACTTCAGCATCAGTCCTTCCAATGAATATTCAGAGTTGATTTCATTTAGTCACATTAATTACTGTTTATTAGAAGAAGCAATTGTAGAAGCTTCCCATTACTAATAGGCAGGCTGTTCACGGGTAGCATGTTACAGGGGCTTGGGTTCTGCTTTCATACTCACCAGTCTTTTCCTTTAATGGTGTTTTTGGTGCTGTTGTGCCCAGGAAACAGCTGATGTGCTGTGTCTGATATCAGTTCAGTTCAGTTCAGTTCAGTCGCTCAGTGTCCGACTCTTTGCGACCCCATGAATTGCAGCATGCCAGGCCTCCCTGTCCATCACCAACTCCCGGAGTTCACTCAGACTCACATCCATCGAGTCAGTGATGCCATCCAGCCATCTCATCCTCTGTCGTTCCTTTCTCCTCCTGTCCCCAATCCCTCCCAGCATCAGGGTCTTTTCCAGTGAGTCAACTCTTTGCATGAGGTGTCTGATATAATCATCCATTTATGGATGGTAGACCAGTTGGCTTTACTTACTGTGTAAAATATTTTAATTTTGCATTTTGTTTTAAAAGTAGGAAACCTGTGTCTATTGCCAGCACCATTTATCATCATTCTTCCTTTTCTCTTTTCCTGCCTGGTCCTTCAGTTTTGGAATGCTCCACCCTCAACCTCTTTTCCCACTCCCTTTGCATCTTGCTCTCTCATGGATCCTTCCATCTCTCCCTCCCCCTCACCTTTCAGCTCTCTGGAAAAAAAAAGAAATATAAGGGAGAACAAACAGGAACATCCTTCATGAATACATTTGGGGGAAAAAAAAGCCTTATAATCATATGTTTATGTTCATTTCATTTTTTCATCTTCCAAAATACAGGCCTGAGCAGAGCCATGCTTCTGTTTTGCCTACTAGCCATTTGTAGGTATCTGGTAGTAATGATGCCCAATTCATTGATAAATAAGCATCTTTTTTCTGTTTTGCTAAGTTTATTTGTCATGTCTGGATGAGTAGTTTAAATGTATGTTTGTAATAGCCACTTACCAAGTGTTTCACACGGGATGCAAAAGAACAAAGTAAAAATGACCATTATATAAATCAGTGTTTACTATGCTGCTGCAGTCCAAGCCTTGGCAGATTAATGATGCAGGAGAATGACTTTCACTTTCATATCATTTCTGTAGAAGGTGGGCCTGATATTGGCCACCAGAGAGGACAACTCAGCAGACAAGTGAAAGAAGTCAGCCTGAGTATAATGAGCTGAGACAGAGAGGGGCTGTCCGTGAGAAAAGAAACCCAGTGATGGGTCAGGGGAGGCTGCTGACTCTGTGTCCAAGGAGGCAGATCACTGCAGTTGGACAAGGCGGGAGGGAGTGTGTGCACCCGCGTGTGTGAGACGGTCTAGAGATGAAGATGGTGGGGACAAAGCCTAGGGTTCTTACAGGGCATGTTGGGAAGGGATACCACATTTGGCTTACCTGTCCCTGCTGGCCTGGGGGTGGATCCTGAAATGGCACATCCATACTGGACAATCCATGTCTTTAGTTCAGTGACTATCAAAGTGTATGTGAAGTCATTTGACAAACGCTGCCAATTTCCTACAGATATGACTGCCATACTGGGGGAAATACTCATTGTCTGTTTTGGGTGCCATGTGAGTCTCTGTTATCATTTATTGAAAGGAGATACAAAAAAGGTAGAAGGGAAGCATGTTTTATAAATATTTGTAGGCATAGCTCAGAGATATTACGGGTTTGGTTCCAGACCACCACAGTATAGTGAATATTGCAATAAAGCAAATCATGCAAATTTTTTGGTTTCCCAGTGCATGTAAATTTATGTTTATATTATACTGTAATTGATTAACTGTGATATAGCATTATATCTAAAAAAATAATGTTAATTAAAAATACTTTGTTGCTGAAAATGCTATCACTTGAGCTTTTAGTAAGTCATGGTATAATATCAAAGTCCACTGGTCACAGATCACATAACAAATATAATAATAATTTAAAAGTTTGAAGTATTACAGAAATTTCCAAAATGTAACAGAGAAACAAAATGGGCAAATGTTGTTGCAAAAATGGTGCCGATAGATTTGCTTGACTGAGGATTATCACAGACCTTCAATTTGTTGAAAATGCAGTATCTGCAAAGTGCAATAATGCAAAGTACAGTTAAATGAGATGTGCCTGTATATGACTTGATAGCATTATATGTAGGGACACTTGCTTGCACTTTTTGTTTTCGTTTTTTTCATTGTGAGGAAATGAGGTCGGACTGGATTCTTTTATTATTCTGGGTTTGCCTTTGCAGAATATGTATATACCTGCAAGCAATATTATTTTTCTCAGAGTCTTTCTAGCACTTTCAAAATATGTTGGATGTACTTATGAAGGTGCAAGATATTTCATTGTATTTTCAGGGGAATGCTTGTGCATTATATGCAAGGTTACCCAGGAGACAGAGTTCCTTAAAAACAAAACAGTAATAATAACAGCAAAACCCTAAATACTCTAAGTTCTGATGACACTTGAGTAGAGAACCAGCAAACAGTGTGCTCAGAAGAAAGGAAAAGCTAATTCTGTATGTTAATCTGTGGGGGTCAGTGAAAAGAGACCAAGAAATAGATGGTGGAAAAGGCATTGAAACAAATAATAAATATCTTCTGTGGGTTTTCTTCTTTTGCAGTTCCATTCTGAACTCAAAGTGGATGATGCTGTCAGGACTGAACCACTGACCAGTCTGTGAACAATTCCTGCCTTCTCACTGGCCATCAGTTGAGATAAGATGGAAGACTCTTATAAGGATAGGACTTCACTGATGAAGGGCGCCAAGGACATTGCCAGAGAGGTGAAGAAACAGACTGTAAAGAAGGTGAATCAAGCAGTGGATCGGGCCCAGGATGAATACACCCAGAGGTCCTACAGTCGATTCCAAGACGAGGAAGAGGACGATGACATTTATCCGCCAGGGGAAACCTATAATGGAGAGGCCAATGATGATGAAGGCTCCAGTGAAGCTACTGAGGGTCACGATGAAGATGATGAAATCTACGAAGGGGAGTATCAGGGCATCCCCAGCATGAACCAAGGGAAAGACAGCATCGTGTCAGTAGGGCAGCCCAAGGGCGATGAGTATAAGGACCGCCAGGAGCTGGAGTCTGAGAGGAAAGCTGACGAGGAAGAGCTCGCCCAGCAGTATGAGCTGATAATCCAAGAGTGTGGCCATGGCCGCTTTCAGTGGGCCCTCTTCTTTGTCCTGGGCATGGCCCTGATGGCGGATGGCGTGGAGGTGTTTGTCGTGGGCTTCGTGTTGCCAAGCGCTGAGACAGACCTGTGCATACCAAATTCGGGATCCGGATGGCTAGGTGAGTGCATCCCAGCAGAGAGACACACTCTGAAACTGCTCTATTTGTTGAGGACAGTTAACAAATAGAATACATACTTTCCATATGGAGGCCTGCATTTGTTCCCAACATTTGAATAATTTAAAACATGCAAAGGAATCAAAAGAATGGTGCAGTGATACCCAAATATTTCTACCTATTTCTAACTTAGATTCTGTAGTTAACATTTACTGTGTTTTCTTTATCACCTAGCCACCTATCTATCTATCCATCAATCCCACTTTTATTTTTATGCATTTCAAGGTAAGTTAGAGCAATATATTTTTAACTTACACTGTTATAAATGTTGCATTAGGTTCTCCTTAATTAACTTCAAAAGACATGCCCTTGGAAGTTAATAAAGCTATTATGTGACACTTACCTGACATTTTTCTAAATATAGAGATTAATTCTTCAAAACTCTGATAAATGTGATTTCAGATTCCAAATTTTATGTGTAATATTGTGGTTTAAACACTTTTGGGACCTGTGAATTTTCATTTTTTCCTATAATCTATGTGCATGTCTGTTGGTTTTTTCAATTACCCTTATTTATAGCATTTTCTTTAGATGACTTTGGCTTTTTCCAAATTTGTACCTTTGTGCCTACAATGAAAAAGCTTCCTTTCCTCATAGGACTTAAAAATCAATTTCAAATCATATTAACGTTTCAATTATATGTATTAAAACCATATAACCTTGCTATAAAGTATCTAGAGAGCAAATTTGACTTTTGTTTTAAAGTTACTACTGCACTGAAGGTTCATTCATATTGTTACAACGCTGTATTTAACCTTCCCTCTGGGAGAAAAAGTAAGAAGGCCAAGAAGCATGCCCACAGCAGACTATCCCCAAAACGTAAGGTCCACATCAGACATGTGGTACATTAAATCAGGAGACCTTTCAAGCCCTTCTGCTCAGAGAACACGTTTGTGTGCATAGCAAACCTTTATGTGTTTCAGAGTCTGTGAAAGAGAGTAAGAATACTTGGTGTCTCTGTTTCCAACGGACTTTTTAAAACTAAAACTTGAAAAACAAAAGTATACAGATCTTTTTGTGGTTTAGTAAGTAACTCCTAATTTATACTATATAATATATATCATAAATAATATAATAATTATATTAATATGTATTATTATATATAATATAAACTCCTAACTTATCCCTTCCTTCTTCCTTCCCCTTTGGCAATCATATGTTTGTTTTCTGTGTCTGTGAGTCCATTTCGGGTTTGTAAAGAAGTTCATTTGAATCGCATTTTTAGATTCCACATGTAGGTGATATAATGTGATACTTGTATTTCTGTGTCTGACTTGCTCATTTGTTTCTTTAATTGCTCAACTGGAAGAGATAGACCCATAGATGCAGTCTGGGAGGGGGATGAAGCGGGGAGCACAGGGGCATAGATTGCACGGGTTTTGTTGGTGGGCTCATCTGTGTGTTCACTCATCAAAATGCAGAATAGGGGTTGGAGGAAGGTATAAAGTCATTAAGTTCATCATTTCAGCATATCTATTTCATAGATAGCACTCTAATTTTGTTTAATTTTTTTCCTTTGGTGAGTAAATCTACCTACCAGGCATTAAAATATTTATCAAGATTTTGCTAACAGAATATATCAGCAGAATGTTTTAAGAAAACAGATCTTTAGAAACACATCTATTTTAATACACAATATTTAATACTTTCAGGCTTGAATATAGACTAGCAGTCTTTTCATGTTATGTTCCTCGCTTTTATATCGGAAGCAGAAAAGTCGAAGCTGAGCTTCCCTTTTATCTTCCTGGTGCTGAAGGAGGTGCAGTAGCTCACACGGTGCTCTTACCAGTCTGTCCCATAAACTGATGGTGTCACATACCCCCGGGGGCGTTCACAAGTGTAGATAATGCTGGGGAACTATTGGAGCACAGACATTTTCATCTCCCCATAAACACTGCCTGCTTTTGTGAATTAAAAGTGTGTCCCCAGGAGTGTATGCTCTGAGTCCCCCACAGAAACTTTGTGATGGGTTCACAACTGCGCCTTCCAGACTTGCCTTTCATTTATTTGCCATTGTAATTTTACTGACAATTGCATTCTAACACAGTCTTTTTTTAGACAAGCATGTAAATTGTTTTGCCATTTTCATTTCAGCAAATAATAGCTTTGTAATATAATTACCACACTAAGTCATAGCAATGGGATCAAAATGCAAGACAGGAAGATGCACAACCCATGTTTGGTGTCTTTTGGGAGGAGAAAGGTTTGCAAAATTGTTTCTCACTTGCCATTGAGCATTGTGTCATTTCACTCAAGGAAAACTAGGAATGAAAAATATTAGCTGATTTATGTTTTAATTATTTAGGAGACAATGCCCATCTTTGTGTTTGCTGGAAGATTGACTTCCAGACAGTTAAGGGCATCCCTTGTGTGCATGTGTTTGTCTGCACAGTCTGTGTGCATATATAGTGTTGTTAACTGAAAAGAGGTTAATCTAATGAGCTGCTATTTGGGGGAATAAGTACCATCATTTTAAGAAAATTCATTTTCTATTGCCAAAGTCTATTTATTGAGTATTTATTATGTGCAAAGCATGATGTTACCACACGGGAACATAGGAGAAATAGCAAAAACAAAACAAGGTTTGTGTATCCAAAGAAGTCATAGTCTAGCATAGAGAGATGACAAGTGTCTGTGCACCACCAAGTCAAGGAAACAAATATCCACAGCCAGAAGTTGTTCAGTTGCTCAGTCATGTCCAACTCTATGGGACCCCATGGACTGCAGTACATCAGGCTTCCCTGTGCGCCACCATCTCCCATAGCTTACTCAAACTCATGTTCGTCGTGTTGGTGACTCCATCCAACCATCTCATCCTCTGTCGTCCCCTTCTTCTCCTGCCTTCAGTCTTTCTCAGCATCAGGGTCTTTTCTAATGAGTTGCTTTTCACATCAGGTGGCCAAAGTATTGGAACTTCAGCATCACTCCTTCCAATGAATATTCAGGACTGATCTCCTTTAGGATTGATTGGTTTAATCTCCTTGCAGTCCAAGAAGAGAAGTGTATAACCAGAAGAGAAGTGTAGCTAAAGAGACTTCAAGCAGGGAGACCCTGTGAGGGGAACAGACCTGACTAAGGCAGTGGATGGAAGGCATGGACCAGAGAGCTGGCCCAGAGGTAGAGTCAGCAAGGGTTGGGTCACTGGTAGTTTGGAACAGAAGGAACAGGACAGTTAGTGGAAGGCAGGCAGTTCATCAAGTTAGGTAAGGCAGATGATAGGTCTGAGCATGAAGGAGAAAGGAGAAGGGTTTGTTTTTCTATTTTATTTTGAAGATCTGTTTATTAAATTTGGTTTTGCCGGGTGTTCATTGCTGTGGGCTTTCTCTAGGGGCAGTGCACATGCTTCTCACTGGCGTGGCTTCTGTCGCCAAGCTCTGGGTTCAGGCACTCAGGCTTCAGGAGGTGCAGCCCCTTGGCCCGAGGGCACAGGCTCCACAGCCTGTGGGCTCCTCCCAGACCAGGGATCGAACCTACGTCCCCTGCACTGGCAGGCAGATTCGCAACCACTGGACCACCAGGGAAGCCCGGTTTAGTTTTAGACCGATCACTTTGAGATTTGGGGGGAGGCATCCAAAGAGGAGCACCTGATGGGCTCCTGCCACCACGTGAGCTGAAGCGCTGAGTGTTTTGAGAACCATCTCATTTAAGGTGAAGCTGCCCAAGACCGTAACCAGGGAGAGGGCAGTTTCCTGCCGAAGACTATTTGTGGGACTGGTGGTGAGGAAGACGTCACGGAGGAGACTGAGAAGGAGCAGCCGAGAGAGAGGGCAGCTCTGGGAGTCGCTCGAAGAAGGAAGGGATGTGCTTCCTTCGTAGGTGCAGAAGAGTCTTGTAAAGGTTGAAACGGGCCCCTCGGGTCTGGCCCTTGAAGATCTTGGCCGCCACTAATGGTTCTTCCAGTTTGTGCCAGGCTAGGACGTTCATTTGAAGGGACAAGCCCATGTATGGAGTGAAGTGACAGCGTGCCCTCCAGCTTCCCAGCCCCCTGCACAGGGGCCGGGCCTCCAGCGTTCTCCCCTCACAGGGCTGCGTCTCACAGTGGATTCGCAGGGAGCGCTCTCCGACCACATCTTACCTCTGGTCCAAGAGCTGCTGAGGACCAGTTTGGGTTCTAAGAAAGCCTCCAGACAGGGAGGGATGTGTGCCGGTTTCAGACTCACAGCACGACCAGGCTCAGCCACCTTCCCGCTCTCGCCTGTCACAGCCCAGCTAGTGCCTCGCTGGCTCCCCTTCCTCCTGCTCTTCCTCTGGACTGTTCTGTCTCCTGCTGGAGAAGCAGGGAGCCTCATCGTTGTTGGGCCACCTGCTTTCTGGTTGGGGGTGGTAGAGTGGAGTAATTTTTAGGTACTAAAACATTATCGTGGCCAAGTGTTGACGAGTACAAAACAGATAGAAGACAATATATTCTAAACCAAGACATACTTGAGAACTCAGCCTGAACTGAGTGATAACTGAACATCCTCTCTAGGTTTCTTCTGTCTTTTATCAACTGTAACACCTAATTTCCACATGCCTTGGTGATTTTCAGAGCACGAGTTTTGATAGTGTAGGCAGGCCAAAGCCGGATTGTTGTTGTTAGTTGTTAAATTGTCTTTGCGACTCCATGGACTGTGGCCCACCAGGCTCCTCTGTCTGTGGGATTTTCCAGGCAAGGATACTAGAGTGGGCTCCATTTCCTTCTCCAGGGGATCTTCCCAACCCAGGGATTAAACCTTGATCTCCTGCATTGGCAGGTGAATTCTTTACCACTGAACCACCGGGGAAGCCTTAAGCATCTCTTTAACCTCTCTATCTATAGTTTTTATTTGGATGGTGTAGAATTCCTTGGAACATACAGAATTCTCTCTCTCGCTCATTTTTTTTTTAACCACTTATAGCAAGAATAGTTTCCTTAAAGCCTGGGCTGGATGAATATGACCTGAACGCATACCTAATTTCTTTCTCCATCCCTCCATTTGTTCCCTTATTCCTTTCGTTATTAACAAAAGAAGAAAAATTCTGCTGAGATTTCTAAAGCTGCTTTATGTCTGGATGTTTGTATTTTGGGGGAAAGAAAAGAACAGCTTCAAGCTTCTGAGAGTCCCTTTTTTTAGTCCCATTGACTGTTATTTGCCCCTGGACTGCAGACAGAGTGTAGTGACTGTGTTCCTGTGTGCTGAGCATCTTTTCAGGGCGTGTATCGCCCTTGCTCAGTGCTGCCAGGTGGACCAGGATATCCCAGCTGATAACAAAGAGTGATGCAGAGTTTTTCCTCTTTGAACTTTATTCCAAGAGCTTTATCATTTGGCATCTGGTGCGCTCTAAATTTATGGAGAAGGCAATGGCAACCCACTCCAGTACTCTTGCCTGGAAAATCCCATGGATGGAGGAGCTTGGTAGGCGGCAGTCCATGGGGTCTCGAAGAGTCAGACACAACTGAGAGACTTCACTTTCACTTTTCACTTTCATGATTGGAGAAGGAAATGGCAACCCACTCCAGTGTTCTTGCCTGGAGAATCCCAGGGACGGGGAAGCCTGGTGGGCTGCTGTCTAAGGGGTCGCACAGAGTCGGACACGACTGAAGTGACTTAGCAGCTTAGCAGCACTCTAAATTTAAGACCCTTAGCTTTGTACCCTAAAAGTGTGTGCTGCAGGCTTCAGGATCAGCAGCTCTGCAGCCTGCTCAATGCCATTGTCCTCTGTGTCTCAGAGGGAAGTTTGATCTCTGCTGTGGGTGTGCCCTCTGGCTCTGTTTAGCCTCTCGCTGTCATAGTGATTCTAATTGGAATTAAATACTTATTGATTCCTAGAGAATATCCTGTCCACCAACACTAGCAAAATCTTATTTGGATTCATTATTGCCCAATTGGAAAAGAAGACTCAATAATTCATTGCCATTATATTCCTGGGTCTTATTCTCTCTGGTCTTTCACATCCTTCTGGGAAAAGAGAGGTTTCTGGCACCCAAATGGAGTTGGACCAAGTAGCCTGAAAAGGTTCCTCCATCCAGAGCCCACAGGACAGGAGAGAAGAGAAACTCTGTGTTACATTCATGAAATTCACCAGTAAGTACATTCTGGGCTGTGAAAGTGTGATAGTAAATGCCCTCTGTTGTCTGGAAGGTCCCTGGGTAGCTCACAATATAGCTTTGAACCTGAAGGCTGATTCTTGCAGCTGAACACCTGTATTCCTATGTCCTAGATTACTCCTGGGTGGGGATTCTGATCCTCTGGCTCTAATATCCTAATGCAGTCTGGGACTCACCAGGAAGGCCCTGAAGAACTCGGGGAAGTGTTACCAGATTAGGGAATTTGTTAACTGTGCATTTTGGTTTAAATAAGGCAGTCAGACTGTTGATCATCTAATATCTGGATCAAGCCAAATACATGTAATACAGACTTGTAGGTTCCAATTCTAAACACCATGTTTTCAGGGGAAATCTAATGTCTCAAATATTCTTCCATAACAAGAACTTCTACAGGACCTAAGTTTCCTGCATAAAGCTTCAGAATATAGGAAACGATTACATTCATCTTGAAGAATTAGTCTGATAAATCACTGATGTAAGTATTCCCAACCTACATATTTGCAAATTGACATTCTTACCTTACACTTTGAGATTTCTTATTGGCCTTTAAGATCGTGAGAGGAAAAGTAATGAAAAGAAATACTGAAGTAAGTCAGAGAAAGACAAATATCATATGATATCACTTATATGTGGAATCTTTAAAAGTATTATACACATGAACTTATTTACAAAACAGTCACAGGCATTAAAAACAAACTAGTGTTATTTGTTTGAAGGCAACGGCACCCCACTCCAGTACTCTTGCCTGGAAAATCCCATGGATGGAGGAGCCTGGTGGTCTGCAGTCCATGGGGTTGCTAAGAGTTGGACACGACTGAGCGACTTCACTTTCACTTTTCACTTTCATGCACTGGAGAAGGAAACGACAACCCACTCCAGTGTTCTTGCCTGGAGAATCTCAGGGACGGGGGAGCCTGGTGGGCTGCCGTCTATGGGGTCACAAAGAGTCGGACATGACTGAAGTGACTTAGCAGCAGTAGCAGTGTTATCAAAAGGGATAGTGAGAGGAGCAGAGAGAGATAAATTAGAGTTTTGGATCAACAGATATCACTATTCTATATAAAATAGCTAAACAACAAGGACTGACTGTATAGCATGAGGAACTGTATTCAGAATCTTGTAATAATTATAATGAAAAAGAATCCACAGGACTTCCCTCATAGTCTGGTGGTTAAGACTGTACTTTCTTAGCAGAAAGTCCTGGTTTGATCACTACTTTGAAAAGCTCTGACAAACCTAGATAGTGTATTAAAAAGCAGAGACATTACTTTGCCAACAAGGGTCCATATAGTCAGAACTACGGTTTTTCCAGTAGTCATGTATGGTGTGAGAGTTGGACTATAAAGAAAGCTAAGCACTGAAGAATCGATGCTTCTGAACTGTGGTGTTGGAGAAGACTCTTGAGAATCCCTGGGACTTCAAGGAGTTCAAACCAGTCCATCCTAAAAGAAATCAGTCCTGAATAGTCATTGGAACGACTGATACTGAAGCTCCAATACTCTGGCCACCTGATGCGAAGAACTGATTCATTGGAAAAGACCCTGTTGGTGGAAAGATTGAAGGCAGGAGGAGAAGGGGATGACAGAGGATGAGATGGTTGGATGGCATCACCGACTCTATGGACGTGAGTTTGAGCAAGCTCTGGGAGATGGGGAAGGACAGGGAAGCCTGGTGTGCTGCAGTCCATGGGGTTGTGAAGAGTCAGACATGTCCGAGCAACTGAACAACAACAAAGGGGAACTAAGATCCCACGAGTCACACAACATGGTCACAAAAACGTATCTGGAAAAGATTCTAAATCACTTTACTACACAACTGAAGTCACTTTGTTATTATAGTTGAAATGAACACATTGTTGTAAATTAACTATAGCTAAGTCGCTTCAATCGTGTCCGACTGTGTGTGACCCCATAGATGGCAGCCCACCAGGCTCCCCCGTCCCTGGGATTCTCCAGGCAAGAACAATGGCAACTGGAGTGGGTTGCCATTTAATTAACTATACTTCAAATTAAAAAAATAATTGTGTGTTAATTAAGAGCAAATGGACTGTGAGTAGGAACACTGATTGATTTTATAACTGAAGCTTTGTACTAAGTATTTGGGATATCCAGATGCAAAGTTCTGGGTTCTGGCAGAGTAGGCATTGGAAAGATATTGGAAGTTTGGCTTTTGATGTGTTACTAGATTTTTTTTTTCTCTGATTACAAAAATCTCTGTAAAAGCTAGGGCTCAGCTATGTACCAGCTATTCCTTCAAAAAGAAAAGTCAAGTAGCTAGTTTAAATTATTGTTATGGGTCAAGTGGGGTGTAAGTAATTTAAGAGTTTAGAATGAAATTTAAGATTTTGAAATTTTAACTTCTTTGTTTTTTATGACTTCGTCACTGGCCATGACTATGACCTTCTGGTCTCCCTTCCTAAAGAATCTTTGAGCTGGGGATTCTTGCCCCAGCAGCCCACTTGACTTTGTCTTCCTCATTCCTGGGAGTAAAGGATGGAGTACTTGGGTTATGTCATGTCCCTACTCAAAAATGTTGAGTACAGGTTGATTCAAACTCCTTAGAATGGCATTCAAGCTCTCCACAATCTGAGCCTAATCTATTTTTCCACCTATCTACCTAACTTCTCTGCCCCAGGTATTACAAAGTCAGGGATAGTTAGGATTACTGGAGAAAATACAACATGGCCAGTTAAATTTAAATTTGCGATAAATAACAAAGGAATAATATTTTAGTATAAATATGTCTCACGCAGTATTTTGTATCAGTTAAGTTCAGTTGCTCAGTCGTGTCCAACTCTTTGCGACCCCATGAACCGCAGCACACCAGGCCTTCCTGTCCATCACCAACTCCTGGAGTTTACTCAGACTCATGTTCCTTGAGTCAGTGATGCCATCCAACCATCTCATCCTCTGTTGTCCCCTTCTCCTCCTGCCATCAATCTTTCCCAGCATCAGGGTCTTTTCCAATGAGTCAGCTCACCACATCAGGTGGCCAAAGTATTGGAGTTTCAGCTTCAACATCAGTCCTTCCAATGAACACCCAGGACTGATCTCCTTTAGGATGGACTGGTTGGATCTCCTTGCAGTCCAAGGGACTCTCAAGAGTCTTCTCCAACACCACAGTTCAAAAGCATCAATTCTTCGGCCCTCAGCTTTCTTTATAGTCCAACTCTCACATCCATACATGACCACTGGAAAAACCATAGCCTTGACTAGACAGACCTCTGTTGGCAAAGTAATGTCTCTGCTTTTTAATATGCTGTCTAGGTTGGTCATAGATTTTCTTCCAAGGAGTAAGCGTCTTTTAATTTCATGGCTGCAGTCACCATCTGCAGTGATTTTGGACCCCAAAAAATAAAGTCTGCCACTGTTTCCACTGTTTCTCCATCTAATTGCCATGAAGTGATGGGGCCAGATGCCATAATCTTCGTTTTCTGAATGTTGAACTTTAAGCCAACTTTTTCATTCTTCTCCTTTACTTTCATCAAGAGGCTCTTTAGTTCTTCTTCACTTTCTGCCATAAGGGTAGTGTATATGGTATATACTTATATTTATCAGTTATCTGTTCACCTAAAATACGAATTTACCTGGATCACCATGTGGTTTTATCTGCTGAATTTGACAACCTTACTGGTAGTAGTGATAACAGGAGGGCTTAGAGTTTGCTCTTTGCCTTCTGTTTGTCAGGCATCATGTATGTCATATTAATTTCATTATCTCATTTAACCAAAATTATATCTGATCCCAGACATTCAGAGTCAGTGCTAGGGGATGACCCTTGGGAACCGTATATGTTTTTTAAGCGCCTCAAGTTATTCTTAGTCCACGTGAAGAAGCACCATGATCTTGACCATTGCTTCTCAGACATAAAAATGCAGACAAGTCACCAGAGGAGGCAGGTTTTGCTTGAGCAGGTGTGGAGTGGGGTCTGAGATACTTTTACAAGCTCCCAGGTGATTTTGGCATCGGTGTTAGTTCCAAACTCCACATTGAGTAGCTGTGCCCTAGACACCCCTAAACAAGAAGCAGCAGCATTCCCAACAGCTGTGATAGCAAAGGTTGTACATGATATCAAGATTTCAAACCATGGAAGGGGTAAATGGAAATGGGACTGATTTCTTTATTCATGAGTAAACAATAACATCCATGGACGAGGAAGCTTTATGTGCCATTTTTGAAAGAAAGGTTTTTTTTTCCTCCCCCCAAAAGGAAATGTCTTATTGATAGCTGAAGGATGCACAGTTGTTTTTTCCCCCACCAAGATGGGCATTTGGCTTCTTTAGGCTCGTCTTTCTCCTACGTGGTGTGGGGCATGACAGTCCCTAACCATGTTTACAGCTCTGCATCCCAGAACGGACCCTGGATGTGCAGGGCGCAGCGTGACTCTGCTTTGTAGAAATAGTTTCTCAGTGCCAGAGTCATGGTGATAAATTTATAATGTGACTACAGATTTTTTCCCCCTCTTATGTATAGAAAATTTAATAGTTTTTCTGAGAGTAGCTTAGTTCTCTCAGCAGAATCTAGTTAAGTCAAAAATATTAAAAAATGCTACTGTGTCAGAAGAACTGATTGAAAGCTGAAAGAGTTAGCCAGACTGCTAACAGGGATGAAAAGAAATCCTGCTGTGGGAGTCAGTTCATCCATAAACATAGATGCTGGAGTGGAGGCAGATTGTATATGTGAGGCGGTTGGCTTCTCAGAGCCATCTGTCTGTCTACTTCATTATCTCTTTGTTTTTCTAATTAATAGATTAGAGATGTCTTTGTGGCTGCCTTTCAAAATTTAGCAGTTCTCACCCAGAAAGAACACTCACAGAGGCTTATCCATCATATATTAGATTCTCCCAAGATATTGCACTGTGCCCTCTATCATGGCAGATATGAAGATCAACCAGACAAAACCCAGAGCATAAGACACAAGACGTCGAAGTGATACAGGAAGCAGAGGACTGAGAGATGAATCCTGTTTGAGGGAGGCATGGATAGGGAAAAGTCTTAAGGAGACTGTGGTATTGGAGCCAGGCTTGGAATGGTGGCTAGAATTTGGGCTCACAGAGATGTAAGCGGAAAAAGACTATCTCTGGGAGGGAGCACAGGCTGAGCAAAGGCACCATGGCATGGAGACCTTATACTGAGTATTGGAAATTAAATGTTCAGTTTTGTTGAAGTGGAACATACACAGAGGGGAGAGATTGCAAAGGTAGCTAGGGACATATCTGTTCATGGAGAAGTTTCCAGGAGTTTATTTGGTGTGGGGGGAACTGGGGGAACCAGGGGCATGTTAGCAGAGAAGTGACCAGGTGCAAACTCTGCTTTAGGAGACTGGGTGTTTGGACTGAGGAGCGAGTTGAGGGGGGGCTGAGATGCATTTGAACTGTGCAGTCAATACATGTCAAGACCCTGACTGTGGGTGATGGCAGAGAGACTAGAGGGGAGAGGGCCTTTTCAAGAGGATTTCTGACCCTTTACAACCCACTAGCTGTGGGAGCAGGAAAAAGGAATATATCATAGGTACTGAGGCTTCATGCCCAGGTGCTATGTTTGAAGCGGTGCTTTAAACAAATTGGAGCTCCAGAGTTGTTGGGGAGGTTGGGGGGAGCCCATGTGTAGGAAAAGTGAAAAGTGAAAGTGAAGTCACTCAGTCGTGTCCGACTCTTTGCGACCCCATGGACACCAGGCTCCTCCGTCCATGGGATTTTCCAGGCAAGAGTACTGGAGTGGGTTGCCTTTTCCTTCTCCAGGGAACTTCCCGACCCAGGGATCAAACCCAGGTCTCCTGCATTGTAGACAGACGCTTTACTGTCTGAGCCAAAGAAGATGAATTTAGTTATTTGTACTATAAGTACAAGAACTGAGTGTCTCGTTCACAGACTACCCATGGCACAGAGTCTGGCAGGTGAGCGGTACCCAGTGACCTTTTGTCAACTTTGAAATGCCAACTAGGCTGCTCAGGAGAAATCGTAAAAGAAGGCATTTGGAAGTAGGTTCTGGGGCTTGATGCAGAAACTGGCCCTAGAGTTGGGCAATGAAGACATCTTTGAACAGAGATGCAGAGCATACAGGAAAGGAGTGTGTGTTGGAGGGGCAGGCATGAGGAAGAGAGGGGCTAATGCAGACTTTTCATGAATGCTTAGGAGGGGAGAGGAGAAAAGGCATTAAACAAATGGTTTGAAAGATAGGAAAAGTCTCTTACCTGGAGGCCAGGGGGTGTTTCAGGATGGAGTAGGTGGTCATAACTGACTAAGGACGTTGGCTGTGGCAGAGAGAAAAATATTCTAGAGAGTGGAAAGGACAGATGTCAGATTAATTGCTAAATGGAGTTTTAATGTATGTTTTTAAAGAGAAGGAAACAAATCGGTGTTTAAAAATTGTTCATAAGGTACTGTGGTCTATTTGTTTTGTATAATACTGCTAATAACATAATTATATTATAGACTAGAGCAGCTGAAAAAAACATTACTCATCTTCTGCAAAGAAATAATTATGAATTTGTAGCCATTATCCAGTACTTCTGCATCAGCTCATGCCAATAATCATATCTGGAGTGTCTATAGGAGATAAATTGGCCAACCAGGAGCATACTGGGTTAGCTTGCTGCTATCTCATTTTATTTATATTTCCAGGTTGAAAACTCTGTCACTTACTGGTACCTCTAGATTTAACAGTAAAATGTACTTTTACTGTTCCCATTTAAACAGTCAAAAAGCAGTGATGAAATGGTAGAGGATTGCTCAGAGCAGCTGGGCAGAGGGGGAGAGGCAGCTTCCAATTGACCATCCCTAGGGGTGAACTGTCTCAGTCAAAGGATCCTCTAAGACTACACACCACACATTTGTCCTGTGGATTGCTGGATGAGTAAAGAAACCTCTTGTTTGCTGCCCCGCTCTGCCCCGGACATACTACATTTATAATATAAGGACCTTGGCAGAGATGTGGTTAACAGTTCTGTGATGGTGGCCCCTGCAGATTCCTGCTTCACATCTTACACTGTGTGTGATCACAGATCATATGTTTTCAGGATCACGAAGCATGCATTGTTCTCCTAGAGATGCCGCCCCACTCCGGTAGAGAGAAATCAGTTATATAGCTGTGACATGGAGGCGCATGCTGGCTGGATCACTGCAAAGCCCTTGGGAAAGCCCAAGAAAGGCCATGGGATTGCCAGGTTCTTCCCAGGGTAAGGAAAGTACTTCCTCTGCCCCCCGCCCTGGGCATCCTGAGCTGTTCTTGTTTGGTAGAGACCCCCAGCACTTCCCCCATCTTTGGGCCTGAGAGGAATTCCTCTGCATGGCCTCTTTCCCTAAGCATCCTTTCATCACATGGATTGACATGAGTTGGAGGGAACTGGTTGGGAAGCTAAACTCGATACAATGTGAACCATCCCATTCTTACTGAAACTATCTTCCTGTCACCTCAGCAGCTCAGCATCCTCCTGAACATCTCTCAGCCCCTCTAAAATGCCTCCTGCATTCTACTTGTGCATGCTAAGTTGCTTCAGTCGTGTCCGACTCTTTGTGACCCCATGGACTATAGCCCACCAGGCTCCTCTGTCCATGGGAATTCTCCAGGCAAGAATACTGGAGTGGGTATTGATCTCCTCCAGGGATGAAACCAGCATCTCTTAAGTCTCCTGCATTTGCAGGTGGATTCTTTACCGCTGGCGCCACCTGGGAAACCTGCATTCTACTCTCTGTCTGCTGAAGAAGGCTTTCCCAAGGCGTAGCTCTCGGGACTTTGTTTACCTCTGTTCACAACATGAATTACCTTTCTTTGCTCAGTCATCTAGCAAACTCTTAGTGCCTTCTCTGTGCTGGGTTCCAGACCAGGTGCTGGAGTCACAAGGATGTGGTCCTTGCTTTGGGGGCACTTCTAGGCCAGAGAAGGAGACAGACATGTGTCAGATAAGGGCACCTAATTGGTTACAGATGCTCCAGCAGGAAGATTAAACAGAAGGAACAGTGCTCTGAATGCAGGACTAGAAAGATTTAATAGAAGCAACCCTAGATTTTGCTGATGATTTCCAGACCATGTATTAAGATGCCTTATGTGTTTCCATTAGGATGTGAATGCATTAGATGGTGCATTAGATGGTTCCATTAGGTGGTGACTGCAGTCATGAAATTAAAAGATGCTTTCTCCTTGGAAGAAAAACTATGACAAACCTAGACAGCATATTAAAAAGCAGAGACATTACTTTAACAACAAACATCCATATGGTCAAAGCTATGGTTTTCTAGTAGTCACATATGGATGTGAGAGTTGGACCATAGGGAGGGGTGAGCACCGAAGAATTGATGCTTTTGAACTGTGGTGTTGGAGAAGATTCTTGAGAGTCCCTTGGACTGCAAGGAGATCCAACCAGTCCATCCTAAAGGAAATCAGTTCTGAATATTGGGGCTGATGCTGAAGCCCCAATACTTTGGCCACCTGATGCAAAGAACTGACTCACTGGAAAAGACCCTGATGCTGGGAAAGACTGAGGGCAGGAAGAGAAGGAAGTGACAGAGGATGAGATGGTTGGTGGCATCACTGACTCATTGGACATGAGTTTGAGCAAGTTCTGGGAGATGGTGAAAGACGGGGAAGTCACGTGCTGCGGTTCCTGGGGTTGCAAAGAGTCATACACAACTGAGTGACTGAACAACAGCAACAGTTAGGATGTGAAGGAAAGAGGCTCAGGATGAACAAAGGCTTTGATGTAGAGATGCATTTGAATCTTACATCTGGAGTTGTGTGACTTTGGGGTATTTCTTAAACTCTCTGAGCTTAGTTTACTGGAAAGAGAAAGTAAATGATATCTTTGTCTTACAAATTTCTTTTTCTTCTTCACTGTGATTATCACTTTTCCATAACTTCTCATCCTCTGTTCCTGATTTGGGGGTGTCAGTAGGCAGATAAGAATAAGTGGGGTGAAAGCGTCCAAGCTGTTTTAGTGACTTTCTAGTAGTCATGGACTTCTTAAAGCTGACCTTAGGTGCCCAGAAATGTTTCTTCTGTCCTTGTACCAGCCAAGTGCAATAGCTTACAGCCAGTTGCTAGTACAAAATGTCACCTTAAAGAGTTGTGGTGAGAATTAGAGAGTGTGTGTGAAAAGCACCTGGCGCTGGAGGACAGTACTAGTAAATTCACCTCCCCATCTCTGACAAATTTAGCACATTTTAGAGTATGCAATACAATAAAATTTCCTATATGCACCATGCTGAACAGTAGATCCCTAGGACTTATTCATCTTGCATAAGTGAATTTATGTACTGTCATTAACACCTCCCCAGTTCCCTTTGCCCCAGCTGCTTGTAACCACTTATCTACTCTCTGCTGACTTTGATGGAGAAGGCAATGGCACCCCACTCCAGGATTCTTGCATGAAAAATCCCATGGACGGAGGAGCCTGGTAGGCTGCAGTCCACGGGGTCACGAAGAGTCGAACACGACTGAGCAACTTCACTTTCACTTTTCACTTTCATGCATTGGAGAAGGAAATGGCAACCCACTCCAGTGTTCTTGCCTGGAGAATCCCAGGGATGGGAGAGCCTGGTGGGCTGCCATCTATGGGGTTGCACAGAGTCGGACACGACTGAAGTGACTTAGCAGCAGCAGCAGCTGCTGAGTTTGAGTAGTTTATTCCTGATATAAGTGGGATCATGTAGTATTTGATCTTCTGTGTCTGACTTCTTTCATTTAGCATAATGTCTTATAAGTTTATCTGTGTCATTGCAAATAGCAAGCTTGTCTTCCTTTTTAAGGCTGAATAATAGTCCGTTGTATGTGTGTACCACATTTTAAAAAATCCATTCACCTGTCAGTGGATATTTAATTTGTATCCTGTTTTATTGTAAGTAATAATGCAATGAACATGGGAGTATAGATATCTCTTAGGGATACTGATTTTTGTTCTTTGGGGGTATATACCCAGATATATGGAGAAGGAAATGGCAACCCACTCCAGTATTCTTGCCTGGAGAATCCCATGGACAGAGGAGCTTGGTGGTCTACACAGTCCATAGGGTTGTAAAGAGTCAGATACGACTTAGCAACTAAACCACCACCACCCAGAAATAGGATTGCTGGGTCGTATGATAGTTCTATTTTTAAATTTTGGGCAACATTCCATTATGTTTTTCCAGTAGGTTGCAGGGTTTCCTTTCTTCACATTGTTACCAGCATCTGTCTTTTGATTTTTGATGATAGCCATCCTCATAGATGTGAGATATCTCATTATGGTTTTGGTTTGCCTTGTCCTGATGACAGTGATGATAAGCATTTTTTAATGTACCTCTTGGGAGTTTGTATATCTTTATGGAGAAATATCTACTCACTTTTTTTACCTGTTTTTAATCATTTCTGGGTTTTTTTCTTTTTTTTTTTTTTGCTATTGAGTTGTAGGAATTCCTTATATAATTTGGATATTAACCCTTTATCAGATATGTAATTTACAAATATTTGAAAAGGAAAAAATATTGAAAGCAACAAAAGAAAAATGACTCACCACTTATAAGGGAGCAATCACTAAGGGAATAATTTTTTTAAATGTAGTGAGAAATCATTAAAGAAGTTTAAGTGTTATATTAGAATATATTAACATAATTCAAAGAAAATAATAAAGGTGGAATATACAGGAGAAAAGACATGAGTCATAGAAAACAAAAAGTAAAAAGTGGTAAAGTTAGCTATATTTATGACATTAAATATTTATGAATTAGACAATACAATCAAAAGGCAGAGATTGTCAGGCTCAATTATAAGAAAAAGATCCATTTGACAGCTGACTTCTTATCAGACTAGTCTACAAAGCTACAGTAATCAAAATGGCATGATATTGGCATAAAAACAGACATATAGGTAAATAGGACAGAATAGAGAGGCCAGAAATAAACCATGCACCTGTGGTCAATCTATAACAAGGTAGGCAGAAATGCATAGTGTAGAAAAGACAGTCTCTTCAAGTGGTGGTGAGCTGGACAGCTACATGTAAAATAAATGCTATTTGAAGATTTCCTCCTACCACACACAAAAACAAACTCAAAATGGATTAAAATCTAAATGTAAGACCTGAAACCTTAGAACTCCTAGGAGAGAACATAAGTAAAACCCTCTTTGACATAAATTGTAGTAGTATTTTTCTAGATCTGTTTCCTAAGGCAAAAGAAATAAAAGCAAAAATAAATTAGATGTAACTAAAGTCAAAAGCTTCTGCAGCAAAGGAAAGTGTCATAAAAAAAAAGACAAACCTATGAAATAGAAGAAAATAGTTACAAATGCTATGACTGGTAAGGGATTAATATCCAAAATATATGAACACCTTATACAACTCACTATCCACAAAACAAATAACCCAATCAAAAGATGGGCAGAAGACCTGAATAGACATTTTTCCAAGATGTATGGATGAATATCAGACACATGAAAATATGCTCAACATCACTAAATGCTAGATAAATGCAAATCAAAACAACAATGAAATATCACTTCACACCTGTCAGAATGGTTATTATCAAAATGTCTATAAATAACAAATGTTGGCAAGGATGTGGAGAAGAGACCCTTATATAGTGTTGGTGGGAATGTAAATTGGTGTAGCCACTGTGGAAAAAGAATATGCAGGTTCCTCAAAAAACTAAAAACCAGAGCTACCATATGATCCAGGAATTCAACTTCAGGATATACATATATTAAAAAAGAAAAGACTAATTCATAAAGGTACATGCATCCCAGTGTTCATAGCAGCATTATTTATAAAGCCAAGAAATGGAAGCAACCCAAGTGTTCATCGACAAACCAATGGATAAAGAAGATGTGATGTATATAGACAGTGGAATATTACTCAGCCAGAAAAAAGAATGAAATATTGCGATTTGCAGCAATGTGGACAAGCCTAGAGAAGACTATGCTTGTTGAAATAAGGCAGACAATGAATGACAGATTCTGTATAATATCACCTATATGTGGAATCTAAAAAATGAAATGTGAATATGTATCAATTCAGTTGCTCAGTCGTGACTGACTCTGCAACCCCATGGACTGCAGCACGCCAGTCTTCCCTGTCTTTCACCATCTCCTGGAGCTTATTCAAACTCATGTCCATTGAGTTGGTGATGCCATCCAACCATCTCATCCTCTGTCATCCCCTTCTCATCCTGCCTTCAATCTTTCCCAGCATCAGGGTCTTTTCCAATGAATCGGTTCTTCGCATGAGATGGCCAAAGTATTGGACTTTCAGCTTCAATGAATATTGAAAAAAAAAGTCCTTCCAATGAATATTCAGGATTGATTTCCTTTAGGATGGACTGGTTGGATCTCCTTGCAGTCCAAGGAACTCTCAAGAGTCTTCTCCAGCACCGCAATTTGAAAGCATTAATTTTTCGGTGCTCAGCTTTCTTTATAGTCCAGCTCTCACATCCATACATGACTACTGGAAAAACCATAGCTCTGACTATATGGCCATTTGTCGACAAAGTAACGTCTCAGCTTTTTAACATGCTGCTAAATTTGTTATAGCTTTTTTTCCAAGAAGCAAGCATCTTTTAATTTCATGGCTGCAGTCACTATCCACAGTGATTTTGGAGCCCCCCAAAATAGTTTGTCACTGTTTCCATTGTTTCCCCATCTATTTGCCATGAAGTGATAGGACCAGATGCCATGATCTTAGTTTTCTGAATGTTGAGCTTTAAGCCAACGTTTTCACTCTGCTCTTTCACTTTCATCCAGAGACTCTTCCGTTCTTCTTCGCTTTCTGCCATAAGGGTGGTGTCATCTGCATATCTGAGGTTATTGATATTTCTCCCGGCAATCTTGATTCCAGCTTGTGCTTCATCCAGCCCAGCATTTCACATGTTGTGCCCTGCATTTAAGTTAAATAAGCAAGGTGACAATATACAGCCTTGATGTACTCCTTTCCCAATTCAGAATCAGTCCACTGTTCCATGTCCGGTTCTAATTGTTGCTTCTTGACCTGCATACAGATTTCTCAGGCACGTCAGGTGGTCTGGTATTCCCATCTCTTTCAGAATTGTCCACAGTTTCTTGTGATCCACATAGTTAAAGGCTTTGGCATAGTCAATAACGCAGAAGTAGATGTTTTTCTGGAACTCTCTTGCTTTTTTGATGGTCCAACGGATGTTGGCAGTATCACCTCCGGTTCCTTTGCCCTTTCTAAAACCAGCTTGAACATCTGGAAGTTTACAATTCACATACTGTTGAAACCTGGCTTGGAGAATTTTGAGCGTTACTTTGCTAGTGTGATATGAATACAATTGTGTGGTTGTTTGAGCATTCTTTGGCATTGCCTTTCTTTGGGATTGGAATGAAAACTGACCTTTTCCTGTCCCATGGCCACTGCTGAGTTTTCCAAATTTGCTGGCATATTGAGTGCAGCACTTTCACAGGATCATCTTTCAGGATTTGAAATAGCTCAACTGGAATTCCATCACCTCCACTAGCTTTGTTCATAGTGATGCTTCCTAAGGCCCATTTGACTTCGCTTTCCAGGATGTCTTGCTTTGGTGAGTGATCACACCATCATGGTCCTCTGGGTCATGAAGATATTTTTTGTATAGTTCTTCTGTGTATTAGCAAAATAGAAACAGACTTACAGATATAGAAATAAAACTACTGGTCACCAGTGAGGAGAGCTAAAGGGTATGGAGTTTCTTTTTGGTGATGAAATGTGCTACTTTATTGATGATCGTGTATATCCGTGAATAAAATAAAAACATTGAATTTTCTATTCTAAATGGGAGAATTGGATTGTATATGAATTATATCTCAATAAAGCTCTTTTCTAAAAAGAATAGACATGTCAGGTTGCTTGGGAAATTGTCTGGCTTGCTTGGTAAAGTTAGTCCCTTTCCCATGCCTTGCCCTATTTATTCATCTCTTCCATCTGCCTGTTCCTGAGTAATTTCCTTTTATAAAATGTATCTCTGAGTTTGGTGAGCCTCTCTAGCACAGTAATTGGATCCTAGGAAGGGGCTGTGGGAACCTGACTAGCCAGTTGGTCAGAAGCACAGGTGGCAGAACCCTGTGATATGGGTCTGAAATGCAGGAGATGAGCCACCCAGCACTATGGGATTGGTGCTGTCTCTGGGTGGACAGTGCCAGAATTGTTCATTGCTTGGTGGTGTTGGGAAAGATACACATAGGGTCTGTGTGTTAGGGATCGCAGTTCATGTTAGGAAGATATTTATGATCTGCACTGTAGAACAAGGACTCTGTGGTAGCAAATAATTGACGGAAGAAAAGCCAACCAGACTTGAATAATGCAAAATGTTTGGTGACACCTTGACTTTATGAGCCCGTTCTTTTGCTGCCACTAAAGACAAATCATTGGTTAAATTATGTGACTTACTCCATTTTGTTTTGTGTTTTTAAATACCAAGGCTTTTCAACTTGACACTAAATTCCATATGATATTTTCATTAAGAATGCCACACAACTGAGGTATGATTTTGACACTCTGCATGTCTTTTTTTGTCCTTTCTTGGGATGTGCTGTTGCTGGGGCTAGAACTCATGACCTTACAATTGAGTTGTATATATGTTTTTTAAATAGTTTAAGACTTGTAACAAGTTGCAAAAATAGTACAAATAGTACATGGAGTTCCTGTTTACCCTTCACCCAGCCTCTCTCAAGGATAATATCTTACAAAACCTTAATATATATAAGGAAATTGACATTGGTGTGATATTAACTCAGAGACAGACTTTTTTTGGATTTCTTCATTTTTTTTTTTAAACATCTCTCTCTCTCTTTTTTTGGTAGTGGTGGGATAGGGGAGAATTGGGGATAGTTCTAAGAAATTTGGGCTTCCCAGGTCGTGCTAGTGGGAAAGAACCTGCCTGCCAATGCAGGAGACGTAAGAGATGCAGGTTCAATCCCTGGGTCGGGAAGATTCCCTGCAGGAGGGCACGGCAACCCGCTCCAATATTCTTGCCTGGAAAATCCCATTGCAGAGGAGCCTGGCAGGCTACAGTCCGTAGGATCACAAAGAGTCAGACATGACTGAAGCAACTTAGCACGCACTAAGAAATTTTATTACATATATGGATTTATATAGCCTCCCCACACAATCAGGGTCCAGACCTGTTTCATCACCACAAAGAAATCACCTCACGTTACTCCTCTACATCCTTTATAGCCACACATCTCCCTAACCCTTAACCCCAGCAACCATTGTGCTCCGTCTCTGTGATGATGCTATTTTGAGAACATTTTAGAAAGGGAATCTTCCAGTCTGTAACTTTTTGAGATTGATCCCCTCCCCAGCAGTAATGCCCATCATCAGTGGTTTCATGTTTTAATCATATGTTCCTATTTATTGCTGAATAGCATGAGTAGTATCTGTTGAGCTGGGGTTTTTTGATTTGTTCGGTTTTTCTTAAGACCAAACTCAGAAAGACCACGTCAGTAGCTGAGTAGGTTCCAGAACTGGGAGCAGCTGCGCTGAGCCTGGGGGCAGGGGGATGGGCAGCAGGGCAGACTCTTGGGTAGAAAGCAGAAGGGAATCCCGATCAGAGTAGAAGCTGTTCTGCACGCCCAGACCAGGAGAGTGAGCGCTGTGCAGAGATGCGCCAAGGATCAGAAAGGAAGATTGGGGGACTGGGGTGGGGGGTGGGGGTGGGGGGTTGGTAACCTAAAATCTTTTCTACCTGTCCCTAGCTAACCCCAGGGCCTCAAGCCCACTGTTCTCCCTGAGTTTCCTGATATTGTTTCTGCCCTGCGGTATCTTGGGTTCATATCAGGCCCAGAATAGAAAGGAAGATAAGTGATAAGGGTGTGAATACCCTCAGGGGTAAGAGCTTTGGGCATTTTTTTTTTTCAAAGTAAAGGAAATTTTTATCATTTGACCTCACAGGTGGCACAACAGTGTTCCACATCCCTGCACTGTGGCATCTGAGGCGATTCCAAAGTCTTTTAAAGTCAGGGAAGAGGAAGAAAGTGCAAACTGGGTTTCTTAATTGCAAGTTTGTAATTAGAACCAACAAACCCGTATTTGAGTAGTTAAATCTCTTTACTGAGCCCAGATCTGATTGTAAGGTA
The DNA here is from genome assembly GCF_003369695.1 of Bos indicus x Bos taurus. Classification (NCBI taxonomy): domain Eukaryota; kingdom Metazoa; phylum Chordata; class Mammalia; order Artiodactyla; family Bovidae; genus Bos; species Bos indicus x Bos taurus. The sequence continues at coordinate 1,203,174 of NC_040085.1, forward strand.
ATAGAAGGAATGGAGCTTGCAACAAGTTAAAATAAAAGGCACCTTTGTGGAGTCATCATTTGATCTTATGGTAAGTCAATCCTGCAGGTATCTATGAGGTGGGGTCCAACCGTTAGACAGCTGCACCTATTAAATGCTGTCTCAGAAAATGCTTCATTGGTTACTTGCCCCTCACTTTCAAGTTTTGGAATGTGGCAGTGTGGGGGGCCCCATTTATGTTCCTTCCAAAAGATGGCAGAGATCTTTTGGATTTGCACTAACAACAGAGCCCTTGTTGTTCAACAGACTCACTGTTTTGGACACCACTGGCCAAGCTTTCTGCAGCAGAGCTCTTGGCCCACTTATAGAGTTCAATAATCAAGAGTCAAGTTTGCCAATCAAAAGGTTTTTCTAAAAGGACATGCTTGGGCCTGAAGTTCCATGACACAGGAAGTCTCTCTACTTGATGTACATGATGCAAAATTAGAACACTGGAAGGAAGTTAAGGCACGTGAATGAGTTGTGCAGTACCGTCAGGCCCAGCCCTCAGCCAGCCCTGTGTGTGTGCTTAGTCACTCAGTCGTGTCTGACTCTTTGTGGCTCCCTGGACTGCAGCCTTTCAGGCTCCTCTGTCCATGGACTTCTCCAGGCAAGAATACTCAAGGGTTGCCATTCCCTGCTCCAGGGGATCCTCCTGACCCAGGAGTTGAACTCCTGTCTCTTGCATCTCCTTCATCTCCTGCATTGGTAAGTATAGTCGTCACCACTAGTGCTACCTGGGAAGCCCATAATTACATGTAACCTCTTCTGCAGAGCTTAAGATATTTTCACATTTGATCATATTACTGAAAAGAAAAACAGACTGGGGATCAGTCTGTTTTATTACCAAATAAACAATGGTAATACTGACACAGTAGGCATTGAACCTGTACCTTCAGAACCTAGCAAGTTTACTTTATGGAATTCTAGTCCTGTTACCAAACTAACTTTAAGACCATCAAGTTTGGGCTAAATTTTTCATCTGGAAAATGAGTAATTTGACTCTATATCTCATGTCCTTTCCACCTCTATATCCTCCTAGACCTTGTGTCTTGGTGGCCTTGAATGTGACTGATTAGTGTAAAGGGAAAAGCCCCAAGTTGCCACGACTTGCAAAGTTGAGTGCGTGCATTCATATTGTTTCTGTGAGCTAGAAGAAGACAGCATTAGCTTGTCTTTCCAAGTGGGAAAACCCAGATAATAATAGTGGCGAATACTTGCATAGGTTTTGTTGTTGCTGTTGAGTCGATAAGTCCTGTCCAACTCTTTGTGACCCCATGGACTGCAGCACCCCAGGCTTCCCTGTCCTTCACCATCTCCCAATAGTTGTTGGGAGCTTGCTCAAACTCATGTCCATTGAATCGATGATGCCATCCAAACATCTCACCCTCTGTCATCTCCTTCTCCTCCTGCCCTCAACCTTTCCCAGCATCAGGGTCTTTTCAAATGAGTCAGTTCTTCATATCAAGTGGCCAAAGTATTGGAGCTTCAGCATCAGTCCTTCCACTGAATATTCAGGGTTGATTTCCTTTAGGATTGACTGGTTTGATCTCCTTACTGTCTAAGGGACTCTCAAGAGTCTTCTCTAGCACCACAGTTCTAAAGCATCAATTCTTTGGTGCTCAGCCTTTTTTATGGTCCAACTCTCATGTCTAACTTGACTACTGTAAAAATCATAACTTTGACTACACAAATCTTTGTTGGCAAAGTGATGTCTCTGCTTTTTAATGACTGTCTAGGTTTGTCATAGCTTTTCTTCCAAGAAGCAAGTATCTTTTAATTTCATGGCTGCAGTCACCATCTGCAATAATTTTGGAGCCCAAGAAAATAAAACCTATCACTGTTTCCACTTTCTCCCCATCTATCTGCCATGAAGTGATGGTACCAGATGCCATAGGTTTTACTATGCACCAGAAATCATTCTGAGGAGTTTATAAGATTTACATGATTTTATCTTATTAGTAACCCAGTAAAGAATGTATTATTATCCCTGTTTTACAGATAATGAAACTGATGCCCAGATAGGTTTAATTAGTCTCTCCAAGATCACATGACTAATAAGTGTCATCTGGCTAGAAGGCATGCAGTCCTCCATTGAGTGGCTGGTGGTGAAGAGTCTTTAGGCCCAGGAGTTGGAGTCAGTCTTTACTGACTGAGTCATTCCTAGGCTTAAAAAAAAAAAAATCCTAACTTAGACAATGCACTTCACACCACTTTTGGGTTCTAAAATGATAGAGGAAAAATAAGTCACTGTGGGACAGAGAAAACCGCCTTTACGTTTGAGGCAGAATCCATGGAATCCACATTCATGGTGTCCAGACCCTTTCTTAAAATTCACATGATGGTGATATGTTGTTGTTCAGTAGCTAAGCTGTGTCTGACTCTTTGTGATCCCATGGACGGCAGCACTCCAGGCTTCCTTGTCCTTTACCATCTCCTGGAGTTTGCTCAAATTCGTGTCCATTGAGTCAGTGATGTCATCCACCCATTACATCTCCTCTAATTGCTTTCTGCTCTAAATGGATGGCAATAAGTCTTGGTAGGCCATATTGGTAAAAGAGTCCCTGAGTTTCATGTGTAAATGCTCCCAGTGCCCCTGGGCTTCCTGACCCTGCATATGAATCATGGGTTTCTTCTAGGTAGAATCAAAATCCTTGGGCTCAGGCTTCTTACTCCTAGATCTGACTGCCCTTCACTAGAGGGTTCCTGCCAGTGCAGCCTTTTTTGGCTCCCCCTGACCTCCAGGACTCTACACCCCATGGCCCTGAAACCCCCTGCTTTAGCAGACTCACCCCCTTGCTTACCCAACTACCAGACCCCCTCCTGGCTACCACAACTACTCACCCCGGGTCCCATTCTCACCTTGGATACAGGTCATCAATAATGGTTAAAACTCCTGTAATCACATTGGCCAGAAACAAAAGCAGACGGGCAAAAAAAGCAGAAAGTGTAGAAGAGTCCATAAAATGTTAGAAATGCTCATGTGTTCTATATCCATAAAAAGTAATTATGTAAAAATGTATTCCTGAATTCCTCATCTCCTTTGGTGTTGTGGAGGCTAACAGATCTCTCTGGCCAAAGCCTAGTGCTCATCCACAGGTCCGCCCTAGGAGGTGGCTGTTTCTCTTCCCATTATTTCTTAAGCCCACTCACTCTGCCAACCACTTCCTTGCTTTCTTGGTGTCCTAGGGTGAATATATCTTCCCTTTCTCGTCAGACCTCACCTCTCTCTCTCCTAAATTATATTCTAATAAGTGGGCACTGTAAAGTTCAGAGAACAATGGTTCTCAATAGATTGTCTCATAAAATATAAAACAATCTCCCTCTCCTGAAAATATGTTGGCTCTGGGGGTTTTCAGTTCAGTTCAGTTCAGTTTAGTCGCTCAGTTGTGTCTAAATCTTTGCAACCCCATGGACCGCAGCACGCCAGGCCTCCCTGTTCATCACCAACTCCTGGAGTTTACTCAAACTCATGTCCATTAAGTCGGTGATGCCGTCCAACCATCTCATCCTCTGTTGCCCCTTCTCCTCCCGCCTTCAATCTTTCCCAGCATCAGGGTCTTTTCCAGTGAGTCAGTTCTTCACATCAGGTGGCCAAAGTATTGGAGTTTCAGCTTCAGCATCAGTCCTTCAAATGAATATTCAGGACTGATTTCCTTTAGGATGGACTGGTTGGATCTCCTTGCAGTCCAAGGAACTCTCAAGAGTCTTCTCCAACACCACAGTTCAAAAGCATCAATTCTTCAGCCCTCAGCTTTCTTCATAGTCCAACTCTCACATCCATACATGACTACTGGAAAAACCATAGCCTTGACTTGGTGGACCTTTGTTGGCAAAGTAATATCTCTGCTTTTTAATATGCTGTCTAGGTTGGTCATAACTTTTCTTCCAAGGAGTAAGCATCTATTAATTTCATGGCTCAGTCACCATCTTCAGTGATTTTGGAGACCAGAAAAATAAAGTCAGCCACTGTTTCCCCATCTATTTGCCATGAAGTGTTGGGACTAGATGCCATGATCATTGTTTTCTGAATGTTGAGCTTTAAGCCAACTTTTTCACTCTCCTCTTTCACTTTCATCAAGAGGCTCTTTAGTTCTTTTTCACTTTCTGCTATAAGGGTGGTGTCATCTGATATGTGAGGTTATTGATATTTCTCCCAGCAATCTTGATTCCAGCTTGTGCTTCATCCAGCCTGGCATTTCACATGATGTACTCTGCATATACGTTAAATAACCAGAGTGACAATATAAAGCTTTGACTTACTCCTTTTCCTATTTTGTACCAGTCTGTTGTTCCATGTCCAGTTCTGTTGCTTCTTGACCTGCATACAGATTTCTCAAGAGGCAGGTCAGGTGGTCTGGTATTGCCATCTCTTTAAGAATTTTCCACTGTTTGTGGTGATCCACACAGTCAAAGGCTTTGGCATATAAAGCAGAAATAGATGTTTTTCTGGAACTCTCTTGGTTTTTTGATGATCCAGTGAATGTTGGCAATTTGAACTCTGGTTCCTCTGCCTTTTCGAAAACCAGCTTGAAAATCTGGACGTTCACGGTTCACATACTGTTGAAGCCTGGCTTGGAGAATTTTGAGCATTACTTTACTAGTGTATGAGATGAGTGCAATTGTGAGGTAGTTTGATCATTCTTTGACATTGCCTTTCTTTGGGATTGGAATGAAAACTGACCTTTTCCAGTCCTGTGGCCACTGCTGAGTTTTCCAAATTTGTTGGCATATTGACTGTAGCACTTTCACAGCATCATATTTCAGGATTTGAAATAACTCAACTGGAATTCCATCACCTCCACTAGCTCTGTTTGTAGTGATGCTTTCTAAGGCCCACTTGACTTTGCATTCCAGGATGTCTGGCTCTAGGTGAGTGATCACACCATAGTGATTATCTGGGTCATGAAGATATTTTTTATATAGGTCGTCTGTGTATTCTTGCCACCTCTTCTTAATATCTTTTGTTTCTGTTAGGTCCATACCATTTCTGTCCTTTATTGCGCCCATCTTTGCATGAAATGTTCCCTTGGTATCTCTAATTTTCTTGAAGAGATCTCTAGTCTTTCCCATTCTGTTGTTTTCCTCTATCTCTTTGCACTGATTACTGAGGAAGGCTTTCTTATCCCTCCTTGCTATTCTTTGGAACTCTGCATTCAAATGGGCATAACTTTCCTTTTATCCTTTGCTTTTCCCTTCTCTTCTTTTCACAGCTATTTGTAGGGCCTCCTCAGACAGCCATTTTGTTTTTTTGCATTTCGTTTCCATGGGGATGGTCTTGATCCCTGTCTCCTGTACAGTGTCACAAATCTCTGTCCATAGTTCATCAGGCACTCTGTCTATCAGGTCTAGTCCCTTAAATCTATTTCTCACTTCCACTGTATAATCAGAAGTGATTTGATTTAGGTCATACCTGAATGGTCTAGTGGTTTTCTGTACTTTTTTCAATTTAAATGTGAATTTGGCAATAAGGAGTTCATGATCTGAGCCAGTCAGCTCTAGGTCTTGTTTTTGATGACTATATAGAGCTTCTCTACCTTTGGCTGCAAAGAATATAATCAATCTGATTTCAGTATTCGCCATCTGGTGATGTCCATGTGTAGAGTCTTCTCTTGTGTTGTTGGAAGAGGGTTTGCTATGTTCATTTTCTATGACCAGTGTGTTCTCTTGACAAAATTCTGTTAGCCTTTGCCCTGCTTCATTCTGTACTCCAAGGCCAGCTTTGCCTGTTACTCCAGATGTTTGTTGACTTCCTACTTTTCCATTCCAGTCCCCTGTAATGAAAAGGGCATCATTTTTGGGTGTTAGTTCTAGAAGGTCTTGTAGGTCTTCATAGAACCATTCAACTTCAGCTTCTTCAGCATACTGGTTGGAGCATAGACTTGGATTACCGTAATGTTGAATAGTTTGCCTTGGAAACAAACAGAGATCATTCTGTTGTTTTTGAGATTGCATCCAAGTACTGGACATGGAACAATGACTGGTTCCAAATAGGAAAAGAAGTACATCAAGGCTGTTTATTGTCACCCTGGTTATTTAACTTATATGCAGAGTACATCATGAGAAACGCTGGGCTGGATGAAGCACAAGCTGAAATCAAGATTTCTGGGAGAAATATCAATAACCTCAGATATGCAGATGATACCATCCTTATGGCAGAGAGGGAAGAGGAACTAAAGAGCCTCTTGATGAAAGTGAAAGAGGAGAGTGAAAAAGTTGGCTTAAAGCTGAATATTCAGAAGATTAATATCATTGCATCCAGTCCCATCACTTCATGGCAAATAGATGGGGAACAGTGACAGACTTTATTTTTGTGGGCTCCAAAATCACTGAAGATGGTGACTACAGCCATGAAATTAATAGACGCTTACTCCTTGGAAAGAAAGTTATGACCAAGCCAGACAGCATATTAAAAAGCAGAGACATTACTTTGTCAACAAAGGTCCATTTAGTCAAGGCTACGGTTTACCAGTGGTCACGTATGGATGTGAGAGTTGGACTATAAAGAAAGCTGAGCACTGAAGAATTGATGCTTTTGAACTGTGGTGTTGGAGAAGACTCTTGAGAATCCCTTGGACTGCAAGGAAGTCCAACCAGTCCATCCTAAAGGAGATAAGTCCTGAGTGTTCATTACAAGGACTGATGTTGTAGCTGAAACTCAAATACTTTGGCCACCTGATGCAGAGTTGATTAATTTGAAAATACCCTGATGCTGGGAAAGATTGAGGGCAGGAGGAGAAGGGGATGACAGAGGATGAGATGGTTGGTTGGCATCACCGACTCAATGGACATGGGTTTGGGTGGACTCCAGGAGTTGGTGATGGACAGGGAGGCCTGGCGTGCTGCAGTTCATAGGGTTACAAAGATTTGGACATGACTGAGCGACTGAACTGAACTGATGTGAAGAGCTGACTCATTTGAAAAAACCCTGATGTTGGGAAAGATTGAAGGCAGGAGGAGAAGGGGATGACAGAGGATGAGATGGTTAGATGGCATCACCAACTCAATGGACATGAGTTTGAGTAAACTCCAGGAGTTGGTGACAGACAGGGAGGCCTGGCATGCGGCAGTTCATGGGATTGCAAAGAGTCAGACACGACTGAGGAGCTGAACAGAACTGAACTGCATTTTGGACTCTTTTGTTGACTATGATGGCTACTCCATTTCTTCTAAGGGATTCTTGCCCTCAGTAGTAGATATCATGGTCATCTGAGTTAAATTCACCCATTCCAGTCCATTTTGGTTCGCTGATTCCTAAAATGTCGACGTTCACTCGTGCCATTTCCTGTTTGACCACTTTCAATTTGCCTTGATTCAGCGACTTCACTTTCACTTTTCGCTTTCATGCACTGGGGAAGGAAATGGCAACCCACTCCGGTGTTCTTGCCTGGAGAATCCCAGGGGCGGTGGGGGAGGGGGAGGGTGGGGACTCGTGGGCTGCCATCTCTGGGGTCACACAGAGTCGGACACGACTGAAGCGACTTAGCAGCAGCAACATAGACCTAACATTCCAGGTTCCTATGCAATATTGCTTTTTACAGCATCAGACCTTGCTTCCATCACCAGTCATATCCACAGCTGGGTATTGTTTTTGCTTTGGCTCCATCCCTTCATTCTTTCTGGAGTTAATTGTCCACTGATCTCCAGTAGCATATTGGGCACCTACCGACCTGGGGAGTTCACCTTTCAGTATCCTATCATTTTGCCTTTTCATACTGTTCATGGGGTTCTCAAGGCAAGAATACTGAGGTGGTTTGCCATTCTCTTCTCCAGTGGACCACATTTTTGTCAGAACTCTCCACCATGACCCACCCGTCTTGGGTGGCCCTACACAGCACTGCTCATAGTTTCATTGAGTTAGACAAGGCTGTGGCCCATGTGATTAGTTTGGTTAGTTTTCTGTGATTGTGGTTTTCAGTCTGTCTGCCCTCTGATGGAGAAGGATAAGAGGCTCATGGGAGCTTCCTGATGGGAGAGCTTCCTGGGGGTTTTAGTAGTTCTGAAAAGATGTTCCGGGGCTGCTCCAGTAACAAATTTAACCCGGAAGAGAAATCCCCTGTTCTGCTCCTTTGTGACTGAGTCTGCCCTCTAGGCATCAGTGCTTCAGTAATTCTTCTGGTGGGATGTAAATCTTGAGAAACCTTTTTGGTGCTATTGAAGCAGAAAGTACTCTAGCAAGCTTCCCCCTGTTTTTCACTATTAATTAATGAACTGTTATTTAAACTCCTTCTGACTTCATAGGGTTCTCATGTCAGTTCTAGTAACCGTGTGAAAGAAAAACTTAACGAAAGAGAAACATAAAGTCCATTTTATTGCACAAGGTAGATGAAAGATGAAGAGTTGTCCCATCATACTGTTTAAGGGAGAACTCTGAATGTACATTAAAAATGAATTAATGAGGGAAAGGTGTCTGGTTAGTAGGTGGCCAGATTCAGCTAGTGGTTCCATTTAGAAGCATCCTGATTCCCAGACTTACTTGGCAATATGATGGTTGTCATTCCAATTTACTGGTGTGACGAGATTGGCCCAGATCTCTGTGACTAGTGCTCTGTACTTAGCATTTCAACTTGACGAAATTTTCAGAAGAACTGTCTTAGCTGTTGGCTGAAAAGTGTGGCAGGGTGGTGACAGACTAGGATTAAGGGTTTTACAAAAACTTAAATAGATGTATTTTATTCCAGGCTTGTCAGTTAGGATTTTGTTTCTTAAGCTGAGAGAACTGCTAGATCAAAGAAGATAGAACAAAACAGATAAGCCCCTCAATAGCAGCAGGGGAATCCATCACCTGTATCAAACCATCACCCAATAAGCACAGGGTAAACCCTGTGCTGACTGAAGCCTGGCAATAATAGTGTTCGTAATCAGTCCCTTTTTGTGGATCCACTTACCGAAAGGCTACCAGACGATGCTGATACTGCTTGGAAACCTGTCCTGATGACCACAGCACATGGAGCTTCAGGGACTTAAGAAAGAAGGTATCAGGTGAATCAGGTTTCCAGGTAATGAGATGACTAGGCTGGTGAAAGAGTGGTGTTGGTTTGTGGAGAAATATTTTGGTTGGTAGGAAAGAAGAGGTTTCCCAAGAGAGTCTGAGACGTCCTCTGGAGGGCTGGGCGGTAGCTGTTAGAAAACAACCACACCAGCAGCATGCTGGTCAGAAAACCCTTGCCCGTGCAAATGTTGATGCGACAGTGAGCCTTCATCTTGGTCTCTCCTTGTGAAGTCCTCCTGCCTCTGGGGATGTCGGAGATGGGAGGTAATAGTGAAAGACCAAGATAATTTCATAACGCACTTGCTCCACTAGGCCTGCCTTTTGTAGCTCTGATGGAAAGGAAGAGGGGCGAGACGGAGAAGCCCTAAATCCTCTGTTTGCCATCCTGCCACCTGCAGCCCCATAAGTCCCTAAGCACAGAGGATGCTATAGACCAGGGTCAGCAAACTTTTTCTGTGAAGGGCCAGACAGTAAATACGCTAGGCTTTGGGGGCTTCCCTTGTGGCTCAGCTGGTAAAGAATCTGCCTGCAATGCAGGAGACCTGGGTTTGATCCCTGGGTTGGGAAGATCCACTGGAGAAGGGAAAGGCTACCCACTCCAGTATTCTGGCCTGGAGAAGTCCATGGACTATACAGTCCTTGGGGTAGCAAAGAGTTGAACACGACTGAGCAACTTTCACTTTCATAGTTTCTGTTACATATTCTTCTTTATTATAACCCTTTTTCAATGTAAAAGAAAAAAATTCTTAACTCACCAGTCCTTGCTCTACAAGAACGTAGTCTGTCTACCCCTGCTATAGACCTGTACACTCTTGATTTGTTGTTGTTTGGTTGCTGAGTCATGTCCAACTCTTTGTGACCCCGTGGACTATAACCCACCAGGCTCCTCCGTCCATGGGGTTTCCCAAGCAGGAATACTGGAGTGGGTTGCCATTCCCTTCTCCAGGGGATCTTTCCCACCTAGAGAGCAAACCCATGTCTCCAGCACTGGCAGGTGGATTCTTTACCACTGAGCCCCCAGGGAAGCCCGGTCTCCAAATGTGGATGTGGGCTCCTTCCCTGAGCTGGGCTGCTCCTCATGTAGCACAACACTAAGGCTAGAGGTAGGCTGTAGCTGCCTGCTCCACTCCTTCCTGGTCAGCGCACACGCTCACTGTGCTGTTGCTGGGAGTGTGAGTGTCCTCTGTGTCAGACCTAGGAGCCTTGCGTTTCTACTTGCATCCATGAAACCACTGGGCTGTGGCTTCCAAGCAAGGTAAAATCTCACAGCTCTTGAGAGAAGCTGGAGAAGGGGAGAGAGAGGAGGGCAGTGGGGCTGTGGGAGCAGGGATGATACAAGGTAAAACACTCCACGGAAGAGAGATGGTCCAAATAAAGGGATCGTTTTCCACCCAGCACATGGCCTCATTTTTAAGTCTCTGAAGTTTTCATTTTGTCCTTCACAGAATCAGAGCTCTTCCTTGCTGAGTGAAATGAGGGAGAGTCTTTGCCTCCCCCTACAGGCTGCAGTTTGCCAAGGACAGTTCAGTTCATTTGAGTCGCTCATTCGTGTCAGACTCTTTGCAACCCCATGGACTGCAGCACGCCAGGCTTCCCTGACCATCACCAACTCCTGGAGCTTTCTCAAACTCATGTCCTTCGAGTCGGTGATGCCATCCAACCATCTCATCCTCTGTCGTCCCCTTCTTCTTCTGCCTTCGATCTTTCCCAGCATCAGGATCTTTTCAGATGAGTCAGTTCTTCGCATCAGGTGGCCAGAGTATTAGAGTTTCAGCTTCAGCATCAATCCTTCCAATGAGTATTCAGGACTGATTTTCTTTAGGATGGACTGGTTGGATCTCCTTGCAGTCCAAGGGACTCTCAAGAGTCTTCTCCAACACCACAGTTCAAAAGCATCAATTCTTCGGCACTCAGTTTTCTTCATAGTCCAACTCTCACATCCATAATGACTACTGGAAAAACCGTAGCTTTGACTAGATGAACTTTTGTTGGCAAAGTAATGTCTCTGCTTTTTAATATGCTGTCTATGTTAGTCTGTCTAAGTACAGTTAGATACCTAAAACATAAATTGTAATCTCCTGTTATTCTTTGTTATAAAGCAAAAGGAAATCTGACCATGACTAGGTTTTACTCACATGACCCAGGGATTAGATATAATAAAGTAAAAAAGAGAATTTATCCTTTAAAGTAGGAGGGAATATATATGTGTGTGTGTGTGTGTGTGTGTGTATATACATATATATGAAAAATTGACAATATACTTGTGAATGTTCAGATATTCATGACAGTCACAATTGTTGAAGTGCAGAGGAAAAATTGGATCTAACATGAAAGAGTTAAATAGTATTAAAAGTTTCCCCTACCTTCTAGAAAACTTGGCTTCTGATATTACTGAGTCCAAATTCATTCTGCTTTCCACACAACAGACCATTAATTTGGAGGTAAGGTGTTGAGACAACAAATAGTGACTTTCTTCAGGAAGCCCCAAATCCAAGAAGGTGGTGGACTAATGTCCTAGAGAACCATCTTACCCATGTCAGAATTCATGTTTCTTTCATACTAAAAGGGGACGGGGTGTGATTGGTTGTTTCAGACTTCGTGGTGTTGGAATTCTCTTTCTTGCAGCTGTCCACATAGGTCCAGTCCCCATATTCCTGTAAACCTCCAGCAAGACAAATGTTATTCTCTGTTCTGCAACTTTTATCTCTTTGTGAATGGAGAAGTGTTATACCCTATACCCTTAAAGGTCAGAGCCTTGAAAATGGCCTGTCCCTTATATTTCAGGCTAAAGGTAACATGCTTACCTCAAAGCAAAAGCAATAAAACAAAGCTTAAAGTAAAAGAAACAGATCTAATATGAGTCAGATTTGTTCTTCCCTATTACCATGGGACTTGATTTACTGATGTGATACTCTTAACTCTAATCCTGAGTGTTCTGTGCTTTAGAAAAATGATCTACAATTGTATTTTGTGTTGCTAAACAATTAAGACCTAAAGCCTGCATGTGTCTACGTCTGTGTGTGCTCAGTTGTGTCTGACTCTTTACGGCCCCATGGACTGTAGCCATGGACAGCTCTTCTGTCCGTGGAATTTCCCAGGCAAGAATACTGGAGTGAGTGGCCAATTCTTTCTCCAGGGGATCTTCCTGACCCAGGTCTCTTGCATCTCCCGCATTGGCAGGTGGATTTTTTACCACTAGCACCACCTGGGAAATCCCTGCATAGTATGTATTATTTAAAAAAGCTGACTTTGGAACTTTTCAATACAACCCAGAAGTTTAATGAGTCCTTCTCTTTAGGAAACTCAGTGTTTGGGCCACTGAGAGAGAAAGAGTTGGAATTAATAATAAAGGCAACAGTCAAACTCTGTCAAGTTTATCTGACAACAGTCCTGAACCTTTGTAAGCATCTCTCCATTGGGATGGGTGGGGTTGCAGGTGGGTGGGTGATGGCGTCATCCTGAGGTCTGAATCAGCAGGAATATGGTGCCAGTCCCTCAGATCCCTGATGCAACACTGCTCTGCTTATCTTCACACACAGCTGGGAGGCCCCAGCCTGGCCCCAAGGAGCAGCTTGTTATTTGTGACAGCCCTGTGTGCAGGATGGCCTTTTCCCCCACCCCTCCCCCCTCTCCCAAAGAGTCAAAGTTTAACACGTTTAGTCTTATTTGTGCTGTGAGATTTAAGTGATCACTGATGTAACACATTGCAGGGTCTCAAGATAGGAAAATAGGAGGATCCTGGAGGGTCTCAGTTTGAGGGAGGGTGGTTGTGCAGAAAAAATTATGGAAGTGAATCTGCTATCCCATTCCCAAAGGAGAGCTGCGATTCTCTTCCATACTGCCCCTGAGCTTTATTAATGTGCCACAGTACAGCGGGCATGCTCCAGAGGATGTGGAATTTAGGTCCTTGTGCTCTCCTTCTACTGCTGCTGCTAGGAGCTATTTAATATACTTCCTTGGGGAGAGAGTGCTCTTTCCCTGTTTTCCCTCCTTGTAGTCATGGTCAAGTCTCCCATCCTAGAACCAAATCACCCACGACCACCACCACCCATAAAACACCCTGTTCTTCATTCCTGCTCCCCATTTACTTAATTTCTCTCTTTCTCCTACTTTGAAAACCCACTCATCAAAACAAAATAAAACCGCCAGAAAAATCCTTCCTGGAATTTTCTAGGAAAAGACTTGACAGGAAGACAGAGAACATTCTAGCTTGTTTCTTCCCCCGCCCCCCACCACCCCTCACCATTCACCACTGGAATTAAACAGAGGAACGGGAATGCTTTATTGGATGTGCATATTATGTTCTTCTTTTGAAACGATTTGCAGTACTGAAAGCATTATTAACAATTAAACCATTTTGATCCCCCTCAAACTGAAAGTGGAGAAATATTTATGATCCTTAATACTATACTCCTTATAATCTAAGTATCTCAGTGAATGAGATGTTTTTAAAAGTGTTTTAAAACACTCTTTAAATGTGGGAATACACCATTCCAGATATGTGTTATCGTGTAACAAACTACCCCCAAACTTAGTAGCTTTAAACAGAACCCATTTTATTATATCTCATGTTTTTACAAGTTAGGAATTTGGACTGGGGTGGCTGGGAGATCCTTCTGTTCTTCGGGGGTACCGTCAGAGGTTACTCAGTGGTGTTTAGCTGGCAAACGGACTGTTCTGGAGGGTCCCAGATGGCTGCCATCCTGCCAGGGCTCAGCTGGGTCTGTGGAGGATGGCACCTGTCTGTGACTGCTCCAGCATGGCATTCTCAAGGGAGTCAGACTTCTTAGATGGTACCTCACAAGTCCAAGAGTGAGTGTTCTAGTGAGCAAGGTGGAAGCTACGTGACCTTTATGATCCGATATTGGAAGTCACACAGCATAACTTGTCATATTCTGTTGGTCAAGTGGTTACCCAGGATCAAGAAGAGGCAGCATAGACCTCACCTCCTGATGGGAAGAATGTTGAGGACTTCTGGTCACCTCGTGTGATCGATCATCTCACGTGCACGAAGGAGACCTCCCTATTCTGTTCCATGTTAGACATTCATTTCATGAGCCCTGGCTTAGTAAACTAATTTTCTTCCACTAGCCTTTTTTCAGAGTGCAATATGTCCAAAATATTGTCCTCACTATTTCAAGTTTTATACTAGTGGCTCCCTGTCTTTTAGATTTTGAAGTAAAATTTAAAATAGGTGGATTGACATAGAGAAAGCAACTTTTCACTTTACTAGAGAAGGTCATTTAAAAAAATAATTGCAACAGCGCATATTACTCATTCTACTCATACCACTTCATAAAACAAAAGACACGTTCAATCAAAATAACAAGATGGATTATGCTTAGAATATATGACCTTCCTTTAAGTTGAATAAATTAATGAAAATGACATATTATTTTCCTAATTTTTCTCATTTATTATAGGCTAGTGGAAACTTTCTCATGAAACCTGCTCTCTGTATGTACATTTAGGGATCACTCTTCCAGAAAAAGCTCTCAAGTATGCCATTTACCACATTTTCTTGGGACACTCAAGATCTTATGGTTAGAATTCCAGATTTACATTAGTTTCATCAATTGCACAGCTGTATGTGAGAGATACTTGGCTCTCAATTAAACCTATGTTAAACTCAAATGAAATTAACTAGATTTTGCTGATTATTTAAAGTGCCTAGAACAATATAGTCTCACGCAGTTTCAGAATGAGATGCTAGAAGATTTGATACCTAGCAGGACTCAAATTGCAGATTAGTTCTAGAGATAAGACTGAGGCACATGAAATACTGACAAAAGAATACAATTCATAATGTGGGTGAGAATTTACAGAAGTTACTCATGAAAACTAGTTTGGGGCATCCTTACAAAGAATGTGTAGGCAGAGTGCAAGGTACAGGATTTGGATGAGAGGCAAGAGAAGGTTATTTCAGGGAAAGTTAGGTGGACAAGTGTACAAAGAGAAGAATGACTACGAGGCGTTTAAATATGGAATTTAGAAAAATGGCAACAACAACCCTATATGTGAGACAGCAAAAGAGACACAGATATAAAGAACAGAGTTTTGGACAATCTGAGAGAATAGCATTGAAACATGTATATTACCATATGTGAAACAGATGACCAGTCCAAGTTTGATGCATGAAACAGGGCACTCAAAGCCAGTGCACTGGGATGACCCAGAGGGATGGGATGAGGAGGGAGGTGGGAGGGGGGTTCGGGATGACCCAGAGGGATGGGGGACACATGTATGCTGATTCATGTCAATGTACGGCAGAAACCATCACAATATCGTAAAGTAATTAGTCTCCAATTAAAATAATTAATTTAAAAAAGAGAGATTGAGGGATGGGGGATAGGTCAATTTTTAACATGCCTTACCTAGAGAAGAAAATAAAATGGATTCAACGTTCTTTGACTTTGTTCTGTTTTTGAACCGTTATACAGTAATTGACTAAAATTCCTACTTTTTTCTTACTCTCAAAGTGATCACATTTTTTTCCTTCCTAATGTGAGCAGCAGATGGCTGACTTCTCATGCTAAACACAAATCATTTATAATAATAAGAAGAATAATCAGCCAGTAAATAATAGCTTCAATACTGTGGATCAGCACCTGAATATTTGGGTGACTTTCCCTGAAATACCCAAGTGTCCTTCTGACAGTTTGTGTTGAGGAGCCCTTGTATGATGTTTCATCCCTAATGACAAAATAAATCTCAAATGTCAAAAAGTGCTGTCCTGAATTCACCCCTGAATCCAGCAGTAATGGATTAGGACCAATATCCATTAGTCCAAAGCCAATCAGTGTTTATTCACTCACGTCCCTGGGCTGACAGCTTAGGTATCTACCTGTTTGAGGAAACAGAAGGTCATGTTGGAGCATCAGAAGTCATCTACTGAATTTTTCCTTTAGATTTTATTGGAGTCAATTACAAGCTATTCTGGTTTTTATTTTCATATCTGCCGCCTAAACTTAAACCAAGAGCAACAAAGAAAACGTACATGTAATTTTCCAGGAGAGCATTTTGGAGGACTTATGTAATCACCTTCATCAATATTGATTAAGCACAGTGCAATCTTTGAGTCCGTTTTCAGACCTATTTTCCTGCCACGCACAGTCACATCCCCAGGGTCTAGAAATGGCCTGAGATCAACTTCAGGAGTCTTTCTCTTTCGGGCCTTGCTGTTGCTTAAAATATCAAAAGATGTAATAACAGACATCCGTTCAAAATTACTTTCTTGTTCTGTTCCTCTAAAACACCAGTTCCTTTTGGATTTTTATGCTTTATTTGCTCATTGTGCTGATGTTCAAGAGACAGTCCTGAAAAAAATCCTTTTATTGCTTGCAGTTATGCCTAAAGTTGAGACTAATGAATTTCTCGTAAGTCTGTCTTCATAGAGTTTCTGGAAATAAGACACCGGGTAGCACCATTCTTCCAAAGCAGCCCACCGTTTGGTAGCAGAAGCCATTGCTGTTCTCTGTTCTGTTCGTGGTCTGAGAGCAGTCGTGTCCCTGCGCGCGTGGCTGCTTTCTTTCTGCCCCTCTTCGCCACTCTCCCATGCTGGTGTGCTGCTTCTAGCGTTTCTCCCCGTCCAGCACGCCTTGCCCTCTGTTCCTGTGACCGGCACTGGCTCCTCCTGCGGCCTCCGTGTCCTCACCGTCCCCAGCTCTGGTTTCCTGTCCTCTGCTCTCGTCATCACTGCTGCACTGAGACGGCCCCTTCAGGGACCACCGTGACCTCTTCCGAGACAAGCTCACAGCTTTTCTGAGTTCCCGGCATGGCTACAGGAAAACTTTTCCTCAAAACAAGGATCTGCCTGCTACAGCCTGTAGGCTGACTCGCCCTTCCCCTGTTTCTGTCCATAGTTTTATGGGAACACGACCCTGCCCATTTGCTTGCATGAGATCTATGGCTGCTTTTGTGCTGTGATGACAGAGTTGAGTAGCTGAAACAGAGCATCTATCACCTGCGAGGTCTAAAACAGTTACTGTTTGGCCCTTTAGGTAGAGCCATCCTGCGCTTAAGTGTCCTCGTAATTTCATACTAGTATCGATACTTTGATGGCATTAATTGTTCACGGAAGAACCAACCCATCATGGCTCCCCTTGTCCATGTTACTGTTCTATTGTGCTCAGTTGTGTCCAACTCTTTGCGACCCCATGGACTGTAGCCTGCCAGACTCCTCCGCAGTGGGATTTCCCAGGCAAGTATACTGGAGTGGGTTGTCATTTTTTTCTCCAGGGGACCTTCCCCACTCACGTCTCTTGCACTGGCAGGCAGATGAGGATATGCATTTCTTTATTTTTCTTTTAAATTTATTTATTTTTAACTGAAGGATAATTGCTTTACAGTATTGTGTTGGTTTCTGCCATACATCAACATGAATCAGCCATGGCTATACATATGTCCCCTCCCTCCTGACCCTCCCTCCCGTCTCCCTCCCCACCCCACCCCTCTAGGTTGATACAGAGCCCCAGTTTGAGTTCCCTGAGTCATTCAGCAAATTCCCTTGGCTATCTATTTTACATATGGTAGTATATATTTCCATGTTGCTCTCTCCATATATCCCACCCTCTCCTTCCTCCCCCACCCCCATGTCCATAAGTCTGTTCTCTGTGTCTGTGTTTCCATTGTTGCCCTGAAAATAATTTTATCAATACCATCTTTCTAGATTCCATATATATGCATTAGTATACGATATTTGTTTTTTTCTTTCTGACTTCCCTGGTGGCTCAGACAGTAAAGAATTTGCCTGCAATGCAGAAGACCCAGGTTCAGTCCCTGGGTCAGGAAGATCTCCTGGAGAAGGGAATGGCCACCCACTCCAGTATTCTTGCCTGGAAAATTCCATGGGCAGAGGAGCCTGGCAGGTGGGCTACAGTTTATGGGGTTGCAAAGAGTCGGACATGACTGAGTGACTAACACTTTCACTTTCTGACTTACTTTACTCTGTATGATAGGCTCTAGGTTCATCTACCTCATTAGAACTGACTCAAATGCATTCCTTTTTTATGGCTGAATAATATTCAACTGTATATATGTACCACAGCTTCCTTATCCATTCATCTGTTGATGGGCATTTAGGTTGCTTCCATGTCCTGGCTATTGTAAATAGTGCTGCAGTGAACATTGGGGTACATGTATCTTTTTCAGTTTTGGTTTCCTCAGGGTATACGCCTAGTAGTGGAATTGCTGGGTCATATGGTGGTTTTGAACTTTTTTTTCAATTGGTGCTTTTGAACTGTGGTGTTGGAGAAGACTCTTGAGAGTCCCTTGGACTGCAAGGAGATCAGTCCTGGGTGTTCATTGGAAGGACTGATGCTGAAGCTGAAACTCCAGTACTTTGGCCACCTCATGCAAAGAGCTGACTCATTGGAAAAGACCCTGATGCTGGGAGGGATTGGGGGCAGGAGGAGAAGGGGATGACAGAGGATGAATGTCTGTTTAGGTCTTGTTCCCACTTTTTGATTGTGTTGTTAGTTTTTCTGATATTGACTTATATGAGCTGCTTGTATATTTTGAAAATTAATCTTTTGTCGGTTGCTTCATTTACTATGATTTTCTCCCACTATGAGGGTTGTCTTTTCACCTTGTTTATGGTTTCCTCTGCTGAGCAAAAACTTTTAAGTTTAATTAGGTCCTACTTATTTATTTTTGTTTTTATTTCCATTACCCTAGGAGGTGGGTCATAGAGGATCTTGCTATGATTTATGTTATAGAGTATTCTGCCTATATTTTTCTCTAAGAGTTTTAGTTAAGTTTCTCGTCTTACATTTAGGTCTTTAATCCATTTTGAGTTTATCTTTGTGCATGGTGTTAGGAAGTGTTCTCATTCCATTCTTTCATGTGTAGCTGCCCAGTTATCCCAGCAGTGCTTATTGAAGAGGCTGTCTTTGCCCCATTGTATATTCTTGGCTACTTCATTAAAAATAAGGTGCTCATAGATGCATGGGTTTATCTGTGGGCTTTCTACCTTGTTTCATTGGTTTATATTTCTGTTTTTATGCCAGTACCATACTGTCTTGATGACTGTAGCTTTGTAGGATAGTCTGAAATCAGGAAGTTTGAATCCTCCAGTTCCATTCTTCTTTTTCAACATTGCTTTGGTTATTCACAGCCTTTTGTGTTTCCATATGAATTGTGAGACCCTTTTTTTTGTTCCAGTTCTGTGAAAAATGTCAGATGCATTCTTTACCACTGAGCCAACAGAGAAGCATTTCTCTATGTTATTAATTAAAATTGCCTTGACTTGCTTTTTAAGGATTTTCTCTTACTTACCCAGTTTAATTGTAGTTCTCTGCATGCCCAACCTGTCTACTGTAACCAGGCTGGATACTTTGCTCACCTTCTGACCCACTCATGCTGTTTCCCACTCCAGACCTCCCCCCACACTGGTGTATATCTGAGCATAAGCAGACATGCCACTCTGCCCATCCTCTGAGTCACATTCTTCCTGGGTGTTATTCTGAAGCTCAACTCAAGCCCTGCTTCCTTCATGAAGTATTAATATATCCTATTATCAATTATATTGATCATTACTTTATGTATTTGCTGTGATACCTGTATTGCCTGCCCTGTTCTGCCTTGTTGCTATAAAATAGTAAGAGTTACTGATACGAAGTTCTTCCTCATGTGTTTAACATGTGAGGCTCTGTCAGGCCTGCCCCCCTCTTGGACCCCTCTTCTTCATTCATTTCATTGTGATTCATCCCAAGGCAAACTCCTCAGTGTCAGCTCCCACTCTTCCTTGCCTCACCCCTCAAATTCCAAGAACTGTGGGCTCTGACTACTAACAGTACCTCAAGCCTTACCCCACTTCTCTGAGTCTGCCATGCCGCAGCCTTAGATCAGGCTACCTTCACTCCTTCCTTGGGCTACCTCTCAGTAATATTGCAACAGCTGGTTTCTTTCCGGGGCCGGGACCAGGGTAAGGAAAGTAAGGTGTCTAGAGCACAAATTTAAGGAAGCACTCACTCTCAGGGTTGTGCAGATGCAGAGTTAGCACTCGAGGGTGAGTGCTTCCTTAAAGTTTGTGCTCAGGGCATCTCAGAGCTTGATTGCCTCACCCTGGTCTGGACTTTTCCTTCTTCTCCCTTCTCTTGCCCTCCCGCCCCCACCCCTCTGTCTCCCCCCGCCTGCCCCCTGCCGGTAGTTTATGCTCCCTAGGGCTATTGAAATTATCTTTTCAGCATGGATGATGTCCAGTCTGTTTTTTCATTTCCCAGAGGATAAAGGCTGACTTTTTGCATGGCCTTCAACCTGCCTTCCGGCCCCATCTCTCACCACTGTCACCCTTGCGTGTGAACTCTGAAGTCTATCCATCCTGAACCACTTAGAGGCATTTTTGTCTGTGGTGCTGTGACACATCTCCAGGTCTTTGCACTCAATCTTCCTCCCTTCCCTGGAACTCTCCTCTCTTACTTGGAGAATTTTTATTCATTGTTCAGAACTTAGCATGATCCACCATGACTTTCTATGCGGAGTTTTCTAGATTCCCTGGAATTAATTAAGTCTCTCCTTCTTTTTCCCCCTTAAGCAGAGTGTTCTCACCTTAATTATAGCATGTGTTTCATTTAATGGTAACTAATTTTTTTCAGATTTTTCAATTCCCAGGAAACCAAAGATTCAAAGCTCAGGCTTTATACTAGAATAGTTTGGAAAGTTTGTTTTTAAAGTATTATTGCCTCAGTTCTATCCCAGAACCAGAATCTCTGGGTGTGGCCTGGGCATCAGTGTTCTTTCCCTTAAATCACCCAGATAATCTGATATGCAGCCACGATCTGGAACCACTGCACGAGGCTGTGAGTTGAGCTCCTGAGAGGTGGCGCCTAGTCCCTTCCCTGTTTGCAGCCCTGTCCTCCGCCCTCCCCTTCCCTCATACCCTGAAGGATGTCTGGCTTTTCACAGGAGCTCAACTAAGAGCTGTGGATCAATGATCCTCTGCTCCATCGGTTGGCCTAGTGATCCATGAAAGGACTCAGTTACCACCTTGCTCCCTCAGCACAGGCCTGGGAGTGGAGGACGTCTGTGCAGATAGGGATCCCGTTGTTGTTGTCACTAAGTCTTGTCCGACTCTTTGTGACCCTGTGGACTGTCAGGCTTCTCTGTCCATGGGATTGTCCAGGCAAGAATACTGGAGAGGGTTGCCATTTCCTTCTCCAGGGGATCTTCCCAGACCAGGAATCAAACCTGCTATTGGCAGGCGGGTTCTTTACCACTGAGCCACCAGGAAAGCCCGACAGGGATCCCACTGGTGTGAAATTGATGTGTGATATTCGTGATGCACCACAAGTTAACCCCCAAGACCTGTTTCTTTATTGCTTTGAATACCAAGGGGGCTGTTGTCCTTTTTTCTGCAGAACTATATATGCAAATGATTTTTTCCATGCAAAATTATTTAAATACCTCTTTCCCTATCCAGTGGACGTGCTCTATCCTGGCCATTTGAGGAAAAATATTAGAAAGTAGATTGGTCTTCCATGTCGAGACTCCCCTTCTGCATTTAGCTCTCTGAATTCAGTGGCAGTGTCTTTGGGCCTTCAGAGGCTGTTTAGTGCCCAGGTGGACTTAAGTAATAAGTGGTAATAATGCTTGATATGGAATTACCTGCCTATACAAGCAGCTACATCAGTCTGCCTGGACCAACGGACTTAAATGTCAGACTTTCCAAATGTAAAAGTCAGAGATGCACTGTAGTCTGCATCTGATATTTACAGTTCTTTCTGGCAAAGGTGAGCTGACTTTTGTTGCAAATGTTTCTCTATTGCAAATTGGAAAGAGTTTTTTATTTGTTCATATGCCTTTAATATTATTACTTCCTTTACTTTTATTTGATTTTCCGAAAATCCACAAATGCATTTGAATGAGCCAGTGGTCCTTACCTGTGGCTACTAAAAATAGTAGTGATTGGGAAAAGTCAGGGGTTGGATTTAGGAGAAGACTATTGATTATTTATTTAAATAATCTCAAGATGCAGAAGAATAAGTCTTTGGAAAAATTAACTCACATTTCTAGAGCTGTTTCAGTTGGCTTCTATTCAGAACATGAGCTGAGGGAGGCCCCAATCTGTAATTTTACTTTCTATATCACCCCGGGGCCCCTCCCCTTTTTCCTCTTGTCTCTTTTCCATCACCATTTTATTCTCCCCTTTTCGCTCTCTTCCTCAGACCAGGAGTTATATTAGTTGTTGTTTTTTACTGAACAGCTGTGTTTCACATAGTTCTTAGTGCTTTAACCCATTTAATCTCTCAAAAACAGCATGTGGGAAGGTATCGTTATTAATTCCATTATACAGAGGAGGAAATTGAGACACAAAGAAAGAAAGAAACTTACCCAGGACCAAATATCTAGTAAAGGGTAGAGCAAAAATTCAGATCTAGTCCTTATGTTCCAAGAGCCTGGGCTCTTCACTCTTTGCTGCCTGACCCAGAGTTCAGAGTGGTAAATAGTAGCGGGATAAAGATGAGTATTCCAACCAGTCCATTCTAAAGGAGATCAGTCCTGGGTATTCTTTGGAAGAAATGATGCTAAAGCTGAAACTCCAGTACTTTGGCTACCTCATGCGAAGAGTTGACTCACTGGAAAAGATTCTGATGCTGGGAGGGATTGAGGGCAGGAGGAGAAAGGGGACGACAGAGGATGAGATGGCTGGATGGCATCACCGACTCGATGGACCTGAGTTTGAGTGAACTCTGGGAGTTGGTGATGGACAGGGAGGCCTTGTGTGCTGCAATTCATGGGGTCTCAAAGAGTTGGACACAACTGAGCGACTGAACTGAACTGAACTGAAAGATGAGTATTGCATTTGGTTAAAGAACAACAAAAACAGTTTTTCTGCTTCCCCCATTTCAACCCCCCATTGCATTAATAATGGGTCCACTTCTCAGCACATCCAATGGAAGAATCCAATAGAATAAGTACTGAACTTGAGATTTTATGTTATCATTTCTAATTCAAAAGCAGAACTTGAAACCAGTAATAATCAGAAATAGCAAGCTGTAGTTGAGGATGTTGCAGCCTTCTTTGAATTGAGTGGGAGCAAAGGCACAGTGGGAAGCACAGTGGTCCCTGGAGTCAGCCTTTGATGGACTACGATGTGGTCTGGCCAAGGGTCGGCCACACTCGTAGCCCACCATTCTGGGGGCCCTGGAGGAGGAGCACAGGGCAGCAGCCGTGAGAGCTCCCCCATTAGTGGGTGGAAGGGGAGGATGCATAAGAGACCAGCAAGGGAGAGAAGTCCCCTGCTACCCCAGACAGAAGACAGCCTGGTTCAGCTTTACAGGGCTGACCACCACCTACCATTTGACATGTAGGAAGCTGAAGATTAGCCGAACAGCTTACAGCTAGTTCTAAGGAGACTGGAACTAGTCCTGAAGGTCTTGACTGTCATTCCAGGGATTTTTCCAGTACACAGTGAAAAAAAAAGGAATCTTCAATCAAAGTAAGGAAAGGAAGGTTGTGAGTTCTGGAACTGCCCTTAAGGAGATGTTCTTTCAGTGCTGCCTTCAGTGACGCGATAAACCACAGAGTGGGTAATTGTCGCCTCTTTCAGTGGCTATGCAAACCTGATTTCCTGAAGCACAAAACTTGTCTTCAGGGGTCCTCTGAGGCAAGGTAGACATCCCACTACCTAATTAAATCCAGTCTGGTAATTGGTCAGTTAATGGAAAAGTTGGTAAAGCAAGAAAACATGCAGATCTACATAGAGACTTAAATACTTTGTTTTAACACATGGGCTTGTATTCATTCAACCATCTTCAGGCGCAGGAGCAAAGGTACCCTTTGAATAGGTATCTTTGAAATGAAGTACCCCCTTGTCTTTCCTGTATCTCCATAGCCATCAGGTGGGTTTGATTTTCAGTTTTAACTTAGTATGCCTCTATCTAAGCACAGAATCTTTCATCTTTATGATTTTTCTCAGTCTGAGTTGGATTGCTCACATTTATTTAATAAATTTTATTTAATATAATTTAATACATTTCTTTAACAAATATTTAATATAAAGATGTTTATTTAATACATTTATTTAATAAGTGTATTAAATAAATATTTACTTTTGCACCCCATCTTCCCCATGTCTTTCTTAAGTTAGTTTCATAGGAGTAGCTCCCATTCCTTTCACACTCATATCTCATTATTTATGTGACTGCTGTTTAATTGGATTCATAACTAATAAGAGCAGAACTCACATAAAGGTTGGGTGTAAAACAGTAAACCTAAAGCATTTATTGGAAGAAGAAGGAAGATGGGAAATAATTCTCAGTGTGTTGTGGGTGGGTTTGTTAATCCATTGTGTTGGCTAAGTAAGAATTGGCTAAGTGGGTGTCTACTATGGATATAACACAAGTTGATAGTAGAAAATCCTATCCTTGGGACAGTAAATGCACCTGCCTCTTGTGTAACATCTGAAAAATAATGAGAATAATTTAAGGAGTAACTCATTTTCCCTCAATCCTGTGAATATGATGAGTGATGTTATATTATTCATTTTAATAACTATCTCTAGAACTGTCATTGTTATTCTTAAAGATTTATTTTTGTTTTACTTTGACTTATAATTTTGTTTTAACCTAAGAAAATCCACTTATAAAAGGTGAGTGTGAGCATTGCCCCATGGAGATTATTGATCACTGAATTCAGAACACTATCACAAAATGTTTTTTTTATTGAAAATCAATCTATAAATAAATGGTGGAATGAATTATAGGGTAATGCATTAGCCATAGATAATGGAAGTGCTTAAAATAATTTTTTTTAAACTAATGGCTAAAATTATTATGAGAAAAACCACTCTATTCCATTTCTTAAAATTGTTCTGTTTCATTTAAATGTGGTTTAGATGGTGCTGGGGGAAAAGATGTGTGCCCCTTAGGGATTGTCAGAAAGAATCAAAAGCAGCTTAGCAAAGAGACAGAAATGGAAATGTGATATTTGTTGGGGGAAATGAGGGTATGATTAAATAAAGTGGAATCAGCTCCCATGTTAGAAAATCCCTTAATGGGGAGGTGATGCTTGAAGCCTCTTTCTGTCTTCTGAGAAACCTGGACCAAGAGGCTGGCCAGCCAAGGATGTCCTGAGCCCCCACTGCGATGGGAGGAGAGTGAGTTTCAGATTATATTTATTTCTCAGGCCAAGTTCAACCTCCTGACAGCCCAGCTGAATGACAGTCTTCATTAGATTCAGGAAGGATCTGAGAATTGCAGCCTGGCCTCTCTCTACATTGCCGGTCTGCTTCTAGCTTCTATAAAGAAAGCAGGTCCTAGGAGAGGCACAGACTTTCCGCTCACCCTTAGGATATCTCCAGCTCATGTAGGAAGATCTTGCTTGTTCTGTGTCTTTGGAATTAAATATTCTGGGGTCTGCATCTCCCCTGCTCAAATATGTATTAGAGAAATACAAACTTTAAGTTAAAAAAAGTATCAGAGAAGTTATATGTTTCAATGGAAAGCACAGCAGCCTAAAAAGTGCTTTCAGATTCTAAAGTGCACACAGATTATGTGGGAACCTTAGTCAGATTCAGATCCTGAGTCTGTAGGTCCAGAGTGGAGCCTTAAAGTCTGCATTTTTAGCAGGTTCCCCCCCACCCCCCGACCCCAGGGTGCCAGTGCTACTGATCCAGAGATCATACTCTGGGGAACAAGGATCTGGAAGACCTGAATTCAACTGCTGGCCTCTCTCAACCTCAGTTTCCCCACCTGTAAAATAGACTAAAATAGTTTTAAATTCTGTCAGTAGCCTCATGAGAAGTGGTGACCAGAGAAGGCTGGTCCATGTTAAGAGCTTATCCCGCCTCTCAATTTTCAAGGACTCCCTGTCTCAACACGGTGAAGACAAATGGAGTCATGAAAACAAGGCAGCCTTTCCACTCTTATTCACATCTCTCCCCCTCAAGTGTGTGCCTTTGCTAATATTCAGAGGTTTCGGCTTTAATTAGATCACGTGACTGAAACATGCCTCTCCTAGTTGTGCTGTTTGTCTGGAATAAACTGTTGGGTAGGCGTCATCCTGTCCGTAGCGTGCCCAACGGAAGTCTAGCTACAGTTGGTCTAATTACCAGTAGTAATCCACTGTAGACACCAAAGATTATTATGTTTGGATCTGAAACATTTTTAGTCAGAGTCAGATTGAGATGCTACTTTTTTTCTCTCTAAACCTGTCACTTGGTGGAGGAATTTAATACTACATTGAAATTTTTCTTATCCTTCAGAGTCCTCTCAGATGTTCCGTTCTCAGCAAAACCTTTTCAGAAGCCACAGTCAGAATTAGTGGCCACCTCCCGCCCCTCGGCCCCAGTCACCCCTCCACCGGAACACAGGCCTCACAGCGGGGCTCACTGGGTGATGGTCTCCCTCCCTGAATTACAAGCGCCTTAAGCCATCTCGATGGAGTAAATGCGAGTTCAGGGACTCTAGCCTGGTTCCTGAGGGCACTTTCTGTCTGGCCATGTGTCCCCAGGAGGCCATGGAAGGTCCTGCTCCGGGTGCCCCTCTCTGTACTGGCCCTGGGCAGTGGGCTGTCGGGGGTTCTGTGGAATAATGGATGTGAAACTGTCTCCTTTCTCTCCTGGCTTAGAGTAGGCATCAGAGGAAGATTTGCCAAGTTTTCCTTCCTTAAGGTCAAGGATCATGACTTATAGATCCATGTATTTCTAGCCTTCAGGAAAAGTCATACATAGTGGGTACGCTCTGTAAATTCTTTAAAACTGGATTTAATAGCCTCTCATTTAGGGAAATTGGGTGTGTTTATTTTAGGCATAGAAATAATAGAGATGGAGAAATAACTGTTTGTTTTTCCCCTACTAGCTGATAGGGAATGCTCTTCTGAAATACATGAAATGTGTTTTGAAAAAGTAATTAAAATCCTGACAGAGATTTATTTCTGGTTTGCTTAAGCTTAAAAATCTGAAAGATTTTTAAGGAAGACTAGATATGATGAATGCTGCACAGGGGCAGGGTGGGGGAAGAAAACCTATATTTAACAAGTAGTTCCTACAGGATATCCATTTTGTATATTTATATGTATGAGCTTTCTGGAAGAATTGGAAAAAAATTGCTAATGGTTACCTTTGGGAAGAGGATCAAGGATTAGGGAGAAGAAGACTTTTATTTTCATTTTATACTTTTCTGTGTGGTTTGAATTATTGGCCATGGGGGCACATTTGAGTTAAAAAATATATATATAGATAGATAAATAGATATCTGGGGGAATTGAAAAATAGGCTATTTTTCTTTTTTATATATTAAAATCTCATAAGTATTATCTTTAAATTTTATTTGCAAGGGGCTTAAGTACAGGGTGCTAATAATAAATGCGGATTTCCTGTCCCTTTTCAAGTCACTAAGCCGTCGCCCTCGCAGGAATGAGCTCTTAGCCGTTACTACCCCTGAGGTTTAAAAAGCTCCCAGGTGGGGCTAAGTCCTTGCACTCCTGCTGAGCGGAGGAATGTAGCATCCGGTTATGAGCCCTGAAAATGCTAGAATCATTACTCTGTAACGCTCTAACCTGGTTTAGGGAAGATGTAGCTGCAAGGGATGGCCCAGAAGGGGATGACAGGACACGGAGACCTGCCCAGAAGGACCATCATCCATTCTGAACTGGAAAAGTGAGGGGGTTATAGCTCCTTCAGAGCATGGCACAGGAACCGACTCATTTTGGGCTTCCCAGGGGGCACTAGTGGTAAAGAACCTGCCTGCCACTGCCGGATACATAACAGCTTCCATCCCTGGATCGGCAAGATTCCTCTGGAGGAGGAAATGGCAACCCACTCTAGTATTCTTGCCTGGAGAATCCCAGGAACAGAGGAGCCTGGAGAGCTACAGTTCACGGGGTTGCAAAGAGTTGAATACGACTAAAGTGACTTAGCACGTCTGTGCTGCTCTTCGTAGCAAGAACTTGGATTTTCCTTTTTGCTCTAGCACCACCCAGCCGTTGGCAGCATCAGCTCCCTTACCTCCCCCACCAAGGGTCAGGATGTACCCATCTGGAGTACCAGAGAGTAAGCAGTGCATCCCAGGTCACATACTTGGGTGGGACGAAGCAGCGTGTCCCCCGAGCTCCCATCCGTCATTTTCCACTACCCAAGACTTAGCTCTAATTCTATGAGGGTGGCGTCCAGGGAGAAGGCACCTCTGAGACTTTTGAGGTACCACTTTCAATTTTAGATGTTACCTCCACCCAAGAGCCTGGACAAACTGGGATGTTTTCCCAGGAGGGCAGCCAGGAGGGTTAAAGGAATCATTACCATGTTGTACAAAGAGACGGACTGGGATGTAGGCAGCACTCACTTCTCTGTGGTTAGATCATTAATGTCCCTGTATGTCAGCTTCCCACCAATGAATGGTGTTCCCATAGTACTCACCTCAAAGGGTGGTAGAGAGGATTATGCAAGTTAATTCACGGAAAAGTTTAGAACTGGTAAGGGTTCCACAAGTACCAGTGACCATTTTTTGTTCCTGGGGCCAGAGCCACAAGAAAGAGTCCCAAGTCTTTAGATGGCAACAGCCATGGGCTGCTCCTGGTCGATGCAACTCACTTTCTGACCTGTAGGCATTTCTAAAGACAGACATTATTATCAAGCAGCTTGCACGCATGCATGCTAAGTCACTTTAGTCACGTCCAACTCTTTGCGACCCTATGGACTGCAGCCTGCCAGGCTCCTCTGTCCATGGGATTCTCTAGACAAGAATACTGCAGTGGGTTGCCATGACCTCCTCCAGGGGATCTTCCCAACCCAGGGATAGAGCCCGCGTCTCTTATGTCTCCTGCATTGGCAAGCAGGTTCTTTCGTTCTAACCTGGGAAGTCCATCAAGCAGCTTAGCTTACTGATTAGTCTTCTGAGAGGCATGAGTGGCAAATTCAAGCCTCTTGGGCTGTAAATAAGAGATACGCCCCATATTCATTTTCCTGGGTGAATCTGCTCTGCGGATCCCTGTGCACTGTGCTGATACATTCTTTAAATTGTCTTCTCGACATGCGTTGGGCCTCATGATATGAGTAACCTCTTTATTGAGGAGGATGGTCTTTTTACGGTCAGCCACATAGTACAGAGAAAAGTAGGCCGTCCCTCCCCAGGCAAAGGATAACCGCCCATCTCCTTTCAGCAGCCCAGTCTAAGTAAAAACAGCTTCTGTTGTGTCTTATTGTATAATTGCTCCAACGTTCGCCATTCCCTCTAGTTGTCTAGACTCGTCTATCTGCAGAGCAGCGTCTGCATGTCATTGATGTGGGGTCACCAGACCTTGCCAAGTGCTTTCCTTCTGGATCTCATTAATTTATTAACTGTTAGCAAATGAACTCATGTGAATGTTTAAGGAGGATATTTCCCTAACCTAAAGCAATAAATAAGGTAGTGTTTTCTCAGCTTGTAACCTAGATGCTGCTGGGCACCTTCAACACTTGTTTGAGAAGGGACTACTCAAATGGTGCTTTGGTGAAGCAAAGGAAAAAAGCAGAATTGAGTAAAAGATGTAGCAGGCAGCTTTTTTAAAGCCAAAACTCTTATTTATTAATTATGCCATTTCCCCTAGACCTTGCATACCCTTTTGGAAACCTTCCAAAAAATAACATTTGCCATACCTAATATTGTATCATCCTATGGAAAACTCTGGACAGAGTTTATGAGGGCTTGGTTTTTTAGAAGAAGCAAGTGAATTGGAAAATTCAGCTGTTTGCTCAGTGATACCAAGAGGGGCATCTATTTAACTCTTGATTTTTCCATTTGTTTCCTTTACGAAAGCAAAGCCAACCATGGTGAGTTGGACAACCCCAAACCACAAGCAGCGATTTTCCTTCTTCTTAAGCTCCTGATGCCAAGAAAAAGTTTTTCTTTTCTGAGCAGGATTTGGGAGAGACCATTTTGAGATTAACTCTTGTAAACTTAACCTTCCCTAACATCTCTTCCTTTCAAGGAAGGGCCAGGGTTTTCAGGAGAACCAGAGAGAAAGAACCTAGCGATCTTGTAGAAGTTTCCTAGGAGTCTGGCTGTGGCCCAGGTCATCTGCTGCAGCGCAGGCTTGAAGCAGGCTAGAGGATCCGTTTGACCTGGGAGCCCCTGACTCAGTCTCCCATCTCAGCTTTCCTGTGGTGCTAAGCTGGGCATTTGGACCAAAGATGACACAGCCATGAATCAAAGTGCGGGACTGTTCTCTATGGGGACTCCTCATGCCTGCCCACTGGGGGTACCCTCCCCACAAGGCTGGGGAGAACGTGACCGTCTCATCTTCTGCCCTTGCCATCACCCATGGCAGCCTGAGGAAACCCACAGAGCTTGTTTTCCAGCTTGAAAGCGGATTCGTGGATCCTGCAGAATCTATTTGTAAAGGAGCTGCTTTCCCACGCAGAATTCTAGAACGTCTCCTGCCCCTTGTTCACTTGCTGTTCCAAGTGTCGTTCCTGCCCGCTCTGACGTGTTTCTTTGTTTTCTGTGTGTTGCAGGCAGCATAGTGTACCTCGGCATGATGGTGGGGGCATTCTTCTGGGGAGGCCTGGCAGACAAAGTGGGAAGGAAGCAGTCCCTTCTGATTTGCATGTCTATCAACGGATTCTTTGCCTTCCTGTCTTCATTTGTCCAAGGTTATGGCTTCTTTCTCTTCTGTCGCTTACTTTCTGGATTCGGGTAAGGTTTTCTCTTTCGGATTTTATAGTAATGTGTTTATTCTACATAAAGACATAATGTACATGTTTTCCACTCTAGAGGCTCTCATTACCAAAAAATTATCCCTTAATGCATTTCCTTTCCCATCTTTGTGTCAGCCTTAGGAGCCATAATGCTGGTTCTTAGAAATATAATTATCAACCTTTAAATCCAGAAGAGAAGGGAATACGCATCTGTGTTCCCGTGGCTGATTCTTTTAGTGCTTTATGTCTAGGAAATGGGTGTTGTTTTCAAAGGAATGCTATATCTGTGGCAGTGCACATTTATGAGTGGATGTTTTTTTCTTCTAAAAATTTAAGCCAGAAATAGCTTTAGTCCTACCTATTATGAACTAATTAAAGGTTTGAACCATTCAACAATGCTCTTAAATCCAAGATGAGAGGGTCTCAAGTAAATATTGTTTAATTGATCCATGGTAACTGCAGGAGACCACCTGCAATGCAGGAGATCTGAGTTTGATCCCTGGGTCCGGAAGATCCCCTGGAGAAGGAAGTGACAACCCGCTCCACAGAGGAACCTGGCAGGCTACAGTCCATGGGGTCGCAACCAGTTGCAACATGACTTAGCGACTAAACCACCAATAGCATATTTAACTAAGTAGGAAGCCTGCTTCATGAGATGCAATAGGTTCTTTTTATAGGTTCCTGACTTCTGGTGAATCAACAGAAGTTGTGCTGTTGACAAGTGCAGTGGCATAGTGTAACCAATGGTTAGTCGTTTTTGTTAAAGAACTTGAAGCACTCGTTACTAGATTAAGCAAATCCACAGCTTAGGAAAACCCAATACTTCAATTAGGAGAGTCCAAGAAACTGCTTGAATAGGAAAAAAAAATAGTGTAAATATAAAATTTCTGATTCATGCTTAAGAACTCTGTTTAAGATGTTGTTTAGAGATGTTGTTTCTGAGGGAGTCTAGCATAAGATGAATCTATAGGAATAATATAAAATAAAAGAAAAATGAGTGAAGAAGGGGCAGGAATCTGTGCTGGGTTATGAATTTGAGAAGCCGATCAGTTGTGGTTGATGATGTTGGTCACCACACAGCAAAGCCCAGTTTTGCCCAAAGAGGAGGTCAAAAAGCTGCAGCCCATCTCTCTTAATTACATATAGTAGTACTTTAAAATCAGAGCTAAGATTAGCCGGAATATAAGACATCAAAGAGAAAGACTATGTAAGTGGATTATTTTAAGAGTACAAAGGTTTCCCCGTGCAGACTAATGGTTCACTTTCATAATTCATTCAAAACACTTACATTTTTATATTGTTTTCTGCCACAAGATTTGTTCACATATTGAGATTGGTGGATCCACAGGTTTTTCTGATGTTCTTTTTTTATCTTCTGGAACCTCATCTGTGCTACATTCTACACACAGGATGTGTGTGCATGCTCAGTTGCTCAGTCGTGTCCGACTCTTTGCGACCCCATGGACCGTAGCCCGCCAGGCTCCCCTGTCCATGGAATTTTCCAGGCAAGGAGACTGGAGTGGGTTGCCATTTCCTACTCCAGGGGATCTTCCCGACCCAGAGATCAAACCCATGTCTCTTGCATTTCCTGCTTTGACATATTCTTCACACAGCGGGCACTTGGCAAATGTATGACTAAGTTGCAGGAATCTCAGGAGTTCTCCTTAGAGTGAAGACACTGCAGTAAAGCAGGAGGGTTGGAAAGTTTGAAAATATTTTTTCCTTGGAGAAAAATGATCAGAATCAATCATTTGCTTTGTATCAATGGGGAAAGAGGGCTTTTCCTTAGCAGAGGGGATGCTTGGTGTTCAAGGCTCTGTGTGAGACTGGCTGCACACGTCATCTGTGGGGAGGATTTCTGGGTCATGAATTCAGAGGGCTGCAGCCAAGCCAGTGCTGAGTGAGTTGAGATACCTGAGGAAGAGCAGGTGCGATTAAAGCTGCTTGTTAAAGGACCATCTCAGGGTCCATAGGATAAGACATTCTTGCCACAGGAGAACTTCCTCCTGCTTTTTCTTTTATGTACATAATACCGCTAGCCTGTCAGAAGAAGCCTAACAACCCAAATTCTGAACTTTCCAGTCCTTTCCATTCACAGCCTTATCCAGAAAATATCAACAATATCCATAGACTCAAAAGTACCTGGCCGGGTTTGGATGATTATGGCAATTTTCATTGCCAGTCTAGATGAAGACATGGGCAACTCCATTGACTGCAGAGAAAAGGGCCATTCTGGTGGCTGTAGCATACTCCAGACTAAGGGGCTGTCCAGAAGCTAATTCAAGGGCAGCACAGAGACAGAGAAGGCTTGGGTATATTCATGACATCATTTGCTTCTTTGTTGCCGACACATCATTTTTCAACCAGCAGCTCAGGGCTGCAGACCTCTAAATAAGATAATTTACCTGGCAAAGCACAGGCTGTGCATTGCTAATTCAGCTACACTCTATCAATTGTGCTCCGAGAGACTAATGCACTGAATGCCTTTGCAAAGTGGGCACAGAATGGGGAGTCCAGAAATTCAAGTCCACCCTACCCCTGGCCTTACTGTGAGCCCTTGGGAAAGTCCCGCGGGCCCTCCAGCCTGCTGCTTCTTTTGTGAAAGGGAGAAAATAGTGCTTTGCATCCTACCTTTGAGTATGAGGATCAAGTGAGATTGCATGTTGAATCTTGCCTTAAAGTGACAGCAGATGGAGAGGGGAAAAGAGGCTTCTTTCCGACTTTGATTCCCAGAGAGAAACAGAAAAGACTAATCATGGGCAAAGACTTGGAAGAAAACAGGCAAGTAAAATGGAGCATCCCTGCTCTCCAGAATAGTTGGAGAGTCCCTCAGCTGGGAGTGGGGCTTGCGGGGAAGCCATGTGAGCTTACTCACCTGGGCCCAGGTAGCGAAACACTCAGGACCTTGTAGGATCCAGCAGCTGAGGGTACCTGAGAAACACAGCTGTTAAGGGAAGTGAAGAAATTGGTCTCTCTTCCTTGGATGAGTTTGGTGCCTTGTTGCCTTCTCCTAACATATGGAGAGCTGCCCGGATGACAGAGGGGTTGTCTCGGCAGCGAGGGTTCATCTGGACACTCTCAGCTGAGTCTCTATGTTCTCCAATTCCATTCCAACTCAAAAACAAAACTCTTTCACACCTTCTCTTCTCCTGAAACCATGGAGGACCTTTCACAGTTATAGATGAGACCTGGCCCCTAGATGCTTCCTGTCTGCTTGGAGAGGGAAGGTACACGGACAGCCCTCCCGTTGTCATTCAGTCGCGTCTGACTCTTTGCGACCCCATGGACTGCAGCACACCAGGCCTCCCTGTCCTTCACCATCTCCCAGAGCTTGCTCAAACTCATGTCTATCGAGTCGGTGATGCTATCTAACCATTTCGTCCTCTGTCGTCCCCTTCCCCTCCTGCCCTCAATTTTTCCTGACATCAGGGTCTTTTCCAGTGAGTTGGTTCTTCGTATCAGGTGGCCAAAGTATTGGAGCTTCAGCCTCAGCATCAGTCCTTCCAATGAATGTTCAGGGTTGATCTCCTTTAGGATTGACTGGTTTGATCTCCTTGCTGTCCAAGGGACTCTCCAGAGTCTTCTCCAGCACCACAATTCAAAAGCACTCCCATTCTCTATATGCTAAGAACTAGTCAGTGTCCTTTATGGGGCAGCAGCAAGGGGTGTGGGAGGCTCATAGATGAAGAGAAAACGGTGACAAAACTGTGAGTGAAAAGCCAGTTTCTGCGTGAAGGCTCTTGTTGTTTAAAAGGCGTGTAATGTTCAAACCCTTTCCACATCCATCACTTACACACTGAAAACATAAGCAGCTGAAGTTTTGACATAGTCCTTTTATTTAAACATTGTTAGTTAAAACTTGAGTCAAAGAATTAAGACTTTGATCCTAGAGACCTTAAATAGGAGATCTTGTTATTTCTATGCACCAGGCAGCTCCCTTATCCACGTCTGATCTGGTTTTAAATTGAAGAGAACTCGGTGAACAAGGAAGGAAAATTTCAGAATGTTGGCACTTTTTTCCCGTTGTGGAACTCTGGTGCTCAGACCCTGCAACGCTCCACGCATTTCCCAGGAGCATCACTCTCACCATCCTTTCAGCTTCACGGGGTCTTCTTCCTGGGCCCTCAGCACTCACAACCTCAGACCACCCCTCCCAGTGACTGTCCCCACAGACCCCTGGTTGGTCTTTTTGGTTGCACTGATCAATACACCAAAATATTTGCTTCTTATATGTCTTTCCTCCACCAGCATGTAAATTCCAAGAGATTGACAGGATAGGTCTGTCCACTCTTTACTGCTTAATCGCAGGAAGCTTAATAAAGTCTTACTTGGTCTGTGTAAGGGGAAGAGTTCTCAATTAAATAACCAAATGTTTAACTTGCATCATAAAAACAAAAAGGCATGGCCCTCAGTCAATTTCCAGACTTGAGCCAGTTTACAGACCCAGAACCCCTTGAATGAAGGGGAGACCCTACTACATTGCTGGAAGTTTATGCTGTTCATCTTTCCCCCAGTCTTCCCCAAAAGGACCTGTAGCCTTTTACCAGGGTAACTGAATGAGAGAAAAGGAAATAATCGACTTTTCAGAGCTTACTAGGCACTGGCTCTGAACTGACATTAATTCCAGGGGACCCAAAATGTCACTGTGGTTCACCACTCAGAGTTAAGGACTTACAGAGGTCGGGTGTTCAATGGAGTTTGATCTCAGATCCATCTCACAGTGAGTCCAGGAGGTCCCTGAATCCATCCTGTGGTCACTTCCCAGTTCCAGAATACATAATTGGAATGGACAGAGCACTGGTAGGATCTCCACATTGGTATGGTGCCTGTCTACCAATTCCTCACACTGGGCCTTTCAGAGGAGGAAGCGAATTTCTGGGTCACAGTCCAAACCCCTCATTTCACAGGTTAAGGTTCAGTGATGGGACCAGGAGGGACACAGCCAGGACTTAGGTTGCAGTGAAGTCCTTCTGAACTGGCCACTCTGTGAACAGGCAAACTGTGCATTCTGAATCCAAGGTTAAGATGCCTTGTGTTGACTTTATTGCAAGTGCCACAGGCTTCCTCTTGCCCTGTCTTATTTTGTTTCTGAGGCATCATTAGCAGGACTGTGTTATATTCCTGCTCTGCATATAAAGGAGCCTGATGGCTGGGTTTGTGATAGATGTGCTTTCCTCTTTATTCACCACACTAAGTCATGAGTGTATTTTCTTAGAAACAGATGTGTCCAGGTGCCAAATTCTGTATGACTTTACGTGTTTATTCAGCACAAGGCACACTCTTCCTGCCAGGGACAGCAGTGTTTTATGGGAAGGAGGAGTAGGGCATCAGCAATTATTCATCTGTCTCTCAGTTTCCTAAGTGAGTCTCACATCGGGGAACAGACATTTCCCTCTCCTCTTTTGTTACAGAAAATTAGAAAGATGGGAAATGGAGTTGACACCATTGATTCATTTTCATTTGCCCAGAATTAAATTATTTGTTTCCAGTCACCGTTAATTATGAGAATGGGAATGCTTCAGATGCCGGGCAATGTCAAACTTGGGAGCGTCTTGCTGAAGGCCTGGCACTGCTAAGCGTAAAGGTCAGGAGAAAACTACACCAGCAACAGAAATTAAAATGAAATTTCAGTGTCTGTGTATGGTAGGAGAATGACTGGCCATTTCTCCCTCTGCAAATGGAGCCTCATAAATGCATCCTTCATAGCTAAACAATATCTATCCATTCACTGATATCAATCCATTGTTGTCAGGGTACAATAACCGGAATACCTTGACTTGATAGAAATGATCACCACTAACTGAAATTCTTCAAACTATGTAGAACCTCATTTATGTCCGGAACATTTCTAAAATAATTGAGTATGCAAAAATACCCTGCCTTTTTGAAATTAGAACATTGGGGTACGGATAGATTGACTTCCATGTGTTCAGTAGACTCCCAGCTCTTCTGAGTTTTAGTCTAATTCCAAACTGTAAGGTTATACCTCCTGCATTGGAAAAACGCAGAACTGTTTAAAATTTTTCAACTTTTAAACATGTTTTATCAAACATCTATGTAGTAGTTGCCCTATTGAGAGATGCTGTGTTAAGTACTTTATAAATATTGATTCATTAAAGCCTCATGGTGACCCTATGAGGAAGATAATATTTATGCTACCCATTTTATAGATGAGAACGATGAGGCACAGAGAGGCTAATGGTAAAATCATACCCAGGCAGTCTGGCTTCATGCTTATAACCACCAGGCCTGTGTTATCTCAGATTCATTGAGAAATGTCTGTGATTTCATACCACACGATGTCTGATCCATGACAGACACCAAATAAACATTTTGAACAGATCCGTTCAAGATTTCTGACCCAAAGAATTGGAATGGAAAGACTGTTTCCAATATGGAAGATGAGGCAACAGACTAAATTACCTTTAATCCAAAAGTAATTGCAAACCCAAGTTATAAACAGTGAGTCAGTGTTTTCCTGGGCCTGTGCAGTCCCGCAGGCCATATGTAGCCTCGAAGTATATGAAATGTGGCCAAATTTAGATGTGCTGTAAAGTATAAAGTACATAGCACTGGATTCCAAAGCCTTAATACATGCAAAAGAGTATAAAATATCTCATTAATAATTTTTACATTGATTACATGTTAAAATGATAGTATTTGGATACATTGGGTTAAATGAATATTTATTAAAAGTTAACTGCAGCCTTGTTTTAATATCTTTTCTAGAAAATTCAAAATTTATACATACTTCACATGGTATTTCTGTTGGAAAGCACTGCCTTAAACAATGCCTTTTATGAGAATTTCCAACAACAGTGGGCCATTCAGACAGTTTATTTCCCTGTATACCTTTTGGCGAAAGAACTATAGATTCCAAGGGAGAAAGAAGTAACAGGAAAAGTTCTCCCAAAGTCATAATGTATAATTATGAAAAATTAGCCACATGCACTTTTAAGAACTGACTCTGTGAGCTCCATGAGGGTAGGGATATGTATTCTTCATGCCTGTCCCTCCAGCACCAGGTCCTTGGCCCAGATCTTGGCTGGGTGAGGGGCTGGATGGTGCGGGGGAGGGGGGGATGATGGATGGATTGGTAAATGGCAGCTGAGTGGGAGACTGAGGAGAAAAGGGTGATTAGATATATACAGCAAGTGACTGGAAAAGTCTGCATGTCTTTTTTCATCACTTCTTACAGATCATCCTAACGGTCATCACCATCTTTATTCACAACATCATTTAGGTGCTGTGGGAGTGCATGATTCCAGCTGTCTCAATAGTGAGATGATTCTTTTCCAAGACAGCATGAGGACTCTGATCTCTGAATATATCTTCTCCCTCCATGGCAGCCTGTCTGCTGCTGTGGATATGCAGATCTGTTTAGGTTTGAGGGGCTTTGCGTGCATGCTGCGTTGCTAAGTTGCTTCAGTCGTGTCCGACTCTTTGTGACCTTATGGACTGTAGGAACCGCCAGACTCCTCCGTCCGTGGGATTCTCCAGACAAGAACACTGGAATGGGTTGCCGTGCCCTTCTCCAGGGGATTTTCCCGACCCAGGCATTGAACCAGCATTTCCTGAATTTACAGGCAAATTCTTTACCACTAGCTGCTGCCTGCAGTTGTTTAGGTTTGACGGGCTTAGGGCACCAATATGGTTGCAAACAAGGGCTAGGGGAATTGAAATTATGTTTTCTTAGAAACACAACTTTTACTCAGATTATATGTGTGCATCTCCATATTCTCAAAATAGTCAGGTTTAAGCTGCGGCTTTGCAGATGGGAAGACTAAAGCTACCCTAACCCCCCACGCTTTAGCATCAAAGCTGGGCATGAGGGATCCCTATTCCTAATTTGATGATTGGTTTTGTTACCAGGAAACATTCTTTTCCTGTCTCTATCTTGATTACTTACAGTAGACATATGCCTTCTAATCAATACAGCAATCTCATTTTCTGTGCCAGCCTAGCCTGTTCAGAGATGTTAGATCTGTGTCCTTTCATCTAAGCCTCTGAGCAGCCTCCTCTGTGATGCTCTGTTACTATCATGAAAAGGAAGTCCATCTTTGGAGTTGCTGCTTTAGCTGGTAGGCTGCAGTCCATGGGGTCGCTGAGAGTAGGACACGACTGAGCGACTTCACTTTCACTTTTCACTTTCATGCACTGGAGAAGGAAATGGCAACCCACTCTAGTGTTCTTGCCTGGAGAATCCCAGGGACGGGGGAGCCTGGTGGGCTGCCGTCTCTGGGGTCGCACAGAGTCGGACACGACTGAAGTGACTTAGCAGCAGCAGCAGCAGCAGCTTTAGTTGTTTACTTCTGGGTCCAGTTGAAAACACAGTGAACTGGTTCCGAATTGCTGTCCGACTTGCCTGGCCGTTCAGAGTCTTCTTTCTTTTTTTGGTTGCTGATTCTGAGCAAGGATTAAAAGGATATTTTTCACGAAAATTATTTGTGATTGTGATTCCTGGCATAGACTACAGCATTCATTAGTCATTTTTATAAACCCATAATACTTGTAATAAAGCCACCAGCGTCAGCTCTTGGTGGATTTTGCCACCTGCTTACTATCTGTAAGGAACACATGACTTTACAATGCTTATTCAACTTCCTGCTTAATTACATTCTCATGTAATACCTCATTTCCCAATGGAAAGGGAAGTTTGAGGAACGGCACTGGCTGGCAATCACGTGGTGAAGTAAGTAAGAATAAAATTACTCATTATTATCAATACATGCTCACTGAAGCATTAAAGCACAACAGAATTATTCAATTCTTTTCAGGACAGGAAGTCATCATTCTATAATTTCTCCCCTGAACATCATACTTCAAGCCATTTTAAGTATAACTGGCCTTTTTGAGTACAACCTCCTTCTTTCACCATAGAAACCTCCTCCTCATCTTCTCAGTAGCCAGCATACATCCGAGTGACAAGGTACAGAGACAGACGTAATCCACCACGAAGGTGTCATCGAGGCTGGAGTGATGCGAGCTGTGCCTGTGAAATGTGCAGACTTAAATCAGTCAGGCTTCCCAGTTTTTCAAGGAGGTTTGTGGAGACAGGAATGTTTGGCCTTCTCCTTCTTCCCACTTTGCTAATCTCATTCAATTTACATGTCTCGTGTTTCCAACACAGAAATTTTGTCTGTAAAGCTGATATAAGTCTTCGCCTTATACTATATCTCATTTGTGAATTTGTCTTAGTTTACTGAGGAAAATATGTTTTATGACATTTACTTGATGCCTCATACTGAGTATTGCGAGAAGTATTGCAGAGCTTTTGAGGGGCATGTTATGTGTGTTCCCACACTTGAGTGGACACACACATGCAACGAGGTACTGGAGGGGTGCCAGCTTATTCTAGTGATGTGTTTTAATACAGATTCTTTTTTACTTTCTTTATATTTCTGTAATTAAAGTTGTAAACACCTACCATTAACAGTACTTAGGGAAAATAGCTCCAACTCTGAAATTCCACATGTCAACATTCTGTTTCATCAGTGTCAATTCAATTATTTTGAATCTGGCTAATCTTCTACCCATAATAGAGTGTGCATTTCAATTATTATTCCCTTTGTGCCTCCAACTACCATGGACAATGAAGATATGATCCTTGATGGGAGCTAATAAAATAGACTTAATATCCTATGGTGAGAAAAATTCTTTATAAACCACCCTGATCTCATTGTTTCGTTTGTGTAAATATTCTGTCAAAAATGAAATCGTGAGCACATTTCAACAGTAGCTAATTAATCAGTAGATAATGAACAATAAAGAGGTCTCCCTGTTAACTGTATTTAGACATTTACTGCCTATCTGCTGTGTAAAAGATAACCATGGTATGCCTTATATCCTGGCTGTTTAAAGTATCATATTTCCTCTATTACATCCCCATGGCAAGAGTTTCTCAACCTCAGCACTATTGATATTGGCAGCTGGATAAGTCTTTGTTGTGAGGGGCTGCTGTGAATATGATAGGGTTTTTAGCAGTGTGCCTGAACTCTGCCCACAATGTGCCAGGGGCAACCCCTGAGCTGTGATAACTAAAAATATCTCCAGACATTGTCAAATGTCTGCTGGGAGAGGGGCACAAAATCAACCCTATTTAATAACCGTAGAGAATTTGAGAAACTCCATTCAGATATGTTTCTCCCTTCAAGTGTTCTCAGAAATTGTATCTTAGTACAATAAAACAAATAAGGAGATATATTAGCCCCTCATACAAAATAGTGAGGTAGAATAGTAATAGGGAGCTTTTAAAATAAGATTTGGTGGTGGAGGGTGACCACTAAGACATAGAGTAGTTCACGAACCCTGTGGGGGCTCTGCTGCTGTCAGAACTGCCATGACAGCACCCCCAGCTTCTCCGGTCATGTTGGCCCAGGACATAAGGTGTATGTTTCCACTCACTGGAGAGGTTAGGTCGTCACAGCAGCTTACTCCTCCCTCCATCATCAGAGAGTCTCGGGGCAATTCGTTTCTTACGAGTAAACAGTGCAAGCCCAGTAGGCCAAGTAAGGGGGATTCAAAGATGGATATGTTGTAGTCATCACCTTCCAAGAGCCTCTGGTCTAGTGCAAACAACGTGTAATCGCTCTGATCGGCTATGAAACTCCAGGAACAGTTAATATTACGGCACACTGCAATGTACTGTAATGTTTTTTCTCTGCTTGAAGGATATCACCGTATGATGAGGAGTTAATGTTTTCCCCCAAATACATGATCAGCTCACAATAGGAAATGTGAATGCTTGGATTGTTTTTTAGGTCTCTGAGTCTGAAGGACTTTGCGAGGGATTTAAATAGATTCCTTCCCTCCTTCTTCAGACTCACTTAGCCCTTGATGTTAGAATTCCTTGTGGTCTGCTTTACAAACATTGAGAGACATCCATGCAAAAAGAAATTCAAAAAGCAAAAATCAAAACAAAACAAAAAAAACTTGAAAAAGAGACTTTGAATTAAAACCAGAAGGATTGTTTAAAAGCCCCTAAAGTTGGTGTTCTTTTATGCAACTGCATTGGTAGCCACCTGGAATACATTCATCTTGGTTCAGAGCAACCTGGCATCCCCTGACACACAACTGTGCCTTCCTGAAGTGTGAGTTACCACTCATACATACAGAGTGTCCAGAAAACCAATGAAACATTAATTAGGATGTTAAAAATCAGTAAAAACTGAGGCTCTTCCTTTGCATCGAAAAGTGAAGACACGGATTAGGGACCTGGGACTTTATAGTCCAGAGAAACAGATTCCTCACATCAAATGACAAAAGGAACAGCGTTAAATGATTTATGACACAGATGTTTTATTTCCCATTAAAATTGTGTGTTGTAACGGAACCATTTCAAACCTGTTTGAAGCATTGTTGAATTTTTAAATTCAGCTAGCTGTCCACGCATGGTGTGAGGTCCTCAGGAAGCCAGGCAGAGAACCGTGTGTTTCTGTGGTGTGGTTTATAGCCAGCTCTGACTGGTCATCATATACATCTGTTTCTTGTTTGGGGGTCTGGTTGATGGACTTGGACCTGGCTGGCTACCCTTGATGTGATGGTGCTGAGTTGCCATGTGCTACGTCTGAAATCCTATGGAGATTTTAGGTAGAACCATCACATTCATACCCCAGAGGAACAGATATAGACGCTCTAAGTTAGTGATTTTCAAACTCTTTGAACAGTAGGTCTTACTAAGAGCATATATATATATAAGTATATATATAATTATGGGCTTCCCCAGGGCTCAGCAGTAAAGAATCTGCCTGCAATGCAGGAGCCGCAGGAGACATAGGTTCAGTCCCTGGATTGGGAAAATCCCCTGAAAGAGAGCAAGGCAGTCCACTCCATTATTCTTGCCTGGAGAATCCCATGGATTCTAGGAGCCTAGTGAGCTGTAGTCCTTAGGGTCGCAAAGAATCGGACATGACTGAAGCAACTTAGCACACATGCATATATATAGTTATATATTTATGTATATTTATACTCACATATATACACATATGAATATATATTACACACTATAAATGTTTATTGTGAATGAAATGTATGAAATGATACTTATTACTTGAATGTCACTCAAATATTTCATGTCTATTTCAATTTTTAAAATGCTATTGACATTTGCTAAATTAATTTTGTAGCCTGTAGATTGAAAAGCACTATTCTAGGTGGTCTGCACATATCCAGCCACAGATGACTACCACATAAACAGGGGCAGACTCATGAAACGGTGCCATGCCTACCAGTTGGTGCAGAGTGACACTATCAGCTCCGTGGTTCATTAGGTACATCTGCTGCAGATGTGGCCTTTCTCTTCATTGCATTTGCTAAGATCGCTGTCACTCTTTATCATATTAAAGGCACTCAGGAAATCAGTTATTGCTAAATGGATAAATACAAGTGTCATTCCTTGACATCAAATTTACTTGAAATGTCAATCGCAATTTTCCTTACAGAAACATGAACATAAAGGAATCAGTACATGTTTGAAAAACTGTATCACTAGATGTTGTCTTTACAACTTGCTTATATGTTGAGGGCTTCCCTGATAACTCAGTTGGTGAAGAATCCGCCTGCAATGCAGGAGACCCCAGTTCAATTCCTGGGTCAGGAAGATCCCTGGAGAAGGGATAGGCTACCCACTCCAGTATTCTTGGGCTTCCCTTGTAGCTCAGCTGATACAGAATCTGCCTGCAATGTGGGAGACCTGGGTTTGATCCCTGGGTTGGGAAGATCCCCTGGAGAAGGGCAAGGCTATCCACTCCAGTATTCTGGCCTGGAGAATTCCATGGACTGTATAGCCCATGGGGTTGCAAAGAGTCGGACACGACTGAGCGACTTTCACTTTCACTATATTGTAGCACGCTTAAAAAAATAATTATGTTAAGAATTCACATATTGTTTAGAATGATAGTAATTATTTCCCATACTACCTTACTTTCTTAGACAGTGTCTTAAAATTTGTGGGGTCAAGGCCAAGTTGACCTTCTGATGAGTTCTATGGCCCATCTCCCTAGAATGAACAAAATTTTGATTCCATAGACCCTCATTTGAGAACCTTAACCTGAGAAGAGGTCACTGTTCATACCTTCTATCCAGAGATCAGTCAGTGTCTCTTAAAATCACCTTGACTGGAAGGAAGCATTGCGCTGTTGGTAATCTAAACCAGCAGCTCTTTATGTGATTGTCCCAGTGCCCCTTTCACATGTACTCATTTAGCAGTATCTGCTGGACTGGGACCAGAGCCAGTCTAGGAAGCAGCCCTGTGGGTCCTGTGTTAACATATCCCTCAGACAGGGCTGTAGGACCAATGCTGTGGAATAGGATCAGTTGTAGTCAGCCCTCTAGAGGTGTTTGAATCTCTTTCCAAAGTCCCCATGTCATGGACAAGACATAACCATCATATATATATATATATATATATGGGAGTTGGTGATGGATAGGGAGGCCTGGCATGCTGCGATTCATGGGGTCGCAAAGAGTCAGACACAACTGAGCGACTGAACTGAATTGAACTGAATGTGTTAAAGTATTTCCTAGATCATACCAAATATTGTGCTTTTTGATAAACACCATGTAGAACAGCAACAAGAAACAGAAAGTCCATGGAGATCTTAAGCTAAGTGCTCTATATAAAGCACATGAGTAGGGTACCACTCCCACCTTTTGGTAACATGGTTTAATTGCAGGTTCAAGTTTGGGGAGGATAATAAACCTATTTTGAACATGCTGTGTGCTTATTTGCTCAGTCGGTCCGACTCTTTGCGACCCCATGAACTGTAGCCTGCCAAGCTCCTCTGTCCACGGGGATTCTCTAGGCAAGAATACTGTAGTGGGTTGCCATGCCCCACTCCAGGAGATCTTCCCAACGCGGGGATCGAACCCCAGTCTCCCGCGTTGCAGGCAGATTCTTTACCGTCTGAGCCGCTATTAAAGTTACTAAGTTGTAGAAAATGTACCTTCCTTGATATGCTGGAAAAGAAAGAGAACATGTGTTGATAGAGCTTGCGTTAGCTCCGCCCTTCGTGTTTCACACTGGCTGTACGAGCTCTGATATCA
Organism: Bos indicus x Bos taurus; assembly: GCF_003369695.1. Classification (NCBI taxonomy): domain Eukaryota; kingdom Metazoa; phylum Chordata; class Mammalia; order Artiodactyla; family Bovidae; genus Bos; species Bos indicus x Bos taurus. The sequence continues at coordinate 1,247,840 of NC_040085.1, forward strand.
CATACCGTCCCTACCTCTTGGCAGGATTGGAGGAGCCATCCCCACCGTGTTCTCCTACTTTGCGGAAGTGCTGGCCCGAGAGAAGCGGGGCGAGCATCTGAGCTGGCTCTGCATGTTCTGGATGATCGGCGGCATCTACGCCTCGGCCATGGCCTGGGCCATCATCCCGCACTACGGTAAGAGGCCCGCCTTGCCCCAGCCGGGCGGTCCCCTTGTTTCGTTTCAGCTTCCATTTCCACCCGTTTCCTCTCTTGTTAATGCTGATTGGAGAACAGTGCCATCATCATGTCTCTCCCTTTTGTAATGTCTAGGATTCACATTCCCAACCCCTTACGAGATCCATATGAGGTAGGACTGTGCCAGCGATCCTTTGGGAAGACTTTTCATTTTGCTGTTTTCAATGTCTCCACTTTCCTGTGTTCCCATTGTGCTGTCAACATGGGCTCCCGTGTAAGTGGAGGTGAAAGGATGCACAGATCGTAGCCTATAAGGCAGCTTGACTTACAGTGGTTCTTGGGCTCCTCACGCGTGTGAGACACTGCAAGTACCTTGACTCATCTCCTCTCGGCTTAGTCCATGGCTCAGCCCATGGCGGCCTCACCTCTTCCAGAAGCTCAGAACTGGGATGGGAGCAGGGAGAGCCCCGTCTTCTTAAGGACCATCAGTTTGCAGAGCTTCAGAAATGACTCTACACCCCTCCACGCTCCCCTCCTCAGTCTCTCCTGAGCACTCACTGTTCTGCCACCTCAGGCACCTGAAGGTTTCGTGTTTCTGAGCAGTGCTCACGCTGTCAGAAGCCACAGCTCCCAGGTGCCTCACCCATAAACCGTGAAATGCCAGTAGAGGTTAACAGAATCTAGGAATTGAATTCGATATAGAAGGAGAGGGAAAGGTAGCTGTTCCGGCCATATTTATGTGTGTATGAGTGTGTGTGCATGTGTGTGTGTGAGAACAGGATGAAGCTGACAAAGCATGAACACTGGATATATTTAAACCACCATGGCTTCAAAAACTCACTCTTTGTTCTATCTGAAATCTAAAAAAATTAGATTTCAAAAATTTACTATTTGCTCATTTTCTATTTTTCTGCCCTTTTTTTTTTTTTTTTAAAGAACAGAACAACTTTTCATTATAAAGCGTGGTTCTGTTAGGAAACAAATTTAAGTGAATTTAACTCATTGCTAAAATCAAAGACAACATGGACTTCAAGGTTCAGAGGCATTGTGATTTGTTTTCCATACTGAGTTTTAAAATTCATGTTGTCACACTCATCCTTGTAATAAACCTGGAAAGTTATATGCAAACCAAACCTTTATTTAACAACACAAGTACCAAAAAAAAAAAAGAACACCCACAAGACTTAAGAAATTGGTTACTGGTCCCGAAGAGAACTTTTCTTTGTCAAACATTTTAGTGTGATAGGTTCTCATTTTTAGACTCTTCGGTCACTTTTTGGGCCAGTGATGCCCTCATTCAGGCCATTACCCATATCCACCATGAGGCTTGTCTGCTCATATCTATCACGAGGCTTGCCTTCTGCCACCATCTGAGGGATTAAGGAGATTCTCCTCCTTCATCTGGGTCCTAAGGACCTCAGCCATGCTTAGAACTTCCCCTGTATGGCAGCCTCTAACCCCCACTCCACTCAGACTGCTATTCCAAATGGAAAAGTCACTTAGCTACCACATAAGGAATTGTTTCTTAGGAAACATGTATCAGGAGACAAAAAGGAGATGAAGGACCTGGGCAGAGTCCAGCTGTACCCAGCACTGCCCCCAGAGCCACTGTTAAGTCAATTCAGCCTTTGAGCAAATTGAAATAAGCTGGCGGGTCTGGGTGGTCCCAGCTGCAGCCTCACTGGCAGTGTCTGCCAGGGACTCGTGCAGGGCGCAGCCTGGCACCTGGGCCCCTCCTGAGGCCAGCATGCTCTGCATCTCAGCCTCTGGTGGCGGCACAGCCCCTTAACTGCCGGCTTCACTGCCTCCTGCTTCCAGTCCTCCCTTCCCACCATGCCTCAACCTCAGAATGCCTCCTGCTGGCCTCCCTCAGCTCATAGCTCTGGCTGGCCTCTGTCGTCTATGTGTATTTACTGGGCCTGGACATGACTGCTTTTGGTTTTGATTTTGTTTCCTCACTTCCTCACTCGCTCCAGATTCCTGCCTTTCACACATTCCTGCCCTTGACCTTGAATAGCCCTTGGAGGACTCCAGGTTTTGCCTCTGGCCTTGCCAACTGTCCGTGGCTGAACTACGAAAAATGAGCGTGATCCCCACCTTTTTCTTCCACAAGCACACATAAAATATTCTTATTTAGAGCAAAAAGTCCCCCAAGATCATATGTAGCTAGAAAGAGGGAGGTTGTAAACCATAAACAATGCTTGAAAAGTTACAAAGATAATCACATTACAGCAGAATCAAATGGATCTGAGGCCAACATTAATTTCTGTATTGGAGGAACCAATAATGACCTGGTTAAGAAATTAGTAACAAAAAATTAAAACCTTATGCCCATGTTTTACTGAAGGTTTTCCATGGCCAGAGGTGTGGCCAAAAAAGAGGAAAAGAAAAGCCCAGCCAATTACTGTTGTTAATCCTGTCTCTGTGTTAGAATCAACAGGGGAGAGTTTTTAAAATACCCTTGCTGAGTTCATTTTATACTCTTGCAGCTTGAAGAGTTTTAATTTTTTTTTTCGAAATAAAAGAGTTAAATTTTAAAAGTCCCATGCTGAAGCTTCTGGGGGTGATTTTCTGTATCTTGATGGGGATGGGTTTTAAGAGCACGTGTGTGCTCACTCAGTCATGTCCTACTCTTTGCAACCCCATGGACTACAGCCCTCCAGGCTCCTCTGTCCATGGGATTGTCCAGGCAACAATACTGGAGTGAGTTGCCATTTCCTCCTCCAGGGCATCTTCCTGATCCAGGGATCGAACCCACATCTTTCGCATTGGCAGGCGGATTCTTTATCATATGAACCATCTGGGAAGCCCAGGTTTCAGGATTTATTCATAAAAATCCATTAAGCTGGGTGCTCTAGATTTGTGCATGTCATTATATGGTGGTTATACTTCTTCATAAGCACTTTTTAATGGAAGTTTACCACTTCCCCCACGCACTGAAAATACCCATGCTTGGATCCTACCCCAAATCAACTGAGTCAGATTCTCTGGGACGGGGACTCAGCATGTATCTTTTTTAACACGCCCAGGTGGTTCTCACATGCAGTCAGTTTTGAGACTTGTCAGCCCTGTACCTCTCTTGGTGGGTGATGCCAGAGCCCCCGGGACTGCCTCATGTGTATACAGGGCAGCTGTGAATTGGAACAAAGAGTGAGCCTGACCTGTGTGCTTGACTTACTCAGTTGGTGTTGGAGTTTTAATATTGTTGGTTTCATCCAGGCTAAAGGACCTTTTCATACATCTGGTTCAGAATCACACTTTAAAGGTAACTTTAACATGCGTCTTTGCGATGACACATCTTTTTACTTAAAAATGGCTAAAGGTTAAAAGTAGTCCATCCACTTTCCCTACAGCCTCTGAGAAAATAAGAAGCCTTCTGTTTTCCCTCTGAAATTCTGCAGGGTATAAATGGTGCCATGGCCCACAGAAATAACAGGGGTATAGGGGTCCTTGCCCCTGCATCCTCTTTCATTTGGGGGACCTCTGACCACTGCCACCTTACAGTGGATTGAATTTTCCCCTGGCAGGGAAGGCAGTCAGGGCAGAATAAAGCGACCCAGAGCCAGATACTGGCCCTTCGCACGCTGGTAATAAGATTTGCTCTGAAGGAAAGAAATTAGTAATGGGCATCCACATGGCAAGATTATCAAGGGATAAAGGATATACATAGTCACGGGGAATGCAGTCAGGCTTGTATTTCTGGATGTCACCTTTCTGCATTTGTGGCAGAGCAGTCCATGCACAAGACCTGAGCCCGATGCCATGAGACCTGAATTCTGACTCCTGACAAGTTTCTGATGCAAAGTCAACCTTAAGCTGGTCACTCAGGATGTTGAAACTTGGAAGGACTCTTAGGAAGTTAGACACAACCTCCAGAAGGGATGTTTGGACGGCTACCAGGGTGGGCAAGTTGAGATATAGGCTGTGCCAGGAGATGCTCACAGACCTCGGATCCACCTGGCCTGCAGCCGAGGCTGAGTTTCAGTACCAGCATCAGATGACGATGTGCTGTGTGTTCCCCGGAGACAGATGGTCGCCAGCACCTGAAGGTTCTAAGGAGGTGTTAGGAGGCAGAGTACAGGATGTCACTGCTCCAGGCAGCTTTCCTGCCACCATCTCCCTGGGACCAGCTCCTTCCAGCCAGGAGCTTCGGGACTTTTTCAACCTGTGGCAAAGAGCAGTTCGCATAAAGCTAGGGAGTGGGGAGAAGACCCTGCCCAGAAGGAAACGCCCTGGCCTCAAAGCTCAGGTGCCCACAGCAGCTGAGAGCAGGGGTTAAAAAGTATGGTTCCTCTTGACCCACACCCCTTTTCAAACCTCTGACTTCTGACCCACAGTGGATACTGGCTTCTGATTCACAAAAGAACAAGCACAGTGTGAGAGCAGATGGCAAAGATGCAAAGGCTGTCATGCAGTCTTTCTCCCCTCCCCCACACCCCCTCTGAATTAGGACACATCAGCATTGAATGCAAGCCCCGATGCCTTAAGGAGAAAATGGGACAGGGAACTGAATCCTGGGTCTTTTGCCTCCTTGGCTGAGAGCTTTCATTGCGTCCCGGGCTTTGGAGTCTTTGCAGGGTTGCTGTGCTTTCTGCTCCATTAAACTCTCTGTCGTCATTTTCTTTGAAATTCGCGTGCATGTCAGATGAGGTGCTGTCCCCTGCCCAGATGCGTGACAGTGCACAGCAAGGGATTCAGTTAGCTAAGTGAGAAGGCTATCGGTTCAGCATGAAATGCCTCAGCTCTTAAAGCGTACGCACCCAGGCTGTGCTCAGCACTGGAGCATCTCTACCGCCTCCGATGCCAACCCTTTGCTGCAGACCTCAGGGACCAAGCTGGGGATGCCCACAAAGCCCAAACCCCATACATCTCTCCCCTTCCAGCTATAAGGGTGTCTGGGTGTCTGGGCTTAAAAACACAGATAGTCCTGAGGTTGTCTGAATTATCAAGATGTCTTCTACTTCCTTTAGTTACAAGAAGCGTGAAGCTAATGCATTTCTTCTCCCGAATGGTGAAACTGGGATGAAGGTAGGAGGGGATAGTCCAATAGCTGTCTGGCTGATGAAGGAAACAAGGAAGGCCATGTTCATTTTGTGCACAAGAAGGAAGGCACTGCAGCCAACAGCAAGAGACAACAGTGAAAGCTGATTTTTGAGTCTTAGCCCCGCTGCTTCTGGGTGTGTGAGCTTTGTCAAGCTTTTCAGTCCCCCCAGTCCCATTTCCTAAGTCAGCATTTGGGGAGTCAGTGAAATGATCATGCTAGAATAGCTAGTTCATAACTAGTGTTCGAAAATGGTAGCTGTTATTGCTATCAGGTTCATATCCTGTATGGGAAACCTGGACTTTGTCAGCACAGCCCAGTGTGAGCTCAGAGTTACAGGAAAGAGGGAAAATGAGCCAAAATGTGTAAACCTTAGCTAGAGAGTGAGATCAGAGGAAGCAGAGAGGAGAAAAAATGAGAAAAAATGTAAAGATAATGAGAGGGAATCAAGGAATAAACAATACCATACAATCTTGGTAGCCCTCAGCCCTGTGAATCAGAATTTTCCATCCACGTGTTTGTTGGAGAAAACAAACCAAAGGGCACATCCCATATAAAGATCCATTTTAAAGGCGTGGTGCCACCCCCCAGGTACGTGGCACAAGAGCCCATGGCCCTTACCTGCTGACATGCATCACTAGCTGACCTGTGCATTACATGGACATCCCCAGAACCAAGCTCTGTCTCAGTAGCAAGGTATCCTGTACTCTGGATGCAGGCAGGCAGCATGGGCTGACATAAGACAGGCCCTGGTTCCAAGCCATCTCTGCCACTCTTCCAGCTCTGTCACCTTTAGGACAGTTACTTAGGCTCTCTGACTCTCAGTGGCCTCATCTATAAAATGGGCAAAATGCCCTTATAGGGTTCCTGTACTAGAGGACGGTTTTCAAAAAGTGGTTACTTAGCACAGTGCCTGACATAAGTGTTTGTTAAGTGTAGCTTTCTTTCCGTAAATGGGGCTGAGGGCGGTTGAGCTAACGGAGGAAGAAGGAACGGGAATATTAAAAAGAGTTGTTTTCTTTGCAAGATGCAATCCTTAGGGGTACCACCTGTGGTTAGAAAGTCATAGCTACCAACGTGTGTCATAGACAAGGTGTCCCAGGCCCTCACTCAGATAAGGTGCTTAGCACAGACTGACGTGTGTCAGAAGGAGAATCTGAGCCCATATGAAGGTGGGTGCAGTTAGGGCTGGGCTTCCCTGGTGGCTCAGTGGTAAAGAACCCGCCTACCAATGCAGGAGACTCGGGTTCGATCCTTGGGTAGGGAAGATCCCCTGGAGAAAGAAATGGCAACCCACTCCAGTATTCTTGCCTGGAAAATTCCATGGACAGAGGAGGCTGGCACACTATAGTCCATGGAATCACAGAGTTGGACATGACATAGCGCCTACAGAAACAACAGTTAGGGCTAGAGTGACCCTTATATGCCGGTTTCAGAAAATGTAGGTACAAGGCTGTAGCAAGCTTCAGACAGGTGAGCCCTTGGTAGCATTTCAGTGGGCCAGACTTCCCCCATCCTCAGATCACAGTTGACTAGACCCCTGGGTTTCTCCCCAAAGCTGGGATATGAACCCCAGCCTGACTAGCAGAATGTCTTCCACAGATCCTGGAGAAGTTGGTCTCCAGTAGGGATCATAGCACCTATATCTACAATAAATAAAGACAGAAAAGTTGGTATATTTACTATAGATAGAGGTTTATCCTGCAAGAGCTATTGATATTAGAGTTTGCCTTGAAATGGAATAACAAGTACATTTTAGAGTATAAAAATTAGTTTAAGAAATGAATGGCAATACCAAATGCTAGTGAATATGCAGAGAAATCGCATGTCTCATCTGTTGCTGGTGGGAGCACAAAATAGTGCCCCACGCTGTAAAGTAATTTGGAGTTTTCTTAAAAAAAAACCAGACACACCTAACGTACAACTGGCAGTTGTCCTCCTGAACGTTGTCCCAGAGAAATGGAAACATATGTCCTCACAAACACTTGTGCATGCTTATTTAGGACAGTTTTGTTTGTAATAGCCCCAAACTGGAAACAACCAAAATGTCTGCAATACTATAGAATTCTACTCAGCAATACAAGTAAATGAACAGTTTATACAACAGCCAGGAGAGACCTCAAGGGCATTTTGTGAGTGAAAAAAAAAAGAAAAAACCTCAAAAGATATCCTTATATAACATCTGGAAATGACAAAGAGATGGAGAACAGTTTAGTGATTGGTTGGTGGGACTAGGGGAGACGGAGAAGGGACGAGGGTATGACTGTTAATGGAGTAGCCTCCAGAGATCTTTGTATTGATGGATTAATGTCTTGAATGCAAGTGGGTATGTAAATCCACACATGTGATAAAATGACAAAGACCTATACACATATTCCACTGTGAGTTTCCTGCTTTTGGTGTTGTACAACAGCTGTTTAAGATCTTCATTTCCGAGCACTGAGAGAGACTGAGTGAAGAAGGGTAGCTGGGATCTCTCTGGACTACCTATGCAACTTTCTGTGATTCGAATTCAAAATAAAAAGTAGAAAACAAAATTAATTGAAGGGCATTTCCACATTTACCACCTTATTTATTCTAATAGTCTTGGGAACAAAAGCAGCAGTAAGTGTCATTCTCATTTTTGGAATGGAGAGCCTGCTGTATAGAAAGTTTGTCATTTCCCAAAGTGACACAGAAAATGGAAGATTGGGAATTAGAACCAGCCTTCTGATTCTCATTTCTTCAAAATGTTCTCCAGACATGGCAAAACTAAGATGTGTCCTCAAAGAGCAACGCAGAGGCTAATTTGGAAGCATCTGTGTGGTCCCTACAGTGTGTGTTTATGGCCCGTATGGCAGCCACCCATCACCTCGTGTATCTGAGCGATGTATCTCAGCTCTTGCCGAGCTCTAAGTGCTCAGCCTCCATCATTTGCATAAGAAAAGCCGACCACACCCAGAATTCTATTATAAAAATTGCCTTACTGAAGATATCTAAGAAACCGTCTTAAGAGGCTTTTACATCACACACTTTTTATCCCAGTTCATAAATCCTCATTTGACTTTTGTGTTTCCTTCCAGGGTTATCTTGTGTCTTCTCTCTCCCCCTTCCCACACAGCAAGCAGCTTCATGGGCTTCTGTCTCCTCCCCCGGGAACCTAACTGCGCTGCCCACCCCACTCTCCTTTTTTTATGGAGAAAAATTCAGCCCTGCCCAGCTTCTAGCTCCAAACGTGGATACTTTGCATATACTGCTCTGCTTGGGCCGCCATAACAAAATACCGTTGACTGGGTGGCTTACACTCCAAAACTATTTTCTCACAGTTCTGAAAGTAGGGGAATCCAAGACCAAGTGGCCGGTCAGTTTAGTTTCTGGCTGAGGGTTCTCTTTCTGGCTGTCTTCTTGCTGTGTCCTCATGTGGAAGAGAGAGAGAGATCGCTGTCTTCCCCTTCTTCCATCCAACTAGGGCCCTACTCTACAGCCTCACTTAACCTTAAGTACTTCATAAAGATCCCATCCAGATGTAGTCACACTGGGAGTTAGGGTTGTAGCTCTGAATTTGGGGAGGTACAGTTCAGTCCACAGCACCACTCTTTGTGATCTTAGCGAAAAAGGGGCCTTCCAGCCATCAAAATCACCCCTGCTTTGAACGCATTTGAAGACTATTCCTTTTTTCCATTGTTTTTCTTGTTGGATGCCTACTATAAAATCTAACTCTGAAAACAGTTACCCTGTTTTCTCCCTGAAGTATAAATAAAGTCTAAATGATAGCCTTATGATTCTATAAGAACTTCCTGCCTCATTTCTCTGCACATCTCTATATTATGAACTAGACAAAATGTGTGTGTGTGTGTGTGTGTTTGAAAAGCACAGTCCTGAAAATACCCCTGCTGGGCTGAGTTTGTCATTAACCTAATTAGGTCTGTTATCCAAGCCTTACAATTAGCACCATTACCAAGTCTTGGAAACCAACTGCTGTGCCTTTAAATGAACTGTCACCTGGGGGGATATAAAAATTGTCATCTTCTAAAATGTTCCTTGTTTGAGCATATAATTATTCCCCAGATTTCTGTCAATAAACTTGCTTAGAGGGCAAGAGAAATTTACAGTTTCATGGGGAAGGTAGAGAAGGCTTCCCTGATATCTCAAGATACAAGCTATACAATCTGGACTTCATTTTTCTGCTATATGCATATCGGGGTCCCCAGAGGAATACTCCATTCGCTTGCCCAGATTGTTAAGGCCAAAGGCCATAGAGCTGCCCATCTATTTTCTACAAGTATAATATTCTTTCATTTGTAAGGAGTAAGTCAAACTTCAGCTTTTACGTAACTTACCAGCAGAGGCATTGATGCTGAATGACCTGGAAGTTTCTGTTCTCTTATGGGTTGATTGAATGTTTATATTTTGTGCAGTTGTCTTTCGGTCAAAACTGAGCTTAGATTTTCTCTGAGTTGCTTTTGGAGGGTCCCAAGGCAAGCCCAGTTAAAGACCCAGGTGTGGCCTCCTAGCCTGTGTGACCATTCAGCACGACTGAACACTGAGCATAGCTATGTAATTCCTGAAGATACACAATCAATGCCTAGGAGAGCTCGTTAGAATAGATTATTCAATAGGACAGGATTTGAGGTGGAAGCCATGATGGGGGTATCTTAGTAATTCTTAATGGAGTCTTCTCAAGTTTAATAGGTGTTTCTTCTTTAGGCAGTGCCTGATTTTTCATATGGGCTTCCCAGGTGGCACAGTGGTAAAGAACCCACCTGCCAATGCAGGAGACACCAGAGACGCGGCTTTGGTTCCTGGCTTGGGTGATCCCCTGGAGTAGGAAATAGCAACCTATTCCAGTATTCTTGCCTGAAAAAAAATTGCACGGATAGAGGAGGCTGGTGGGCTGCAGTCCATGGGATTGCCAAGAGTCGGACACGACTGAGCACACGCACACAGTATTTTATTTACTGTTGGAGTATGCTTCCCCTTGGGGACAGGTTGAATTGCATTGCCCACGTATTCCTCATTCTTACGCTCACTCCCCAGTGAGCTCATCTGCTCATCTGCTGTGCTCCTCCTCACACTCTGGAGTATACAGGACAGAAAGCAGCCCTGAGGCTTTGGGAGGACTCTTGCAAAGAGGCTGGAAAACAGTGAGCCTGAGAACTGTGTAGTGGGGACATGGCAGTGGCAGAGACTCTAAATCTGGCAAAATTAAAGGGGGCAAGATATGGTGAGAGAAAATGCTGTGGGCTGGAGCAGAGTGGGATGGTTACTGTAGATCTTGATCAAATGAGCATCCTAACTAGAAAGCACTCTTGTTACTTGCTTAATCCAATAGTAGTAGAAGAGATTTGCTGTTTCAGCCATTGGCATATTCCCTTGTCCCATCTTCTCAATGATTCAAAGCATATCTTGATGAGATGATTGGCAAGGGTTAGGAAATCAGTTGACAATCATGGGAGCAATGTAATTTTTCTGTCTTCAAGTTGAAGTTATCCTACAAAGAAATGGATCTCAGTACTTTTCCTCCATCGCCCCTAAACTGAGATTTAGTCTTTATTTAAGTTGCTCTATGAGATATTACACTGAACTTTGGGGGTAGCATACATGTATTGTGTATCTACCCTGTGCCTGGCCCCAAGCTGGAAGCTAGAGATGCTTCTAGGCTGAAGTGGGGGTGTAGGGAAACATCTCTTCTTGAGTAACAGTGACGAATCCTGAATCCAAGCTTTAATTTTCACCTTCGCTGTTTCAGCGTGTGAGTTCACAGAACCCCTCTCTCAAATGCTGTGATGGATTTGGGAATTTGGCCTTGCTGGAGCCAGGTTGAACTCCACTGTGTTTTTCAACATAGAGACGGTGTTACAAGTTGGATGGAGAGAACACGTCAGCCTGACAGATCAAGTGGAGGGTGAGAGAGAGTGGAGCGAAAAGGGAAGGGGACATGTGAAGAGTCAGAGAGTCTTGGTTTCATTTGACTTAACAGTTTAAGACTGAGATGGCCAGTGTAAATATCTTAGTGACCAAGCAGGTGATGTAAATAGGTGAAGCTGGCAAGAAATAGTACTGAAACAAATTTTGACAGTGTCTGTGTCCTCTCTGGAGAAGGCAATGGCAACCCACTCCAGTACTCTTGCCTGGAAAATCCCATGGATGGAGGAGCCTGGTAGGCTGCAGCCAAGGAGTCGCTAAGAGTCGGACACAACTGAGCGACTTCACTTTCACTTTTCACTTTCATACATTGGAGAAGGAAATGGCAACCCACTCCAGTGTTCTTGCCTGGAGAATCCCAGGGACAGGGGAGCCTGGTGGGCTGCCATCTATGGGGTCGAACAGGGTCAGATATGACTGTTGGCAGCTACTCAGCTGCAGCAGATTTAGCCACACAACTATTGAAGCCTGGTGTGGCCAGATCTGATTTACCAAGAGAAGGCAGTATTCTGGATATTTATATGAAGTCTCTCCAACTTTCAGTCTACCAATTTTTAACTGTATCCTTATAGAGATATAATATGCCATGTGGTCAGCAGAATGATGGTCTGCAAAGACATCCACACCCTAACCCTCAGAACCTGTGAGTATGTGAGGTTACAGGATAAAGGGGAATTAAGGTTAAATGCAATTAAGGTTGCTAATCAGCTGACCTAAAAGTGGAGAGATTACCGGTGGGCTCAATCTCATCACGAAGGTCCGTAAAAGCAGAAAATGGAGCGGGAAGAACCAGGTAAGCGGTTGTATGGGCAAGACTTGGCTTAGTGGTGTTGGCTTTAAGGATAGAGGAAGGGGACCCTGAGCCAAGGAATATGAGCAGCCTCAAGAGGTGACAAAGGTAAGGAAATATATTTTCCTCTGGAGTCTCCATAAGGAATACAGCCCTGCTGACATCTTGCTTTTAGTGCAATGAGGTCCATTTGGACTTATGACCTCCAGAACTTCAGATAATAAATTTTTGTGATTTTAAAGCCCCTGAGAGTGCAATAATTTGTTACAGAGCAACAGAAAACAAATACAGCTAGAATAAAATACATCAATTTAAGTGATGAGATTTGGCAAAAGGATACAGCTCTAACTACCAACTCAATCAAGATAAAACACTCTTCTATCACCAAAAAGTTACCTCATGCCCCTTTGCAGTCAAGTCCCTCCCATCATGCCTGGCACCTGGTAAGCAAAGATATGCTTTTCATCTTTTGTAAAATTTTATGTAAATGAAATACATCATATAGTATAAAACTTTCACCTCTGGACTCTGCTTTAGCATAATGTCCTTGAGATTCCTCCACATACTAGTTGGGTGTTTGGGGTTTCATTCTTTTCTGTTGCTGAGTAGCATCCATTACGGATGGACCATAGTTTATTGATCCAATCACCAATTGATGGACTTTTTTGATTGTTTACAGTTGGGCTATTAAGAATAATGTTGCTGTGAACATTTGAGTGTAAATCTTTGTGTGAATGAAGTTTCATCTCTCTTGGATAAATTCCTAGGAGAGGGATTCCTGGGTTGTTTGGTAAGTGTGGGTAACTTGATGAGAAACAAAGTGTTTTCCAAAGTGGTTCTATCATAATGAACCAATTTTTTCAAAAATTTTTCAAAACACTATATGAACCAAATAGCATGCACTTGTAAGCGAGGTGCCAAATTTGGCCTAGGAACCACCTGGTTTAAAGGTCTGTCTTGTCAAAGCTATGGTTTTTCCAGCAGTCATGTATGGATGTGAGAGTTGGACCATAAAAAAGCTAAGTGCTGAAGAATTGATGCTTTTGAACTGTGATGTTGGAGAAGACTCTTGAGAGTCCCTTGGACTGCAAGGAGATCAAACCAGTCAATCCTAAAGGAAATCAGTCCTGAATATTCATTGGAAGGACTGAAGCTGAAACTCCAATACTTTGGCCACCTGATGTGAAGAACTGACTCGTTGGAAAAGACCCTGATGCTGGGAAAGATTGAAGGCAGGAGGAGAAAGGGACGACAGAGGATAAGATGGTTGAATGGATCACTGACTCGATGGACATGAGTTTGAGCAAGGTCCAGCAGTTGGTGATAGACAAGGAAGCCTGGCATGCTGCAGTTCACGGGGTCGCAAAGAGTCAGACAAGACTGAGCAACTGAACTGAACTGAAGCCAAAGAGCTAAGCTGACCTGGAAGGGAGAAGACAGGTAATTACTTTGTGCTCACGGGTAAGACAACACATCTCTGGGAGTCTGTGTGGGAAGAAGATTTTCGTAATGAAGAGAAAGACAGGTGGGACTCCTGTTCATCAGGTACACAGAGCAACTGTGCCATTAAGCCAAGGGGAGTGGAATTGGGTCCCTGGAGGAGTCCCAGTGACCAGAGAGTGAGGGCATAGTTTTGCTTAGAGGTTGGAAGTGAGCTAGTGATGCCAGACATGCAGGGCCTTAGCATGGTCTAGTGAGAAGGAAGAAGGTCCTGAAGGGACCTCCTGAGGGAAGGGTGGGATGCAGAGTACCTGATTGGCAGTCATCATCATCACACAGGAGAATTATCTTTGGTGGTTTATGAAGACTTTCATCTTGTTGTTAATGAACCAAACTTGGGTCCACTCACCCATGTACAGTAAACCAATGTACTGACTGGGTGCAGTGTTTTAGTGTTTTCTTTTCACAAAGAAGATCACCATGCCCTTCTTCTTCCTGGTATACATCTCTGCCTTCTTCTGGGGCTAGTTTTTAGAATTCTTTCATACCTTCAATTAAAAAAATGTTTCTTTAGTATTCTAAGCAATTTCTGGACTCTGAGGCCAGAGATCAAGACTTAGTCATCTTTTACATACACACAATGTCCCAGGTGGCTCAGTGGTAAAGAATCTACTTGCCAATGTAGGAGACGAGAGTTTGATCCCTGGGTCTGGAAGATCCCCTGGAGGAGGAAATGGCAGCCCACTCCAATATTCTTGCCTGGACAATCTCGTGGACAGAGGAGCCTGGCAGGCTTCAGTCCATGGGGTCACCAAGAGTTGGCATGACTGAGCACAGGCACCCATGCACATGCTACTCTGAATCAATATGAATAATGTTCATAGCATTACTATTGACAATAGCCAAGACAGGGAGGCAACCTAAGTGTCCATCAACAGTTGGCTTAAGATGTGGAGTGTGTGTGTGTGTGCATGGACATACACACACACAATGAAATATTACTCACCTATAAAGGATGAAATACTGCCATTTGCAGCAGTGTGAATAGACCTAGAGAATATTATACTTAGTGAAACCAGTTGGATGGAAAAGAAAAATACTCTGTAATATCACTTGTCAAATGTTAAAAAATAATACAGGGGAGAGGCTTGTAGGTGTACAAATTAAGGATATGGGATTAACAGATACAAGCTACTATATATAAAATAGATAAGCAACAAGGATATACTATATAGCATGGGGAATTATATCCATTATCTTTAAATACCCTATAATGGAAAATAATCTGCAAAAAGACTGAATCATTATGCTGTATAACTGAAACTAAGATGATATTATAAATCGACTATACTTTAATAAAAAAAACTTCATCATCTTTATAGCCTCCATGGTACCAATCACAGTGCCTGGCCCAATTTAGCCTATAATAAGTGTTTTGACTGAGTCACAGGGTGATGGAATAAATGACCTCAACAGTGATGTTAAACCCCTCCACATGTCTGAGCCAAGACAGCTGCTCCCAGTTCTCATGAGTTTCATTAAACAAAGTTATGCTGTGAGGTTATTTTCTTCCTTTGTGACCCAGCATTTTTAGAAATGGATTTCCATCCTGATGACAGTTGTGGCTGCTGGGGTTCGAAGTGAGGTTTGTTGCATCATGTTTCAGCCAGCTCAGACCTCAGCAGGAGCTGTTACTCAGAACTCCAGAATTGCAAGTAGCCAACTGGCTGCCCCAGGTTTTGCCGTTGCTAAGCTTCTGCTTCATTATTGTAACTGAAAGTGATTCTCAAGCTTCTAGGTTGTTGGCATTTTCCTCTCTCCCTTACTGTCTCTCCTTTTTTTTCCTTTTGGCCCATAACTCACATTCCAATTCTAAAGCGTCTTCAGTAGCCTTTGCAGGCTGCTTGAGGGATCCAGACTGTTGTGTTTATTGAAGTATTAGCCATTCATTAGACAATGTGTAGGCAGGTAGTCCGTATAGTCAAAGCTATGGTTTTCCCAGAACTGATGTGAGAGTTCGACCATAAAGAAGGCTGAGCACCACACAATTGATGTTTTCAAACTGTGGTGCTGGGAGACTCTTGAGAGCCCCTTGGACCGCAAGGAGATCGAACCAGTCAGTCCTAAGGGACATCAACCCTGAATATTCATTGGAAGGACTGATGCTGAAGCTCCAATACTTTGGCCACCTGATGCGAAGAACTGACTCATTGGAAAAGATCCTGATGCTGGGAAAGATTGAAGGCAGGAGGAGAACAGAGGATGAGATGATTGGATGGCATCATCAATCCAAAGGACATGAATTTGAGCAAACTCTGGAAGATAGTGAAGGACAGGGAAGCCTGGCGTGCTGCAGTCCATAGAGTCACTCACAAAGACTTGGACATGACTGAGTGATTGAACAAGAAGAAGAAGGCAGGGAGACTGTCCCCCTACTGAGAATCAGTTCCAGCCAAATGCCATTGGTGTGTTCCAGCCAAATGCCTCTTGGGTGTCTGAACAAATGCCTCTTGGGTGATTGAACAAGAAGAAGAAGGCAGGGAGACTGTCCCCCTACTGAGAATCAGTTCCAGCCAAATGCCATTGGTGTGTTCCAGCCAAATGCCTCTTGGGTGTCTCTCAAAGAAAAGCCTGTCCACATGGTAATGATTTGATGAGCACCGAGACCCCTGATGGAAGAAACACCAAGCAGAAGGGGGTATGCGGTGGCCTGGGAGTCTGTGGTTCACAGCAGAGGAGCCTCACAGGGGAGTGGCTCCAGGAATAAGAGTTAACTGTCATGCTGAGAAGGGTCATTTTGTGCTGCACTCAGGACTTGGCAGAGTGGGGAGGATGGAAAAATCCAGATTGTTAAGGAAAGAAAACTGACAGCTTGCTCTCCAGACTTCTGTGGTTTCATGTTTGAGGCTGAGGTCACCTTGCCAGGGGAGGGAACAGGAGGAACTTGAGAGGTGGGTGTGAGGGAAAACCCACCACTCACCTCCGGAAAGATGTCGTGTTGGTCTCTTCACTAACAGGTATTACTAGTTTTAGTAATATATATAATATAAATATGTATATATAATATACATGAAAGTGAAGTCACTCAGTCGTGTCTGACTCTTTACGACCCCATGGACTGTAGCCCACCAGGCTCCTCTGTCCATGAGATTCTCCAGGCAAGAATACTGGAGTAGGGTGCCATTTCCTTCTCCAGGGGATCTTCCTGACCCAGAGATTGAACCCAGGTCTCCCACATTGCACGCAGATGCTTTAACCTCTGAGCCACCAGGGAAGCCCATAATATATATGGTTATATATAAAATATTTTAAGTATTTGAATAAATATTTAAATATATTTAGTAATATATTAATCCTTGATTTTTTAATAACTATCCCATGAAGAGGCACTATCATTATGTACATTTTACAGATGAGAAACAGAGACCCGGAGAAGTTAAGTATTTCCCCAGGGTCACTCAGCTAGTAAACCGGAGGAGCAGGAATCCGGAACCACACAGCGTGCCTCCACACTCCGTGGCTTCACTGTGTGGGTTCCAATTCTCCTGGGCTGACACTCAAGAAGCTGCGTATGTCAAGTTCTTGACACTCAAGAACCCACTCTGGCTCATGTCCAGCTTTCCGTTAAAGACTTCAACTCAGGGGCAGTTCCCTTCCTCCTCCTCCTTCCAGGATGGATCTTCCAAATGGCCTAGCCAGGAGAGCAGGGAAATTTCTAGAACCAACATTTGTATAAATTGGCGGAAAACAGGAACCCCATTGATTCCTGCCCTTCCTACTCCCATCCCTGTGTATGCCAGGCTGAGGAACCCCCTCCTAGTAGGAAAAGGCAGTTTGGCCGCCCAGAGTTCTCCCCGTGCCACTCGACTTGGCAATGCCATTTGTTGCTTTAGAACCTGAGAATCTCCTCTGGATAGAAGAGGTTGGCTTCCAGATTTCAAGTTCGTTTCTTTTTTCCTTCAAGCTGGACAGTTAGAAATCGATAGAAAAATTGTAAAATGGAGAGCAACTACTCCTTCCAGGAGTCATATTTCTTATTTCCATTTGGACTTGGGAGGCAAATCCTCCAGGACGTTTAGTTACCAACGAGCCAGGCCAACTGACCCTCCCAAAGCAGACTGTCCAATTCCCACTCATCTACATGCACATTCCTCCTTTTCCGGTTCTTTCACTTGAGTTCCAGATCTAATGTTAGCCCCTACCTTTTCCCGTTAAGAGAGGGCAAGGTGGTGCCCAGTGTGTGTTGAGTAGTGATGTGTGGGACAGTGCCCACATCCCACGGGGGTCAACCGGCAGGAGACAAAGCCCTCCCTCCTCTTCAAAGCCATCCTGTGGTTGGGGCCTCCGTGGCTAAAAACTGGAAGTGAGGAGGAAGAGAGAATTGGGGAGAAGGGGGTGGGGGCCTGAACTGGTACAGTTCTGAAGTATGTAGAGTCGGAGACGACTGAAGTGACTTGGCACACATGCGTGTAGAGAAGTGTGCACTGGGGCAGTCATTCTAAAGAACATTCAAACGTTGCTTATCCGAATATGTAAATATAGACACTCTGTCCTAGCATACTCCATCCCTGGCTTATACCCTGAAAAATTCATGTGTCAGTGAGGGGTCATGCGTAAGACCATTCACAGTGATGTTTGTAAGAAGAGGGAGTGGGAGCAATCTCTATCCAGCACGAGGGTAATGGCTATGCCAAAGGTGATGGAATACTTTGCATCGATTAGAAGCAGTAATGACAACGTGAGAGATGATCGAACAGTGCTGAGTGAAGAGAATAGGACAAAATGAGGGCACCACCATGTTGCCATATTATGTGACAAGGCACCGTATTTATTTTCCAAGGATTTTCCTCAGGTTCAAATCCGCAATGAAACCATACTGACTCTTGGGGTGCTGGTCGGACAGCAGTTGATGGGACATGTTGACGCAAGGGGGAAATAACGGTGCACGTGATCTGCATTGTGCTCTTGATAATGTGTTGGTGGGAGGGTAATTAATTCCACCCGCCACACCTAAGGTAGGAAAAGAAAAGAAAATGTCAAAAAGTTTCACTGGAGTTCATTTTAATGGTTTACTAAATATTTTCTGAGCATAAGATATGTGAGGACCAGAGAGAGAGTAGCACAAAGAGTTCCACACTGAGACTCAGGTGCCATCTTTCCTGACCTATATCCCCGCGCCCACAGGTCCTGCAAGCTTCAGTCCCTGACACACAGCACCAGAAAATGTTTGCTACGCCCCTTAATTCCAACATCCTGAGGCCCTGTGGCGAGTAGCTGGTAAAGCTTGGGGAATGGATTAAGAGCTCTCAGAACGAATCTCCTAAGGCAGGAATCTGCAGGGCTAACTAGCACCTTGACGATAGTATAATCAGAGTCATTGTCAAGGTTCCAAAACACCTGCCTTTGGTTCAGCTACTTTTCTTCTAGTCTTCAAAGCCACAGTGGTTAACATGCTGGCACCGCTGCAGCTCAAGGCCGACTTTATTTCTTCCGGTCCTGGAGCCAGTGAGTGAAATAACTTCCATGTCAGAACAGTGGAGCTGCATTAGTTCACAATAGGAGAGACAAGCTCTATTAGGCAGGTTCTGTATTATAAGTCTTTTAAACAAATGCTGTTTTATTTCTTTCAGGTGTTGTGCATTGTTAGAAACCAGGGTGTAAGTGGCATATCACTTTGATTTGTATGACTGTGACATGTTATTCAATAAATATTTAATGGAGCCAGTAATTTAGAAGCACCTTCTATATGTTTCTAGAACTTCCTCACCACAGTGATTTCTTATTTGCCCTTTTTGCCTCCAACAAAATTAAATGTAGGTAACAAAAATCCACAGTAATCACCATGGTCCCTATTATACTAGTCTATGCACATTTCTGAAGAAAATTATGATTCAAATACTAAAGCACAATTCCAAATAGAATACTTATTTTGTCAAACTCAGCACAGAATTTTCAAGACTGGCCTCCAATGGGCTTATATGAAAGGTGCAGCAGCTTTTCAGAGGAAAGTTATTTGGGGTTTTTAGCTCAAAAAGGACCAGATGTTTTATGCCTGTGATACTGTGATTTCCAAATTGGAGGGGTCCAAAGAGATGATGTTTTATTCTGATGTACTGTTTGGTTTCCTCAATAAAGCAGTGGTTTGAGCAGAAGATAATCACCAGATTTCAGACTTTTATTGTCATTGGTTAGCTGCAATATTGCTGTCATTGTCCTAAAAAAAAACAAGCGTCCTGACATTCCATAGGAGCATTATAAATCATGGTTTCATTGGAGGGAAAAGGTTATTGATTTGCTCTTTTTTTTTTTTTTTTCTCTTCTCCCTCTGGTGCAGACTTTAGTGGGAAATTGAAGCTTCCTTCACTCAGTGTATTATAGCCAATCAAAAGGGTGACCTGTACTTACCTGATTTATAATGAAAGGTGACTGGGTGAGTGATTTCACACTGCTCATCCTTCAGTGACAGTAATCAAGAGATAAAAGCTAGAGCAAATACATGTGCTAGCCAAACACCATCAGAATCATTTACTGTATTTCCTAAGGTGGGGGTATTTGAGCAGTTGAGATGGAAGAACTAGCATAGGTGAATGGCAGTACACTCATGTTTATTTTACTTTTAGAACCAGCTAATCATTTGCCTATGGCTATTCATTTGGCTTTTCAAGATCAAATCACCTAAGTGCAATTTGATTTAAAGTGATATTTTTCTACAGAAGTGTCAGAAAAAAGACAAAACAAAGGGAGAGTTACCCAAGCAGAAAGGGGGGTGGATTTTAAAAATGAGATATTTTACAGTATCTAAAAAGCTGCATAGTGAAGGAATAAATGGATATTTTTAGTAAAATGCAAAGATGCCATGAAATGTCTTGACAAGGTAAACAAGGCTTCATTAGATTTTTTCCTGTAGAGTTATGGATTTTTCTAAGACATGATATACATTAGGTGGGAAACCCAGCAAAGCATTCAGTATCATAGTGCTGAGACAGAATATCTCTAACTAGGGACAACCGTAATATGATGCTAAATATATCTATGGAGGGAAAGAGTGAAATTAAAAAGAAAAATTAAAATCCAATGAATATAAACTTTTAAGTGCAAACAGTATTACTATGTGCTTAGTCGCTTAGTCATATCTGACTCTTTGCGACCCTATGCACTGCAGCCTGCCAGGCTCCTCTGTCCTTGGGGATTCTCCAGGCAAGAATGCTGGATTGAGTTGCCATGCCCTCCTCCAGGGGATCTTCCCAACCCAGGGATCAAACCCAAGTCTCCTGCACTGCAGGCGGATTCTTTACCAACTGATCCACCAGGGAAGTCTGTCAATTCTACACGGCATTTGCTTAGCGCAGCAGACTAATTAATATATAGTTAATTAATTGGCATATGTTAATTAATATAGTTGTATAATATACTTAATATTCAAATTAATATGTTATGTTTATATATTTCATATTTTTTGTATATTAATTCAGTTCAGTTCAGTTGCTCAGTCGTGTCCGACTCTTTGTGACCCCATGAGCTGCAGCACCCCAGGCCTCCCTGTCCAACACCAACTCCCAGAGCCCACCCAAACATATTTATATAAATATACTTATTTATATATATAAACATAATGTCTGTTGATCCATTTTCAAATCCAGAGAAAGACATCATATTAATTAATATAAATATATAATTATATAATATAATTGATATACAAATGTATATATATTATATATATATATATATATAAATATAATGTCTGTTGACCCATTTTCAGATCCAGAGGAAAAGTCATGATTGTACTAGTCCACATTTGTTTCTTTTGTATTTAGCTCACAGATACAATGAATATATTTAGTTAATTGTATATCCTACAGATGAGCATGATATCTCTTGCATCTAAATTGATTAAAGTGGAAAAGAAACAGTTGGTGATATGAGCTATTTACCCCACCCCATCCTATATGAAATGAAAGGATTTCTGTATTTTGGAAGACAGAATGATCTCAACCTAGAAAGTACCTGCTGCAGAGTTCAGTGGAGAGACCCATGTTTTCTTACAGAACTAAATCCCTTGTCTCAGCTGATCCATTTTCCTCTAGAATAAAATGAGATCGCTTTTTGTGTGTGCGGCAGATATACCACTCACCATGTCAGCAGCATGCCCAAAGACTTTTAATATATATAACTCTTTAATTACATTTGGCCCTCAGTATCCTCATCTTCAGATTCAACAAATCTCAAATCAAAAATATCTGGGAAAAAAAATCCAGAAAATCCCAAAATGCAAAACTTGAATTTGCCACATACCAGCAACTATTTACATAGCATTTATGTTGTATTAGGTATTATGAGTAATCTAGAGATGATTTAAAGTATATGGGGGGAAAAGCATATTGGAGGATATGTATGTATGCTCAGTCATGTGTGACCCTTTTGTGATGCCATAGACTGTAGCCCAGTAGGCTCCTCCGTCCAAGAAATTTACCAGGCAACAATACTGGAGTGGGTTGCCATTTCCTCCTCCAGGGAATCTTTCTGGCCCAGGGATCCACCCCATAACTCCTGCACTGGCAGATGAATTCTTTACCACCAAGCTGCCTGGGAAGCTGAGGACATGTGTAGTTATATGCAAATGCGGTACCATCTTTTGTAAAGACTTGAGCATCTATGGATGTTGATACTCTCAGGGGGTCCTGGAACCAATCCTCTAAGGATATTAAAATAAACTGGCTTTCTGGCACAGTGGATGGCATGTGAAAGTTACTTCTGAGCTTAAGAGTAGATTTTATTAGTTAAATTTTTAAAATCAGAGTAATTTTATCCATGGTCCTAAAAAGCAGACACCACTAAGATGATAACAACAATAAAAAAACAGTCCCATATCCTGCTCTTGCACCCTCCATTATTTCTTCTCAAGAGCAATTTCTTTCAACTGTTAGAGTTATTTCCTCTATTTGCCTAGTTTTTTCTAAATTATATAGATATATAATTTTTCCCTTGCTGTGTCTGTGTTGCATATTATCTGTTGACTGGCATGGAAATTGAGAATTAGTATTCTTAGACTCCCCACCCACCCCAAAATTCTCTTTCTGCACTCTCAATAAAGTTAACTCATGATGTTTGGTTAAATCTGTAATCAGAATTTACGTTATTCTGATTCCTGCTGAGTCAAATAGTGTTTGGAGTATGATTTCTTTCCTGGAGTTAATAGGTGTATTATATTTTCATTCACCTGGATTTGTATATGTTTCATGAAGTCTTTCCACACCTACAGCCTTTAAATGTAGTTTTCTGCATGATGAAATTTATTAGATGATATCATTTCCAGTACTCTTTACTGAAAACATTTCTCCTGCAGTCCTTGGTCATCCTGTTTCTTGGGTCTTCTGCATACTTATTATCCTGGGACTTCACTGCTCTCCTGAGTTAATTCCAGTTCTCAGGATCCATAGGCATTTTGACCATCACCTTTTTTTCTCAGGATCCATAGGCATTTTGACCATCACCTTTTTTTTTGGGTCCTTATACCGTGCCCTAGATAGTTAGTATGGCTGGGTATAATATTCTAGGTCAACAATTTGCCACAGAATGTTTGAGGATATTGCTCCATTGTCATCTAGCTTGCAGTATTGTTGATAAATCTGATGTCTTTCAGAATCCCTTTGTTCTGTATACAACCTGTATTTTCTTTCTGTGAGTTCTTTCTTTATCCATGATATCATGATTGTAATATACTTTCACATGTCCCTTTTGTTTCTCTTTTTCTTACTTTCCTGGGGCTTACTGAGCCATTTCAATTTGAAGGCATATGTCCTTCATTCCTAGGGAATTCCCTCATAATTCTTCTTTTCCATGATTGCCTCCCGCCACTTTTTCTGTTCTCAGTTTCTGGAATGTCTGTCTATTGGGTGTTGAATTACCTGGATTAATCCTCTAATATTTTGATCTCCTCTTTCTTACTGCCCGTGTGTTTATCTTTTTGCTCTACTGTCTAGTAGGTTTGACTTTTCATGTTTTCATTCTGTTGACTTTTCATGTCTTTTCTTACTATTTTTTTAAAAATTGCTCAGATATATGTGTGGGTTCTTTGCCCTTTTTTTTTTTTTTTTGCCACCGTTTCTTGTTACATGGCTGTATCATGTTCTTTTACAGCTCTGAAGATTGGGGGTGGTGGGCTTGGAGAGCTGGTGAGCAGTGTTTTTCGTTTGTTTGTTTTTTTCCTGCATTGCCTATTCTTCTGAGCTTTTTCTTTTTTTCTGTTGTTTTGACTTTTCATGTTGAACATTTTCCTTAGGTATCTGGAGATCTTCGGCTATCTGTTCATATTTAACAGTGAAACACAGAAATCTGGCAGAAAATTCTGTGGATAAGAATTTGTTCATTCTATATTTATATTACTCCTCTGAGGTACTAGGGCTTCCCTGAAAGCTCAGTTGGTAAAGAATCCACCTGCAATGCAGGAGACCCCAGTTCAATCCCTGGGTCAGGAAGATCCGCTGGAAAAGGGATAGGCTACCCACTCCAGTATTCTTGGGCTTCCCTTGTAGCTCAGCTGGTAAAGAATCTGCCTACAATGTGGGAGACCTGGGCTTGATCCCGGGTTGGGAAGACCCCCTGGAGAAGGGAAAGGCTACCCATGCCAGTATCCTGGCCTGATGAATTCCATGGACTGTATAATCTGTGGGGTCACAAAGAACTGGACATGACTGAGCGACTTTCACTCACTGGGGTGCTTGTTGACTAAGTTAGGTGGAGAGTGGGGGAGGCTCAGAGTAGCATGTTCTGGCAATAGGCAGTCTCTTTCATCAAGACGTCCCCCTAGTGTCAGAATCAGTTTCTTTTTCTTTAAGAGTCTTCATTTCCTGCAGAGATGCTGTGGTAGCTCCAACACAGCATGAAAGTGTGGCATGTGTGGGGAAGAATATGCTTTTGGTTCTCTGCCAGTGAAAGACTGCTTTCCCAGATCCCCTATCCAAAACCAAGCAATTAGATTAAGCAGCAATTGTGTGAACCCTGCCTGAAACAGATGTGCTTTGTTTCCTGCTCTCCATCCCTGGTCCCCTGACATCAGCACAGTGTGGACTGTACAGCACACATTGCCAGTGCTCCAGCTCAAGCTTCCACTGAGGGACTCTGACTTTTTACCTCTGAGTTCTCTCCAAAGACCTCTGAGCCCCACACAGACTCAGCTGTAATACACAAGGAAGTTAACTCCTAGGGGACAGCTCTAACTAATTACTAGCAGGAGGTGGTGAAAAAATGCCTTAGCCTCACCTTTTACAGAGGGACCATTCTGTGACACATTCTACATTTTTCCCTAGGGGTTCCCAGTGGGACTGAGCTCCTGTTTCCGCTAGAAATAACCAGTTCAGTAATGAACTCTTTAATTTTCCTTCTTCCTTCTCTCACTCTGCCTGCTCCTTCACACCTATGTTCTGGTCTCATCTCCCAAATAAACTACTTGCACTCAAGTCCTGGTCTCAGGTTCTTTTCAAAGGAAACCAAACCGTGACATTGCCTCTAAATGTAGGATTTTGTGAAGCTTCAAGCACTTCAGGGAAATAACATATAAATGTAAAATGACCAATTTTTTAAAAAAAGTATATATCAAATTCTAGCTATGAATCTATAGTTCAATTCAGTTCAGTCGCTCAGTCATGTCCAACTCTTTGCAACCCCATGAATCTCAGCACGCCAGGCCTCCCTGTCCATCACCAACTCCCGGAGTTCACTCAGACTCACGTCCTTCGAGTCAGTGATGCCATCCAGCCATCTCATCCTCTGTCATCCCCTTCTTCTTCTGCCCCCAATCCCTCCCAGCATCAGAGTCTTTTCCAATGAGTCAACTCTTCGCATGAGGTGGCCAAAGTACTGGAGTTTCAGCTTTAGCATCATTCCTTCCAAAGAAATCCCAGGGCTGATCTCCTTCAGAATGGACTGGTTGGATCTCCTTGCAGTCCAAGGGACTCTCAAGAGTCTTCTCCAACACCACAGTTCAAAAGCATCAATTCTTCAGCGCTCAGCTTTCTTCACAGTCCAACTCTCACATCCATACATGACCACTGGAAAAACCATAGCCTTGACTAGACGAACCTTTGTTGGCAAAGTAATGTCTCTGCTTTTTAATATGCTATCTAGGTTGGTCATAACTTTCCTTCCAAGGAGTAAGCGTCTTTTAATTTCATGGCTGCAGTCACCATCTGCAGTGATTTGGGAGCCCCCCAAAATAAAGTCTGACACTGTTTCCACTGTTTCCCCATCTATTTCCCATGAAGTGATGGGACCAGATGCCATGATCTTAGTTTTCTGAATCTTGAGTTTTAAGCCAACTTTTTCATTCTCCACTTTCACTTTCATCAAGAGGCTTTTTAGTTCCTCTTCACTTTCTGCCATAAGGGTGGTGTCATCTGCATATCTAAGGTTATTGATATTTCTCCCAGCAATCTTGATTCCAGCTTGTGCTTCTTCCAGCCCAGCATTTCTCATGATGTACTCTGCGTATAAGTTAAATAACCAGTGTGACAATATACAGCCTTGATGTACTCCTTTTCCTATTTGGAACCAGTCTGTTGTTCCATGTCCAGTTCTAATCTGAAGCCACAAGACTCGTGTTCTTAAAGTGTGGTCCTTGGACCACCTACATCAGAATCATCAGGGTTCCCTTATTAAAAGTACAAAGAGGTATGTGATCTGAGAGTTTGCATTTTTAATAAGCAGAGAAGATATAATATATTAGCTGTCTTCTCTGCTTATTAAAAATGCAAACTCTCAGATCACGTACCTCTTTGTACTTTTAATAAGGGAACCCTGGTGTTTCTGATATAGGTGGTCCAAGGACCACACTTTAAGAACACGAGTCTTGTGGCTTCAGATTAAACACACTTCATTTTACTGAGGAAGAAACAAAAGGCTCTGAGATCATGTAGATAGTGGATGCAGAGCTGGAATTTAAACCCAGATGTTACTGACTTGAAGCCACACTCTACAGCTACCATCTGCATGACCTTAAGCATTTTGTTCTTCATCAAGAAAATGAAAATGGTGGCACCTACTCATTGGGTTGTTACTAGAATTATATAAAATGACCCACATCAAGTGTTTGGTACCAGTGAAGGCACCACTGCAAGAGCTCAAGAAGTGATAGCAATGTGTGCATGTAGGTATAGATATGTTTGTAGTATAGAAATGCACTGAGAAACTGAGGAAATGCATATTTTCTGTAGCCATGACTAGTCTGCAATCTTCTAGCGAAGGATTCCACAAAAATTCTCTTGTGTCAGTTCTACAGTCAGCAAATACTTACTGAAGGGATTTGATTATGTGATGTAACTGAAAGACTTCCCTCTCAGGCTTCTTCAGCAGAGCCCAAGACAAGGACTAGGAGCGAAGAGACAGTCCTTGTGAATATATTGTGGGTCGACTGTAATGCTTTGACTATAAAGAGTGACTTTTTATAAGATGGATTTTTAAAAGATGATTGTTTGAAAGTTGTAGTAAGGTACACAGCAGGGGGTTCAGATTTCTCTCATTCTGTCCCTGCTGCACATGCCCTGGGATCTCCAATAAATTGCTGTTGACTCATGTCAAGGTCACCTAAGTGAACGTTCTGATTCCCCTTTGTGTCCTCCAGTTTGTACTCAACCAGGAGACCAGGGAGAGTCTAAAAACACAGGTCTGTCCAACCATTTCCCACCCTATGGCTGCTGTGTTTTTTCGTCTCACTTGGTAGTACAATTCAAGTCCTTGTGGCCACCGTGGCCCTGCCTGATGGGGCCCTGGCTCATCTCACATCCTGCTGCTCTCTCCCGCTCTAGGCACTCCAGCAACACCAGCCTTGCGCTGTGCCAAGCGCGGTTCCCTCCCGATGTGCTTGTGCATGCAGTCTCCTCTCCTGGAATGGTCTTCCCTCCCAGAGGGATTGATTTCTCACCACATTCCAGTCTCCACTCTTTGGAGGGGCCGTTCCTGACCTCCTGGCCTAAATTAGCAAAACCATGCCCAGCCCATGCCTCTGTCCTGTTACACAGACTTATGATATACATTCTACATTCATCATAGCATCTCTAGTTATCAACAGCATGAAACTTCGTGGCGGCAAGTACCTTGTCTCACACTGCTGCATTCTCCTGGGCCTAGAACAAGACTGCTGTGGTAGTCTTTCCAAAAATGTGGACTGGATGTCGGATGGAGTATTTGTTGATGGGGACTTGCCCAAGTGTCGAATGTCTTACTCATTTGACAAGTATTTATACACAGAACATAGTGCCAACCTGAAAGATAAGTGAGACCCAGTCCCTCCTTCCAAACACTCAAGGTCTAACAGTTCTGTCCAATAGAAACAATGTGAGTCACATGTGGAAGCTTAAATTTTCTAGTAACCATATTAAAAAGTAAAACCATACAGTTAATTTTAATTTATTAAAATTTATTCAGCCTAATATCCAAAAATATGATTTTAACTTGTAACAGGTTTACAAAAACAAGATCTTTTGCATTCTTTTTTGGCACTAAGTCTTCAAATCTGAGATGTAGTTTGCGTATACAGCAAATCTCAATTTTGATACAAGTTTTTATTGGAAATGCTTGCTTGGTGTTTAGATTTCATGAAGTTTACAGTTGAAATAGACTCACACCCAAGTTGTTCTAAACATACTTGTTTTCTAATAATCAAGCATCAGTTTTATTTAAATGAACTTAAAAGCTCCTCTTTCAGTTCCCCAGTCACACTAGCAATCTTTCGAGGACTTGATGGCTACATGTGGCTAGAGGCTGCCATTTTGGACAGCATACGTCTATTGGGATAGGTAAGGTATATAGACACAAAGGGACCACACTCATGAAGAGTTCATGCAAGGAAGAGATCCAGTGTCTAAACACTGACTTTGCACGCATCCTTTTCATGATGAGAATTTGTATGTTTCTTTAGGACTCAACTTTTCTGTCCACTTTTCCAGGAAGCCTTCCCTGGTACGCACAGATTAGATTAGATCCCCTCCACTGAACGCTCTGAGAGCACGCTGTGTGTCTTCCACCTGCAGTCTGTTGCACTAGGTTCTAATTCCTATCTATGTATTTATTTTTGCATCTCCCACTAGTTTATAAATTCCTTGTAGTCAGGAAGCTCTCATTGTTGATTCTCCAGTGTCTGGTCCTCAGTGCATGTTTGTGGAATGAATAAATTAGTTATGAGTGAATTAGCTGAATGGCCAAACCGTGGTGGCGGAGGACCACTCTGTTAGAGCAGCCAGCGTGTGAATAGGGAACTGGGATGGTTCCTAGGTGACAAGGCAGTGACTCAAGAGCTTGGTTCATGCCGGATGCTGAGTCATCTGTGTTGAATGTTCCAGGGAATCGAAGCAGATGAGAGCTAAGAAAAGCTATCAAGGTTAGTAACCAAGGGACTGTTTCAATAGGAGTCAACAGAGACTGTCCGAAAAACCTAGATTTTTTTTTTCAGCAGGTTTTGTTGTTGTTGTTGTTTCAGAATTTCCCTGGCATCCCTGAGTTAAGAGTAATAGATATTGTAAGTGTTGTGAGTACACAGCGTTCTAGGGACATAACCCAATCTTAAGTGTTGGGTCAGCTGTGGTCCTTCTAGTTACTGCAGTCCCTATTAATGACAGCAGTTAAATCTGTATGCTAACTGAAACTGTGACTGATTCGTAGCTGGCTTGGGGCGTTGTGTGATTTATGGGCATCTGATCTAAGGATACTTAAAGGATAGAAGTATTAGAGCTAGGAAGAGAGGTGTGATTAATCAAAGAAGACAATTTGCTAAAAGGCTTACTAAAACAGTGCAGTAAAAACTGAAAAAAAGACTCTAGATCCATCCACTAGGCAAGGTGGGGTGGGGAGGCAGGGAGAGTAGAGCGATAAGAGTGTGTTTAAGATAAAATGTAAAACGTAAAAGGATGTTTTCCAGCAAATAGAGATTGTGGTTGGGGAATTTTCAAGGGCATATGTTTGTCTTTTAAGTTTGCTTACACTCTGAGCTCATATTTATCTTTTAAGTTTGCTTATACTCTGACCAATACCAACAGCAGATGTCAAGTTCTTGACTCCATGATTGAATCCCAGGGGCTCCTGCATGTTTGGAGGATAACTGCACAATAAAAAAACCTAACAATTCCTTTTATTTATAGTTAAGACCCCAGTACGAGCCTAAGCCTTTCTATTTCCCTGAATATTCCTTCACTTTTGTCACATTATAAGGCCCAAATTACTGGAAACCAGGAGACAAGTCAAAATTTCCTAGTATCGATCTAAATAGAAAAATGACCATCAATAATATAAGTGTCTGTCTTGGATAATTGTTGATTTGTACCATCAGAGTTAAGTGAGACTTGTGGTCCTCCTACCCAGGGGACTATATTATTTACTGTTGCCTACCTCACTCTGTCCTTTATCGAGCCCATCTTTGTATGAAGCATGGAATATTTCATGCAAAGATGGGTTCGATAAAAGACAGAAATGGTATGGACCTAACAGAAGCAGAAGATATTAAGAAGAGGTGGCAAGAATACACAGAGGAACTGTACAAAAAAGATCTTCATGACCCAGATAATCACAATGGTGTGATCACTGACCTAGAGCCAGATATCTTGGAATGTGAAGTCAAGTGGGCCTTAGAAAGCATCACTACAAACAAAGCTAGTGGAGGTGATGGAATTCCAGTTGAGCTATTTCAAATCCTGAAAGATGATGCTGTGAAAGTGCCGCACTCAATATGCCAGCAAATTTGGAAAACTCAGCAGTGGCCACAGGACTGGAAAAGGTCAGTTTTCATTCCAATCCCAAAGAAAGGCAATGCCAAAGAATGCTCAAACTACTGCACAATTGCACTCATCTCATATGCTAGTAAAGTAATGCTCAAAATTCTCCAAGCCAGGCTTCAGTAATACGTGAACCGTGAACTTCCAGATGTTCAAGCTGGTTTTAGAAAAGGCAGAGGAACCAGAGATCAAATTGCCAACATCTGCTGGATCATGTAAAAAGCACAAGAGTTCCAGAAAAACATCTGTTTCTGCTTTATTGACTATGCCAAAGCCTTTGACTGTGTGGATCACAATAAACTATGGAAAACTCTGAAAGAGATGGGAATACCAGACCACCTGATCTGCCTCTTGAGAAATCTGTGTGCAGGTCAGGAAGCAACAGTTAGAACTGGACATGGAACAACAGACTGGTTCCAAATAGGAAAAGGAGTACGTCAAGGCTGTATATTGTCACACTGGTTATTTAACTTATATGCAGAGTACATCATGAGAAACGCTGGACTGGAAGAAACACAAACTGGAATCAAGATTGCCGGGAGAAATCTCAATAACCTCAGATATGCAGATGACACCACCCTTATGGCAGTAAGTGAAGAGGAACTAAAAAGCCTCTTGATGAAAGTGAAAGTGGAGAGTGAAAAAGTTGGCTTAAAGCTCAACATTCAGAAAACGAAGATCATGGCATCCGGTCCCATCACTTCATGGGAAATAGATGGAGAAACAATGTCAGACTTTATTTTTTTGGGCTCCAAAATCACTGCAGATAGTGATTGCAGCCATGAAATTAAAAGACGCTTACTCCTTGGAAGGAAAGTTATGACCAACCTAGACAGCATATTCAAAAGCAGAGACATTACTTTGCCAACGAAGGTTCGTCTAGTCAAGGCTATGGTCTTTCCAGTGGTCATGTATGGATGTGAGAGTTGGACTGTGAAGAAGGCTCAGCACCGAAGAATTGATGCTTTTCAACTGTGGTGTTGGAGAAGACTCTTGAGAGTCCCTTGGACTGCAAGGAGATCCAACCAGTCCATTCTGATGGAGATCAGCCCTGGGATTTCTTTGGAATGATGCTGAAGCTGAAACTCCAGTACTTTGGCCATGTCATGTGAAGAGCTGACTTATTGGAAAAGACTCTGATCCTGGGAGGGATTGGGGGCAGGAGGAGAAAGGGTCGCCAGAGGATGAGATGGCTGGATGGCATCACTGACTCGATGGACTTGAGTCTGAGTGAACTCCGGGAGTTGGTGATGGACAGGGATGCCTGGCATGCTGCGATTCATGGGGTTGCAAAGAGTCAGACACAACTGAGTGACTGAACTGAACCTCACTTTGACAGGCCCCTAGACATATTTTTTCAGTTGCTACAGACTGTCAAAACAACTGGTCAAGTTCAGTCCTTTTCAAGAAGAAAATCTGTCTGACTTGTTCTGGGTGTATGCTCCAAGAATCGTAGATAGCAAAACACACACACACTCACACACACACAAACACACACCACTTACCTTCCTTCTGCACCTTACTTGCATTTGTGGCAGAGTGGGGAGACTTGCAGACTGCAGAAGGAATATGTTTCTTAGAAAACTAGAACAGAAGGGAAGGGGATAAGGAGTGCTTTGAAGTAATTGGTATTGACCCAGTTTACACCCAACTAAGCAAGACAGTGGTTCTGCTCCCTTCTCCCCATAGACTCTCAGCTTCCCCTTCCCACTCCAACATACACACACACACACACACACACACACACACGAACACAGATGCACACTTGTATTTTTCACCCTGTCACCACCTTCTTGTGCTGGCAAAATGGAGCCTGAGTTGGTGAAACACACACAGAATCAGGACCCATGGATGGAAGGTAAGGGTGGTCAAGTGAGGATGACGTGGGTGACTCTCAGAGAGTCAAGGGCTGCCCTTACTTTTCCTTTGAATGATTAGAAATGATTGATTTGCTGAGAGGGTGTCAACACCAGTCATATTTGCAGAATGGAAACTGAAGTACGAGACCTGATAAATTAGCTCAGGATCTTTTAAGCACCATTGTCCTTGTGTCCTTATTGGTATGATAGAGGCCAAAGATATTGACGCACCTTGGAAAAGGGTGCTCTAATAACCAGAGTGCTGAATGACCTAAGAAAATGCTAAAGATAAGAAGAAATAGCAAGATCAAAACAGTTGTGTCTTATGTGGCACCTGCCATGTGCAAGAGATGTGACCTAAAATTTTGCAGGTAAGCATTGTAACAGAGTCATGTTTTCCCGTGGCATTTGTTGTTTTCAGTCCCTCAGTCGTGTCTGACTCTCTGTGACCCCGTGGACTGCAGCAAGCCAGGCTTCCCTGCCTTCACCATCTCATATGATGTGATTATTTGTAGGTTCATTACTCACTCACCATGTTCACTCCCTATCAATCTGTAACTCTCACTCGATTAAAACAATCGTTCCTTTCCACATCTAGAGATAGAAGTGGGTACTGTGAATTGTGGAAGAAAAATAGCAAAAAAATAATAATAATAATAATAATAACTTTTTCTGAGTACAGCTCTTTTTCTCCTGTGAAGTTATTATTTATTATCTGTGTGCTCATTTCAGATTATAAGTTATTATTGCTGGTGATGCCTGTTCCTTTCTCCAGTTACTGCATGCCTACATGCAGAAAGTGACAGAAAAAAATTGCTCCATACCAAGGGGAGGAAAGTAACAGCATCTGGGAGCTAGGTTGATTCTAACTATCTATTGAGAAGCAGTTAATATGTCCACTTGAATTTAGAATTTCAGTCAGAATTTGTAAAAAAAAAAAAAAACAAAACAAAACTGGACCAGAAATAGTTTTCTTTCTGTATTAAAACTGAAAACAAACCACCCAATCCTGTTATCATTAGTGTCTAAAATTCAATTTGAAAATGAAAGACTACATACATGTTAGTACTTTATAAATAAATAAATAGTAAAGCATGAAATTCAAAGCAGATCTCAGACAGTCCCTCGCCACCTCGTGGGGCATTTGATGATCACAATGATTGTGTACCCGGAAATGCAAAGCCAGATTGAAGGTGGAAAATTAATCGCCCAAAGCCTGGAGAGTTCTTGGTGCTCAGCTACTGATGGCAATGCCACATGCATGTCCTGTGTGCCTTCACAATGCGGCAGCGCTGGTAATGCTCTTACGGGAGGAAACACGTCTTTGTGCTTTTGCCTTCCCCACTCCTCTGTCGTCAGATGATCGTCTGCAGTCATTCAGATGAAAAGCAGACTTGTACTAAAGCAGTTGTGTTCATTTTCTCTGGCTGCCGCAGAAAACCACCACTGACTGAGGGCCTTGCATAACAGAAATTTATTTTTTCACAATTATGGAAGCTAAAACTCCTTTGAGTTCCAGATGTTGGCAGGTTTGGGTCCTTCTGAGTCCTCCCTCCTTAGCTTGTAGATGGCTGCCTTGCTGCTGTGCCCACCCTCTGTCTGTGCTATGTCTAAACCTCCTTTTCTTCTAAGGGCGCCAGTCAGATCAGGGCCCACTCTAATAACCCCATCTTTTTTTTTTACTTATCACTTTCTTAAAAGCCCTTTCTCTAAATACTGACACATTCCGAGGTGCTGGGTGGTAGCACTTCAACCTGCATATCTGGGAAAGACACAATGAAGCCCGTGAAGAGCAGCCACCTTTCCAGCTCAGCGCCCCGCATGTAGTAAATGTTCGGTAAATGATCGCTG
Source organism: Bos indicus x Bos taurus (assembly GCF_003369695.1). Lineage (NCBI taxonomy): Eukaryota > Metazoa > Chordata > Mammalia > Artiodactyla > Bovidae > Bos > Bos indicus x Bos taurus. Next base: position 1,281,658 of record NC_040085.1, read on the forward strand.
AATGACCGAATGAAGAGGGACTCTCCAGAAGCTGTATGCTGAGAGGAAAGAACAGGTTTTAGAGCAGAAGTGTGGTGATGCTGTGACTGCAGCTGGTCCATCCAGAGAACACAGCATTCTACCTTTTAAAAATAGTTATATCACTGTTCAGACCATGGGGTTGTAAAGAATCGGACACGGCTGAGCAACTTGAACAGCAACAATTAAACTTAAATTCTAGACCAACTCTAAAGACGCAGGAGTAAAGGACTTGGATAGGCTCTCTTTAAGGGGCACAAACAAAACCACAAACTGCAATCTGCAAGCTGGCTTCTACCATATATTATGATTCAAAGCCAATGGAGCAGTTAACAGCTGTTCCGAGCTTATAAAATCATTAGGTTGGAAGCACTGGTAGATTTTGTTTCCTCTAGGTTTCACTGTAAATTTTTAATGCACTCACACAAACAAGAACTATCCTGTGCCAGATTCAAAGCTTTTATAAATTTTACCTTGCCCTCATATTCACAAAGTTTAAAAAAAGCACCATGAGAAGTAAACTGAAAAGACACGTTATGGTATCCCATTATTCACTGACCATTCCACGTTGGCACTGGAAAAGTACGTACCCTTGAGGTGTGTTTTAACATAAGCTGAGGCTTTTGAATAACTGTGTTAATACCAGCAACTGCTGTTATTAGTTTAGTAAGATGACTACTTTATAGCTTAAAAAATACACTGGAAATATATTTTGGGGTTTTTAAAATGTGCGTCTGTTCAGATTTCCCTTGACATGGTAGAGCCGTGGCAGGGACAGGACGTCACTGCCCCGCTCCACCTCATGAAGTGGCAGCGGGTGGGTGTGTGGCTGACACGCACGGCTGGCTGTGCTTACGTGCGGTGTCAGTGGCTGCATGGAGCCAGACCCGATCGAAGCCTGTGGAGAGCCATGGGGTGGATAAATCTCCCGAGTCTCGGCTCTGTCAGCCAGACAGCAGCTCAATTCTGTGCCGCAGTTCTCATGATGAGATTTTTTTCCAGTGGTAGCGACTCAGTGTTAACCCTCCGTGGGCCACTGCGGTCTCAGCTACACAACTGAAACGTTCTGTTCAGGAGGCTTGGTTTGCAGAGGGATCTTTCGGTCTTCCCAACTCACTTCCTCGGGAAAGCAGAAACCAGGTGTGAAAATGAGTGGTCAGTGACTCGAATTCTTCTTTGTGTCCCCATGGCTCCAAGATTACTTCTTTGGTAAAGAAATGTCAACAGATGCTCAAATTTTTTTTATTATTAGTTCAGGTGTACAGCACAGGATTCAGATACACACACACACACACAATCACACAATCTTTTTCAGTCTTTTCCCTTGTAGATTATTACAAAAAATTGAGTAGAGTGCCCTGGGTCCTTGTTGGCTATCTGTTTTATATATAGTAGTTTGCATATGTTAATCCCAAGCTCCTAATTTCTCTCTCCCCTCTGCTTCTCCCACTGTTCCCTTTGGTAACAATAAGTTTGCTTTCTATGTCTGTGGGTCTACTTCCGTTTTGTAAGTAAGCTCATGTGTATCTTTTTTAGATACCATATATAAGTGATATAATATGATATGTCTTCCTCTTTCTGACTTGCTTCCCTTACTGTGATAATCTCTGGGTCCATCCGTGTTGCTGCAAATGGCATTATTTTGTTCTTTTTATGGCTGAGTAATATTCCATTGCATGTGGATGCCACCTCTTCTTTATCCATTACACAGATGTTCAATCTTTGCCTCACTCAGTTATTTTGACTTTTTGTTTGTTTGCTTTGTGTGTTTCAGCTCCTGCTTTTCTTTATATTTGACCAAGATAAGTCCCAACTTAGGTTAGAAATATGATAACAAAAATTTAATTTTTACTTCTTACCTATGTTGTTAACCAAAAATTCTTTATATTTGAAAAGACTGCATTAAAGGCATCCTGTCAGGCTGTAATCTAAAGCTTGCCACTTAGGTGCACTGACTTAGTGCTGTGGCTGCTATTTTACTTTATTTCCTTCGGCATCCTGCGGAAACAGCATCAAGACCCCACTGACATCTAGAGTTTCTGAACCACCCCTTTCCACTTGCTTTCTAAATGCATTCAATAGGTTGTACTGGGGGAAAGGAGCTATGTGTCCACTTGGAAAAAACAGCAAAAGCCAAAAGGATTTCTTGTTCTTGCCCATAAGAGGAGCAGCCATCAGCCTGTGTGTCACAGGAGCTTTCAGGTTACACTCTGGAAACAGCTGAGTGGACCCCGCATCCCTTTCCATGCGGTCCTCTCTTTACCCTGACCAGCTGCAGACCGATTGCTGCGTATGAACCGTCTGTAAACCGAAAGAGCGCTTGCCACCTCTGGGGAGTTTGCTGGCATGTCGATACAGAACTAATTCTCATTCAGTGCTTCCTCCTGTGTTCTTCCACCAGCCATTATTCTGGGAAAATCGAGTCTGTTCCCACACTGAAAGCATCCTGAACAGCACCGTCCTCAGACTGTGGCATGTAGCAGTCCCTTGAAGGGCTTGTTAAAATGCGGGGTGCGGAGTCCCACTCCCAGAGATTCTGATTCTGTCCATCTGAGTGGAGCCAGAGAATGTGCCCTGATCAAGTTCTTAGGCGGTGCCCAGGCTGGTGGTTCAGAGACCACAGTTGAGAACCAACGCTACCCAGTGGTTGAACTAGCCTTGAATGTGTTCATTATTTTATCATTGGAGGCTCAGGAGACTAACGCTTTTAATTGATTAACAAGGATTCCAGGGATTGGCGTCACTTGTGGGCTTGCGTCCTGGTCTTAGCTGTTACCTTTGGGCCATCAGTGTCAAACAGTAATGAAAACCACAGCATCTAACACTGACTTGAAATTTTACAATTTTCAAAGCTTTTTTACTTCCATTACCTCGTTCAGGCTTCCAGATATCGTGAAGGTTGTTGGGGGGTGGGGGGTTGTTTTAGTTTTGGGTTTTTTATCATTAGAGAAAACTGAGGTTCAGGAGGTGTGCGTGCCTCGCTTCAGGTCACTGAGTAGTAGAATTAGGACTGTTTCCAGGCGAACTCCAGAGCCTTTTGATCTTTTGCTAGGGTATGCAAACTCACTCTCCAAGGTGAAGTTATTCTGATAGTTTTCAGAAGCTCTACTTCCATGAGCAACCTTTCCTTAAATTGATCTACCCAAGAACACACCCTTCTTCTGCTCTGCAAGAGATGGGTAGCACTTGCTAGCAACTTCAGCGGGTAATCCCTTAGTGTAACAGGTGAGAAAGTGACTCTAATGAGTACATAATACATTTTTTTTTTTTTTGCAGTCAGATTGTTTTAATTTTTTGCTTTTAACAAAATTGAAGACTCTAACCAAGTAAGCTAGTAGATCATTAACAATGTCTGATGATAGAAAAGAAAGCTCAGAATTCATAGAATTGAATGATGGAGCTGGAAGTAAAACTCTCCCCATTCACATTTACTTATGTATATGAAAAAGAATTAATGATAAACTGGCCTTCCCTGGTGGCTCAGATGGTAAATGATCCGCCTACAGTGCGTGAGACCTAGGTTCGGTCCCTGGGTGGGGAGAATCCCCTGGAGGAGGGCATGGCAACCCACTCCAGTGTTCTTGCCTGGAGAATCCTGTGGACAGAGGAGCCCGTGGGCAACAGTCCTTGGGGTCGCAAAGAGCCGGACGTGACTGAGTGACTAAGCACACAGCACAGTCTCATTTTAGCCATAATATTCATCCAGGGATACATGAACCAGTTTGGAGGGGAAAAACCTACCATTTCATGTTAGTAAAAGGTATGCTTCCAGTAAAACTTTGTTTTTTAGTTTAAAAACTGTCAGAAATTTACAAACTGATATATTTTGTTATATTGATCAAATGTGTAATAATTGTAACAATAGCTAAGTCAATGTGATGTTTTTGATCGCTTAGAGACTTGCAAACACAGAATGCTATTAGATATTTTCAATTTAGAGCATGTATTTGTTGCAGAGAAGTATATATATCAATAGACTGATGAATAAAATCATAACCACATGATTCATGCATAACAATGTACTTACATTAGGTTGGAATCCCATGGGGAAAGTGAAATGGAATTTCAACTTCAAGGAGATCATGTAAATTTTCCTTTAAATTCAGAGTTTGTCCTTGTGGTTATTAAGCAACTGTTGACAACTCCAAATTGTTATGGTATTTAGATTCCATTGGCTTCGATTTTAGGAATGACATCATGGTTTTATTTCACATTGCAGTTATTTACAGTATGCCAGAAAATTTACCCTTGGCACTAGGTATATACAGAGCTATGGTGAAAATGTAAATATCAATTTAGAAATATGGAAGTTTCGATGAGCGTAGAGTTCAGTTCCACATTTATCTCTGATTCCCTGGAAGGGAATGAATGGCAGGCATCCACAGGCAGAGTTGAATACCTCTAGGACAGGTTTCTTCCTTTCCCCACCACATCTCCTCTCAGCCACCCAAAATCTTAACTATTCTAACCATGAGGATTTTATCTTTGTGAAATGAATGTTAATTACTATCACTGTGATATTGTGATTTAGAATGAGAAATATATATGTATTTGGTCTCTGACCCTGCTCCAGGCGCCAAGTTTTTAAAACCCTTGATATTTCTTGAGAGTGATAAAGCTATCTTTTGTTGTATTCGTGAGGTGACTGGACAGCATCTAAGGATGGGTAAAGCCAACTTGTGATTGGAAATTTCTGTCCTGCCCCACCCTCTAGGGGAGGGGCAGGGGCTTGTGATTGAGTCCTATCACTAATGGCCAATGACTTAATCATACTTAAGTAATAAAGTTTCCATTAAAAATTCAAAAATGTTTGGGTTTGGAGAGCTTTGGGTTGGTGGACACACGGAGATTTTGGGAGAGTGGTGCTGGGAGAGAGTGTGGAACTAAGCCCCCCTCCCCAACCCCCACCCTGCCCCACGCATCTCTTCTAACAGCTCCTGAGTTCTGTCTTTTATGGTAAACTGGCAAGCTGGTGAATAGAACATTCCCCTGGCTTCTGAGAGCCACTGTAAATTATTCAAACCCAAAGAGGGGGTCCTCCAATCTTTAGCCAATTGGTCAGATACAGAGGACAACAACTTGGGCTTGAGGTTGGCCTCTGAGGTTGGGGGTGGGGAGGGCAGTCTTATGGGACTGAACCCTTAACCTGTGGAATCTGATGTTGTCTCCAAGCAGATAGAGTCAGAATTGAGTTAAATTGTAAAGCACACAGATAGTCTCTGAGAATTACTTGGATGTGTGAGGAAACACCCTTCCCTCCATTGGAGTTGATATCGGGATCCTTAATCACTAAGTTGAAATCTTTAAGCTTTATCTACAGGTATAACTTGGGGCTTCCCAGGTGGAAGTGGTAGGCGCTAGTGGTAAAGAACCTGCCTGCCAATGCAGGAGACTTAAGAGACGCACGTTAGATCCCTGGGTCAGGAAGATCCCCCAGAGGAGGACAAGGCAACCCACTCCAGTATTCTTGCCTGGAGAGTCCCAGTCAGAGGAGCCTGGCAGGCTTCAGTCTATGGGGTCACAAAGAGTCAGACACGACTGAGCGACTAAGCACACGTGCACAGGCATAATTTAGTTTAGAAACAGTCCCTTATAACACGTGTTACAAGGGAAAAATAACTTAACCTTCCAGTGTAAGATGAAAAACTTCTGCAGACTATTCCCATTGGTTGGTTGTTGTTGTTTAATCTGAATTGCTTTCTTCATCGGACATGGCAGGAAGTGGAAATGTAATACATCTACAATTCTTGCCAGCCAGTGTGGCAGAATAATAGCATTAATACGACAACCCTTTTTCTTTTATGCCTGAGAGATTTGGCGGAAGCAAGTTCTGAAAGCCCAATTGGAGCACAATATTAACATAGGCATTACTCCAACCTCTGTATTTAGCCTTACAATGATCTCACTCTCCCGGCCCTTATGAACTACCTGTTTTCTATGGAGATTTTCCAGCACATAAGGTGTTAAATGTCAAAAATTCAACCAAGTGAACTTGAAGATCTAATTGCCTTTTTTAAATGATTCGTAAGTTGAGCAACACCCCATCAAGTCCATAGGAAGGAACTCCGCCAGGCTGCAAAATAGGGAAGGTTTTTATAGACAGAAAGGGGGGCAGGAAAGGGAAATTTCCAGCAAAGAGTGGATCGTTTCAGGCTTAGGTCACCCTCTGGGGGATGGAAGGGGTCTTTAGGCCTTACCTCACTAGTGCTGACCAGGAAATTCCAGGCTGACCGGTTTAGATTATATTCCTGGAGAAGGTTGAAACTGCCATTAGGTTAGATAGTAGTTTGGTCTGGTAACATGAGCTTAGCACAAGGGAATCCACTTTAGTCCTGTTGTCTACTTTTTAACAAAGGCCATGACTGATGCAGATGTGGCTGAGTATTGTGTGAAATACACACATTGCCCCCAACATGTTGTAAACCAAGATTCATAGTTCTTTAAAACCCTTAGTGAGTGAAGCTTCTACTTTTCCCAAGACTCTTACTAAACCTTCTCATGGCTTAATTAAATGCTAATAATTGTATTAAATCCAAAATGTTAATTATGTTCATCTCTGGGTAATGAGACTGGGGATGATGTGCTTTCTTTTATATTGTATTGTACATTGCTTGCATTTACCACTTAAGCAAATGTTTCTATAACTAGGAAATAATAGTAAATGCTCTTTGAGGATAAAGAAAAATGATCAAAAGTATCCTTTTGAATCAAGTCCACCCTCTTCAAGATCATACCAGACAAATGACACTCTCAGGGTGGATTTTACTTGCTTTATAAGCACCCCCTCCCTGCCCAGTGGATTTTGTCTACAATTTTTAATATTCACTTTAATATTCTCTGCTAAACAAAGATATCTAGCTTTTCCCTAGCCCATGGAAGAGGAAAAAGAGATGCTCAGTGTAATATTAATAATCACTCTTACTATCATTCAAGGCTTCCTTTAAGGTCTGTGGTTCTGGTTACTAATTTCTAATACAGCAAGGTGACCAAAGATTTTTTTTCAGATATGAGAAAGCCTTTCTCCTGCTGGGAATGATCAGAACCACAATAATATAACTGTAGTAATCTAAGTCTGTGCCCCAACCACTAATGCTGAAGAAGCTCAAGTTGAACGGTTCTCTGAAGACCTTCTAGAACTAACACCCCAAAAAGATGTCCTTTTCATTATAGGAGACTGGAATGCAAAAGTAGGAAGACGAGATCCCTGAAGTAACAGGCAAATTTGGCCTTGGCGTACAAAATGAAGCAGGGCAAAGGTTAACAGAGTTTTGCCAAGAGAACGCACTGGTCATAGCAAACACCCTCTTCCAACATCACAAGGGAAGACTCTACAAATGGACATCACCAAATGGTCAATATTGTAATCAGATTGATTATATTCTTTGCAGCCAAAGATAGAGAAGCTCTATACAGTCAGCAAAAACAAGACTGGGAGCTGACTGTGGCTCAGATCATGAACTCCTTGTTGCCAAATTCAGACTTAAATTGAAGAAAGTAGGGAAAACCACTAGACCATTCAGGTATGACCTAAATCAAATCCCTTACAATTATACAGTAGAAGTGACAAATAGACTCAGGGGAGTATATCTGATAGATAGAGTCCTTGAGGAACTATGGACAGAGGTTCGTGACATTGTACAGGAGGCAGGGATCAAGACCATCTCCAAGAAAAAGAAATGCAAAAAGGCAAAATGGTTGACTGAGGAGGCCTTACAAATAGTTGAGAAGAGAAGAGAAGAGTAGCTAAAGGCAAAGGAGAAAAGGAAAGATATATATATTTGAATGCAGACTTCCAAAGAATAGCAAGGAGAGATTAGAAAGCCTTCCTCAAAAAAAAAAAAAAAGAAAGAAAGAAAGCCTTCCTCAGTGATCAGTGCAAAGAAGGAGAAGAAAACAATAGAATGGGAAAGACTAGAGATCTCTTCAAGAAAATTAGAGATACCAAGGGAACATTTCATGCAGAGATGGGCTCAATAAAGGACAGAAATGGTATGGACCTAACAGAAGCAGAAGATATTAAGAAGACATGGCAAGAATACACAGAAAAACTGTATAAAAAAGATCTTCACAACCCAGATAATCACGATAGTGTGATCACTCACCTAGAGCCAGACATCCTGGAATGTGAAGTCAAGTGGGCCTTAGAAAGCATCACTACGAACAAAGCTAGTGGAGGTGATGGAATTCCAGTTGAGCTATTCCAAATCCTGAAAGATGATCCTGTGAAAGTGCTGTACTCAAGATGCCAGCAAATTTGGAAAACTCAGCAGTGGCCACAGGACTGGAAAAGGTCAGTTTTCATTCCAATCCCAAAGAAAGGCAATGCCAAAGAATGCTCAAACTACTGCACAATTGAACTCATCTCACATGCTAGTAAAGTAATGCTCAAAATTCTCCAAGCCAGGCTCCAACAGTACACGAACCATGAACTTCCATATGTTCAAGCTGGTTTTAGAAAAGGCAGAGGAAACCAGAGATCAAATTGCCAACATCCGCTGGATCGTGGAAAAAGCAAGAGCGTTCCAGAAAAAGTCTACTTTTGCTTTATTGACTACTCCATAGCCTTTGACTGTGTGGATCACCACAAACTGTGGAAAATTCTTAACGAGATGGGAATGCCAGATCACCTTACCTACCTCCTGAGAAATCTGTATACAGGTCAAGTAGCAACAATTAGAACCGGACATGGAACAACAGACTGGTTCCAATTCAGGAAAGGAGTACATCAAGGCTGTATATTGTCACCCTGCTTATTTAACTTATATGCAGAGTACATCATGAGAAACGCTGGGCTGGAAGAAGCACAAGCTGGAATCAAGATTGCCGGGAGAAATATTAGTAACCTCAGATATGCAGATGACACCCCTCTTATGGCAGAAAGTGAAGAACTAAAGAGCCTCTTGCTGAAAGTGAAAGAGACAAATGAAAAAGTTGGCTTAAAACTGAACATTCAGAAAACTAAGATCATGGCATGCGGTCCCATCACTTCATGGCAAATAGATGGGAAACAATGGACACAGTGAGAGACTTTATTTTGTGGGGGCTCAAAGTCACTGCAGGTGGTGATTGCAGCCATGAAATTAAAAGATGCTTGCTCCTTGGAAGAAAAGCTTTGACTAACCTAGACAGCATATTAAAAAGCAGAGACGTTACTTTGCCAACAAAGGTCCATCTAATCAAAGCTATGGTTTTTCCAGTAGTCAGTCCTGTATGGATGTGAGAGTTATAGAGAAAGCTGAGTGCCAAAGAATTGATGCTTTCAAACTGTGATTTTGGAGAAGACTCTTGAGCGTCCCTTGTGCTGGCAGGAGATCAAACCAATCTTAAAGGAAATCAGTCCTGAATATTCATTGGAAGGACTGATGCTGAAGCTGAAACTCCAATACTTTGTCTCTCTGATGTGAAGAACTGACTCATTGGAAAAGACCCTGATGCTGGGAAAGATTAAAGGCAAGAGGAGAATGGGATGACAGAGGATGAGATGGTTGGATGGCATTACCAACTCAATGGACATGAGTTTGAGCAAGCTCCGGGAGTTGGTGATGGACGGGGAAGCCTGGTGTGCTGCAGTCCATGGGGTGGCAAAGAGTCAGATACGACTGAGCGACTAAACTCACTGTAGCTTTAACTCTTAAGAAATGTTTCTAGCTCAGTCTTTCCTGTTTAGTCTCTGTTTCCCAGGCAAAGATTCATGAGTGTATTTTGCAGTTCTTTGGTTATAATTATTATTTCACGTGGTTGGATGCCAGACCAGTGGGTCTTAAGGGCGTCTTCTCACGTGGTCCATTTCCTGTGTGTGCCAACCCTGTTGTCTGCCCCAACCCGTCCATGTTGTTTCTTTCCCTCAGCCCTGACTTTAGTCTTTTTGTATTTATTATTTTTCAATTAATTTTTGTTGGAGTATAGTTGCTTTATAATTTGTTAGTTTCTGCTGTACAGCACAGTGAATCAACCGTACTTATCCCTACATCCCCTTCCTCTTGGACTTCCTTCCCGTTCAGGTCCGCACAGTGCCTTTAGTAGAGTTCCCTGTGCCACACAGTAGGTTCTCATTAGTGGTCCGCTTTATACACAGTATCACGTGTGTGTGTCAATCCCAGTCTCCTAGTTCCCCCTCCCCGCCCTCCCCACCTGGGTATCCATATATTTGTTCTCTGTGTCTCTATTGGCCCATACTTTGGAGTTCTTTTCTCACATGAGTCCTCACAGATTCACACTTCCTTCTTTACTGTGACTCCAGAGTTGCCCTCAGGCCCCACTGTCCCAGCTTGGGTCTGTGTCTAAATAGACATTCCTCTGCTCTATTGAACTCTGCCTACCTACATCCAAGATTGTGGGTTGGTTTCAAATAACCTTTCCATTGGCAGCACCATGCTGTGCTCATTAAAACCAAACCCCCTGGCCCAGTGAAATTCATTAATATCTTCACCCCACCTCATCCCCAGGGGTCTGCTGAGCCCTGGGCCAACAGAGGAGGGGCTGGCTCACTTCAGCTCCTCAAGTCCATTCTCAGGTTTTTCCTGATCCCTTTTTTAAAACTCAAAACCTAACAAAGAGGTGAGGGTGCAGAATATATGCTGGATCTTTAATGAAATCAGGCTTTCCCTGATAGCTCAATTGGTAAAGAATCTACCTGCAATGCAGGAGACTCTGGTTTGATTCCTGGGTTGGGAAGATCTGCTGGAGAAGGGATAGGCTACCCACTCCAGTATTCTTGGGCTTCTCTTGTAGCTCAGCTGGTAAAGTATCCACTTGCAACACAGGAGACCTGGGTCCAATCCCTGGGTTCAGAAGATCCCCTGGAGAAGGGAAAAGCTACCCACTCCAGTACTCTGGCCTGGAGAATTCCATGGACTGTACAGTCCATAGGGTCGCAAAGAGTCAGACACAACTGAACGACTTTCACTTCACTTCACTTTTATGAAATAATGGGCAGGGGGCGCTTTAAACAATACTCACCTCCAGCCATGAAGGGCTCCATCTCATACTCTAACCCTCACTGAGGCTGCTTTGTGCTTCCACTGCCCTGGCTAGGTCTTTGGCCCTCGGAGCTGGAGGGCACGCTGCCTTTCTAATCTATAGATTTATCCCGCCAGAGAGATATCTTGCCAGGTCGTATTTAGGAATGCAGCAGTTGACTTAGAATGCACATGAAGGAGAGCCCTGCAGGAAAGAAAAGGCACAACAGTTTTCGTGGCCTTAGCTTCTAGGACAGGAATGTGTCTGAATTGATGATAGTTTCCGCTCAAACTTGCAGGTGAAAGTCAGCAGGAGAAAGGCTTTTAAGAGCACCTCATCACACCACATCTCTGCATCCTGTGAACCCAGGGTGCCCCCCAGTGTTGGTTAGGGTTAATCACAGTCTACCATTTTGTTTTGGGGGTTTTTTTGCTGTTGTTTAGTCATGTCTGACTCTTTGCAACCCCATGAACTGCAGCACACCAGGCTCCTCTGTTTTTCACTATCTTCCAGAGTTTTCTCAAACTCAAGTCCATTGAGTCAGTAATGCCATTTAACCATCTTGTTCTCTGTCATCCCCTTTTCCTCCTGCCTTCAGTCTTTCCCAGCATCAGGGTCTTTTCCAGTGAGGTGGTACTTTGCATCAGGTGCCCAAAGTATTGGAGCTTCAGAATCAGTTCAGTTCAGTTCAGTCACTCAGTCATGTCTGACTCTTTGTGACCCCATGGACTGCAGCATGCCAGGCTTCCTTGGCACCAACTCCTGGAGCTTATTCAAACTCATGTCCATTGAGTTGGTGATGCCATCCAACCATCTCATCCTCTGTCATCCCCTTCTCCTCCTGCCTTCAGTCTTTCCCAACATCAGGGTCTTTTCAAATGAGTCAGTTCTTCACATCAGGTAGCCAAAGTATTGGAGTTTCAGCTTCAGCATCAGTCCTTCCAGTGAATATTCAGGACTGATTTCCTTTAGTATGGACTGGTAGGATCTCCTTGCAGTCTAAGGGACTCCCAAGAGTCTTCTCCAACAGCACAGTTCAAAAGCATCAGTTCTTTGGTGCTCAGCTTTCTTTATAGTCCAACTTTCACATCCATACATGACCACTGGAAAACCCATAGCCTTGACTAGACAGACCTTGGTTTGCAAAGTAATGTCTCTGCTTTTTAATACGCTGTCTAGGTTTGTCATAGCTTTTCTTCCAAGGAGCAAGCATCTTTTAATTTCATGGCTGCAGTCACTGTCCACAGTGATTTTGGAGCCCCCAAAAATGAATTCTCTCACTGTTTCCCCATCTATTTGCCATGAAGTGATGGGACCGGATGCCATGATCTTAGTTTTCTGAGTATTGACCATTAAGCCAACTTTTTCACTCTCCTCTTTCACTTTCATCAAGAGGCTCCTTAGTTCTTCTTCACTTTCTGCCATAAGGGCGGTTTCATCTGCATATCAGAGGTTATTGATATTTCTCCCAGCAATCTTGATTCCAGCTGTGCTTCCTCCAGTCCAGCGTTTCAGTGTTCAGTCATTGAGTATTCAGAACTGATTTCCTTTAGGATCGACTATTTTGATCTCCTTGCTGTCTAAGGAACTCTAAAAGTCTTCTCCAGCATCACAATTGAAAAGCATCAATTCTTTAGCGCTTTGCCTTCTTTATGATCCAACTCACGTCCATACATGACTACTGGGAAAACCATAGCTTTGCTTATAGGTCCGTCTAGTCACAGGTTTCTTAGAACACTCTAGAATGGATAAGGGATGCATTTTAGCTCTGATATTTATGACTGTTCTGATTTAACAGCAGAAACTTTTCCTTCCTTTGTCACCTTTATAAAGTCAGTCTATCCGAGAACCCAAGAGGTATTCTTTTAAGTTCTCTTTGATTTGCCTTTGCAAACTAGACTCTGATAGAAGGAGAGCAGTTTCCACAGAAACTCATTTCCCGGCCAGAATCCTGCCCACTCCTAAATCCTTTCTTAACCTGCCCCTCCCCTCACCCCGCTTTAAAAATGTCACTATGTCAATCTTTTCAAGACCTTCATAAAACTGACCAACACTGGCCAGTTCACATCTTCGCTGTGCCCTCAGATGGCAAAGGCTTTTATAAAACAGACTTGACCAACAAGTCCCTTCCTTGGTACTAAGCTTGTCAGTCTCTAAAATTGTACTTGACATTCTTCAACCTGCCTCACGCCAAATGAAAATGACTGCCCGACTTCTGAAAACCGTTTGAAATCTTCCTTAATCTACGTCAAAGCACACCTCCACTTTGTTTATCCAGGCCGGTTGTCAGACTTCACAGCACACCAAGCTCCAGATATCCGTGGTGTTTAGGAACCTCCACAGGTGTCCCACAGGCACCAGACTTCAGGAGTCCCTGAGTTAAACAAAGAAATCCCTTGCTCTCTCCACTTATTTATTGATCTTATTAATTAACATATAATTTTATTCAGTAATTTTACAATTATTCTTGCCTCTGGAACAAAATATGGTCTTTGGTTTGTGTGTGTGTGTGTGGCGTTTGTGAGGGATATGGTACAAGGTGAAGTCCTCATTGAGGTCACCAAAATCAGAACTATCCCTTCTGTGGTTTGACTTCTAAGACGTAGTAACTCTGGACTGTGTGGTGATTCGTTAAGCAAGCTATAGCTTGCATTTGATTCATTTAGAGCGCTGCCAGAGACCATTCCAAGCATCATGGTCACTGTCAGAAGGGCAGCAGCCTCGGGAAGTGTCCCTTTAGCATGGAGGAATGACCCGAGCTTCCTCAGTCCCCAGGGTTAGAATTTCCTCTGCAGGAGTTAACTGTGTCCAGGAGAGCTTGACCAAAAGCATGGAAGGAGCTTCAGTGCTGAGCATGAGCCCTGCCTGGCCGTTGGTCACCTGGGGTGTGAACAGCAAAAGGAATGTTGCCTCTTCAGATGCATCCAGTTGACATAATGCTAATTTGAATGCTTCCAAATCAGATTAATTTATAACGTATCTAGTCATGTGCCAGGAGCTTTGGTACATTGCTGATAATGCAATCTTGTTGCTGTTGTCATCTGACCACTGTGTGTTAAATTGAGGTTGTAGTTTACATACAGAAATATTCCTCTTAAGTGTCCCATTCTATGGATTTTGACATTTGTGTACATCACAGGTGGTTCAGTGCTAAAGAATCCACCTGCCAATGCAGGAGACACAAGAGATTCAGGTTTGATCCCTGGGTTAGGAAGATCCCCAGAAGTCAGAAATGGTAACCCAGTCCAGTATTCTTGCCTGGACAATCCCATGGACAGAGGAGCCTGGTGGGCTACAGTCTACGGGGTCGCAGAGTCATACCTGACTAAGCGACTGAGCACAGCAACACAGCATATACCTCCATGTGCATGCTATACTATGCTATGCTAAGTCACTTCAGTCGTGTCTGACTCTGTGTGACCCCACAGATGGCAGCCCACCAGGCTCCCCCATCCCTGGGATTCTCCAGGCAAGAACACTGGAGTGGGTTGCCATTTCCTTCTCCAATGCATGAAAGTGAAAAATGAAAGTGAAGTCGCTCAGTCATGTCCGACCCTCAGCAACCCCATGGACCGCAGCCCACCAGGCTCCTCCGTCCATGGGATTTTCCAGGCAGGAGTACTGAAGTGGGGTGCCATTGCCTTCTCCGCCTCCAAGTGTAACCACCACCCAAATCTAGATAAATGCATCCATTTTCAGTCAGTCCCTCCACTCCCCATCGCAGAGTCAACCACTGTTCAGGTTTCTATAGCCAAAGAATAGTTCTGCCTGTTGCTGAATTTCATATAAATAAAGTAGGGAACTTTCTGGCTTCTTTAATTCAGTATAATGTTGTAAAAGTTCACTTAAAACTTCACATTGTTATATGCGTCAGTAGTTCATTCCTTTTTATTGTAAAATGGTATCCCATTGTATAGATGTTCCTCCAGTGTCCTGTCCATGAACATTTGACTTGCCTCCGGTTTTATGTGGGGCTTTTGGTTGGGAGAGTGGGGAAGAGAGGGGTTAATTTTCATTTTCCTAGAGGCTGTTTCTGACCAATTTTATACAGGTCATTTTTCAATGATTTTATGTATTTATTTTTGGCTGTGCGGGGTCTTTGTTGCTGCACAAGCCTTTCTCTGGTTGCAGAGAGTGGGTTTCTCGTTGCAGTGGCTACCAGAGCACACGCTCTAGGCACCTGGGCTCTGTAGCTGTAGCTTCCTGGCTCTCGAGCCCAGGCTCAGTGGTTGTGGCACATGGGCTCAGTTGCTTCACGGCATGTGGGGTCCTCCTGGATCAGGAATCGAATCTGTGTCTCCTACATTGGCACGTGGATTCTTCACCACCAAGCCAACAGGGAAGCCCTATACGAGTCTTTTGAGCAACTTCAGCTCTGCTTAGATTGTCATTTCTCTTGAATAAATACCCAGGTGTAGGATTTCTGGATCACAGGGTGTGTGTGTGTGTGTGTGTGTGTGTGTGTGTTAGTCGCTCAGTCATGTCTGACTCTTTGTGACCCCATGGACTGTAGCCCACCAGGCTCCTCTGTCCATGGGATTCTCCAGGCAAGAATACTGGAGTGGGTAGCCATTTCCCTCTCCAGGGAATCTTCCTGACCCAGGGATCAAACCTGCATCTCCTGCATCGGCAGGCAGATTCTTGACCACTGGTCCACCAGGAGGCCCCATTGAAGAAAGATGATCATTACGTTTTTGTAGTAATAGGCATTTATAAGCTGCAGGTATTATCAGAAAGCATTTGATGGATAATGCTGCCCTCTACCAAGACCCCAAGGGAACAAAACTCTCCTTTGTTCTTACAATGTGCCTTTACTTGTTCTTTAGCGTGTATTTAAAAGTCGGCAAGGAGAAAAAAATGACAACCCCTATAGATCAATTTCATAACAACAAAAAAAGAGAGCTTATAACTTAATAACAAAATCTAGTGTAAAAACAAAGTGCATTCATACAAGAATGAGACCTAAAGTCTTCTGAAGTCAGTTTTCAAACCTCTGTTTGAAAACCAGCTTTATAATGTCCTTATTCTCTCTACATTGCCTTTGGGTATTTGTACCACAGATGGGCACAGTGACCACAGCAGGAGCTCATCATAGGCACTGTTGACATTTGAACTGGGTAATTCTCTGGGGGTGGAGGAGCGGTCCTGTGCATTGGATAAGATATTAGCCGCATCTCTGGCCTCCACCCACTAGGTGCCAGTAGAACCCCTCCTCCTCCAAGCTCGAGGTATTCAAGACTGTCTCCAGGCATTGCCAGATGTCTCCTGAGGTATGATTACCAGATTTACAAATAACAGTGCAACTCGGGTACCTAATTAATGAGACTTTTATAAACCCACAGACATAGAAAATGAACTTATGTTTACCAAAAAGCTGTGAGAGGTGAAGGAGGGATAAATCAGGAGACTGGATTAACATATACACACTCCTATAATATATATATATAGATAAATTAAGTTAGATTCATATATACACACTATGAGAATATATATAAACTAGATAATCAACAAGGACCTCCAGGGAACTATACTCAATATTTTGTAAGAATCCCAGGGATGGGGGAGCCTGGTGGGCTGCCGTCTATGGGGTCACAGAGTCAGACTGAAGTGACTTAGCAGCAGCAGCATAAGGGAAAAGAATCTGAAAAGAAGAGATACATATTTGTGTCTAACTGAATCACTGTGTTGTATACCTGAAACTAATACAACATTGCAAATCAACTATACTTGAATTTTTAAAAAATAAATATCAAATAATTTTGAAATTATTGGAAATGGCAAATAATTTTTCGTATAAGTATGTCCCAAATGTTGCATAGGACATATTTATACTAAAAAATTTTAGGTCAGGTTTGACTGATGACCTGATTTTATCTGGCTACCCTGGACTGGGGATAGGAGTGGGGCTGGCTGGGAAAACAAGAACATTGATGTATTAAACAAGGTGGTGTGTGTGAGGTGCCCAGCACATGGCTAGTGTGCTATAAATAACCTGGAATCTCCTACAGCCTTGAATGCACTTCATCTCCGTCCCCCTAGGAGGCTTCAGTTGCTCCTCAAAGCTTCCCATCCTTTCCCACAGCTGTAATGAGAGCGGGTGTGACATCGTGAGGAAAGGGGGAGCCCACGTGGGAATCTGTAGGTGCTGGTTCCCGTCAGAGCTGGTGTGACGGCCACTCTGCTGGGGCGGTGGTATGCTGTGCTCTAGTGCTCCGTCGCCTTGAGTGTCCTGAGTCATTACGTCGTTTCTCCTAACAGAGAGGGTGACATTGAATGAAAAACTGCTGCGCTCATCCCAGACTCAGTCACTCTGGGTTTGATTTTTGTGGCGCCATAGCCCTAGAAAACCATTCCCTGGGATGCACCAGGACCATCATTTCCCCAGTCGGTAGCAGCAAGGAACTTCTTTCTGGGCCAAGATTAATGACCCAAGCAGTCATCCTTTGCAGAGAGCAAAGGTGAAATGTAACTCTGGGTGGATGCCTGACATTTTGAAACAAAGGGGAAGGGGAAGGAGGGGGGCAGATGAGGAGAAATAGCATTTATATGTCTCCTGCAGGGTCATAAATCAGGGATGGGCAAGAGTGAATTGGGTTTCTGCCAACAATTGAACTGATTTCAGTTGCTGTGTTTTACCTTCAAACAATCTATATAAAACATGCTTTAAACACATAAGAAGTACCTGAGTTACATATTAGTATATTAACTCTTTCGAGTTTTCTTTTTCCAAAGGAAGTCCAGTTTGTGTGGGGGAATTGTTACATTTGTCCAAAAGAAAATATATACATTGCCCTAGCAGGGAGCCCCCTTTCCATCTAGCTGTTGTCAGGATGTAACATTAGAGACTAGGGAAAATAAAGAGACACTGGCAAAGTGTACAAACTTTCAGTTATAATATGAATAAGTTCTGAAGATCTAATGTGACTATAGTTCTGTATGTGCCATAGTGACGATACATAATGATTCTGTATTGTGTACTTGAAATGTACTGGGTAGATCTTAAATGTGAGTAAATGTGTATTAACTTGATTATGGTAATCATTTCACAAGCTGTACATATATCGAATTGTCACATTATATACCTTAAATATATACGTTATATACCTTAAATATATACATTTTTTAACTGTCTACCCATACCTCAATAAAACTAGAAAAATGAAACTCGACCACAGACTCTATTGTAAAGCAGTTCCAACATGTTTCAAAAAACCACCAAGCATGATCTCCTTCCACAAGGAAATTAAGCTAGAAATCAGTTACAAAAGAGCAAAACTCCACATATTTGGAAATTAGGCAATATAATATTATGTTTCCAAAAAGTCACTTTTGAAGGTATTAGGCAAATTCTCTAATCTTAAAGGAATTGAAGAACAGGCTTTTTATAAATGAATTAAAGAAGCATTTGTCAAGTGACGATTCTTTGACACATTTTGTACAAAAGATGAATAAGACATGGTCCCTGCCCTCCAGGAACAGACTCACAAATGAATGACCACTCTCTACTGTGACTTCTCTCTCTGTCCGGCACCATGGGACTTCACAGGATCCCAAGATAGCTCAGTGGGGGAAGTGAATACTTTTTAATGTGTCTATAAGAATTTACAAAGGATGGTCCTCTCTACTTGGTTAATAGAAGACTGCAGTTTAAGAGTTCTCCAAATTGACAAGGATGAGGAGGGGTTAAGATTCAAAGATGATGCACAGCAGGTAGCAAAGGATGGAAGAAGGGATTTCTGAGGAATGAGGAGGGAGAGGTGGGCAGGAACCCAGTGTTGGAGGGCCCTGTGGCCACACTAAAGAATCTAGGCTTATGGAGAACTGCTGAAAGGGTTTAAGCTGTAAGTGAATTTGTGATTCAGTTTTCTCATGGAAAGGTCTTTGGAAGATATATGGAAGTCAGACTAGACTAGGCAGTTTGGAAGCTGATTGAAAGCTCTGTTAAAGACAGGTGGTATTCAAATAACCAGTGCTGATGAGGGAGCAGAGACAACTGTACACTGCTGATGGGCGTGTAAATCGGTGCAGCCACTGTGGAATCGATGCAGCCACTGTGGAAGACAGTATGGCAATTTCTCAAGAAACTGAAAATAGTAACACCGTATGACCCAGTGGTTAGAGTCCTGGGTATATATCTGAAGAAAACAAAAATGAAACAATTATTTTGAAAAGATAGATGCACGCCTAATGTACATAATAGCATTATTTACAATAGACAGGATATAGAAGCAACCTAAGTGTTCATCAACAGATGAATTGATACAGAAGATGTAGTATATGTACACAATGAAATGCTACTAAGCCATAAAAAGTATTTTCCCATTTGCAGAGAAAGGCAAATACTACATTATATCACTTATATATTGAATCTAAAAAATGAAACAAACTGGTGATATAACAAAATAGAAGCAGACTCAGAGGGAACAAACTAGCGGCTACCAATGGAGAGAGGCAAGTGGAGAAGGGCAAGGTACGAGTAGTTTTAAGAGACACAAACCACTGTGTATAAAATAAATAAGCTACAAGGATATGTTGTGCAGCAGAGGGAATATAGACAGTATTTTATGACAACTAAAAATGGAATGTAGCCTTTAAAGATTGTGAATCACTATAATATTGTACATCAGCTATACCTAATTTAAAAAATTAATATATGTCCACAGAAGAAAAAAGAGAGGTGATTCTAAAATCATGTAACAACAGGTCTTTTCCCAGTAAGAGGAGAAGAAAGCCAAAGCAGTGGAGCCAGGTCCTGAGCCCCTGCGGGGCCAGGCAGACCTTTCTGTCGCTGGTCCATAGCGAGGTCCACAGCTCAGGACTCAGGGCATAACTGTGACAGGCATGCTTCGGTATTGCAGCCATGGGCATGGCCCTGTGGACCCATGTCAGCTGCAGATCAGCCTGTTGGTGTGACCTGGGCAGTGGATGAGGGCCTGGACTAAAGCAGAGGTGGAAAGAAAGAGACAAATTTGGGAGAAATACAGAAAACAGCATCCTATATCTCAGTGATTGACTAGACACAGGGAGAGAGGGAAGTAGAGGCTGGCACCCACGTTCCTGGTCTGGAAGGCTGTGAGGAAGGGAGGTTGTGTGTCTCCACTCAGGCTGGGGTCTTTCATGAACAATCTAATGACCGTGAACATCAGGAACTTGAGATAATCAGTAGGCTCTTCTTGGGGTGGGATTAAACTGGATACAAGCGAGTGGTATCCAGCTATGGGGCTCATGGAGTGGACCTCTCCCAGTGTGCCTGGAAGCATGATGTGATGTCCTCTTTCGAAGGTCCCAGGTCACTGTGATCACATGTATCTCCTAGCCAATGCAAAGGGAATTTTTTCAACATAAATGACAAAACTCTAAGGGCCATTTGGGGCCCGAATCATGAGCTAAGCAGCTGTTTCGCTTGTCAAGTGTTAAATGGTTTGTTCTGGATGAGAGGCTACAAGGCAAGAAACAGGGCTAGAAAAACAGGAGCAGGTAGAGAGGCCAGCAGTTAGTGGAGATGTATGAGGGTGACCTTTGGCACCAGCAACAGAGAACACTTGGGCTGACCTCTGTTGTCATAACACGGGAAATATTACAACCCCTTCCTCATCCTCAACCAGGGGAGAAAAACTTTCTTCTAAGAATGGATTCCTTGAGCATCCTTCTGTGCTCTGTCATTAAAAATCTGCTGGGAAGGAAGAGAGAGCTTTTGTTGATCATGAGCAAAATTTTGCTGACACCATGTGCAAAGAACAAAAGGAAATCTTCATCTGAAATAGAATAGGGGCCATGAAGTTGTATGTATGTTTTTCTAATTTTTTTAGGAAAAAAATAGTATTATAAGACAACTAATTTGAAAGCAGATTGATTTGCTAATATAGGGTGTAGGTATCACTTTGCTACAAGTTTTCTACCAAGCCTTGGGCACCTGTGTCAGTACAAACTGTGGTTTACAAGTTTGTTTTGTTAGGTTCAGTTTTGAAAGCGTTCCATTTCTTACCATGGATCTATAAGGAGAGGTTTTCCTGTGACTTCAACCGGTGCAGGCACCAGATCTTAGAACCTTCCGACCAACGTAATTCCCAATATTTATTTTTGTTCGCTTTTCGGTTTCCTAAGACAATGTCTGTTCACAAAATGAACACAGTTGATTTATTATTTGTCCATGAACATCAGCTTATGTAAGAGTTTATGTATTAATGTGTCTCTAAACATATACAGTTCCTTTTAAATAAATATTTATGTAAGTAAAATAGAGAAGGAAAGTTAATGTGTGCTTATATGTGCTATAAGATAATAAATATGAAATATAGTCAATGTGTATTTACAGAGTAATGAGCTGCATTTATGATACAAGCTTCATTTGTATATGGTCAAGATTTGACTATCCTATAGGCTATTGTGGTGTATATTTTTATGAAAATCTTTGATAAAATTTTAATTGACCTACATTATCATTATACTGACTTCCCTGGTGGCTCAGATGGTAAAGCGTCTGCCTACAATGTGGGAGACCTGGGTTCGATCCCTGGGTCGGGAAGATACCCTGGAGAAGGAAATCGCAACCCACTCCAGTATTCTTGCCTGGAAAATCCCATAGACAGAGGAGCCTGGTGGGCTGCAGTTCATGGGGTCGCAAAGAGTCGGACACAACTGAGCGACTTCACTTCACTTTACTTCTTCTTCATCATTATACTAGTACTATATTATTATCTGTCTACAAAGAAAATTCCAAAGGACCTTTGTTTGAAACAGACACATACTCATATCTCTCTCTCACACACACACATTATGCTGTCAGGTTTTTTTAAGCCTTTGGACTTATTTCAGTCAGTGAAGCTTGGGAAGCATCACGCTTGAATGAGTCTTACATGCTTTTACCAGGAACTCTTTCTGGAAAGTTCCTCTCATTCTTTCTTTTCATCTTTGGCTCACTCACAGCAGATACACCCTGAAAAATAAGCCCATGAATTTCTGTGTTGCAAAAGCCATTAGGAAGCTTGCTTCTTCAAAAGTGTGTTTAGGATCACAAGCCAGACTCAGGAACCAGGGCCGTAATCTAACTTCCTGCTGCTGTTTACCACTGGCTCTGTACATTCTAAATGGTGGGACCAGAGCCTGGAAATAGAAATGGAGAAAACTAGCAAGAAAGGTCAGCTTGTTGCGTGGGCCGCCGGCTCTTACAGATGGGTCCCCTTGGGCCATCCTCCTCAAATGTGGAAATCCAGTTGAATTGACTCTCTCTTCTTAAAGGCATGATTATGTACTGCAGGCAGATCCTAGCCAGGTCTGTGTGCGTGTGTGTGAGATTGCTCTATGCATCCCTATCGGCAGTGGTGCTCATGCTATTACTGCTTGAGATGTAACTGGCCTTGGCCTGAGAATTCAAAATCAACCTATAAGTGGTTACAGTTGTAAAGATGAAAAGTCTGTAAATACCATTTCCTTTCCTACTCAGAGACACTGGTGCACTTCCTCACTGCTCTCGTAAGTGAGCCCTGTGGTGCCAACACTTGGATGCATCACAATCACAATTAACGTTAGTTTAGTTCTGAAAATTGGGTGAATGCCAAATAGTGTCGTGGCAATCATTCGAGTTTCCTTGTATTCTCTCTTCTCCCATCGGACCTTACATTTCAGAAAAACCAAAGGCTTGCAACTCTTTGAAAAGGTTTTTTCCCCCCTTTGAGTTAAAAGTAATACAAAGTGATACAAAACTCAGAAATTAAATAATGCCAAAGCAAAAGGCCCCTAAGAGCTCCCACTCCCTACCTTGAATAGCCACGTAAAGTGGTTGGGTGTCTTTTCCTCCCACTTGTATTCTAGATATAATGATATAGTCTATGTGTATATAAAAGTGAAACCACTGTTATTTACAGTTTTGAAATGAACTCACTGAGCAATGTAACTTGGACAGTTCCAAAATCAGTTCAGACAAATCTGCCTCATTCTTGGCCAGTGTTTATATGGTCTTCCATAACATGGCTGTACCATAGTTTATTTAACTATTTCACACATCCTCACGTTCTCCTGCCTCCACCCACTTTGTTTTTAACAAATGAGAAGAAAGTGAAAAATCTCTGTTGATATCGGCCACAAGAACTGTCCAGCTGCACCTGGTTAAATCTTAACGACGTCACAGATGATGCTAGATGCATGACAGTCTAGGTTTCTAGCTGAGGACTAATGTTTCATGCTGATTAGACAGTGTTTATACTTTAAACCACTGACAGGTTGAGGGGATAACATTTTATTTCTATCAGAATAAAAGCAGAAACTCATCTGATCCTTGTTCACTTCCTGAGCTTATTGACCACTTGAGAAAAACGGATTTGGGAGCCACTTTTCCAAAGAGAACTTTAGCTGGCAATGTGCCTTGTGAGTTAACACCACTGACACATAAATATAGGTGATTTAATTCTTAGCTATTGAAAAGTGATCTGACCTATAATATTTATCTTTATTAATATTAATTAATAGTAATGTTTTGGAACATTGGATCTGTGTTTTATCCCTAAAATCTACCTTCTTACTAAAGACTGGATTATTGATCATATCAGGTAACTAGCAACCAAATGTGAGTCAACAGAGTAGGTGCTAACTCACCCATGCTCAGGGAGAAAACCCAGAAAAGAACATGAAAGCCAGCATTCTTCTCCATGAGCCCCACACTTCTGTCTTGGCACCGTCAAAGATTTCAGACGGTCAGGCAGCTGGGAAGGCAGCTGGTTTCTGCAGTCCCAGAGCATATCAGCTTGAGCCTGGTAAATGGCCTTGATTATCATGCAAGACACAGAACACTCTTATTAGTGCTGCACTGACTAGTGCAGTGCAGTCACTACTTTTTGTAATACCCTAATTGAGGTCCTTCCTTGCATGCAATTTACATTATGAATAAATAAATCCCTCAGTATGACATTTTAATAGGTATTTTTAAACAAAGTCCAGAGGACAATTAGAAGCACCTTCTCTGCAAGAATCTTTTTTTTTTTTTTTTGGTAAGACAAAAAAGGCATGGTGCCAACATGAAGAAAAGGATCCGTTTTACTAAGTGTGGCTGAGTATCCTAAAGCAGCAACCACTCTCCCAGTTGCATGTGGTTCGTATCACGGTCTGGTCCTTCACTCCATGCTGATGGCTCCCCACTTCCTGATGTCTGTGGTCTGGGCTTTGTGTCCCTTGCAAATGCAAATATAACTCATCTTGAAATGGAACTAGAGAGGAGGGGTCCTGAGAATTCATGGCTGAGGAGTTACAACAGCCAGTGTTTCACCCCATCATTCTTTCATTCGTGTTTAATCTTGATAGTGGTACTTTAGTTTTACAAAGCATCTGCAGGGTCATTTCTCAAAACCCTCACTCTGTCGATCCCTCATTCAGACCATAGAAGGTCATCCATCAGTCTCCCCCTGCCCCAGCCCAGGGCATATCCAGAAGGGCAAGGAGGGGTGAGCTCCTTTTCTGGGACTCGCACTTGGGTCAAGGGCTCTCCTTCTCTCTCCAAGTCAGAGGGCTGTCATGTAGTAGAAGAGAGTTGGGGGTTGGGCACGGCACAGTTAGTCTTGGCCGGTCTCACCTACTTCTTTGGTACTGATTTGAACTGTTTCTCTCACTTGAGTGTTAGAAATTTA